>NC_064274.1:20691071-21898928 GCF_003254725.2 Canis lupus dingo | reverse complement strand
GTTCTTCCTTGAAATTTGCATTGTAACACACTCTTTTGTTCACAGCATAAACAAATGTAAAAATTACTATGAAGTACTCGGAGTTACCAAAGATGCTGGTGATGAAGATTTGAAAAAAGCTTATAGAAAGCTTGCTTTGAAGTTTCATCCAGACAAAAACCATGCACCTGGAGCAACAGATGCTTTTAAAAGTAAAGTAAACCTTTTAAAGCAATTTTCCTAAGCTCTTTTTTGAATCCTACTTTACAGTGTTTTAGAATATTAAGTTCTGCTTTTAGACTGGTGCATTTAGAAGCCAGCATAAGCAAGATCCTCAAAATCCTTTAAAACTGTACTATTAATTTGTTATAAAATGCAGTGTGGCTTCACAAAAGCAAAATGCCAGTTTTGGCAAAGTCCTAAGCAACTTTTCTAGATAATCGTGCATGCTTTCTAGTTTACCACATGCTAGTAGTGTGGTGATTACACATGAGCTTCTTGTGTATTGCCATCTGCTTCCAAAGGGAACTAAAACAAAATATTGCAAGGTTTTTTG
Organism: Canis lupus dingo; assembly: GCF_003254725.2. Taxonomy (NCBI): domain Eukaryota; kingdom Metazoa; phylum Chordata; class Mammalia; order Carnivora; family Canidae; genus Canis; species Canis lupus. The sequence goes on along the minus strand of NC_064274.1, from coordinate 21,898,393 downwards.
TTTTTTTTTGTTTTTGTTTTTGTTTTTTTTTTAGCTTTTGCAAGTTTTTAGGATAGAGACTGTCTAGAATTGGGAAATTTGGATTGTCTGCCCAGTGTTCTTGTATTTCTGTTAACTGGCCAATTTTTGCATTTATTTATATGTGGTTCTAACAAATGTGATTTTTTTTTTCTTTTTAAGAATTAGTTTCTTTGGGTACCTGGCTGGCTTAGTCAGTGGAACATGTAGCTCTTGATCTCAGGTCGTGAATTTGAGCTCCATGTTGAGCATGAGCTTACTTAAAAAAAAAGAATTAGTTTTTTTCCTTTAGCCTACTATTCATTTTTCTTCATTTTATTAATATAATTTCGAGGTTTTTGTCTCTGCCAATTTAGTAAATAAATGTCAGAGAGTTGATTTTATAATTTTGTATTTTGTCACATACAATTTCTTCATAATAGCTAACTTCTAATTTGCAGGAAAATGCTTATATTTGTGATTGTTCCTTCTTTTGAATTTGGCATTTATAGAGCCAACATACAATATTTGCAGTGAAGTGCTGGGGTCTTGGAATAACAGAAAGGAAATGCTAATTTTTAAAATGCTCCTGGGTGCCCAGGTGGGTCAGTTGGTTAAACATCTGACTTTTGATTTCTGCTCAGGTCATGGTCTCAGGGTCTTGAGATGTAGCCCTGCATCTAACTCCACCCTGGGTGTGAAACGTGCTTAAGATTCTTTCTCTCTCCCTCTGCCCTTCCCCACAATTCACATCATTTCTCTTTTTCTGAAAAAATAAATAAATAAATAAATAGATAGATAGATAGATAGATAGATAGATAGATAGATAGAATAAAATGCTCCTAAAAGATAGATGGTTTCATTGGTCTTTCACAAAATGCTATTAAAATTGTTTCTAAAACAGTTTTATTTCTTGAAGGAAGTTGCCAAATAAAATATATTCTGGCAATTATTAATATGTTTCAATAAAAGCAACTGCCAAAGTGGTGCTGGTGAAAGTATAAAGTATCACTATGACAAGAGCCTTCTCTGTTTGTTACCTTAAAAGTGGCATGTTGAAAGTACAGAAAATATTTCTTTACTCAAAAACACTAACTTTAGCTAGCACATGTTCCCCCCAAAGTTAAAAAAAATTTTTTCACATTATGAATTAAAATCATTTAATTTCAAATTGGTGTTTTTATATAATGAAAAACATTTAGGCAGTGAGTTATTTTCATGTTTGTGATCTGCTAAGTGATTTCAATATTAATTCTCCATTAATGTTAAAAATGTTAAACTGCTTCTTTCTCTCACTTCTGTATTGAAGTCATTTAGCATTATTAGTCTTGGAATAACAGTAAGTGGACCTACCAATATTTTTAGATCCTATGTATTTTGAAGAGGTGAGCAGCATAAATGTCACCCCAGCTAGACTTTCAGAAGAGCTTTACAAAGGTGATTACAGTTTGATGTGGTACATTTCAGAGTCTGATGCTCTACTTTGCAAACTGGAAACAATATTTATCAACATGCTGGAAGGTGGTTCATCTCTAGAGAAGAGGCTCACATTATTCAATACACAGGAGGTTGTTTGTAAATCAGAATGCCAATTTATTAATCCCAAAGAGGATCAGAATAGGGAGTTGGTTGATGAGCCCATTTTTCATTGAGTGGAAACTACATAGAAAACTACGTTGTAATTCACAGATGCTTGGTGAGCAATGGTACTTAATTAGAAAATATTACGGTTAGTGTCATCATTCAGAAATGGCAGGTTTCATTTATTCAGCATGCAGAGTCTTTTCTTTATCTTCTGAATCATTTTATTTCTAACCAACCAATCCTAACTTCTGTTTTTGGGATACCAAGCTGTTTATTTTAAGTAAATACTATAGCTTTTTTTTCTTTTGTATAAAAACTAAGTACAGATTGATTGCTCTGTAACTACTAAAACACTTTTTACATAAGATCGAAACCATTTGCTTTTTATTTCCTCCAAGAATAGAAAAAGAGGAAGTAATTGGTTTAGGGAATTAAATTAGATAGGAAAGATATTTTCACTTGTGTTTTTGTTTTGTTTTGATTTTTAAATAAGCTCAATGCCCAATGTGGAGCTTGAACTCACAATCAAGAGTCACATGAAAAAAAAAATGCTGAGCTAGCCAGGTGCTCTTTCATTTGTGCGTTTTGTAAAGATTTAAAAATAAAAGGTTGCTATCAAGGAGGATAGACTAAATAAACTCTTAAGTTCATATAGCTATTTGTCCTTTACAGTTAAGATTGTAACTCAAGTGTCTTGAAGCAGGGAATATTTTATTTACCTCTAGAGAGTGACTTGTACAATATATATGAACATACTTTTAAAAAATATTTGAATGAAATGGATCCCTTTCCTTCTAGCTGACATGGACGTCTTCAAAATATACTTGGTCTACTTTATCTTCAAAGGCAAATAATTCAAAGTATTTCAGAGACCTTTTGAATGGTACCTGTGCCTATTCACATCAACATGAGAGTAATAACAAGGGGTGTGGATTAGTTGCTTATATGTTTACTTGATAAATAATAATGGGTCAGATAGTTTTACCTATGTTAGGTCTGGTAATTAAATATTCCTAACATCTGGGCTAGTTTTTGTAGAGAAATACAAAAGGAGAATATGAGATATCCTCTTCCTCAAAGAATTTGAGGAGTGTCACACAGAATATTTGGAATAGTAGTATACATAACATTTGACAAGCATTTTATAGCTATTCATTCCTATTTTTTCATTTAATGCTTATTAAAAATCTTTTGAAGTAGTCAGGGGACTAGTGTCATCCTTCCATTCCCCAGTAAGAAAATTAAGACTCAGAGAGATTAGCTGATTTAAGGATCTCCCAGAAGACTGAATATAATTAAATACCAAAACATTGAATACAGATGTTTGAAGAAAAGTCAGAAAGATAAGGTAGATTATAATCAGAGTAATCAGAGAAGGCTTTATGTAATAGGTGAGAATTAAGAGTTTTCTGGACATGAGTATGATTTCCATGACTAGAGAAGAGAGAAAATGGCAGAAATTTGGGTATGAGAAGGAGGGAAGTGATTTAAAAATCAATGAGGAGTTCCACTTTCAGGAAGATGGAATAGATGTACTTTTCCCTATTCCTTGCACAATGTATAAAACTGAATATTGCATATAAAACAAACATGATGGGACACCTGGGTGGTTCAGCGGTTGATTATCTGCCTTCGGCTCAGGGCGTGATCCCAGGATTCGGGATCAAGTCTTACATTGCCTTCTTGTGGGGAGCCTGCTTCTGTCTCTGCCTGTGTCTCTGCCTCTCTCTCTCTCTCATGAATAAATAAATAAAATCTTAAACATGAAAAAAAAAAAACCTTTGAAAGGTGGAAAGAAGAAGGTAGATGAGCTAGGGACCTTGGGACCCAAAGAACTACATGGCAGTAAGTTGCTTTGGTTTTCATTTGCCTTTTATATCTTAGACTAGGTACTGGAAAAGCAGACAACCCAGAAATACCAATAAGCACAGATAAACAATCCCCAAGAAAAGCCTGCTTTCTCTAGCTAAACAACCAGGAAGGGGGCAACCTGGTAAGACAGAAGAATTTTAAGCAATAACCATGCAATACAGCCAAATCCAAGAAAAAACTGTGGTCCTACTGCACCCACATCAGCAAAGGCTGAGTAAAAACCCAGCCTGTTACCTTCTCTGGGCTGTAATAAGATGCCTACCCCTTTTACTGGGGTGTTAAGAGAGATGATCAAGCAGGGAGCTGGTACTTCTGCTTGGCAGTAACAAGGTGCCCCTTTCCCTCCTCATTGGGGTAGTGTCATAAGTGACCTAGTGGAGACTGAGGACTTTAAGCACCATTTAGAGGCAAACAAAGCCATATCCTTGTGTTAGTGAACCTACCAGGGGTGGGGGGAGTAATGAGGCACCCATACCTACTGTTTCTAGCCACAGAGATATGACTGGACACTTGATGGGAGACTAGGAATCTTATCCCCGCTCAGCAGTAATGAGCTCCTCTTTTCAGATGTTATCAGAGGCCAAGGGGGAAACCTGAACTTTTATTCCCATCTGGAAGTAAAAAGGTGGTATTTCCTCTTCCTGTACCAGAATAATGTCAGAGGAGGACAGAAGTTTTAGATAGGTTCAGAGTTTCATAAGATAATATCTCAAATGACCGCATTTCAGTAGAAAATCATCATTACTAAGAACAAGGAAAATCTCAAATTAAATTTAGGAAGTCATAGATATCCACGTGGAGATGACAGAGAAGTTAGAAATGATTAACAAAGATTTTAAAGCATCCATCATAAAAATGCTTCAATGAGCAATTACAAATATACTTTAAATACATTTTGTAAAAGAAGAGTTTCAGCAAAGAAATAGGAAATCTGAGCAAATAAAAGGTATAAAGAATCAAATGGAAATTTTACAACTTAAAAATACAAAAACCAAAATAAAATCAAGCAATAAATGGAATAAACAGCAAAGTGACAGGAAAGAATCAGTGAATTGGAAAATAGAAAAATAGTATCTAATCTGAAAAGCTCCAGGGACAAGTGGGACCTATAACCAAGATTTAACATTTATATCGTTGAGGTCTTAAAAGGAAAGGAAGAAGAGAACTTGGCTGAAAAGGTACTCAAAAATAAATAAATAATGATTGAATACTTCCCATACTTGTCAAAAGATATAAACTTACATAATTCAAGAAGTTGAATGAACCCCAAACAGATAAACCTCCCAAAATTCACACAAAGACACATCATAGTCAAACTTTTGAAAACTAAAGATGAAGAAAATTTTGAAAGAATCAAAAGAGAAATGACACCTTACCTACTGGGGAAAAGCAATTCAAATGACAGTGAATTTCACATCAGAGACCATGCAGGCTGGGAGGCAATGACCCATTTTAAAGAAAAGAACTTTCGCCTAGAATTGTATACCCAGTAAAAACATCCTTCAGGAATGAAGGAGAAATCCAGACATTTTCAGATGAAAGTAAAAAGAGAATTTGTCATTGGCACACATACCCTAAAAGAATAGCTAAAGGAAGTTCTCTAACCAAAATAAAACAATAAAAGAAGAAATCTTGAAATATGAAAAAGGAAGAATATGGTAAGCAAAAAAATGGGTAAATGCAATATATTTTGTTTCTCCTCTTGAATTTCTAAATTGTTTGACATCTGAAGAAAACTTTTAGCATTGTCTGTATGGTTCTAAATGTATGCCAAGAAAATATATAGGACAATTGTGTTATAAATGGGGACGGAGAAAAGAAAGTTAAAAAAGTAAGGGTTTCATGGTATACTTGAACTAGTAAAATGATAACAGCAGTAGGCTGTGATAAGTTGCGTATGTGTAATATAACACCTTGAGCAACTACTAAAAAGTTGTATAAACAGATACACTCAGAAAACACTAAATAAATCAAAATGAAATTCTAAAAAAAATGTTTCACTCACAGGAAGTCAGGATAAAGAACAATAAGCAAAAAATAAAATAGACATAAACCCTAACTTACCAATAACTACATTAAATGTATGTGATCTAAATATGCCAATTAAAAGATTGACAGAATGAATTAAAAAAAAACATGACTATAAGAATTAAAAACATGTTATATATAAGAAACACACCTCTTTAATAACAATACAGACAGGCTGAAGGTAAAGAAATGGAAAAAGATATATCATAAAACTTTAATTAAAAGAAAGCAAGGGGCAGCCCGGGTGGCTCAGCAGTTTAGCGCATCTGTCAGCCCAGGGCCTGATCCTGGAGTCCCACATCGGGCTCCCTGCATAGGGCCTGCTTCTTCCTCTGCCTGTGTCTCTGCCTCTCTCTCTCTCTCTCTCTCTCTCTCTCTGTGTCTCTCATGAATAAATAAATAAATTTTTTTAAAAAATAAAAATAAAAAAAATAAAAGAAAGCAAGAGTGGCTATATTAATATTAGATAAAGTAAATTTAGACTAAAAAAGTCACCAAAGAAGGAATTATAAGAGGATCAATCCTTCAAGGTAACATAACAATATACATGTGTTTGCATTAAAAAACAGATGCAAAATATGTAAATCAAAAACTGATAGAACTGAAGGAGAGATAGACAAATTCATAATTATAGTTGGAAACCTAAGCACCTCTCTGTCAATAATTGATAGAACAGCTTGACAGAAAATCAGGAAGAATATGGAAGAATGAAACATCATCATTACCGAACAAGCTCTAATCAATATTTATAGAACAACAGCAGATTATAAATTCTTTTCAAGTGCTCACAAAACATAGACCCAGATAGAGCATATCCTGGGTCAAAAAATAATAAACCTCTACCAAACTAAAAGTCTGAAGTCATACAGAGTTGGTTCTCTGACCACGATGAAATCAAAGTAAAAATTAATGACAGAAAGATAATTGAAATATGTCTAATCACTTGGAAACTGGATAGCACATTTCTAAATAATATATGGGTCATCAAAAATTTTTTTAATGTTTGCTCTGCAGAGACCTTATGAAGAGGTTGAAAAGACAAGTAACAAGGTGGGAGAGAATATTCACCAAACATATCTGAAAAGGACTAGTATTTAGAATACAAAGGGAACTCCCCAAACTGAAAATTTTAAAAACAGACAATTCAGTTAGAAAATGAGAAAAAAAACCATACCACGTAAGATGACATACAGATGGGAAATAAGCAATTGAAAGATTTTTAACATCATTCATAGCCATTAGAGATAAAGTAAAACCCATGAGATACCACTATGCACCTTTCAAAATGGCTTAAATAAAAAAATAGCAACAACACCAAGTAACCGGCATGGATGTAGAGAAACTGGATCACTCATACATTGTTGATGGGATGTGAAATGACACAGTCACTCTGTAAAACAGTTTGGCAATTTCTCAAAACTATTCAATTACCATACAACTTAGCAATTGTATTCCTGGGTATTTATCCTAGAGGTAAAAATTGATGTTTATGTATAAACTTGTACATGGATGTAAATAGCAGTTTTATTCATAATACCAAAAACTAGAAACAACCCAGATGTTGTTCATTGGGTGGACAGTGAAAGAAACAGTGGTGCATCCATACCATGGAATACTACTCAGCAATAAAAAGGACGGTGAAAGAAACAGTGGTACATCCATACCATGGAATACTACTCAGCAATAAAAAGGAATATTACTCAGCAATAAAAAGGGTGGCCCAGGTTTTAATGCCTGCTTTTGGCCCAGGGCACGATCCTGGAGTTCCAGGATCGTGGGACTCCTGGCATGGAGCCTGCTTCTCCCTCTGCCTGTGTGTCTGCCTCTCTCTCTCTCTCTATCGTGAATAAATAAATAAAATATTTAAAAATAAATAAATAAAAAGGAATGGACTACAGTAGGCCCCCCCCCCCAACACACACACACACCTTATTTTCAGGGAAAATGTTCCAAGACCCACAGTGGCTTCCTGAAACAACAGATAGTACTGAACCCTATATATACTGTTTTTTTTTTTCTTATACGTAAATACCTATGATAAAGGGTGATTTTTAAATTAGGCTCACTAAGATATTAACAATAATTAACAATAAAAAACAATAAAATAACAAAAATAAAAAACAATAATAAAACAATTTAAAAAATTAAAAATAAAATAAAACAATAAAATTAACAATAACAATAATATCACTAAGATATTAACAATAATTAACAAAAAAACAACAATTTTAACAATATACTATAATAAAATTTACATAAAAAGTCTGTCTCTCAAGATACGGTATTGTACTTCATTCACGCTTGTTATGATGATATGGAATGATAAAATGCTAACATGATGAGATGGAGTGAGGTGAATGATTTAGTCACTCTGATGCAGCATTAGGCTGCTATTGACCTTCAGATGATAGGTCAGAAGGAGGATCATCTGCTTCGAGATCATGGTTGATTGAGGGTAACTGAAACCATAGCTTGAGGGTGAAGGTGGGCACTACTGTTTTGGCTTACATACCAACCTGGATTGATTGCCAAAGAACTATGCTGACTGAAAAAAGCTTAATCCCAAATGGTTTCATTCCATTTGTATACTATATTATGTTATTTATATAATATTCTTGAAATCATAAAAATATAGAAATAGAGACTAGATTAGTGGTTGTCAGGGGTTAAAAAGGGGATGAAGGGGAAGGAAGTGGATATGATTATATGAGAGCGACAGGAGGATGGTGATGGAAATGTTCTGTGTCCTGATTATACCAATGTCCATATCCTATTTGTGATAGTACTTTAATTTTACAAGATGCTGCCATTGGAGAAATTAGGTAACAGGTTTAAAGGATTTCTCTGTATTATTTCTTACAACTTCATATAAATTTAAAATTATCTAAAAATAAAGTTTAAAGAAAAAAGAATATGGTGGAAGTTAATTTTGGTGAAATAAATGAGACTGAGGTAGATGTGTTTTGTAAAGCTTTTGAATACCGAAATAAATTTGAGATTTAGTTTTTTAGGAAATGAGAAACTGAAAAATTTGATAATGGGTATAGCACAATGTAAATAAATCGAAAATTACTCTAGTCATAGTAGATAAATTGTCTTGCATATACAGTTATGGATTATAACAATATTTCACAGAGATCTTCTAAAATATCTTAATGTTTGGAATTTATTTTTTTAAAAAGGAAAGCCTTAAAACCTTAAAACCATATATCAGTAGTTTAAAAAATAATAGCATTGTGAAATTACCTGGAATAGTCTATTTAGTATATAGAGATAAATCCTAATACTGATATTATTGGAAGTACAACTCTGGCAGATTTTGATAGATATGCTTCCTTTTTGGGTATTGGTTAATACCTTGCTGTTGTTTGCTAGGTATGTTGTTTAGATTTCTGATCATGCTTTCCCCAATATTATAAATGATGGCTGTATTTCTGATTCATGAATCTATCTGAGAATCTAAAGAAAGTTTTGGACTATCTCCTCAGATAAGTGGACCATCCAACTAATTTTTCATATACTGGGATTCACAGAACCCCTGAAAGCTATTTCTGAATCCCAGGTTTTAGAATCTCCATCAGAAGAAAAGTTGCAGAGTACATGGATATAATTCATTGCAGTGTGCTATGTAATCATCCAAAGACAACTACCTAATGAGCATCTATTTGCTTGTCATTACCTGTGGCAGCTACCGCATGGGATCTGAAAAGTATTTTTTTAAACTATCCCATATTGCAAAAGGTTTACAATCTACTTTAAGAAGTAAGCTGGGGGATCCCTGGGTGGCGCAGCGGTTTGACGCCTGCCTTTGGCCCAGGGCGCGATCCTGGAGACCCGGGATCGAATCCCACGTTGGGCTCCCGGTGCATGGAGCCTGTTTCTCCCTCTGCCTGTGTCTCTGCCTCTCTCTCTCTCACTGTGTGCCTATCATAAAAAAAAAAAAAAAAAAAAAAAGAAGTAAGCTGTATTTAGAAGTATCAGAATGAGAATAAGGTAATTCCCACTTTTAGATCAAAGCATTACAGCTTTTGTAAATTACCTCAAGAAGACATTTGGTAACCATTGCCTCTTTTGGAGTAGGAATATGAGATGGGAAATCAAATTCTTTATAAGTAAATATCATAAAACTAGCAAAGTGAGATAGGAATACTAGAGACTATCTGGATCCATTCAAAAGCAAATTCAGACTTTATCCTGGACCATGGGGATGGATATTGCAGTGAAAACATAGATACCTTCCCTATCCTCATGGAGTTGACAGTTTCAAGAGAAACAAATTATTAATGAATAAAATGAAAGATAGTTCACTCTGGGCTAGAGTATATAAAAACGGGTTTACAGTAAAGGTTGCATAGAATATACCTACTATTGAAAAAAATTTTTGACCTTGAACAAGTATCCTAACCTGTTTGAGCCTCAGGAGGCTCATCCATATAGTAAGGAAAATAATGAATAATGTAAAAATATATTGGGTTCAGAGTATGGTAGTTAGTAGCTACTGCTATTATTATTGGTTTGAGTAGCACTAATGAATGACTAGATTAGGATATTCAAAAGAAGAAGTAGGATATTAGAGGATGGAGCACAATAGTAAGAAAGCAAGATGAACATTCTTTTATGTTAAAGATTGTAGGAAGACTTACCAGTCTCATATAAAAATTTGTATTGGGAGGTAATAATATGTATAATTGCAAGTAGTGTATAAGTTTAATGTAGAAACCTTTGTTTGGGGCTCCTGGGTGGGGCTCAGTGGTTGAGGCTCTGCCTTGGACTCCTGTAGTAATCCTGGGGTCCTGGAATGAGTCCTGCATCCAGCTCTCTGCAGGGAGCCTGCTTCTCCCTCTCCCTAGGGCTCTGCCTGTCTCTCAGTGTCTCTAATGAATAAATAAAATCTTAAAAAAAACAAAACAAAAAAAACCCACCTTTTTTTAAGGGGGGGAGGGGCAGAGGAAGAGGGATAGAGAGAATCTTAAGGAGGCTCCAAGCCCAGCATGGAACCTGCCTCCAGGCTCAATCTCATGACTTTGAGATCATGTTCTGAGCCAAAATCAAGAGTCTGAAGCTTAACTCAATGAGCCACCCAGGCACAGCTAATGTATAAGCCTTTATAAGAAATTGTTAATATTTTACCTTTTTTTTTTTTGTCTCAAGTAGGATTTGTTTTTTTTGTTTTTTGTTTTTTGTTTTTTTTTGTGTGTGTGAATATGACAGTAGCTTTTATATGGGGAAGTCTTTTTATAATGTAAAAACTTTGCTTACCAACTTTTACTCATTACCTTTTCAGAGATTGGAAATGCTTATGCTGTTTTAAGCAATCCAGAAAAAAGAAAACAGTATGACCTCACAGGCAATGAAGAACAAGCATGTAATCACCAAAACAATGGTAGATTTAATTTCCATAGAGGTTGTGAAGCTGATATAACTCCAGAAGACTTATTTAATATATTCTTTGGTGGTGGATTTCCTTCAGGTATTTTAATGTTAGTTATAAATATTCTATTTTATGAAGCTAGAGATTTACACCTCCAGTTAGGCTATTTAGAGATTTGTCAACCTTCTCCCCTACATTTCTTGTAGTATTATGATTGATGATTTTTCATGAAGGTGAAAAAATGTTAGCCTTACTACTTTGACTGTAGGTTTGCCTTTTTTCTATATAACATGTTTTAATTTTTTAAAAGAAGAAATGAGTACAGATATTCTCTATTTTATATAAAGCTAAAGAAAGGATGTATAAGTAGGAAATCCAGTGACAATATCTTAGTTAGGTGCTATTACAATTACAGGAGGTATCCTGTACCCTAGATGACAATTTGACATTGGTTCTCTGAAGATCATTGTAGGCATTTCATTCATTATAAATTGCTAATGTGAATGTATATGGAGGTAGTATTTTCCATTGAAATATTAAAATGTCTGATTCATAGGTTATATATAAAGTAGTGGGGTTTTAAAATTAAAATAGAAATAATTAGTTGAACTAGGCCATCAAAGTAAATATGGTAGAGTTACTACTAAATAGATTTTATAGTACCAGCGTAAGTTGTATTGAACTCTACTTATATTTACTATGGGTTATATGAAAATTAATTTTCTTTAAGAATAGCTCCTATAAGGTAGTTAAAATTATAGCTCTAGTCATATTTACAACATTTAAGTGCTAAGTTAAACATTCAATTCAAAATTAGGAGAATCTTTATGAATGTACTAATATACTTTGGTCTGATGATCCTGTCTGAATATTATTGAGCAAGATTGTGGTCATTGATAGGGCATTTTGTAAAGCATCCTTCATGGAAGGAGAACGTATAAGTATAAATTAATGACTGAAAATACAGCATGTATTTTGACATATTAGGGTATATAATTATCTCTCACAAAAAATTATTCAGACTAGTAATTTTGATGGAGAATATGCTAAGAACAAATCTTTCAAGTAGTAGTGAATTTTCAGGTAGTTGAATTACAGTTCTTGTTTTAACATAAGTTACTTTGACATGTTAGCTATTTCTGATTGCTCATCTTATTTGAAAACAACCTGAAAGTCCTTCAGAAACTGAATGTTTGAATAAATTGTGGTCTACCCCTGCCATAGTAGATTACAGAGTATATTATACTTGTTTTTTTTTTAAATGAGTGAAAGCACTATTTTGATTTCCAAAGGTATTTGTGATTTGTTGATAAATGAGGAAGGCAAGAATTTCAGAGTGATGACCCAAGATTTGTAAAAACAATCAACTGCAACAAAAGTCCTCTATGGATGCAATATTAGGCAGGAACTCTTACTCATGGTTTCATAAAGAAAGAACTTCTACTTTTAAATTCCAGTTCGGTAACATACAGGGCAGCATTGGTTTTAGGAGTAGAATTCAGTGATTCATCACTTACATACAACATCCAGCTCATCACAAGTGCCCTCCTTAATCCCCATCACCCATTTATTTAGCCCATCCCCCATCTTCCTCCCTGCATCAACCCTCTGTTCTCTGTCATTAAGAGGGTCTTGTGGCTTGTTTCCCTCTTTCTTTTTTCTCCCCTTCCCATATGTTCCTCTGTTTTGTTTCTTAAATTCCACATATGAGAACTTCTACTTTAAAGAAAGGAAAGTCTGGGGAGAATCATTTCTGTTTCCATCTACTTTTTACTCACAGAGCAATAAGCATTCACTACTCAAACATGCATTATTATAGTAATTTTTAAAAATTAAACAAGAATGTAAAAAAATATGATTTTTCTGATCACAGTTGCTCTCCTTAATTTAGTCTTGCTTTTAATTTTTTAGGTAGTGTACATTCATTTTCAAATGGACGAGCTGGTTATAGCCATCAACATCAGCATCGACATAGTGGACATGAGAGAGAAGAAGAAAGAGGAGATGTATGTTTATGATATGATTAGAAATCTCAAAATGGCAAAATTTCAGCTCAGAAAAAGCAATTAGAATTATCTGAAAATAGGGGAAGTTATTTTAAAAGGAAGTAATGAGTTTTCTATTACCAGAGGTATTCAATAGACTGGACAGTCCCTTAGGGATATTAAGGGAACAAGGGTAGAAGTCAAGCTGGAGGGTGGTGGGTAAAATGACACCTTAAGTTGGTGTTCTGTGATTCTGATGAAGAATATCCCTGTGGTATACACGCTTTGAAGACAAGTTCTCATGTTGGTCCTAAAACATTTAGAATTAGTACTAAAGAACTTAAATTGATAGTTACTTTGCTTGTTCTAATGCAGTTATACCTAATTGCATGTAGCCCTTAAATTACATGGAGTAGAAAGGTAAATGGAAAGAACACTAGACTAAAAATTGAAAAGCCTGGGCCCCCACTCATCTGCTTCCACATACCACCCTCAAATTCAAGGGAATGCTAGATTTGCAAGATAAATAGAGAACTTCCTCATCTGTAACATGAGATCAGTTTACATCAGTGTTTTCCAAATCAAGATCTCTACATAAAGCACCTGGAAAGTGATATTTTTAAGAATCACTCTAGAAAGCTGGTATGATCAGGGAGATTTGAAAGCACTGAATCAGATGATCTCAAATGCCCTTTCTGCCTCTAAAAATATATGACAACTGTTGGATTATTAACAACTACAATTATATTACAATTTATTATTTTTTGATGATTTTTTGTAGGGAGGTTTTTCTGTGTTTATCCAGCTGATGCCCATTATTGTATTGATCCTCGTGTCATTATTAAGCCAATTGATGGTCTCTAATCCTCCTTATTCCTTATATCCCAGATCGTAAGTAGCTAAGTGAAGTTTAAAAAAAAATTATTGTTTCTTATCTAGCTTCTTTTAAAGGGCTTTGTGCTCTCTTCAACTTTTAAGTAATCTTCTATTACTATATCAGATTTTAAAATATCTAATTTAAAAAATAGTTACTCAAGTAATAAATTTGTATTGTCTTGTTAGTTACATTTCTGTTCCATTGTGGGTAAAGACAGAAGTACTATATTTGAACTTGATAGCAATTTAATATGATAGGTAATGTGTTGAATTCACAGGCAAAATATAGTTTAAAAGACAAAAATATTTGAAAGACAAAAGTAGAATTGTAATTGTTGTTACATAGACTTATATCATTGAGGGGTAAATGACTACATTCTTTTGTTTGTAGATATCGGTTAACTAAAAGCGAATATTACTTTTCTCTTATATAAAATGTTTTTCTACAATGTACTTTATATGTAAGAGATCAGGACAAAAAGGAAATTTAACACAGCATCCATTCTAGACAACTTTAGTGTAATACAGTGAACATAAGGGAAACTTAGTACAATCATATTGGCAGTGATTTTACAGTATTAAAAACAAATTGATCTAAAAATAAGAAATAACTTTTTATTTTTCCTAAATAAGATTTTTATTAACTAAAACTTGAAAGAACTTATAAGAACATATTGTATTAACGAAATTACTTTTTAATGACATGAATGGTGGTTTTAGGCAGTTTGAAATAATGTAAATAAATGATTACCAATATTAACTTTTTAATTTTTTGTAATTGTTTTTGTTAGCTTGGTTTGTAGTAGCAGGATCAGAATGTACAATTTTCATTAAAAATAATGATCAAGCATTTCTTTTACAGTGGATCAGGGCAAACTATTAAAATGCAAACAGAAAACTTGGGTGTTGTTTATTATGTCAACAAGGACTTTAAAAATGAATATAAAGGAATGTTATTACAAAAAGTGGAAAAGAGTGTGGAAGAAGATTATGTGACTAATATTCGAAATAATTGCTGGAAAGAAAGACAACAAAGTAAGTTATTTAAATGTTTAACATATAAAAATCTATTCAGAGTCTTTGGAATTGATTGATTATTGTAGGTTTCCCTATTCAAGAAAGGTTCTAGAATTGCCTGGCACATAATTGGAGCTCAAAACTTAAAATGTTTTATGTGGCCTTATAACAGTGTTTGGCACGTAGCAAGCACTTGTGATGTTATCAATAAATATTTGGTTGAATAAGTGAATAATACTAAATTTCATTGTATTTAAGATGTTTTCAATTGTAACATGCATTATTATTGTAGCACTAAGAAAGAAAAAAATTCTGGCACATTAGCTATATCATCAGTTTTAATATGCATCCTGTTTCAAAGTGAAGTTTGAAACTCTTCATTAATTTATCTTCAACATTTAACACTTAGTGTATAATGAGTTCTGTTGACATTCCATTTTCCTTTGTTTATTCTGTACAAAAAATCTTAGGGAACACTTAATCAATTTGTTTGGCATTTTCCGTCTTCAACTTCTTTAACTTAAGAAGCAGTTCCACCTATAAAAAGTTTGACCATAAGAATCTACAGAGATGCATGTGAAGCAAGTGTTGTTATGGTTATTGTTTTTCTGACTGTTACAAATAATAATGTAGACAATACAGTGTAGACTTTGGAATTAAACAGACTAAAGCTGAAACCTCACTCTGGGATCTTTAGCTGAGTGATTAGGGCCAAATATTCTAACATGTATGAGTTTACTCCCTCAGGTGTAAAATGGATGATGATGATGAGTGGTAGGAGGAAATAACTGTCACATATATAATACCTATTATTTAAGTCACTGTCCCAAGCACTTTACTCATTTAATCTCCACAACAATACTGTAGAGTTATACCCTTTATATATATATATATATATGGAAACTGAGGTAAAGAGAGTTTAGTAACTTACCCAGGGCCATAGAGGTAGTCCATGATTCAAGCAGTCCATCTGTCTCCAGAATCCAGGCACTGTGTGCCACAATTTTCTCAATAATACCCAGCTTTGCCAGTTTGTTGTGAAAATTAAATCAGACAATAAAGTGTTTTACATGTAGTAAAAGGCCCAGAAAATGGTAGTGGTTATCATCATCTAATCTACTAGGGAAAATTTGATAAAATATAACTTTTGTATACTTCCAAGAAAGTTCATATCTCTGACCTTGGTTTCCTCATCTATATTCTATATAGTGGTAGTTAAAAGAGATGCAGCCTCCTTGGTGTCTCAGTCTCTGAGTCAGTGAAATCAGTGTGGAGAAGGTTGCATTAGACTAGTTGTCAACCGGGAAAGATTTGCTCTGCTTCACATCACATCTGGTAATGTCTGGAAACTTTTTGTGTGTCACCACCAGTTGGGGATGGAAGAGATTGCTGCCTGCGTATAAAGGATTGAGGCTGGGGTGCTGCTTAACATCCTGCAATGCACAGGACAGCCCCACAACAAAGATTTACCTGGCCCAAAATGCCAACATTTCTAAGGCTGAGAAATTGCGTTAGCAGAAGGTCTTAAGGGCAGTGGATACCAAATTTTACTTATTTCATTTCACTTTTTGATGTCTAGTGCCTTACACAGTCCTTGGCATATCATAGGCATATGGTAAACTTTCAATGGATATAGGAATAATTGGTTGAAGGATTACCGAATTCATAAAAATGATTGGAAAGACTTGCTTGTTTTGTGTTAAAAGAATGACTAACACACTAAATACATCACCTTCAAATACAAATTCTAATCTTCAGCCAAATATGGGCAATTTTTGGATTATGTATACTTAAATTCTATTACCTTAAATAATTGGGAAATCGACTATACAAATAGAAAGAAGGAAGGAAAATATATTCATATTTACGGAAGATAGTGTAATGTTACAGCTAAAGTGCAGGCTCTGGGACTGCCTTGCAAGACAAGATCCTGGTTCCACCAACATGTTGCCTAGGCCAAGTTAGTTAACCTTTCTAAATCTCATTTATGTCATCATTAAAATGTGGACCATAACAGATAATACATGTTAACACTTAGCATAATATCTTGCATCAGTAAGTGTTCAATATTTTTACTTACTATAATGTAATTATTTTTTTTCCTATCCATACCATAAGCCAAGTGTTTTTGCTTGGCATACTTAATCTTTAAATCATCTGGCAAGATTGATATTAAAGTTTCACAGACTTTCAGTCTGTGTTCTGTTTACCATACAAAGTTGTCTACAGCTGTATTGTATACAGTTATATGTGTGTCTTTTAAAGTTACTATCATAAGTTTTAAGTGAATCTGATTTTAATAAGTCATTATTAAAAAACAACTTGCTGGGATCCCTGGGTGTCGCAGTGGTTTAGCGCCTGCCTTTGGCCCAGGGCGTGATCCTGGAGACCCGGGATCGAATCCCACATCGGGCTCCCGGTGCATGGAGCCTGCTTCTCCCTCTGCCTATGTCTCTGCCTCTCTCTCTCTCTCTCTCTCTCTCTCTCTCTCTCTCTCTGTGTGTGTGTGTGTGTGTGACTATCATAAATAAAAAAATTAAAAAAAAAGATTTAAAAAAAACTTGCTTATGTTCAAGAATATCAATGGAACAAGACAAAACTCTTAAAGACTAAAAAGAAATGACAGTTAGGTACAATGTGTGATCCTGAGTTGGATCCCAGATGGGGAGTGGAGGAAATAGCTATAAAGGACATCATTGGGGCTGCTGGTGAAATGTGAATATGAACTATATAATAGATGATAGAATTATAGTTAGATTTCTGAATTTGAAAATTGGGGTTAGGTAAGACAATGCCCTTGTTCTTAGGAGAAACATGCTGGAGTAATTAGGAATGAAAAGTCTCAAAAGGTTTTACAAAATAATTACCACTAGCACCACCACAACAGCCTTTATTACAAGAGAGAGCTGAAGCAAATTTGACAAAATGTGAAAGATTTGATCAATCAAGATGTAAAGGGTTTTAGAGTGTTCATTGTAGTACTCTTTTGTGAAGGTTTGAAATTTTAAGATTTATTTATTTGACAGAAGGGGAGAAGGGAAGCATATGGTGGGGGGAGGGGCAGAGAGACTAGCAGACTCCCTGCTGAGCACAGCTCATGCAGGGCTGCATCCCAGGACCCTTGAGGTCAGGACCTGAGCTTAAGTCCAATGCGTAACAGACTGAGCCACCCAGGTACTCCTTGAAATTATCAAAATAAAACTTAACAAATTCAGCACATCTAGAGGTTAGGGGTTTTAAATGAAGATGAAAGTGGAAGGAGCTCAGTGTAATGTTAATTAATCCACTGATTGAATGTTTTACTAATTAATCAGGATGAACTCACCTTGTTTTATAAATTAATGTCATCAAAAAGGTTGTTGGCCAATTGGTTTTTTTTAACCAGGGTTTTTCTGTTTTGCAGTCATTTCTAACACTCTCTAATGTCTATATTGATACAGTAGGCATTTTATAAGATACAAGCAGTAATTTGAAGTTGAAAGAATGTTAAGCTAGGAATTGGAAGTTTGGCTTGGAATCTAGACCGCCATTGACTAGCTCTGTGAACTTCGGTTTATCTACCTCATCTGGGAAGATGCATCTGCAAAAGGATTTTACAATTGCCTCACTTGTAAATAAAGGGGATGGAGTGATTTTGATTGTTAAATCCTAGCTGGATTGACTGAATACAAGGTCATTTATGAAGATCTTTACAAATAGAATATACTCTTAATGTGAGTATATTTTGAATGTGGTGCTGACTGATGTCCTTTACTCTGGCCATTGTTTTCCAGAAAGTAACTGACTTTTTTCTGTGTCTGGTTACATATTTTCTAAGTGCCCCCACCCTTTGGAAGAGTTACTGAACAGTGAAATGACTGAGAGGAACAGAAAGATAGCAAGGAATAGTTCTCTAGAGATTTATAGTCCGTTTCTTTTTCCTTAGTAATGCTATCCACATACTGAAAGAAGTCTCAGAAGTATTTATTTGCTAAATAACACTACAGTGATTCTATAGCAAACTTTTTTCCCCTTTTGTGTTCCTTCAGTAAGATTTTCTTTTCTTTATTTTTTTATTTTTTTATTTTTTTTAATTCAAGCAAACTCAGGGCAAGATTTCAAACTTTTCTACTCAAGTCGTGGCATAATTAATTAACATGAAACCTTAACAAGAGGTCACAGCAAAACAACCACCAGCAGGATTGAATAGCATATGATATATCTTTAGTATGCAAGGTCGAAATGGTGCTTTAGAGCAGCAGTTTTTAAACTTTTGAGGACAGGAGTGAGGGAAAGAGTGGATAGGATTTTATTTTCATTTCTTTCACAGAGTAGCTCTGTGTTTGTTTTAGATACTAGGCTTCCAAAGGCTTTTAGGAGTAATACTTGGATTTCTTTCTTTTTAAAAAAAGGTCAATTATTAGAAATATATTGAAGGGCTTCTTTAAACATCATTTCAGCTTAAGTAACAAGGTGACCTAAATTATTATCTACTAAGCAGAATATTTTGGTTTGTTAACAGAAACAGATATGCAGTATGCAGCCAAAGTATACCGTGATGATCGGCTCCGAAGGAAGGCTGATGCCTTGAGCATGGACAACTGTAAAGAATTGGAGCGGCTGACCAGTATTTATAAAGGAGGATGAACTGGGATTGTATTTATAACTTTTAGCATTCTCTTTATTTTTTCTGTAAGTAAGTTTCGTTTCATCCTGAGAGCTAAAGAAAAAGATTGTATGTTAAAAACTAAACTGCATAGTTGGTCCCTGAAATCTTGGACTGTTTATGACCTACTGGCTCCTTTGAATAGTAAGGAACTGAAAACTAAAATTAATATTTTAGTTATGCTTCTGGCAACTATTTTCATTTTAAAAGCGTATATTATTCCTAACTAAAAATGTCTTGAGAAAGGATTATCACACCTGTAGCAGTTTCCAGTTTTAGTGATTCTCCACGTTTCCTTTGGTCATGTAAATATTTATGGAATGATCATTTTGTATATGGGTTACTGGATTTTTATTTAAATTCTTTTAGCATTTAACTCCATGAGACACTTTAGTTTAAACTGATAGAATAAGTGTTCTGTGACAAAATTACATTTTTCTTGTCAGATGTTGAATGTTTGTGAAGTTTAAGCAACGAAACTTTTTCAAAAAGAAAAGAAAAAACAAAAAAGCTCTTTAACTGTGTAAATCTTGTAGCATTATCAGCTTAGAGGGAATTGATATTTTTAATATTGCCATTATAATCCAGAATATATATTGAGATAAATGAACTGGTGTAGAATATCAGTTTGCTATTTAGTTTTATGAATTGCTAAGCCATGCATAGAAAAGAAATGCTATACTGATAGATTTTAAAGAAAATATGAGATGGCTATATAAATATTAAACAAAAAGGGTCTTCAACAGTAAACTGCAGTTATGTCATTTCTAATTCTAGTAATTCAAAGGCTCCCAAATGTTTATATGTCTGTCTTTGAAGGCTGCTATGATTCATGAAGAAAAGAACCCACCTGTTTTGCCCCCATGGAAATTTTAGTTTCTTCTTAGTGATCATTTAAGCAGGATCCAAAGTTAATGGGTTCTTCTACAAATGAGTAATAAGAGAAAAATACTACTAAAATGAAGCTTTGTGCCTTTTTAACCTGATTGCCAACTCTTAAATATATAAGTGGAGTACAGCACACTACTTGATCAGAGCATGATCTGTTTGGCCACATGCAACAGTGAGCAGAAATACGGCAGCAGGTAGGTAGAATAGTGACTTTATAGCAAGTCATCCTTATAAAATTCTGAGCTACAAACTATTCACCATTGAGTCATTCAATTAATCTTATAGGAATAAGCTCTCTCTAATTCAATACATAATATAAATTAGAAAAGTAAGCTGGAAATTGAAGTTCTTGGTGCCTGTATATTCAGTACGAAACAATTTGATTTCTAGTCTTCTATGTTTAACAGTTGTAATATTTTAATGATTTTCCTTCATACTCAGTTAATGGGACACAAATGCATCTTTGGTAGTTTTTTTTTGTGTGTGAGAGCATGCTAGTTTGAGTGGCTCTGTTCTTCTGTTTAAAGGTTTTTGTTGTTGTTTTCTGACTGTAGTTGATTTTATAGCATCTGTTGAATAAAACTGCTAAAATGACCATTCTTTTTAAAATGTTCTCTTGTATCCCCTTTTCCAGGTGAATCAGTAGAAATATCTGAATTAATTAATGAGTTAAACTAAACAACCTACTGCCCTAGGAAAACTGGACAGCTTCACCAGTTTTATTTTACAAATGCGACTTTTAAATTAAAAAAATAGCAGTGCTTAAAATACAAATTAAATCTGTTCTTGAGCCTGCAGAATCAATTTTTAAAAAATAAGGTCATAACATTCTAATTAACTTTGAAAGTTCATATACATCAGAAAAATTACAAAAATTTGAATGAAATAATTTAATCCATTCATTTTTCCAGTTTTAATGAGAAATCTACACTATTGTGATTGACACTAATGTGAATCGAACTCTTTTTGAGTGATTCTTTTTCCCTTAATCTTGGCTTTAAAGGGATAGATGAAGTTATCAAGTTAAGTGAAGTTATATATTATGAAGTCATATATGGCTTTTGGACAGTATTATATTTCAGTTGCATTGCTGCATTTCATCACATTTCATAAAATGACGGGGAAATGTGTTTGATAAAATCAAATTTTCAAACAACTATGTGAAATAACTGATTGAGTGCCTGATAATTTAAGCCACATATAAAGTATGCAAGGAAATATTAAGTCCTTAATGTCATCCATATTTTGGTGAGAAGGTCCAACTAAGTGTCTTAGAATTTTGGGTTAATTCTACAAAGTAAGAAGATATGAACTATCTTGAGATGTAAGATTTTCATGTTTGCTACTCTTACGATAAAAATCTCAACATTTTACCATCTTATTTTTACTACACAAGCTTTGCAATTTCATTTGATAACTTGTACTGTTCATTTTAACCATTGCCTGAAAGCTCTCAATCTTTGAGTAGTGCTTTACTAGCTTTTCTAACTGGTATTTTAGAAGTTTGGTAGCAACTATATTTATTAATGCTTTACATTTTTATCTTTTTACACATACATATAAACATTATCCTTGTGAGGATTTGGGATAAAGTAGATAGTATCTTTTCTCCTCCTGTTTTGATTCCTTAGTTCCCAAGTAGACTGGTGCTAGTTGCTTATAAGGTTGAGAATTTATTTTGATCCAATCTGAGAATTTCATTCTCAATGAGCAAATTCAAATTTAATCCATGTAATAAATAAAAACAATGTATTTTAGGAACAGATTGCATTTGAATGCTTAAATAAGTATTTGTTTCAAAATGACTGCATTTTTCTTTATAACTTACAGAAATTTGGTAGAGAAGAATAAATCCTTAAAGCAAATATATGCCAGTGCATTACACCACTCTGCTTTCGTGTCAGCTCAGGTGTTCACAGGAACAGAAATGTGGAGTCCCAGCCCTTTACTGTGATTGCACTTTTAAACCTAAGTTGTCTTCCTTTTAATTCTTCAGTTCCACTAGTATGTAAAATAGTGTATAGTGAGAAAAATGGTTACCTTCTTAATTTCTTTTTGACCATAAATAGTTTTAAATGCAGCTGTTACTTAATAACTGTGACATATTATTCATAATGTTTTCCCATATATTTCCTTAAAAAAAAATCTTCTACCTGTGGTAAGGCAGTGAAATATTTTTTGATGTTGACCTGAGAACCAAATGAGCCATCTTGCCAGTTAAGTAAGTGTTATGTCAAAGGACCCTATGGTTCAAAAGGAGAATCTGTGTATTCATTTAGCTTCCCTAAATGAAGCTTAGGTTTAATACTACCCCTATTACCATCTGTCTTCATCCTGAGTGAAACAGACCAAAAGAGCATTCATAATCTTTTCTTGTCTGAACAGAAAAACTTCTGAAAATGAACAATAAATCTGAATTTTAATCTTTACTAAATAGCTAAAAAAACTGTACCTGTTAGCCCGTTGGACTATGCCTGAAGTCCATAAAATTCTCTAAACCAATGAAAAAGTAAAGAGTAGTGTAACAATAACGTACAAAACTTTTTAAATTCTAATTTGTAATTACAAAGAAAAAGTGAGTAGAATGAGAATCTTTAAAGAATTCTTGCACGTCCCTTTAATAATCTGACAGGCAACACAGTTCTAGAATTCAGGCTTCCTTTTTGGTTTCCATTACTATTAAATAGATTTTCATATAAATGGAAACATTTTCCCTCAAAACATTAATTCAAAACATACTCCTTATATTAAGGATTCTATAACCATGTTTTTTGTAAGTGTCCTATGTGTAACTTTTTCCTGTTGGTACTTGATTCATTCTCATTTAATTTTATTATCTGCTGGTTTTGGGGCCAATGGACTTGTGAATATTCTGTGATGTGTCCATGTATAGGTGTGTATATATATATACATATATATATATATTTTTCCAGCTAATACCTCAAATGTGTGATTGTTTAATATATACCACACTATGTTTGCACAGAGCAGGGCTTCCATTAGCAGTGGATATTCTCATTTCTAACTTTGAAAATCATTCCACAGAATTCTGTTGGTGTGAATTCTTCCCATTGATCATTTTCAAATTTTAAAGCAGAGATTCCTATTAGAAGGCCCATATTTCAAATATAATTGTATGTTTCTGTACCTAGCAATGGAAATATGTAGGGGTAAGAAGTGTTTCTTGAAGTGTCTAGTTTAGTAAGTTATTATTAACAATTGGGATTACTGGGTTGCCGAGCTGTCTGGTAACTGCTCAGCGATGACAACCAGCATGATTTTGAGCAAATCTCCTTCACTTTGGCACAGGAGTCGGGACATTCCAGTCTCATTCTACTTTGCCATTTAAGAGTACCACTAAAATAATAGAGGTTTTCCGGTGACACTGGAGTATTTTAAGCATCGATTTCAAAATGAATTGTTTTTGAGTTGGCTGACTATACCAACGAGAAGAAAGAAACTCCACATAAATTATATTTTGTAACTTATTTATATTAAGAAATGCTTCTTACCTATTTTTGTTTTCATTTTTTTGGATGGCTACATAAGACTTTCTTCCATTTAAGGTTTAAATCATGTGTTGTTTAAAAGCTGCAGGTAATTTTCAAGGTGTGATGAAATTTTAATGGAAGCCTTGTACCAGTTAAGTGAAACTGGCAAAGGAGATCTTACTTTGTCTATAGTGCATTCAAGATTATACAATTAGGTTTAAAAATGTCTGATTTGTAAAATACTTAGTGTTATATCAGACTTATAAAATAAAATTTTCTGTGTGAGAACTCTGTTAAAGAAAATGCATTTGATTTTTAATGAATGTTCTGCTGAATGATTTGTGATGAATTTTTGTCTTTCAGTCTCTGCAGTTTATCTCAATATATGAATAAAAAGAAGGTCTGTTCTCACTGTAAAGGATGTGTTTTTATCATCTTTTATATTCTTAATATGCACTTTCTTTCACTCACTAAACCATTCAACAAATGTATGAATGCCTGCTTTATCCCAGGCAGTGAGCTGAGTGCTGGGAATTAATTAATCGCTGAACAAGACAGAAATCCTTATGGAGTTTACATCTAGCCAGGAAAATCAATGTCAAATAAATAACTAATTATGATGAATGCTACAAGGAAAATTACAAGGTACAATGAGAACATATATCTGGAAGACTTAACCTACTCTGGGAGGATCAGGGAAAGTTTCTCTGAGAAAAGGAGCTTAAACTGAAACCCAAAAGATGAAATAAGTAGGAGTGAGGTGAATACTAGAGATACATTTCAGGCAGAATGTGCTAAGTTGATAAAGCCATAGAAACTTTACAGAAGTGAAAACAAACTTGCACGGAAACAAACTCATATGATTTTTTTTTAAGATTTTATTTTTTTATTCATGAGAGACACAGAAGGAGAGGTAGAGACTCAGGCAGAGGAAGAAGCAGGATCCATATAGGAAGCCTGGGACTCCATCCCAGGACTCAGATCACGCCCTGAGCCAAAGGCAGATGCTCAACCACTGAGCCACCCAGGCGTCCCAACTCATATGATTATAGCATAGGAAAGACAGGGTAAGTTAGAGAATTAAAATAAGATAGGAGCCAAGTTCCATAAAACCACATATAAGTGATGATGATGATTGGAATTTATCCTATGCCAATAGAAAACCCTTTGATATTTTTAAGAATGGAGTTACATATGAGATTTGAGTTTTTAAAGTATCATTTTAGGGTTGTGCAGAGAAGACTGGAGGGTAAAAGTGAATGTAGGGAGGATAGGAAGTTATTGGCAAAGGACAGATGATCATGGTTTGATCTAGAGTAGAAATACAGATAACTGAATGATTTTGAGAGAGATTCAGGAGGTAGAGTCAAGAGAATTATTTGATTGATTGGATTTGGGATAAATAGAGGCAGCAATTAAAAACTTCCCAAAATTCTGGCTGTGAAAAAGAGTAGATAGAGAAGGATGTCAGCTGAAAGAGGATGTGGTTTCTAAAGAAGGCTTTTATTTTTTCAGTTATTAATTACATGAGATCTTATTGCATGAGAGATCTGTTTTATTCTGTTATTTTTCATTCTGTTATAAAGGGGCAGGTAGAAAGTGAAAGAGTAATACCAGTAAGAGTAGTACCAGTAAGTGCCTGATATGTCCAAGAGGATATTATATCCATTGGAAGAATTATTTTAGCTAAGCGACCACCAGCATTCTTTAAGAAAGGGACGCATGGAGGATGGGTGCAAAGGCAGGTAGATTTGTAGTGTTGGTTAGTAAGATGTCATGCCTTTCATTGGCTTGATGCAATGATGCATTGGCAGGGTAAAGTCGGGGAGGGGAAAAGAAAAATAAACAGAGGCTTAGAAGACAAATTGAAGAAATTGTTTTTTCACTGAGTCAGCTGATGAATGCAAAAGGGTTTTTATGAGTCCCAGATTGGTGACAGAATTTACAATCTATTTAGTTGTTTATTTTCTCCAGTCTAACCCATCAGCCAAGGCATGAGCAGTGGAATACAACTCATCAAACTCATCCAGAGTTGGAGTTCTGTCAGGCTGAAGGTAGGGGAGTTTAAGATGTTGACATGTGAGTGATCCATTGATTGTGATTGTTTATTGTATGCAAGCCAGAGATCGTTTGAATTAGTGATTTCTCAGGTGACTGCCTGAATCCAGGGTGTGAGGACAGTAAGTGATAGTATAAACGAGCAAGTTATTGCCTATGACTTTATAATTGTATTCTCCATGGGCCAAATCCCAAATCATAGCCAGAATCAGTATTAGCAAAACATTTTCCAATTTGGCCAATCTAAGTGATAAAATTTTCATTTTTGTATGTTGGAAAATCAGCAAGACTCTCCTTCCCATGAGTTTGTTTATTTTTAAAATATTTTATTTATTTATTCATGAGAGACCCCGAGAGAGAGGCAGAGGGAGAAGCAGGCTCCATGCAGGGAGCCTGATGCGGAACTCGATCCTGGGACTCCAGGATCACACCCTGGGCTGAAGGCAGACGCTAAACCACTGAGCTACCCAGAGATCCTGATAATTTTTTATAGGAAAGAAGAATTAAAAAAAAAAATTTCTAATGGCTGAGTAATATTCCTCAGCCATTAGAAACGACAAATACCCACCATTTGCTTCAACGTGGATGGAACTGGAGGGTATGATGCTGAGTGAAGTAAGTCAGTCGGAGAAGGACATTGTATGTTCTCATTCATTTGGGGAATATAAATAATAGTGAAAGGGAATATAAGGAAAGGGAGAAGAAATGTGTGGGAAATATCAGAAAGGGAGACAGAACACAAAAACTCCTAACTCTGGGAAACGAACTAGGGGTGGTGGAAGGGGAGGAGGGTGGGGGGTGGGGGTGAATGGGTGACGGGCACTGAGGGGGGCACTTGACGGGATGAGCACTGGGTGTTATTCTGTATGTTGGCAAATTGAACACCAATAAAAAATAAATTTATTATAAAAAAATAAATAAAAAGAAAAAAAAATAAAAAATAAAAATTGAGAGGTCCTAGGCATATACAAAAGCTAAGAGAAACTTAAGCTAAAAATAAGCAGAAACAAAGGCTTTTGATGCAACCAATAAAGTTAGAACTTTTACAACATGTACATATTTAACTGTTTAATGTATTATATTTATGGTATACTATTTCTCTAGAATGCTGTGTACTAGAAAATTTGAATAGTAAGATAAAATTTTGTGTGTGTATGTATACAGTTTCTACTAATTTCTTCCTGAACCTCAGGGATCAGCTGGTATACCCCCTTGGAGAACTGGTACATAGTGCTGATAATCCTTTAGGCTGGTAAATATTTTCCCTAGTCTTATACCAGCAGCAGTGAGTAAATTCAAAACAGATCCATAATTCAAAAACCCCCACACTTGGAAATTAGAAATCTAAGTTCTTTCAATTTGAGGATGTAGTGATATTTGGAGAGTTTAGAAAGCTATGCTCTCCCTTTTTTGCCACCCAAGAAGAAAAAAAATCAGTATTTTCCAGGTCAATTATCATTTATCAAAGTCATTAGGATGGATGTTAAGTGAAAAATAGCACTTCCGGAAATTAAAAGAACTTGCTAGAGTTCATGTTTTTATTTGCCTCTAAACTTGGGCAACTAAGAAGTTGTCATCAGGGCCAGAATTAACAGTTTCTTTTAATCACTTTTATTCCACAGATGCTGAATGAGTGCCTACAGAATGCAAGACATTTAGTCATTGCAGGAAACTGGAAAAAATCCAAAACATGACCCAGCCTTCTAGGTGTTAGGGTTTCATTGGGAAAACAAATCAAAACTATGACACATAAATTATGCACAAATATCAATTATTCTAGGTAACATATAGTAGCATTCAAGAGAATGTGATATGTGAGAAGATACTGTCAGAAAACAAGATTTACATATCTAAGGTTGGGCAGCTCGGGTGGCTCTGCGGTTTAGCGCTGACTTCAGCCCGGGGTGTGATCCCGGAGACTTGGGATCGGGGGAGGTCCCCCATCAGGCTCCCTGCATGAAGCCTGCTTCTCCCTCTGCCTGTCTCTGTGTGTGTGTGTGTGTGTCTAATGAATAAATAAGTAAAATATTTTTAATAATAAATAAATAAATATCTAATGTAGATATTACATTATCTGGGTGGCTCAGTCAGTTAAATGACCAACTCTTGATTTCAGCTCCCAGGTCATGATTTCAAGGTCATGAGATTTACCCCCTACATCGGGCTGTGTGCCCTGGGCATGGAGCCTGCTTAAGATGCTGTCTCCTGGGACACCTGGGTGGATTAGTGGTTGAGCATCTGCCTTCAGCTCAGGGCCTGATCCCAGGGTTGGGGGATTGAGTCCCACATAGGGCTCCCTGTGGGGGTCTGCTTCTCCCTCTCCCTCTATTTCTGTCTCTCTCTCCTTCTGCCCCTCCTCAACCCTGTGCATGTGCACACATGCGTATGTTCTTTCTCTCAAAAAATACATATTTAAGGTAGAAAGTGAAGGGGTGCAGAACATGCCACCCCAAAATATGCCACTTAGGCATATTGATTATTTTGAACTGAAGGCACTAAGAAAACAGATGCAGGAAGGATTCTTTGATCTCTTTTACCAAAAAGCAGGTCTTAAAATTTCCTCTGAGAAAGGTGCCCTCTTACCAGGAAGAGAACATTCTTACCACCAAAGGCAAGACTGATGCCAAAATGGACCTGTACAAACAAGTCTACTAAATAATTTTTATCTGCCATTGGTTTCACGCATATATTTCAGAGTCACTGTCCCACAATTTACTGTCCCTTACCCAAGCCCCCTTTCTTGTCACATCTCCACAATTTGTTGTTCTTTGCATAAAAAGGTATTTAACCTGTGGACCTAATGATTTCTTTGGACCTTACTTTCTTCTGAAGACTGCCATATACACATAAGAATATTAAATAAATGTGTATGTTTTTCACCAGATAATGTATCAGTTTAATTCTTAGGCCCAGCCATAAAAACCTAAGAGGGTAGAAGTATGTTCTTCCTCCCCTACAAGAGAAATAAACATTTGAGTTTAAAAGACCCTCCAGAACCAGTGTGGAGAAAGAATAACCAGTGATGGAAGGGTGAAATAATCAACTTGGCTGGAGTACAGGATTCACATTAGAATGTATTTAGAAGTAAAATAGAATGCTTGTGTCAGTCTAAGACTGTCAACTTTATCAGTCTGCAGTGGTACATACATCGCTAAAGATTTTTTGAACAGCAGTAATGTGCATTGTTTTGGAAGGCTTATCTGGCCATTACTAAGTGGCTATTAATATCATCTTGCTAAATACAATAAGGGTTTGAATGAAGAATTGAAAGAATATAGATGAAAAAATCAGGAACAAAAGATTAGCAGTCCCAAACATGATACCTGACTAGTAGAATCATGGAAACAATACAGATACACATTAGGAAAAAAAGCTTAAATGAGAAATTTTTGGAGCTTTTGAGTCAGAGCTGACTAAAAGACATGTATGTAGAAATATCCAACAACCCACAAGCAGCTGAAAATGTGAACCTAGAATTCTGAGGAAAGGTGTAGACTTGGGACTCATTCTCAGGAAAATGGGAAAAGAGAAATACAGAAACCAAAGACAAGCTTTAAATGCCATCATCTAAAGAATCAGGAAGCAAACTAGACTGGGTGAGGACCGAAAATAAGTAATGCAGCATCCCAGAAGCTAAGAAGTCAAAGGGTTTAATTCAAATAAGAAAAAGGACGTGAACTTCAAAATGTGAGTTGCTATGGAACTGTCAAGTTCACTTGTAATAATTTGGTCATTTTTAACAGTTTAAACAGCTGTGTAGTTTACCATTTCATCTTCTCAAGGATAACCAGGAAATCAGAGTCCACCATGTCTTGGGCTAGAGTTAATTCCTATCGCCCTCCGACTTTTAGGGGTTGGGAGCTGAAGATGAGGAGTCCTCAAGTTCCCATAGCCTTCGTTTTCTTACCACCAATTGTAGGTTTTTGTTACATGTGCAAACGAGCACCAAACAAAATATTGTTACTCCTTAGAAGTCACAGCCTCCTAAAACATGAGCCGACGGCAGGTTATCCAGTATCTGCACAAGTTGAGTTGCACAGCTGTGAAAACTCCAGGAGGCCCAAGGCTCCTCTATTCAATCTAGACAGGCCCCTGCAGAGCACTCTTGAAAAAGCCAAGGCAGAGGCGGACATTGGGGTCAGAAACCTATGAACCCGGGACCTACCTTCCCCCCTCCCCTCCCCTCCCCTCCCCTTTTTTCTTTCTTTTCTTTCTTTCTAGATTTTATTTTTAAGTACCGTCTTCAGCCAGTGGGGCTAGAACTCAGCACCCCGCGATCAAGTCCTATGCTCAATGGACTCAGCCAGCCGGGCGTCCCAGGCACCAGGGGCTTCAGGGCACAGGAATCCTGCATGCCGCTCAGCCTGTAAGCAACACCCCTTCAAACTCTCTCATCTGAAGATGAAAAAAGTCTTAAGATAACGGACCTTGAGAAACTAATGAAATGTACGCACCCTCCCCACACAACAACGTCGTCTCGCATACTTTTCCCGGGGCTCTTTAAGAGCCCGACGGTTTCCAGCGAAGCCCGCATCCACCAGCGAGCCGCCCCTCGTCCTTAAGCCTTGCGCAGGCGCAGGGAGCGGGCAGAGGGCTGGGGCGGGGCGGGGCGGGGCGGGGCCGGGAGGGGAGGGGCGGGGCCGGGAGGGGAGGGGCGGGGCGTGCCCGACGCCAAAGGCCCTCGCACCTCCCCGGAAATGCCGTGTCTTCGGGCCTCGGAGACAGAGAACTGCTTCCGGGAGCGCGGAGGAGGTCACAAGTCATGTGACGACGGCTTTCCGGGGAGACTTGTCTTTGAAACTGTCCCTGAAGTTGCGGCGGAGAGAGCACCGCAGCCCAGAAAGCCAGTAACTCGAGCCGCTTCGCTCGGTATACAGCCGGGGCCCGCAGGGGGCGCGAGCGGTGAGACGGAGAGGGAGAGCACTGGCCTTCCCCTCTCCTTTGGGCCTACATGTCGGCGACTGGAGGGTGGAGTGGGCTGAGGTAGGGCATCCCAGCTTCCTTCTGGCTCTTTGGGAACTCCCACCTCGCTTGGGCTTCCCTGGTGCGAGTCCTAGAGCCACGGATCCTTGCCCGGCCGTGATGAGAGCCGACTCCGCTTATTAGGCTGGAGGTGAGAAGAGAGTGAGAAGAAGGTCTTGAGGGGAGAATCACCAGGAGTTTCTCTTCCAGGAGTGGAGATTGATCCTGCGGAAGAAAGGGGTTCGTCATGGCGGATGTGAGTTAACACACCCACACAAGAGGAAGCGGGGAGGGTGGGGAGTTTGCTGGAGGCCTACTGCGCGGGGAGAGGCAGAGCTTCCCGAGCAGAAATGAGTTTACTTTTAACCCGCCCACCGCCATGTATTTTCTGTAGACTCCGGAGTGAGTGACTAACATGAAGAGATGTTCTGGGTCCTGAGTTTCTGCCCACGGTGAGGGCGGAGGACGCCAAGGTGTCTGAGGTGGAGAAAATTGTACTCTTGCCACTCCCCAGTCCAGCGGGCGTTAAGAGAGGCTCTGAACACCATTTGAATTTCTAAATGGCGTTTTGCGGCTGTGTGAATCTACTTTTTCCCAGTAAAGTGGTCATGACGTGTCTCTAGATTCACTGGAGGCAATTTGAGATGATTTCTGACTGATAACCTCATTAGCACAGCAACAAAACCCAAATTCGAAGTTTAGGAAACTTGATTGTACTAGTTACTAGGAACAACAGGGAATTAACACTACGAATCTTTATATTTTACATCCTGTTATTATTTTACTTCTGTACATGCTGGGCATTCTTCGAAACACTGAACGTATGTAATTCTTACAACTTTCAGGAAGTAGGCACTGTTACTACCCTTGTGTTCTAGATGAGGATGCCAAGGCATAGAAAGGTGAAGTAACTTGCCTCAGGTTACACGGCTGGTAAGTTGTAGAGTCCAGGTACCAAGCCAGACAGTCTGACTCCAGAGTTTATGCTCTTAACCGCTAGGTTAAATGGTCATTAAACATTAATATCAATGTGATTTTTTTTTCTTTTTGGTTGCAAGATTATGTGTTTGAATATTTAGGAACTTTGTATGCCTTTACATACAGACACTTCATTTTTGGGGGTGTTTGTCATTATGTTCTTGAGACCTTATTCTCCAGGCATCGTCAAATCACTATATATCTATTGAGCATCACCTTGCAAAGGTTGTTGCAATAAGGGCTGTGGGTGAAATAACAACAATTAAGGTATAATTCCTCTCTTTAAGGGTTTTTAAATTTCTTTTTAAGGTATAGTAAGCAGGTGATCATAAATGTATATACATTATTGTGTGAAAATTCAAAGAAGAGAGGGATTACATCTGGTTTGTATTTATCAGGAAAGCTTATTTGGAGTATTTGGTGGTTGAGATGAGCTCTAAATAAGTAGCATTTTTTCTTAAAGTTCTTTAATAAAGAATTGTTATTAAAATGAATAGTATAAGCAAAGTTTGAGAGATAGGAAAGGGAAAGAGATGTGTGTGGAGGAGCTGTGAGTTGTCCACTTTTGCTGGGGCTGAGGTTATGAGGGTGTGTTAGGAAGCAAGACTGTAAAATTAGGTGTTGACCGTATTGTAGAGAGGCTCAAATATTAAAAGAATTTGTAGAGAATTTTTTAAACAGTGGAGAGCCACTCAGATGTTGGTTCTCAGCCTTGGCTGCACACAGAATCATCTGGCACCTCTAACCCAGGTGAAAAAGTACAATAATATGGCTACTAGCATTGTAGAATTGTATGGGATAGAAATGGGAGACCAGCATACCAGTTGGACTAGCACAAATCATAAATAAAAAAGTGAACCTGAATTATAATGTCAGTTGAAAAGGAGAGGAAGAGATCATTTTAAAAACATTTGACGTCACAAATCATTTAGAAGTGATAAAGGTGATGTTATTGATGTTATTAGGGTTAAATGTTACTCTGTGTTTCAGACCTGAATAATGGGATTGGTAGTGCCATTAGTGGAAACAATAAGAGATTGAGGAAATCTATATTTCACAAGAAATGTTATGAGTTGTATTTTAATGTGTGTGTTTAAGATAAGAGCAGAGGTTAAGATGGTGATGATAACATAAAATAAAATGAACATTCAGGTTTGGAGAATAGTAGGGATTAGAGGTTCAAAACAACAGATACCTGATTTACCTAGGTAGACCTCATAATTGATACCTAGATTGTCAGTGAAATTCACCAGGTGAGAAAGTGTAAGGAGAGGAAATAAAATAGTGTTTAATTTCTTTAGTCCCAGCTCTCTTCCATGCTTAACACTTGACACACATTGTCATTTACTGTAGTCATGAAAACAAATGGAGTTTCAGAGAAGTGAGTTTACCCATGATTGTTAAAGTGACATTAGAAGGCTTATCTGTGGACACAGAAAGATGTTTATAATACATTCTCAAGTGAACAAGACAGTGGCAACAGGATGTAAAATAGTATGAAAAATATGATCTAATTTTACAGCTAATATGTATTTGCTATATTTTTGTCCAGATAGGCTAATTAGTTTACATACATCTTCTCAATAAATTTTAACAACAGTCTTATGACATAGGTTCTGTGATTTATCCCTTCTCAACAAATAATGAAACTGGAGCTTAGAGAAAAAGGCTAATAAATAACTTGTTCCAAGTCACACAACTAGTATCAAAATCAGAAAGAAAACACAAGAAAGATTATGTGAGTGACAATTTAAAGTACCTGAAATGTGGGTGGGACAGTAACTAGAGAACCAGTACAAGGCATATTATTATAATGTGATTTCTTATATTCTCTTTCAGGACCTAAAGCGATTCCTGTATAAAAAATTACCAAGGTAAAAAATTACTAATTTGTTATTAAACAAATTCTGCATAATATATATTGATTTTATGTAACATTTCGTTTCTGTATATTATAGACTAGTATGTATATTATGCTGCTGTTTAGCATTTTCACATATTTGACATTAGCACAAGAAATATCCTTTGAATTTGCAGATAAATAATATGAGGCTTAGAGAAGTTATGTGACTTGTCTGAAGTTAAACAGCTCATGAATGCCAGAGGGCTAGAAGTTAGATTTCTTGTCACTTGAGAGTTCTTTCAAATATACTGTCAGCAGTTTACTGGATTATACTTTAAAGTAGTTAGAGCAGTTTTAAGGGGAAAAACCCTAAGAACATGCCTTTCCTCTAGTATCATTTTTAAGACCTAATTGCTGAGTCTGCATAACCCAAAAATGCTGGATATAGACAGCATTCATACTTGGAAAAATCACAAAGGTTTCTTTTGCCTGCACCCAGTCCATTCGATGCACCAGTATCAATTAGGTTCTGTGTGGACGACAGCAAACTTCCTTTTAGATATTTTTGTGGTTCAAAGGACTTTGTCACTTTAGTTGTATTAAAATTCACATTTAGCTTAGTGTAAAGTAATACCTGAGAGTTAAGAATATGAGAAAGAGAATACAACTTGAAACATCCATTTTTATATTTCAGCATTACTGAATGACCTTTGAGGTGTAAAAGTGAGATTTTTTTTTTTTTTTTTTTTTTTTACTTTTTTAAGAATTCTCCAAATGTGTGAATTTTAAAAGATTTTGGATGTCAATTTATTTCTGTAGGTAGGTTAAAAAAAAAAAA
This sequence comes from Canis lupus dingo, assembly GCF_003254725.2. Taxonomy (NCBI): domain Eukaryota; kingdom Metazoa; phylum Chordata; class Mammalia; order Carnivora; family Canidae; genus Canis; species Canis lupus. The sequence continues at coordinate 21,863,957 of NC_064274.1, read as the reverse complement.
TTCTCTTGTTTGGATTTTTGCGTGAATTGTTTGACGTGGTTTGCCTATTGACTTGTGCCTTTACCCTGGCTGCAACCGGTAGAAATTAATGACCTTGTCTCCTGGGTTTGATTTATGTATATTTTTCTATATTCAGGAAGAACATACTATTGAACTGTTAAGTAACTGTTACTTCTGGTTTCATGTTAATGTAGTACTTGAATTCATTTTCACTCTCTTCCTTCTAGTACTTGCAAAACTAGAGCACTGATTCTGTTCTTAACATGATGAACAGGCTTTGCTTGGTAGTTCAGGGCCATAAAAATGACTGTACAAGCCGAAACCGTCCAAAGCAATTTTAGTAATCCCTGGGGAAAATGACAGTTGTTTTGTGACCTTTAGAAGATTTTGTCAAAACATTAAAACCTTTTGTTGGTTCTGTTTGAAGGGATAGAAACAAATGCTAAAACCAATATTTGTTTAATACACCACAATTTAAAAACAGTGGAAATACTGAGGATTACAGTGTTAGTTTCTTTGTAGAAAACTTCTCAAGTGTGGTTTGAACAGTGCCTGCTTCTTTGCATATATAGTAAAATATATGAAAGGTAAAACCTTAAGATAAGGAGCAGGCATCTTTTCTGTGCCTTGGCAAATTGGCATACTCCTTTCTAAATGTGGATCAGCTTCCACCATTTTGTCCTTTGTACTGTTGATGTTCAGAGTTTTTTGCCAGCATCACTTCCTCTGGGAGATTTTCATCCTTTTCATCACAGCCCACTTTCGTAAATTCTGTCAGTAAGTGCACTTTCACGAAGCTCCTCTAACTGCACGTCTTGTGCACAACAGTAAAAATGTCAGCATTCTTTTGGCCAGTTATCTCATCTATGAGTGCTTGCTTTCTATTTGAATTTCACTTCCAGCATTGTCACCTTTACTTCCTTTGCTGTATTTCATCTTTATTAGCCAGTTCCCTATTTCAGTTCTGTTTTTCTTTTTAATGTCATATGCTTTTTCATTGGAAGACAAGGAGATAATAATACTCCATGCTTTACTGTCCCTGCATAAACTAAGTAACAGATGCTCAGTGACCAGTCACCGACACACTTTGAAAGAAGTGATGGGACAGTGTGCATCTGTCATTTACAGTTATTCACACAGTGATTTGTGTGAAGAGTTAGTGGAGTTTGTATTGTATGCCGTTACTCACTTAATACACCGTACTTCCTGAAATTTGAGCCATCCTGTCAGGGAGAGTGGAATTATTTCATTCAACTGTGGTAACTATAGTCCACATTGGAACTGTACAAAATGAAGGCTTTCTGTACTTAGGCTTTCTGTATCTGCCTCGTTGGAGGTTTAGCATATTGAATGGATGGTAAAATTGACCAGTAGGGTTGGAAAGATACCACACTGGCAACAAAATATAGGAGCAGAAGCCTAGTTGATATTTGTAAAAAGAGTATTTGTAAGAGTGTGATGAAAATCTTTCTATAGTAGAAGAAAGGGATTAGGACCATATGTTTGTTTTGGTTTGGTTTGGTTTTCCCCCACCACACAGTTCCCCTCTTGAAGGCACCCATTACCCTCGAAGTTAATTTACACACCTAGAAACAAGCAGGTAAATAAGCACACATATTTATACATGTACACATAGGTCTTGGTTGAGGCTATTAGGACAAAGTGTACCATAGATTGGATTTCCTATAAATAAGTGAAATTCTCACAGTTGTGGAGGCTGGAAGTCCAAGATCAAGGTGCCAGCATGGTTGGATTCTGGTGAAGGCCGCTTTCTGAGTTGCACATTATAGACTTCACCTATCTCCATATGGTAGAAGGAGGGCTAGCTAGTCTCTAGCCTTAAGTAAGGGCACTATTCCCATTCTGAGGGCTCCACCCCATATCCTAATTGCCTCCCAAAGGCCCCACCTCTAAATACCATCACATTGGGATTAGGGTTTCAACATACGAATTTTGGGGGTGACATAAACATTTAGTCCATTGCAACAATACATATGTGTGCCTACCCTTGTTATTATATAAGTTTTGTTTCCTGTACACACACTATGCAAAACTATGTTTTTTCACTTAACAATATACCTTTGAGACCAGTCCTTCCCAGTGCATAACAAAAAACCTTATTTTTAATGGCTGCAAAGTATTCCATTGTATATGTGTGTCATAATTTATTGATCTTGTCTTTCTTAATAGTTAGGTTTTTTCCTATTTCAAGTGATGTTGCTGTTGATAACTGTACAAAATTGTTTCTGTGTGTACATGTATCTGTAGAATATACTTTTATTTAACTAGTTTTTAAGAAGAATTTCTTTTATACATTAACCTTACAGAGAAAAAAAAAAACCATGCAGAGCACATTTTAATCTGTAGATAATTCCAGAATTGAATGATCATGAAAAGTAATACCAGTAAATGTTTATACATGGTTATTTCATCGTTCTTACTTTTAATGTGAAGTTCATAAATGATAGTGTTTATAACATTTTCTCAAATTTTAATAACACTTCTCTGACTTAAAAGTTTTTGCCACTGGGATCTTTAAAGTTTAATTTCAGTATCTTAATATGAAAATTCCTATTTCTAACTTAAAACATTAAGGTTAACAAAGAATGATCTGGGTTATAGTTATCATTGAACATATTTCTGAGCAGCAGTCTAGCAGTCTTGGATATTACAAGATTATAGGGCTGAAAGTTAGAGAATGTTTTCCCATTCTAATTTTTAACACTTAAGTTTTGTGCTCTTGGAATTCTCTTAAAGAGTTAACACGTAAACTGCCTAATTGTCAGTGTGTGCAGATGACATTCTGATGGCAATTAGTAATAATTAATATTTGTGAATTTTAACTATCAGTTTCTACTTTACATGGATTATTTTATTAAATTTTACAATAGCTACATAAGTAGTTATTCCCATTTCATATTTTTAACAGGTGCTTACAGAGGTTTCATAACTAGCTCAGGGTGGTTTAAATAGTAAATGTAGGAGAGCCTAGACTGGACTATACAGTCACAGGTTTGATGATTCCACTTACTGCTTATTAGGCATAACTAAAAAGATTGCTACCAGACAGACCTTCATTCTTTCCAACCTGTTCCTTCAGCCTAGAGCAGTCTTTCTGTCAGTCTTCTGACCAGTGCCATAACACCTCAGCTTAACTACCACTGCCTTCCCTGACCCACTTGTCTAAATCACCCCCCTCTTCTAGGCTCTCATACCCCACAGATATCTTGATGGCACTTAATACCATTGTCACTATAGCTACTGCTGATGATAACCTGTCATACTTTCATAAATAATGGAAAGATAATTAGCCATTTTAATGGAGAATTATCTGTGTTTTAGATCTTTATCAATAGCATAAATTGGTAAGGATTATAAGGCATGGTTATTCAATTTCTGGAAGTTTTGGCAGAAATTTAGGAACTTACGAGGTCAGCAACTGAGTTGACAGTTTTTCAGAAATATACTTGAAAATCCCCGTAATGACTTTAAGGTACATATTTTGAGAAAATGAAATGCTTCATAATATTTTAACTTCTTTTTTTTCTTTCTAGTGTTGAAGGGCTCCATGCTATTGTTGTGTCAGATAGAGATGGAGTCCCCGTTATTAAAGGTAAAAACTGAGCCTGAGCCACCTGCATGTCAGTGTCATGTTTGCCTTTTTTTTTTTTTTTAGATTTTATTTATTTATTCATGAAAGACACACAGAGAGAGGCAGAGATACAGGGAGAGGGCGAGGCAGGCTCCCTGCAGAGATCCTGATGCAGGACTCAATCCCAGGACCCCAGGATCACAACCTGAGCCACCCAAGTGCACCTCATGTTTGCTTTTGAATAAAAACATATTTATGTCTGAGTAGGGCAGAAGGTAAGCATATAAAAGCTACTTCAGTAAATTTAGGCGATGGTCTCAGTTTAGGGGGAGATGTTTGCTTTTGTATGTTGAAGGCTGGGTTGGAGTTTATAACTTACTACATTTTGAATGGATTGTGTCATCATCAAGAGTTTAAACATGGGTTTATCACAAGCCCAATTTTGCATTAGAGACATTTGTGGTATAATGTAAACATTAGTAAATAGTGCTCAGACTAAGCATGTATGCAGCTGTATATATTATACACACACATTTCCCTAATATATAATTTTTGATCAGTACTACTGGTGGTTGTGGGATAAACTTCCATACATTTGAATTCACATATATTGGTTTTTTTGTTGTTGTTGAGTCTCTGTTAATTTTCTCCTTCTTTCCTAGAAATAAGATATTTTTTAAACTGCTAACTTCACAATTACTTTAATTAATTAGACTCTAACAAGACTTTCTCGCCTAAAGAAGAGCTTGTTAACCTAAAAACTATTTTTTTCCTTGATTTTCAGCCTTTTTTTTTTTTTTTTAGGTTTTATTTATTTACTTATTTGAGAGAGAGAGCACTAGGCATGAGAGCAGTGTAGAGGAGCAGAGGGGGAAGGAGAGGGACAAGCAGACTCTGGCCAGAACCAGGAGCCTGACATGGGGCTCAGTCTCATGGCCATGAGATCATAACCTGAGCTGAAATCAAGTCAGTCACTTAACTGACTGAGCCACCCAGACGCCCCTCAGCTTTTTAAAATATATATGATGTCACTGCATCAGTGTGTATTAAGACTATTTTTACTACTTGTTTCTTAATATGTCATCACATGGATGTTCCTAGTTCTTTAGGGATGCTGTAATAGATTTACCAAAGAAAGATTAAGTAATGTTCTTTACATTTATTTTCCACCTGAGGTTATCATCTGTGTCAGATAATTTTAGACTTTAGAATTCAGAGAAAGTTTAGAAATCACCTAATTTAGTTCTTTCATTTTGTAAACAAAGATGGTCAAGTGCAAAAAGTACATCGTTAGTTCAGAGTTACAAGTGAGTCAGTAACAAGATAGTAATAGAACCAATTATCTTCTGATGTGTGGTTCAGTGTGCATTCTAAGCCACCATACCATGGGCAAGTAGTCACCTGCCTTTTCACCTTTTCTCAGTTCTGGTATTGAGGGCTTTGAACAAAATCAAAATAATGTTGGAGATTTCCCAGCTCTAATGTTCTTTCTTAGGATCTCTGTATTAAGGCCTTAAGCTCTGCACTTATTGGTAGAACTAACTCCATTCAGGCCTTATAATGAGTGAAATAAACTTAAAACAAATGGCTAGCTGCAAAATTATTAAATATCTTCAAGTGATATGTTATAGGTTTTATGAGAGCAAAGGTTTTCTGGAAGCTTTTTTCATTATTATATTCTGACTTGGCTCTCAGTTAACCAGAACATTTAGTTTATTAAATGTACTGATTAATTTGTGTTTTAAAGTAGGTATTAAGAAAATATATACATTTAGAATTCTTTGAAAAAAATTACGAGGATCAGTATTTCCTCCCTTAGTTAGGATCATTCAGTTTCTCATTGAGCAGTTTTTCTCACCAAAATGGATGAGACCCAATTATTGATATGATCTTCAGCATTGTGAAGCATAGTACCTCTTGTGCTCAATATTTTCACTGATTTATGTTTTTAAAAAAAAAGTACGATAAACTTCTATCATATCCACTGCATTGATTTTTATTTAAATCATTTGTATTTCCAGTGGCCAATGATAATGCTCCAGAGCATGCTTTGAGACCTGGTTTCTTATCTACTTTTGCCCTTGCAACAGACCAAGGGAGCAAACTTGGTCTTTCAAAAAATAAAAGTATCATCTGTTACTATAACACCTACCAGGTAGGTTCATAATAATTGAATGGTTTGCTGCTTTCACCTATTATTATAATAGTCTTCTATATAGAATAACTAATGTTATTCTAAATTTTAGTTTTGAAATGTGGATGGCATTTTAAAATCTTAGCCTTCAAAGTTGTGTTGAATTGTAGTAATTGTCTTCACATTTTATTCCAGTATACCAGGAATTAATTAATATGGAAAAGTGATTAAAAGATTTATTAATAAAGTACATTATCCTAAAAAGAGAAGTCAGGTCACTCTTACCTCCAGTAGATGGTGCCCTTAGCTTAACAAATATGATTTCTCAAATGACACACTTATTTTGTTGTTGTGACAAATAAAAAGTTCCCTTTGATGGTCACATGATAAGTTACTAAAATTTGTTATTGCTGCTAATTCCTTCATTTGGTTTAAAGATATATATAAGTGAGGTTATTATGAGAGAATTTCATTGCTACATACCTCTTGATGTGTAGCTGCATTTTTTTGTTTAGAATAAATTAACAGCTTCTGCTTTAGAGCATTGTTTCCCAGAATTTGATTCATGTACTGCTGATGTTACACAAGTGACATTTTTTATTTTAAAAAATAAATACACATATTCTCATGTGTATTAGGCAAAAGATAACAACCCCTTTTGACCTTTAATTTTACTAATAAAGATTAGTTTGAAACTAACTTTTTTTAAGTGATAGTTGATTTGAAGTTTAAATTAATAGTGTTACAGGAAGCAGGAAAATCATCAAGATATAATTACTTGAATGAGAAATACTGACTTTAGCCATGTAATCAAATATTTCTGGAGTCCCTGCCATGTAATAATTGACACACTGCTAGGCTTTGGAGCTAGAGAAATGAAGATGACATAGTCCTGCCTTCAAATCTCTGCAGGTTGAATAATGATAATGTCTCTAAGAGATACTCTGTGGTACAGAAATACTTATTTTCAGCTCTTTCATATTACATGATGCTAGGTAGTATCTTACCCATTGGCCATTTAAATAAAAGTTTTGAAAAATTAAGATATTTGAGTAACATTTACTTAGATCTTACTTTCTTTTTAGGTGGTTCAATTCAATCGTTTACCTTTGGTGGTGAGTTTCATAGCCAGCAGCAATGCCAATACAGGTGTGTTTTAACTACCTTAAATACAGCTTTTAATTTCTTGTAATACCATATCTGAGCAGTATAATATGATAGAAATAGTAGATTTAGAGTCAGCAAAGCTGAATTAATGGCCCAACTCCACCATCTATTCCTTGGCCTCCAGAAAAGTAACTTCTCTCGATTCTGTTTTTCCTAGCTGTATAATGGAGCTAATACCTGCTTTCTTTGTCTGATGGGGTTATTTTCTAGTTCAAATGAACATTGTATGGGTAAGTGATCTTTTAAGAGAGAAAGGAAAATTAAATTATCTTCAGCATTGGAATGCTACATTTTGCTCACATTTGAAACAACTTAAGAAAATAGAGTGGAAAAGATAATCAGACACATAAAATGGTCAAGGATGAGTTCAATTCCATGTAGACCAATCTATTAGAGATTGTTAAATCTTGAATGATATTGGGCAAAATTAATGTGATTTAGATTTTAAGAGTCTGACTAGGATGAACATACATGTGTTCTTTCTAAGGGCCAAAGATTTTGAGAACACACACCACCAGGAAGCTGTATTTTCTATAGCAGATCATAGGATCCCATTATATCCAGTGACCTTGACCAGATATTTATGTTTAAAATAATGACTGTATTCTGTAGTTTACATACTATACTCCCTCTTGGATAAAGTGGGATTTTTTTTTTTTTTTAAGTATTGACTCCTTTAGATTTGACTGCTATTTAGAACTGTTATACATTCTTTTTTCTGCTTTTTTCTTTCCAAGTTGTTTGAGCACATTCTGTTTCCAGCTGTGTCACTGAAACTTGTCTTTAGATGCCTTGTTTTTAAAATGAGGGGTTTAGAATTGATGATCTAGAAGGTCTCTTCCATTTTTAAATGTTTCAAAGCTGTAAAATAGTATATGTGAAAATACTTTGTAATTTATATGGATAGTTGTGTTGATATTTAAAGTATATTAAATATCAGTTGTGATCAGTCACCATCATATACTGAGTCATCAGTTGTTACAAATTTTGATAATGTACGGAATTATATTTTAGTACCTAGAACATTTTTTTTAAATGTTTTCTTCCACTCTCTGGTATGTATGTATGTATGTATGTAAGAGAGAGGAGAGAGCAGATTGGGGGGGGGAGGGGAGAGGGAGAAGCAGACTCCCAGCTGAGAAGGGAGCCTGAGGTGGGACTTGATTCCAGGACCCCTGGATCATGACTTGGCCAGGGGCAGTTGCCCAACTGACTGAGCCACCCAGGCACCCAACCTAGAACATTTTGAGAATCCCAGATGCTTTTAATATTCTGTGAAATAGAGGAAGATCTTTGAGCATAAAACAAACAGTTTCTAAGATATTTAAGATAAATAACTTTTTACTCTGACAAACTAAGGAAAAGCTAGATAGGCTAATTTCTAGACTACATTGTCTCCCAGATTCAACACTAAATTTGCAACATGGAAGTGTATGTTTTACACTCCTGCCATTCATCTTTAAAATTAATTTTTTCAATTGAAATACCCATTTACACTTGAGCTTTACTGAATTTATAAAATAGTTTTCTAATATTTCTTTATTCAAGGTTGAAGCAGCCTGTTTACTTGTATTTTGATAAAGTCTGTTAGAATCTGTTCAGGAAGAAAAGTGTACTTTTTTTTTTTAATTTATTTTTTTTATTTTTTAAAAGATTTTATTTACTCATGAGAGACAGAGAGAGAGAGAGAGAGAGAGAGAGAGAGAGAGAGGCAGAGACACAGGCAGAGGGAGAAGCAGACTCCATGCAGGAAGCCCGATGTAGGACTCGATCCCAGGACCCCAGGATCACGCCCTGGGCCAAAGGCAGATGCTAAACCACTGAGCCACCCAGGGATCCCCCCAAAGTGTACCTTTTTAAGTAAAAATCTTGTATCATTTCTGATCAGTACAGATTTTAAAACAATAAAGTATAAATTATTCTTTTCAAAACTCTTAACAAAATTACAGTACATATAATTTATATCTTCTAATACATATGAATATTTTTAAATGTATTTACTTTAATAATGAAAATAAACTTCATAATGAAAAGAGGTTTTGATTAGTTAGAATTATAGTATTTTGCTTTATTTATGGGGAATAAACTAGATCTTGTTTGCTTTTTAGTAATTAAATTTGACAGTAGGAAATCTAAGTCAAAGACTTTTTCAAGAATATTTTTCTGATGTTCTAATTTTCTTATCTGTGTTTTAGGACTCATTGTCAGCCTAGAAAAGGAACTTGCTCCGTTATTTGAAGAATTGAGACAAGTGGTGGAAGTTTCTTAATCTGGCAGTGGTTTTGACGTAAACCTTTTCATCATAACAGACACAATATCAATCCAGCAATCTTTAGACCACAACAATACTTGTATCCATGTACTCAAGAAAGGGCCCCTTTTCCCACCTTACACTAAAGAAAGAGCCTATAGTTATAATTTATGGACAGATTGATTGTTATCTTTTCTTGTGTAGGGTCTTTTCTTGACTTAGTGAGATCTGGGGTTACCACAGAAACGGCTCATTACATCACAGCTCCCATGGAGTTAGTCCAGTCACAGATATGCATGAGATTCTATTCATTGGATCAGAATCAAAATGATACTTTGATCCACTTGAGCCATTAAGTGCTCCCTATTATATAATATGCCCAGGCCTGCAGAATGAAGCAGACCCTTTTTATTGTGAATAATAATGAGGACATATTTTTCTTTATATTGTTTTATTTCTTTGCATTGAGTGTGAGGAAGATAAATGGCTTAGTAAAAGTAATAAAATCAGTACAATCACTAACTTTTCTATGTATATATTATTTTGCAATATAAGTGAATATTACTAATTGATTTGATTCTTTTCAGAGGGTGCTGCTCTTTAATGAAAATGATAGCTAATGGTTTTTTTCTCCACTCTGCTTTCTATAACCAATCAGTGTTTTAATGTTTGTGTGTTCTTTATAAAATTTAGAAGTAATTCATTATTGAATTCTGTTTCCAGAATTGGTATGTATGTAAACATGGTAGTACAGCCTTTTTTTTTTTTTTCATACATGAGTATAAATAAAATAGTATTTTTTAAAGTATAGTTTGAGCACTAAATAGGTTTCTTTTCTGGCTTCTTTCAAAAGTTTAAAGAATATAATTAACTGAATTCATTTTCAACTACATGAATTATCAGTGAGTTTTGCTTACAGTTGTTGGTTTGGAGACTGTTGTACCTAGTGTCAATTGGAAAGTAAACCCTCATCCATGAGCCTAATTTACTTTCTTTGAAAGAAGTATCTTGGTTCTAGAATATGCCCTTTATATTCAGGAAGGCAGTCCACCATTCAGAGTTGTTAGTTTCTTTGGGTTCTTTGACAATCAGAGTTTGTCACTGGTAGAGTTCAGTACACCTGCATTGAGCACCTGTTGTGTGCCATGCACCAGAGCTACCACACTGCAGAATTCTAAGAAGTACAATTCATATCATATTTGTGCTCCAGAGGTACCTTTCATGTGGAATGTGTGAATGCTGTCCCTGGAGTTGTGCAGTGAGTAGTCAGCCACTGTGCCTGCTTGCCTTTTCTTCCCTCTCTCTCTCTCCTCCCTCCCTCCTCCTCTTCCCCTCTTCCTGCTTTTATACAAACATGCAACTAAGTTATGGTACCTTCTTTTGAAGAACTTACAGCTCCGTAAATAAAAACAGGCATAGGATATAGTGATACAGCTATCCAGGATGCTGTAGAAACCCAGAGGTGGAGGGATTTAAGTTGGGCAAGAGCAGTAGCCTTTATGTGGAAATAGAAGCAGGGGACATGTTTGATCTGCAGGGAGCTATCAATAGTTCATGAAACCTAATAAAGCATTGAATGTGCACATTATAATGTAGAAATACCCCAAAATAAAATAAAATCTAGAATTCCCATTATCTGGGATTATTACTGAATAGTGTACAGGAGATTGTTGCTAATGCAATGCAGAACGTTAACTTCAGATGATAATATATGCCTAAAAATCCCAAGAAAGGAAACTATAATAAATGGAGATACTTTTAATCCTCCCATGGTGAATACTGCTACTATTAAAATTTCTGTTTGAAAGAGATAAATTGTTCTACAGCTTACCTGTAAAAGTAAATAGGTAAAAATCAGAAATATTTGAAAAGGTTATATAAAACTAGATGAACTAGTTTTAAAAGGTAGTATAAACTTGATTAGGTACACAATTAAGTGGGTCAATGGAACAGAAAAACCCAGAAACAGACTTTACTGTGGACATATGAGGACTTAAAACATTATGAGGATGACATAAGCCAGTGGGAAAAGGATTATTCAATAAAGTAGGACAGGCATTTTTTATGCCTTTCTGGTAGAAGTGTATATCTTGTATACCCTTTATATAGGACTCTATGGCAGTCTCTGTGAAACTTCCAAATGCACATAACCTTTGGCCTCATGTATTAGAATTCTCCAGAGAATTAGAACCAGTAGGATACACATTTTTTATTATGTATAAATATATATTATAAATGTTACATAAATATAAAACACTTAGGAGGAATTGGCACTCATAATTCTGGAAGCTGAGAAGTACTATGGTCTGCCATCTGCCAAGATGGAGAACCAGGGGAGCCAATGATATAAATCCCACTGAAGGCAGAAGACAAGTTAACATGTCTTAAATCAAGAGTGAGGCAAACGGCAAATTCCTTCCAATTTTGTTTTATTCATACTTTCAATGGATTGGGTAATGCCTGCTCCCACAGCACAAGGCAATCCACTTAGTCCACAGGTTGAATGATGGAACATCATCATAGACAAGAAATAATGTTTATTTGGGCACCCTGTGGCCAGTCAAGTAGATTAAAAAAATTACCACACCCAGCAATTCCACTTCTAGAAATGTCTACTGATGGAAATGGACATGTACAAAACTATGTGTTTGTAGGTATATTCATTGCAATTTGGTGATAACCAAAAGAATGGATACAACCTAAATATCCCATCATAGATAGGGTAAGCCCTATTTTCTGGGCTTCTTAACAGTACCAGTTTATACCTGTTATTTTTTGGGTAATTATTAATGTTACTTCTTTCTCTTTTTAAAGATTTTATTTATTTTAGAGAAAGGGAAGAAGAAGGAGGGGAAAGAATCCCAAACAGACTCCCACAACCCTGACCTTAGCTAAACCAAGAGTGGGTTGCTCAACTCACTGAGCCACCCAGGTGCCCCTATTAATGCTCTTTTCAACTCTCAAGTGTCTCATTTTAGATAAATTGTTAGTCACCCTAATCAGAGGATTAGTTAAATAAGTTACTACATTTGCCCAGTGGAAAAGAAAAAGGGAGAAGTGCTTTAGTTACCGAGATAGAAATCCAATATATGTTCAGTGAGAAAAGCATGGTGTGAAATTGCATGGTGTGCTGCAATTTATATATAAGAAATAAAAATACACTTGTATGTACATGTTTGTAACAGTAGGGAAGGACCTGGTAACACTTGTAGCCTCCAAGGAGTAGCGCTAGGTACCTGGGGAACAAGGGTCCCAGGAATGAACCTTTTCAATGTAAACTTCATTGGTTTATGAATTTTTAACTTCAAAAATAATAAAATATTCCAGCAAGCAAAATTTATAATAACATGGTTGATGCGGTATTTGGGGAAGAAAATTGTATTAAGGATTGCCAAAGAAACGGAAGCAGAATATATATGTATTAAATTAATTTCAAGGAATGTGATTGCAGGAACTGGCTGGTCCAAAATCTGTAGGGCGGGCCAGAGGGCTGGATATCCTCAGGCAGTAGCTGAGACTGCAGTCTTCAGGCAGAAGACTTCGATTTCCTCACGGAAACCTCAGTTTTGCTTATAAGGCTGGCCTTTCAACTGGATGAAGCCTGCTCAAATTATGGAGAATAATCTCTTCTATTTAAATTCAATGGATTCAGGATGATGGATGTTAATTTAAGCACATCTACAAAATACATAGCAACACATAGATTCATGGTCTATTGAATAGGTACGATGGCCTTGCTAAGTTGACACCTAGAACTAACCTCGGACTACCCTTGTGGGCTCGGCATCATATACATCTTCCTAAAGCATACTTACCTTCAAATAAAGTCAGTAGCCAACTTATATTTCTGTCAAACCTCAAACAACTAACCTACATACAGAAAAGATGTTCACTTTCCCCAGAGGATGCAAAGTACTTGGGCGTTCATTCACTTTTTTCCTTCATATACCATATTTTTTTTAATATTTATTCGAGAGGGGGGGAGGGGCAAAGGGAGAGGGAGAATCCAAGCAGACCCTTGCTGAGCACAGACCCTGACACAGGGCTCGATCCCAGGACCCTGAGATCATGAGCTGAAACCAAGAGTCACTCAACCAACTGAGCCACCCAGATACTGTAGTTTAAAGACTGATGTGAGATTAACCCTTTTTAATACATCTTAAGTTGAATGATAAAAGAATACAAGAGGAAAGTTTTGCTTAATACGTGTATTCATACGCATTCATGTACACACAAACATTCATAACAAGAAATACAATAATCACAGTCCTTGTGTCTCCAGCTGAGTATGTAGCTGTAGCTGGTATTTGTAACGGCCCTCCATTACCCATTCCATATTCCTTTTGCCCTCAGCAAGCACCTCAGCTGATCACAGCTCTAGCCTGTGGGGTGACCGAAACCTTTATTTCTGGAGAATCCAACCCATTGGTAGTCCTGCCTGAATTGTAGTTTTCCATTGACTTTAGTCATGGGACTCGGTGATCCTGAGATTCTCTAGAGGATGTGCTGTGTCATGAACATACTCTTCCCTCCATGGTGCAGTAGCAGCCCAGTGTCCCCCTGGAAGTCAGGACCAATCGGCCCAGTCAGTACAGTTAATTCCCTTCTTTACCTGCTGATTCCAACGGAGAAGTCCAATGAAGCTGGTAGCGACAGAATGCTTCCACCATTCCTTGCTTTGAAACCAAAACCTCTAGACTACCACAGCATTAGAATATGGAGACACTGCCCAGCCCAGCTAGATATTGCCACTTACATGGTGCTCTAACAGAGTCTTCAAAAGGCCATTCCACCATTTTATCAGGGCTGCAGCTTCAGGATGATGGGGAACATAGTAAAACCAACAAATTCCATGACGGGTATGTGATTTATATTAACTCCAAAATCCAAGGAGGCCCGTTAGGTATTGTGCCTCTTTTTTGGTTGTGAAAAGGGCCAGATGCAACAAGTTATCCTTTACCTTAGAAGAGCTGTCTTGACCTGTCTCATACCACTGGGCCCCCAGAATTTCAGTGAGATGAAAGCCCCTGAGTTTTTGCTGAATTTATTTCCCACCCTCAACCAGATATCTTACCACTAAGTCTAGAATCGTTGCTGCCTCTTGCACCTTAGGTTCAATCAGCATAATGTCATCAATACAGTGGACCCATGTGATGTCTTATAAAAAATGTGATCAAGGTTGGTGTGGACTAAATTATGACATAAGGCTGAACTGAAGTAAGATAAATCTCCAAGGTAGGATGGTGAAAGGTGGATTGCTGGCCTTACCAGATAAAGCGAGCTGCTTCCGGCGGTCTTTGCTAATAGCAAAAACATTTGCCAGATCAATAGCTGCATGTCAGGGACCGGAGGATGTGTTAATCTCAAGCAATGAAATCACATCTAGAATCGTAGCTGCGGTTATAGTCACCACCTGATTGATAATCCACTGTCATCCTATGCGATCCATCTGTTCTCTGCAGGGTTCAAATAGGTGGGCTGCACGGGGATGTGGTGGGAATCAACCACCTCTGCATGCTTCAAGTCCTTGACAGTGACACTTATCTCCGAAACCATTCCAGAAATGTGGTATTGCTTCTGGTTTACTATCTTCCTAAGTAGAGACAGTTCCAGTGACTCACCTCTGTCCTTTCTGACTACAGTAGGTCTCCACAGTGCAGGTCAGAAAATGGAGGTGGATATTTGCCAGTTCCCAAGTCTATACCAAGTAAGCATTCTAGAACTGGAGAAATAACCACAGGTTCAGGAACTCACTGACCCTGCTTCTCTGGTTTCATCTTTGCTTCTTCTGTGGAAGACCCAGTCCCTTTCAAATGTCTTCCAGATATTTCTGGGAGCCCCCCCTGAGCCCTATAGATCTACTTCTGAAACCAGTTTTTGCAGACACCTACCCATTTCATTTACTCTTGCTCATATTCTCTGGGAGTTCCATCCTGGCCACTGCTACTGTAGTGAGAACATGAGCGCCTAGACGCTGCTGAAGGCTAAGGGTGCATTCTGCACAGCTATACATGTGACACAACTTACAATCCCTACGTGTTCCCCTTAGGACCCTAGTGAAACCACTCCTTTACATTTTCACTGTGGGAGTAAAAGACAAGAGTGTGCTCGGAATCGCCCTGCCCCCATGATGAATGTCCATAACCCATCAGCAAAACATTCGCACTACGACTTTCTCTTCCCTTGGGTGGATTCCTTCTCAAGAAAGTGCTCGGTTTCCTTTTATCTGCAGGTTCACTAGACCAGAGCTACTAGAAATGGGGTCCACAAGCCGGGCTATGGAGCCTGTTAGCAGTACGTGACAAAATAACACAGGGGTTGAGAGTAAAGTGTTTACTTTATAGCAATTAGACATACCAACTTAATGTCTGTTGATTTTGATAATAAAAAATTGAGATTTGTGATATTTGTAGTTTTACCTCATGTCTCTAATGACTTTTTTCCTTGGGTTTTACAAAATCTCAGTCTATGATAGATCAGAAATTTAAAAACAGAAAGAAAAAGGAAATCTGGTCCTTCCCTACTAATGATTTAAGAAACTGTGCTACAGTGATTGAGTGCAAGCTTGAGGCTGGAATGTGCTCTGCAGCATACTTGGCCTGGAAGAGTCTGGCAAAAAATTGGGTTTGTTGCGACCAACCTGAAGTAGTGGAGGGGAAGGGCAGTAGGACTGGTGTTAACCCTGTAATATAAGTTCTCTTGCTCTTTGCTTGAACTAGGAACACAGTCCAACTCTCTGACCAGTGCACATGGCGTAAGCGAGAGGGGAGATGAGGAGCCTACTCTTGCATGCCAGGTGGGTGGGAAGAGAAGGGCTCTGACTCACTGAGTGTTCTCAGGTCCAGTGGCTCAGCAATAGGGGACAGGTTGCCTTCAGAGACACGAATAGCTGTCCTCATCATGGAAGTGACTCCCCTAGTCCAGAGGGAACGGTGCTTCCGTGGGGCAAGATTTACCTGGGCAGGAGGAGGGCGGGGATTCTCAGAATACCCCCTAACACTTTGGCTGTGTCTTAAGTGGCACTTCCTTTATGTTAAGCATCTATCTGGTTGCAGACAAGACCTGACTCAGACCTCCCCCACTGGCTGTTCTCTCAGACAGCCCTGCTCCAATTGCTGTTTGCACAAAATATCCTCCCTCCTCTTGGACTTGGAGAAATAGCTGAGGGAACTGCACCAGGCTCCTGTCAGGGGGCAAAATCCACTTTTCAGGACTGCTGACAGCAGGACAACATCTAGTGGAGTGCTAATGACGTAGTATATGTTACATATATTACCAATTAGCTTGACCTCTTCACGTCAAAGCCCCTCCAAAAATGACTCTATCCCTGCTGAAATATACCCTCCACCATAGAGCTTTGTGTATCTCACATGCAGAATTTGTCTTGTTTATTTCTATCCATGATCATATATGTCTTTATTATCTTTTCCATATTTAACTAAGAACTCCCTCAGAACAGGGACTATTTCTTCAACTCCAAATTCTCGGTAGCACACAGTCTAACAGAAGTGGATTCTTCATGGTCATTTATGACAGTGATCGGTTCTATTTCTTTTTAAATTACAGATAGTAAGAATATATTTTAATAGCAAAATATTACAGGCACAACAAAATGCTCTTTTTAATAAACTTAACCAAAGAATATAAATAAACATGGCACATTTTACAAAAAGTAAGAACAATATGACCTACGCAAAGAAAAACTCTTGGTTCTACGAAAACAAAACACGCACCACACACCTCAGTGGGGATTCATTTGGGACTCCTTTGTGAAACTGACATAAAACATTTTAACTTGACATTTGCTTTATCTCATATGATACACATAACAAAATACATTAAAAACCTTGTTGAAGTATACAAAAATGTAATGTAACTTCTGAGTCCTGGGTGTCTAAGTAACAGAAGAAATGTATTGATCAAGGTATGCACTTGGACTGCAAAAGCAGTGTTAGATCATAGCTTTGCACCATACTCTTTTTAGTTTTGGGGTCTCCCTCCACTTTTATCTCTCTTCCTACCTATAAAACTTCTACTAAAAAAGCAATATTAATAAAGATAAGAGGAGGGATTCGAATCTAATTATGAATTCTGGATGCCAGCATCTTGTTCTCTTATTTCAACCCCGTGATTCTAGCTTGAAAATGTGGAGTAACACATCATCATATATTTTGAGTGGATTTAGTGTTGCTCCTTTAACTGGCAACAGAAGTTGCTCTTGAATGAGGCTCAGGGTGCTCAGTGAAATCAATGCAAGGTGATTCTTACTTCCCCTGGGCCAGTGTGGACAGCTCACCCTGGGGAAGAGATTGCCATAGCACACTCTTCTCTGCTTGAGAAGTCTCTCAATCCATGGGCAGAAGTGTTGGATGAAGTCAAATTGGTGCTACAAGTGCTCTATTATTGTTAGAGTGATAAAAATGCCAATTATTATTATTAAACTACAAGTCATCTACTATTTTATTATCTTTCCTCATTTGTTTTCTTACTCTTGAAAACATTGCCCCCCAAAATGATGAAGAGATATTTTTTTTAGGTTTTACCTTCCTTTATTATCCTACCTGATAGTCCACAGGATATTTAATTCTCACAGGTTTATCATTAGAAGGGAGGGAAGGACCCTCTAGATTTCTGAGCCTTTTATGAAGAGAAAATAAATAACTGCCAACATTTCCCATTTTAGTTTTGGAAATTGTTTCTGTATGAAGAGAAAAGACAAGCAAAAATAACACTGCCTCCCCCCATCTTTGGTGTTTGCTATTTCCATACACTTGATGTAGAGGCAGTCAAGGTACACAGCTGTTCCCATCCTGGTTGATGGCACAACCTGGATGTCAGATGAGCTGACTGTAAGGCAGAATGGGACTCTAGGCAACTAATGTCAACCAGCTTGAGGACCACAGTGAGGGAAAACAAGATCCCTTTATCTTCTATTGGGCATTCTGAGTGAGCATGCCTGGGCTGGTGGTTCCATCCGTTTTCATCAGAACGATGATGCTTTGATATTCTCAAGAAGACGACAACATCTTGAAGGGCAAGCAGTGACCTGTGAGTCAGCAAATGTGTGTTCTGAAAAGTCCAAATCCGCATCTGCTTTTGCTTTGTTTTGAAAGAGAAATCCTTAGTCAGCTTTCCTCTGAAGCCTGCTGTGGATCACAGCATCAAGGACCATGCCACCCTGCTCCTGAGTCAGGACATCCTTGGTCAGGAAAGGTCTATTTAAAGATGAATGACCGGGATCGGATTGTGCCTTCCCCTTGGTCGAGCTGCTTTCTTATTTGAGACTGTAACAGAGCATGCACGTGCGTATTTATTATTGAGTAATTTTAAGATAACGAACTTGACATATTAAATAAGACATGGTGGTTAGTAATAACATGGTGCCACTATAAATGAATTAATAGGTGACAATTTTCAGTATGGGTTTTTTTTTTTTAAAGATTTATTTATTTATTCATGAGAGACTCAGAGAGGCAGAAAGAGAAGCAGGCTCCCCGAGAGGAGCCTGATGTGGAACTTGATCCCAGGACCTTGGGATCAGGTCCTGAACTGAAGGCAGAGGCTCAACCACTGAGCCACCAGGTGCCCCTGGTATGATTTCCTATATTTTTCTCAGGATGAATACTGTAAAGTAGTTGCTAAAACACATACAAATTGGGAATTGGCCTAATACTTATGGCGGTTCATAAAATGCAATACTACTCAATGAATCAAAATGAATACTTAACTCTAAGTTTATTGATAGGGAAAAATGTTTATAATACATTGTCAGTGGAGCACACAGGTAAAAAAACACTGAAGTATGACTAAATTTTGTTTTGAATACTTATTTGCACAGGGAGAAGTCTGAAAGTGTGTGAATTTGATATTTTTTACCTTAATTTTCCCCAAATAATGATGTCACTTGCATAATTACAAAATACAAAGAATAAAAAGCTGATTCCTATCTGAGTAAATGTTTCATGTGGCAAAGTATTTCCCCACTGAATAGCAAATACATTGGAACTATCTCAGACTGAGTGGTATATTTATTTGCATTTCAAACTGAAAAGATAACCAAAAACAAAAGTCCTAGCATCTAGAAAAGGATATGCAACAAATTTCTACATATCAGCTAATTACATAAAATATCAGGAAAAATTGTTTATATTGGAAAACATCAAGGGTTTCAAGATGGTATTTATGAAAATTTTTAGAAAGCTTTAAGGATAAGTTCTTGACTAACGACTCACTAAGTTGCAAACATAGATACAAAAAAATGTATGAGACTGGTAAATTTTTATAAGTGCTCTGTCTTCCCCCTGGCAGGGGTACATAGGCAGTAGACCAAATAAACCACATTTTGACTTGATCTTCACAAACACACTGAAAGCTGAGCTAAGTTCCTCTGGCAACCTTCCTCCTCTATTTAAAAGGATTTTCTACTATAGAAATATGTCAACTTTTCCCTAACTGACCTTCTGGTCCCATGGGACCTCCTCTGGGCAAGACTGGACCAGGCTGCACCCTCAAAGGAAGACTAACGTACTTGAGGGCGTGAGGCTAAGGCTCTGGGGCAGAGATCCCAGTGCAACTCTTTTCTCTCTTACCCCTGTCTACATGCCTTCTGTGTCTCATGAGAATAAACAGACTATTCCATGAGCCTGCCAGTGGACATCCCATTGATTCTTGGGGATAGTCTGACACTAGCAACAGAAATACATTTGAAATCATCAACATGTTACTTCTGAGTCCTAGGCATCCAGAGGACTTGTATAACTCACCAGTTTCCAGCGTAATATCTTGATCCACTCATCAGCTTCTACTCCTGTCTTTGCACAGAGATAAAATGTCCTGAATGGGAACACCAAGCTGATAAGATAAAAGAAACACATAAGATGCTCCAGATGGTTGCCTGAATATATCGGTTGAACAGTAATTAGAACATTCAACAGGACAAAAAGAATCAACAAAGCTACTGGAAGAACTGGTGAATTCCAGCAAGTGACAGAAATGTTGAGGAAGTTGTAGATTCATATTATCATCATCAACCAGATTTCTATTTTCTTTCTTTTTGGGGGGGGGGGGGAGGGCAGTGGTCAGATTTCAATTTTGTAATGAGAATTGGAAAAAGAAAAAACATGACCAGGACACCCCCAGATCCTTTTGTTGCTTATGTCTTAGACTGAATACAACACTCGTATTTATAATACAATATATAATATAATAAACACTTTGTGTTTATTCAGCTGATGTGTTAAATGACTCAGAACCTGTGCTGTGATTCAAAGAATAAGTAAGTCATATAAGAGTTTTCTGAAGAAACTCATTTGTGTTGGCTTGATTTGATGAGAAATGATCTCTCCTCTGTGGATGTAAGCAGTTTTAACTATTCAGAACACAGGAAAAAGGATAATAAATGTCTTCTACTATTCATTTTGCCCGCTCTGTCATGAGTTAATCTCTGCTGGAAGAAGACAAACTTTCCTACTCGCATGAAAAACGTATTCTAGGAATATGGTAACTCTTCATTGACTGTCTCTTTGGCTATATAGTCAAATCTTTTGACTAATAAGGTCAGCCCTAACTTACATCCTGCCTGTATTTCCTATCCTTACAGTTGGGATGCAAAACACTAAAAATCCTTTTTCCTTCCTCTCAAGGAAAAAAAAAAAAAAAAAAAAAAAAAAAAGCCTAAAAAGCCTTGAACTAAAATTCAGAAGGGTTTCTATAGCTTAAAGCCAAGCAGTATATCTTGTTTGTATCAGTAATTAATGTTGAATAGACAAGAAGTAAGTCCCTGTGCATAGAAGGTAAACCTTGATGTGAGGTCCAGGTGGGTGAGGAGCAGACAGTGGGGAGGGAGTGGTGCTACTGCGCACACACTGTATAAAACTTTCTGGAATTGTCATTGTTTGGTACTCCCTGTGAGAGACATTATTAATTGCCTATTAATGCAGATAATTTTTCCTTTCTTCTTGCTAACAGGACCCCAGGCAATAAATTATAATTAGTTGGAAGCAAATTATGATCTTACTAGTTTTCTAGCTTCCCCTGCTGCCAGCAATGGCCATGGGGCCCAGCCCTGGCCAATGAGATAGGAGGGGAAATGTGATAGAAGATTTCTGAGAAAATGTCTGCCTTTGTGATCAAAAGGGACAGACATGGCCGATACCAACCCTCCATCCTTCATGACTGACATGAAAATGTGAGGCCTAAAGCTGGAGTAGCTCTCATGGACACTAAAGTAGCAAGTGAAAAGTTAAAGGCCAAGAGAACTCTAGAGATGCTGGTGCTGATCTTGTCAAGCTAGCTGTCTGCCTCCTGATATTTTGTTATATAAGAAGTAATGCCCCCGCTGGCTCATATGGTTACTTTTAACTGAATTTTAAAAAGATACCCATTATTGGTTGATGTTACAGAATTAATGTTAATTTAGGGGGGATAATAATGGTGAGATTTTTATTCTTAAAAAGTGTGTACTAGAGTATATAGGGGTAAAGTGCCATGATATCTCCAACTTATAATTCAATTGGTTCAGGACAAAAATGAATAGTGGTAAAACTGACAGGGCAAAATGTTAATGATGCATGTAGCTGAAGGGTATATGGGCATATGAATCTTTCAACATTTGTATGTTTGAAAAACATTAAAATAAAACTTGGTGGGAAATAAGACACTTCTTTTTCAAGACATTTTGCTTTTCCCAGTTAGAAAACTGTCATGATATACTGATTTGGTTAGAACAAAACACTTTTGTGTCATCTGCCAGAAATTGTCATAATAATACAAATCATTCATTGTTGGAGGCAACAAAGTTAAAAATAAAATTGAGTAAAAAAACTCCAAAAGAACAAGATGAGAATAGCATCCTGTTACACGTATACTTAGGCAGCATACCACATAAAAAACTATAGCCACCAGACCTGCTTATTTGTTTAAGTCCCTTTAAATGAGCCATTACGTCACACTCAGCTGGAAGCACTCCTGACATATATGTCCTGTGTGTTAGTTAAATCCGTGTCCCTCAGATCAGGACATTCATACACATAAGGACATTCAGGGTTTTTTCTTTTTCTTTTTCTTTTTCTTTTTCTTTTTCCTTTTCTTTTTCTTTTTTTTTTTTATTCCTCAGTGAAAATAATTGGCAAGAAGACTTTTGAAATCATTTTCTTTACAAAACAACTTACCAAAAACAGTTTACCCTTTCCTGTGAATAATCAAATTGTACAGCCGAACACTCTGTCAAGTCTAAGATCCGAATTGGTTCTGGTGACTTAAAAGAAAAAAAAAACAAAACAGGCTATTGTCATCACACACACACACACACACACACAAATACATAAATTTGTTCAGCACCTATTTCCCTAAAAATCTTCCACTATGTGCACCTGTCCATTTTATTTTCACTGAGGGGGCTGATCATGGAGAAGCTTACTAAGGGGTGTCATAACCCCTGGTTTGGGGATTGGCTAGTTATGAAACTGGATGTTAGAAAAAGATTGTCTTTATCAATTTAAATTTAACAGAGATGCATTTTAAATATGGAAGGGAATCATAGTTTTCTTTCATGTTTTTAAACTTCTGTTTTCTCAGAAAATTGGGGTATGGAAAGTGAGAAGAAATAAAATAGTTTCAAATTGGCTTAATGAAATGGGCATGGGAAACGGACATTGTTTTTTGTTTGTTTGTTTGTTTGTTTGTTTGTTTGTTTGTTTGTTTGAAGTAGGCTCCATGCCCAGCGTGGAGTTCATCTTGGGGCTGGAACTCAAGACTCTGAGATAAAAACCTGAGCTGAGATCAAGAGTTGGACATTTAACCAACTGAGCCACTCAGGTGCCCCGAAATGGGGATATTTTTGATAAAGAGAGAAATTGCTGCAGAGAGAGCTAATACATGGTGACAAGAGAACAATCCCATTGCCCTAAGAGGATGCTGTGCGCTGGGAGCTAGTTGAGCCAGTTCAAAAGAGCAGTTGCTAGAACACACATCTCATCCTTGTGAAAGAACTCTGCTCGAGGCTCCTGGCTGGCTTAGTCCATGTAGCCTGCAGCTCTTGATCTTGGTTGGGGTCATGAGTTTGAGCCTCATACGGGGTGTAGAGCTAACTTAAAAAGAAAAGAAAAACTCTGCCCATATCACAAATCAAGAATTCATATTTCCAAGCATTTATTGGTGTTTCAGTTGCTCATAGGGAAAAAAATCAGAGATCTCAAAGGCAGATGTTCCTTCCATCTAGAGAGCTGATTTTTAAAGGGAAAAGGTATTATCAAGTTTCTCACCATCTGGTCTTTGAAGTATTTCAGTTCATTCCTGTGCAACGTGAACCATCTTGTTTTCCAGGTCTGAGGAAAAACAAAAACAAAAACACGTAGGTTTTGGATATGGGGATGCAGTATTTGACCTGGACCATTTCCTTTAATTTGAAAAGAATCTAAAAGATTAGCTACAATAAAATATTGTTATGGCAAAGTCGTCTCTGAAGAAAAGTTTGAAAATATCTACAAAGACCAAAATGATTTCATACGTAGAGTTCATGATGAAGGCAGAGATATTGACAGATGTAAACAAATACAAAGAAATAGTCTATTGTAAATATCCAAGGTGATTTATGACAAATCACTAAATGTTTATTAACTCTATGATAAGAATAGGTACCATTTTGTAAGCACCTATTATGGGCTAGATACTACCCTTGGAGATTTATATATATTACAACCTTTATACAATGCCAGATATTCTTGTTTAACAAATACACAAACTGAAGTTGAACAACCTCAAACTACATGATTTTCTAAGAGTTGTCTAAGAATTCCACAGCATTGGTAGCAGGTACTGTTGGTTCCCACCTTCTCCCTCCTAGGTACTAACAGAACCCTCATCTTCTCTTGAGTGGCAATGTGCCCAGTTAAAAGAAGTAACAGACAACTTAAAAATAAGTACGCTATAAGTATAAATACTTTCCACCCTTAGGGAGCATCCAGCCTAATAGGAACACAAGTAACAATATTTAGGTTAACGTCAAGCAGGTTAAGTGCCCTGACTCTTAAAATAGGGAGGAGTAGACATATTCTATGAAGGCCTTCTTAGCACATTAAAATGAAGTAGCGTACTTTGAAAGGCACAATTACATAAATGGAGGGACAGTTGGATGCCCCAGATTAGTAAAGTTTTAAATTGTGCTTTCTTTGGGATTTTATAACATAGTTACATTAATGCCAGTGATGTTTTTGGCCTACTTTTAGGTAAACATTTTATACAATTTTGACTTCCTTGTTAAAAAAAAAAAAAAGAGAGAGAGAGAAATGTTCTAGAGTTAACTTGCTACTTTCATCCAGGATTGTTCCATTAAAAGGACTGTATGTTTTGGGGGCAGTGGTGGGTTGTAACAGTAACCTACTCTCACACCTTTGACATTGCCAAAGAAAAGTCAAGTGACTTTCCAGAATGTTGACTAGTATTAGTGATAAAGATCAACTCTTGAAACAGGAAAATATTATAACTGGGTCAAAATAGGCAATTATGCTTTTAAAAAAAAAAAAAAGTCAAAGCAAGAATTTAGTCTACATGACATGTTGTCTGTCTGTGGCCGGTGCTAGCAAAAACATGTCTTCTTACCTTGACCAGGCCCCCCTGTTTGGTGAGGTAACCTTCTTTGGTGCCCAGCTGAAAAAGAAAGAAACTCCAAGTGAAGCCCAGAACTATTACAACATGATTTTTGTCTTTCTATTTCGGTCCTATTTGAACATGAAACACCGGTTTGCCTTTGACCTTTAAATAATTGCCTTACATTTCTTCACCCAGACACTTGAAAATCCTCCCTGTGTTGTGAGAGACTGTTCCCAGACTGGATCATCTGGAGGAATTCTGTAGCAACAGGTGATGGCTGGAAGACTCTCTTCTAACTTGAGAGTAATTTGCAAGCAATAAGCCACATCCCGGCGCTTGTAAACGTCAGTGTTGGGCAGTGTGTTAAGTGAAACCCAGCTGTTTATTTTTTATTTTTTAAAATATTTTATTTATTTATTCATGAGACACACAGAGAGAGATAGAGAGAGAGACACACACACACAGAGAGGCAGAGACACAGGCAGAGGGAGAAGCAGGCTCCATGCAGGGAGCCGGATGCGGGACTCGATTCCGGGTCTCCAGGATCACACCCTGGGCTGAAGGCGGCGCTAAATCGCGGAGCCACCCCGGGTGCCCAACCTAGCTGTTTAAATTGTTGTTGCAGCGGGTGTTCCCCACAAAGGTGCCTGTGCGCACCCACACACACATTGGGTCAATACATCTAGGAAACTCTGGATGAAGTAGGAGCATTTCATTACTCCCCAGAGCCTGCATTATGCCAGTATTCCTTGTGAATTTTAAGAGGGAACATGAGAAATAGCATTTCCAATATTTATTTTATCACATGATCCTCTTCCATCCCCCCCCCCCCCCACCGCCCCTTTTTTTCAGAGACCATCTCTTGAGACCTCTATTCTGTGGGAAAGACTTTCAGGAATGCAGATTTATTCACATTTGCTTATCCAAAAGGGATTTGAAGTGACAATGAGTCACTTCTTAACTCACATAGCATTAATTCAAGGATAACACGTAGCTGGCACCTATAAAAGGTAAGGACTGGTGGGGAACTGTGCAAATAGAAGTATGCATAAAACAAGGATCCTAAGATGAAGAAATGTATAACTTCATAAATTGCAAAAACTGAATTCCTTGAAGGATATTTTGTTCGAGCATGACGTTACTCGATATCTGACATTAGGCAGATAACAGAACAAAGAGAAAAATGTTTCCAAAGCAAAGGGAACAGAAATTTTAGTAGGAGGGAGTCGTTAAAAAATGATGAATCCCACAACAGGAAAGCTAAGGAAGCTAACATTTTAGATAGGACTGATTCTTGTGTCAGGCTTGCAAGATCTATTATCTCACTTAATTTTTACCAACACAACCAACTGGTATTTCACATCTCCCAGGTCCAAAACAAAACTGCTCATTCCCATCCCCCAGACCCACCCCTCCTGCCATCTTAGCAAAGTCCTCCTGGACTACCGTGTGACTCTTTCACGTACCACATTCAACCTGTCCTAAGACTTGTCTCTTCTACCTGCACAGCACACCCTGAAGTTAACCAGTTCCTACCCCCACTCCCCAGTTTGAACTACCACCGTCTCTCTCTGGACCACTACAATCGCCCCCTAACTACTCGCCTTGCTCCAAACTTTGGCCACATTCCATTTTCCACTTTGTGGTGAGAATGAACTGTTTTAAAAAAAATTTTAAAGCTTAAATTATGTTGCTCAAAACTCTCACAATTTCTGCTTGGCACTTAGAACAACAACAAAAAAATCCTTTATCTTGTCCTCCAAGGCCTTCCATGTTGGTCAAAGGAGATAGAGCTGACATTTCGGATGGGAGTCTTCTTTTCCTGTGTAGCAGCACAGTTGGCTTCCATGGCCCCTGCCCATCATTGGGAAACAATTTTCCAGGGCCTCTCACATGTCTGTATGTCTTATCAGCAAGGTTCCAACAGCCCTTTGTTCCAGACCCACTTTTAAAGCATGTTTGTAGAGCACACAACCTTAGAAGATGGAGAGAGTGTCTTCCTCCGGAGGAAGGGGCAGATGGCCAGCGGTCTGCCATGAAGCCATGGAGCTTGGTTAGTCTGGGAGCAAGTCAAGTCTCAGGCTCTTCACAGTTTTTGACACCTGCTAATGCCAGTAATGCTCCAAAGCACTGTGAATTTCCAAACACTTAGCTGGGTGGTGAGCCCTTTGAGAACAACGCTGCCTTACAGGATCCACCCCTCCTTCCCTCCATGATCGCACCTCCTACCACATTTCCTCTCGCTCACTTCATGCCAATCATGATCTTCCTGCTAGTCTTCAAAATACCTCGATTTAGTTCTCACCTCTAGGCTCTTATACTGTTCTCTCTTCCTGCAACACTAGAACATGTTAGTAGTTTTCTGTATGTATTGATGCACAATAAGCTCGGTGGATTTGTCATTATATAGTGGGTGCAGCCAGGCTCCCCCAATTCCTCACCACTGTCTTAAAAACTCCATTATACAGACACTTCTGTGTAGTCATATTGAGATATTAGGGCAGGAGAATCTATCCGATACTTGGAGTAAGCAAAGAAGGGAAGCAATAGGCTTGCAGAATTGGGTTAAAGAGGTTTATTTCCACCCAAGGATGCTACCTCTCATGCTCACACCCGCTCTACAGATTAAGTCCTGCATTTTACTGTTGATAAAGAACATGTGTAGTAGGGTATGGTCCAACTGACGCTGAGTGAGGACCTTCAGGGTAAGTGCAGTAGAGGAGAGTGTGAAGCTACATTGACAGGACAGGTGAAAGAGATGTTGAGGTGACTGGTGGCAGGGTGAGGGTTCTCCAAGGCCTTCCATGTTGTTCCGTAAAGAGGAAAGTCAGGGAAGGGACGGGTGGGTTGGCTGGAAATCAAAGAATTGATTGGGAGGTAAGTCTTGCTCTGTTCTTTGGTCTCTTTTGACTGGAGACTATTTATTGTCTTGCTTTCCTAAACCTTGCTAGTTTGATGAGTCTCCCTACAACTGTAACAAAGCTAAAATACCGCTTTTAATCAGTTTCCAGGATTTTTATTTTTGAGTGGATGTAGCACAGAAACAAAAATGTAACATGCGCCACGAACCAGGCTAGGCTACAAAGCTACAAAGACAAGCTATGATTCTTACCCTGAGAAGTGTCAGGCCATCGGGGAAGGCAGACGCATGCCTAGGTAGTTAGCACCCCCCACCCAGCCCCCCTGGGTGATGGTTGCAGGACAAAGGCAAGCAGAGGGTGCTCCCAGCACAAAAGAGGGCCACTTTAAAGAAAGCAAGGAAGGGCTCAGGAAGGCTTTCTGAGAGACACTGGTCTCTGATGCCAGTCTTGAAGGGTGATGAGGGGATAGCTGCGGGGTGGGGGGGGGGGCAGTGCGGGCAGAAGGAGCGCAGAGAAATGCACTTTGTTGTGAGCCTGGGAATGGCACAGGTGAGGCTGGAGGGACCAGGTGGGCCAGAGGACAGCAGGCACCACGGAAGGTTAAGCAGGGAGGTCATGTGATCCATCTGCTTTTTAAGAAGGATCTCCGTGGTGGCAGGTAGAAGGGTGGAAAAGGTACTGCAGACAGGAGGGCCACACATTTATAACTGTCATTTGTAGCGGAGTGTCTTGGAGGGATGCTGTTTCCAGGTGTAGAGTCGGCTCTCTGCGTTTCTTCTGTGGGTTCCCTTCTTTCTGATCCGCACAAATCCTGATGCTCCTCTTACAGCAGGAGCATTTGACAAAGCAGGAAGGGAGAAGGACAGGGGAGCCCTGAGCACCGCGGGGAGGAATGTTTGCAGGGTCACAGCTCACAGGACCAGCGGAAATGGGCTCTTGAAAGGCAATGAGCGCTCGGGCTTCACTGAAACTGAACAAGGGCCCACGTTGCAAAGAAGTGCAAAGGTTTTCTGTCCGTACCTCTCCTTCAGTGAAGCAGAAAAAAAAAAATATATATATATATATAGGAAAAAACAACATCCTCGGGTTTTATAGTCAACGTGGGAATATTTTTCTTCCGCAGACAATTGAAATGTAAATTTCTTTTTTTCTGAATATAGGGAACTTGTGGGAGAATTACAGTTTAGCCAACCATGTGAACACCAGCACCTTTCGTGCATCCTAAGTCAGGACGGGAATAGACGTGCCCTTTTCAAAGTGTTTACAGCCCCAGCACTATGGCATTGTGTTTCTTGAGGATTTACCCTGGATCAGAGGAAATGAGTCATGGGCTTCAAACTTTATGTTCCTTTCCAGGTTTTATAACCCAAGTTAGAGTTTTCATGTGAACAAGCGAATGTTTAAGAGCGTCTGAGGGCCGCGGCGGATGGAGAGCCACTTACAGAAGGTGCAGTGGGCACGAGGTCATTCTCCGTTCTTCCCGTCTGCATTGCTGTGTGAACCCGGACAGACTCATAAATGGAAGGTTCTTCCACTTTCCTCGGATAGGGGTGTTTCAGGACAATCAGAGTGCCTGGGTGAAGACAAAAGAACATGATCAGAAGAGTAGATAGACCCAGAAAGAAGGTCCCAATGCTAACAAGCAGAGACCTGGGGCTAGATTTTGGCCTCTTGTTTTTAGATCTTTTCCCGTGTTCATTTTCTTGACGTTTATCGAGTACCAACTATGTGCCAGGCACTTAGGGTGGACACTGGAGATATAAAGCATGATGAGATGATTTCGGTTCTCCTAGTGCTCAGGCAAAACTAGCAACAGATGTCAATAAACAGGTAGTCATTTAAGTGGACAGGGTGATGACATCAGTGTCAGAGATGCAGATGACACACGCCAGGGACGCCCGGGGACCCGAAGACCCCTTCTATGGAACACTTTGGAAAAGCCTTCACGAAGGAGGCTACATGGGTCCAGACTTTAAGGTATAATTGGAAGTCTTCCAGGTAGCCTTTATAAAGGCCGTGAAAGTAAAACCCAACAAATACACTGGGGTATGAGAGGATTTATTCCATGGTTTCAGAACAAACTTGTAACAAATCAGTGGATCTCAAAAAAAGCAGACTCGTTGCATTTTCCCTACTGTCTCCTACCACCTGATTAATAAAATAAGCCACATGGGAATTTGCTTTGCTCAAGTGAACATGACCTGAACCAGCTTATGTATGATTGCCTTCACTTCCTCTGGAGGAAGAGGACTGGGCAGAAAAAGGGCCAGTCTTTGGGGGCTTGGGTGAGTCCCTCCAAGGCTGAGAGCACTTCTGACTCAACACTTCTAACCATCCCCCCTCTATACTCTTCCCTTCTCCCAATCAATTAGCTGATCGGGAACCAGATAACTTACAAAAAGAGTGAGTTAAGGGTTTCTTCCCTCTTGCTATGGTTTCTTGCTTTTTATTTTACTGGAGTCTTGTAAAAGGCAGGCCTGAGATTGTACCAGACCCTGGGGGAGATATCAAGAATTCAGCAATGTATTCAACAAGTATTTATTGGGCTCTACTATGTGCCAGACACTTGGCATACAACAGCAAACAAAGAAGATACAGCACCTGGTCCTCTGGTAGAGGAGCCAGAAAAAAAAAAAAAAAGAAAAGAAAAGAAATAGAATACATCAGGTGAGAGCAGTGTTCTGGAAATCCTAATACAGCAAGATAAAGACATAAGGCAGGTGATGAGGGTGGCATTGGGGGAAGAATGATATTTCATGGGGGTGGTCAGAAAGGCTTCTTTGAAAAGGTATTTTGAAAGATTATAGATAGTGTGGACCTTGAACTGGAGTAAGAAGGACATAATAAGGACACAGAGAGATCACCTCTGCAGTTAAAAAGCACAAGATAATAATACTACGCCTAAAACAAAGCCAAACCATTCTATGGTGCTCGGCGCTCAGGTATGCATGACGTACTGACTGCAAAACCACAACTGTGGCATCTGAGAGCGGACCAACATGACACCCTGCTGTCACTTGAAAAGGGGCACTGAGAAAAGCCAGGAGAAGGTCTCTGACCATGCCCCCAGACAAGAATGAGACCCTGACCTCCTCCCTCTTCTGCATCCTGTTCACAACTGTAGCATTGGGATCACAATGAAAAATGGCTTTCGCAGCTATCAGAAGCCCCTGTCCTGCCCTTGCACGTCGTCAGCGCTCTTTTGTCAATGTGATCCTTTCATGAGAACAGATCCAGTCATATCAGGACGAGGGGCCACCAGTTACAGTTTTACAGTCATAATGAAAGCAGAGACGCCTAAATCAAGAGCAGCCGTTGTACAGGCTCAGGGGCTCTGTGACACAATCATAGCGTGCCAGATGCTTGGTGAGTGTGGGGTTGGCTCCAGGGTGACCCTCCCCAGAGACTCACCCCTAGCGATGTGCCCAGTGGTCACCATGGCATGGAAAGAGCCACTACTGGCGCTCAGTACCTATTGACCCTGGGCAGTCAGTCTAGCTTCTGTTTCCTCCCCAGACACGTGAGAATAATGACTCTTTCTTCACAAGGCTGTTTGAGGCACCGAATAAAAAGTGTTTGCGAAAGGATTATGAAAATGTTAGATGTTATTATGCTTTGATATAGAGTATTTTTAAATTCGTAAATGAAAACCCAACGATTGCATCTTTGGAACATGAATTTTTAAATGTCGAGTTAAAAAAGACCCACGTGTGACATTCTGCCAAGAATAAAATGGCAGAGTCTAGAAGCCACTGACTACAGCTTGAAGACGAATGAGTGTCTCCTAAGCCCTTCCATCTGAGTGCGGGAGAGGGGACTGGGGCCCAGGGCTCCAAGCAGCTCACAGGTTAGAAAAAATATGAAATCTTAATGCTTTCTTTTCAACGATGATGCTAAATTTTCATCTGTTTCCATATGTCTAATATGAAAATATATTTCTTTAATGATACCTTAGAGATATGTGCCTGGTCAATCCTGTTTTTGTCCACAACCAGGCATACCACCTGTAGTGGTTTCTTATTGCTTCTGTAACAAGTTACTGCAGCTGTAGTGACTTAAAATAACTTGAATTTATTATCATATAGTCCTGGAGGTCAGAAGTCTGAAATGGGTCTCACTAATCTAAAAATCAAGGTATTGGCAAGGGCTGCTTTCCTTCGGGAAAGGCTCTAGGGGAGAAGCCATTCCTTGTCTTTTCTAGCTTCTAGAGGCTGCCAGCATTTCTTCCCTGGTGGCCCCATTCCTCCCTCTTCAAAGCCAGCAACAGTGCGTGTGAGGCCTGCCCACATTGCCATGTGTCTGGGGTCTCCCTCTACTGTCTCCGTCTTTCACTTATAAGGGCTTGCAATTAGAATGGGCCTGCCTGGAAAACCCAGGATAACCTCCCCATCCAAAGTCAGCTAATAGTCCTAATTCCATCTGCAAAGTTAATTCCCTCATACCAGGTAACGTAACATATTCACAGGTCCAGGAAGAGATGTGGGCATCTTTGGGGGGGCCATTATCTTGTGTACCACAGTATTAGTGCCTGGGAGGTAAGCATAGACTTGAGGGCCAGTTGTGCTATATTCTAAGGATCTCTGGGTGGGGGTGCTGCTTACAGCCACAAAACTATAACCACTTGGTATTATAAAGCCACTGTCTTTTCAACAGGTGCATTTCCCAACCCTGTGAGTCCCTTCAGGGCAGGTATGGTCCCAAATTTATCTTTGTAGCTCCATCTCCTGGTACAGATGCTGACATAATGAAGGATTGATCAGTGATTGGGTAAATGAATGCCACAGTAATTCAGGTTTAAGTCAGAGAAGAGCCTGAAAGGAACCAGCCTTGCCAGGGCCACGATGACCCTGCCCTGGGGGCAAGGACAGGACCACAACGACATGTACAGCTGTTCACATTTCCAGTGGGGGGAGGGATCAAATTCTATTTCAGAAACCTCTTCTAAAGTTTAACCAACAAAAGCTAAACTGAGGGAAATGATAATGAGTCAACAGGAAAGTAGAATTGAGTATAGATTGATTTTTACTAGTAAGACGGTGAATGAGGCTAGATTGAATGGTGGAATGAAGAAAATGCCAATCTGCTTATAAATCGATAGCTCCCATGGATAATCCTGCCTCCTAAAGATAGGTCTTCTTAGCTGACCATTCTGCCCAAGGAGAAAACAATACATAGGCTTCTTGGCATGGCTGCTGGGTTTACGATGATCTCGTCTTCTGTAGAAACTGCCCCATCCTCTACACCAGGGTAGATCCTCACAGGCCCTGGGTGTCCCCCACAAACACCTCACCCGGGTACAGTCATGGGATCCACTTCCCGGGGATCTAATTAGTTACTTCTCTGAAGAGAAGGCCCACTAACTTCAGTTTCTGAGCTACATGAAGGAGACTGTTCTTTCCTGCCTTTGACATAAAACCTGGTCTCAGGAATGCTGGGTAGAGGTACATTTTTGAGGTGATCAGAGCAGGACCAAGGGAAGCATTTCAGTTCGCTGAAAGCTTCAGAGTTGGCATGATCACAGGGCTGATTCTTTATTGTCTCTTGGTGTTCATCCCACCTTTGTATTCTGGGACGGAATAGTAATATCCTTAACTAAAAAAAATAAAATAAAATAAAATAAAATAAAATAAAATAAAATAAAATAAACCAGAAAAATCCACTTCTCTCCCTGTACTTCTCTTGACCCATTGCTTTTCAATCAAAAGAAAGTTATAGAATATAGCCACCACAGACTCGTTCTATTTCCACCCAAGGCTCAAGGTAGTGCCTTGGCTCCGTAAAGGAGGAACTTGGGGTTAGTGATATTCAGGCCAAGTTAACTCCAGGATTTGATCAGAAGGTTTGGTCAAAGCAAAAGGAGGCAGGGGCTGGTAAAGGGAGGAGAGAGGAAACTCTACCGCCACAGGTCTTGGAAACCTGGCTGCGAGTTTCACTTCAGTTTCTGAGCTACATGAAGGAGATTGCTGCTTCCTGCCTTTGACATGAAACTTTGGGTTTCAGAAGCACTCGGTGGAGGTACATTTTTGAGGTGATCAGAGAGGGACCAAGGCAGGCATTTCAGTTTGCTTTGACTGAACTGCTAACTTACAGGACACCCACTCTGTATGCAACATTGTGAGATTGCATCGAAGGACTCCCTCGCTTGTATTCCTGCAGGACCTCAGGAACACAGCAAGGACAGTCTCAAGCCTCAGGCATCGGGGTGATATCTGAAACCGAGTAGTGCAAGAGCACACAAAGCTCTTAAAAGGGAAACTTTTATTTAGAGTATTTCTTTTATGCACTAAAGCTAGTGCTTAGCTTAACCCATCAGGTTTCTCAGCTAGACTGGAAGAAGTTTGAAGGTGAGGATGATATCTGGTTCCTCACTATATTGTCAGTAGTAATAGTGTGCAGCTCACAGTTGGCCCCGGTACATATTTGCTGAATTAAATGAAAACAAGACCACATCCATCCATGTTTCGTTATTGCCCTCAGGCTCAGAAAACACACATTGCGACTGGCATATCCGTGACAGGTTCCCCTGTCCCCTCCTGCCAGTGGGAAGTGGTTTTCTAGAGAGAACGACAGGAATATTCAGGGTCTTTTCTCCTTTCTTCTTTGCAACCTGCTCTGCAGATGAACTTGAACCCATCATAAAATGGTGCTGGTGAAACTATGTTCATTTACATAGTCAGGGGCTTTAATTTTCCATTTGCAGCCTCACAGGGAGAACTACACAGAGGAATGAAAAAGCAAATGAGTCAGCCAGGTCAGAAGATTCTGTTAAAATACCCAAGTCAAGTCAGGTCATTCTTTCTGGAGCGGTCGCTTGATCTGACCTTTCATCTGAATCCACTGTGGGAACTGGCTTAAAATTTGGAGATGACATAAACATTTGATAAACACAAATTAAATCGTCCCTCACTAACACTTCATGATACACCAAGGAATGTACAACTCTTGCATATGATACGTTGGAGTGAATTACTATAAAAATGCTTCATTAAAAACAGCAATAATGATTATTTATGCCATGCTAAGAATTATTTTTATAGTCTTACATACCTAATCTCATTCAATCTTCAACAGCAAGTCATGAACTATTAAGGCATGAACTATTAGATCATCGGCTTTAATTTATAAGATGATGAAACTGAATCTCAGAGAGGTTACATAATTTGCCCAAGGGCGTCCAGCTGGTGAGCGGCAGAGCCTGGCATCGAACTGGGAGTTCATGTGTTTACTCATGATATAACATATTACTCTCAGCCGTGGTGGCCACACCATGGAAACTCTCTGTGGCCCATGAGATGTTTGGGCAGGAGAGCATACATAGAAACGAAAATCAAAGAAATGGATTCTTTAGGAGGCAGCTTGAGGAAAGGAGATGTGAGTTTTTGCCTTAACATTTCTCACCAGGCCTCAGTTTTTTCTTTTGTAGGGGAAAAATGAGATGGTCTGTGGACTCCCTTCCCATCCTAATATCCTAGAAATGTAGTTAAACACCCAGGCCCAAGGCAGGGGCAAGAATTATGAGGACGCTTAGTAACCAAAGGTGTGTCCTTTTTCCTATAAATGGACAGTGTCCATTTGAAGCACTTCCTTCCTGATGTCATTGTGTCTTTGTGCCTCATTTTCCTTTTCTTCCACCTTCCCATTCACACTTCACATAAATATGACGGGCCTACATGGGTTTTCTAGCCAGCCTTTTTCTGTTTTAAGATTTCCTCCGGTATAGTGTCTCAAATGGCAATTCATGTAAATAAAATAAGAACAGCAGTAACTACAAAGACGAAGCTCAAACTGATTAACATTCTGTAGGACAAGGGCTTTACATCACACCCCGAAAATACTGCTGCAGACCTTTTAGAAGAGCCTGGGGGATAGCCCTGCCGTGTCCTATGAACATGCTCCAGTGTCGCTGTCGTGGGGATCTTCCCACCCAAACCTACTCGAGGTCACACTGTGCCGTGGCGATGTCGTGCTGCCGTGTCACCGGTAGGCCAGTGGAAAGTCCCGGTGCTTCAGCACACGGTGGGCCTGGACTCCAGCTGTGCTCCCCTTGGCCAAATAACTCAAAATGTCTGTTTTTATTTCCTCATCCGAAAGTGGGACCACTTTCACATTATTGTGGGTGTTTCAGAAGATTCAGTAATTTGATGTATGTGAAAACATCCAATAGAATGCTCGGAGGAGAGTAAGCACCCCACAAATGGTGCTTCCCTTTCCTTCCTTGCCTGCTTTTTCCTTTTTCAAGCACACATCATTACAAGCTAAGAAAATTTCCTTTTTTGGCAAGCATACACTGAAGAAGTGATTCTTGGTTGTGGTTTGGCAAAATTCTGAGTTGTCGCCAATTATTTTCAGAAATGTCACACAACTCCCAAACTCCAATTAATTTTAACTTAATTTTAAATGCCATCTGGGTAAAAGAAGGCTGGCGTTACAAAATAAAATAATAATAACTATAGTGGTTACCGAGAGGTTGGGAATCCCCACATTAAGACAAAAAGAGAAGTGGAAATTTGACATTTAAGAAAGAACCAGATAGGATCTTCAAAACTGAGAACCAATTATTATAAAGGGTAAGCACAAACAAAGCACTTGACTTGTTATCATATGCTTTCATGCCAGGTAGGTGATTAAAGTCACCGCAAAATAATTCCTATAATAAATTATATATGACTATTTCACACACAGCATTCTAATAGAAATCAAAGGTAATGAGAAAGGTAATTTTTGTTCTAATAATATTTGGACTTTTAAGGATAAAGAAATGCTGTGAAGGATGTCTTAGGTTAGGCATCTCCACTTCAGTTCAGGTCATGATCTTAGGGTCCTGGGATTGAGCCCCGAGTTGGGCTGTGCACTCCACCCTCAGTGGGAAGTCTGCTACTCTCTCTCTCTCACTCTCTCTCTCTCTCTCTCTCTCAAATAAATAAATTAAATAAGACAAATGCTGTCTAAATTTTCAAACTTAGCTAATTACAAGAAGATACAGTAAAAATTAATAATGGACCTAAAGTATCCATGCTAATAAAGAAGTCTCAAATTTCCAAGTCTACTTAAGTTGAATTTCAAATCTATGTACAAATATGAAGGAAGTTTTACACAGCAGCTTATGATTACAAATGAAAGTCAAAATCTGAATTTAATCATTACTGAGCATACATACAACACAAAGTATCATTTCAAATGATACTTTGTATAAACTTTGGAAGTAAAAATTCATTGTCAGAACTTTGCTGGTTGCAGTGTTGCAATGCAGGCTTGGGTAATGAGATAAATGAGAAAGCAACATGAAATGATGAAATGTGGATAATTATTAGCATTTATTTTATTTTTTTTTAAGATTTTATTCATCCATTCATGAAAGACACAGAGAAAGAGAGAGAGAGAGAGAGAGAGGCAGAGACACAGGCAGAGGGAGAAGCAGGCTCCACGCAGGGAGCCTGATGTGGGATGTGGGACTTGATCCTGCGACTCCGGGATCATGCCCCAGGCCAAAGGCAGGCGTTTAACCGCTGAGCCACCTGGGGAGCCCCCATCATTTATTCTTTTACATACTGGGATGTATGATCAGGGTACGACACTGACAAAAATCCCTCTTCTCATAGGATTTACTTACTAGTGCAAAGATTTTTTTTTTTAAAGATTTTATTTATTTATTCATGAGAAACACACAGAGAGAGGCAGAGACACAGGCAGAGGGAGAAGCAGGCTCCCTCTGGGGAGCCTGATGCGGGACTGAATCCCAGGACTCCAAGATCATGACCGGAACCAAAAGCAGATGCTCAACCACTGAGCCACGCAGGTGCTTCTCAAAGATTTTTTTTTATTTTTAATTTTTCTGCAAAGATTTTTTTTAAGTCAATTTTGCAATATGTTAGAAAATAAAAGAGCCACTGAGGGAAAGTAAGGGAAAAGAGCATGACGGATGTTTTTATGATATACTTGGGAAATGATTGGGATTTGACAATCAGAAATTTCTTAAGAGTGTTTATGGGTGTTACTAAGGAGAAATTAGAGTGAACAAAAACTTTCACAGAGATTGGAAAGGTTAAATGCAGATTATAGCAAGGAAAATTATAATAATAAGACATTGAGGTTGTCGGGAGGTTTAGATCTTGCTTAGGAAATCTTCACTCTTCAGATTAGGAAACAAATATTGATAATTTAAAGAATGGAGACTAGGAATAGAATAGGAAAAAAGGTATCTTAAAATAGTATTCTTCCCTTGAGGTTAACAGTTTTACCTCTCCTGAGTACAAATATTCTCTTAGAACCCAGAGCCTAAGGGGAAGCTGGGTTTCCCTCTATGTTATATACAACTGTAAGGTGAAATGGAAGGCTATTGGCTATTTGGAGGTCCTTCCCGTTGCCCCTGGAGGCAATGCCATACCAGCCAGTGGATAAGTGTGGGGAAGTCTTTTTTAAATACATTCATTCTCCAGGCACTGCAGAGGGGGATGCTGGCATGACAGAGATTTGGGAGAAAAGGAGGGGGCTGAAATACCCAGTTCTATTCCTTTCCATTCTTAAAATCTGGAGGTAAGACTCTAGGCAGGCCTCATCCATGGTGCAGACAAATACTTCCCCTGGTATCTTTAATCAAATGAAAACTTTAAGAATTGGCACTTCATCTGATGGTAAGCAAGAAATCGTCAGCCTGCAGGTTTCCCAATCACTAGGAGTCAAAACCAGGAGCCAATACTTAAATGAATAAGAAGAGATCTATTTTTAGAAGGTGGCATCCTGGTTTCCATTCACTGTTATTCACAGGTCACAGTGCTGACTGTGGCTTCTGAAAATCTGCTGGGCTTAAGAGTCATCATGACTTCAGCACGTTATCTTGTTTCCTGAGGCCTATTACTCCCAGAGGGGCACAACTAGAACATTCATTTGTCATGGGTTTTTCCCCTTGTTCCCAGCCTCAGTGGCTTTGCCTTCATCTGGCTGTGACAGATAAGAGGAATATTTCAGAGTTAGGGAAACCTAACTGAAGGGCTGGAGTTAGTAGGCCTAGTACATACCCATAAACATCAAGAGCCTATAGCAGGGGTTCAAATAATAACACATTCTCTGATGGATAACGAATAGAACAGAGAAGATACAGCAGGGAGGATAAAAATCTTAGTTTCCTGAGTTTTACTGCAATAAATAAAGTAGCGATGGTAATGTTAATGATACAGCAAACTTTGGCTTTGGATAAACCACTATAGGAATCAGGATTATACCCTTTTTTCCCCCAATCCCTAATGGATTAATGGTACACCTTAGTTACATTAATGTCTTTACAGGGGAATTTAACGTATTTACAGGAAATTTCATTGTCCTGAATTCAATGTCAAGGAGCCTTGACTTTGGACAAGTTGTAGGTGATGCTTTTGCCTGGATATTGGACCTGTGGCAGAAAGGTTCAACCAGAAACCACTACATTCACTTTGATCTTAAAGTTTTTTGAGACGTTTCGATAGGCAGAATGTATACTTTCTCCCTAACTTGGAGAAAGTTCAGAGAATGATCAAAGGAGTTAAAAATAGAGTCTAGAAGGAGAGTTTAAAAGAAGAAAGCTGACGTTGCTTGGAGGAAAAAAAAAAAAAGCTAGAAGATAACCCTTATCATGGCTTTGAAGCTACACAGAGTTCCCACTCATAGTTATCCATCCAGCCATCCATTCACTCACCCAAAGTGTAATGCTCTGTAGCAGGACCTGGGGCATATGGAGAAGGACACACCCAATAGCAGATAAAACAAAGTCTTTAGCTTCAAAAATCTCTCCTCAATTTCTAGTGACCAAGAAGTGAATAAAATTGAGCATAGAGTTGTAGGAAGTCTGAAATGAAGGGATTTAAGAAATTGGCATTTGCATGCCAATGACAAAGTAGCGATGGAAATAAATAATGCATGCCCACCTGCTATGTGTTTATGAGAATTACTGCTGGTTAAATGGTAAAGTAATTATCAGGGCCGATTGGAAGAATTTCCAGCAGAAAAAAAAAATATAGCTTCAATTTTGTAGTTTGGAATATTCTATCATAAGCCTTGTGTGGTCAGTATAAAGTAAGGCAACTATTTTGTGGTTTCCCCTGTGCTTTTCATCTATACTTGATACTGTGTGATTCATATCAGGTTCTATCCAGGCCACAGAAACAGCAGAAAAGGAAAAACCAGTGGTGGCATCTTTCCCTACCACAGTGAAAGTAACAGAAAGCCCACTGGTCATGTTTACCAAGAAAATGAGTGTGTACAAATTCACAGTAAAACAGTTGTGCTGTTAAGTCTTGAGTTCCTCTTCTACCTCAAGTTCTGGAAGTGCCCAATTTTTGATTAATTGAAAGTTATCTTCATTTAGGTAGCATAAAATTGTGATCTGTATCACAAATATTGGGGTGATCTTTTGCTTACTTTATTGAACTGGTACAGAAAAACAAGTTAGATAATTTAAATACCAGGGTAGTGTTTTTTTTTTTTTAATTTGAATATTCTAGTTTGACATTAACCACTCAAACAGGGAAATTCAAATTTTCCTGTCCATATTTAAGTCCAGTGTAAAAACTTACAAAAACCAGGACAAGCGAAAGAGAATTTTATGGTGAAATAAAGGTCTTGCTCGAGAGCACGGCTGACTTCTAATCAGTATTTTCAAAATTCTGGAATCTTTGTGGAAACTTAAGTAAAAAAATGCCCAAAATTATCTTTTATGGCCTCCCAATATGCAAACTGCCCATACCTAAAATTATGAGGTATCAGAAAGTTGTTCTAGCCTTTCTTCTTTCTTTGTTTATTGCATTATAATTATAAAATAGACTATTTTTTTAAAATTGTGTATTTTTAATCAATCTGTTAAATAACACATTCTAAGAAAACTATCTACTTGATACAGATCACATTATTTTCTCCTCAAGATAATATATATATGATGTAATTTATTTATTAATGTAACATATGGCATGGTAATTGGAAAAAAATTTCTAAACATATCTAATTGGGTAGCATATGCACATACTCAACAGAAGTGACAGCTACTTAATGAAATCTTCCCTATCCCTCCTCCATCCTGAAACAATGTCTCATAGGTCAAATATCTATCTGTTCATTGCTTACCTGTCTCACTTCCAATCAAAGGCTGATTTGCAAAATGCTTGACAAAATCCTTCAAAGATGAGAATTCATTAAAGCCAAATTTAAATGAATATCCAGTATATTCAACATGAAAGTGTTTGACAGAGTCTTTGGCTCTGAAAGGGAAAAAGAAATGCTTAAGGTTATTCAACAAATGCATATCTTTTTTTGAAGGGAAATACAACCTTAGATATTAGCGTCACTATTAAACTTTTCTAAAAATGAGAATTACGACACCATTATTGAAACCACTGGCATTTTTAAAGCACTAGTGTTTTTGGCAAAGCTCTTCTCAATTTTTCATTGCAATGGAAAACAAGAGATGATTCTCCCTGTATGTTCTTTGACTTACCGAGAGGGTCCTTGAACAGTAACTCCTTTCAGGGGCATGGGTTTAAGGCCGGCAGAGAATAGGGATGATAGAAAAGGCAGGTAGCACCCTCCCCAAGTTGTCCTGTTTGTGGCGCTTACTTGTTTGAGAGTCAGTCTGAATTCTGCTTCTGTCACTTAATTAGTTGTGTGAGCTCAGCCCTTTTCTTGCCATGCTGGTTCAATGGCCTATTGAATAAAATATCTAATCTCCTACAATGTCATTTTCCATCTCATTTTTGGAATGAGGCAGAGCCTTAAATAAATTATAAATTATAGATATATATATAATTATATATAAACATATATAAATATATAAATTATAGATATTATTTATCTACAGATGCAAATAAATATATACTATTTGACTCCCACTCTTCCTCTCCTCTCTACGAATGGCCTGCTCCAACTTTAGCACACATCTGAAATCAGAATCACCCAGAGGGCTTGTTAAAACCCAGATTTCTAGTTCCTACCTCCTAAATTCCTGATTCAGTACTTCCAAGGTATGGGGTCTGGGAATTTGCTCTCCTAACCTATTCTCAGGGAATGCTGCTGGTCTAGGGACCACACTCTGAGAACAGCTGCTCTCATCCAAGTGGACCCATAATTCTCCTAGAAGTTTCTCCTGTTGTCCCTTAGCATTCTTAGTTCCCTTCACCTGCAACATCATCCTCTTTGTTTCTGATCAAGTGTCAGTTCAAATATTACCTACTCTACCAGTTACTGCATGATACTTCCATCTTGAGTTATTTGCTTTGCTCTCCTCAACCATCCAAACACTTACCTTCTTTCTTTACCATTGGTTACTGCACTCTGACTTGTAGTGAGCAACCTGTATAGTGTCCCACTGCTGCTGAGGCCATACATCCTTAGGGCAAAGTCTGAATCCTCTACAACACTTACCAAAGCGGTTGGCATACAATGGAAGCTCTCAAATATTTATTATTAAGGGAGTCAACAAATGAATGAGTAAAATAAGCCATACCACCTAATTGTAAGAAGCTTCTGATCTAATTGTTCAGATGAAACATATATAGGTGAAAAGTTAATATTCTTTGATCCAATAATTCCACAGGTTTGTTTGCGATTTTGGGGAGATCTATGCATTTAAAGGATGTGCAGCCTAACCACTTGATGAAATTTTGACCTTTGCTATTGATTAAAGAAAGCACCATTCCTGCTTCCACCCAAGCAGAATTTTATGTCTGATTAATAATTTTCCCAAAAATGTTATTTAGAAAAAGTTTAAGCAAAACAGAGTAACATGAAAAAATGTTAATGAATGTGTGTGTGTTTTCTCTATGACCCTCTTATTTACCCCATCACACTCTTATCGATTTCTGCCACTAGCCTTAGAGCAAGCCTATCGACTTGCACTGCTCCCAGGAATGGAAGGGGTGGCAAGCAGCAATCTAACATGTCCTCAATTCTCAGTCCCTGGACTACATACACTTTTTCCCATTTATTCTATAAAATGCTAGTGTAGATGCTGCTATGAAGGGATTTTGCAGATAATTAAAGCCCCAAATTAGCTGACCTTACAATAAGGGAGATTATCTGGGGGTGGGCCCAACCTAATCACATAAGAGTGTTGGTAAAAGCAAATTTTTCTTTCTGGCTAGTCACAGGAGATATCAGAGAGACATCAGAGAGACATGCTTTAGTTGGCCTAGAAGGAAGCAAACAATCCATGCGGTGAACTGCCTGTGGGAGCCACTTGGCAGGGAACTGTGGGTGGATTCCAGAAGCTGACCCTGGTCCCTGGTCCATAGCTAGATGGAAAACAGGGAGCTCAGTCCCTAGCAGCAAGGAAATGAATGAGAAAGAATGAAGAAAAAAAGAAGAGAATGACAGAAGAGGACATAGAGAATAAACCAGATGAACCACAACCTCAGCCAGCACCTTAATTTTGGCCTGGTAGGAGCCCCAGCAGAGAAACAGGAGAACCCACTTGGACTTCTAATGCACAGAAACTGTGAGATAATCAATGTAGTTGTTTATTTTTTAAAATATTTTATTTATTTATTCATGAGAGACACACACAGAGAGAGGCAGAGACACAGACAGAGGAAGTAGCAGGCTCCTCACAGGGTGCCCAATGTGGGACTCGATCCCAGTACCCTGGGATCACACGCTGAGCCGAAGGCAGATGCTCAACCGCTGAGCTACTGAGGTGTCCCTCAATGTAGTTGTTTAAAGCCATTAAATTTGGGGTAATTTGTTACGTGGCAGAGAAAACATGGAAGTCTGGAAACCCACAAAGAGGACTTAAAAAATGTCAATTCTGTGTTTGAGCTCATAGAAGCCTGCCATCAATTATTTAGAGAAATACTTTTTTTTTTTTTTAGATTTTATTTATTTATATGAGAGAAAGAACATGCAAGAGAGCACAAGCATTTGGGAGGGGCAGAGGGAGAAGCAGATTCCTTGCTGAGCAGAGCCCAGGGACCCCACGATCATAACCTGAGCCAAAGGCAGATGCTTAACTGACTGAGCCACCCAGGTGCTCCCAGGGAAATACTTTTGAAGCCAGTTTTTCCCTCTATCAGAGGGAGAGGAGCCTTAAAAAACAAAACAAAACAGAACAAAAATGTTTCTAAACTGGAAGAAAAAGAGGATTCAGAGAGAAAGGAGTGTAGATGTTGCTACTGAGTTAGTGACAAGGAGGCCCAGTCTACACAGAGGAGAAAAGAGTAGAGAAAACTTGCTTATGCCAGATCAGCATGAGAGATGCAACACGAAGGGATCTTTTCAGAGGTATACAGAGGTGCCATCAGAACAGTAGCAAAACAATAATGGTTTGAGGTTAACAAGTGGGTGCCTGGGCAATTTCATGGAGTCCTCACATCCCTAGTTTAAGCAGACAGCAACCCCCCATGAACCCAGAAAGGACTTGCTATGTGTCCGTAGAGGCCAAGGTGACAGATGCTGACTGAAAACCAGTGACTCCCCCTGATTATCACAAGGCAAGGGCAGCTTCCCTGATGAGGAGCGCAGCCAGGAAGAAGCAGGGAGGAGAGAGACTCCAGAAGGACTGGATCATCACAGGCTTGGGCTGGGCAGCGACTGGATTAATTTCATTAATATTCAGAGGAAGTGGAGCTTTGAGAAAGGTCGGTCCACTTATAGAAAAAAAAAAAAACTTAAAATTTGCCTTACTGCCTGCTTGAGTTTGTGCTTATGGAAGCTGTACAGACATGAATCATTCTGATTTTTCAGGGGAAGCAGGGATATTAAAAGGGCACTGCGCCAGGTTTCAGGGATTTGGATTCTGGTGCTGTTTCTATTGCTGATTTATTGGGTGCAAAGACACTTTACCACTTTGGGTTTCAGGTTCTCCACCAGTCAAGCAAGACATTAAACAATTCATAAAGTGTCCTTCAGCTCTCACATTTTCTTCCCTGCGAAGGGAAGGAGGGAGAATGTTTCTTACAGCCCACCATTCAGAGCTTGGAATGCTTAGACCTGGAGATCTAACAGGAATCAAGAGAATTTTTTCTGGCAATGTAAGAATTTTGTTATCTGGTAATTTGAGTGTGATGATCAAGTCAATGTCCGTGTTAGGAAGAGATGGGACAATGTTGAATTCCTAGAGTTCTTAAGTCTCCTACCTCACAGAGAGAGAGTACAGCCCGGTCCGTTCATTGCTGTCCCTCAGAAGGTAGCTTCCATCACATCCGTTTGAGAGGAGAAGAGCCTCGGCTGCATGACGTGTGAGGTTGCCGTGATACCACCTAGGAAGGAGAGAACCACACTTTCACTCAGGACAAACCACAGGTTGACTCTTCCTTCCCTGGAT
Organism: Canis lupus dingo; assembly: GCF_003254725.2. Taxonomy (NCBI): domain Eukaryota; kingdom Metazoa; phylum Chordata; class Mammalia; order Carnivora; family Canidae; genus Canis; species Canis lupus. Next base: position 21,819,086 of record NC_064274.1, on the reverse strand, counting down.
TTTCCTCTCAAAGATTACCTCAGCAATATTCTCCACCATGGGTAGTCCAGAGACCAAACTCTCAGCCCAAACATGAGGACAAGGAATGCTTTGGGCTGGGCTGAGTGGACTGTAGAGAGAATTGGCTAACAGCAGTGTTAGGGGTTGAATTGTGTCCAGGAGATTCATATGTTGAAGTCTTCAGCATGTGACTTTATTTGGAGATGAGGTCTTGTCTTTAGCAAGTTATAATGAGGTCATTTAGGGTGGGTGTTTTCTTATAAAAAGGGCATATTTGGAGACAGCCTTGCAAACGGAGAATGCCCTGTGAACCTGTGAAGATGGACGTCTTACAAGTCAGGACGAAAGGGCTGGAACAGATCCCTCCCTACAAGCCCTGGAAGGGACCAACAGAAGTGACAACTGCATTTCTAGCTTCCATCCTCCAGAACTCTGGGACAATCAATTTCTGCTGTTTAAACCACCCATTTTGTGGCACTTTGTCATGGCAGCCCTAGCAAACAAACATACAATGTTACTGTGCAAACAAATTTTTTTCAAAGTCCAAGTCAAAAATAACCATAAGAATAAGGTTTGGCCAATTTTTTCTTTTTTTGATTTCTCTCTCACATTCTCTTTTGCACGTGCTGTACTGCATTTTGAGTGTTGGAAAACCACTGAGCAACTGTACTGGAGTCCATTGTCTTGACTGAAATGAAGCTGAACACAAGGAATTTCAACCTGGAGTTGGTTTGCCTGAATTCTATCCAGGTGATAGATACCTCTACCAGCTGTACAACTTGGGCAAGTTATGTAACCAGTCTGAGCCTCTGTTTTCTCCCTTCTAAAACAGGATTCATACTAGCCATATTTCATGGGCCAGTTGTAAGTACTGCTCACATTAACACACATGAAATGGCCAAAACAGGCCTAGCAAATAGCTGAACAGAGCACACAATTGTTACACGAAGCCACTGAGACCACAAGGCCATAACTTGTGATATCCTCTGTGGTGTGCTTTTCTTGTTGCGTGAATATAATTGTTTTATTACTTTGAATTTATTTTGGATAACAGGAAGCTAGATACTTGGGACCGTTGCTGCTACAAGGGACCCCCGGCTCAGGGCGGCAGAAGGGAAGGGGACACAGGCAACTACACAAGGGATGTCAACTATGTCAGTGATTAAAAAGCTATTGCAGAGGTATGTACAAGAACTTCAAGGAAGAACCCCAGTTCTTGGGGGTTCACCTGAGGGTGAGGGCTCCTGGTGTCACGAACCACCCTGGCATCTGCTGTGACATCCCTCTGGCATGAAAGTTTAGCCTGGTAATAAAAAGTACACATAAGACCATCTGTGGAAGGAAATTTCTACATAGGTCTCCAAGCTATCTGTTTTCTAAATCTGCATTTCCCAATACATGCTTCTTTAGCATATTTCCTCTGTGGGGCACAGATGCCTCCATCCTGTATGAGAAATATATTTGCTAGCTGGAACCAATGGCAAGGAGAAATATTTTGTAAGAACACCCACTAAGCTGTTTAAGCACAAAGCAGCCCGGTTCATTGACCTGATTCACAGATGAGTTCAAATCTTCTTATTACAAAACGCTTTCAAAGGATAATTGGAACCTTGAACTAGTACAATGTTGCATGTCAGTCATGCCTCAATTAAAAAAAAAAAAGAATGACTGGTATAAAAAACTTCAGGTTTGGGTACAGCCAAAATTCTAATTCTTTTTGATAGGTGAAATCTTTAAAGGTCACAAGCCCTTAAATACATTATACCAATAATTAATTTTTGGATGAATATTTTGGCATGAGGGTCCGTTTGAGCAATAGATCACTTATTTGAAATAATAAAACTTGATTAACAAAATTCTAAAACATAAAGGATTTGGATAGTCCTTTGGATTATTTTCAAGAGAGATCCGAAGTCTGTATGAGATCCGAAGTCTATGTTTAAAACATTTATAGATTGCCTGGATCCCTGGGTGGCTCAGTGTTTTGGTGCCTGCCTTCAGCCGAGGGCATGATCCCAGAGACCCAGGATCAAGTCCCATGTTGGGCTCCTCCATGGAGCCTGCTTCTCCCTCTGCCTGTGTCTCTGCCTCTCTCTCTCTGTGTCTCTCATGAATAAATAAATAAAATCTTAAAAAAAATTTACAGAATTCTTCTGATAATTACAGCTTGATGACATTTTTTTTACTAAGAACTTTATTATGGTAATTTTCTAAATAATAACTATATATGACCAACACATAAGAAATACTTGAGTATAAAGCAAGGAGAATCAGACTGTGCTCTAATGTGGAACATCTCAGCACACGTTAATTTCTGGGTGGCAACTTGATTGAGTCACTGTCGCTATCCCCTGGGGGTTTTATGGAGTCCTGGGCTTGGGATAACCTAACACAGAGACTGTCACGCAGCCTCCTAACTTCATGATGTATATGGGGCAGTGGGATCTTCATTCCCCAAAGAGCTCTTCCACATATATCTGAACTTCCTCTACTAGTTAAGTATTCCTTTCCTAGAAATTTTGATGAGCATATCTTCCAAAGAAGTGACTATAGGTCCAAGAACATTACATGTCCTTTATAGAAATATGTCCCACTTTTGGTAAGATTCAATCAAGACCTCATTCACACAAAGAGCTAAAGGTTGAAAATAAAGTCGATATTTTCCCATAATCAACCTCTACATTTTATCACTCAAATTTTTATTTATTAAGCTTCAAATCTGTGCAGAATATGGCACAAGACTTTATAGAAGGCAGGTCAAAGGGAACAAAAATGTAAAAGCCTCAGTCTAGAGTCTATTCATTAATTATTTTTTAAAAAATATTTTATTTATTTATTCATGAGACACACACACACAACACACACACAGAGGCAGAAACAGACAGAGGGAGAAGCAGGCTCCCTGTAGGGACCCTGATGCGGAACTCAATCCCAGGACCTCAGAATCACAACCTGAGCTGAAGGCAGATGCTCAACCACTGAGCCACTCAGGTGCCCCTGGGTTCTATTAATTTAGTCAAGAGGATAAGACAAGTACTTTGCAAACCCTGTCCAAGAGAATGGTTCCAGGGAGAAAGATCAAGACCATTATTAGAATGAACCAATACCTGAGTGAGCCTTAAAGGACATGTAAGTTGTTTTTTTAAAGTGTGCATTATTTTTTCTGATTAGAAATCATGTATAGTAAAAATTAAAATATGTACACATACAGAAGAGAAAGTGAAAGTCTCTCACAAAAGGGGAAATATGTATTCAAATAAATCTCAATACTAATCAGAGAAATGCAAATTAAGATAACAATGTGATTATTTTCTTTATTTGCCAGATTGGCTAAAACTGAAGAATTAGAGAGGATTAGGTATTGAAGAATACAGGCCATGGCTATTACCATCTACTGTTGGTAAAAGGGTGTAAGTCAGAGGGGAATCTAGCACATGTGAACAGAACATGGATGGACGTATGACCAGCAACTCCTGTTCTAGTGTCTGCCTCCAGAACCACTCACACATAAGCAGATGGAAGTAGGAACAGAGGTGTTTCTTGGTGAGAGTAAAAATTTGAAACCAGCCTAAATATCTACCAACAATGAAATGATAAAGTTGAACTCAAAGGATAAGATTATGTAATAAGTTAACTGAAAGTGAAAAGGTGTTGAGAGCATTTCATTGCCAAGTGATGAGGGCAAGGGGTCAGGTGCTACTGGCACTTTGGGACGGGGGCAGAATGCTTAACTCCTAACAAAGAACGCTGCAGTCCTGAACAAGTGAAAATTGTCCTGCTCAGAAGCCAAGCGCACCCCCACTAAGAATCACTGAAGATGTTTGTGGTACGTGCACACATCAAGGTTGATGGACCCCAAAATATGTCAGTAAGTTAGAGGAACTAGTGGCAGGTGCAGTATGATACCACTTATTTAAAAAAAAAATCTTTTCCCTCCATCCAAAAAATAAAATACATATACATTTACATATAAAGGCATGTAAACACATAAAATAAAAGTCTGAATAAAAAGGGAGCCTGGGTGGCTCAGTTAGTTAAAACATCTTCCTTCGGCTCAGGTCATGATACCAGAGTGCTGGAATCAATCCCCTCATCGGAATCGCGTTCTACCTGTGCCTCCCCACACCGCCGCTCATACTCTCTTTCTCTCAAATAAATAAAATCTTAAAAAAAAAAAGTCTGAAAAAAATGCACACCAAACTCAAATCCTGGAAGGAACCAAGATTCAAGATGCTGTTAATTTCTTCTTTAACCTCCAGAGATAGCCCTGTTAATAGTTTGTTTTATTCTTTGATTTATTCAACTATTGTGTGTTGAACACTGGAACTGACCTAGCACTTTGGGGATTGGAGAGAGAAGGAGAAGGAGAGGGAGAAAAAGAGAGAGAGAGAGAGAGAGAGAGAGAGAGAGAGAGAAGAGAGAGAAACTTTTTCTCCATTTAAGCCTGGTATGATTTGGAATGACAATTGTTCAGGGAGCTATTCCATGGGAAAGGAATTAAGAGGAGTGCAGACCTAGAAACAAGAGAATGGTAGGTGTGTCTAGTATCAGAGCACCACTTGGTGGTGTGAGTAACGGGGTGAGTGCCAGCAGGGCACAAAGGCAGTCAGGGGTGTGAGATGAAGCTGGGTGGTTGGCCAAGTTACATAGGGCCCTGGATATTGACAGATCCTTGGTTGATGGCTCCACGGATTTTTATGGCTTAATACGCACATCTGACAGCTCATTACTTAAAGTTCTAACTGTATTAAACTGGGTCCCACCTAAGCTCCTATCATTGAAACTGTGTTAAAAAAATTATTTTTTGATTATTCTGATTTTTAAGGAGATGGGTCAGATTTTGAGGAGCTTGAAGTTTGTAAAATTTGGAATTCTCTTTAAGAAAATTAATATAAAATTACCAAAAATAGGAAATCATTTGGAATGAGAAATCACAAAAACTTACAGATTTAAAAAGCTGAGAAATATTACAAACATCACAAAACCAAGAAAAATAACTTATTTTCATTAACTGTCTCGCATACCATTATACTTTTTTCCTCTACATTTTTGGTTGCATTATTTTTGATTATTTCTTCATATGACAATTTTATAATATCTTTTTCTAGAGAGAGAATAGAACAATAATTTGGTCTTTTATCTAAACTATTTTAGAAATTATTGACAGCATAGAAAAATTATTTTCAGGTTTATTGGTAATGAAGTTTTTTAAATTGTTGGCAGATTCTGGGACCTCTATCAAATTTCTCTCAAATATGAGCTCTAAGATTCCAGGATATTTTACATTTTCATGTATAGGAACTAAACTTAAATACTTTTTGAGTGGATGACATTTATTAACTATATGGCTGTGGTCTGTACTAAGGAGGGGCCCTGAAGCTGAAGCCTCATTGGTTTTACAGTAAACTTCTTTCTGGTGACCATAAAAATTGCATATACTTCTAATCTTTAAAAAAAACAAACAACAAATGTTTAGTTTAGGGGCGCCTGAGTAGTTCAATCCGTTAAGTGCCCGCCTCTTGTTTTTGGCTCAGGTCATAATCTCAGGGTCATGAGATTGACCCCCACATTGGGCTCTGTGCTCAGCGGGAAGCCTGCTTAAGCTTCTCTCTCTCCCTCTGCATCTTCCCCTGATGGTGCATGTACACTCATTCTAGCTCTCTCTCTCAAATAAATAAATAGATCTTTAAAAAAATGTTTAGCTTAGTAAATAAAATCCAGTGTATAATCCCCACTGCAACCACAAATTTGGTTTATGAGTCTTTTTAAAAATTCTTTTGTACAGTATGTGATTAAACCTCAACCCTAACGAGACTCTTACCCAGTCTTTGGTACATATTGTCAATGACAGGAACTTACTACTTTATAGGCAAGCTCTTTTCATACTGCCATGATTGATGGCCAGAAAACTCTTCCTACACTGAATTGCTGTTTCCTGCTGTGTAGCTTTCCACAAATGGTCCCAGAGCTACTTATTGGAGTTCTTTTTTTTTTTTAAGATTTTATTTATTTATTCATGAGAGACACGGAGTGAAAGGCAGAGACATAGGCAGAGGGAGAAGCAGGCTCCCCATAGAGAGCCCAATGTGGGATCATGACATGAGCCAAAGGCAGATGCTCAACTACTGAGCCACCCAGGCATCCCTACTTGTTGGAGTTTCATACAGGATACTTAAACAAACAGTTAAATCATTTAGATTGTACATTTTCTCTTTCCTTCACCTTCAACTTCTCTTTTTATGACAGGCTTTCAGTTCCTTTATCACCCAGGGATCTTATCTTCTTTGAATACCTTCCAAATTTTAAAAATCTATCTTAAAGGTAAGATCTGATGTGTAAAACTAAGCCTCAAAGGATCTCCCTTATTCTAGGGAGGTACACAGTAGAAGTAGTATTCTGCTAGGTACACAGTAGAAGGCATCCCAAGATTGCATTCATTTCTTGACAATTGCATCATGCTGCTGATTCATGCCGCACCAACAGTTGATTAAAACTCATTTTCCTCTGCTGTTCGGTCACGTCTTCCCCAACTGCATTAGGAGGCTGATGTTTTCAGAAGTAAGTCCAGTAAGAAACCTTTTTACAACTAGCCAACACCAACTGAAAAGAAATGCTAATAAGCAGCTAACTTGGATCATAAACGTTTATGTAGTGTATGTAACGTGGAGCATCAGTGAGAATTCTGTGGGAAAGAGACCATGCCTTTGTCTCTGGTCATTTCCTTAGCTCCCCTGTCTGCTCCAACTTCCAACTTGTTAGGTATGTGACATCCAAGTAGCAACTTTACTGTTCTCAGCAGTCAAGGTGACTAATAACAACACTATGGTAAGAAAACCCTTATGTTTCCATATGTTGGAAACATATTGAAAATCTGTCTTCTTTTACAAACTTTTATAATGATTCTTTAACTTTTGCAGGAGAGAACAAGATACAAGATTTGTTAAATATAAAACATTATAAATAGCAAGTCTTGTATCTTATGCTAGATATGATATGCTAGACATTGTGCTAGGCAAGGGAATAATTTGGAATAAGGTTCAATCTTTCCTGAAACAAAAAATTAAAAAAAAAATTCTTTTGGTCTCATTTTTTCTGAAGAAGTAAAAAAGAGCAAGAAACTATTTATAACATACATTCAAGTAATGTTATATTCTTTTTTTCCCCCAAGGCCCACACATTGCTATAAATATGTTTCAAGTCTAATGGAGGTAACAGAGCAGAGACTCCTCAAGCTTCTAAAGAATATTTGCACTGGGTTTATGAGATTACCCAAACCAGCAGTTGACCTTGAAGGAAACAGTGGTGTTACCCCTTCCATGATATAGTAACAAAGTAGGAAACACACACCCACTAAAGAATTTTCATAGCTGCCTCTCAGTTAGGTACAGGAAGCCAGCTCAACCACAGAGAAAGGCAGACCAGCTAGATCCAGCAGCTGGTCCTCAAGCCAGCCCCTTCTCCCATTCCAGTGCAGTGCCCCTTTGTACTAGCGCCTTCAGGGAAATTGCCCCAGCATATTGGTGCCTTCATAGTTTTTATCCCATTGTGTTTTATTGTCTTAAGTCACTGATACAAAATTAATATTTCATTTCTCTCTCTCTCTCTCTCTCTTTCTCTCTCTCTCTCTCTCACACACACACACACACACATATTGTAGGCACACACAAAAAACACAAAGTATTATAGGAAATGACACTGTATTTCCATAGGATACTTATTATATACCATTTTCTTTTCTCTTCCATTTATGTTTGACACACATGATTGTGACCCACTACATTGACTTTATGGACACTAAAACATTGTGCCTGGTGTTTGAAAAACAACACAAAGCCTTGCTACTCAGTGCCCTGCCATCTTGTTAGATATGTACATTCTCAGGCCCCCCTACACTTGTTGAACTATAATCTGTATTTATCAAGAGTCTTATATGATCTATAATGAAGTTTGGAGTTTGAGAAACACAGAGGTCAAGTACTCTTGATCCTAAAAACTTTAATTTGTTTCAGTAACTTCAATGGTTTGAGTTCACGGTGTTTCTCACCTAAAGAGGAGTACACAGAGAGCAAAGAAAGTACTAGGTGATCTTAAAGGTCTAATGGGGAGGAAAAGAGGAGGATTTGCACACAGAAATTTCCCAAATAGCTGCACTCCTAGTGATATGGACAGTAAATGATATAAGAGGGGGAGCTCACAGGGGACTGGCATATCAGGGAAGGCTTCATGGAGGAGGAAGACCATGAATTGACACTTTTTAAGAATAAATATAGGTTTAAATAATGAGAGAAAAGGGCATTGCAACAGGAGAAATGACCTAAGCAAAGGCACTGTGGTTGACACATGCATGGCATTTATAGGAAACAGAATGTCTTGTTGGAACAGAGGCTTTATATTGAGCAATAATGCCAAATAACATTGGAAGAACAGGTGGGCATAGGAAATGATCTTTCATGTTAAAACTTGAGCCACTCAACCATTTGGATTATATATTTCTTGGCGAGAAAATTTCTTAGTAACCCACATCTACAGATTATTTACATATTTATTGATTTATTCTTCCCCTTCCGGGCAAAGAGAAGTGACACAAAATCTACATTCAGTCCCATCAAAGTTATAAATAAAATATATATTTCAATCTAAAGCAAGAACAGAGACTCCTGATTGTGTGACTGTAGCTAAAAGTCCTTGGAGTTGAGCAGTCAATAAAAACACTCTTTAGAGAATGTTCTTTTTCCTTTGTTTTCAAAATTATTCTCACTTTTGAATGATACAGACACACTCTGTGTACCCTCTAGCTCAAAGGCAGCAAATGTATAATATATGATGTCCCCCCTCTCTTTAAAGGCCATGGATGATATAACTAATTGATCTGTTTTCTTTCTGGCTAAGGTTATACTTGGCCTCAGAATCCTTCTCAACACACAGTTGATAGAACATAAGATAAAACTATTGAGCAATCCTACTCCAAGCAATCTTAACTTGGGTTAACCCGGCCTTAGCACTTGAATTGTTCTACAGGATTGCTTGGCTGCTGATTTCCTTCACGTTCATTTGGTCATGTGATTGGTTCTAAACACCATGACTTTGTGAGAAATAAAGTTCTTGGCCCTTTACGCTATCAGAAATTGTGGGTTTAGGATAAGGAAAAACCTTGTCAGCCCAAGAACTATCAGCACTGCAATGCATGTTACACTAAGGTCGTGCCAATATCTAGGATAAGACAGTGTTGTCCGTATAAATACGTTATATCCCATATTCACAAACGTGAGCTTATTTTTCCATTGATCATAGCAACAGACCCTGTCCAAGTGGAGAGAACCAAACAGGCCTTGCAAAGTTTTTAGATATTAATGAAGCCTAAGAGAGGCCTAAGTGTTATGCAGAGGTTAGGCTGAAGATAAGCTCACCAAAGTCCTTCTAATAAGGCAGTTTTTGTCATACAACCTGCTTGTCTGTGGCTTTTCATATTGCCATTCTGAATGCCCACATTTACATGTGCTAATAGCAGAGCTAAATGCTGAGGCCAGCTGTGCCGGGCATTAGGAGACATACCTGAGTGATGATAGAAGCAGGGCTCTGGCTAGCTGGTCAAATGAGGAACTGAAGGTAGCTCCGAAACTTTGGGTTTTTTGTTTTTGTTTTTGGTGTGTGGGGTTTTTTTGTTGTTGTTGTTGTTGTTTTGTTTTGTTTTGTTTTTTGTAGGTGTCAAAACTCTCTAAAGCAAAACAGGACTGAAGGGAAAGAGAGAATTTTCCCAGGAGTCGGAGATCAGGGCAAACCTGTTCTTGAAGGAGTCCAAGGAATGAGGAAAGCAGTTCTGAGGATGGAAACAGAATCAGAGGCAGAAACAAAGACTCAGATAGTCAGAGAGTGGCACAGAGATTCAGAACCAGAGAAAGGCCAGTGGCTCCCACATACAGCGGAAGCACACAGGGCAGTGGCTTGGGAAACACAAAACAGAGGGACACAGAGTATTCAGGGGACAGAGGCAGAGAAACCAAAGAGAGAGAAGGACACAGACCCATAGAGATCCGCAGAGCCTCACTCATAGATGGGTCGCCACACCAGGGAACTCAAAGGACTTGCAGGGACCAGGGGGGCAGTGTCATGGACCCCAGTGTGGGAGGATGGGTGGCAATTTGTATCTCATTCCAGCCCAGGTCCTTTGGGCCATCCCCAGGTCAGCCAGCACAGTGCGGGAATGGTCACAAGACTAAAAGAGCATTACTGGTCCTCCAGGGATTGGGGCTTAGCAACAGTTTGATTTGGACTGGGAGCCAAACCTCAGAGACTGATTGGTAAAAATATTTCATGGATAAGAACTTGCAGAGGCCTGGAATGTCTGGGTAGAGACCCACGCCAGAGATTTTCTCAGGGGCGCTCATCCACAAGTGGAATCAAGCTTGACTCTGCACTCATTCTCATTATTCTTGTAGTCTGTTCTGCATAAAATACTGCTTCCAGGTCATTGTCTTTGGACTGGAGTTACTGCTGGCAAGCTGCTATTGCAGGTGGCTACAGAAGACAGAGAGGGCCACTTTTAGCAACCTACAGCTACCAGAGAGAGCCCCAAACTTTGTAGGATGAAAAAAATACAGACAGATCTTTGTTATTAGTTATCTCCTCTGTGTTGCATGGTTCAGATGATGCCTGTCACCATGTGTAAAAACTTTCAGGTACAAGGGAACAGAATGAGTCTGAGGGTAACAAATGCAAATGTATCATCAGGGGTGGTGTGGAAGAGGGCTAAAGTCAAGGACTTTAAATTCTGGTCTTGATTTTGACTCAACTTGGGGGAATTCAAATCTTCAGACATCTGCTCTTTGCCAAGTGGTGGGCTGGCGTGGAGCAGACAAGGATGAATCAGCTACAGTCCTGCTCCCTGGGAATTGACCATGTAAAGGAGTTTACTGTGTTCAGCTAAGAGCAGGTGGACAAACCTCTCAGTGCTTTAGGATTGACATTTGTGAAGTGTAGTATCTAGAGAATCAATCCAAGACATAGTATCTACTGGTGTTAAGTCAGAATTCTACAACTGCAGACAACGTTAGAAATAGGTAGTGGTAAAGAAAACAAAGAATGAATTCAAAGACACTTGTGACATTAAGGTTTTCAAAATACCTTTGACATTATTTTGAAAAACTATACAAATGCAGAACTCATTCTTACTTGAATGTAAATCACTTACAGTGCTTAGCTAAGTGGAATTACTGGCTTCTACCTCCTTTCCTCTCTTGCTGTTCCCAGGTCACCATTCTAGTTCCTTATTCACCAATCTGTAAAGTCCCTCATTAATTAGTTCTCTTGGCTCTGGACCCATTGCTACCTATCATGAGCTCAACTACCAGATTAATTTACCAGATTAATCTAAAAACAAAACATGACGACCACGTAATTCCACATTCCTAAAAGCATTCAGTAAGTCCATATTGTCAAATGGAGTTTGACCAAAGTCCAAACTCTTAATCTATATAAAGCCTTCTGGAATTTGGACCAACCTAAATATCCAGACTTTAATAGAGGGAAACAGGTTGATCCGGGGAAAAACCAGACCCAGAACTTGCTTAGACACAGACTAAAAATAGATGACGGAAAAATATCCTACCAGAAAGCAAGAGAAAAATATATATGTGTGTTATGGCCACAATTTTATCTGTGTGTGTGTGGGGGGATGTATTTACAGAAAAATATTTTTAAAAGACTGAAGACAGGTTGAACAATATGTAATTCTGGATGGTTGTACATGACTGACTTTTTGGGAGCCTTTATATCCCAAATTTTCAATAATTAATACAGATGATTATTATTTTAACTGTTTATTATGAGTAACTTCAGTAAGTAGAAAAATAGCATATATAATAGAAAAAATAATATGCATACTTAAATAATACCCATATTTTAAGTAGCATAATTTTCAAACTTTGGCCATATATTCTTTATATATTTTTGGATGAACAATTTAAAAGTTGATTTTAGATATAATGACACTTTAAGTAGTCCAGCGTGGGTTTCTAAAAAGTAACATTCTCTTTCCTAACCATATTTTTATCAAAACAAATAACATTGCTTTTATGCTTTTTAAAAGCTATAAACAATAAATAAATAAATAATAAATAAATAAATGCTATAAACATTTTTTTTAAAAGATTTTATTGGGGATCCCTGGGTGGCTCAGTGGTTTAGCGCCTGCCTTTGGCCCAGGGTACGATCCTGGAGTCCCCGGATCAAGTCCCACATTGGGCTCCCAGCATGGAGCCTGCTTCTCCCTCCTCCTGTGTCTCTGCCTCTCTCTCTCTCTATGTCTATCATGAATAAATAAATAAATTAATTAATTAAAAAAATAAAAGATTTTATTTATTTATTTGAGAGAGAGAGAGAGTACAGGGAGTGGGAGAGAAGCAGAAGGGGAGGGTTTAGCAGATTCCTCGATGAGCACCCAATGTGGGGCTTGATCCCATGACCCTGAGATCATGATTGGGAGCCAAAATCAAGAGTTGGATGTTTAACCGATCAGGCCACTCAGATGCCCCTAAAGTTATAAATATTTTTAAACAAAAACGGATAATGGGGGAAGACTCTAGTGGGCAGGTGGCAGGGATAACATATGACCATAGAGAATCTGGAGGTGAAGCAAGCAACATGGTTAAGAGTCCACGAGGTAAAAAAAAAAAAAAAAAAAAAAAAAGTTCACTAGGTGATCTGTACTGGTTTTAGACAGGTCCATAACAGGGTGTAGGAGCCAGAAACGTGTGGGCTCAGAATAGGAATTTATCCTCTAGAGGAGTTGGGAAGAAAAAGAAATTAATGCAGGCTTTAAAAAAAGGGGCTATGGCTATGGCTATGACAATAGAAACTAGAAGAGGAAAGGCAGGTGGATGTTCCACAAAGAACGAGGCTTCCCATGGGGACTCTGAGAGGTAGAGCCCAGAACCAACTGAATGAGAGCTCATTAGGTGCTGGGTCCCAAGGATGAGAGGCCCAGAATTGTGTGGATTTCTTTTACTTTTTGAATACTCCCGTGTTTTGCCACTTTTACCCCTTTACTCATGCCATTTTCTCATTAGCAAATGTCATCTTTTCTGACATCAACTGACAAATACCTATCAGGTCCAAAGCCATATTGTCCACAACCAGTGAGCTCCTTCCTTCTTGCCGTGTGCTGTGAGCTTTATCTAGACACAGTCATGACCCTCAGCCCCTCTCCCCTGCATTCTAACTACATGGGTATGAACAGTCTCTGTCCTCTGTGCTGTAAACCCTTTGAAGGGACAGCCATTTCTTCTTCTTAATTTCAATGTCCCCACACTACCTTGCATAATGTCATCATTCAACAGCTGGATCTATGAATGGATGTGAGTGTGAATGAATGAACAAAGTGACCCCACTCAGTCTGAAGCAGTTTTGTGGACAGATTTCCACATGTAGGTAGAAGGAAGTCACCACTACTCACAGAGGAATAGAAAACACAACTGAAGAGGAAATTAATTTGAGTCAAGGGGAGACTGAACTGTACACTAGTTACATATTCCCCTACAGCTATGAGAGAATTACCTTCCATTTTTAGAATCCAAGATTACAGAGTTGTGCACAGAAAAGGAACAAGCTCTATAGCTCTACTTGGTATCGGAGCTTTGTAAACAGATTCCTTTAAAACTTTGACTTTAGGGGAAGCTGGGTGGCTCAGTTGGTTGAGCCTCTGATCTTGATTTTGGCCTGGTTCGAGATCTCAGGATTGTGAGATAGAACCCTACATCAGGCTCTGTGCTGGTCATGGAGCCTGCTGAGGATTCTCTTTCTCTCTCTCTCTCTCCCTCTGCCCATCCCCATCTGCTCACTCTCTCTACAAAAACGAAAACAAGGGCAAAACTTTGACTTTACTATACTTAGCCTATTCTGTTTGTCTAGCTCTGAAAAATGGAATCTACACAAAATTCAATAAAGTTTTGATTAATTAGGGTATTGGCCTAGCTTTGTGTGCATGAGAATGCATATTATGTGAAGAACTTGAAAGAAAAATGTCTTTTATTTTATTTTTTCTGTATGTTTTATCTTTTTATTTTTTAAGAATAGTATCTTTTAGTAATAATATTTGTAGTAGTAATCACAGAACTTGCTTTGTGTCTCTCAGTTCATAGTAGTACTAACAAATAGAGCTACTATCATAAGAAGAGACAAGTTTGATGAAAATTAGCAAATTGCTTTAGTGCACAGTCATGTGAGCCCTGGAACAAAACTTTAGGATTTAAAGGTTTTTGAGCATGTAAACTTGGACATGTGATAAAAGCTCTGTCCTTCACTTTTCTCATTTGTAAATGGAAATGATATTTGTGATAGTATCTATCACAGTGATGTGTGAATTTAATAAATCATACATGCAAAGAATTTAAAATAGTGGCTGGCACATAGTGACATCCAATGATTACCAGTTGCCATTATTAGAACATAGAGCTTCTTCGATCAGTGGAAAGAGCATCTGCTTCGGGGTAAGCTCTCACACATGTCCCTCAGCTGTACCTCTATGAGGTCTGTGACCTGGATGGTTCACCACACTTATCTGAACTCACTCTCTGTCTCTATGAAATGGGCCTAATTATACCACATTGAAAGTGTTACTGGACATAACACTTAGTGACATAATGGGCATTATGGCATGATGCTGGCACATAGTATGTGGTCAGTAAATAATGACTATCACAACAGATTCTCTGCAACTTGATTTTTCTACTAGTGAGTCTTCTTGTATGTAAAGTTGAAATGCCAGTACCTTCTGAAGACAAGAGCTAGTGTATGCAAAACTGTCTGCCTCATAATGAGGACTCATTTTGATTATCATCATCTGTTCCCTGAGTCAGCAAACCACCACTCGAGGGCTAAATCCTGCCAGGGTATAAGTTTTTGTATAGATTAAGAGACAGGAATTATTTTATATTTTTAAATGGTTGGGGAAAACAATAGAAGAATATTTTATGACTCATGAAAATAATATGAAATTCAAATTTCACTATCCATAAATAACATTTTGTTTGAACACTGTCACGGTCATTTGTTTCTGTATTATCTATGGCTGTTTTTGCATGACAGTGGCAGATGTGAGTAGTTGTGGCCAAAATCATAAAGCCTGCAAAGCCTGGAAAATTTGTTATCTGGTTTTTTACAAAAAAAACTTGCTGACCCCTGATCTATTCTAACCTCCTCTTATATGTTCAGGGGTAGAAAAATTAGAGATTGATTGACTGACTGATTGATTTAATACATTGTCTTTGTAGGAAACATTGTTATAATCAAAGAATGTCTGGAACTTTAAATTATTGGCTAACTAGCAGTTTTATATCTAGTTAGTTATTTAGGTGACCTCTCTAGTAGTCATTACTTGTTTCATTTCCCCATTGCTTCATTTTGAAAGCAACAAACAGCCCGGCTGTTCTCAGCCCACCTCTTCCTTATCACTGACCATTCTGGGCACCCCTTGTCCATTCCTTCCTCCCCACAGTCCACCTCCACCCCTAATCCCATCCCTCCAAAGTGTAAATGAAGCTGAGCAACAATCACAGATGGTTTTATTTCCCTTTTGTTTTGGACACATTCATACATTTCTAATTAAAGAAAATAAATGTTTTTAGATTGACCCTCTATAGATGAGACTCAGCAATGCCTCAGAGTTCCATGATCTGGGTACTTTAGAAAAGAATAAACCAGTGTTCTGAGTAAGCCATGTGTGCCCTAGAAAGGCAAGTGATGGATTGATTTGCTGCAGTTCAGGGTTTAATTTTTGGAATTTACATATTCCAGAGCCCGAATAAAAATAGGGACCAAGAACAAGGATATATGAACTCTAACCATTGCATTATCTGTTTATATCTATGAAAAATAAGAATATTGGGACGCCTGGATGGCTCAGCAGTTGAGCATCTGCCTTTGGCTCAGGGTGTGATTCTGGAGTCTGGGAATCAAGTTCCACATTGGGTTCCCTACATGCAGCCTGCTTCTCCCTCTGCCTGTGTCTCTCACGAATAAATAAATAAAATCTTAAAAAAAAAAAAAAAGAGGAAAATACGAACATACAAATCTACCTAACAACTCAAGTAATATATTTAAAATAATTTAAAAATTAAGTCACTAAAACCAGCCACTGTTTATTTATCAATTACATTAAGTCATATTGTTTTAATGGAGCCTTTTAAAAACTGAATTAATCCAAAGTTTTGGTACAGATCACACCTAACCAGTGACTTAAAGTCTCAAAGGAAGAGTCTCACTTATATTCAGAATTCTGCAAGGGGTAACAGTTCGTTTTCGGGTTTTCTGACATATTAACACCTGCAAAAGGTATATCAGAGATGTCCTGAAGGGGCAAGAACTTGCTCAAGTCCATTATTAAATTTCCAGGAATTTTACAGGTGGGTTGTTGAACCTTTGGCAGCTTGAAATCACCTGTGGTAGAAGTATAGGCAGACTCTAGAAATCATTCCTTGTCCAAGTGGTTTATCAGCATGCTATTGATCGTATTTAAATAAACTACTAAATGTTCTTATTGGGGAAATGAAAATGTTCTAAAATTGATTTATGGTGATGTTTGAACCACTCTTTAAAGTCACTAAAAATTGTGGATTTGTATACTTGAAATGAGGGTGTGTTATCCGTAAAGTACACCTCAATAAAATTGTTAAGCAAACTGCTTCCAAACCAACAAACAAAATGTCAACATTTATTAATGCCTTTAAGATTCAGCTACATTCCCAATAAGTGAAAAATAAAATCACATTTTTCTCAGCACTTCTGCTGGATTTATACTCTATGCAGTGACTCCCAACCTTGGTCTCTCTCTGGAGTCACTTGGGGAGTATAAAAAGAAAACACTCACTCCCAAGAACCTAATGTCATTTGTTTGGCATGTGGCCTGGACAGAAATTTTTAAAAACTTTTTGTGTGACACCAGTGTACAGCTAAGGTTGAAAACCTGAACCGGAGAGCAATTTTCCCAGATTAATTGCCGCTTGCCTTCTATGGAAACCATCATCAAATGTTTAGTAAATTTCCAGGCCTTCTGAAATACAGAAGTCTTGGTATAAATGTACCTGGTTTGGGTGTTTCTGGGTTGTATTAAATGTCCATTCTTTGACAACAGAGGGAAGGCACAATTCTGTTTTCCTTGTGGGTTTTGCCCACAGTCACTTCCTGCTGTGGGCATATGGTAGAGAGAGGAGACATCATTTAGCTCATCTCTGTCATCCAAGGAGGTTACAGCGTCACTCAAGCATTGAATGTGGGCTCATAGAACCAGAATTGAGTACCTCCTTTGTCTCTCTTCTCTTTTGAAACTTCCTGCTGATCATAGGCTGGGGATATTGATAATGAAGCATGTAACAAATTATACTTTAATAATTTCATAAGGCTGTAAGTGAGAGCCCAAAGGTCTAGCTTTAGTGCCTGGACTTTGTGACACCTGTTTGGATGCTCAGGGGTATTTTACCCTTCCACTTTGGAGATTCATCCTAGAAGAACAGTGGTATCTGAGAACTCTGAATTCCCAGTAAGGGGAGTTGACTATGGAAAATTCTCACTGTTATATCTGATTTATCTAGTGAGGGTAGAGTTCAATTCTGAGACCTCCATTTTAAAATCTGAAGGCTGGACTTATGGAGAACTTTTACAATAATACCACACAAAAGATATAATCTCTGCTGACTTAATGCAGAGATTTCATCCCTGTTTCAGTTTTTCTCTGGCAAAGAACATAGGCTTTTGCAGGTTGAAATCCCAGTTTTGCCATTTGTTGATGTGTGATGTAGGAGAGTTCTTCAACCCCTTGGGTGCCATTTTCTTCCTTTGTAAGTTGGAGATAATAGGCTCTATGTCACTGGGTTGCTGTGGAGACAGTGCTATTTATGAAGAGGTGCTGGTCTTGCCTCTTGTGAAGCACAGGTGTCAAAATCAGCCTCATTAGGATATTTCTGGTGCTTTAGGGTAAAGGTCCAGTTTTTCCAGGAAACCCCCTACACCTCTCTTGTGTAATACTTGCTTCTTTTATTAAATACCCTGATGGGTTGTCTCATCTGGTCCCTTCTTAAAGACAGGACTAGGATGATGCCACCTTACCTAAACTTATAACCTGTTTGAGGCAGGAATTTTATCCTCTTCCTGACTTGTTAGTATTTAAAAGGCTCAAAGTTGCACCTACAAGACACACATACATACAAGACAAATGCAGTGTCAGGAGAGAGAAACACAGATGAGACAGTGCAGACACTTCCTCATTCTTTCTGTTTTGAAAAAGTCCCTCTCCGATGCAATAGGCTAGGCTTTCTGTTTATCTTACTGGCAATGCAGCCCTCTTACTGTCAATAGCTTAGAGCTCCAAACTTCTGAACAGCACTTTTATTCATAAACCAGATCTGCACCAAGGAAACCAAGTAACATCGACTCATACATCTCAATCCTGTTCCTAGTCTCAAAGAATGCCCAACATTTGATTTTTGTCCCATTTTTTCTGCTTACATGTTTTCACTCTTGGGAAAATACTATATGCCTTTAAAATGTGATTGGCCCCAAGCAGAAAGATGCCTAACAGACACAAAGGGGTGAAGTGGAAAGCGAAGAGGACTGAGACGGCAAGGTGCTGAAGATAGTCAACCGAAGTGAACATCTGGGAGGGAATTGGGAGTCAATGGTCACCCAAGAAGTACTTTGAAAAGACTTGCTTCTTACCCCAATTCCTGAAGCAGCTCAGCATCTCCATCTGATCTGCTCCACAGATCTGAAGGATCCTGGGTGCTCATCTTCCCTTCGAGAGACTCTGCTCTGCCCATTCGCGCTCCTCACGTCCCCCAGCCCCTGCCAGTTGCTATGGGAAGAGGCAGAGAGAGAGAGAGAGAGTTGGGTCTACTGCTCCTCGCGCTCTCCTCCTCTGAGAGAGAAGCCTGCTGTGGCTGGGCTCCAACCAGCAAGGAAGTGAAACTTGGGTTACTCCTCCCACTGACACTCACCACCCTGGCCCTGAGGCACGGGCAGGAGTCTTCTGTCAGCCAGGAAGTATGCAAACGTAGGTAGCTACTCTGAGGGCACCCACGCTGCATCATGCAACATGCAGTTTCTGTCAAAGGAAAGTAAGATGAAGTCACCCCAGCTGGGCTTGGACTATCCATCCATTCAGGCTCCTTTGGCAAGGCCAAACATAGTTTCTCCCAGGTGCTATTATCAGCCCTGGGAGAAGAGGGTACAGGCACCCCCATCTTCCATCTCATGCGCCAACGCAAGGGGCTCCGAGGAAGCTTCTGTATCAGGAACATCTTTACGGCGGGTGTAGAAATCAGAGTCAAACCATTAGCCTCGATCCTCAAGTCTGGTTTTTAGTGCCTTCTCGATACTTCTGCCTTGATTACCCAAGCTTTTCAACATGCCCGTGGCATTCAGACTGGCAAGATTCAGAGACAACTGCTGTTTTCTCTGAGGAGGAAGGATGGGGTGAGATGGCAGGAGAAGTTGGAGGACCAGCCTGGTGCGGGGAGCCTGGGAGCCCCCCCTCCTTCACTGGGCTTACTCACCGCTGGTATCGGTGCAGCAGAGCAGCCCGTCTGCCTGCAGGTGCTCCAGGGAAACTGCAGCAACGCTGAGTGTCTGGGAGTCGGACGAAGTGGGGTAGTAAATGAACAAAGAACATGTGTGGCTTCCCGCCTTCTCTCTCTATTTACATGCAGGAGAGAATGTGCTTCTGGATTCTTTCCCTTCTCTCTATCTCTCTTACCCTAACTCACTCAGGGGTCACCGGGGTGCTCTGTAACCCAAGGCCAGCAGCATTGGCATGACTAGGGGCTTGTCGCAATGCAGAGCTTCTGTCCCAGCCAGTCCGGACCAGCATCTGCATTTAAACAAGATCCCCAAGGTGACTCCCGTGCCCGTTCAAGTTTGAGGAGACTGCCTTGCAGGATGCCAGGACAGAGGAGCTGTTCCTAAAGCAGAGGATCTGCATCTGGCACCATTCCGCCTTTCCTTACGGCTCTTCCCTTGGGAAACGTACAAGGGAGGTGGGGGGGTTGGGGTGACTGGGTGACAGGCATTGAGGGGGGCACTTGACGGGATGAGCTCTGGGTGATATGCTATATGTTGGCAAATTGAACTCCAAAAAAAAAGAAGAAGAAAAAGAAAAGAAGAAGAAAAAAAAAAGAAAAGAAAAGAAAAGAAAAGAAAAGAAAAGAAAAGAAAAGAAAAGAAAGGAAAAGAAAAGAAAATCTTTGAAATAAAAAAAAAAGTTTTCCCTCGTGTTCCTGTTTGTCAGTGATTGGGGAGACCCTGGCTTACTTTGATTGTGTGGGAGAAATTCCTGATGTCTAAACACAGCCTGGGGGAGAGACTAAGCTCTGATAACACTCTTGTAACTGATTGTACGTGAACATTTACAATTCTTTTTGCTACAGCGTGGACGGAGAGGAGCACAGGGTCCTCTTGCAACAGACGCCAGCCCCGGCCTGGGAGGTGCTGAATGTACATTTGGCAGAGATCGGGGCATCTGGGCAGAGATTTCCTGTTCTCTTTCTAGAGCTTTTTGTTCAGTGTTTCAGTATCTATCTTGTTCCCATTTTAGCAGATTCTGGTTTTTCTTTTACTTAACCTCTCCTCTCTCTCTCTCTCTTTTTTTTTTTTTTCAGGAAAGAAGCAAAGCTTACTAATATCACCCTCTTCCCATTTTCAGTCTTCCTGCCTTCCTCCTGTTCTCATTTTGCTACCCCATTGGTGACCTTCTCCTCTAATGTCATTCTTTCTGTCACTTACCCCATTTCCCCCAGGCAGTCTCCTTTCCCTACTACCCCCCTGCTCCACTAACTACACATTTAGCATTGGAGCAGTACCAGCTGCTGCAGCATTACCACTTGGATTCAACAAAATGCTGGGTAGTCGTCAAAATACTGGATAATATATTTAACAATAGATTGTTTAGATATTATACACACATAAGCATATATACATATGTGTGTATATACATACACATATATATATACTTCAAGAAACTGCAACTTTTGCTTCCAAACAAATAGGAGGTATATATATATTTATATAATTTATATAATATATTATATTATAAATATAATAAATAAATTATAAATATAAATATTATTTAACTTACTTCAATATTCTTTTAACTTACTTCTTTTTTAACTTACTTCAATATTCTTTTCAATAGTAGTGATTCCTAGCACTAAATTCTTTCCATGTGGGTTTTGAACATAGAAACGGATACAAACAACCAAGCTGTTTTAACAATTCTGGAACATCTTATGCTTTGTTGGAAACATTTTTATTTATCAAGAAATCTTGGGCCTTTATCAGAATGACTATCACATCCAAACCATCAATTTTCTTATAAAGAGAAATTTGGGGAGAGTTATTGTGTCTAGATTTGAATTTCTTTATTAGAAGAACGGGTTTCTAGGACTTGAGACTCCTCTAAGGAGGACTTAAAAAGAATGACTATAGTTGAAGATCCTTTTCGATCTTACCCTAATTTATTTCTCTCTACAGAAGGCTTAAATATCACAATGTCTGCTTTTTACCTGGTGACCTGGCAATGGCAATTTTACTCATTCTCTTCACAGAAGGAATGGTCTTTCAGCTTCCTTGGTTAACTGTTTGTTATAAAATAAGCACACTCACTCTTTCTTCACCATTTATGTTGGTGGGAAATAAAGGATACATTCTGTAAGGGAAACCATGGCTTGGGATTACCATGGACCAAGGTTACCATAGCTTAGTGTTGAGGCAGCCTTACTCTGTTTCCCACTTTCTGTTCTCCCGATCCATGAAAAAGAAAAATAAATAAATTACCATTTAATATTAAATTAGAGCACAGAAACAGTGGAGAAAGAAAGGACTGACCACATTTTCCAGCTGCAGGCCAGCTCTCCAACAGGAGGGCTTCCATCGCTTCTCTTAATTCTGTGGCAGGCTCAGAGCTGCCATACTGCTTATAAAAATAGACCAATTTAGTTTTGCTTGAAGCCACCACCTCTGTGTTCTCTGCCACAATTATGTGATCTTTAACCCAGTTTCAAAGGCTAAGGCAATTGGGTTGTCTTGAATTAACTGAGACCCTATTTTATTTTCTTCTCATCTCTACAAGCGGTCGTAGCTTCTTTGTTGAACAGGCTGCCTGGATATGGCTAAAGCTCACCAGCCTTCTGAATCCTTCCTTGTTCCTCTTTCTTATTTCCTCCTTTCTCTATTGTTTTCTCACTTTTCATTTTCAATAGTCAATCCTGAGCTCCATTCCTCGCCTTCTTAATCTAATGGGAACTATTGGTTCCTTTTGCTAAACCAGTGGTGCGATTTAATTCCCTCATATCATCTTGCAGTGTTTGAGAGTTCTATAGAAGTAGTATAGCACAGCAATGCAGAGCACCCATCAGGGAAGGTGGAGAATCTAAAGTCCCCTGCAGCAGTGGGAAATCCCTGTCTTGCACTGAGACTCCCTAGGAATCACACTGTGGTAGGCCACCCAAGAAAGCTCCGTTCTGTCAGAACTTCTCAGGGGCCATATGTGCCCCACACCTGCTGTAATCCAGAGTAGAGCAAAGTCCCAGGCTCCATCAGGGCCACAGGAAGGGCGTGCCAAGGATCGAGTTTATGGGCATTGGGAACTTTATCTCCGTTCCTATCAGTATTTTCAGCTGCTGTGTTATTGAAGCAGGGATAGGGTATCTTCTAGATTATAGGACATACACATTTGGCATTCTCCTCACTCTCTTCAACTAGTTTTTCCGTCCTCCTTGCTCCTCCTTGAACTTGGTTCATTTTTGCCTCAGGGCCATATATTGCTTTTACTTTTTCCTGGTTTTCTCTCCCTCTAGATCTCATGTGGTTTCCTCTTTCACTTCACTCAGGTGTTTTGTTCAAAGGTCACCTTCTCAGGAAGGAGCTTCCTTAGCTACCGTATTAAAATGCTTCTCCTCCTGCCTCTAGCCTATTCTTTGAGTTCCCTTACTCTACCTTACTGCTTGTCAAAGCACTCGATGTTGGTTGTTAAAATATTTCCATCTAAGTTTATAAATAGCTACTGCTCTGAACCCCTGAGTGTCCCCCAGTCATCCTGGCCATCCCTATTCCCAGACATCTGAGACCTTTCCACTACCCAGTAAATGAAGAGGGATCTCTGGGACTCTGTTCTAGCATTAGAGTCAGCACCCATGTTTATTCTGATTCTTCAATACTTGTGGCATGCTAACTGTATATGTAACAGACGTACTGTAGTATAATTTATGTACCATAGTGTCCTGAAAGTATACAATACAATGATTTTTAGTAAATTTACAGAATGTGCAGCCATCACCACAATTCAATTTTAGAATGTTTTCATCACCCTAAAGATTCCCTGTATTCACTTGCAATCTCAATATTTTGGATACCTCTTCTGTTTAACTCTACCTGAATTAATTATATAGGGTTTTTGCTTACTTGTTGTGGCAAGTAAATTATATAATATATAAAGTGATATATTCTATATCTATCTTTATTTCTCAGCCCAGATGATCTTCCACAGTGTGAACTTGTTGCTCTTCCATCAAGAGGCGGTACCTAATCCCCCTCCTTTGAATTTGGCCTATTCTTGGTGATCTCCTGTGACCAATAGAACATGGTGGAAGTGACACTGCATGACTTTCGGGGCTAGGTTGTAAGAAGCCTTGCAGTTTCTGCTTGATGTCTTGGAATACTCACTCTCCAGACATTCTGTCTAAGGTGCTCCCTTTTAGAAGCTAGCTGTGATGTCAAGAGAAGCCCAAGTCACATGGAATGTTTTACTCTGGAATGTGTGCACTCTGGGTGACAGTTACAGATAAGCCCAGCTCGAATCATCTCAATCCAGGTTCCAGACACACTACTGAAGAAGCCTCTAGATGATTCCAGCCTCCAGCCATTTATATGATTCCCAGTGGTTTGGGTCTTGCCTACTGAAGGCTCAGGCTCTGAAGAGCAGAGACAAGCCATCCCTTCTCTGCCTTGTTTGAATTTTGGATCTAAAAAAATACATGTACATAATAAAATGGTTGCTATTCTTTGCCACAAAGTTTGGAATGGTCTCTTTCCCAGTGCTAGACACCTGAAACACTTGTTTATCTCTTGGGACACTGCTTGGAATGTGAGCTTCAAGTAGCAGTTATCTTGTCTTAATAGCTATGTATCCACATACTGCAAATTTTATGTATCAACTTAACCGGGTCACAGGGTACCCAGCTATTTGGTCAAACAGTATTCTGGGCATTTTAGTGAGGGCTTTTTTGAATTACATTAACGTCTAAATTGATGGATTCTGAGTGAAGCAAATTGCTTTTCATAATTGAGGGGATTTCTTCAATCAGTTGAAGGCCTGAATAGAACAAAAAAGACCAGCCTTTCCTGAGTAAGAGAATTCTCCAGCAGAATGCCTTTAGACTTCATCTGTAGCATCTGTCTTCCTGATTTTACAGCAGACGGCCTGTGGCCTCAAAAGAACATCAACTCTCCTGGGTTTCTAGCCTGCCAGCCAACCCTGCAGATTTTGTACTTGCCAGCCTCCATAATCATGCGAGCCAATTCCTTATAATAAATCTCATTTCTATTTATACACATCCTTTTGGTTCTGTTTCTCTGGAGAATCTTTTTTTTTTTTCTTCTAAGATTTTATTATTCTTAAGTAAATTCTGTACCCAACATGCACCTTGAACTCACAACCTCAAGATCAAGAGTTGCACACTCCACTGACTAAGCCAGCCAGGTGCCCCTCTCTGGGGAATCTTAATACAGCATATCCATAGACCCTAAGACAGTAGTTCTCAACTGGGAGCAATTTTGTCCTCCAGGGGACATTTGGTAGTGTCTGGAGACATTTTTGGTTTCACAACCTGAGGCACCTACTGGCATCTGGTATAGCGTGCTGCCAAATATCCTAGGCATACATAACATCTAACCGCAAAGCATTGCCTGGTCTAAAAAACATCAGAAAGGCCAGTCTGGTCTACCTCAGCACAATTTTTTATCACTCTAAGAACATCATAAAAATGATGATATCGCAAATCCACTAAAGGCATTTATGTAAAGTCACCTACCTGAGGAGAGAACTGTAGTGGGATTAAAAGCCAGCCCTGTCCTGCTTCTGTCTACTTTACTCTGTCCACAGAGCCCGGAAGGTAGGGTGGAGTCCTGTGCACTCATGGACGGCATGGCTAAATGGTCTGCATAGGACTTTTGGTACAAAGGATAGAGCAAAAATCAGGACTGGGACCTGGTCTTCAGCACATGTGAGGCGATGTTTCAGGGAACTCCCAGAAATAATTGGGGAGGATTTGAGGGATAAAAGGCTGAGGTTCTTCTTCTAAGAGAGGCCTAAGTGCATGCAAGTAGAAGTCAAGGAGCATTCACCTGAGATACTGAGGTCCATCTTCCTTTGTGTCTACCATGTATTCTGTGCCCAAGGCCATCTTTGGCATTCAGTCAGTTCTGCATAGTTACAGGAAGCCAGGCTCATTGGTTCATTGGTGATCTTTGCCAATCAGGTGATGTGAAAGGACTGAAGCTTTGCCCTCAGTGGTTTTAGAATAACAGTTTTCCCTGTTGGCAGCAGATTGTATTAGTCTTTTTTTCAGAGGACGATGATAATATATTTAACTGGATGAGGATTTAGAAATATTCAAGAGGTTCCTAAAATTCTAGAAAGAGGGAGATGTGACCAACATGAGGTAACTTAACTTCCATTAAAAAAGATAATAATGTATGTATAAATTGCGATGAGTTTCCATAGCCACTTTCCTTTGGATATCATGAATGTTATGTTAATTAGGCAGAGCAGTTTTCATTATTCTTGGTTTGTTTGTTTGTTTAAGTAGGCTCCTCCCTTCCCCAAATGTGGAGCTGAATGAGAGGATTGAACTCACACCCTGAGATCAAGACCTGAGCTGAGATCGAGTCAGACGCTTAACTGACTGACCCACCTAGGTGCAATTTTGGTTATTTTTTAAGTGACAAGAAAATTGGGGCTCAGAAATGGTAAGGGATGTGTTAGTAATTAACAGCTCCAAGAACAGAATTTGTGTGTATCATCAGTCAGTGTCCAGGTTAGAAAGTAGAAACCATTCTAGATACTTCAATCAGGGAAGGCTATAATGTAGGGAATTGGCTACAAAGATGTCAGAAGAACAAGAGAAGTAAAAGGGAGATTGGGAAGCTGTGACTTCCTTTGATCCAGGCACACAAGTCCTCATTGCTGATGTACTGAGGGAGACTCTGCCACTGCTGGTCTGGGGGACCTGGGAAGACACATTTCTGTAGATGCAGCCGAAAACTGGCACTAATGCTTCTCCAGCTTGCAGAAGCCACGATTGCTGCTGGAGGTACTGCCTAAAGCAGAAAGGAAAAAAAAAAAAAAAAAAAGATTTCTTCCTTTCTCCAGTTTCCCAATTGACAGACACTTTCTAGAAGACAGTTGGCAAGGGAACCAACAAAATGTAGTTGGTGGGCTTCCAGCCCTCTGTCATATAAGGAAAATAGGGGTCAGGAATGGACCTGCTACATATATTTTCGTTCTAGGTTCTTTCCACTATACCTCACTTTCTCCTGTGTTAGTTAGGGTATGCCAAATTACTGCTTCAGGTAGACTCAACATTTAATCCTTTAACATGAAGGAAGTTTAATTCTTATGCATGTAATTATCCAGCGAGTGTATTGAAGTCAGTGGGGGCAACCTCTACCTCATAGTCATTTACAACCAGGCCTTCAGTGGTCACACCATCTTTAACACAAGGATTTCAAAATTGTTCTCAGTTTCATAAATCCAGTCAGCATGGAGGAGCAGTTAAGGGAGATTTTTATGGGCTAGACCAACAAGAGACACATATAACTGCCCCAATTCCACTGAACACAACTTATCCTGTGGCTCTACCCAACTGCAACCTAGAGTTTAGAAATGAAATCTAGGGATCCCTGGGTGGCTCAGCAGTTTAGCGCCTGCCTTCGGCCCAGGGCATGGTCCTGGAGTCCTGGGATCGGGTCCCACATCGGGCTCCCTGTGTGGAGCCTGGTTCTCCCTCTGCCTGTGTCTCTGCCTCTCTCTCTCTCTCTCTGTGTCTCTCATGAATAAATAAATAAAATCTTAAAAAAAAAAAAAAGAAATGAAATCTAGCTGTATACCAAAATAAGAGGAGAATGGATTTTTCTTTTTCTTTTTCTTTTTTTTTTTTTTGCATTACTAGTAATGTCTGCCACATCTCCCGTGAATGTAAAGATCTGCTTTTAAAGCCTTCAAATCAATCCTTTGAGCACAGAATGAAGAGATCTGGCCCGAGAAAAGTCATTTGAAAGAGATTTGGAGTTTTGGTAGCTTTATTACTTGTGAAACATCCATGAGATAGTACAGCAGATAGATAGATGATAGATAGGAAGGTAGATGATAGATAAAGGGTCAAGGACTTTAGGCAACATTAACAAGGACAAACAGCACCAAAGCCAGTAGAGGTCAAAGTCCTGCCCCGTCCTCCTGGTGAGACCATAGCTTGACTTTTGTTCTCCATCCACCACTCCAGTGGACTCCAACAAACTAAAATGTGACCAAATAGGATGATGGAACTGTGGATCAGTGTGAGAAGAGAAGCACAGAGGGGCCTGTGATGGTTATCTGTAAGGGTCAAGGAGCCATGGAAAGGAAGGGATGACTACTTAGTCTTTGTGTCCCTAGGAGGCAGCACTTGGTTGGCAGGGTCAAGGTTACATGGCAGAAGAGAAAGACTTTCAGTATAAGACTTGCCCAGGCAGGCAAACTTATTAAAAAATTGTGCTTCTTTATGCATTTTCTTAGTAAAAAAAAGTATGTTCCAAAGAGTGGCTATCTATATGAACAAAGGACTTGAAGAGAATTCATAAATGAGAAAATGCAAAATCCCACTGGTATCAAAGAAATATAAATTGTGTTAGTAATGGGATCCTGTTTTTGCTTATGGAATTAGCAAAAATGAAAAGAAACAAACAATGCTCTCTCCCTCTTACCTAACTGCCTGATAGTAATACTCCGAGTCAGTGAGTTCTGATGTGATCAGCATTTTCCTGCACTGCTGTAGGTATGTAAACTATCCATTTAGCAGTATAATTGCTAAGGCTTTCCTAAGAAATGCTTAATCTTTGATCCGGTAATTCTGTTTCTAGGAATTAACCAAAATACTCCGACAAATACAATAATATTATAGTCATCTTCATCATTACATTATCTTGTAAGAGTGATAGGCTAGAAACAACTTAAATGCATAACATTAACAGAATAGTTAAAAAATGTTTACCACAGCCCAATAGAGTGGATTATTATGCAGCCTTTAAAAATATGATTTGTTAAGGGCCTTTAGTATAGATACACAAATGATCTCAATCATGTAAAGAAAAATTGATAGGAGGAGAACATGCAGGAAATATGCCTCTCCTAGGCTGGAAGCGTCTCTGGATAGTGGAATTATGGACAAATTTTTAAGTGCTTATTTATGTTGTTTCTATACCTTTCATTTTATTTTTTTTAATTTATTTTTTATTGGTGTTCAATTTACTAACATACAGAATAACCCCCAGTGCCCGTCACCCATTCACTCCCACCCCCTGCCCTCCTCCCCTTCTACCACCCCTAGTTCGTTTCGTTTTTATACCTTTTAGTTATAAAATATCATTTTAATAATTAGTAGATACAAAGTAGAAAATCTATTCTAACCTATTAGAAAATCTAAAAAAAAAAGGAGTATGTTCTTAGTCATGTAATTTTAAGTCAGAGAGGCTAGAGCGTGTAGAAAGTCTGGGAGTCAGCCAGGCTGGAAAGGGCAGGGAAGTGAAGGTGGTCTGCCCCTGCCTGGATGAGCATCTTATAGTTGATGTTGTTTGGAATTGAGGGTCACTGGTGATAAATAAAAACAGACTGACTTATCACTGGATTCATTCTTGTTGCTCAATCTTATTGGCTATCCTTGGAGTTAAATTGCTCCCTAAACCTTCCTTTCCCCTTACTTTGAGGCTACTACTGAAGGGATTCTTATATTTGGGGGAAATCACTTTAAAAATCCCTTTTAACTTTGAGATATTAGGACTTTGGGGAAGCAATCATACAGGATTCTGGAAACTATCCCCACACATGCCAAGTACGCATCATACTTTGTGTTGAGGCTGGGGATTATGCTCATTTAACACACAGTGAATCAACTGCCTTCAGATAGAGTAAGGTTTATATGTTATTCTAATAATTTTAAGAAAGCACATGTGCATGTGTTTTAAGAGGATTACTTTGTTTGATCTCTCTCGTATTTCCTAGAACTGCAGCGTGGCTTTCTTATCAGGTCATTCAAACAGATTACGTGATATTACGCTCTTTTCCGCAGAGCCTTTACTTCAGCACTCATTTTACCATTTTAAGACACTGTGTCTTAAAAATATGCAAACATCTGCATTTGAGGGTTCTTGTGACAGGTGCTGTTTGCGCCAGCAAAGGGAGGCACCATCTGTATGGAAAGGTCATGCCTAATCGTCTTGGCACGGATTTCTGAATAATGAAAGTGTGTACTGAAATGAAACCTCTAACGCACCAGCTTTTGTTTTTAAGTTTGCAAAAGTAGCTAACTCAACAAAATGAAACTATCAGGTCACCCATTTTTTAATCTTGTGGGCTTTATTTAAATCCTTTCTGTCTTTTTGGTGAAATTCACTTGAAAAGACTGCTGTAGTAAACCCATTGGTGCAAATGACAAACGTCAAGGATTACTTGACCAACTGGCCATCCGAGATATTTCTGAGACACTCTGTTTCCCAGAAGTGATTGAATCAGGTTATGAAAATGGGTCAGCCTTAAAATCACCCCTAATAATGTTCATGCTTGGAGGGGAAGGATGGTGCAGAGTGAATGGAGCAGCTTTGCTAAGCTTCAAAATGTTTTGGCCCACCGTAGGGTGGAAATTAAGAAACAGGAGAAGTCTTGGAACTTTTTGTGGAGAGCGTCTTAGATAGAATCAATTTCAATTCCTCTGTTTAACAAGTTGGGCAAGCGGGTTGACAGTAACAGAAATACTTGCCTAAGGTCCCACAGTGGGTCAGCAGTGGTGCTGAGTGAATCTGACTTAGCCCACCGTTCTTTCCTTACTGATTCCAATGATACAAAAATCAGCAAACCTTAGTGTTTTTTTATTTTTAAATCACTAAGTGTTTTCTGAGATAGAATGAAATTAAGAGGAAACTTGAACCTCAAATATATATCATTTGTTCATTTGGAGCCTGAGTGAAGTAGACTACCATTTGAGAGAGAAGACCAGGATTTACAGGTCCCTACATTGCTTTCTTTGAAACGATATTAACAAATATCTACCTTAAAGTAGCCCTAGGAGCTGTAAGTGTTGACATGATAGAAAATATAACTTGACTGTAGTCATCCGGTGGTTTGCATTTGTAAATTAGCCCCGCAGTCTAGGCACCTGCTGTAGCCCCCTCCTCTGCTTCCACGGAGCAGGACTTCTGCGATGAGGATATGCTGCCACTAGGTGGCAGTCATACCACACTGGTTTGAGCACTCCTTCATCTGCAGAGCAGATTAGATCCACTGCTTTTTTTCCTCCTCCTATCTACAAAAGTTTAGCTCTTTATTAAAAGAATGGAGTATTACCCAACACCATATTTATAGAAGATACATTAAAAACCAAACTATTAAATGGTTTAGATGTAATTCATTTTCTGTCTCATCAAGATTCCTTTGTTCCTGCAATTATGTTTTCAGCACTTACTTTTCCCACTCATTCAGTAAATAAAAATCTTCAAAGCATTTTATTTTTCATTTAAAATCAGGGCTGTAGGTATTATTAAACTGCTAAAGTAGCACCCCTTCATTGTCATGCTGACTGGGAACGGTGAGACCTGTTTAGGTACTGGGTCTCATGGTGGAAGCAGCTGGAGGGCAGCCCCTTGTTCATAGGGAACGTATTTGGCCACAGCAACAATTTTGAGGTAGGTCGAGTTTGTCACTGCTCCTTCCACACCCACAGGTCTGGAAACATACAAAGATGGAGTCTTTGGTATTTCAAATATGTTAATGAGAGAAAAGAGAAGTTTTCCTTAAAATACAAATGTGTTTGTTTCATCTTGTTTTGTGGTCTGTATGAAAGGGACTATTACCAAGGTGAATTATTTCCAGAAGGTTAAGTGGAGAGTGAAGGCAGGAGGAAGGGCAGAATTATAAGGAACTGGGATAGGGTTTTAGGGACAAACATTGAGAAGGAGTCAGAGAAACTGAAAAAGAGGAACCTGACTACACTGGGGAGGTGGGTGGCTCTTAAAGCAAGAATATGCCAAAAACAAAAAGGATGAACCCAGCCCCAAGGGGAGTTTAAGAATCTGCAGGCCATGGAGGAGCAGACATGAATGGCTCTAGAGGGTGGGGAGATGAAGTAAGCACCCTGGAAGACCAAAGGCCAAGCTCTGGAGCAGGGCTTCTCCCAATGGGCCCAACTGGGCTCAGGGCTCAGGAATCTGCATCTTTGACAGTCACCCCAGTTGATTCTCATGGCCTCCAAAGGTTGAGGTCCACTGGAGACTGTGGAAGAGCCCACAGACCATGAGTGCCATGGTGATAGATTTTCAGGTTTCTAGGGACATGAGTGTCGTAAGCCTGATTGAAGAAAACCAAGCATCTCATGACCTAACCAGTTGTACCTCTTTGCACCAGTCAACACTTCCTCACAAAAGAAGGCTCAGTCATTCCTTTGACACATCTGGTGTGTGTTGGCAGGCAGTGGGCTGGGTAGGTAGAGCAAGAAGAACTTCCAGAAACAGGAAAGGCAGGGATTTTTTCATGCTTTCATGGTGGCAGCTGAGTACACTCAAGTGCTCTTGCCATGTGTCTCTACAGCTCAGCTGAGACTCAGATAAGGAGGTATCAGGAGTCAGAGGCTCTCATGGAGATCCTCCAAGTGTGTTCCACAGACAAAAATCTTCTTAGGGGTATGGGTTACTCGATATCATTGATGATTCTGAGGTCCCATGGGAAGGAATGAGAACTTTGGGTTCAGACAACTATGTGTCTGACAGAGAAGGGGCAGAGGGGAAAGGAGTGGCAGCTGGATTTCAGAGAGTGACCAGGGAAACCCTCAGGACTCTATGCAGCAAGCTGTGATGGCTTTTCCTGACCCAATCCCTCTTACCCTCCAGAAGCCTTGTGTCCTGGCAGAAAAGGGCACAGTTACACTCAGTGGTATAACTGTCTCCCAGGTGATCCAAGTCCCTTATGGAGGCACTCATTCATTTAATTAAAAAAAAAAAAAGTAATTGGTCCAGGCTCCCCTATCCCATATTCGTAGCAAATACAGTGTTTTCCCTGAGATTTCTGTGAATTTAAGGGGCTTATCCTTTCATAGTTACAGTTCTCAACTTCTCGCTTCCACCCAAATCTAGGGTGACTGTAGGCCAGACATGATCTCCGAACGTCAGCTCTCCTGCCAAGGAGTTGGAGACAACAGACTTTGCTAAAGCCTTGCCTGAGAAATGGAGGGAGGCTCTTATTATAGCACAGTTCAGCAAAAAACCTCCTGGTTTGGAATAGCACACTCTCTGGGCTGAATTTCTTCTTCCACATCTCCACAGAGCGTTACCTGGGGATCTCAACTTTGCCCTCTGGCCACTAGTTCTGGCCATCTTGCATGGGTGCCTTTCTTCTCCCAATGTTATCACTTCCTGGCCCCCTCTCCAGAAAAGAGGTGGCCACTTGGAAGGAAATGTTCTTACCTGAAACAGAGGTGAATATGAGAACCCAGCAAAGAGCTCCAGGTAACAGCAGCTGTGGGCCTTGGAGCTCTGATATGTACCTTCTTTTTCTGGGGATGATTGGAGATTACATCTGCATCTCTAAAAATCTGAAGCAGAGGCTGCCCAAGAATAGGGTAACAGCTGGAGCAGAGGGGAAGTAGAGCTGCAGGTGGAGACGTGAGCCTACGTGAGCTAGTACTTTTCCCTTCTGGAAACCCTTACGGGAAATGCCTGTGACCTGGTCACTGGCAGGTGGAAGATATTGATCCAGGAAGGGACAAACTAGTGAAATGACTTTGCCTCAGCCTGACAGGATGATGGGCTCTCAAGACAGTCAAGTGCATCTATCAAGGAGTGGAATGGGGTACAGCTTCTTGTGTCCTCATATCCTCTTTCAACATCCAGAAATGATCCATTGTCTAACATGACAACCAAAATCGAATAAATCCACATTAAGATCAGAGTCAGTGCTTCTTAGACATTCATCTGCACATACATCATCTGGGGATCTTGGTAGAGTACCGATTCTGATTCAGAAGGTCTGGGGTGGGGGCAGGAGTCTTCGTTTATAACAAATCAGATGTCAGTAGGTGATGTTGATGCGGCTGGCACATGGGCCGCACGTTGAAAAGCAAAAGATGTAAGCAACCTGATGTGTCCATTGACCTTCACTGTGGCCTAGCATTTGCATATAATGACAAAAATGAGGCACTTGGAAGGGGGAGAGGACAATCATTTCTCACCCCACAAGGCTGGCCGTTTGTGATGGACTGTGAGCTGGATAAAGCAGGGTGGTGGGAGGAGGAGGAAGTAGCTATCCTGAGACCCTCAAGTGGATATTCTTAATACGAAAATTTATTTTATCCTCATCGGACCACCCCAGGAACAAAATGTGTAAATAAGCTCCCTACTCTGAAGCCCCTCCTTCTAAGGGGAGTGGCCCCATGCTGTCCCCCTCATTGCCACTCCCTAACTCGTCAGTGACTCTCTCTTATGAAGTGGCACACTATGACCTTAGCAGGGATTTTTAGATTTCACCTTTCAGATTCTACCTTTCAGCTGTAGAATGAAAGGCGTGCACTGTTTTGGGGTGATTCCTTGGTGCCCCTAAATGAGCTTCGAGGGGCAGCCAGCCTCACCACCTTTAACAGCACTACATTCCCGTCCTTTACCCAGGCCCCTTTCTAAGAGCCCAGTAAAATACAACAATGTGTCACAGTAAACCTTTGTCCCCAAGGGTATGTGTTGGGGCCTTAGTGGTGGCAGCTGCACCAACCCCAAAGTGCCATGCAAGTTTAATCCCTGCTAGGCTGTCTGTCCACCATCCAGCTCTTCTTGTATACAGCACTTTGCACAGCAACTCCCCAAAAAGTTATAATTAGAATTTTCAAAGCACATAAACAAAATCCAGGCCACATAAGTTTACCTGCCCAGCCTCAGGGAAGCTAAAAGTCTCAGAGAAAAGCTTTTTTTTTTTTTTAAATTTTTTTATTAAGAATAGTTTGTAGGAAGAAAACACAAACGAGTAGACTTGGATCAAAACAAACACAGTAAAAAAAAAAGTAAAAAACAAACAAACAAACAAACAAACAAACACAGTTACACAGAAAAAGAGCTAGATAGTGGCAAAAAACAAAAACAACAAACAAAAAAACCCAACCCAAAACAACCTAAACCCCTGCTTGTTTGTTCAGGATTATAGTTAAATTATAGTTAAATACAGAAATTTGGATGGAGAAAGTGGCTTTGATGAGATGGGGAACTCAGTATGTTGTATCTTTGGAGAAACCCCAGGCAGTAAATGTTCCACATGCATCCAACAGTTCATTGACAGAGTTCATTGAACACTAGCAAGTTTTGGGACTGGGGAAGCAGGGATTGAGAGAGGTGTCCACATGGCCCCTGCTTTTGAGGAAGGGGAGAACGCATGGGAAAATATGGAAGACTGCTAACAGCAAACGCATGAGCGAACAGCCAGTTTGGCATAGCTGGCCTCCCATAATAGAACGCCACCTTAATGCACACACCTTCTAGCAAGGAAGAAACTTCATACGATTTCAAATTGAGAGTCAAAGAAAAAAAAAATTGGAGACATTTGAAACACCAACTAAAAGAGCCTGTCCTCTCTTTCTTCTAAAAAAAATGATTTTATTTATTCATGAGAGACACAGAGAGAGAGAGGCAGAAGCAGGCTCCCTGTGGGGAGCCCAATGCTGGACTCAATCCCGGGACCTCAGGATCACACCCTGAGGCAGACGCTCAACCACTGAGCCACCCAGGCTCTCCTTTTCTATTTCCAACAGTGATGCAATAGGCTATTTTCTGTGAGTTTTCCGTGAAACCACTGTCATTTGCTAACTAACCCTGTCTCCAATACTCTATATCCGATACCCAATCACACTTTACAGAAGTGTCTTATTTATTTATTTTTTAAAGATTATATTTTTAAGTAATCTCTACATCCATTTTACAACCTGGAGATTGAGAGTCACATGCTTTACCAATTGACTCAGCCAGGTGCCCTGACTAAGGTGTTTTAGATGTAGTAAAAGCAACTGTGATTACCTAAATTGTTCAAGATTATTATTTCAATGAGAAGCAAGATCCCCTAAAGGTGTACTGCTGATATCCCTTGTCAGGTCCTTTGATGACTACTCTGCGTCATCCTGACATCTGTTCTCACAACCTCTAATAGAGGGCCGGGTATTATTATTTCTGAGGTAAAAACAAATAACGAGGTCTGCGCATGGCATGGCAGCAAGAAGTGAAACGTTGGTTCAACTCATAGGTCTATCAGACTCCAAAACCCTTGCCCGCACACACTCTGTTTTACCACCCCCACTGCAAGCAGGGAGGCTGGGCTCCCCAGAGAGTGGAGAAGAGACCTTACTGGCCCACTTGTTGGGCTCACATCACCCACCATGGGGTTAGCACCTCAGGGCTGCACTCATGACAACTCTGAAGGTAGGCAGATGGAGCAGTAGCCCTATCCCCACACCTGGGCAGCAAGGAGTCACACCTTGAGAGATACACTTCTCAGGCTTTCACAAAACAAATAGAATACTGTAAAGAAGAAATCAAATAAGAGGTTTTTTTTTTTTAAAGAAGAAATCACTCTGAGCTGTACTGGACTGTACCTCTGATTTCCCAAGAATCAACACCTATTCTTTCTCCTCCTTACCCACTAACTCTTTCATCCTTAATTTAAAAATGATTGTATAGTTAACACTTGGAGTTAGACTCATGAAAAATTTATTTTGAGGGGAGATTTTTAAAAAAGTATGCAGGGTACCTGGGTGGCTTAGTTGGTTAAGCATCTACCTTTGGCTCAGGTCATGATCTCAGGGTCCTGGGATCGAGCCCCACATCAGGCTCCTTGCTCAGCAGGGAGCCTGCTTCTCCCTCTCCTTCCTGCTCCTCCCCCCTGCTCATACTCTCTCTCTCTCTCTCTCACACACACACACTCTCTCTCTCTCTCTCAAATAAATAAATCTTAAAAAGAAAAAAAAAAAAAGAACAAAGCAACCCACCTATGACAGTTAAGGATCCTAGGGTGATTTTGTGTAAGCTCATGGGCTGGCACCCTGAACACTGGCCGTCTTCCAGTTGAGATGACTATACTTAACCCTCCTAAATGTTCTTTCTTGCAGTTTAGCCCAAGGCCACGTTCTCATTTCCTGATTTTACATGTGGGATGACCCATGTCTTTGGAGGCACTCCCTACCTTATGAATATGACTCTGTCATTGCTCTGTAGGGATTTTCAGAGAGCAAGTCATTCAATCCTCGAGACTCAGCCTGACCATCTATAGAGTGGAATGATTTGTGGACACCTGCCATGAAAGAGTTCATTCCTGGAAACAACTCTGGAGGTCTGGAGTACTACATATCATCAATGTCTTCCAGCCACAGAGGATGGGGAATAACATGTGCAGATGGTATTTTTCCACTGAGTGTAGGGCCTGGTGGAGCTATCAGATGTAGACAAGGTTTAGCACAAGAGGCCACGGGTTGGGAATGAGCCAGAAGGAGCCCTGCAGCAGAGGACTTAACTCGAGGTGGTCTCCAAGGTTCTGAGAAAGGCTCTTTCTATTTCTAGTGCCATACTGACCTTGCATCATGAGAATTTGCATCATGGCCAACTATAATGACCTGAAATGATTCTGATTAGTGGCAAGAAGGCATTTTTACAAAGAATGCTTGTTTCTCCTAGCTTGGAAAGTTTTTTTTTTTTGAAAGTTTTTATCTTGAAAATATTTGGCTTTAGGACCAAATACAGAAGTAAAACTCAGTCTTGTTAAAACATCTTCTTTGTTATATATTTGTTTATTTCTTTTGGGAGAGAAACACACACACACACACACACACACACAAACATATCAGCTTTGTGGAAACCACCTCTAAATCAAAGAGAGTCATAGTGAATTTCCTACACATATTTTTTTCCAGATGATATTTTCCTCTTCCTCAAACTGTAAGGTGATGATATAGTGTGTAAAGTGATGATACATTTGGATAAAAAATAGAATTGTCTCCTACGTAGCAAATTTATGCAAGTTTTCTTCTGGAAGTAGAGGCAAACTTCAAACACACACACTCAAAATTGCTCAAGAATCCTAGGCTACGAATGCTCTTTGGCAGGTAACAAGTATCAGAAAATGTCATCTGGGTCAAAACACAGCTGAATTATAACTACGAATGAACACATCAAAATTCCCACGTCTGGGGTATCAAATTTGTTTTATATTTTTGTTTTTGTCATTCAAGAATGTATTTTTCAAAATTATGTTTCAACAGTACCTGGGTGGTGCCATCAGTTAGGCATCCAGCTCTTGGTTTTGGCTCAGGGTTGTGAGATTGGGCTGTGTGTCAAGCCCCATGTCAGGTTCTGTACCCAGTGCCGAGTCTGCTTGGAACTCTCCCTCTCCCTTTGCCCCTCCCACTGGTGTGCTCTCTCTCTATCTCTAATCTCTCATAAATAAATAAACAAACAAACAAATAAATAAATAAACAATATCTTTTTAAAGGTCTTTTTTTTTTAAATTTTTATTTATTTATGACAGTCACACAGAGAGAGAGAGAGAGGCAGAGACATAGGCAGAGGGAGAAGCAGGCTCCATGCACTGGGAGCCCAACATGGGATTCGATCCCAGGTCTCCAGGATCGCGCCCTGGGCCAAAGGCAGGCGCTAAACCGCTGCGCCACCCAGGGATCCCTAAACAATATCTTTTAAAAAATTATGTTTCACAAGTGTTTAAGAGGCAGTAAAAGCAAATGTTATAACCTAAATTGTTCAAGATGATCTAGATGTTAGGCAAGAACAATTAAACATATCAATTCCAATGATCTGAATCTTTTTAAAGTTTTCAACTAACGAAGGCTTTAATATGGGCATTAGATTTACTTTCAGAGGAATTGGAAACTCTGCAACACATTTTCCATCTAACTGTTTAATATCCAGTTACTCCTGAATAAGCATTTTGGACAAAGAGGGGGCTGTCCCTTCTGTTCCTGAGGCAAGGCATGCAGGCTGCCCAGTGCAAAGGTGTGCCCTTGTGGGAATTCCCCCCTCTTCAGAATCTTTGGGAAAGAGGATGTCCTAGGGTTGAATTCAGGAAGGCATAAGCTGTTGTAATAGATCAAAGGCAATTGTTCATATAAATAAGCAATTTTATGTATATAAAAGTAAAATAAATTATCTTCATCCTGTGCCATCAGGTCAAAGCCTGTTATCCCTCTTAAAAGACAAGATGTGGCCTTTATAGGTCTGTTACAAGATTTCCTGTAGTGTTAATCTCAACACTGATGAAGTTTTCTAGAAAGATTCAGTCTCTGAGAGTATTTTCCATCTTGTCTTCAATGTGGAAGATTCATTAGAATGTTCCTGCAATAGTTAATTTCCAAAGAAACAAATGAAGAGAAACAAACAAAAGATTACCCTGAATGTTCACAAATACCTGAGACAGCAGTCATCACCTCTGTCAAATGCTATGAGAGAACACCAAGTGAGCATTCCTAATTTCCATGGGGCCATCTCTACAATAATGCCCACCAGGCAGCTGAAATCAAATGTGTCCCTGGTCTCCTTCTTCACAAACTGGTTCTTGCTGTTTCCTCTTTCCAGTTTGAAAGTATCTCTATCTTCCCAGCTAGGATTTGAAGTTAGATCCTTTCCCAGCCTTAGTCCACTTATAGTTAATTGTGATCTGGGAAGATCTAGAAGACCTAGAAGGTCCATAAGTTAAAGTTTCTTTGTGAATAGAAATAGCTTGACATCCTAGTCCATGAGATGGATATTCAGAGAAAGTGTGGTAGAAGATGACATGTGAACACCAACTAAAGCTATATTTGGAGCCAACCTCTATTCTTCCCTGTACCTCAGCCTGTGTACTGAATCTGTCCCTTGTGGCCATTCTCACTGTCTCTGGACCAGGTCAGGCCTCTGTCATCTCGTTTTAGAAATATGGTGATGACTGGTCCTTACTGGCCTTTTTAATCTTGAATCCATCCATCATGTCCCTGGTAGCACAGGCAGGGGAGGGGAAAATTATTTTCTTTCTACCCATCTTAGGTTTTTTGGCTGGAGCCTCATAAATTGGGCTGACAAAAAAGCAGATCAATAAAAGAAAAAACAAACAGAAGTCTATTAACAAATGCATTGTGCATGCACATGGGAGCATCCAGTGGTAACTCAAAATGATGGTTAGAACTTGGGCTTATAAAGCTTTACAAAAGGATAATTTTTTGGAGAAGTGACAAGACAGAGGAAAAAGACTTTGAGTCTCTAGGAGTGGCAAATTGTGGGAAGGCAAATATATGGGGAAAGTAATGGTACCTGAGGGCTAGTTTTAGCAAGGTTTGTTACGTAGATTCCTCTGGGCCAGTGAAAGGCTAGAGTTGTCTCTGGTGATTAACTTCTGTCCTTTCTGGTAGAGAGGGGCAGGGGACACCTTTACAGATTTATGTTCTGCTTTTAGATAAATATGGGGAGGCAGGGAGCTATTCTTATCCTTGCTTCTTCTCAATTGTCTTCCACTCATAATAGTCCTTATGCCAAAACAGTATATTTTGGAGTGGCATATTCTGCCATCCTTCACATACTAATATTTACATACAGTCGTGCTATATCTTCTTGCTCAAAACTTTCAGTAATTGTCATTTGTATATAGAAAAAAAAATTGTATTTTCTTAGCCTGGCATTCAACTTCCCCATCATCTGGCTTCAACCAACCTTTTAAAACATATTTTTGAGGGCATTTGGGTGTCTCAGTCAGTTAAAAGCCTGACTCTTGATTTTGTCTCAGGTCATGATTTCAGGGTCATGAGATCAAATCCCCCATGTCCAGCCTGGGGCCAGCTTAAGATTCTCTCTCTCTCTCTCTATCCTCCCCCCCCCCCCCACCAAACATGGGCTCTCTAAATAAATAAATAAATAAATAAATAAATAAATAAATAAATTTAAAATAACACATAGTTTTCATTATATCCCCTCCAACAACACTAGGCTCCAGATGTATTTTTCAAATACATCATGCATTTTCATATTTTGTGCTTCTGTTTCCATTCCTATTATCATGCAATTACCCCAATTAGGATATGGTCTATTCTGCAAAACATAAATTAAAAACTAACTCTGAGGAGTCATTGTAGAAACTTTCCCCCCAAATTAATCACTCCCTGCCCTCCCTCCCCTTGGAATATTCTGTACCATGTTCTATGGCTTCAGACTTACTCTACCCCACTGAGCTACCAAAAGAGGTTTCACACTGTTGGAAGACATGAATTTTCTCATCATCTCTGTGTTTCCCTTCTTTGCTCAAACATTTGGCTGAGAGCCTTGCACAGAGTAAGTGCTCAGTAAACATGTTCTGGCAAATAGGAAAAGTAGTAGCACAGAAATAAGAAAGAATAATAAGTTACATCTTCACCTAACTTACTTAAAGTTAAATGGGAACTCAAAGAGACTCAGGAACATTCCAGAAGACACTGAGCCTGGGTCAAACAGCCTAGAGTCACTTTCTCCAGGTTTAATCCTGACAGTATTATGCTGTTATAACTTCACAAGTCTTTCAGAACAAAATGCCAGGTTCAGATGTAGCCATTGACTGTGACAGTTAATTAAGTGCAGGTGTCCTCAAAAGCCATCTGTAAAAGGTGATCTTGGGCCTGCTGCATGCTCACTAATCCCTGTGGCTGTGGAGGAGCACAGTGTCATTTTAAATCAGTTTGGCTAGCAGCAGCTTTGTTTAGACACCTGCTCCTCCTCAGTAACTAAAGGTAACTGATATCTGTGCTTGTACGTGCCCAGACAGGCTTCCAGTCCCAAACGGTCAACTAAAATTATCCTTCTTGAGAGAACTATTTGAATCTGACATTTGCTCACTTATATTCTTCAAAATGTAGTGGAGAAACTAAGAGACGACTCACTTATTATTCCAAGAAGAGACTTCCACATGCTTTCTCACCTGATACACATGGGCTTCAGTTATGGGGTGCTTTCAAAACCCCATAGTAGCCAGGTGATTGTGCATTTTGGAGGAAGGGAGGAAAAGCCTGGAGGCTGAAGATTTTTATCCTCCACTTAGAATTCCTCAGGAAAGATATCCATGCTTTCGCTTATGCTATTTCTCTTGATACAGTATACCCTTGCCTATTCTTTCAACCCTTATCCTATTCTCCCCTAAATTTTGATCTGATATCCTGCCTCATTCCTGAGACCTTTCCTGACTTCTATCTATAAGTCCCTCTCTTCTCCTTTCTCTGAACTACTCCTGCACTTCTGATTAGTACTACCCAATTTGCATTTTTTGGTTTCTCACTGTTTTAAAGATGTTAATTTGATCTTCTCTGCCAGAAGGCAAGCATTTTTAGGACTGACATTATGCATCTCTTTTGCCTCCCACCATGACCTCACTTGGCAAATACTTTTTGGAAGCCATTGAAATCAAGTCAAAGAATAAAATGTAATTGAAGCTTCAACTGTTAGGGCAGTCTCTTTATAACCTTGATTCCTAGAAATCTTTTAGAAACTAAAAAGCAGACTGAATTGCTGCTTAAAAATATAGGTCTTTTAACTCCAAAAATATTCCAACCAAGAATCTTACACCAATGACAGTTGAAGTATTTTGTGGTCAGCTCCTTACCCAGCATGAGCAAAATTCATAGAATCCTGATGGAAGGGACTTTAAGGAAGGCATGTAATCTTGCCTCTAATCTTGTAAGTCACATGGCGGACAGGAAAGCAGCAGTCCTGTTCAAAAGAATGACAAGATTAATAGCTCAGGGGCTTACTGGAGACAGAGAAGTTGGAAGCTACAGTTTGCCCCATTGGATGCTTAAAATCACTCCCAAACTTTTCCAGGCCATATTTTGAAAAACACAGGGTTTATAAGTCTTTCTTTTGTCAGGTTTAGAATATGGTTCAATCTCTGAAAATTAAGAAATCTATTATTGTTTAGCATCCTATTATGGCTAGAATGGTTTTAATATTGCTCAGAATCTGTTTTTCATGTAGAAAGTAGAAATCTATAGCTTTACTAGGAAAGCAGATATTGTACATTTACTGCAAAAAGGCACTGAGAATTTTGATTATTAATTTCATAGAGAGAAAATGGAGGGATATGATTGTAGCAATTCAAATTCTATGAAGTAAGAAGGATGCTTGGAATAGTAGAAAGGATACCTTGCAAATGGGTGTGAGAGGAACTTTGGAACAGGAACGAAATTAGCTTTATTTTAGATTTATTAGATTTATTTTATCAGGGGAAAAAGATGGTGAAAAGACTCATTGATAGTTATGACTAAAAAAGACTTCTCATTCTCTTTCAAAATTTATTAGGGATTTTATTTTATTTTTTTTAAAAGATTTTATTTATTTATTAATGAGAGAGAGAGAGGCAGAGACACAGGCAGAGGGAGAAGCAGGCTCCATGAGGGAACCCAACATGGGACTCGATCCTGGGTCTCCAGGATCAGGCCCTGGGCTGAAGGCAGCACTAAACCTCTGAGCCACCAGGGCTGCCCTATTAGGGATTTTAAACCACATTATGCCATGGTTACATGTGGTGTGTAAGTTAATAGCACCAGTAAAACCACCAAAGTTTTGCATTATAGTGTGTTGTAAAAGGGAAGGATGAAGTTGATAACATCACCAAGGCTTTTCAATTAGGAAGAAGGAAGACTTCCAATTGGTGTAAAGAATTTCTTATTCACTAATTCCTTATTATTGAATCATTCATTCAAGAACTATTTATTGGGTATCAATTATGTGTTAGGGGATCCCTGGGTGGCGCAGCGGTTTGGCGCCTGCCTTTGGCCCAGGGCGCGATCCTGGAGACCCGGGATCGAATCCCACATCGGGCTCCCGGTGCATGGAGCCTGTTCCTCCCTCTGCCTGTGTCTCTGCCGCGCGCTCTCTCTCTCTCTGTGACTATCATAAATAAATAAAAAATTAAAAAAAAAAATTATGTGTTAGGCCCAGTACACAAAGGAGTGAATAAAACAGTCAAAAATCCTTGCCCCTGTGGAATTTGCATTTGAGTAGGGTGATAGACTATATTAAAAGAGAAATGAAATATACCCTATGTTAGATAGTAATGGGGACTAAGGAGAAGAAGATTTCAGGCAAGGGTATAGTGGAGTGTGTGTGTGTGTGTGTAGGAGGGATTGCAATTTCAGATTAAATGGACAGAAAAGGCCTCACTCAAAAAATTCTACCTGAGGAAAAGCCTGAAAGAAGTGAGGAGAGGGAACCAGTGCTGGGAAGAATCCTGGGAAGAACATTTGGCAGAAGGCCAGCTGTGAAAAGACCCTGAGGTAGAGCCAGTGCCTTGTGATTGGGGGACAGAAAAAGGCTGCAGTGGCCAAAGCAGAAAGAGTGAGGGCAGCTTTGTGGGAGAGGGGGTTGGGAAGGCAGAAGAGGAGAATAGGTCACTGCATGGTGGTGGAAGGACTTTGGCTTTAGGGAGTCTTCACAGAGAAGAGGTGTGATTTGACTTAGGTCTTAACAGGGTCACTCTGGCTGCTGGGTTGAACATAGAATGAAGGAGGATTTCATACTCTCTCTTGGTTGCCATGACAAAGTGCCACATGCTGAGAGGCCTACATAACAGAAACTTATTTTCTCACAGTTCTGGAAGCTAGAAGTCTGAAATTAAGATGACAGCAGGTTTGGTTTCTTCTGAGGGCCCTGAGGAAAGAATTGTTTCAAACCCCTCTTGGCTGTCTTCTACCTGTGTACTAAAAGTCATATTACCTATTAATAAAGGTAATTAAATTATTAAACGTAATTAAACAAATGTTAATTAATATTAAAAAATAGGAATGACTATATGATCATCTCAAGAGATACAGGTAAAGTAATGGACAAAATTCAGTATCCATTTATGAAAAAAACTCTTAAAGTGGATATAGGAGAAACACACCTTGACATAGTAAAGGCCATATATGACAAACTCACAGCTAACATTAAACTCCATGATGAAAAGCTAAAAGCTTTCCCTCTAAGATCAGGAACAAGACAAGTATGCCCACTTT
This sequence comes from Canis lupus dingo, assembly GCF_003254725.2. Taxonomy (NCBI): domain Eukaryota; kingdom Metazoa; phylum Chordata; class Mammalia; order Carnivora; family Canidae; genus Canis; species Canis lupus. The sequence goes on along the minus strand of NC_064274.1, from coordinate 21,774,789 downwards.
TGCCACTTTTATTTACCATAGTACTGGAAGTTCTAGCCATACCAATCAGACAAGAAAAATAAACAAAAGGCATCCAAATTGGTAAGAAAGAATTAAAACTGTTGCTAGTTGCAGATGACATGAAACAAATAAGGAAAATCCTAAAAAGTCTACCAAAAAATTATTGAAACTAATAAATAAATTCAGTAAAGTTATAGGTTACAAATTAATATACAGAAATGTGTTGGGTTTCATACACTAATAACAAACCATCAGAAAAAGAAATTAAGAAAAAAATAATCCCACTTGTAATTGCATCAAAAAGAATAAAATACCTAGGAATAAATCTAACCAATGAGACGAGAGACCTGTACTCTGAAAATCATGAGACACTGATGAAAGAAATTGAAGAAGACATGCATAAATGGCAAGGTATGCTGGCTCATGGATTAGAAGGATAAATATTGTTAAAATGTCCACACTGCCAAAACAATCTACAAGTTCAGTGCAACCGAATGGCATTAAAAAAAAAATAAAACTAGAACAAATAATCTTAAAATTCTTATAGAACTGCAAAAGACCTTGAACAGCCAAAGCAATCTTGAGAAAAAAGAACAGAGGTATGGAGGTATCATACTCACAGATTTCAGGATATACAATAAAACACTATGTACTGACACAAAAACAGACACATAAATTGATGGAACAGGATAGAGAGCCCAGAAATAGGCCCATGCATATATGGTCAATTAATCTACAACAAAAAGGGCAAGAATATACAGTGGGGAAAAGGCAGTCTCTTCAATAATGGTGCTGGGAAAACTGGGCAGCTATATGCAAAAGAATAAAACTAAACTATTTCTTATCCCATATACAAAAACCAACTCAAAATGGATTAAAGACTGACATGTAAGGCCTGAAACTATTAAACTCCTAAAAGGAAACAGTCAGTGAACTCTTGGACATCTTAGTAATATGTTTTTGGATCTGTTTCCTCAAGCAAGGGCAACAAAAATAAAAACAAAAAACAAATAAACAATTGACACTACCTCAAACTGAAAAATTTTTGCATGGCCAATAAAACTAAAAGGCAACATACTGAATGGAAGAAAATTTCCAATGATATATCTGATAAGGGATTAATATCCACAATGTATAAAGAATGCATTCAACTCAACACCAAAAAGGAAATATCCAACTACAAAATGAGGAGAGAACCTGAACAGACATTTTTCCAAAAAAGACACATGGATGGACAACAGACACATGGAATGATCAACATCAGTAATCATCAAGAAAATGCAAGTCAAACCCACAATGAGATATCACCTCACCCCAGTCAGAATGGCTAGTGTCAAAAAGACAAAAAACAAAAAAATGTTGGTGAACATGTGGAAAAAAGGAAACTCTTGTGCACTTTTGGTGGGAATGTAAGTTGGTGCAGCCACTGTGAAAAATAGTATGGAGTTTCCCCAAAAAAATTAAAAATAGAAATACCATATGATCCACAATTCCACTTGTGAATATTTACCTGAAGAAAATAAAAACATTAATTCAAGAAGATAAATGCACCCCTATGTTTCTTGCACTACTTACAATAGCCAACATATGGAAACAACCTGTTTCCATTGATAGGTAAATGTATGTGTACAGACGCACAATGCTAGTACTCAACCATAAAAATCTTAACTGTTTAGGAAAACAAGGATGGACGTAAAGGCTATTGTTAAGTGAAGTAAATAGGAAAGAAAGAGACAAATACAATATTCTTTCACTTATCTGTGAAATCTAAAAAAAAAACAAATGAACAAACAAAATGAAACAGAAACAGACTAATAAATGCCTTGTACAAACAGGTAGCAGCTGGAGGAGAGAGGATGGAGGGGTGGGTAAAATAGGTAAAGGGGATTAAGAGGTATAAACTTTCAGTTATGTAATAAAGATGTCCTGGGGATCCCAGGATCCAGGATCGAGTCCAGCGTCGGGCTGCTTGCAGGGAGCCTGCTTTTCCCTTGGCCTATGTCTCTGCCTCTCCTTCACACTCTGTATCTCATGAATAAATAAATAAATAATCTTTTATAAAAAAGTGACATAGGTTATAAGGAAAAGAAATTCTATGATATTATGGAAAAGGTGGAGAAAAGTAAAGATCAAGTGGACAAGAAGGCATAAGACACCACTTAGATCAGAGGCCCCAAACTGGAGGCCCAAGAACAAAAAGCTAAATTAATTGCCATCATTGAAAAACTAGGGACTATAATTTAAAAGTATAACTTTCTATCTTGTCTTAAAAAATCTAGAGGTCTGGAACATGGGATGGCATTCCCACATGAAAATGTTATACCAAGGCTCCAAGCCCCTGAGCCCACAGCCAGTTGGTCTCAATCACTCTTGGGTGTGGGACTTCCCAGTCTTTATTTTGTGCATGGATGCAGCCTCATAATCAGTTCTGTTCATGTGCCCCTGGGGATATTAGGGTCTAGGATCAGTTATTGTTTCCATTTAGCTCACATCATTGCATTCCTGACACATGGTTTGTCTTGCTCCTTCTTGTTACCTGTTTGGGTTCTGTGGGCATTTGAATTTACCTCACTTTATAGAAATTCCTAAAGAGTAAGATTGAAAAACATAAGAATAACAGATTCTCCAACAGAAGCTGGAGCCAAGATCTGAGTGTGGTAATGAGAAAAGATAATAGCTCTTAAAGTCAGATAAACCATGTTTTCCTGATGATTTGCGGGAATTTATTTAACCCCCTTAGGCCTCAGTTTCCTCATCTATAGATGAGATAAAAAATACGACCTTGTTTGGTTCTGAGGATTGAATGAGATAATGCATGAAAACAGATGGTGGATCAAAGCAAGCCATCAATGATTTATAGATACAATTATTCTCTAACGTTTCATTTCTCAGTTGTAAAATAGTGTGGTACCACATGCCTCACAGCTCTATTGTGAACGTTAAATAAACATTTGAAAAAGCATTTCCTCTTTCCTGGCTTAAGAGCCAATCAATATACATTAGTTTCCCTTCTTCTTTTCTAAAATAAATGTAAAAGAGAATTTGATTTTAGAGTATAACATTTGTCTTGATTGTGATAGAACAGGATCTAACTATGTTGCAGAAAGCATTCAAACACCATCAGAAATAATAAAAAAAAAAAGTGAAAGGAAACCAAATACTTAGAATCAACTTGCATAAATAGAGGATTGAAGAACACAGCAGTGAACAGTCGGTAATAATCCAAAAAAGAGTAATCATCAGTAGTATTCCTGGCTCTTATGTACCTGGAAGAATAGAGGTTATGAGAGATGCTGTACTTCCTTTTTCTGATCTTGCTACGCTAATAGAAGAAATTAGATTCTCAAAAAAAAGGTTTGGGCAAAAGGAATAAGAGATGAAAAAATATGGCAAATTAAGAAAAAATGTTGGAACAAGAAGATAGAAAAATAAGACTGACAATATAAGAATATACCAGAAGATGGATTCTGGACTCTGGAGTTTGAATTTCAGCCCCATCTCTTGTTAGCTATGTGGCCTTTGGTAAGTTACTTAACTCTACTAGGTCTCAGTTTCTTCCTCTATGCCTATTTCAATCTTTAAAATGGTTATAAGGATAACCTTATAATGGCTATCTCATTAAAAAGTGTATAGTAAATGAGTTAGCTTAATATATGTAAAGTGTTCAGAACAGTGTCTGGAATATAATAAGTACCACACAAATCTAAACTCTTATTATTATATGAGGCAAGGTCAATGAAGAAAATTCTGATTCTTTTTTCTAAATATCATCTTGATTTCAGCTCAATGAGACTCCTTTTGGACTTCTGAACTACAGAACTGTGAGATGATGGATTAGTGTTGTTTTGAGTCACTGTGTGTATGTGATGATTTGTTACAACAGCCACAGAAAACCACTACATGTACTCTCCAGGGATAACCACTAGTATGTGTTTACATGCTCATTCATGCTTTTGTGTGTATGTAGTGTTTTGTGTAGCTAGATTTTTGAAGGTAGAGTTCTTTAAGGGACTACTTTGGAAACAGGAAAAGTGAGGAGAGAAGGAAAACAATGCAGGTAGAAGTTTAATTACTGGTCAAAAATGAAGCAGCCAGTGTCATAATAGTTGACATCCAAAGATGGCCTGGGTCAGCCACAGTCCGCATAGGGAAACACTGTAAATGGTACACACAGGCCAGGCCACAGGGCCCACCAAAGTAACGCAAGACACATACCAGAATCAATTACCAATAAATTGGATGAGTCTCAAAAAAGGTGCAGGAAGTGTGTGTTAATCTAGTTTTGCTAACGGAGAAAAGGACCTCTGTAAAAGGATGCTAGGAGATGGCTGAAGGACAAGGGTAAAAGTTTCAAAAGAGAAAATTAGGGAAATATATCATTAAAAGGTCTTTAGGATCACAGCTAAAATGACATGTCACTAAAGAAGCCTTTCTTGACCACTCTAAACAGGTCCTTGCTCTTTTATTTTCCTCAGTGATCCTTGATTATTTCCTTCCTGGCATCTAGCACAATCAAAGTAATATTTGTTTACTTCCCTCTTATTTCATGAGAACTGGGATGATGTCTGTTTTGTTCATCATTGGATATGTAGAGGTAACACACTGTGTCTGGCGCATACTAGAAATTCAACACACATGGTGTTTGCCAGATAAATGGATGAAAGGAAATCGACACACCTGTTCATATAATATAAAGAAATAAAGAAGATCTTTAGAAAGGAGTGGACTTGAGGATGAAGCATGAGCTCAGGGAATAGATGGATTCAGACAGCAGTGGTGACACATGATAAACCCATATAGCCCCCTGCTGGCCATAGGCAGTGAAGCACTAAGGGCCAATAGCAAACTTCTGACAAAGGCTGAGGAGGCAGGAAGGAAGACAGTTTTATGGGGTCTCTGAATTCTTTGAATAAAACTTCGTGAATTGAAGGATGAAAGGAAACATACACAACCACATTTGTGTGGACGAGGTTATTGAGCCAGCGGAAATGTGTAAGTCAGAGACATGTAAAGATCTAGAAGAGCTAATTAGAAGGATAGGACACATTCTTGAAAAAGAAGATTCTAGGGGTGCATGGGTGGCTCAGTGGTTGAGCGTCTACCTTTGGCTCAGGGCATGATCCCAGGGTCCTAGGATTGAGTCCCGCATCCAGCTCCCTGTGGGGAGCCTGTTTCTCCCTCTGCCTGTATCTCTGCCTCTCTCTCTCTCTCTCTCTGTCTCTCATGAATAAATAAATTAAATCTTAAAAAAAAAAAAGAAAGAGAGGATTCTAATAGGTGAAAGGAAAATAGTAAAAATGTGAGGATACTGCAGTTATAGGAAATGGCTGTCAGATACTTAAGGAAGTTTCTTGGTAATTGGAAGTATACAAATATTGTAGTTAAATAATTTTTTGGTATTGCAATTTACATATTTAAATACAAATCTGTAAAAGGTGTACCTAGAATAACTTCAAAAGCAAGATATAAATTTAAGCAATTTTTTTCTTTTAAATCCCAGCAGGAAAATAAATAAATAAATAAACAAATAAATAAATAAATAAATAAAACAATCAATCCCAGCAGGGAGGAAAATTGATCATTGATGTGAATGTCCCCTGGGGGAGATAAAGTGTCCTTGCTAGCTGAGCTAGCATGGGATTCTCACAGAAATACTCTAAGTGAAGCAACAAAATGTTCAGGACAGAAGTTGTTCTGTAGAAGCAAGATAGAGTAAAATAAAATACCAGTTGTCGCTGTATTGTTTGCATTCTCCCCTCCCGATCTTGCTTCTAATAATGTTTTCCTCTTTTTTTCTGTACCAACTTTTCTAACTTCATATTCAGTTCTTTCTCTGATGTAGTCCATAACTATTTAAGAAGGAGTTAATATTTATGAAGCTATTACAATAGTTCTTGGCAATAGTTAAGCAGCTATATAAATATTTGATAAATAAATGCATAATCCTAAAATATTTACCCTTCAGGTACAAATTTAGCCCTACATATGCTTTTCTTCATTATACTTGAAATAACATGGCTAACTGTATGAAGTGGAGCTGATGGTTTACAAAACAAGTGGAGAGAAGTATATCAAGAGGGTTGGTAAGCTTATCAGGGTTAACTGTCTCATTTTCTTGTAAAGATCTTCCTTAATCTATGCTCCTCCATCCCACTTCTCTCCCTCACCTCATGTGTCCAGAAAAAGTCTTAGCTAAACACAATGGAAATTTTATTCTGATATTCTTAAACACCATAGCTCTTGTTTTATTTTATTATATTATTATTATTATTATTATTATTATTATTATTATTATTTGCTCTTGTTTATCTATAAAAACAACCTCTTGGGCAGCACCGATGGCCCAGCGGTTTGGCACCGCCTTGGGCCTGGGTATGATACTGGAGTCCCAGGATTGAGTCCTTCGTCGGGCTCCCTGCATGGGGCCTGCTTCTCCCTCTGCCTGTCTCTCTCTCTCTGTCCGTCATGAATAAATAAATAAAATCTTTTAAAAAATAAATAAATAAATAAAAATAAATAAATAAAAACAACCTCTTCCGGGCAGCCCTGGTGGCTCAGCAATTGAGCGCCTGCCTTCAGCCCAGGGTGTGATCCTGGAGTCCCGGGATCGAGTCCCACGTCAGGCTCCCTGCATGGAACCTGCTTCTCCCTCTGCCTGCCTCTCTCTCTCTCTCTCTCTCTCTCTCTGTCTCTCAAGAATAAATAAATAAAATCTTAAAAAAAAAAAAAACACCTCTTCCCTTTTCTTAGTGGTGGATCACTTCTCCCTTTCCATTCTTAAAATAAACATGACAAATAAGTGTTTGCTATTACTGTCTCTATATTCATTCTATTGCTCTAGACAAACGGGACACAGATTGAAGAAAATGGAGGCCATACAACAATGCTTTGTCATCAGCAGATGAACCAAGACCAAATTCACGTCTCTTCATCGCCAGACCTGTGACTACATTACAATCCTGCTGGTTAGCCGTGGGAAATTTCCCCCTTCCCAGTTGGTGCTGTCTGAACTACATGTAGAACTCTGCAATGTGTGCCTCCTGCCTTGTGTTTCTTCTCTGTCCAAATGTGAGAGCAGGACTGAAGCGCGGGGAGAACCCAAAGCAGGCCTACCGTGCCTGCACCTGCTGGGCTTTCCTCCCAGCCCCCTGCTCCTCACGTTCACCTCTCCACCTCTGAAGATCCAGCACTCTTCTGTGCTAGCTCTTGCTGGCCCCTGGCCCCAGTTCTTACACAGTGTCTGGCTACAGGAGCGATGCAGGAAAGGGGCGAGTTAGGGAAGGGGAAGGAGCCACACAGGGGGCCAGGGTGGGTGGGTAATGAGGACCTGTGCCTGCGACTTGGAACGGCAGATGTTGCACCTCTGTGAACCACCATACCGACTACTGACTCCACTCTGGAGACCTAATATTCCAATATGCCTTACTTAGTGTAGGAAAGAGGATACTTCACATTTTTACAGAAAATGTTCAACTAGGGAAGAAATTGAGTTCATCAAATTAGGCAGGAGTAATTTGTCATAGAATAATTGGTAGTATAGATAAAGGGAGTTTATTTCTAAGATAATAGCAACAACGAAATACTAAGGACTGTATTTTGCTCCAAAGTGAAAGGAAATTCAGTGAAAAGAGCTTTTAGTTTACTGCTCTTATGAGAATTATTGTGGGTGGGTAAAGCAACCAGTTCATTCTTTTGCAAATTAATCACTAATTCTGCTTTTTTTTTTTTTTTTTTTTTAAAGAGAAGGAGAGTGGGAGCTGGATCCCAAGATGTATTCTAGCCTGAGCAGTTTTTCAGATGTTATTTAAATTCTCTGGGCCTCAGTCTTCTCATTCCTGAAATCAAGGGTTTAGTCTAGACCAAGGGTCACGGACTTTTTTCTGTAAAGGGCCAGATGGTAATTATTTTAGGCTCTGCGGTCTACACAGTCCTTGTCACAGCTCAACTCTGTTGCTATAGCATGAACACAGAATAAGAAAAAGAATGCACGTAGCTGTGTTCCAATATAACTTTATTTACAAAAGCAGGCAGTGGGCTGGATGTGGCCCGTGGGTTTCAGTTTTCTGACCCCAGATCCAGATCTCTCATTTCCCAAGTGTTCCCTGGAGATTTCTGGGGCTTCTTCTCTGAAGGAAAAAAGGAATAGGGAGCCTGGGCAAGTGGGGTTCTGTGGCTCTCACCTCCGTTTCATCAGGGAAGCTCTTTTTCACATTTACAAATAAGATTATTTTTAAAGCATCTTCAGTTAAAAAGCAAGTAAAGAAAACATCAGCTCTCTAAAGTTCCCTTGAAAATTGCATGCTTCTTAGTAGTGTCAGCCACTCTCATGCTTTGTACTGGCTGTTCCCACCCTGCCCTCTGAAGACCTGATGGCCCCCAGATTTCTCATTCTAGTTCAGAGTCCTCCCTGGATTAGATGCCCATATTTATTTTCCTTCTGGATAACTGTCTCTGTTGGAATGTTCCACAGGAAGCCCATAATCAATACATTCAAAACATAACTCATTATTTTCACCCCAAACCAGGCTTCATTTGAGTTAATGGCTCCAAATTCCCTCTGGTGACACAAACCAGAAACCTGAGACTTCTCCTCTCCTTTTCTCCACTGGAAATCAGTAACTAGTCTGACAGATTTTATCTTGTAATTACCTCTGCTTTAGTATCTGGATCTTACTTCGGACCTGCACTAGCTCTCACCGGGGCTATCATCCAATGAGAGAAAATGAGAGGCAGAAAGAAGGTGGGGAGCCAACTGGTTTTGGCCACTCTCTTTACCTGTGACAATGGTCTGTCTAAAGTACAGATCTGAGTAAGAAACTCACCTACTTAAAATTCTTCATTTGTTTCTACCCCACGTAAGAGAAAGCACACGTTATTCAACCTGAAATTAATACAAAGTCATCTGTAACTGACCACCACTGATGAGGTGGAACCACATGAAACCACCATTTCTGTAGGTTAAAATGGTTGACATAGCAATGTGTTATGGTTCACCTCAAACTCTGACCTACTGTCATTTCCTCACTCACACTTCACACGTAAGTGTGAATTCCTTTGCTGGAATGCACATGCCCATCTTCCTCACTGGCCTGATCAATTCATACACAAATCTCACATCCTAGTCCTGGTGACCATTTCCTCCAGATCTTCCAATTCCTCCAAATTGCCAACAGGTAAGAGGTTGCCTCTCTGTGTTCCCATAGCAACCTGTGCAAAGGCCTGAGAAAGCACTTAGGCATTGGGTTGAAAGGATCTGTTTGTGTTCCAGTGTTCCCCAGGAGACCTTCAGATCTTTGAGAGCATCTTTGTCTCCCCCTCTGCCTGGCATGGCACATTCCATTTGTTGAACTGAATGGAATGGAACAAAGGTAGCAAGTTTTTAGCAAAAATTGATCACTAATAAACTGATTTTGGATTTCAGAATTGTTTGAGTTTCAGAAGTCTCTGGGGATTTGAGCCTACCTAGTGTTTTCATATGCTAAAAAATGTGTTTGAGGCATGAAGCATTAATTAAATGAACAGGTAGCTTTGAGAACTGAATGATAGAATAAGCCAAAGGTCAGGACTTTTAGCCACAATATTTATATCAGAGTAAATGATTTGAGTAAAGGACTTCTGGAGTTCTATTGTGGGAGAAAAGCATTTTTATAATATGAATAATGCAAACTTTCATTTCCCAGGTCCCTGAATGTGCAAATTGCTTTTTTTCTGAATCTCCTCTCTATATGCCAGTTTGCATTGATGAAGATGAGATATTTCAGCCCCTCTCTCCTAAAAAAACAAAACACAACAAACAAACAAAAACATACCAAGAAGACTGTGGGCAGATAGTAATATTAGTTTAGATAAAAAAATAACTCACAATTGCAATTATAGCAACTCAGCTGTGGAACTCTATGCAGTGTGGGAACAGACATATATATGGGGCTGTTGGCAGAAGTAAACAAACTTATTCATGTCAGGATAGAATGTTCCCAAATAAAGCTCTCCTGCCTGGTGGAGAAGTAGGCAACAAACCAGCCAGCAGACACATCTGCTAATTGGTCACATAATTATGTGGAACTCCTAGAGGAGAGCCCTAGAAAAAGGTGATAATTCATCAGCATGTTCATTGTTAGGGCCGGGGCCTGCCATACTGTGGCTAGAAACAAGTGACAGCTCCACAAATTTGAAGAACTGCAGTGAAACAACAAAAAATAGCAGGCTTAAGCAAGGGGCAAATATTGAACACCTCTCCAAATACTGTGTCTGATAGGGGGCTCTCACAGATAAGACTTCACCGTGGCATCCTTCTCTTTTCTTGAAATGCCAATCCCAAGCATTAAGCCATCTTGCTCCTGTGTCAAGATCTGTGTCCGTAAGCATAGCACCAGGTGCAGCGAATAGTAAAGGTTTTTGCATACTTAAAATTCTTTTGCATAGGACGATAGGGAAATGAAGACCGGGAAGGGAGAAAGAGGCCTGGGTGCAGAAGCTCCAGGAGAACATTCAGGTTGCAACACATCCTGTGCTCAAGGAGGGCTTCATGCTCTGGATATGGAAGCTACATGTGTGGGGGATGTATACAGGACTTGAAGGCTCTTATCATGATCAGTGTAAAATCTAAATATAGTGCATGCTCTTTTTCTCCGCTTCTTCCTCTTCTTGCCTTCTTGTTTCAGAGTTGTGTGGCTCAGTGGAGGAAGCAAGTTGACCTTTCTAAACTCTGTTGTAAAGAGTCTGAATTTACTACCACATCTGGTTCCATATCCATGAGGAATTCATATATATCCCCATTTTTCCTTTGTCTTCATGTGAAGTTTCCTAAAGAGTGTCTGGTTTACCTCATATCTCCTTTTATGATTCTCATTCACCATTCTGGCAATGATCTCTAATAGCTTCTTCTAGACCTGAACCATAACCTTTTTTCTAGTTGTTTTTCATATGTTCTGTGCCTTTTCTAATAATAGTGATAGTGAGATGATGGAGTATGATAGTGTTGATGACATGTGTTTAGCCACTGTTTACTGAACATCTATTATATACTCCACAGTACTTTGAGAAATTTACATATGTCATTTACTCTCATTTACATATTATCTGATTTTTATTGTCTGTATAAGTCATTGTGTTAGGTATTATCATCTCCATCTTTTAAATGAATAAATGGTTGGTGAAAGTGAGCTTTGGTCACTTCCAGTTGTCATATAGTCAGTAACTAGCAAAGCTGCATTTGATTTCTGTTCTGTTTGACCTCAAAGATAAGCTCCATGTACTTTTGTTGTAAGTGGTTGTTTGTAGTTCTCCACTGTCCTTTTTTAGTTCCTCTTACTCCTGAGTTGGCTTTTCTTTCAAAGTATCCTACGTATTTCATTTAGTACCTTTTATGGCTATTTCCAAATTTGCCTTTCTATTCTAACTCTCATTTATGGCATGCCACTACCCTAGCATTCTTAGAGAATGTTCTCAATATTTTTTCAGAGCTTTATAGAAAGACATAGCATCTGATCATTTTTCTCAAACTTTCACTAATTGAGATGTTTTCCATTTTTCTGAAAGCCTATGTAATTTGTCCTGTTCCCTGAGTATATAATCTTTATGCCAAATTTCAATCTTTTCTATAATAATGTATTAGGGAAATGTAAATATTGTGTCTTTGAATTGTCCTTTTTTAAAAGATTTTATGTATTTATTTTAGAGAGAGAGAGGGAGTGAGCACAGGGAGAGAAGTAGAGCAGAGAGAGAGAGAGAGAGAGAGAGAGGATTCCAGCAAACTCTGCCCTGAGTGCAGAGCCCAATGTGGGACTCAATCCATGACACTGAGATATGACCTGAGCTGAAACCAAGAGTCAGACAGATGCTTAACTGACTGAGCCATCCAGGTGCCCCATGTCTTTGAATTTTCTTGAACTGACTTCCCCTATATCTTCTGAAGAAATTCATTTGATACTTCTGACTGCTTTGTTAAGGAAGTTTTCAAAATGTTGCTGCGTGTATATCAAGAGAAATAAAGAGCTACTATTCCTCCTCTGGCATCTAAAACATAATTTTCAATAAAATTCTGAAAAGTAGTCATTCTGGAGAGAGGAAATTCCTCTATCCTCACCTTTAGCATACCCAAAATCAGGCCTGGTGTACCTGTTCATAAAGATTTAATTAAGGCAAGTCCTGATCTGATAGAAATAAGAAAAAAAGAAAGACTTCCTTCTTCTACTGGAGATGGGCTATGAGAGAAGGAGGTAGATGCAGATGGTGACAGGGGAGGAAACACGCAGAGGAATCCTAGTTGCCTGAGCACGCTGGAAAAAGTGTACAAGGAGCTAAGGGAAGCCAGACTTGTAACCACTTCCAGTAAGATTCAGAGAGATGGTGGAAAGGCACCAGCAGGAGTGAGTTTAAGAGGTTATACCTTTTATCTGAAATAGTCAAACTCATAGAAGCACAAGGTAGAATGATTGTTTTCAGTGCTTAGGGAGAGGGGGAATGGGGAGTTGCTGTCCAAGAGATACAAAGTTACAGTTACACAAGATGAATAAGTTCCAGAGATCTGCTGTATAGCATGTATTTATAGTTAGCAATGTTGTATTATACTCTTAAAAATTTGCTAAGAGGGTAAGTCTTATATTATCTGTTCTTAACACAATAAGAAAAAGAGGTAACCCCTCAGTTTACACAGAGCATTCATGGGGAACGAACATGCCCAGGTGCTGACTGAGAGGAACACAGTGTTTCTTAGGGCATCTTTGGTCTGTAGAGCCTGGTATTGGAAAGAGGAGGCCTCTGAGAAGTGGGGAGATCAATGACCAAAGACCATGTGGTCATTGGTAGTGGAAGTATTTATCCAACAAGTCAAATAAGATTCATTTCATCTCATTAGTCACCAGTACAAGGAGCAGTTGACTAGCCACTCTGTGACAGAGCTTGGCAAGATCTAGAGGACTCTGCATGAATTCATGCCTTCTCCACCAGTCCTGTAACCAAGAGGTCACATGAGCCAGAGTTCTCAGGTATATATGAGGCCATCCTGAAAAGGATCAAGGAAAAGAAAAGATGTTTGAGAGACTAAGCAATTCTAATGATGAAACCACCTCAATCTCATTATAGAAAAAAAAAATGTAGGCACAAAAAGAAGGAAACAATACTCACAATCCTATTTATAGATGATAGCTTTTAACATCTTGCAGCAGATCCTTTAGGATGTAACTCACTAATCCATACCTCCCGATCTTTCTCTGTCCTTACTCTCTCTCTCTCTTTCTTTCTCATGGTTCTGCCATTTATTACTCCTATGACCTTGAGAATAATCATCATTTGTAAAGTGAAGGTAATAGTAATATTAATATCTACTTCATAGAATTGCTTTAGGATTAAATATGAAGTTGTATATGAATGTCAGTGCATAGTAAATATTAACACATTTTAGATGTTTAGTTGGTTTTTTTAAAAATGGGCATAAGATATATTTTTAAAGTAAGAATATATACTGGATATCTTTTTATATCAATACATAATTTTTCTATAACATCACTCTAAAGAGTTGAACAGTACTCAAGGATATGACCAGGCCAGAGTTGATTTAATCAATCCTCTATTGTTGGACATTTAGATTATTTCTGATTTCTCATTACTACAAATAGTTCTCATGCAAATATTCTTAGAGGTACATATCTGGGACAAATAAATTCTTAATTGTTTCTTTAGATTAAATTTCCAAAAGTGCAATTTCTTGGTTAAAGGAAAAGTTTTAAAACTTTGAATACATATTTCCAGATAGCTTTCCAGTAAGGCTGAACTCAAAATTAAGGTGCCTTTTAACAAATCAGCAAGAATATGTCCAACCACATATCCTTCTTCATCTTGACAATGTAACTACAATTCACAGCAAGATAAAATTCGCTGCGAATTAAAGTAACTCCACCTGGAACAACAGATCTGACATTTACATTTTCAGGTAGAGTTAAATCTGAGAGAAGAGGGAGGGAGGATTCTCAGTTTACCCCCATAGTCTTTGTGGCTGATGGCCAAATGTCAGACGCAACTATCACACCTGTCTTTTTTTTTTGAAAATCATTTTGTAAAGCCTCTTGTTTGAAAGATAACTGCATTTTAATTGACTAGCATTCTACATCATTATGTTACTTTACTATCTGAAAATGAAAAAGAAAAAAAAAAAACTATTACTCTAAAAACCCCTCCGGTCTTGAGTTTAGTTTTCACCCCCGCATGGATCATCATGGCTATGACTTCCTTAGGGATTACTCACAGGAGCAAGAGCAGTCGGCTTCATGCATGGGAAGACTGAAAGCCACTAATCTACAGAACTTAATTTAGAAACAACCTGCAAAAGATAGTTAGCGACTAATGAAGGTTAACTGAACCCTCCCTGGGGATGGTTCTCCTGGCTTAGATATAACTGTGCAAAGCCTTTCTTTCGCATCTGTTACACCCAGGAGGCCAGAGAAGGAAAGACGACCAACAAGAGACAAATAGAGTCAGCTCTTCTGCCTCATTCCTGCTGCCCTACTTAGGAAAGGAGTTCAGTTCAGCCTCAGAAACTAACACACACACTTTCTCAGCTGTACATGGTCATTCTTTCTAGATGAGAGCCCCATGGTACAGTAATTACCAGATTCAATTGCTTTAGTTGTCTTATGACAAACCCTAATGTGGGAACGCACTAAGCTATAAAATGACGATGATATCTTGCTCATTGGATTCAGATGTTTTAAAGAAATTGCTATATTAGATTTCTTTTGCAGTAGGAGTGGCTTGATATTATTGACATTCTTAAAATAATTAATTACTTCAATAAGTTCTTTTTATCTCCATTTTTTGGAGAAATAATTGGCATACATCATTGTATAAGTTTAAAGTATACAGCATGATAGTTTGACTTACAGATATTGGGAAATGATTACCACTGTAGACTCAGCTAACATCCATCTTTTATATAGATACAATAAAAAAGAAAAAAAGGAAAAACAATTCTTTTTGCGATGAGAACTCATAAGATTTACTGTCTCAACAACTCTCCTATATGTCATGCAGCTACAGTCATCATGCAGTACATTCCATCTGTAGCACTTACCCCTCTTACAACCCCCTCTTACACCCAGAAGTTTGTACCTTTAGACTACCTTCTGCACTCCCTACTTCCCACCTCTGGCAATCAACCACAGGTCTAATTTCTCTTTCTACCAGTTTTTTTTTTAATTATTCTATATGTAAGTGAGATCACATAGTATTTGTTTTTTCTCTGATTTATTTCCCTTAAGTGTAATACCTTCAAGTTTGTTGCAAGTGGTGGGATTTCCTTGTTTTTTTTTTTTTTATAGCTGAGTAATATTCCACTGCATAAATAAATCCCAACTTCTTTATCCATTCACCCATTGATGGACAATTAGGTTGTTTCCATGTCTTGGGTATCGTAAATAGTGCTGCTATGAACACGGGTTTGCAGATAGCTTTTCAAGTTAGTGTTTTCATTTTCTTTGGATATATTCCCAGAAGTGGAATTGCTGGATCATATGATAGTTCTATTTTTAATTTTTTGAGGCAACTTCATACTGTTTTCTATAGTTGCTATACCAATTTACAGTCCTACCAACAGGGGTTTCCTTTCCTCCACATCCATGCCAGGGTTTGTTATTTCTTATGTTTTTTGATGATAGCTTTTTTAAGTGTGAGGTGATATCTCTTTATGGTTTTAATTTGCATTTCCCTAATGATTGGTGATGTTGAGCATCTTTTCATATACTTGTTGGCCTATTGTATATCTTCTTATATATAGGAGACCTGAAATGTCTATTCAGGTCCTTTGCCCCCTTTTATTTTTTATTATTTTATTATTTGTTTATTCATTTATTTAGGAAGAGAGAGAGTGGGGAAGGGGCAGAGGAAGAGAGAGAGAGAGTGAGAGAGAGAGAATCTTAAACAGGCTCCATGCCAGCATGAAGCCCTGATGCAGGGCTTAATCTCACGACCCTAAATCATGACCTGGAATCAAGAGTCACAGTCCCAGGTGCCCCAGTCCATTTTTAAATTGAGTTACTTTTTTTTGCTATTGAGTTGTATGAGTTCTCTCTATGTTTTGAATATTAACCCCTTATCAGATATATAGCTTGCAAATATTTTTTCACACTCTGTAAGTTGTCTTCTCATTTTGTTAATGGCTTCTTTTGCTATGTAGGAGCTTTTTAACTTGATGTAGCCCCAGGTGTTTAATTTTGTTGCTTGTGCTTTAGGTGTTGTATCAAAAAATCATTATAAGACCCATGTCAAGGAGCTTTATTTCTATGTTTTTCTCTAGGAATTTCATGGTTTGAGGTCTTACATTTAAGTCTTTAATCCATTTTCAGTTAGTTCTTGTGATTGGTAAAAGATATGGGTCCAGTTTCATTCATTTACATGGAAATATGCAATTATCTCTGAACCATTTATTGAAAAGACTTTTCTCCATCAAGTATTCTTGGCTTCCTCATCAAATGTTAGTTGACCATATATGCTTGAGTTTCCTTCTGGCTCTCAGTTCTGTTCCGGTGGCTTATTTGTCTGTTTTTATGCCAGTACCATACTATTTTGATGACTGTGGTTTTATAGTATAGCTTGAAATCAGAAGATGATGCCTTGTGCCTCTATTTTTTTTTTTTTTTAAAGATTTCATTTATCTGAGAAAGAGAGAGAAAGAGCATGAGTGGTGGGGAGGGGCAGAGGGAGAAGCAAACTCCCCACTGAACAGGCAACCTGATGCGAGGCTCAATTCCGGGACCTTGGGATCAGGACCTGAACTGAAGGCAGGAGATGCCCCGACTTTGGGTCTTCTTTCTCAGGGTTGCTTTGTATTCAGGATCTTTTGTGGTTCCATGTACATTTTAGGATTGTTTGTCTACTTCTATAAAAAATGCCATTGAAATTCTAATAGAAATTACACTGAATATATAGATGGCTTTGGTAGTATTGATGTTTTAACAATATTGATTTTTTAATCCACTTATTTGTGACCTCAGTTTATTTCATCAATGTCTCATAGTTTTCAGGGTAGAGATCTTTCACTTCTTTAGTTAAATTTATTCCTAAGTATTTTATTGTTTTTGATGGTACTGTAAATGGGATTAACTTCTTTATTTCTTTTTCAGAAAATCTATTGTTAGAGTATAGAAACACTCCTGATTTTTCTATGTTAATTTTGTATCCTGAAGCTTCACTGAATTTATTAGCTAGATCTAACAGTTTTCTGGTGGAGTCTCTAAGATTTTCTCTATATAAAATCATGTCATCTGCAAATAGAGACAATTTTAATCTTCATTTCAAATTCTGATGCCTTTCATTTCTCTATCTTACCTGATTGCTCTAGCTAGAACTTATAGTACTATGTCAAATAGGAGTGGTGAGAGTGGGCACCCTTGTCTTGTTCCTGACCTTAGAGGAAACACTTTCAATTTTTCACCATTAAGTATGATGTTAACCATGGGCTTATCATATATGGCCTTTATTATGTGGAGATATGTTTTTTCCATGCCTCATTTGTTAAGAAATTTTTTTCATGAATGGATGTTGAATTTTGTCAAATGCTTTTTCTGTGTGTATTGAGATGATCATATGATTCTTTTCTTTCATTTTACTAATGTGATGTATTAGAATAATTTATTTGCATATGTTGAACTATGCTTGCTTGCAGGGATAAATCTCACTTGATCATGTATAATCCTTTTAATGTGCTGTTAAATTCAGTTTGTCAGTATTGTATTGAGAACTATGTTCATTGAGGATATTGTCCTATAGTTTTGTTATCTAGTGTATTTTTCTGATTTTGATATCTGGATAATGCTCGCTTTGTACAATGAATTTAGGAGTGCTCCCTCCTCTTTGATTAATTGTAAGCTTTTGAGAAGAACTGGGGTTAATTGTCCTTTCTTTATTTATTTTTGCATATTTTTTATTGGAGTTCGATTTGCCAACATATAGCATAATACCCAGTGCTCATCCCATCAAGTGCCCCCCTCAGTGCCCATCACCCAGTCACCCCATACCCCCACCCATCTCCCTTTCCACTACCCCTTGTTTGTTTCCCAGAGTTAGGAGTCTCTCATGTTTTGTCACCCTCACTGATATTTTCACTCATTTTCTCCCCTTTCCCTTCATTCCCTTTCACTAATTTTTACATTCCCCAAATGAAGGAGACCATATAATGTTTGTCCTTCTCCGATTGACTTACATCACTCAGCATAATACCCTCCAGGTCAATCCACATCAAAGCAAAAGGTGGGTATTTGTTGTTTCTAATGGCTGAGTAATATTCCATTGTATACATAGACCACATCTTCTTTATCCATTCATCTTTTGATGGACACCGAGGCTCCTTCCACAGTTTGGCTATTGTGGACATTGCTGCTATAAACATTGGGGTGCAGGTGTTCCAGTGTTTCACTGCATCTGTATCTTTGGGGTAAATCCCCAGCAGTGCAATTTCTGGGTCAGAGGGCAGATCTATTTTTAACTCTTTGAGGAACCTCCACACAGTTTTCCAGAGTGGCTGCACCAGTTCACATTCCCACCAACAGTGCAAGAGGGTTCTCCTTTCTCCACATCCTCTCTAACATTTGTGGTTTCCTGCCTTGTTAATTTTCCCCCATTCTCACCGGTGTGAGGTGGTATCTCATTGTGGTTTTGATTTGTATTTCCTTGATGGCCAGTGATGCAGAGCATTTTCTCATGTGCTTGTTGGCCACGTGTATGCCTTCTTTGGTGAAATTTCTGTTCATGTTTTTTGCCCATTTCATGATTGGATTGTTCGTTTCTTTGCTGTTGAGTTTAATAAGTTCTTTATGGATCTTGGAAACTAGCCCTTTATCTGATAGGTCATTTGCAAATATCTTCTCCCATTCTGTAGGTTGTCTTTTAGTTTTGTTGACTGTATCCTTTGCTGTGCAGAAGCTTTTTATCTTGATGCAGTCCCAATAATTCATTTTTTGCTTTTGTTTCTCTTGACTTCATGGATGTATCTTGCAAGAAGTTGCTGTGGCCAAGTTCAAAAAGGGTGTTGCCTGTGTTCTCCTCTAGGATTTTGATGGAATCTTGTTTCACATTTAGATCTTTCATCCATTTTGAGTTTATCTTTGTGTATCGTGCAAGAGAGTGGTCTAGTTTCATTCTTCTGCATGTGGATGTCCAATTTTCCCAGCACCATTTATTGAAGAGACTGTCTTTTGTCCAGTGGATAGTCTTTCCTCCTTTGTTGAATATTAGTTGACCATAAAGTTGAGGGTCCACTTCTGGGTTCTCTATTCTGTTCCATTGATCTATGTGTCTGTTTTTGTGCTAGTACCACACTGTCTTGATGACCACAGCTTTGTAGTACAACC
This sequence comes from Canis lupus dingo, assembly GCF_003254725.2. Classification (NCBI taxonomy): domain Eukaryota; kingdom Metazoa; phylum Chordata; class Mammalia; order Carnivora; family Canidae; genus Canis; species Canis lupus. The sequence goes on along the minus strand of NC_064274.1, from coordinate 21,755,449 downwards.
TGAAATCTGGCATTGTGATGCCCCCAGCTGTGGTTTTCTTTTTCAATATTCCCTGGCTATTCGGGGTCTTTTCAGATTCCACACAAATCTTAAGATTATTTGTTCCAACTCTCTGAAGAAAGTCCATGGTATTTTCATAAGGATTACATTGAATGTGTAAATTGTTATGGGTAGCATAGATATTTTCACAATATTAATTCTTCCAATCCATGAGCATGGAATATTTTTCCATCTCTTTGTGTCTTCCTCAATTTCTTTCAGAAGTGTTCTATAGCTTTTAGGGTATAGATCCTTTACCTCTTTGGTTAGGTTTATTCCTAGATATCTTATACTTTTGGGTGCAATTGTAAATGGGACTAATTCCTTAATTTCTCTTTCTTCAGTCTCATTGTTAGTGTATAGAAATTCCACTGATTTCTGGGCATTAATTTTGTATCCTGCCATGCTGCCGAATTGCTGTATGAGTTCTAGCAATCTTGGGGTGGAGTCTTTAGGGTTTTCTATGTAGAGTATCATGTCATCGGTGAAGAGGGAGAGTTTGACTTCTTCTTTGCCAATTTGAATGCCTTTTATTTCTTTTTGTTGCCTGATTGCTGAGGCTAGGACTTCTAGTATTATGTTGAATAGCAGTGGCGAGAGTGTACATCCCTATCCCATTCCTGATCTTAGGGGAAAGCTCCCAGTGTGAAACCCTGCATCTTTTGATGGGATCATTTAGTCCATTCATGTTCAGAGTTACTATTGAAAGATATGAATTTGTGTTATCATAATACCTATTCAGTGTCTGTTTTTCTGGACTATTTCTTTGGACTTCCTCTTTCTTTTACAGAGTCTCCCTTAATATTTCTTGCAGAGCTGGTTTGGTGGTCTCATATTCTTTCAGGTTCTGCCTATCTTGGAAGCTATTTATCTCTCCTTCTATTCTGAATGAGAGCCTTGCTGGATAAAGTATTCTTGGCTGCAGGTTCTTCTCATGTAGGACCCTGAATATATCCTGCCAGCCCTTTCTGGCCTGCCAGGTCTCTGTGGAGAGGTCTGCTGTTAATCTAATACTTCTCACCATATAATTTTTTTTTCTCACCATATAATTTAGGCATGTCTTGTCTCTTGCTGATTTAAGGATTTTCTCTTTATCTTTGGAATTTCCAAGTTTTACTATTAAATGTCGAGGTGTTGAATAGTTTTTATTGATTTTTTGGGGGGACCTCTCTATCTCCTGGATCTGAATGCCTGTTTCCCTTCCCAAATTAGGGAAGTTCTCAGCTGTGATTTGTTCAAACGTGCTTTCTGGTCCTCTGTCCCTCTCAGCACCCTCTGGATCCCCAATTATACATAGATCTTTCCTTCTGAGGCTGTCATTTATTTCCCTTAACCTTTCTTCATGGTCTTTAATTGTTTTTTTCTTTTTTCCTCAGCTTCCTTCCTTGCAATCAACTTGTCTTCTATGTCACTCACTCTTTCCTCTACCTCATTAATCCTCATTGTTCGGACCTCCAGTTTGGATTGCATCTCATTTAATTGATTTTTAATTTCGGCCTGATTAGATCTAAATTGTGCAGTCATGAAGTCTCTTGAATCCTTTATGCTTTTTTCCAGAGCCACCAGTAGCTTTATAACTGTGCTTCTGAATTGGCTTTCTGACATTGAATTGTAATCCAAATTCTGTAACTCTGTGGCAGAGAGTACTGTTTCTGATTATTTCTTTTGTGGTGAGTTCTTCTTTCTAGTCATTTTGCTCAGTGCAGAGTGGCTGTATGAGCAGGCTCCATCAAGAATATCAACCACAACCTAAGTAAATTTCACCCTAGATTATTCTGCTGAGGTTAGAGACCAGAAATTGAAAACAAAGGTCAGAACAAAATAAAACAAAAGGACCACTAAAGTGAAAAACAAATTTTAAAACAAAGTAGTAAAAAATAAAAGGCCAGGAATCCTAAAGAAAAAAAGAGAACAAAAAGAAAAAGGAAAAAGAAAAAAAAAAGAGAATGAAAAAGGGGACTGGGAGATGGTGGTGGTGGTGAAGAAGTTGTAGTGGAGGGAGAATATAGTCTACCTGAGGGGTTCTAGAGGTTGATCCTGTTGTTTCTGAGTATATTAAGTCCTGTATATTAGAAATGCTCAGTCCCAAATTTATATAAACCAGAAATACTTGTAGAGGGCCCCAACATTGACCACCAAAACATAAATGAGATAAAAGAGGGGGGGCAGAATGGGAATGAAGAATCTCATAGAATGAACCAGCACGGTATACCACTTGTTCTATGCATACTGGTCATGTTTTAGAAGGTATTAATTTCTGCCATTGTAGAACAAAATGAGGCAGAGAAAACAAAAAACACAAAACAAAACAAAAAAAACCATATCTTGTATATCTCCAAATTAAGTTGAGTATGTTGAAGGAATCTAAAAGTGGAAAATATATCTGGGACCTGTAATTGTAGAAATATGAAAGTCAAAAAGGAAGAATCTTAAAAATGAAGGTGGTAAAATATTGTAGTTAAGGTGGGAAAAGAGAAAAAAACCTGGACATTTACAGTCTGATATAAAAATGAGTTGTACTGGAAAAAGGAAGAAAAAAAAAAAAAGGAGGGGTATCCTCTGGTTCTATATACTCTAAATCCCTCGACTTCCCCTAGAGCTTTCCAGCACTGCTCGGTCAAGAACTTGCTCTTCCCCCCTCTTTCCAGCTGGTCTTCTGAGGGAGGGGCCTCCTGTGCTGATTCTCAGGTGTGTGCACCTGGGGGAGCTGCCCCGCCCCCTGCCTGGTGCACGGCTCAGTGGGAGCTGTTTACCCCGTGAGGCCTCTGTTCCCTGGCACCCCGCTCCATCCAGGCAGAGGGTGACACCAGGAGGAACAACCCCACTGGCAGCGGCCAGCTCTCCAGCCCTGGAGTCAGCTCCCCCAGTAACTACCTGCAGTCTCCCAGTACTGGACTGCCCTAGATGCTCTGGGGGCGGAGGGTGCTGATCTGCACAGCTCTGGGCGCCCAGCGGCAGGAGAGTCCTCGCTGTCCTGTACCCTCCCCACCTCCACCTGTCCCGGGGGGAGCACAGGATCCCGGCTGTGCCCCTGGGAGCCCTGGGGCCCGGGGCCTGCGCTGCTGGAATCGTGCTCCCGGCCCGCGGCTCCCGAAGGCAGCAGGGCACAGCCCCCTCCGCCCGGAGCCCCCGCCTGACCCCCGGCTTCTCCCCGAGGCCCCGCCGGGCGCTCCAGCCCTTTCCCGAGCTCGGCCGCGGGGTGTGGGGCGCTCTCCCCCGGGCGCACCTCCTCTGTTAGTGACCCCGGGAGCCGGGAGGCCCCACCGCCCCTCCTGCGATCCTGCCCGAGTTCCCTGCTCAGCCCCTTTCCCTCCGGGAAGAATCCGGTGCAGATTTTTAAAGCTCCCGCCTCTCCGGGGCTGGGCTCTCCGGTCTGGAGGCTCTCCCCGCCGCCCGCCCCCCGCCTTAGCCCGGCTCCCCGCGGGGCCCCTCCCCCACTGGATTCTTTTTTATTTTTTTCCGCCTTCCTACCTTGTTAGAAGTGCAAACTCTTCTCCCTGTAGCGTTCCAGCTGTTCTCTCTTTAAATCTCAGGTCAAATTCGTAGGTTTTCAGGATGATTTGAAAGTTATCTAGGTAAGTTGGTGGGGACAGGTGAATTGAGGACCCTAATCCTCCACTACTGGCCCCCCCACCCCAACTCCTAATTCTTCTTTAAATATTTACTAAAATTCACCAAGAAGCTCTCTGGTCCTGGGCTTTTCTTCATTTGGAGATATTCGATTACTGATTCGATCTCCCAACTAGCAATTGGACTATTCAGATTTTCTATTTTTTTCTTATTAAGTCTTGTTAAGTTGTATATTTCTAAGAATTTTTCAAACTTTTTTTAAGTTTTGTTTGCTCGCATGTAGTTGTTCACTATAGCCTCTTATGGTCCTTTGAATTTCTTTGTCATCAGATGTAATATTTCCTTTTTCATTTGTTTTGTTGATTTGGATTCTTTCTCTTTTTCCCTTGGTTAGTCTATCTAAGGGTCATCAATTTTATTTATATTTTAAAAGAAACAACTTAGTTTGATTAATCTTTTCTATTGTATTTCCTTTCGGTACTTTATTTCTGATTTAATTTTTATTATTTTCTCCTGCTAACTTCAAGCTTAGTTTGTTTTCATTTTTCTAATTTCTTAAGGTATAGAGTTACATTGTTTATTTGGGATCCTTCTTGCTTCTAATGTAGGTGTTTATTGCTATGAACTTCCCACCTAGAACTGCTTTTGTTACATCCCACAATTCTGGTATGTTTTGTTTCCATTTTCACTTATCTCAAGAAACGTTTTTATTTCCCCTGGAATTTCTTTGCTCCATTGGTTGTTCAGAAGACTACTGTTTAATTTCCATGTGTTCACAAATTTTCCAGTTTTCTTCTTGCTGTTATTTCTACTTTTATGCCATTGTGGTCAGAGAAGATACTTGGTATGATTTCAGCCTTCTTGAATTTACTGACTTGTTTTATGGCTTAACATATGATCTATCCTAGAAAAGATTTCATGTGCATTTGAGAAGAATGTGTATTCTGCTGTTATTGGATAAAATATCCTATATAGGTCTGTTGGATTCATTTGGTCCACAGTGCTGCTTAAATTCACTGTTTCATTATTGTTTCTCTGGATGATCTACCCACTGTTAAAAGTTAAGTAGTAAAATCCTCCACAATTGCTGTATTGCTATTTATCTCCTTTTACTTTCATTCATTATTGCTTTACATATGTAGGTACTCCAATATTGGGTGCATATATGTTTATAATTATTATATCCTCTGATCCTTTATTCATTACATAATGATTTTCTTTGTCTCCTTTTACCATTTTCAGTTTAAAGTCTACTTTGTCTGAAATAAGTATAGCTTTTTAGGGGTTGCCATTTGTTCAAAATGTCTTTCCATCCCTTCTCTCTCAGTCTATATGTGTCTTTCAGGCTAAAATGAGTATCTTATAAACAGCATATTGTGTCTTTATTTTTTTTAAATCCATTCAGCCATTCTATGTCTTTTAGACACTTTCTATTAGAGACTTTGATCCTTTTATGTTTAAAGTAATTATTGATAGGTAAGGACTTACTATTGCCATTTTGTTAATTGTTTTTTGGTTGTTTTGTAGATTCATTGTTCCTTGTTTCTTATCCTGCGGTCTTTTCTTGTGTATTTTGATGTTTTTTGGTATAAGTCTGCTTTGACTTCTTTATTGTGTTCTTTTGTATAATTACTATAGAATTTTCCTTTGTGGTCACTATGAGTCTTAAATAAAATATCTTATTTTTTACTTCTTCCCCTTACATTTTAGATTATTATTGTCATAAATTCACATTTTTTATATTGTGATACTAATAGAAGATTATTATAGTTGTGGTTATTTATACTACATTCATTTTTTAACTTTTAAACTAGAGTAATAGTGAATTATGCACCACTGTTGCCATATTGCTGAATTCTACAATGACTATATTTTTACCATTACCACTAATATTTACACTACTCTTTATGCTTTTTTGGTGTTAATTAGCATTCTTTTACTTCCCCTCAAAGAGCTTCCTTTAGTATTTTCTGCAAAGCAGCTCTGTGATAATGAACTCCCTCACCTTATATTTGGACAAATTTTTATCCCTCCTTCATTTTTGAAGGACAACTTTCCCAAGTACAGACTTCTTGGTTGACAATTAATTTCTTTCAATATTTTAAATATGTCATCCCCTTCTTTCCTGCCCTGAAAAGTTTCTGTTGAGAAATTTGTGGCTATGGGGATTCCATTGTATGTAACTTCTCTCTCTTCTCTTTCTGCTCTTAAAAATTTTTATCTTTAACTTTTGACAATTTAATTATAATAAGTATAGTGAATCTGGATGTTCATTTTTCTCCCCAAGTTCAGGAAGGTTTCCTTTTTAGTTCTCCTTCTGAAATTCTCATAGTGCAAATATTGTTTCTTTTCATTTTGTCCCATAGGCTTTCTTTACTTTTTAAAAAGTTCTTTTTCTTTTTGCTCCTCTGGGTAATTTCCCATGTCCTATATTCCAGGTCACTGATTGTACTTTTGACATTCTCTATTAAAATCTTTAGTTCAATTGTTGAATTATTCAACCCCAGGATTTCCGTGGAAAATTTTATTTGTTTGTTTGTTTTTTGGTGGTTGCTCTTTCCTTGTAAAACTTCTCATTATGTTCATGCATTGTTTTCCTAATTTTGCGTAGTCATTTGTGTTTTCTTGTAGTTCACTAAAATTCCTTGAAAGGATTGTTCTGAATTCTGTGACTGGGGTGGTTTGTAGGATCTCCATTTCTTTAAAGTGAGTTATTAGAACTTTGTAAGTTCCCTTCGTGGTGTCATATGTACCTGATTTTTTTGTGATCCTTGATTCTTTATGTTGGTATCACTGTATTTGGGTAACTAGGCACTTCTTCCAGAGAAAGTTCTTCCTTAGTCAACACAGTTTGGGTTTCTGGGGGTATGTGCTGATAATGCCTTTGGGAGCTACTATTATGGTCTATTTTGGGGTGAGGCAACTATCTGAGCTCTGAGATGGAGATGGGGATATCTGCCACTGACTGAGAATAGTTGGATAGGACTACTGGCTTGATTCCCTCCCCATGTGAGTCTGTAGGATAGACTCAGCAGTTGTCTGGATTCTCTGTTCAGGCTCAGATGGTTGAGACTGAGTACTATATTCAGTTATAGATGGGGCTATAAATTAGCTTTCTTGCCCTGAGAGAGCAGCTAGTGTTCAGGATCTGTGCAACTCATTGTTTGGGGACTTAAATCTGGCCAGAGTGTGCACTGAATTCCTTGGTCAGATGAGGTCACTAGTTTTGCTCTGCAGATGGGGAAGCCATGGGCTGTGCTCTGGTGTTTAATTGCCACCATGCATAGGACTGTTGAATGGGCTATACAGCTTCCTGTGTGCTATAATTAGAGACCTTGATTGGACAGGCTGAAGGCTGTATTCAATGATGAATGGGGATATGAATTAGATTTTCTGTTCAGGCGCATTAGGAGAAATAACTCTAAAGCTGGTAAAGTTCATTGTTGTTGTCTTAAGCCAACCCATATTCCAAGTGCCCTGACTAAAGAAGGTCCTGGCTTTGCTCTGCAATGTATCAGCTTCACCTACCCCCCTCTTAGCTCCAGGGCTACTGGGTTGCACTGCTTCCTGGAGATGTCTCCAACCCTTCTGATTGAGTGGGGCAGGAAGACACTCTCCACAGTGGTGGGAGCTATTTCTTAGCTCCCTTGCCTGGGCAAGAGAAGGAGAGGACACTCTGGGTTACTCTCAATTTCCCAAGGAGGTTCTCCAGTTGGCAGGGGCCAGGAACTACCTTCACCCTTGGATATGAATTAAACCCCCTGCTTGTGCATACCACAGAAACTCTACCCCTGGTACTGGCTTTGCTCTGGGAACAATCAGCTTTGCCCACCACCTCAACTTGAGCAGGGCTGTGCCATACTGCTTCCAGGATTTTTCACCAGTCCTTCTGGTCATATGGGGCTAGAAGACATTCTCCACAGTGGGTGGAGCTGTGATTCAGCTCCTTGCCAGGGTGTGGGTCCACTAGGCCATAGGGCTGGCAAAACTCCTCATTTGAGAATCCCAACCAGGCACATCTGTTCCCTACCAAGTTCTAGGTGAGAGTGCACCCCTGACTTGGTTCTGTATATGGGCAAAAACAATTATTAGGATTACTACTTGGGCACTGCAGGTATGAACTCAGTCTGCCAAGACCCATATGGTGGCTGTTGCAGGTCCCTCCCTCCTCCTTCACTACAGTCAGATTCTCAGTGATTGAGCCCTGCAGATTCCTCTGCAATGCCTGTGGTGTGAGATCAGAGTAGGGCTCCTAAAAAGTGAACCACAATGCTGGAGTGGGGCTGATTGTTCCCACTGGATCCTCTTTTCCTGCTGGAGGAATGAGAAGTTTAAGGGAGATCTCTGTGCATGGTGCTGCACTTGTCCAGGGTAGAGGCAATGCAGTCTCTGTGTAGACACTTCTCTTACCTTTCTAATGCAGTCTGTCTTGGTCTCTGTGGTTCAAGGAGGGCTTGAGCCTCATCACCATGTTCTAGGATTCTTTCAGTGGCATCTTAATCTTGAATAGTTGTTAGTTGTTCTTCTTGTGATGGAGAACAAAGTCAAGAACAAACTAAGTCTCCACTTGGTCAACGCATTCTTGATAAATTTCTATGATAGGCCAAACAATGCAAATATCTTTCTCTCAAAAGATCTCAGAGTCTGAAATAAGAGATAAAATGTAAGCAAATAACTGAAATACAAGATAGAGAATGATGTTGACACAAGAAATGCATAAATAAATGCATAAATTATTTTAAGTATTATAAGTTAAGTATTATTAATTAAGTATTATAAGTATCATAGTATTTCAGAGAAAAGTCAGATGATATTTAATAGAGTGAAATCAAGAAGAGTTTTCTGGAGGACAAGATATTCCAAGCAGGTATGGACCTGCTGAGATAAAGGCAAAGCTATGCAGGTGGGGGAGAATGGGCAAAGTTATCCTGGGAACTGCTAGCTATTGTTTTTGATTAACATAAGAGATGGGGAGATGTGGGAGAGATGCAGTTAGGAGGGTATGGAAGCCAAATCATGGATACATAGAATATCAACATTATGGGGATCTTCAATTTGGGATTGCTCATTAAATTCCTCATTCAGTATCTGAGGAAAATGAGGCCCAGAGAGGTAAAGTGGCCTGCCCAAGGTCACATAGATAGCTAAGGAAAAAAATAAAATAAGCAGTAGAATTGTGAGTTTTAAATATCCCAGACTATAATCAAAATGTAGTTAAATTTAACATAAGATAAAATTTTAAAATATCCTCACCATGGCATATGTACACAAATCTGGAGTATACCTAAGAGTGAAATGGCTGAGTCAAAGGATATTTATATGATGCAGAAGTTGAGCATTAGTCAATGCTGCCAGTTTACCAAGGTGGTTGTACCAATTTACACTTCCATCAGCAGTTTTGTACAACCTTACCAACACTTTGGATTGTCTGTTACATGTTAGCCTTTCTGATAAGCCTGTAGTATATCTCATGTATTTGGTTTGCACCTCCTGATGACTCATGAACTTGAGCACCTTTTTGTATGTTTATTAGCTATTCGTATATCCTTTTTTTTTTTTTTTTTGGTGAAATGCCAGTTCAAATTTTTGCTTAATTAAAAAAATATGATGCTTAAAAGTTATACTACAGAATTCAAAGTCACTTCAACAACGTAAGTCATTAAAGGCAATTTAAGTTTTATTAGCATATCCAGGACACACATGCCCAACAAAGATGGTACAGGAAGCTAGAGAGTGCAGTCTGGTTGGTCCCAAGCCAAGTTGTTTAATAAGCACAACTTGCCTTTGTATCCTTTCACCTCCTCTATTGGATTTCCCCCCTTCCAACTTCTCTGTGGTAACATAGCCCCACTGACACCTCTTCCCCATTTCTCCAACCTTATTCTATATCCTGGATGGGAGAGTGCATTGGAAAGCACCACTCTTAGGTTTCCCTTTGTACTTTGTGTATATCAATACTTTCATGAGTTTTTAACATGCAAAAGTAGCCTTGAAAAGAGCTGAGTTTGAGAGTGAGGACAAAAGAGAGTTTAATTGAATTGTGAGAAAAATCCATTGGAGCAGGAAAGGATTTAGCCCTTGAAGGAGTATTTAAAGATTTTTTTAAATTTATTTATTCATGAGAGACACAGAGACAGAGAGAGAGAGAGAGAGCCAGAGACACAGGCAGAAGGAGAAACAGGCTCCACACAGGAAGACTGACATGGGACTTGATACTGGGTCTCCAGGATCATGCCCTGGACTAAACCGCTGAGCCACCCAGGCTGCCCTGAAGGAGTATTTAAAGAGGAGAAATGAGAGGGGGATTCAGAATCCAGCAGGGTGATGTGATCACTGAGAAATTCCCAGTGGAGGGTGTTAAATGATTTTGTAAATTAAATTCTTTGAAATTTTAGTCATCTAGAAAAATACATTTATATGGTTCATAAATCAAAATATATTCAATGAAATGTCTTACTTAGTCCAACTTTTGTCCTTATCTACCCCATTCCACTCTCTCTCACTTACAGGAAGTTTCTTTTTTAGTTTTTAGGGTATCTTTCCAGTATTTCCAATACAAACCAACCTTAATTTATGTTTTAATTTTCTAACTTCCAAAAATATTTTAATGGCAGTGTCTAATATTCACTTGAAATTATTTGAGATATGAGGCAAATCTTCAAAATTTAGCAAAATCTGCCTCACACAACACTTTTTTTAAAAAAGATTTCTTTATTTTAGAGAGAGAGAGAGAAAGCAAGTGAGCATGAGTGGGAGAAGGAGCAGAGGGAGAGAATCTTCAAGCAGACTCCTTGTTGAATGTGGAGCCTGAAGGGGACTTGATCTTCTGACCAATGAGATCATGATCAGAGCTGAAATCAAGAGTCGGATGCTTAACCCACTGAACTATCTAGGTGCCCCACAACAGTCTTGTTTATATGTGTGGTTCTATGTGTATCACGGAACAGGATTTGAGTTTCTTATCTGGGCTAACATGATGTGGAACAGTACTGTGTAGAATGGAGAGAGAATCCATACACTGAATTAATTCATCAGGGGAAAAATGAAGCCAGAGGTGATTATGAGAACATAAACCCACCAGGAACTGATATAAATATTGGGAAGGGTGTTGGGTTTTCCACAGAATGTGTAGTGGTGGTTGAAGCCTATCGTATTTAGGCTTTAAAGGACAGAGTGGATTCAAATGATACCTGAATTACATATTATTGCCTTCAACTATGAAAAAATCCTTAATTATTAACCATTATTCTGGAACTTGATGATAAAACATCTCATTGCTAAGCTGAGAAGCTGATATTTTCTAAAGGCAAATGAGTAGTCATTGAAGGTTTTTAACAGGGGAATGACACAATCAGAATTATATTACTACAAGTTTAATTTGGCAGCCCCCAAATTAATAACGCTATTCCTAGATTTGGGAATCCCATTGAAAGTATATTGGTTACCTGTTGATGCATAATAAAGCATCACAAAATTTACAGCTTAAAACAACAAGCATTCATTAACTTAGTTTCTGTAGATCAGAAATCTGGGTGTAGACATAGCAGGATTCAACTCATCACTGGCCATTAGACTGGGAACCCCAGTCCTTCCAAGGTCATTGGCCAGAGACCCCCCTCAATTTCTTGCCAAGTGAATCTGTCCATAGGGTAGCTCATTACATGGCAGCCGGCTTCCATCAGAGCCTGCAACTGAGAGAGCAAAAAAAGAGGAAGAAGAAACACACATAGAGGATGTGAAGATGGCTATGTGAAGATGAACTCAGGATCGTAGTAATGCATCTACAAGCTGGAAGAGAAGAAGGCACTCTCTAGTGCCTCAGAGAGACTATGGCCTTGCTAATACCTTGATCTTGAACTTCTGACCTCCAGAACAGTAAGGCAATAATTTTTTTTGTTCTGAACCAGAATGCAAGGAGGGAAAGGAATGGAAGGGAAGAGAAGGGAAGGAAGAGAAGGGAAGGGGAAAGAGAGGAGAGGGGAGGAGAGGGGAAGGAGAAAAAGAACAGATAAGCAAGATGGAAACCAGAGTCTCTTTGTAACCCAATCTCAGGAGTGATATGCCATCACATGTGCCATATTCTATTCACTGTGCCTTATTCTACTAATTCAAAGCAAATTGTCAACCCCAGTCAACATGCAAGGGGAGGGGGTTACTCAAGGTATAAATACCAGTAGGTGGGATTTATTGGGGACCATTTTAAAGGTTATTTCAACCTAGTAGGCTAGAAGTCGTGAGGCATTGCAGTAGGTGGTTCCTGTCAGGCGAGATAGGGGAACGGTGTGAAAATGAAGATAGAATTAGAATTGCCAGCACTTGCAAACAGATTGGATGGGTAGGATGAATGGAAAAAAGGTGTCAAGCCCGGCTGATTGGGATGATTGCCAAGGGAGTCACAGAGAGAAAACACATGATGAGAGGCAGATTTGGGAGAAACGTCAGTTAACAAGAATAGGTTTTAGGAAACTCAGCATTAAGGAATTAGGAGAGAAAGAACCAAGAATTCTTTTGGTTCCAATGACTTGCAGCATCTAGTGTAGAAAGAAGCAAGACCATATGCCTGGAGTAAGACAGACCTGGGTTCAAACAGCAACTCTTCCCATCACTAACAAGTCCTGTGCCACTGGACAGACTACACTGGTTCTCAATTTCTCTTCTGTTGATGTTCAAGTCAATGCCCACCTCTCCTGGTTATTTTTAGAGGTATTTGAGGTAACCACTTTAAGGTTCCTAGTACAGAGTAGGTGCTCAGTAAATAGTACTGAGTACAGTATCCTTCATGTTCTCCAAAGTAGGTATGAAAATATCCTTTGTCAGTGTCTCCTTACAACTATCAGATAACCCCACTTATATCACGTTATTTTGTCAAATTCAACCCCTGTCATAAAGTTTAATTTATACCTACATGGCATCAAATCATTTTATATGTGTAGGGTTTTTATGTATTTGTGTCAATCATGTCACACAAATATCCCCCAAATGTGGGTACCCAAACATTTAAACTCACTAGCATTAAATGTTACTAGCATTCATTATGTGCATGAAATTAGTGTGTTGCTTTCCTTCTGTTTTTCTTTTTCTCTGAGGCCTACTCCAAAGTTGAGCTAGAAAGTCATTTTTAATAGCCTCTCCTTTTATTGGGCAGAAAGACACTATATAGTAGGTCAAAACGAGATAGAACAACAATCTAAACAATCTTTGAAGACCTGGATTTGAATCCTGATATTCTTTTTTTATTAGCCACTTAAACTTTTGGGTTTCCAGCTTCCTACATTCATAAAAATGTAGGACAGTTTGAGCTGCCTTATAGCCCTCCAGAGTAAATGGCCCAGGATTACAGAGGTGGAAGTTGCCATCATCCTCGTCTTCCCTGTAGCAACTCAGGGGTGAGGGCCACATCATTGCATCTACCCGCCAGTGCAAATGTATGCAGCATTGCCCACTGCCTGTCATGATGGGTGGTTGAGTGGGTGGATGGGTCATTGTGTACATTGCCCTCCAAATGCCAACAGGCAAATACTTGTAACACAAATGACAATCATCAGCTTTACTACCATCTAATCAGCTGTTGCCAATATCATTTCTAACTTCCTCCCATTTTAACCTTTTCAAATAATCATATTGAGTTTAAGAGTTTCAGAGTAGGCAGAAGGTAATGTTGAAGTATTTGAAAGATCAGTTGAGACAGAAATGAATGTTGATATAAATTTGTCTCTTTTTTTGTTGTACCATAAATCTGTAGCACCACAAAATGCATGAGGTTTGGAATTTCACATGTAAATTTTGCTAAACTTTTTTTTTCAAGCAATATTCGTATGTTTGGAGTTCATAATAATTATTTACATAAGTCAAATATTTAAACTGTGCCAGGCTCTGGACTTTACATTTATTAACTTGCCTAATTTCATAACAACCAGTCAAGTGTGTACTATGACTCTCTTTCACATCTAAGCAAACTGAGGCATAGACTCACCTTCCTGGAGATGAAGGTAAGTGACTGAGCGGGGCACGAATATCTATGCAGCCTGGCTGCAGGACCCACACTCTTCACCACTATGCCTAACTTTAAGTTCCAAATAGTTGTTTGCAAAGTGTTGTTTGCCAACTTCTTAGCCTCATAGTCACCGGCAAGTCTCTTACAATATGGATTACTGAGTTCAACTCCTGACCTGTTGAATCAGAGTGCCAGGGTATGGGCCCTAGAAATCTGAACCTAAGCAAGGATTTTGCATTCTTCTAATGCAGACTAAAGTTTAGGAACCACCATACAAAACAGCCTTGGATTTTCCATGGGTCGGGAACCGTTGGATTCTAGATCCTGCCTATTTTCTTGCCTTTTTTGAAAGCTCAGCCCATACACTCTCCAAATGCAATCCTGAAGATCTCTTATTTAATTGAGGCAACAGCATCCAGACTGACTACCCAGGATGCCTCTATCTTTAAATTCCAAGGCCATCTACTTTTCTTCTTTGTTCTTCAGACTGTTAATTTCTAACAGATGTGTTCCCTTTACTCATGCAGTCTGGTCTGGGGTGGATGTCTAAGGAACTACTCTGCCCCTGGCTAGAAGCTCAAGGCTTTTCATGAAGCGACATTTATCCAGGGTTCGTGGGTTTGGTTCCTGAGCCTTATTCACCCTCTACCTCCATGTCCACGGTATTCTCTTGACATTATTATCTGAGGACTCTTGTTTGCATCTGCTGGCCTCTCCTTTGAGTTCATGAGCCATGTTGCATCTCAGCTGCCCTCCCTGGTGAACCCCCACACCTCCCTGTCCCGGCACTTGTGTAAGTGTGACCACTTTCAATATGAATCATCATAAGAGATGTCCCATCTTAGATATCACTTGAATTGGCAAAACCTCCCACCAGATGTCTGTCCCAACTCACAGTTTCTGTTTGGAGAACCCCCAAGAATCCCTGTGTCGCCAGGGCTAGCCTTTGCTTTCTTCCCTTTGAGTCCTCTCTCTCTTCTAGGGTTTAGGTCCTACCCCTTCATCCCAACTGAAATCCTGCCACTGGATTACCACTTCATTCTCACTTCTTGCCATCCTCAGGGTTGCATGTTTAGCTCCAGATACACTTTTAGTTGCTATAGAGGGACCTGTTCTTTCTTGCTACAAAGTTATTCTTGTTCTGTCTCCTATTCTCTTGGTCTAGAATACTCTCTGTTTCCCTTTCAGCTGCTAACTCCTTTTTTAAAGCTTTGGTTCCATTGTCACGTCCTCCTTTACCTCCCATTGACATCTCAATTCAATTCTTTTAAGATTTTATTTATTTATTTGAGACAGAGGGAGACAGAAAGAGACAGAGAGAGAGAGCATGAGAAGGGGGGGAGAGGGAAAGGGAGAAGCAGACCCCCAGGTCCCTGGGATCATGGCCTGCGCCAAAAGCAGATGCTTAATCATCTGAGACACTCAGGCACCTCAACATCTCAATTCTTGATCAAATGTTTTTCCTTTGAAATTCCACCATCCTGTACCTCTCCTGTCACAGAGTTCATCACATTATAACAACATTGCCTTTTTATTTACACATAGTCCCTCCTAGATTCTAAGCTTCATGATGACAGGGAGCCCATCTTCCCACTATATATTTTTTAAAGATTTTATCTATTTATTTGACAGAGAGAGAGAAAAAGCACAAGCAGGGGAAGCAGCAGAGGGAGAGGGAGAAGCCAGCTCTCTGTTGATCAGGGAGCCCAGTGCAGGACTTGATTCCAGCACCCTGGGATTGTGACCTGACCTGAAGGCAGACACTTAACTGACTGAGCCCCCCAGGTGTCCCTTCCTACTATATTCTTAGTCCTCAGGACACAGTAGTTGTTGAAAAATAAACAGTAATAATATTATTTACTATTATAATAATTAATGAATTATTGTGAATCATAAATGTTTTTCCAAGTACTAGCTAAGTGCCTATCTGAATCAGAACACCTTTTGCTCTGGCATGAATCAGTGCCATGTTCTCACGCCTGATCTACTCCCTTGTAATACCTTGCTTGGCCCCTACATTCCACAGAAAGGATAAATCATGACTTTAGAGAGTAGGTCATAAAAGACATGGGTTTCTGCCTCATTGTCTCTTGGATTCTTAGCTCTGAGAGAAGCCAGCTGCCATGTCATGAGGACACTCAAGCATTCCTAGAAAGGAACTGAGGCCTCCTGCCAAGGGTCACCTTCAGTTTTCAACATGTGGGTGAGCCATTCTGGAAGAAGATCTTTATTCCATTCAAGCATTCAGATGGCCATAGACTTGGCAAACATCACGAATGCAACTTCGTAAGAGACGTTGAAGCAGAACCAGTTAAGTTTCTCCTGAATTCTTACGCTGTAGAAGCTGTGAGATGGTAAACATTTCTTGTTATAAGTTTCTAGGTTTGAAAATTTGTTACACAGTCATATGTAACTCATAAATTCTTTATTCAACCTTGTTTCACCAGTGAGAACACTCAGCCCACTATGAAAGCATAAATCTTAACAGGATGACAAAAGTTGAAAAGACATGTAAAAATCTGACTCAAAGTGTGAAAATATGGTAATTAAGGCCAACGTGTGTGCATGTGTATGTGTGTACACTTACACATACACACACACACACACACCAGCAGGTGTCTCCCTCACTTCCCATGGTTCCTAGCTGAAACAAACTGCTCACCCATTTAAGCATAACACACACAATAAATAAACCCTTTACGTAGAGGGTGCCTGGGAGACTGAGTCAGTTAAGCCTCTGATTTCAGCTCAGGTCATGATCTAAGGTACTGGGATCAAGGCCCAGTGGATGCCCATGTGGAGGCTCCCCTTGGGCTCAGCAGGAACTCTGCTTCTCCGTCTACCCCTCCCCCACTCATGCTCGCTCAAACTTTCTCTCTCAAATGAGTCAATAAAATTTTAAGAAAAAAGAACAAGGAAACTAAATAAAGCATAGTATCCATCTTTGGTTTTTTGGATGGAGTGCTAACTCTACAACTGTTTTTTTTTTTAAGATTTTATTTATTTATTTATTCATAACAGACACAGAGAGAAAGAAAGAGAGGCAGAGACACAGGCAGAAGGAGAAGCAGGCTCCATGCAGGGAGCCCGACATGAGACTCAATCCCCGGTCTCCAGGATCACACCCCAGGCCAAAGGCGGTACTAAACCACTGGGCCACCAGGGCTGCCCCTAACTCTACATCTTAAGAAGATCCACTGGTCAACTTAGAAAAAGGAGTGGTGGGAGGATCTAAAATAGATATGCTAAGAAAGGGGCAGCTTTTTTTGAGACAAGTGTTTTTCAGCCTAGGAAGATAAAGCTTGAGAGGAAATATAATTTCAATTTTTAATATCCTACAGGACATGGAGAAGGTAAAGAAGAATTGTTCATCTGATGTCAGGGTGAATGCTTAAGTGTGTAGCAATATGGCCTTTGTGGCGGTCTTGTCTATATTTGGATTATAAAAACAACTATCCACACCAGGAAATCAACATATTTTTTTGAATCGTACAGAAGTTGAAGGTTGAAAATATAAGCAGATACACGTTAAAGCTTAGAAATCACAGGCTTTGGGGGAGCTGACCCTGTAAATATAATAGCCCTTCCTCTCCTTGACCAGCCTTAATCTTAGTGTATTTGAGCATTCTTAAATTCTTGCAATCGCCCCATCTAAATCAGCCTTCTAATGAGGACTCTCACCTTCTCTCATGTCTTCCCAATCCATTCTCCACAAGGCAGCTGGCATGCTCATTTTAAAAATATAAAACTGATCGTCTCTCCTTTGCTATGCCCTTTGGGCCCTCTCATTGATCCTTGCAGGAACACAGCCTCCTTACTGTGGCTCTGGCCCTGTAGCCCAGGTCCTGCCACTTCTCCAACCACCACCTGCCCCCTGCCCACCTCCTTTCTCTTCTGCAATTACCCCAGCCCCTTCCTATGTGGGGCTTTGGCAGTGGGAGTGTGTCCCATGGCTGCCTTACTGTCCTCCTTCAGGTTTTGAGTCTAACTCCCACATCCCAGAAAGGCTTTTCCCGACAATTCCTTTGAGTGCGTGGTTGCTTTCCTTTGCAGCATTTATCATTGCTTGAAAATGAATTCTTTTCTTTTTTGTTTATTTGTTCATATCACTAAGCCCTAGCTTTCAAGTGCCTTCCTTGCCCTAGTATTCCCAACACCTAGCACTATGATTGACATTTGTCATCATCCTCTTCATTATTAGAATAGCAAATGAGACAAAACAGACAAGTGAACAGCTGGATATTTCATGGCAAATTTCCATAATCAACACCATTTCACAAACTCTCCCTCCTTCTTTCCCTCCTCCCTCTGTCCTTCCCCCTACCCTCCACCCCGTCTCTCGATTTCTCTATGGCTTGAAATATGTCAAGTCTTGGCTTTCTACCTTGCTGCTTCCAGAAAGTGCAAAGCAATTATATTCTGCTTTTCGCTTCTGACTCAAAGATTGTATGACTTTAACCGTGGGCTCCCTACCTGCCCTAGTTTCTCTTTAAGTAGAGGGAGCATGCATTTTCTGTTTGGTAAAAGGCTTTTGAACATGTTTAGCTCAGTGGTGTTTTTCTGTTGAGGAGTATTGCTAATGTGTGACAAAGTGTTGAGTGAGTGAAGGAAAGTGCCGTGCGTGGCAGCGCTATTAATAGAGATTTGGAAAACGGACACCTGCAGGAGAGTCAGACTCACGTCCAACCGTAGAACCTAAAGTCTGTGCCAGCCAGAAACTATCAGAGCTTTCCAGCAGCATCGCACTGTAAACATCATTTACTGAATTATCTTCCTTTTTCATTTTGTTGTACTGCCTGCTAACATGATCTCAATTAATATAACATAAAACAAACAGTCGTATTGTATTTGTTCAATTTTTTGAGTTAAACACATTTCGATAACTTTTCATTTAGTTACCATTTTCATGAAATTGATTATTCACTTTTTAATTAAGATAAAGAAGGAATTCACTTAATGTTAATTTTGGTGTTTATATTTTTCCCATCACATGATATTACCTGGGATCATCATTTTTTGGCATGATAACAAGAGTAGAAGAAAAATCAAGGCCTGAGGGAATGCCACTGTGCTAGCTTTGAAATTGGAAACCAAGAGAATAAATATTGAGGAAAGACCTATTTTTTTTCTATTTTTTTTTTTAAATATAACTCTTACATCCAAAAACATTTTTAAAGTACACCCTAGGCCTTTTTAGCAGGCTTTACTTCCTTATAACAAGATTTACTAATGAATTATCAATAATCAAAATTAAGTACACATAGAGGATTGCCTAGCCACAATTCTGAAGTTTAAAGTGGTATGAAAACCAAGGAGGGTTTCTTCTGTTTGTTTGCCGTTGTGGCCAAAAGAATTAAAAAATAAAAAATAAAATTGAACCTGAACCAATGCCTTGTTGTTAATCATCTTTATGTATTTCACTGAGTCTGGACAGCCATACATTTTACTGCAAAAATATTAATGTATTTTATTAAGGGGTGTTGCTTCAGCCCTCATTGGAAATGTTGTTTAAAGAATAATATAGGCACTTTATTATCTTTGAAAGAATGTGAAAAGCTTGAACTCAGTAGCACAAGCAATCTGCAGGTTTTCACACAGGGCTCTGGGGACCTGTGTCATGGAATCATAAAGAAATGTTCGAGTTGGAAGGTACCTAGGAGATAATATATTCCAACCTCCTCGTTTTATGAATGAGGACGCTGAGTCCAGAGAAGTGCAGTGACCTGCCAAAGGTCTTACTACTCGGTTAGTAGCAGAGATAGAAATAGACTCTGCTCCCAAGGTGCTCAAGTCCCGGGCTCCTTCCACTCACAGCGTTTCGAGGAGCTCTTCCCTGTGCTGGGATTTCTGAACACACACAAGTGTGCCCTCTACTCCAGGCCGCTGCTGCAGTGCGGAGGGAAGCCGAGACTGTGCATGACATGTACACATATGTACATGATGTGTGCAGGACATACCTACTTTTGAAAGAAACCAGGTCCCTCTTCTCTTCCTAAATTAAGCCCTATAGAATTGGGTTGATTCTGCTAACCAGCCGAAGGGCAGTCACCGTCATGATCCTCCCCAGTTTGGTAGGCACTGTTCCAAGTGCTAAAAAGGCCACGTCCTTGACTTTACACTCCAATTTAACTTGGTTGTTTGATCAGTTTCTATTAAAAACATGCCAGGATGCATATTAGCTTTCAATCACCAGGAAATTATTGGGCTTCTCCTATGTGCCCAGGATTGTAACATACTAAATCAGTGACTTTCAACCAAGGGCGATTTGCCCTTCGGAGAATGTTTGGCAAAGACTAAAAGTGTATTTACTTGTCGCAACTTGGAATGTGCTATTGGCATTAAATCGGTAGAGGCCAGGATTGCTCTAGAAGCCATTCAGTGCACAGGACAACCCCTGGCCCAAAAGGTCAATAGTGCTAAGACAGAGAAAATCAGAGACTAAACATAGACCATTATTATTATTGTCTTTTCTGGAGACTATATACTTTTGTAAGGGCGACTCAACTAACATTTATGAAGTTACAAAGCATAAATAAATACTAAACTCAGTGCTCTAAGGATTCAGAAACAGAAGACCGAAGTTCAAGCCCCACCTTGCCACTTCTTTCTTCTGTGATCTTTGGACAATCATTTAAGCATTTGGGGCCTCAGATTTATTATCTTGAAAACAAGGCTATTGATGACTAACCTACATATTTTATTGGGCTGTTATATCAAAAGAGATAGTGTTTTTGAAAAAACTTTGAGAACTATAAAGTATGAAATAGATATAAAGCAATAGTAGTACAATAATTCTTTACCACACTCTTTTACCAAATTCAGATAGACATGTTGTAGAAGTGTCCACCCTGACCTCGGCGAACAACATCATCATCTACTGGTAATCCAAGTCAGGAATACCACATCCTCCTTGATCCTTTTCTTTCTTTCTTTTTTTTTTTCTCTTGATCCTTTTCTTTTCTCATTCCCCAATCAGTCAGTGAGTCCTGGGGAATCTAGTTTTTTTTTTCTTTGTTGGGGGACAGGAGGGTAAGTGCAAGAATAGAAATCCAAATGAATACTCCATCCAGGCACTCGCTGATGAAGTTAACGTCGAATCACAGACAAATGGTTCAACACTGTTTGATTATGCTCTGTTGCCCTCTTCCTTTTCTTCCATCTTGCCCTCCTAGCCCTTGAAATTTCTTCCCTTATTCTTCTGGGAGACTCAGTAACAAGGCTATCATTTCTTATACATTGCCTTTTTGGGTGTGAGCAGACTTAAGACCAGGTGGATAGTTGAGTTCAGGGTGAGAGTCAGGACGTAAATGAAGGTGTGGGAGAGCATCATTTGAGGTCTAGTGAAGGAACTCAGATCTTCGGAATGTTTGAGGATCTCAGGGACATCTTTTTGGAAGGCACGAGCTAACTGACCGAACTGAGAACACCTACCATATATGTAAAGGGTACCACAATGTGCTACTTTGTGTAGAGTTTTTTGTACTATGCACACTCAGTATATGAACTCCTATGTATGTAAAAGATTTACTGTAGTTTAATTATTCACTCTCTAAAAAATGTTTTATCTGTGAAATTATTCCTAATAATGTAATAAAGACTCTCCCAGTGTGATTAAAATATATTTTTAATTGAAGTAAAAATAACAGTTTTATATTAGTTCAGGTGTACAACATAGTGATTCAACAATTCTATACATTAATCAATGCTCACTATAAGTGTAGTCACCCTCGGTCACCACACAACGTTAATACAATATTATTGACTATATTCTCTATGTTGTACTTTTCATCTCCATGACTAATTTAGTTTAAATTGGAAGCTTGTACCTCTTAATCCTCTTTATCCATTTCACCCATCCCCTACCCGTCTCCCTCTGGCAACCACCAGTTTAAAAAAAAATTAGAATAGATTTTGATTCACAAACAAATGCTTTAAAGGCACATCTCTTCTGACATGTCAAGTGATGTATATGGGGTAGAAAGAAAAGGACAAATGGACAATGTCTGCATTGATGGAAGAATTATATAGGCACAATTAGAAAACAGAAGGAAAACAACTTCTTTCAAGAATTGATTGGTACAACAGAGCGCTCAGTCAGTTAAGAATCTGCCTCGTGATCCCAGGGTCCTGGGATTGAGTCCTGCGTCACTGGACTCCCTGCTCAGTGGGGAGTCTGCTTTTCCCTCTTCTTCTACCCCTCTCCCCGTACTCGTGCTCTCTCTCTTTCTCTCTCTCTCTCGCTCACTCGCTCTCAAATAAATAAATAAAATCTTAAAACAAACAAAACAATAAAAAATGTATTGGTGCAGATCAGTTCATAGAACCATTTTCACTTTTTAAATCCATCATTTCTTGACTGCTTATAGCATATAAATCTTGTACTATAGTTTCATGTGGGTATAAAGAAACTCAGTGAAATGATTTATTTTTATTTTCTTTCTCTTGCTGTTTTGAGCTCTATGGTAGTATCTGAGACCTCGGCATACAGAAGGTCTGAAATGAAATATGCTTCACAAATTTCCGACATGGAATACCCATAATTATGATTCAGTTAAATAATACTAGTAGCTGGCTGTTAACAACAACAACAAAAAAAAAACTACAGTTTGTTTTTTCTTCTGTGATACTCAGAAGGATTGTGTTTTTCCCATGACGCATAGATATTCGCAGGATCATGCACATTCTGAGTTGACCCTATCCATAAAGCAAAGGAGAACAGTCTTGCTTGGCTGGAGTAGTTGGTTCCAGCATCATGCACACCATCACATGGAGCCAGCCTAGAAGCTTCATTCTGACTCTATACACTAAGTTGCCTTTCTCTTCCCAGACCATCCACCTCTTTGACTTTAGTTTGCTCCATGTCTGAACACACAAAAGTCTCCTGGTGGCCTGGATGATCAAGAAGCAGAGAGATGTAAATGAACTAGTTTAGAGCCCACTTTACAAATTGCAAAGAGATCTGAGTTCACTGGTATACTCTAACCTCCCCATGACATGAACTAGATTGTTCTTGGTGATTTTGATGTCATTTCCAAGGCCTGCATATTTCCCATTTGCCAGGTTCCTCTTGGATGTTAACACGGAGGGGTTTGCACTGGTACCGTTAATGTCAGAGAGATGTCTGCTGAGTTCTTATGGAGATTTACTCTGTAAAATCACATACCAGAATGAAGCTTGTTCCTTTAACAATTCCAGTAGATTTCCTAGGAAAAACCTCTTCCTAGCCCAGAAAAAGCCCATCCTCTATTTTTTTCTTTCATGGAGCTCCATCTAATGGCAATTTCCTGCTTTTCAACAGGGAGGGAAATGCCTGGTCTCCAGGTAAAGGCAAAACTCCCCCAGCTGTGGAGCTGAGTCTGGTGCTTTTTCAGTAAGGGTAGTAAGCCTTGATGTTTATCGTTTGCTGCATCAGGATTTTACCGATTGGATTGATTTCAGTTCTGGGCACTGAGAAAGTCAAGGAAAGAGAAAGCGTATGCTTTCACTTAATCATGTCACAAAGCAAGATACCCCCGCTGCACAGCTCTGAGCAACATCTGGCCAGGGCTGGAGCCACTCAGCTGTTCTAAATGCCAAGTCAGATGAGAAAATCACAGGCTTGAGACTGAAGACTGCAGGAGGCCTCTCTTGTGGCTTCTTACTGCATCACTCCATGGCGCTGAGGCAAGGTAGAGGCATGCAGAAAATGCACACTGCAATGGGCATGCATTTTGAGATGCAAACCGCAGGAACAAAGATACAATGCCTCATCAGTCCTTATGCTGCTCTTGAGTACAGAGACCCACAGTAACTGCTCCCAGGGTGTCATTCAGTAGCTGCTGGAGGCACGCTCTGCTGAGTCACTGGCCTTGGCAAGACAAGCTGGCGGGGACCTGGTAGGCAGGTGATAGAGGGAGAAAAAAAAAAAAAAACTGCTCTGTAAACCAAGCAGCAAGGCCTTTTCCTGAGACTCACTTTTTATTTTAGTCCATTCACTTCTTTTCTATGTTTGTTATATTTTAGCTACTCCAACAGAGCTATAAGTATAGTTATTTACAAATGTCTTGAGTAATTGCAAATACGTTTCCAGGGTGCAGGAGGCTCTTTCTTCCCATCTACTTTCCTTTCTCTACAAACAAATGGGTGTTACGTGCACGTGTGTGCATGCATGCATACACACACACACACACACACACACACAGTTGCAGGAAGGGGGCACTGTATTTGTGATGGCGACTTGGAAAAATTAAAAACTTCAACAGCAGCAATGGGATTATAAAGAAAAAATGAGAAGGACCCCATCCTAGGCTCCCAGCCCCATGTCCGTGACCAAAGGCATCTGACATGCCTGGAACCTCCTTGTCCTCTGCTGGGACTCAGGTGGGTTCCTCCAAGAACTCTGACAGCTCCCACCTTGGGTCTTTGCACCAACTTGCCCAATTGGAAAGATTTTCTATTCTATGTGTGAGCCAGTAAATATTTCCGGTGAAAGGCTGTGAAAGGTGGGAATGACACATCCGGAAGCAGCTGTTTGAGGCCCAGAACACCCAGCAGGCCAGCTGGAGGTCCCTCACTATCTCTTTGTTATTGAGATGAGGTTGCTCCCTATAGAGAGGATGCTGGCTCCTCAAAGGCATTGCATTGCAAGTGTCTTACTATATTTACCCGCCAGTGGGAGTGACTTTGCTTTTCCAGTCAGAGGTGAGTGATTATTACAAAGGATGATCTAAGGACCAAAGTGACCTCAAAAGAGAGGCAGGAAATGCAATAATATATCTCTATTTCAATTCATTTAGCATCGCCCCCTCTCCCCCCAAACCAGACACTGACTCCTCTGCTGGTTGTTTTGGCTTCCAGCCATAATTTGCTTGCTAATAAGGAAATTCTTGCCCTGGACTGCCTTCTTTTCAAGGGTGTACAGTGGCAGTGTCGGTAAGGAAATCTGGATTTAGAAGAAGAGAAAATGCCTTTGAGTTCTCCTATAAAGATCCTGTTCCTTCCCCTGGAAGGGCCAGATTGTGGCCCAGAGGAGGGTCATAGCACTGTGGGAACTGATCCTTTACTTGTAAGTTTACTTCTTTACCTGTCCACAGAACACAAACGCCAACTGGATTCATTAGCGTGATGCTGCCTTACAACAAACACCCACACTGTATCTCGGGCCTAATGGTAATAATATGGGTCCATAATCCACTTCCTTCCCTAAAACAGAGGAAGGTGTATTTCCTCAATTCTTCTCATTCATCCACCCACTGAGAAGATTTCAGATTAGTCTAGAAATAAAAGGCTCAGGATATGAGACGTCAACTTTTAAGCCCTATCATTCCTCTGGCAGTTAAGTGTCACACTTCAACAGTACTTGGGTTTGCCTTGCTGTATTGTCAGAAATTTATTCAGCTGCAAGAAACAGAGAAATGTCCCCCAAATAACTTAAAATTATAAGGCTGATTTCCTGAAAACCTTCAGCTTATATTTTATTGTCTGCAATGTATTGCTTCGCTGCACCCAATTATGACAGTCTAGGAAGCTTGAGATTTTTAGCCAGGAACATTGTTACCCTGATTAAAATTACTAAGGAAGTAGAGAGGGACAGGAATTTGATTTTGGGGAGGAAAGAGTATTGATTGTTATAATCCCAGCATCTACCACTGTGCCTGGGAAATAGTAAATTATACGTACTTGTTGAATGAGGCCCTAAAATATTAAGATAAAGCATGGTCAAATCTTAAAATGCTAAGCCCCTTACAGGTGTCACTAATATAGTGATTAAGAAAATACCTGTGAGAAAATTTCATGGTAATAGAGATAAGTGTACAAAGCAAATATTTATTTGATTCTTTTTGATTCTTAATGTTCTTGATGAAATAGAAAAAGAAGGTCCTTAACATGCTCTAGCCATCTTTATACCATTATAGCTCTCAGAGGTGCAAAGATCTTGGCGTCAGCTCTTTCTGCAATAGTTTTTTTAATGAATTTCTAGGTCAATGGCCTTAATAAACATCACATTACAGTTGTGGGACTGTTTTGGTAGCTTTATAGAAAATTATTCCAAAGATGGAATATCATGTATAAACATTGTCTTGGGATGGTCTTTATTTTTTAGCACCTTGATCATGAGTGAGTTTTCATAAAACAGAGGTATCCAGTGGTGTCTTTGATTTCAATAGAGCCTTAAATCGATTCAACAAGGATTAATGAGCATTGACTATACTCCAGGGATTATATGGGGGGAGAACACAGGCCCTGAGAATACACAGAAGAATCATGTACTATTTCTTTCCTCAAAGAGTATATAATCCAGGGTTGAGAGACATTTCTGATATGGTGAGTGCTAATCTAGATGGGATACATGATGCTGTAGGACACTTAGGAAGGGCAAGATTAGATCCATCCATCTGGAGAAAATTCTACAAGGTTGTTAGAGGGATCTGAGTTGGGCCTTGATTGAGGGCTTTAGCAAGTAGAAGGATGTGGTTGAAAATCCTATCCTTTTGTATTTGATTTATATTAAAATAATTATAGTGGCACAAGGCAAGAAAAAAATTAAGCAAGCATGAAAGAAGTCATCACTTAGGAAGGTAGAAGCTTGAAGCTGAATTAAAATCATACCTTTGGAGAATGTTATGAAACCTGTTTGACTTATAGTCATTAAGCAGTTCACAGTCACTGTCCTTGGAAATGGGATTTTGTAGACTGATCAAACTTTGCAAAGACTAAAGAAATAATGTCTCTTTTCTCCTGACCATCCTTTTCATTTGATGGAAAGGAAAGATGGGAGTTCAGAGTAACTGGCAAGCTTCCCATGACTGTAAAATTGCTGTCTGGAAACTGCTATTTGGCTCTTTGGTAAACAATATATCCCCCAAACTAAAGATCAGGTCATAGCACCATTTAATGATCTCAAAATATTTGAAAAGATACTTAAAAATTAAATCAAAGGTGTAGCTGTTTTCTATAGTGATGCAAAATGCATACAGATGTTTATAGAATTCAAATTTGGAAAGTTGGAAAAGAGGTAAAAAGCATTGTGACAAAAGTCTTCAGATTGAAATTCAGTCCCTGTTAGGACGGAACAGCTGCTTCTCTGACAGCCTGAGAAGCAATCCATGCCCCTCAACCTCCACTCTGTCCTTCCCCACCACTGCCTTCAGGGGGACAGAAGACAATTGAGCTCAGACGTCACATGGAGGTTGATGTTACCGGAAACCCAAATATCCAAACTGCAGTCAATCAAAGCATGTAATATGGTTGCAGATGATTAACTAAATTGATGGGGTGCTTGGCACTCTGTGTACCCTAGATATTTTCTTCCTTGTTAGATACTCCATGCTGCTGGGTTTTTAGAAACCTCTGTTAGCTTGGATTCCTCAGGTTGTGGTTTTTGTTTTTTGTTTTGGGTTTTTTTTTTTTTTTCAAAGCTCTTTTGTGTGTCCCACATGGGAGCATTGGAAATTACTATGTTATTCTCTTGAGATATGCCTAGTGTTTTTACAGCATATTTGCTGTAGTGTTACTTTGTGTTACTTGTAGTTGCCATTCAGCATGGCAAGATTACCTATTTTATTTTATTACTTATCTTTCCTCTTGCACTGTTCCTGTCTTTTTGGAGAAAATGTATACCCAAACCACACTGATAGTTGGTTCTTCAGTGAGAGTAGCTCATGCTCTCCTCCAGGAATGTAGGACATGGGGCAATTTTAGTCTCTCTCAAAGCCAATCAGGCATCTGCAGATAACTTGTGCCTGTTAGCAAACAATTAAGAGAAAAAAGAACTTCACAGTATAATGGCTTGAAGTTGTAGCCTTGACCTTTTAACTCCTTTCAGCAATCGCTGAAATATCCTGCCCTCCAATAACTGGGTACTTTTATCAAAAGCTAAGTTATCACAGTCATGGCAGACTCAAGACAACAGCCTCCCCTGGTGCTCTGTAGCAGTTTCCTGGGTGAAGGTCCCCACTGTGTGGTCATTAAGGCACTAGAGCTCAGTAGCACCTGAAGATTCACAAGGATACCCAGAGGCCAGGATGTAGTCCCAAGAATTGAGAGTGACAGAGGGGGAAGAGGGAACCCTTCTTGACAGCAGCTGTTTGTTCTCAGAACCCTCTTCCTGCTTTTCTGGGTATGAGGACAGTCTATTTCAGTATGGAGTATGTAAACAGCTCTCTGAAACCCCTCTTGTCTTATTTGTTGAGATTAGAAACATAGTATTTTTGAAAAAATAGGAATCTTCTTCCCAACAGGTAATTTTTAAGTTTTATATAGCTGAGAGATACTGTGATTTCAGTCAACATCTTTAGAAACCCACTAATTCTGAGACATAGAAATATTTGCTTGCTGTGGAGACCTTCTGGATGAAAACATTTTGCATATTTTCTCGCTATGTATGAGCAGCATCAGGTATAGATTAAATCAACCAATAATTGACCGGCTAGCAGACTATAGAATGTTGCTACTCTATCTCAAGTTGTTTATTTAAATTAGGATGTCATCTTTAGAGATGTAGTCAATCACTAGGACTGCCATAACTAAGTACCAGGGGGCTTGAACAAGAGGAATTTGCCCATGATTCTAGAGGCTAGAAATCCGGGATCAAGGTGTTGGCAGGGTTGGTTTCTTTGAGGCCTCCTTCTTTGGCTTGTAGATGGCTGCCTCCCTCCTGTGTCTTCACCTTGTCTTGCCTCTCTACTTGTTATGTCCTAATCTCCACTTCTTGTAAGGACACCAGTCATACTGGTCTAGGCCCCACCCACCCTTATTCCCTCATTTTAACTCCACTGCCTCTCTTCAAATACAGTCTCATTCTCAGGTATAGGGTGGTGGTGGTCAGGACTTCAACATATGAATTGGTTGAGGGGGGCACAACTCAGGCCCTGATCAGTGGTATTAGCAAGAAAAATATATTTGCAAAATGTATAGATTTATTGAAGCATATTACACACCAGGCAATGGGATAGCTGTTTTACATATGTAATTTTATACACTTCTTATAATGATCCTAAAAGCTAGATGAGTAGAATCTCTATTTTGCAAATGAGAAAATGTGGGCTCTGAAGTAAAGTGACTTTCCCAAAGCTATAGTGAACAAATTGTTGAGACCAAGTCTCCAGAAAGTGCACACGTTACCATTCTGCTCCTCTGCGATGTATGCAAGGTCACAGAGCTGGCCGGCAGCAAAGGCAGGCCTCCTAATTCCCAATGCAGCATTCTATTGCACTCATGTGCAAATGATCCGAGAGTAATGGAGTTTTCACTACCTCGCTTGTTAAAAATGAGGCTATCATTTTGCCTTGTGTTAGGCTGTTTTATATTTCGAGGGATAGAGAGCGATGAACATGATGAGATGTTAAAAACCACCAATGCCTTGCTTATTAACTCAGTTAATTAGGACTACTGAAAGGATATTAATAGGTACTGCCACTGACCATCCCGGTTTGCCTGGAACTGAGGGCATTTCCAGCATATGGGATTTTTCTGTTAAACTTCAGACAATCCTAATTTTAAAAGCAGAAACAGTCTTTTGTTTTTATTTTTTAAGACTGTATTTATTTATTTATTTATTTATTTGAGAGAGAGAAAGAGTGCTGGAACAGTGTGGAGGAGTAGAGGGAGAGGGAGGTGGTAAAGCATCTCAAGCAGACTCCTGGCTGAGCACTGAGCATGATGGGGGGCTCAATCTCATGATCCCAAGATCATGACCTGAGCCGAAACCAAGAGTCATTTGCTTAACCGACTGAGCCACCCAGGTGCCCCAAACAGAAACAGTTTTAAAGCAGAAAATATTGGAAACAATTTCAACAACTACAGAGGCAGGCCCTCTGGAGAATGGGACTACAGACACAACAGCTAGACTCCTTAAGGACTGAACATACAAATGGACAATGGCTAGACCATATATAAAACTAGACCTTTGGCTGGCAACCTACAGTCCTTTTCCCAGGAAGCCAACCCCTTGTCTGCAATGAACAACCAGTTATGTCTCACTTGAAGGAAGCCAGATTGCCATTTCTGGTGGCAACCCAGGAAGCTAAACAATAATTTCTGTAACAATCAGCCCAAAATGTCCAGGGCTTAATTAATAATCAATGTCTGCCCTAATTTTTGTTCCTGCTCCCAACTTAGGGTAAATCAGAGAAAGCCAAATATGCACCCCTAACCAATCACACAGAATGTCCTACTTCTAGTTAGCCCACCAGTAGTTCCCCTTGCCAAAGGCCTAATGAGGGCACACCAGAAGCCTTCTCTTTCATCTACTATAAAGTTTCCCCCACTCCTCTGCCTGCTTTGAGTCCCTGTCAAAGGCTGCAAGTGACATGGCAGTCTCCCTTGCTATAGCAAACTCAGAACAAATAGCTTTTGCTTGCTGTCATTTGATTGGCCTTTATTTTCACATTCCATCAACAAGACACATCATTCATCCTCTACTCTAGCGTTCCACCATTTTGGACAGCACTCCGCCTTTACTGTTCTCACCTGCTATGATACCATTGAAAACTGTCTGTGCCTTTGTGGTCTCAGGCTTCTGTTTACTGCCTTATTTCTGGGCCTTCAGGTTTTCCTTTCCACCAGCTGCATCTATCTTTTAGTTGAACTCCCTGAGAGAAAGTGTCAGAATGCAGCATGCATTGGGTGCTAAAGGAACATCCTTAGTATGCATTGTTATGACTCCAGCCAACTCATAAGCTGCTGGCCAGACTATAAATGACTGCCTTTGGCTCAATGGCTGGTCCTTGGCCACAGAGCAGCTTTGCTCATGGTAACACCATCATGTGGTACAAAGCATGGCAACTCATGTATAATAAGGCCATTTCATTCAAATAGAGTTTGTGATTATGGCTTCACAACGAGTATACATTAACAAAACTGACTAAGGGTTATGTCTGAAAATGACATTTGGTCCTTATTGAAAAGATATGTTTGAACGTGTGAAGCACACACAGCAAGGCACCCTACATATTCTTCTTTACTTTTCTTCTTTCCAAGAGCTCTTTTTCACTTTATAATTGGAAGAAAGAGAAGCTTTGAGTACGTGCTCAATTTGATTTGGCAGATTTTTATCCCTGCCATGTTACTACTGGGCTTTACTGAACAGAAAGTCTTGCAAATTAGATTCCAAGTGAACAGTGTGGGATTCTCCACCTTAATGAGTCATCCCTTGCATGTGAAACCTTTCAATAAATGATGTATCAACTGTTATTCATTACTAGTTCTATAAAACTACTTTCTTCTTAAAAGAATTAGACCCAAAGAATGGCCACTTTTGAATCTATTTTTCATAAAGTTTTTCAAAAATTTTTAGTTAATTTTGAATTATTTGTACTCATTTATTTATCATTGGGTTTTTCATATTTACAGAGCACCTTCTATCTTTCAGGCTTATTATTTACCTGCTAGAGTGTGATTTCCAAAGCAAAATTATTGTGTCTAAGTCCTCAGTTACTTTCCTGTGTATATGCCAATAGATAAATGCTCAGAGAAACATAATTTCAATATCAAGAGATCACCAGGCTCAAAGAGAAAGTCACTAGGCCTTGAAAACAGTTGCTTTAGGATCTGATCTTCATTATCTATGGAGATAAGAACTGCTAATTTGCAGCATTTGGACTCATCCAGATTACTATAAAGATGAGCTCTAGAAGCAAAGAAAAGTCACTAGGTTTTGTCTTCATTTCACAGAATGTCCCATACAAGACACCCAGTTCTCTTAAATTTGGGCTCTACATACTAAACAAATCACTGGACATGTTTTCAGATGGTTTTTCTAACCAGAAATGCAACTTGTCAACCAGAAGACCTAAGTGTCTTGCCAGTAGTGTTTTTCACAGTAAGATGATAACTGACAATCTCTCTACAAATTCATATTTCTTGGATGCAATTTGCTTGTTCCAAGTGCTGCTCAAACTTAAAGGAGAGGAATTTTACCAGCCTAGAGGTCCTCTGTGACCAAGACTCCCCAGGGTGGGATAGACACCCCCTTCATGTCTTTCTGTGGTGCCCAATACACATGCTGGGGCATATAGTAAATATGAATGACAATTATCAGCAACCCATTTCTGAAAGGAAGTGGTATTGTGAGGTTTTTTAAGACTGCCCCACATAAAGCAGGTCTAGGAACAATGAATGGGCTGAGGCGATCTGCTCTGAGAATCAAGTTGGGTCAAGTCAGCCAGAAGCATAGGGCAGGGAAAGAGCATGGTTGTGTTGGAGAGGTGTTGTGGGGGCGTAGGAAGTAAGAAAAGGGGTGGAGAATGACCGGGGGTTGGGAAAACGGAGTTTCATTCTCAAAAGTCAAAACCCAGGGATTGGCTTAGAAAACAAGCTCAGAAAAAAGGGCTGAGAAAGAGGCTCTAGTAGGTCTGGGCAGTTAAGAAGAGCTTACTGTTCCTACTCTGTACAAAACGTTGTCCTGTTCCAAGATTTCTATTATAAATTCATTATCCACATTTAACATCTTCACTGAGTCTTGTCGTGGGGTTAGGAAGCAGATATTATTGTGGACTGCTGCTGTGTTCACAAAGCAATCACTTACATAAATTCCCTTTATCACTGCTGAGTGATGGTGGAAGTATCCACTGATAACCTCTGAGAGCGTCAACTTCCTACCAGCTGCTGAGTCACCATATCAAGCATATTAATACATCTGCAAGAGAAAATTTCAGTTTTACACAGGATATAAATGCAACAGATATGGTTTCCCTCAAGGGAAAATAAGAGTTAGTAACTGACAAATATAAAATATCAATTACCCCTAAGATTAATATTGGAAAAAGCCCATAGTCTCTATTTTAAAAGTGGCTTCCTTGCTCACAAAACACATGAATATGACCTCCATAGGGTAATGACAGGTTGGATCTCCAACACACATTATTGGCATACTTTAGACATTATACCTCATTAAGTGTACAGGGCTTTAATTCACCCATAAGCATACCCTATAGTTCTAAGACTTATTTTCTACTGGAAAATTTATTACTATGGTTTCTTATGTGTTTGCAATTGTTTTAAACAAAGCACATTCTGTATTGCTACATTATCTTCTTTTAAAAGATTAGAGCATCTATATCCTGGATGAGTCAACATAGCCAGTTGGCCAGTCAGAAATGATTCTGTGCCCATCAGAGTCAGTTGTGACAAATATTCATATCAAAGGGCAGCCATAAACGTGTGTGCAATACCATATTAATCAAAGGCAATGCATGCCATGCAAATGGTTAGGGGATGCCTTCTAATGACAAATTCTACAAATGGCCCTATTATTTCTGCTTCAATAAATAATAGCTTCTTGGCAATGCAATCTGAATAATCCTTTAGTTCTGCTGGAAATATGAATGCCCACCTTGGTTTAACATTTGATTTTTGATCCCAAGAAACATTATGGTGTGACTCAAAATGATTGCAACTGAAGATAAAGGCATGTGATCTGTTGAGACTCAGACATGATATAGTCTGAATTTTCTCTTCTGCTCTTTTTCAAATTAAATTACTTTCACTCTGCAGTTTTAAAAAGCATATTTTGTGAGGAAGAAATGCACTTCAATATATGCTATCGGGACAAATATTTTCCATGTTATAAAATAATCATAATAATAAACATAAAAAGAGAAAGAGGAGGAAAGAAAAAGAAGAAAGAAACTGGACCCTTAACCACATGCTATAGATAAAAATCAATCCCAAGGAAAGATTTAAATGAGGAAGACAAAACTATAAAATTTTTAGGAGAACATGTGTCAGACTGTCTTTACAAAATTGGAATAGGGAGGGATTTATTAGACAATGAAATCCAAACAGTGAAGGAAAATATTGGTAAATTCAATTACATTAAATGGAAGAACTTTCCATCCCTCCATCCATCGCTCCTTCCCTTCCATCCTTCTATTTTCCCTCCTTCTCAAAACCTATTGGATCAGAGCCTGGGATAGGAAGGCCTACCTTGTAAAGCTGCAGCATCTCAGAGGTATGTCGGGGCTCTTGTGAGGAAGGTGCACCTAGTCGTGTGGCAGCTTGGCAAGGGCAATAGATTGCTTTTATATGAGGACTGACCATATAAGTAAGTATACTGAGGATAATGGGAGCCAGATTTCTCAAAGTTAGAGAAAGAAGCTACAGATATTAAAATGGGAAAAGCTAAAATAAATCTTGTAGTTTTCAATATAGAAAGGCCATAAACATAGATATATATGTATATGTAACTGTATGTATATGGGTGTGTGTGTCTTTCTCTGCAAGCATTCATTATTTCCTAGCTCTGCCTACTGAGAAGTCCTGGAAGCAGCAATACCTCAATGGTAATAGGTATCCGCATCCTGAGCTTGGGTTATTTATTCATTTTTTTTAGATTTTATGATTTTATTTATTTATTCATGAGAGACATAGGGAGAGAGGCAAAGACCTAGGCAGAAAGAAAAGCAGGCTCCTCGCAAGGAGCCAGAAGCAGGACTTGATCCCAGGATCCTGGGATCACCACCCAAGCCAAAGGGAGGCGCTCAACCACTGAGCCACCCAAGCGCCCCCTATAACTAAGCTTATAAATATCACTTACCATGAAGAAGGACTCAGGATCCTTGGAGAAGTGACTGATTTCTAGGGCTGGGTCAGGGAAATTACACTGCTATGGTGCTAGGAAGTAAGGAAGAACTCAAAGAATGATAAAGCGATGTAAAAAGGACACAGTAGCTAGTATAAGGGGTCTCCTATTGGCCAAATCTGGGACAATCCAAACATCAAAATAAATAATGACAGTAACAAGTTATAATCTACTGATTTAAATAGGAATATCTGAGTCCAGACTGATATAAATAAATAAACAGGCAAAAAAATGAAGAGAAAACTTCTTACAACATTTCTAACAATAACACAGCAAGTAATTCATGTAGAACAAAGTTAACATTAAAATATCATTTTTTGGGCAAACAGAATAGCAATTACTCGGGTAAGAAACTTTAATAGAGGTCACATTTTAATGGAAGTAAAAATTTGAAGAAAATCAGGTTGTTTTCATAGCCTCAAAATATCTTTTCACACTAAGGAGGGCACTTGATGGACTGAGGGGACTTGATGGTATTATACTATATGTTGGCAAACTGAATTTAAATAAAAAAAATTTTTAAAATAAATAAAAATTGATAATGAAAAAGTATTTTTTCACAAAATACTGACGAGATACAAGAGGGAAAGAGTGAATTTACAGTGGAGAAAACAGACAGCTGGTTGTCATTACCTTAATCAAATGATCAAAGCTGGCATAACTAGGAATGAGACAAATGAGAATCACGTACCAGCTAATAGGATACAGTGGGGAGAGCATAGCACCAATTCAAGGATCTATGCATCCTGGAATACACAAATTTTAGAATTTTAATAGAATTAAATATATTCTAGTTATATATACTATATATTATAAATTTATATGTATTCTATATATTATATTATAACATAATTATATTATAAATTATAAATGTATATTTTATTATATATAGTTACTTTTATTAAGAATATATCATTAGAATATATATAATACATAATTAGAATACATATCATATATTACATATAATTAGAATATAAATATAATTTTATCTATAATATGTATATTCTAGGATGTATTTGTGCTTAATCATTTTTATGTGTGCTAATTTCCCCTTGGATTAATGTTCATTTTGGGGTGTAAATTATCTATTCAAATGATTTGCCATTTTTTAATTGCTTTACTTTTTTGTATATATAGTCTGGATACAAGACCTTTGTCAGATATATATTCATGAATGAATATTTTTTCCTAGTCTATGGTTGTCTATTCATTTTCTTAATAGTGTTTTCAAATGAGTAGAAGTTTTTGACTTTGATGAAATTCAACTCTCTTTTTCTTAAACAATTCATCCTTTTTGGATCACCTCTACGAAATCTCTGCCTTCCCCAAATTTCCAAAGATACTCTCTTACATTTTCTTCTAGAAACTCTATAACTTTAGATTTTACATTTAGGTCTATGACCCATCCTGAATTAATTTTTTATAAAGTGTGAGGTATAGGTTCAGGTTCATTTTTATCCCCTATATATTTATTCTAGTTTTTCCAGCTCCATTTGTTTAAAAGACTTTCTTTCCTACTTTCTTTCCTACAATTCGTCTTGAAACCTTTATTTAAAAAATCAATTGATTCTATATGTATCAGTGCATTTCCCAACTTTCTAATCTGTTCCATCAATTTATTTGTCTATACTTATGATAATTCCACATTATCCTGATTACTATAGCTTTATAATAGGTCTTAACATCACCTTAAAACTTGGTGAGTCATCCAAATGTTTGTGGAATCATGTTGGATTCCTATTGGCGTCAATTTCTACAGAAAAAAGTCTTAATGTTTTAGTTGAGATTGTATTTAATGTATGGATTAATTTAGGGAGAATTGGTATCTTTTTTTAAAAAGATTTTACTTATTCATTTATCAGAGACACCGGGAGAGAGGCAGAGACACAGGCAGAAGTAGAAGCAGGCTCCCACTTGAGTCCTGCCAGGACTCAATCCCAGGACCCAGGGATCATGACATGAGCCAGAGGCAGATGCTCAACCACTGAGCCACCCAGGCGGCCTGGGAGAATGGATATCTTAACGATATTGTGTCCGTTGGGCCATAAAAATTCTGTCTCCCCATTTATTTAGATTTTTTATCTCTTTCAGCAAATTTATAGTTTTCATTTTAGAGGTCTTGCATGTCTTTTACTACATTTATGCTGAGATATTTTATGTATTTGTTGCTTTGATCAGAAAATATTTTCTAAGTGTTGTCTGCAAGCACACAAAAATAACATTAATTTTTTGGCATATTGACTTTATATCTTATGACCTCTATGAATTCACTTATTAGTTATCATAGTATTTTATAGATTATAGATTCTTTAGGAATTACTACATTAAGAATCATGTCATCTGAGAATAAAGATGGTTTTACTTTTTTCTTTTCAATGTTTGTTATTTAGTTTCCATGCCTTGTTGGCACCACTGACAATTTTAGCCTGTCCTGTACATTATAGAATATTTAGCAGCATCCCGGGGCCCTACCCACCAGATGCCAGTGGCACCTTCCACCCACCCCCACCCACTGCCCCTCCACCCTTCTGAGTAACTTCCAGGCGGGGTGTACTAGGGAAGTCTTCAAGGGGCAGAAGCTGTGTAACAGCAGGAATGGAGGGCACAGGCTTGGGAGACTGAAGAAGAGAGACACAGAGGCAAATAGACAAGAGGAGAGCTCCAGAAACAACAATTTGGCCAGTGTGATGGGAGCAGAAATAATCAAGAACAGGGATTGTGGTTATAGGTGGGATGATGTCTTGGGGAAAGTTTCGGAAGGTCCTGAAATACCACAATTGAGAAGTTTAGATTTTCTCCTTTATGACAATGGCTTTTTAAAAATCTTTTTCGCCCTTCATCCCTCCCTTCCTATTTCAATTCCTTCCACTCTTTTTCTTTTTTTCTTTTTTCTTTTTTTTTTCAAATATTAGAGCAGAGCCCTGAAGAAATCAAATTTAATCTTACTTGGATGACTGGTATCGAAAATAGAGGAAATCAGAGAAGCTTCATCAAAATGTGCTCTGCGGGGAGGAACCCTGGAACCTGCCACATGATCTTGCCCTTGAGGTGGCTCCTGAAGTCCCTCTGTGGCCCCCCCCCCCCCCACCACCACCGTGTTCTTTGAAATAGGGATACAAACAGCGACTCTAGGTAATGAGCAGTCATTAATGGATTTTGGAGCTGAGAAGGGAAGCCTTTTCCTAGCTGTGAGCCTTAAGAAAGTTATTTAGCCTCTCTGGGGCTCATTTTCACTTTTGTAACATGGAGCTAATAATACCTTCTGGAGAAATTGTAACAATTAGAAACAAAGTACTTGGCACGGTGCCTGGTGGGTAGGTGTTCAAATAAATGTAATTGCAAAGTTAATGATCATGACGATAATAATGGAAACAGAGGGTGTCACCCAGCACTGAGTTCCAAATTCCCAAAGTCATTCTGAGATCGTCGTTTGCCATCAGATTCTTGGCTGACTCCCAAGCCAGGTTCAGAAGAGCCCTTGCACTCTGGAGCCCCCAGAAGGACTTAGTGCTTGTAGGCTCTGGCAGCTTCGGGGTGTCTGGGGAGGGCAGTCCTACCTGAGGCTGTCCTGAGTCTGAGACATGTGGCGCTTGGGGCTGACTCTCTGCGGTGGCTCCGGGTCCCCTGGCAGTGTCACTCTGGTGTGAACCTGGTAGGCCCTGGGACGGAGCAGGGGCTCCCTCCCCTCCATACCGAGCGTGGCACAAGTCAGCATCTCCCACTGCAGGCCGGTCCTTGCTCCAACTCTGGGGCTCCGCCAAAAGCAGCGAGCTGCCCTCTTATTCCTTAAGACGCGTCCTGTGTCCTTTTATGGATAGAAGACATTTGAATTGTGTCCTAGCTGTGCACATGTTCACCCTTTAGAATTCATTTGCCATTTGTTTATTTATCATAAATGCAACAAATTGAAAGGGAGTGCCCAGCGTGTACCAGGCCCTGGCTTAGGTAGGCAGTGAAAGACCACGGTCTGATGTCAGACCATGTAGACATCATATAAATGCTAGTGACATATATGTAACATACATAAAATATATATTATATATATTTATCAAACTCAATCTATACGCATACATGTGTGTGTGTATATATATAAAAACTCAAAAGATACTTAACATGGCAAGTCAAAGCCAACTTTGCAAGTGTTTGTGTCTTTCCAGGGTGACTTCTATGGCACTGCCAACACCATCTGCTCTAGAGCAGAAAGACTACTTAATAGCCAAAAGCAGCTGCCAGCTTAGGCTTCAATGTACTCTTGTAGTTCTCTCCAGGATGACCTGATATGACCACCCTTCTAGGTAAAGAGGATTCTATCTCCATTTGACGATTAACCCTCAACCTGAGGAAAGAGAGGTCCTGCCAGCCTGGCTGACTTGAAGTCACAGGAGGGTAAGATTTTCACAATTTAGAGTCCTACCTTGAAAAGGCCAGTGTGTCAATCCCTCGGGGGCCGGGGGGGTTGGGGGGGGTGAGGTGGGGTGGTGAATTTGGTTTGGTGTGGTTGGGGTCTGACTGTTTCAGTACGATTGATATGAGGAAGGATCATATTTCTGAAATACTAACATGTGTTTCATTTTCCCTGATATTTTTGAGTTACAGTACAACATGGTGACTAATCCCTAGGAATGGAGTGCAGGCAGGGGTGAAGGTAGGAGTGGGCTGGGGAAGAAAGGGGAGTGAAGTGCATTGGCATCGAGACTTTTTCCATTCTTAAATTTGACATAAAAATTAGTTTTGCTATAGGGAAAAAAAGAAAAAAAAGAAATCTCCTACATACCTGACATTCTGGGGGTGAGAGTTCAAAATGCCTCAGAAACTTTAGGGAGGGGGGTTAGTCTGCAATTAAAGTATTCCAGTACTAACTGCTGTCCAGTGGCCAACTTTCACAAACTGCTTAATAACAAAAGCAAGATCATTATAAGCAACTTGGGAAATGCCAAAGTGCTCAAGTAAAGAGAAAAAAACATTTATAACATTAGTACCCATTTCCTTCCTTTTTTTTTTTTACCCATTTCCTTTCTATATACATATATTTTTGTTTTGTTTTTGCTTTTTACAAAACATCACTGAAATGAGATTGTATATAAAATTTATCTCACTGTCTTATCTGACCATTAACATTGCTTAAGAACATTTTTGTCATTAAAAAGCATATACATGTATTTTTATTTATTTATTTATTTTTATACATGTATTTTTAAATGAATTATGTTATGTTGCAAAATTAACCCATATTCATTGCATAAAATTTAGGAAAAAGAGGAAGTAAATAATCCTAACTTCAGGGGATCATTACTAACATAGTTGTTAAAGTAGTTATGATATTAATATAGAGCTACAGGCAAGTGTTCTACCAGTAAAAGCTCATTATTATCTTTATCTTTCTTTATCTATTTTCTTTTATCTTTCTTTATCTTTTATCTTTGACCTGAGATGTCAAAGGATCAAAAAGAGTACAGAGTAAAAGACATGATTAATCCAGTACATTGGAGGAACATCAGGGGGAAGAGTGGCCAGAGTTAGCAAATGGAGATAAAAGTGTCTTCCTTTTAGGGTTCTTATAAGATATTTCATATAAATGTAAAGTGTTTCTCACAGTGCCTGGCATATGATCAGCACATATTTATAATTTTATACTAATTTTAAACAAAGCAATATCACCTTCTACAAATTGTTCTACAACCTGCTTTTTTAATATTGAATAATATATCGGGATCATTTTTACATGTTAAACATAAATCTGCAATATAATTTGAATATCTACATGGTGTTCCTTTCTATGTGTATGAGACAAATCAAATGTGATTTCCAGTGGCTGCATAATATGCCATCATGTATATGTGCTATAATCTATTAACATTGTGTCATCTGTTACCATCCAGCTGCCCAGGGACAATGAAGCCATGCTAACTATAATGAAATATATTTCTCTGACTCTCTCTTAATTTTCTTTTGCTGGGCTTTAGGTCCTCTTCAAAGACTCCTCCTGTCATTTCTAGGAGTCCCCAACGGATCCAATCTATTCATTCAACCAACAAATATTGAGCACGTATCAGGTACCAGGGAGTGTGCTGAAGATGCAGTAGTGAGAAAAAAAGGACACAGCTGCTGTTCTTTGGGTGTTTTCAATCTAAAAGGGGACACCAGACCTTAATCAAATAATGACTCAGGGAATCAAATGCAAGCTAACTTAAGTAACTAGAAGAACGAGTAGAAAGCTTATAAGAACAATGGCAAAGGTACTTGACCTTGGCTGGGGCTCAGGTCTCCAAGGAAGTTCCTAATTGAAATGAGCTCTGGGGTCCGGGGAAGTTCATGGGGTCTGGGTGAAGTGGTTCTGAAGAAAGAGGGCTGTCTCTGGCAGAAGGAACGGCAAGGGCAAGAGCTCTGTGGTAGGAGAAGGCACAGTATGCAGGATACACAGTTCAGAACTGGCAAGTTTGAATGATTTCAGCAGGCTCTGAGGCAAAGTTGCTGCCCCTCATTATCTGGTACCTGGTTCTGGGGGTGATAGAGGCAGGGGAATAGTGGCCCTAATTGTCAGAACCCATTGAGGAGGTAGGTGATGGTGTGGGCTCTGGGTTGGCTAGTTTGCATATGAAAGTCACACTAGCGGGCAGGTTGTTTGCTATCTCTAGAAATTGGCTAGCCCTAGGATGGGAGTCCCTCCAGAGTCAGTAGGCCCTGAGATGTCAAAGGATCAAACAGAGTACAGAGTAAAAGACATGATTAATCCAGTACATTGGAGGAACATCAGGGGGAAGAGTGGCCAGAGTTAGCAAGAGGGACAGATGATGAGGAAGGATGACATTTCTCACTGTTTCTGAGGGACTTCAGTGAAAAATGATCTTCCCAGTTTTTGTAATCCTTTCCCCCTTTGGGCACAAACATATGGCTGGACTGGAGGTCTAATCTGGCTGAGAGAAACATCTGCACTCAGATGTGTCCCAGCAACTATCCTCCAATAACTCTTGATATAAATTACATATCCTCTAATATGTCCTAGCAACATATTGGCCTAAGCCTGAGTGCTAGGTCTCTTCCTTGGGAATATATTATTTTCTTACATTCTTTGGTCAAATTAGCCCTAGGGCAGTGGTTCTCAATCAGGAACAATTTTGTGGGATTTAGGACATTTGACAATGTCTGGAGACATTTTTGGTTGTCACAACTTGGTGGAGAGTATTAGAGTGCAGAAGTCAGGGATGCTGCCAAACATAACAAAATGCTTGGGACACATTCCCCAACCCCCCACCCCACACACACAGCAGAGCATCATCTCTCCCAGAATGTCAGTAGTAGGGCTGAGACTGGGAAATATTATCCCAGATATCTGTATCCTGGAAGTGAATAGAGTCAGAGGTTAAGCCATGGCCCTTCACAAAAAGAATTTTTCATTAAAAATCACCCTGTAGTGGATATATTATATTCATTATTTGTATAACTTGTCTTTTAGTCTCAAG
The DNA here is from genome assembly GCF_003254725.2 of Canis lupus dingo. Classification (NCBI taxonomy): domain Eukaryota; kingdom Metazoa; phylum Chordata; class Mammalia; order Carnivora; family Canidae; genus Canis; species Canis lupus. The sequence goes on along the minus strand of NC_064274.1, from coordinate 21,713,826 downwards.
AAATATCTGATTTTTCTTCTACCTATTCCTTCTCTCTATGTCTGTTTTGGAAAAGAAGGCCTGGGGGCATATTTAGAAAGAGTTACCTAATCTGCTATCTTATAGCACCATTCCAAAGCTCTTTAAGTGATGGTCTCCTATTTGTTTTATTTTTTTTAGATTCCCTGTTACTTTATGAAATTGAGTCAAGTCGACAAGTCTTTAATAACTGCCTACCATATACTTAGCACATGTCATTCTGGAAATCTAACACAATGCCTGACCCAGTGCACAGAGGGACCTAACCCATGAGAATGTACATTATCTTATGTACTTTTCCCAGTAGCCTTATAATGAAAGGATTCATATACCTCCGCTTACACGTGAGTAGATAAAGGCTTGGAGAGAGTTGAGTTGTGCCTAGATCACGTGGCTAGTATGTAGTAGACTCTGGATTTGAACCCAAGCACATGGTCTGCCCCAAAGCCAATGCCCCTCTTGTGGAACTCCATAACTCTTTCCCACTGATGAAAACTGGGGAGCACAACTTTTTATCCCATTAAGAACTATCCTCCAATTGGCTCTTTTAATTTAGAGGACTCTGTTCAGCTCATTCAGCTTCTCCACCAAAGAAGTGAGCATAGTTCTGGATGAAAGGAAAAATATTAACCAAAGGAATCAACAGGCTTCATAATAGTTTAACTCCCATTCTACCAGAAAGTCTGACTCTCAAAAACTCTGACTCCCACCTAATTAGTACCTTAGTCGAGGCGCTATAAATTAGCAGAGATTAGTTAGGGATAATGAAAAAGGTGGGGGACATATCCTAACATTGCTCCAGTTTTATTCCACAGATAGCTCCCTGGGAAATTAAACAGATTCTCATTGAGCCTGAGGTGAGCCTTGAATTTCAAAGAAGATGAAAAGACTCATCAGAGCAAACCTATTCCTGCTCTTGATAGAAATTACTTCTCCTCAGATGTCAGCCCCTTCCCCACCCCCTCAGACTATCTCTTCCAGACTGTCAGCAGTTATTTTTTAAGTTTTATCCTTCTGTACTATTTTAGTGGGGTTTTTTTTTTTTCCTATTATGCCCATATACCTGCTACAAAGTAGGACATGAGCTAGCTAGCTAAATAATCTTTAGTAAATACATAGAACTATACCCTATGGTAGAGCTTTAAAAATAAAAGGCATAGGGCAGCCTGGGTGGCTCAGCGGTTTAGCGCCGCCTTCAGCCCAGGGCGCGATCCTGGAGACCTGGGATCGAGTCCCACATCGGGCTCCCTGCATGGAGCCTGCTTCTCCCTCTGCCTGTCTCTCTCTCTCTCTCTCTCTCTGTCTATGAATAAATAAATAAAATCTTTAAAAAAAAATAAAAATAAATAAATAAAAGGCATAAAGAAAGTTGCAGAACAGTATATAAGATGTGATTTCAACTGTGTTGTAAAAGGAAAATATATTTTAATATGTTCAAAATATGTCTGGACTAAGACAATGGCTATCACAAGGAAGAGGAACAGAGGAGGTCAGTCGGTGGTAGGGTGTAGGAGATGTTCACTTTGAAGATTTGAAGACCTAGTCCACTTTCCCAGGTAGAATTCTATAGATGACAAGATGCCATTTTGAAAGTTCATGCCTTATCTATAATTTAAGGCATTAAGTTCTTGATTTGTTTACTAAAGACTATAATTAATTACAGATCATAGAGACTCCTGATAAAATACTTAGTCTCTCACAAACTGCTTTGCACACCAGAGATCCACACTCTGATTTCAGAATGGCTATACCTTCTACCAGAGAGTGTAACACATCTTCTTTGCACTAATATATTACACTTTTTAGGTCAATACTCACTTACCTGGCACACTTCAATTGACCCCTAGCAATGCCAATTTTACTGTACATAGTTACAACTATCACTGGGCACAGAAAGATTTGTATAATCACCATCCTGCCCTTACCCAACAAAAATGATACAAGTCATTCAGCAGCTGATCTCAGTTAAAAGCAGAATCAGTAAACCTTTGTACTGGTGGGTTTGCCAAGCAGAGCTCCTTGGCGCTACAAATGTACTGACTAGTTGGAGAGAGAGCCTCCAGGTCAAACCATTCACTCTGCACCCCTATCTTTCTTCCTTTGGTCCAACTTTTTTTTTCATGGTCATACTGCAGTCTCTGCTGAAATTTAAGAAAGACTAAAAATCAGGGACACCTGTTGTAGTTGGAAATGACCATGCTGTCTGTGTTATAGTGGCCATTGAGCCTGACAGCTGCACAAATGCAAGGCCAGTCAGGGACCACTTCAATAGAAGGGACTTCTCTGGAACAAAAATGCCAACAGAAACTCAGAGCCTGGACTGTTTTGCTGTGGCTTGCTTGCTTGTTTGCCTGGTGTTTTACAGAAAGAATACTTTCTGGTCTGTCTCAAAGTGGGGAATCATCAAAATTATATATATCCATCTAAATATTTTGTTTTATCTTAAAGCATATATGTCTACTTTCCAGTGACTAATGTAGGGCCCAGGCTTGATTTGAGTGTGGACACACTGGACTTATGTTGTTGCCCCTTTTAAGTGAATTCCAGTTTTTGACACACCATGTACGATTTCCAGGTTGGATTTCTCTAAAGTAGAATTCGAACTCCAAGACTACTCGTGAAACAGTCGTAGAGTAGATACCATCTAGATTTTTACAATCTTTCCCTACAGAGTTAACTTTCCCATACATAATTCCATAGCAATATTTTTGGTAGCTTGTTTTTATTAAGTCTTTCCAGGTCATTCCCGTTAGTATTCATAGAAAAAAGGACTCTCATTTCACTGGCTTATATAATATGTAATTAAAAGAATATAGTCAACAAGTACAGCTGATCCCTGGACAGTAAGTAGCCCAGCTGGAGGGTAGGTGACTGAGGGAAGAGCTAGAAACAATGTCCTGGGGATGCCTGGGTGGCGTAGCGGTTTAGTGCCTGCTTTTGACCCAAGGCGTGTCCTGGAGACCGGGGATCGAGTCCCACATCGGGGTCCCTGAATGGAGCCTGCTTCTCCCTCTGCCTGTGTCTCTGCCTCTCATGAATAAATAAATAAAAATCTTTAAAAAAAAAAAAAAGAAAGAAAGAAAGAAAGAAAGAAAGAAAGAAAGAAAGAAAGAAAGAATGTCCTATTACCACTGAAACATCAGTCAACAAGTCTTAACTCTGGGAGAAGGGGAAGCGTATGTCGGTTTGTGGCGTATCTACTGTTTATTAGTCTCTTTTAGGGTCTTGCAATGTGTTTTAAGCAGCATTGATGGGATCTTATGCAGAAGAACAGAATATCTGACAGGAGTGGAGGTGTTCTTGGGGAATTGTGTTCATCCTCCGCTGCCCACTCCTTCTATTCCCCTAAGGTGGCCCTTGAAAAGCATCGAGAACACCTAAGGCTGTGTGAAGCATAATATGCAAACCTTGGAGAGTCCAATCCTTTCACAATAGAATGATAAACCAAAATCTAAGGATACCGTGGCCAGAATTGAGCTTTTCAGATTCCTGGGCTTAAACCTTTTCTGCTACATTTTCTGACTTTTATTTTCCATGCAACTTGAGGCTGCCCCTCCTGGGGCCTTTCTGGCATCTGATCATCTTTGTGTGGCAGCCCAGAGGCCAGGAAGGAGTAGGGTGGAAGAGGCTCAGCATGGCCCTCACTCTGTATAGGTCTCTGAACTTCTTGCCACTAGCATCTAATCCCTATGAATCAGTGTGTGGTGGGAAAGGCATGACTTTCTTTCTGACCTTTCTGCAAGACTGTTACTTTTCAACACTCTGTGGGCTGAAGAAGTGTTTTCCTTGCTAAATACATGGTGTCACTTTTGCCTCCAAATTACAGCCAGGGGAGGTAACATCTGAGATGGGCTCATTCAGGAGAAGAGGGTGGAAGAGTGGAAGGGCAGCTTTTAGGAAAGCCAAAAGCAAATGCAAAGTTTCTGACTTGACCTGAGCCAGTACATTGTTCCAGAAGCAGAAGGTGAGAGCAGAGGCCAGAATCATGAAGGGTCCCGTATCCACACTCAGAAGTGTGGAGATTGTCTTGAAGGCCATAGAGTGCTATTAAAGGTTGGCAAGTAGGGGCGTGGCATGGCCAGATTTGTCATTTAGATGGGTCACCCTGTCAACAGGAGAAAATAGCTGGGGGTGGGGGGGGATTGAGAGCAGGGAGACCAGATAGGAGATGGATGGCTACACTAATTCAAGGAAAGATGATACAGTCCCACGCTAAGGCTGTGACAGTGTGGATGGAAGAGAAGAGGCAGTTCCCAAGGCATTAAGGCATCCCTGGGTGGCTCAGCAGTTTGACACCTGCCTTCGGCCCAGGGCGTGATCCTGGAGACCCGGGATCGAGTCCCATGTCGGGCTCCCTGAGTGGAGCCTGCTTCTGCCTATGTCTCTGCCTCTCTCTGTGTGTGTGTGTGTGTATGTCTCATGAATAAATGAATAAAATCTTAAAAAAAAAAAAAAAAAGAAGAAGAATGCCGGTACTTAGAACACTTTCCAGTGCTGACTAGAAAGTTAGATTAAAGTGACCAAAACAGTTTGCCGGAGCATGGAAGAGAGTGTGCATGTGATCAAGCTTCTGACTCGATTGCAAGGAATATTCTTACAGCTTCTAGCTCTCCTACTGGGGCTACCCCACATGTGACCGAACAGGCTGTTTAGTGCTGTCCACTACAGAAGACGCTACTGACACAGACTGTAATGTGTTCAGGCCACAGCCCCTTCAGTTGTACAGTCCTACCATCTTGCTTCTCTATGGTTGTGCAAACAAAAATTTCCAGAAGAAGTCTACATAGCTTCTTGAGGAATGTCATGTGAGGTATATAAGCCCAACTAAACAGAATAGGTAAGAGTAAGGAAAGATGCCTACCAGGAGCTTTTAGGAGCTAATGCCAACCTGAAACAGTCCTTGCCCCACACAGGCTCTGGGAGAGGAAAGGAGGGCAGACGGCAGCAGGCATTTGGGCAGTTGGGAAAGGACCCAAGGAAGTTATACGAAGCACTTGGCATCATAACAGCCTGAGACAGAACTTCCACCAATGTAATGAGGCTCTGAAACAGAGAAACAAGCCCTATCACAGACACCCGGCCATGGTGCCCAATTCAAGGGCTCTGGGAATGGCCTGCAGGGGAAGAGTCTTCATAATGGCAAGGCCCTCGGCAGTATCTGCGTCCCCCACACACTGAGAGGCATTTCCTTTCCCTTCTGTGTTTGGGAGAGGCTGTGTTTTGTGCACTTCCCTTTGCTTCACATGAGTCAGTATGGATGGTAAGTCTTCTAGAGGCAGGATCTTTGTTCACAATTCATGGTGCATCTGAACTCTAGGAGAAGTAAATGAGTATGTGTAACTGTCCTTCAGTTTACCCACTTGATGTATTTCTAAGAAGCTGTGGGTGTACCGCATACAAACCAAGTTTCAACACAAGTTGTCCCTAACAGATGAAAATTGCAAATGAAAGTGCCACATGCTGTGTAGATCACACGATCAGTGCCGAACGGTGCCTGGCACATAGCAGATGCTCCCTGAATGTTCACTGAATTCACAAATAAGTGGGTTATGTTAACTAAGCACTTCCACACAAATGATCTCATTTGATCCTCCCAAGTCTCAGAAGTAGGTGTTGTTATCTGTGTCTTATAGAAGAGAAGACGGAAGCTCTGAAAGGTTCGCTGACTTACATGCTCAAGGTCACACAGCTACTATATGCTGTGGCTGGTATATTAATTGAGATCTTTTGATTCTTTCCACCACTCGACAGCTGTTTGTAAAAGCTTCAGTCTGCACAATTCTGATTTAAATGAACCTACTGAGCAATCCTCTGGTGAAGAAGAAAAACATGCCTAATGCTTATGTTATAAGTCATTTTGGGGGTATTATTTTGGATTTTCCAGAGTGGGGTTCTCCATCTTGTAAATGCATAAATCCCTAGTTTGCACTCATTTTGAAGACTGACTAACTGTAGCACATAAAGGATACACAAATGGTAACTACAAAGAGAAAGAAAAAGAAAGAAAGAAAGAAAGAAAGAAAGAAAGAAAGAAAGAAAGAAAGAAAGAAAAAGAATGAAAGAGAAAGAAAGAAAGAAAGAAAGAAAGAAAGAAGGAAAACAAGGAGAATGAAAAAAATAGACTTCATCCCTTCTTTTGTCCTATTAGAATCTACTTCTCTCCTATTTAGCAAACATTACATAATACTTTATTTCTTATTTTCTGCCTTGTTCAAGGCCTAAATATTTGTTTTCTAAAATTGGGACCCTGATTGGTTGGGTTGACATGGTAAACTAATGAAGTCGAAATTGATCTGTGGAGGAGTGAAAAACCTACTCCTCCAAACTATAGATGCTGGAAACCATAGATGGAGGAAGTCTTGAGCTTTCTTCTATGTAAAAATGGAAGCAGTGGAACCCCCTGGTGCAGGAATCTTGTCTCAGAATGTGTCACCTCTCACGTGTACCAGCGAGTGGGCTCTGCCCATGTGGTTATTCAGATTCCCATGCCTCTCCCACCTGCTTGAGGCATCTGGGGCCAAAATCAGCTCAAAACTTCACATCCTCTGCCTCCCTAAGTGACCCCTAAGCCTCCCGCTGAAGGCAGTGTTCTGGTCCCTGTCCCCAACTGCTGTTGAACTTTGCGTGCTTGGTGTGCTTTCTCTCCTGATCTTTTTTTAGGTAAGAGTGAACAGAAGCCCAAAGATCAGGTGTTGGCTACAGAACAAAGATGTTTACTTTCCATTAGGATCAAAGGTGAACATAAATCAAAAATAAGTATAGCACCTTGACCAAGTCTTTCACACAATTAAACAGAATCTATTTTGATAATTATATCAGCAGAAACTGCTCGGGAGAATTTGCCTAAAGCAATGATTATCTTAATCTGATCTACCAAGTCCTCATTTGACTAGCAAAGTGTCACTTCATGGCCACAGGACAGGAGATTGCAGCACAGATCTCAGGAGATCTTAAAGTGGTATTTTTAAGAATTCCAGAGACCTCAACCTTGCCTGTGGTTAAACTTTATTCATTCAGCCTTCCCTGTTTCAGAACTTTGTTTTCCAAGTTAATCTATCTAAAGTGCTGAGAGGAAACAATTGAGTAAAATCTAAAGGAAATTTGCTTCATATGTTAGTTTATAAAAGAGGGTCCAGGAAGTCCTAAATACATACATGCATGCATAAAATTTTGATGGAGGTGACAATGTATTCGCCAGCAAGCAAACTGCAAATTCACAATGGTGTTTATTGAAGTGCACTATATTTAGCAAAGGCAAGTCTGATGGGGCTTGGCTTCGAGAGGGCCGTTTGATCCTTCCTTTCATCACTGCCTGGTGAGGAGGACCTTGGCGAGGCCTGAGTGGGGAGAAATCACCACCAGGGCTTCCACCGCACGAACCTCCTCTCTTGTGACCAAACATAGCCCTGCTGCTTCAGGAAGGTTTGCATAAAAGGGATTGGTTTTCATTTGATTCTGCAAATGAACTCACTGTGAAAGCCTGGCAGAAAGGAAGAGAATAAGAAAGAAAAAAAATTCTTAGGCAGTTCTGGCCAGCTTCCAAAAGCTTCAAGCTGACAGCACAAGTGGTTTAATCTGCTTCTTTAGAGCTGAAGACATGCTTAACTTTCAAGGCCACAAACTTGGGACTTAATGAGTGATCACCTGAAATTCTGAATTTTTTTCTGGTAAAAAACAAAAACAAAACCGGGGATCCCTGGGTGGCGCAGCGGTTTGGCACCTGCCTTTGGCCCAGGGCGCGATCCTGGAGACCCAGGATCGAATCCCACGTCGGGCTCCCGGTGCATGGAGCCTGCTTCTCCCTCTGCCTATGTCTCTGCCTCTCTCTCTCTCTCTCTCTCTCTCTCTCTGTGACTATCATAAATAAATAAGAATTAAAAAAAATAATAAAATCTTTAAAAAAAACAAAAAAACAAAACCAGAAAACAAGATATCATGCTTGAACTATGCCACCTTAAAATAATTTTTTTTAATTGTAGAAATGGTGGTCCCTTTCTTGAACTTAAAAAATATTGTAGAAATGTGTCACTTCTCTGAGAATCATTTTGCATCTGTTGTTACCATATGATTACATTCAAACTGTTGAAGGCAAAAAGATAGCCCTCTTTAAAGTGAAATGAATCGAGCTGGATCTAAAATAACTGTTATTTATTTGCTGACTGCTTACCACCGGCAGGCACAAGTCTTTGTTTTATTAAAAAGATAAGTAGCGATGAAACATATTCACTGTTTTCAGGGGCTCACAATCTACCAGGGGAAGCACACATTTATGACTAGGTAAAGATATATATTCTAATTTTCACATAGTGCAATGAGCATTACATAAAAGGTATGGGCAGGACACTGTAGAAACAAGAAGAGGTAGTAATGAATTCAGCTGCGTGGGGCACAAGTCTGTCTTGGCTTCACATAGATATTAACATTGAGGCTGGGCTTGAAAGAGATGCTCTCTAACAAGACTTAGGAGTCAGGCCAGCACCAGATGGGACATACTGTACAGCGCTTGTTAGCAGTGAGGCCAGCTCTGTTCAGGTACAGGATTACTCACCTGCTGCTACCTATCCAAGTGCCACAGAACTCACTAAGCTGGAAAGCCAGGCTGCTTACTGGCCTTCTTGCTTCAGTTCTCGTGCTTCTGTAGAAGTCTCCTCTCCACAGGCCTCAAGACTCACCCCCTTCCTCTCTGAATCATGTATTTCTTTAACATGTATACTTATACATGTTAAATACATGTTAAATAAAAGCACCTACTTCACAGCATGCCCTCGGCTAGACCCTTGGAATATGTAAGTCAACAAAACAGACAGTAACCCTCTCCTTGTTGAGCTTATTTTCTAACAGTGGAGACAGTCACATGAAAACACAATGAGTAGAAAAGAGTACATTTTATATTAAGAAGTAGAAGTACGATTTAAAATTTTGAACAGTGAAAGGACGTCAGAGTAGTGGCGTTGGGAGCAGGTTGGAATTTTGAACAGGGTGGCCAGGGTGGACCTCGTGGAAAAACTGACCTTCAGCAGAAACATAAAGAAGGCAGGGGGCAGGAAGTGGTGGTCACCATGTGGATAGTTGGGGAAGAGTGTTACAGACAGAGGGAATAGCCAGGGTAAACAACGAAAGTAGAACAGCACCTCCTGTTGTCCAAAACAGTGAAGAGGCCATTATGGCTGGACCAGCGAGCAAGGGGGAGAGAAATAAGGATGAAGTCAGAGAAGAAAGAGGGGGTGGTCATCTCATGGAGAGTCTTCTGGGTATTATAAGGAATCTGGCTTTAACTCTGCGGGAGATGGATTTTAAGCAGGAGAGTGACATGCTTGGACTTATATTTCAAAGAGAAACAATCTGGCTGCCCTGTTGGAGTTAGGCCATACGGGAAAGGTTAAAACCACACAAATGCTTCGGATCTGGCTTTAGTAATCAGGATGGAGAGCTGGAGGCTGAGAGGAGGAGAGGAAGTGGAGGAAGTGGGGAGGTGAGGGAGGCCTCTGGGTATATTTTGAGGACTGAGCCAACAGTATTTGTGGATGGATTGGCCAGGAGGTGAAAGAATGGGAGAGTTCAAAGATGACACCAAGGATTTTGGCCTCAACATCTGGAAGGATGGAGTTTCCATCAGCTGAAATGGGAAGAGCTACATGTGAAAGAGATTTAGGATAAGGTAAGGAGTTCAACTTTGGACATATGAAGTTTGAGGTGTCCATTAAACACCCCAGCAGAGACCTGAACCAGAGTTCATGAGAAGGGTTAGGATAAAGATATTCATTTGGGAATCATTGCTATGCAAATCATACTGAAAGTATTGAATTCTACTGGGTGAAATCATGAAGTGAAAGTGTATATGTGGAGAAGAAGAAAAGACCATGTATTGAGAAAAAAGGAACAAACATAAAAGACAGAAGGAGAAATCAATGAGGTAGGAAGAACTCCACACAACATAGTCTCCTGAAAGCCAAATGAAGAAACTTACAGTCAAGGAAGAAGGAATGGTCAACTGTGCCCATTGCTGCTGAGAAAAGTAGAGGGCTGACCTTTGTATTAAACAGTGTAGGGCCGCCTGGGTGGCTCAGCAGTTGAGCAGCTGCCTTCCACCCAGGGCATGGTCCTGGAGTCCTGGGATCGAGTCCCACATCGGGCTCCCAGCATGGAGCCTGCTTCTTCCTCTGCCTGTGTCTCTGCCTCTCTCTTTGTGTCTCTCATGAATAAATAAATAAAATGTTTTTTAAAAATAGGTAGTGTAGGTCATTGTTCAATCCAAGGACTCATCTGTAACTTTTATAAGAGCAGTTTTGATGGAGTGTTGAGTGCAAAGTGTGTTGGGGTAAATCATTCCCAGTCTCTGTTTCAGAACCACGTTCCCCAACCTATTTCTATCTGCTCTGTATCTTAGCCTTCTGTTTACTTTGCTGGTTCCTCATTTCTGTCTCCATATCAAATTTGGATTTGGTGCTGAGCCCCTTTTCCATGGTTATAACTTTGAGGCCTTTAAATAATGTGTCCCAGCCACATTGCCTCTAGATGCTCGAAATAAAAATCCTTTCCAGCTCCCTTGGACCCAGACCCTTTCTGTTCTGACATTACCCATATGACTTATTGCTACTGGATTTGTCCTGGCTTTAGGTTCAAGGGGAGTAGACAGACATAAGATTCAAAGAGTTTACCACAGATTGGGTTGCTGGCACAGCGTTCTTGGTGCACAGATCTTACCACACTTCTTCTTTCCCATGGTCCAGTCTGTTTCATTTCTCCTGAGGCCTGGATGTAGCAGCTGGCTCTACCCGTCCTGTCTTGAGCTGACCACAAGGCCTAGTTTCTTTTAGTGGCCACTTGGCTTCTGGAGAGTTCTACTTCCCTAGCCTGTCTTCCTCTAAATTCCTTCAAAGCTCCTCTGGAACTTTCTCTTTTAAAGATCATCTAAAGGTATAGGAGCTTCCACTTAACCCTAGTGTTGGTCACATTTCTGAAAACTTTGTGGGCTTAATTAAATTCCCATAGTAGGGTTAAGTTAAGAAGCCCTGCAGAGTTTGCTTTCTTTAAAGGAGATTGGGCTGCATTTCAATTTCATGGTTATATGTGATTTTGGTTTTCCTTTCTCCATGGAAATTGACAAATGAGGGGAGAGGATCTAGTGTAGGATAGGCCTACTGATGGTGACAAGTATCTACTATCTTGGTGCATCCCTTGTTCTCCATTTTATTGGCTTTACAGAAAGCAGGCTGAACTAAGTGACTTGCATATTCATTCTTCTTATAGATTTCTACTCCTCCTCCAACCAGGAAATCACAAGCCCACTTCTTTCCCCCTGAGGCTGTTGAAGAGGAAAGGCTTGGTTGAACCTTTGTTTCTAAATGAATATCTAGGGCAGCCCGGTGGCTCAGTGCTTTAGCACCGCCTTCAGCCCGGGGTGTGATCCTGGAGACCCGGGATCGAGTCCTGCATCCGACTCCCTGCATGGAGCCTGCTTCTCCCTCTGCCTGAGTCTCTGCCTCTCTATCCCTGTGTGTCTCATGAATAAATAAATAAAATCTTAAAAAAGTTAAATGAATATCTAGTATTAAAGATGATCTCTATTTGCCTTTTGTATATACCTTTGATGTATCTTGGGTCAATAAGTTATGAAAACTTCATGAGATGGTTCCATAAAGGTCAACACTCATTCACAGGGTACCTGGAGTCATGAGGCCAACTGTAAAAGCAGCACCAGCAAAAGCAGAGGCCTCCCTGTGCCCTGGACAACATTCTAAGCACTTCACATGTTTTACCTCCCTAAACCCTCACTCTGACCCTATTAGCTATTATTACCACAGTTACAGAGTTGCCCAGTGTCCCCTTAAGAGTGTTCTACATTCTCTACTCACCAGACACAGGGGAGAACATTCTTACTCTCTCCATGGAGTCTTCAGTATGGCCCTCTTTGTGCCAGCAGCTGTCTGAGCTGAACTTTAAAAAGTGCAGCTCTACAAAGTGAGAACTGAGGAAGACACACCCATCCATAGCAAAAGGGTAACTGTGTGGTCTAGATGTCCGTTCTGAGAGGTGTAACACTTTGCTGAGAAGTTGTGAACTCCAGTCCTCCTGCACTCCACTCCCACCGCACATATCAATACAAATGTACACCAAGCATTCACTTCAGCCATTTCAAATAGTTTACATTTTACCACATGCAAAAGTATCAGAAATGGAACAGGTTTTAACCTTCATGCCTTTTAAAAACACTCAGGTACTACATCAAAAGTCAACCAAGTGAGTGAATCATTTCATAGAAGAAAGGCAACAAAGAACAAATAAAAATTTGAAAAGAACAGGGCTTTGTCCGGGAAAGAAAAAAATTGCCAGTCTTTCTAGATAATCAGAAGGATTGGTGGTGCCCAGACATAGGTTTTGTGTGGCTATTTAATTTGTCTAATTAAGGTTGCTAGAATTCATTAAACTTCTTCCATGGAAACAGTATCTCAGGCATACAATTGTTTTGAGCTCGTTTTGAGCACAGAACAGGAAGCAAGCTTCAGGATAGAACTGAGAGGCCAAAAGACATCTCTAATGTTTGAAGTAGAGAGCGTTCTTGAATTAAAGTGCATTTGATTTATGCATATTCAACCACTCTGTGGGAGTGGGAGGCTGGGAAATAAAATGTTATCAAATGTTACTTTGTATTTATTATATATTGAATAAACATGTGCACTTACATATTACATATTTTACATAATTATGCAGATTCACAAGTTATATTATATAAACTGTACACTCAAAACCCTGAAATCAGACTTTATGAGCAGCTCAAGGGATTTCCAAGGGTAATTTTAGCATTACTTGTTTATCTTGAGCACAGTTCTAGAAGTCCAACCAGCCTGTGACTCCTCTGTGAATTAAATGGGCCTTAAGAGGATAAGAAGGCCAATGGGATGGATGTCTCTTGGACCCAAGAACTAATCTAAGTCTGATTATTACTAAGGTGGGGTCTCTACCTGTCAAGAGCCTGGAATTCCCCCCGGAATACAAAAGGAAAAGGTTCAAGTGATTCAGGACTGTGTTTGATCAGTCTGTTAGGTTTTATCCAGATCATGTCAATGAGAGCATGTTTTTTGGGCTGCTGTATTAAAAGTGTGTTGTGTTGAGTTAGAAATGGTTTTCTTGCCCATGAGCTTGCTTCCGTAGCTACAAAAGACATTCAGAGAGAACAGTTCACCAAACTTAGCCCAAAAAATCCTCTGCACCTATTTCTATTCTTAGAGGCCGTGTGTGTGATAATTATACAGAGACCAACTCCAGTCTTATGGAAGGGGGTATATGTTTACAAGGACTAAAATAGTAGCACATTAAAATCAGGCAGGTGCTTGACTGGGGAATGTAAAACCATCTTCTCAAAGAGGCTCTGGAAGTTTTTATTTAAATGTTTTCAGCAAAATAAACTGTTACTAGGAAAACATGTTGTTATAAATATAAGAAGGGTCCGCGGGTTTGAAATGTATCTGGCTGATTTCTCCTTCCTTGTAGTTCCACTAAGCCTACATGCTCAGCAGTGAAAGTCAGATCTCTTGATACCCTTGATCACCCCTGGCAGCGGGCAGAAAATGGTTGGCTTTCTGAGCTTACAACAGACAATCTTTCTTGATTGATGACCCCTGACCTTTTAAAGATTATGTATTCAGAGATCTCATTTGACCCAGGGTCTCTCGTATGGTAGAATGGGCCAGTCTACAGATACCTTACATTCTCCATGTGAGGAAAAAAACACAGGAAAATGAGAGTAAACAGCAAAAGAAGAAACAATGCATTAGTTCAGAGAGTTCATAATTTCTGTGGGTACTGAGAGTAAGGGTCACTTTGTGACGGTGATGGTAGCCAAAGGACCAGAGATAGGGGGCTGGAGCAGAGAGTTCAGAGGAATCGTGAGACCTCTGAAACAGGATGGTTCGTACATATTTATTTCCAGGAGAATCATCAAATTGAAATTGTCAGATTCTCAAAGGGTTTTGGGAATTAAAAAGGATTAGAAGCTTGTCATAGGAGATCACTTTAATCAGTCTTACAAGATTCGTGAAGTTACAGAAGGTATAGAGGAGGCCATCTCAGGAAGTGGGGAGAATGCAAGACATAAGCAAAGAAACACTCTGAGAGATGAAAGTGCAAGGCATACTGGAAATGGTTTTAGATTTGTGTGATTGGGACAGGGAATTCATATGGAACAGCTAGGAAAGTAAACCTGGAGAATAGGTAGGAACTGAAATGGGGGGCAACTTTAAATGAAACCAAAGGAGGGACACCTGGGTGGCTCAGTGATTGAGCATCTGCCTTTGGCTCAGGGCATGATCCCAGGGTTCTGGGATTGAGTCCCACATCAGACTCCCCGCAGGAAGCCTGCTTCTCCCTTTGCCTATGTCTCTGCCTCTCTCTCTGTTATCTCTCATGAATAAATGAATAAAATAATAAATAAATAAATAAATAAATAAATAAATAAATAAATAAATAAACAAACCGAACAAGATTGCGTTTCCTTCTATAGACCATGGGGAATCACTGGTTCCACTTCAACTGAAAAAATATTGTGTGTCTGATACCTACAAAGCAATGTGCGGTGTCCTAGCTTGCAGGTGGGGATGGGAGGCTCATGTGTAAGGGAGAAGGGTTAAAATTTGCTCGAAGTATAACAGTAATTAGCAACCATTAACATTTACTCCCGTGCTTACTGTGGGTCAGTCCTTGGACTAAGTGCTTTAAATGGATTATCTGATTTAATCCTCACACCGCTGTTGAGGTGTACCCTATTGGAGTAAAAGGAAATTACATTACTTGTCCTTAGTTATACAGCCAGGAAAGGTGGAGTCATTATTCAAATTCAGGCAGTTGTAATTCCACTGCCTAAGCTCTGGAAGGCTCTTCCGTTCACTGTTTCGGAATATCCCGACCTACTGCTGCAGCCAGAGATGGCCATGATCCCATGATTCTCATCAATACCAGGGTATTGACATGTCTAGAGGCTCCCAAAGTTTACTGATTGCTACTGATGTGGCAAAATGAATATTGCATGTTTCTATAAACAATCAACTTTATCTCAAGACTTGAAAAAAAATATATGACAACAGATATGAGAATATTATGCATGTAAAAATCACATTGATTAATTTAATTTTTAATGAACATAGCATACATGCAGAAAAGTAAACAATCACAAGCATACAGCTTGTTATACTTTCACACAGCAGATGCAATCATGCAACCAACACCCAGATGAGGCAATGGAGCTCTTCCAAAGCTCCCATCTGCCCTTTCTCTGACATCATCACCAGCAGTAGCCATCATGTAGTATGTTTTCTTTGCAGCTGGCTTCTTTTCCTAACTTTGCATTTATCAGATTTATCTATATTGCTGCCTGTAGCAGTAGACTATATAAGTGACGTTAGCTTTTAGGATAAAACCTGATGCCACAATGAAGTTATTTGCTTTTAAGGGAATATTTTCCTATTTTTTTGAGAATGAAGTTGAGTCTCCTGTTTGGTCACTTTGATGACCAGGTTTGAGCAATATAGGAGAAAGCACTCAATTTGGCATCAGAAGAAAGGATTCTAGTCTTCCTCCACTACTCATAGCTGTGTGACCTTGGGCAAGTTACTTAAATTCTCTGAACTTCTTACCCTATTAATAAAATAAGGAAGTGGGAGTGGGGGAAGGCGGTGGGGGGGGGGCGATGTCTAGGAGACCATTGAGAGAGGAGGGCAGAAGGCGTGAATGTCTCTTGTTCTACCCCTGTATGAGTTGTCTTTGCTTCAATTCTAAGCTGAATGGGCTTAACTTAAAGAAAGTTGATAGAAAAATAAAATTTTTCTAAAATAAAATTGTGTTTTCTATTACAAAAGAAAAGCATATTTGTTGTAATAGTTCAAACAACACCAAGCTGCATAAAAGAAAATTTGATAGTAATTGTTCAATCTTACCTTCCCAGTACACAAAAACAGTTAGTTTGGTGTTTATGCAACTATACATTTTCTATTGGCTACAACTATACTTTCCCTTAATGAGTTTTATTACTGTTATTTTTGAAATGGAATCATACTAATACATTTTCGTCTGTAATTTTCTTTTTGTGGAAATTCTTTCAAGACCGAAGCATATGTTCCTATTCATTTAATGTCTGCAGAATTAATGTCTGCACAATGTGCCATAGCATGCATGCACTTTAATCAATCAACCATTCCTTTACTGATGGATATTTAGGTTGTTTTCCAATTTCTTACTATCACAACATGTTGCAATAAACATCCCTGTACATACCTTATTTAACCCTAACATTCTTATTCTACATGATAGATAGTAACTGTCAGGTTGTTTTCCAAAAAGTTGCTTAATTTGCATCTTGACACTTGAGTTTTGAGCAGATTGGAATGTGAGATTTGAAGCAAGGAAAGAAACAAGATCTTAAACAATTCTCATAATATTTCAAATAGTCCTAGAAAATAAAAAGCTGAAAAATAAAATATTAAGTGCATCTTCAGAGGCTCCCGTTTGAAATTGCTGAAGCCTGAAATCAGAAATGTGAGAAAGGGAAATATTTCCCTAAGGAACACAAAACAGAAATGTGATTTCAGCCCCCAAAATGCAATATGAAGAATTAAAAGACAAAAAAATTCCTGTCTAAAATCACAGAAATGCCATTCGTGTTATTCTGTAGACAGGCAGCTGAGTTGACTGGTAATTTAAAGTGTGTTTTAACACCAACCTGGAAAAACTTCCAGTAACTTTTAAAGCCTAATGATGCATCTTTGTGGACCTGCTGTCCCAGACCCTTAGCAATTCCCCCCTGGAGGACCCTGCTTCCTTCGGGCTGGGATAACCCAGAGGCGAGTCAGGAGAAACGGACAGAGTAAGGCTATTTCACACAGAGGAAGGTTTATTTGTCTCGTCAGGGTTTCACTTTGAGGCTGGTCTGGGAAGGATAATTTTCTTTTATCACAGTAAGATCTGAAACACCAAAATCTCCACTACTCCCTCAAGAGAGAACCAGATGGAAGCTTTTGTCAGGAGCCAAGGGGAAGAAGGGAAAAGGAGGGCAGGGTCTAGGAGACCACTGAGAGAGGAGAGGGGGAATTGGGTGGGAGACCAGAGAGGAGCCAGTCCTTGATACCCATCCTGACTGGAGGGGAAAAAAAGTGAGGAATCTTTTTTGCACCACCTCCGCTCTCTGTGCGCAGGCTTGAGTGTCAAAGTTTTATTTCTGGTGGTGAAGTGTTTCTTCCTGTCCTCCCAAGTTTTAAGGGCATAGCCGAGGGGTGGCATCTACAATGCACATGGCACGATGCTACAACGTGCTCTTCTTTGCCCAAGTAGATTGTGCTACTTATTCATCCTCAGGGTACATGCTGTTTTTTTATTCACAGGGATAGTTTTACACTAATCCTGCCACTCCGTTTCCTTGGACTCTGTGGTGACCAGCTGGTCCCATGCACAGGCAGCTGGTTGAGGCCGTGGCATGGCTAACTGGCCAGCAGTGGCAATACGCCTGCGTGACCTCCACCTCACAGCCCCAGTGCTCAATCACCAACCGAGCGCGGTGGGCTTGAGTCACTCAGACCTGGGCAGTCAGTGCTCTAGCACTGTTAGTTGTGGCAAGGTCACGCAGCTACACATCTTCACTAACCTACATTTTTTCTCTATAAAATGGGAATAATCATTGCTCTCTCGTGGTGTTCCTGAGAGGATTAAACAAGCCAGAGCATATATGTACCTCAGTAACTACATACATAACCTCAGTAACAACATAACTAAACACTTTTTGGCACACCCAGCCAAAAAACAAATTAAAATAAAATAAAAAATAATGTGATGACTTCCCTTCAGATGTAATTCTTAGGTGTGCCCACCTGGGCCAGGAGGTGAAACAGCTGGCCACACTCCGTCATTAAGCAGCGTCCAACAGAAAAGCCTCCCTCACATCAGTGTTTGAGGATAAATGTGCAGGTATATTATGGAAACCCTTACACAGAATTCAAAGTAATCAGAAAATCTCTCCCTCTTATTGCAATCCAGAGAAGCGTGAGAATGTCTGTGGTTAGTAAATCTTTTGTCTGACGTCTGGTTCGAGTCCAAGTTTAAACCTATCTCTTTATTTCTGGTCTAGGAGTCTATATCTGCTAAAGTGCTCTTCCTTTTGAATGATATATTTATCTATTGTATTATGCCACTGTCAGAGACCTGGAATATAACCATATCCTTTTTTTCCAAATGGTGGATAGCTTGGCCTTCATTCTCAATTTCTTTAATCATGTTAAAGTTTCTCATACTGTGATACATTTCACAAGACTTTCAGGGAATGCTAAGAACTTTCTCTGCAGAGATAAAAATAATGACACTGAGTCATTTCCTTTGTTGCTCTTTGAAATCCCATATAAAGTTATCTAACAAGTATACCTTGCCTGGTCTAGCAAGTATGCCTGCTTAACACGGGTTAACGCTGGCAATATTAGTCACTGTCAATTGCTCAAGAGTTGAGATCAGATAGGCAATCACTGAGTTCATCTGTAAAAAAAAAAAAATGACTATAGTCATATTAAGGAATAAAAGGCTCTATGGCTACCAAATGAGTATTTCAAAGTAATATATACTGACAGAGAACTCTGGAAATGCAGGGACAGGCAGGTTGGGGTTCTTAATTGGGTTGACTTTACCTTACAATCGGTTATTGTTTTTCCATTTATGAGTTTCTTTCTTCTTTGTCTCCTTTTTTTTTTTCAATCTTTTAATAGAGTCTGTCCTATTCTGAATTCTCTGCTTGTCTAAATTTTAAATAGAACTCATGATTTGGATTAAACCTTACCTTTTGGAAATTGACTGTATTTGAGAAAGATTTTCTTACAAGTTCTTCCTAATTCATTTAGTTAGAGAAGAGAAAAACTGCTGCGCAGAGAATGTGAAGGTAAGTACCTCTTTTAGGATAACCCTCTCTTTTTGTCTCTTGGGGAGCTTTGGCTAGGGCTGTGCTCTCTGGAGGAAGCAAGACTCTGGAAGCAGGTTTTCATAATTTCAGGCATTAAGCAATTATACTTTAACCTACACCCGGGACATCTGACCTTCCAATTTTGTACTTTGCCAACTGCAAGGAGAAACTGCTGAAATACATCGAGTTATCATGACAGACAGGGCCATATGGAAAGTGCTGGAAAATTCCTCCTTAGGCGCGAATTGCCTTGACGGGCAGAAATGTTGCCTTGTATTCCTCTTTGGAGTGTGTATGGCCCATAGTGCTTGAGGTAGTGCTCTGGATTTACGGTCCAAGGCCTCAAAGCAAGATTAAAACGAGGCATTGAAATTACTTTGCTTGTCTGAAGCAACCAATTATGTTTTATTTCATTTTATTTATAAGGTCATGTTCCTTAATCCCTGAGTATATAATGCATACATATACGTTGATAATATTTTTTAAAAAAAGAGAAAAACAAACCCAGAAACAGTTACATGCTTTGTTTGTGGTCATGTAGATGGAATTGCCTAATGGATGCATTGCTCCCTCCTAATTGTGCATTTGGTGCCACGGAGAGCATTTGGGCAGAGTAGCCAGCAAGCTTCTGCAGCATAATGGTTCAGGTTCAAGCTCTGGAGCCAGACTGCCTGGGTGTGAGTCCTGCTCCGTAATTTCTTAACATCTCTGTGCTTCAGCTTTTCTAACTATAAAAACTCTACCTAACTCGTCAGGTTGTTATAAGGATTAAAGAAATTAATACATACACATCTAAAAGTGCTTCAAATCGTGTCTATTCCCTACACACAGTAAGCACCGTATAACTCTTAGTTGTGATTATTATTTTTAAGTTTTTATTATCATTAAAAATCTAGGATTCTGTGCCATTAAGTCTGGTTCTCCCTAACCCAAAAGCTGGTCGCAAATTTAGCAAATTCTCTCTTTGCTTCTTGTTCTTTCATCCCATTGCTTTCCCTCTATCTGTTTCTTTCTGTTTCCTTTTTGCTTTTACTCTCCACCTAGCGCTCTGGCTTTATACACATACTATGATACTTGATATTTCCAGTCTTTCCTTATGCCATGTTTTTAAAGGCGATGATGCGGGCAGAAGCAAATTGTCATGCGGAGAATGGCAGGCCTGTACTCTCTGTATCTTGAGTAGGGGAAGGTAAACTCTTCAGTCGTTAGGGGCTCCCACTCCATACCTACCCCACGCCTATCCAGAGGAAGGAACATTTTTCTGTGCGGGGGTGGCATTCATGTTGGAAGGGGATGGGTGATGATGTTATTTTTGTTCCCCACAAATGTGGATGTTTAAAATAGTGCTTTATTCAGTCGGCATAAGTGACACATAGACTATGTATAGTGGTGAAACTGGGCCTGGCAGGTGGTGAGGGCCAGATCTCACCAAAACCAAGTGTCGTGGTTCTCCACTGATAGCACCCAAGGACCTGTTCTGAGGGTGGCCAGCACAGAACCCCCATCGTGGGGTGCCTGGCAAGTTCACTTGCGTAACTACTAAATTATCTGAAATGGATGTACCTCGGAGCCAGTGAACTAGGACTTTGGCTTCGTGTCCATGGGGCATGCCAGCGGGTCACATTTCCTCTCTGAACCTCCCTCCAAGCTGCACTGTACTCATGAAGGGTAAGTGTATTCGTTGTTCTTTTGTGCCTTTTGACTCCACGCCCTGCAGGTCTGGAACTCAGCCAGCGAAACCGAATCATGAGGCTGCAGCTCAGGCTATATTTAATTGAAGGTTTATGGTCTTGCCACAGTTTTAGAAGTTTACGGAACTTTTCTTCTTCTTCTTTTTTTGAGATCGATTGGATACTGTAGGGATTTGAAGTAGTGTTCATTTTGACCCCATGTGCTCCTTTTTAGTGACTCTATGTAAAAGTTTATTTAAAGTGTTACGTCTGAAGTCTTTGAAAATTGCCCCTTCATACTTCCAGTCAATACGGTAAGGATCCTAGAAGGGATTCTATTTTGAGACAGATTGCGTTTTATAGAGTGTAACTTTGGAGAAAAGGGGATGGAATATTTTATTCCTCCGAAAAGTTTTATTACCAGATCTCATCTGATTTGAGATGAAGGAAAAAGAAAATGCAGAGATTTTTGAGGCAAGCGTAAAGCCTACCATATGCCCAGGAGAGATTTTGAAATCTTTCTGGATTGTCCTGAATTCGTTTGAAACGCACTAGCAGAATTTGGATTTTATTTAAGAACAAGGGGGAGAACCCATTCGATCAGACGTGGCAGTGAATGATGGCAGCGAGTAAAGAAACCTTTCATACCTGCTCGACCTCTCTCTACGAGATTCCGCAGGGCATGTGGTTGATTTGAGTGAGAACCCCCATGCCCCCCTCCACCCTCCACCCTCCACTCTCCACCTTGTCTGTTCAGAGCCTCTTCTCTCTACCCTCAAGTGCGGTTTCAGTATGACTAGGGAATAGACACTAAAAATATTTCTGGAATGACGTGACCCACTCTCGCCCCATCCAGGAAAGGGACGACAGGCTTCACAAGAAACAGCACATGCTTTCCTTTCATTTCTGGAAGTCCCTGGGTCGACCTGCAGATGCTGCTCCTTCCGTGGCCGATGGCATTCAGACTCCTCGCGGCCGCCGACGGTGCCAGGCAGACAACTGCACGGAGCAGCTCAGCCGCGGGAAGCTGGCCACGGTCTCGGCCCGAGCAGCAGCCCCCGGGCCCCCGGCCACCTCTGCCACTGCATCCGGGAGCCTTCCCACCTCCCTCAGGCTCGTCCCGGCCCCGCCACCGCCACCGGGGCTGAAGAGCTGGCAGGTGGTGGCCGCGCGCGCCGCGGTGCCTCCAGCCCTGGGCGCAGTCGGGGCACGTGGGGGCCTGCCTAGGGCCACTCTGCAGCCCCTCGGGCCCGGCCCCGCCGCCTCCCGCTGCCTCTTCCTGTCGCTGCACCTCAGGCGCGGGCCCAGGATGGAAGCCGCCACCCCTGAGCGGGGTCCCCGGGCCCGACTGAGCGAGGGGGGCGGCCGGGTGAGCGCGGCTCGGGACAGCCAGGAGCCGCGGCGGCAGCAGCTGCGGCCACCACCCGGCCGCGGGCCAGCGGCCTCCTCCCAGCCAGAAGCCAAATACGTGGAGATGTGCGCTTCCGCCGCGGCCCGGGGGCACAGTCCCCGCACCCCGAGACCCGCCCCGGAGCACCGCCCCGGGGAGCAGGGCGCCCCGGGGGGTCGCAGGGAGGAAGCCCAGGATGAACCCAGCGGTCAAGAGAGCCGGGCTCGGGCCCCCCCGAAGAAGCCTGCCTCCTCGGAACTCTCCAGATGCCAGCTCCCCGGCACGGCCGGCGGCCGCAACTTCTCCTCGTCCTCCTCCTCCTCCTCTTCCCCAGTGGACAAAGCAGAAGGTGGCCTTTCCAAGACGGATGACACCACCACGTCCACAGGGGGCCTGGCCACCTCGTCTTCGTCTTTAGGCTTTGAGAGTGACAGTGGTGAGAGCGCAGTGAGCTGCCAGCCCAGGGGAGGAGGAGGAGGGGGAGGAGGAGGAGGGGCAGGAAGACGGGGGGGGAGGAGGGGGAGATGGCACAGAGTGTAGGGACATTATCGCCAAGTCGCAGGGCAGCAGGGACCCCCCCAGGAATGAGGAGGCTCACTACATCACCACCCACGAGATCCAGCTGAGTGAGGTGGAGCAGGACATGGATTTTGATGTGGGACTGGCCTCCCGCTGGGACTTCGAGGACAACAACGTGATCTACTCATTCGTGGACTACGCTTCCTTTGGTGGCAGCGACGAGACCCCAGGGGACGTCACCACCCCGACGGAGGAGGAGGAGGAGGACGACGACAACAGCTGCTACCTCAGCACCACTCCCAGCACCAATGCCACCCAGACTCCGAGCCCCACCAGCAGTGACCCCGCCCGCCCCGGCGCGGACAGCAGCGGTCGCCACACCAGCAGCACGGAAGTGGGCAGCGGCCCCTCTGACAGTGACCCCACGCCCCCACCCGCTGGGCCTGGCACTGCCAGTCCGAGTGAGCCCTTGCTGGAGCCCCCGGAGGCAGCTTCCCGGGCAGCCGCCGCCACCGCCGCAAGCAGCTGTGGGAGTGCAGCAAGCCAGATCCTCCTATCAATCAAACCGACTTCCCGGGCTATAAATGAGCCTAGCAACGTGCGTGCAAAGCAAAACATTATTTATGCTGCCAAGCATGAAGGCGACATGAGCCTCCGCGTCTCTACAGCTGCTGAACACAATTCAAGTTCACTGAAGCAAGACCCGGCTGCAGCCGTGGCTCAGGACCATGCAAAGAAATTCATCGCTGTCCCTGCTCGCCTGCAAACCCGGTGCGGGGCCATCCGGGCGAAGGAGCTGGTGGACTACTCCAGCGGGGCCTCCAGTGCCGTAAGTGAACTGGACGATGCGGACAAGGAGGTGCGCAACCTGACCTCCCGGGCCTTCCGGAGCCTTGCCTACCCCTACTTTGAGGCCCTGAACATCAGCTCCCGGGAGTCCTCCACACTCTCCGAAGTCGGCTTCGGGCGGTGGTCGACCTTCCTGGACTTGAAATGCGGAGGTGTTGGAGCCCGGGTGGAGCAGAGCCTCCTCCGGAGCAGTGCGGCCTCGGTGGCCGCAGGTCTGAGGAAGGGCGGCGGGGCCAGGACCGCCGCAGACCAGCTCTACATCCAGGCCAAGAAGTCCCAGACCAAAGCCTTGGAGTTCGTGGTCAGCAAAGTCGAGGGGGAGATCAAACACGTGGAGACGCCCCTGTGCTTCCAGAAGCAGGTCCAGACGGGCTCCCGCGTGGTCACCCTCCTCGAGCCCCTGAATTTTCGCAGCGAGAGCAAAGCCAGCTCGGCCACGGGGCCCTGCAGGACCGCCAGAGTCTCCGGCAAGGGCCCCGGCTCGGTGTACACGGACGATGGCTCCGAGGCCTCTGAGAGCAGCAAGCCTGCCTCCCGCGCCGACGGCCCCCAGAAGAAGTCCAAGTTTGCTTCCAGTCTGCTCAAGAATGTCATCTCCAAGAAGATGCAGCGGGAACACGAGTTCAAGATGGAGAGGGGGGAAGTCACGGACACATCCCAGCATAACCTCTCCGGCACCTGCAAGGAGCCGGAGGGCCCGGCGCGGGGGGACAGGCAGCAGCGGGAGCGGGGCCTGCAGAGGCAGAGTTCCCGCCACTCCGAGGCGGGCTCCGAGTACACGGTGGTCAGCGCGTCCGATGCAGGCGCGGAGGGCCCCGCGGCCGAGCCCAAATCGCCCGTGTTCAAAGCCAGCGCTCCGCGGGAGAGCCATGCGGTCTCCTGCCGAAATTTCGCGGACGGACACACCGAAGAAGTCTGTGAGATTAAAAAGAGTGCATCAGAGACGGTCAAAGGCATCTTCCTCCGTAGTCAGAACAGCGCATTCCGGTCCTGGAAGGAGAAGGAGGCCGAGAAGAGGGAAGAGAAAGCCCCCGTCGGGAAGCTGAAGCTTCCCAAAGGGGGCGACTGGAGGGCGGATCTCGGAGAGATCTCTGCCAGCAAGTCCACCATCATGTCGCGCCTCTTCGTCCCCAACATCCAGCAGACCCCCAAGGACAAGCAGCCGGGGAAGCAGGCTACCAAGTACCCCGCTGCCCAAGCCGCCTCCACCGCGGTGATCCGGCCCAAGGCTCCCGAAATCAAGATCCGCCTGGGGAGTGTGCAGCAGCCAAGCTCCGACTTCAACATTGCCAA
The DNA here is from genome assembly GCF_003254725.2 of Canis lupus dingo. NCBI lineage: Eukaryota > Metazoa > Chordata > Mammalia > Carnivora > Canidae > Canis > Canis lupus. The sequence continues at coordinate 21,689,162 of NC_064274.1, read as the reverse complement.
ATTGCTCACGCCCAAGCTGGCCGGTGGCAGCGCCTCTAACCTCTTCAAGACCGTCGAGGACAACAGCAGGGCGCAGCAGCAGAAGCTCTTCCGGGGAGACAACCTGGAAAAAGTGCCCCAGTTCCAGGTGAGAGACGTCAGAGACAAGTCCAAGGCCCAAGGCCCCCTCCACCAGGTGAGAGATGTCAGGAAGCTAATCAAAGGGTCGGGGGACAGCAGCGACAAGGGCAGTGTCACCCCAGAGCAGGGGCTGACCGGGCCCAAACCCAGGCAGCTGGCTGCTGCGGGGGGCGGATCCAGATCCCTTTCCCCCATAGTGATTACGTGCCAGGCGGTGGTGAACCAGAGAGAAGATAGCAAAGATAGCATGGACCGAGAGCCGAGGGAGAACGTGGGCAGAGGTGGCAGCGGCAGGTTCTTGAATTCGTCCTCACCCGAAGGGACAGTCTTGGTTCACAGGGCGTCGGGCAGACTGCCCGTGGCCACCATCGCCCCCAATAAGCCTGAGCAGGGCTCCTACCTGCCTGTGCTCAAGATCGTCTCTAAGGCTTCTGCCCAGAAGACCCCAGAGAAGGCCAAGGAGGAGGAGGTCAAGGAGGAAGGGAAAGCCTCCAAGCCATCTCGGAATGCCCTGGAGAAGCTGACTGCCGCCGTGAGGTCCATGGAAGAGCTGTACAGCTTCAACAGGAATGAGTGGAAGCGCAAAAGTGACCCCTTGCCCATGATGATGGACAGCCATGTCCTGTCGCTCATTGCCAGCGAGGAGAGGGAAGGGGCTTCGGGTGCTGAGGGGGACCCAGACAAGCTGACCAGACGACTGGGTGAGCCAGAGGAGCGGGGCCCGGGAAACAAGGGCGGTGTGGTGCTGCGCGGGGGCCCCGGGGAACGTCTGCAGCGGAGAAACTCCAACCCGAGCGCGGACAGCGTGTCTGCCCGGGCGGCTGCCTTTGAGAACCTGGCCAGGGAAAGGCCTCGATCCCTCTATATCCCCCCCGTCCACAAGGATGTGGAGAGAACCCAGCCCCTGCAGCCCCTCCCACCACTCCCCAGTAACCGCAGCGTGTTCACAGTGAGTGCCAGCAGCACCCAGAAAACTGGGGGTGTCGCTGGCAAGTTCCCCCAAGGGCCTTCTCCAGAGAGTCCTTCAGCAGCCAAGGGCATCAAATCACAGGGACTCCGGTCCCTCAAGATCTCTCCGGCCACGCGGCCACCTCCCGAGGAGGTGACCAATAGGAAAAACGGCAGCAATTTGGAAAAGAACAATAGTGACTGTGAGAATTACCTGTCCATCCCTCTCAAAGGAAGCTCTGCAGCCGGAGAGCTTCCTGGCAGGCCCGGGGCTGGGAGGGAGGGGCCCCCAGCCTCCTCAGGGGCCACTCTCTGCAGCTTGCCCCCTCTGAGCGCCCGCAGTCAGGTCCCCAGCAGTCCCAAAGGTTCTCAGGTCAGTGGAGCCAGCCGGCCAGCTTGGCGTACCAAACCGGACAACCCCAGGGAGACAGTAGCTGCCCCCGCAGGGCCACAGAGCCCTGAGCATCTGCCCACTGCCATCTACCATCAGCAGCCACTGCCGTTCACCCTGCAGGGAGCTCAGCCCCAGGTCCTCTGCTTCTCCCCACCCAGCATGCCTGCCCCAGCACCGGCAGCCCCAGCCCCCGTCCCTGCAGACCCCTTCCAGCAGCCGCAGCCCCAGCAGACCCAGCGCAAGATGCTCCTGGATGTGACGACCGGCCAGTACTATCTGGTGGACACGCCAGTACAGCCCATGACCCGAAGACTTTTTGACCCTGAGACAGGGCAGTATGTGGACGTGCCCATGACCTCCCAGCAGCAGGCTGTGGCTCCCATGTCCCTCCCTGTGCCTCCCTTGGCCCTGAGTCCTGGGGCCTATGGACCCACCTACATGATCTACCCTGGGTTTCTGCCCACGGTGCTGCCCACCAGTGCCCTGCAGCCCACGCCAATTGCTCACACTCCAGGGGCTAGCGAGCTCTCCTCCATGGCGGCAGAGCCCCCCAGCAAAGAGGCAGCTGCGACATTCACTGAGGCCCCATACTTCATGGCCTCTGGTCAGTCTCCTGCCTCCTCTTCCTCCTCGGCCCCAGCAGCCACATCCCAGCTCGTGGGGGCCAAAGGCTTCGCCCAGCTGCACGGCAAGCCTGTCATCAGCATCACTTCGCAACCCCTGGGGCCAAGGATCATAGCCCCCCCCTCCTTTGACGGCACCACCATGAGCTTTGTGGTAGAACACAGATGATGAGCAGTCACCAGAAAGCAGAATGGAGCAGCTGCTGGTGAGTGAATTTTACTTTGATAATCAGTTTCAAGGGATTAAGAGCAATCCTATTGCTTTGTGTTTGCAGTGGCGGAAGAGACTGTCTGTAGAAAGGGGCATTTTGGAAGAACAGAACAAAACCCCATCCCAATGATTAAGGAGCTAATTTTCTTACCAAGTTTCCTCTTCTTCCCACTCCTCAGCCTTTCCCCCATTGACCTTTTCAAACTGCCTGAGTATTTTTTTCTCACCAGCCAGCAAGTAGGAGGGAAGTGAACCTTGGATTCCTCAGGTTAGCCTTTGGTGAAGGTTGGCAGGGAATGAGCTGAAAACCCGGTCTGGATTTGGTGCAGTGAGCTTCACTCTACTCCTGGCAGCCCCAGTGACAGAAGGCCTGAATATCCCGAGGGATCACTGGGAACACCGTTAATCTAATTCCACCTCACAAGGAGGGAGAATCACGCAGGCATTTTCTTGTTAGGAGGTTTTCTAAAATTTTGTAGAAAGCCTTCTCTCCCTCGGCCACTTCTTCTGTCTTTTGACATTTCTTACACAAAGGGACTATGTTTTTTTAAGTTCTTGTTTTTCTGTTTCTGGATAATTAGAGTACTTTTTCCTAGGGCGAGTTCAATATAGTTTAATATACCTTACACACACACACACACATACACACACACTTACACGCACACACACACACACACTGAAAAGGGGGCGGTCCTCCAGCTGCAATGGCTCCTTGGATGGGCTGCTGAGCAGACCATGTCCACTGTGTTCGGCTGCTGATCCCTGTTTAAGACACTCCTTTTCATATCTGCATTCTCACCCTTTGGAAAATAATCAACCTACACTTGCCCCCTTTGAACGAAATCAAATAAAATAGATTCCTAACACCCTAATTAATCCACATTCACAGACCAGAATCCTTGCTGTAAATACAGTCCATGGAACATGAAAAGAAGTGAGTTTGGCTTGTCTGAACCAGGAAACTTCAGGTCAAATACACAATAAGACAAGGGGGCCTTCAGATAGGATCACAAAGGTGCCCGCAGCGTACGGACAAATTTGCCCTCTCATTTCCCCCCCTGTTCTCTTCAGCTTAGATAGAATATGTTGGCACCATGGACGCTTCTAGGACTTTCACTTTTTGGCAAGATCGTGCTGAACCAAGAAGGGAGATGGAGAGGAAAGAAACCCTTTCTCTGCCTGTATGAAAGGAATAAACCATTTTTCTCTTTTCTGAACTGAAAAGGAACAGAAGAACATCGTTTCTTTGTGCAATGGCAGAGCCTTAAATTAGGGAAGTGGGAGCTTTGAATTAGAAACACAGCCTGCTCTCCTCACCAGCCATGTGTTCTTGGACATGCAAACTCTCTAGCACTCATGACACTCATGTGTCAATAATATCCACTCCTCACAATTTACCTGAATGTCAGATGACATAATAGTATATTGCAAAGTAGGAAACCTTTTTCAATTTCAGGGACTGTTACTATGCGCTGTGTTTATTAGACTTCTAGACTTTCGGTCACTGTTCAAAAATCCTTGGGTCTTTCTCTAAAAGTTCAGGTGAGAGCACAAGCCTCATTTTCCTTGCACTCTAGAAATAGATAATTGGAATTCTTCCTTTCTAAGAGATTGCAACAGACAGTGTATGATAATCACAAAGAGGGAGTGTGGGGATTAAAGGCAAATTTATTACATCTTTTATTCAATGTAAAAAATCCAGTATGCATATGGAAGAGGCTCAGAATTAGACACTTAGTTCTGCAGAAAGAAAAGAGTAGCCTCTAAGCAAAAATGTTTTAATCTTCTGGACAGGTGGTATGTTTACCTAAAGCTATTTTGGGGCAGCTAATCCTGTGAGGCCTTTGTGTGAGCCCTGGAGGTGCAGAAGCAAGGGGAAGAGAGGACAGGGCACAGAGGAGGGAGCAACCGGGCACACGCTTGCCTGGTGTCCCTCTAGCAGCTGCGTTTGGCTTTTCTCCCATCTGCTGAGTCTGGAGAGATTAGGCATGGAGTTGTTTCCATCAGACACAGATATAAATCCAAATTTTTAGTGTTCGAGATTTGAACGGTAATTTTTTTTAAGTTTTTCCCTTTTGAAAGTACACTCTTTTATTTTAGTCCACAGCCCTAAAGATAGAAGTGCAGAAGCTGGCTTCTCAAGTGAAGAAGACTAGTTAGGAACTAACAATTAGCATTTTGTATACAGACAAAACTCTAATATCCAAACTCAGATAACTAACTAGAATCCTTCAAAACTTACCTTCCTGAAAGTTCTATGCTGCTTTCCAGAGAAAGTCAGATACATAAAAAAGAAGTGTGCGGTTCTTTGTCCTATATGACAAAAATTGTAAATATTGCACAGATATGTTTTAAAAAATTACACTAAACACACTCATTGATCAATGGATGCTCATATGGATGGTTGGGATGAGAAGTCTTGGAAGCTGGCTTCAGTTCAAGATTTCCTATAAAACCCAAACTGACTTCAAAGATTTTCCTTGAGATAGAGTAGGAGTTTGTGTGCCCTTTTCAACTAAGAAGTCACAACAGTGATTTGATCCAATCACAATATTTCACAGAGAAGAAAACTACGGCTTAGAATGGAATGGCTTTGCCGAGATCCCAGGGAATGAGATAAGCCAGGACCTGCAGAAGGGGCTCTTTGTGCCCCTCACACTGTGCCCTCATAGGTCGGAGGCCTAGAACAAAGGAAGGATGGCAAAGAAACATAATGAGCTTGGTATTGGCAGCCAGGACACCTGGACTCTACTCTGTGCCTCTCCGGACATTTGTATAAAATGAATATTTGAACAGAACACACTCATTCCTTCATTCATCCAAAGAACATGAATTACCTGTTTACACTCCACCAGCCACAGTGTACTCTGCCGTGAGGCTGGCAACACCCATGTGACTTGGTATGGTCCCACAGGCCGAGAGCCTGCACTCCAGCTGGAGGACAGACCCGTTCACGCAGAACTGCGAGACCAGGATTCAAGTCCTGTCTTAACCTTTAAGATTCCTTCCAGCTCAAATAATAATTTCATTGTCTATTTTTAGCTACACATTGTAACAGGGAGCTTTGCTTTCTCCCCCTGTGTATATCTGAGCAGAACCAGCTGCCATGATCTCTCTCTGATTATTAGGTTATGAATTTCCCTTTGGTTCTGCTTTCACAGGTGGGTCTTTCTTGCTTCTCGCCTTCCTGTGGTCAATGTGGCAGCATTTCTCACTTTGTCATGTCACAGCCTAGCTAAGAAGATAACTAGCAATATTATTTACTTTATCCTTTCCTAGTAATGATGTCACACATTGTGGTAAATGGAGGAGGCAGTTCACAGCCAGTGGCCGAGTGGCCAGTGGTCACAAGGGGAGCCTACTCGAGAAACACCACTGTGCTAGGCACACCAGTTGCAAAACTCCACATATTCTCCTTTTCTGTCACAACTTTTCTATTCTAGGCTTTTGTTGTTTGTTGACTTTTGGTTTGAACGTTACAGAATCTTTGATGCTTTTCCTGATGAGATTATTTTGGGTTCAGTTTTCTATCGTCCGACACACAGAGCTGTTATTTTTCCCTCCCTGACATATTCACGCTCATGCTTTCTCCTGCCTATCCTCTTAGAAAGCCATATTTTTGCTTTAAAACTTCTATTGAGACTTGATCACAAATGCCATTCATGGGGGCATAAAGATAAAAGAAATAGGTAATGAAAACAAAAGAAAACTTTAATTGGCAACCACACTTATGTCACAAAAAGTCATGCAATTGTTTTGTTTTATTGGATGTCTGTTGTTTTTTTTTCCCCTAGAGGACTTGATCCATTTGTCTTTTCATTTCTGAGTGCACTTTACGTGGCTCCTACACTTTGGTCTCTCTTTTCTTCTTGCTTCCACATCCTCCGGCTTCTTTCCACCCCCTCAATGGAGCCACACACAGCAGAAGCTGAAGTGGAGAGAGAGGGGGGTTGGAAACAGGGGCAGCTACTTTTGTAGAGCTCTAAGGAGGCCCTTGAGGGCTCCTCAGATCATCACACCCTGTCCCTTGGGTTAAAATTGCAGGAGGAGGGGCACCTGGGTGGCTCAGTGGTTGAGTGTCTGCCTCTGGCTCAGGTTGTGATCCTGGGGTCCTGGGATCAAGTCCCACACAGGGCTCCCTGCAGAGAGCCTGCTTCTCCCTCAGCCTATGGCTGTGATTCTCAAGAATAAATAAATACAATCTTTAAAAAAAAAATTGGAGGAGGAAATTGGGAATCAGAGAGAGGTTAAGTGATCCTTAAGTATCACAGTGTCCCTGAGGGCAGAGTTGGGACTAAAAACCAGAATGATCCTAAACTACAATCTCTTCCCCATTGGTTTCTCACCTGCTCTTCCTATCGCCTTCTCTTTTTCTCCCTCAGGCAATTCTTCTTTGGTGGCCCTCCTTCCTGGTGTCTGTCCTACTCACTCATTCCCCACCCCTTTCTTCCCTTACCGTTGGTTTGAGAATTTAATTTTTACCATTTTCTGCATTTTTGGTTTTTGTTTGGTGATTTCATTCCCTTTTACGGTCTCTCTTTTCCCATTTTCCCATTCGATTTTGGTGGACTTAGTGTGATGTTCCACTTTGCTTCTTCCCCCATCCTCATCTTTTTTTTTTTTTTTTTGTCACCCACTGGTCAGCCTAAAGGACAGGTGCTCCCTCACCTGCACATTCTTTGTACCTTTGTGCAGAGACCTGGTGGCAGGACTTGGGGCTGCAAGTGCCACATTTCATTTGTAGTTCATTCTATAATTACATTCCTGAATCAATTTGCTTATTTCTGTTTTTTTCCCCTAACTCAGTTGTGGCTTCCTCTCTCCATTATTGTCTCTAGCTGCTCTTTTATTTTACTATCTTCCTGATGTCTTTTTCATCTTTCCTTCCTTTTTTTAAAAATGATTTTATTCATTTATTCATGAAAGACACAGAGAGAGAGAGAAAGAGGCAGAGACACAGGCAGAGGGAGCAGCAGGCTCCATGCAGGGAGCCCAACGTGGGACTCAATCCCGGGACTCCAGGATCACACCCTGGGCTGAAGGCGGCACTAAACTGCTGAGCCACCCGGGCTGCCCCTTTTTCTTGAGACTGTGGCTTCCCTCCAGCTTATTCTTGAGTGCCTTTCTCCATGATTGGATAGCCTTTGTATTTTCTTCTCTACCTTCTACAAACTTAACAATAAATGAAAAATAATAGCTAATGTGTATTCATAATTTATTATATTTCAAGACTTAATACCATGCCATTTGATTCTTAAAGTAAGTAGGTACTGTTTTTCATTCATCTTTGACAAATGGAAAGATCACTTGTCCCAGACAATCAGATCACCTGCAATCCAGGCCCTCAAGCTCTGTGGCCATGCTCTCACAGGAGACCCCTGTACGCATGCTTCTTTTCTTTCTGGCCTCCAAGCCTTGGTTTCCTGTTGCGAATTGTCCCTCTTACCTTACCTAGGCAAAGGGGGAAGAGAATCAGGTGACAAACTAACCCTGAATCTGGCAACATCTAGCATATACTAAGTCTCCATGTGTGTTTTGCTCTTGATTATAAAAGTTAGCTGTCCTTGGTTATTAGAACATCTTATGCCTTGAAGAGAATAAAAGGCAGTTCAGAACTTCTCAGGGTGGCTGTGGCTCTCCATTGGCGGGGGGCGGGGGTGGGAGGGCTGGGGATGGGGTTCATACACTGTAGTTGAAGGACTAAAGGCCAAGTATGTGCACCCTTGCAGTCGGGCAGCCCTGGCTCAAATTCAAATGCTTGTATTACTTTGGACAACCGACGTATCTTCTCTGGGCCTTGGTCTCTTCAACTGTAAAATGGAAATACCTGGTAGGAGTGTTGTGAAGACTGACTTATAAAACCATTACAGGGATGCCTGAGTGACTCAGTGGTTGAGTGTCTGCCTTCAGCTCAGGTTGTGATCCTGGGGTCCTGGGATCGAGTCCCACATCAGGCTCCCCGCAGGGAGCCTGCTTCTCCCTCTGCCTATGTCTCTGCCTTTCTCTGTGTCGTTCATGAATAAATAAATAAAATCTTAAAAAAAAAAAACATTAAAAAAAGACATAACAGCTCATGGCACATAGAGTTCAATCTCCCTTGGAGACTAGAACCTCTTCCTGCATGCCTCAGAACAGGGGCATGAAGGGGCCCCTCCCAGAGCAGAAGAGTGGCCCTTATCTATGCAGATTTCCAGGGCAGCATCAGGGAGTGCTTTATATTTCCCCAAACTGAAGGCAATACCCAGAGCCCTGTGGCCCCTTCAAGCTGGCTTATCTCTTGGGGCAGGCCAGTTGGCCATAGGTCAGGATACTCTAGTACCAAGGCCTTCCAGAATGTCATACAACTCTGGATATAGCTTTCCAGCTGCATGTAGTGATTTTCCTCTCTGTCTGGGCACAGGTCTGTGTGGAGCAAGGGAAAATCTGACCAAGCATCCCTGCTGAACTCTGTCATGTGTTCTGATCCTATAATCATGGGAAGTCATGCAGGCAAACTGCCTGGTGACATAGTATAGTCATCCCTCTCATCTTTACTGACTTCTTCATGATCCTCTGATAGGCAAAACTGGTGGGTTTTGTTATTTTCTCCTTAATAGGAGTCAGAGCAACTTCATGACTTTCAAAATTTCAAGTCAAATTCCTCTGAAGTTAATGTAAGCAGAACCAGTGTCCTGTGAATGAATGAAAAGGTGATATCCAGTTCATGGATCCCTAAAAATGTTCCCAATAGATTGTATAAATAGATTTCTCCTTCATTTCTCAGACTGTTCTCACTGTCTTATAGTAGGCTTCCCACTGCTCCCCACCACTGTCTGCACCCTCCCCGCCCCCACTACCACCCTGTATCCTTCTCATCTGCTCAGGGCATCTTTGCAAAATCTTGCCTTATAATGGAGTCAGCCTGACTTGTTGTCAGATCCTTGGGTCCCTGAATCTGAAATAACTCTTCTAAGTCTTCTATTTTCTTCTCCTCCCCTTCTAATTCTATTTTCTTTTCCTGTTGATGCTTTATATGTCTTAAGGTTCAAAAACTTAAATTTAGCAAATGAGAAGTCTCCAAACCTACCACAGCCCCTTTCATCTTGAAGGTCATTCCTCAATATAAAATACAAAAGAATAAAACAAACAAACAAACAAAACCATGAGATATATACCTATGAAATCATAATTATTCTTTTTTTTTAAGATTTTATTTATTTATTTGAGAGAAAGAGTGTGCATACCTGAAAGAGAGCATGGTGGAGAGGGGGAGAGGGAGAGGGAGAAGGAGGCTCCCACTGAGCAAGGAGCCCCACATGGGGCTGGAGGCTCAATCCCACTGCCCTGGGATCATGAACTCAACCAAAGGCAGATACTAAATGGACTGAGCCACCCAGGTGTCCCAATAATCATAATTATCCTTATAGACTTTTTTTTCTTACATGTTTAATGCAGGCCAATTTTTAGATGACAGGATTAAAATATCCCTTGCCGAGCTACTCTGATTGCATATAATTGATTAGATAGCTGTTATTTGATACTTCCCAGAGGTTATTTTTCACATGACAGAGTCTTCTTAATCCCTAACAAATTTTACCTGTAGGCCACTCTATTTCTGTCTTCATAATATTGTGTTCAAATATCAACTCCCAAATGTTAAAAAAAATGTTTTTTTAGGCAAAGTTTTAGTAGATATCCTGTATATATATAGAAAGATTGGCAGAAAGGGCTCATTTTCAGTAGGCTTTTGAATTTGTCAATGCTTGTGATAGAATGGATTTAACTAAGTTAAAGGCTCTAATCAATGTATCTCATTTTAGTCAAAATGCACTGTATGAAATTCTTTGTAACTTAAGTAGTGCTCATTCACTTATAAGAATTCTCAGTATAGAGTTTAGTTTTTCAACGAGATCACTAACTCATGGTAAATTTCAAATATTTCTCTTTAGCTTAAATATCATTTCTGCATGATGTTTTAGGAACATATCTATTACACTTTTATCTCTGCTACGGATGATTTAATGAACCTAAACATTTAACTCTAAAGTCATTTTTGAGGGGATCCCTGGGTGGCGCAGCGGTTTAGCGCCTGCCTTTGGATAAGGGCGCGATCCTGGAGACCTGAGATCGAGTCCCACTGTCGGGCTCCCGGTGCATGGAGCCTGTTTCTCCCTCTGCCTATGTCTCTGCCTCTCTCTCTCTCTCTGTGACTATCATAAATAAAAAAAAAAAAAAGAAAAAAAAGACAACCAAAAAAAATGTCACATTTTAAAAAATAAATAAATAAATAAAAAATAAAATCATTTTTGAACAGTTGATTGGATTTAATTCAAGTCTCAAAGAAAGGTTCCACTCTGGGCACTTTCTTGAAGTCAGTATAATGTCTAAGTACGTTTAGAAACACATTTCCCAAACACAGTTTGAGATGGGAACTTCCTCATTATCAATGTTGAAATTAGCCAAATAGTCAAATAAAATGTATCTTGACATTTTCCTTGCTTCTTGAAAAGTGAAATTTACTTTTAGAACTAATGATCTTTTCCTTGACTATGTTTGTTTATAGGAGCAAGACAGAAGATGGACTATTCTGTAATCTGAAGGTTGCGTTGTAACAGCACTAAGAATTCAGCTGAAAAACTTCCTCTACATGTGTTATTCTTAGTTTTTGCTTCTTATAAACCAAGTGTGTAAGTTTCTATATTTTCCTGAACAACCCTGTTAAAGACAGTTTGTGTTATTTTAGTGTTACTAAGCTGAGTGAATGGTTGCAGTTTTCCCCTGTAAAGCGGGTTCTTTTTATACTTTAAAACAGAATATAGGCTTTCTCTTCATCTTTCCCTCCTGTCCCTGTGACTAGGCAAGCCATCCCTTAAGGGTTTTCAAAGCTCAATCAAAACATACGGCAGAATGAGGTTGGTTCTGTTGTAAACCACGCCGGCAGATCAATAATCTGGATCACAGATCTCCTTGGAGGTTCTCAGAATACGTGAGGATTAGCTTCCAGAGCTGTAACACATGTTCGATTTTAAATATGGTGGGTCTACATTTTGAATTATATACCAGCCAAGCCTGGTCATTCCCTTGGTTCCGGTCTACATGTTTTATTGGGTTTAGCATGATTTCAAATGGGATTGTGAAAGATAGTGGCTTTGACTCTTGGGCTTTGTTTTGATTTTCCCATTTGTACAATGCCGTGACACTATCTGTTGCCTTAAGATAGAATGGCTTGAAATAGCAAAGAGCCAGCGATTGCGTTTAAAGTTAAGTTCTTAGTCTCAGAAAGGTATAACATGCCTATTTTCCTCCAGGAATCTGATCTTTATGATGAGTGGATAGCCTTTTTTTGGTCTTCTTTAGTGATTCCCTTCCTGCATAGTTGCATGCTCCTCTCTCACAGATTGTTTGGAGTTTGAGGAGTGGCCTATATGGGGCAGTAGAGTGGAATGTAAACTGATTCCGTGGCTCTGATGCTCTCCAGCCCAGCCATACTTGCTCCTTATGGGCTTAAGAGATGTCAAGAATCCAAATCACAGAATGTTTCAGCGACTTTCAATATTGCCTCAGTCGTAACTCAATTCTGAAGGTTATTTTAGTGAGTGTTCACAGTGAATCTTGAAGAGCTGATTGAACAGATAAATATTTAGATTGTCATCATTAATAAGTGTGTTGACATATATCCAACAAACGATACTTTGGAATAGATAGTCCTTACTTTTAAAAGAAAATAACTTGAAGGTTCTCCCAGGCTTTCTTTAAGGAATCTCCTCTTATCTATTGACTTGTTCAAAGATAAGGCATCCTGGTAAATTTTTTTAGATCCTTAATTTAGATTTTGATGATCATTGGTCTTGGTTTCTATTTAAAATTTTTTCTTGAAGCCATAGCATTTTATGCTATTCATAACTGAAGATATGAGTAAAAACCTGAGACTAATTTTTATATGATTTATATAATCTCATTACTTTGTACTTAGGCTTCCTATCTCAGACTCCTTTAGGAAAAATAATTCAATTTCACTTTTAGCATCTTCCTTAAAGGGATCTTGCTCTAAAAAGAAATACTGTTAGGTAGAAGAAAAGGTTTGAGGGAGGAATAGCCAGCCCTGGTCACAATTCAATCAATGCACTGATAAGTGATGAAATGAAGCATAAAATATAAAACAGTCCCTGGCCATAGACACGATGCTCTTGTACCATATTGGGAAAAGCGTAATTCCTTGGCCACAGAGGTCTTCTTACCCAGGTACAGCAGCAGCTCTGCCCTAGAATTGACTTAATTTTTCACCACTGGAGAGCTTCTCTTACAGCACCAGTTGCTCCTCATTATCCAGAGATTGGCTGGGCATGAGGTCATTGAATATTGAAAAAAGAAGGTAAAGTCAATTTCAAAGATCTCAAACCTGTAATACTCAAAGCAGCACCATGAATTCTCAAGTGTTTGAACACATCTGGCAAAACTGATCTAGGATTTGGGTGGAGATAGTACCAGAATCGACAAAGACTATTTTAAAACCATGTGTGACTTTTAGGAAAAGGCTAATCATGCCCATATTGAGTGATCATAATCAGTGATCATATTGAGTAGTCAACTGCTTGCAAGGTCTTTAAAAAGAGAGATATCTCCTTCCCTAGAAAATGTGGTAGAGTTCTTAGCTACCAAGGACCTGGGGACCCCATAAGCTATTTATCACTATTTATCACCAGCAGATCTGAGCCTTAAGTTCTCAAACTTAGGTAAACTAGTACAGAAACTAGGAAAGAAAAGAGAACTTTTCACTTGTTGGTTCCACCAGAGAGGCCACATCCTCTAAGAAGTTATCAAGTACATAGTAAATGTCCAAGGGATTAAAAAAATAACTTTAAAAATAATATTCTATGAATACCAGTGTTTATTGACAATTTTATGGTTCTTTATCTCATCAAACCAAAAAAACCAAACCAATGCTGCTGGCCATTTACTACCTCAAGTGATAGGAACATTTTTAAAGACATGAGGTCAATCTAAATCCTCATTTTCAGTGTTTTATTATTTCTTGAGATTGCCTTGCTATTTGAATGAAGTGGTTATGTCCTTCCTGTTTCAACCAAAGATAGGTGGAATAAAACAAGAATCTATGAAGCCTTCTTATCCATAAAACTATCACCCAACACTGTCCCTTTAGCTACTGAACTACATTTTTATAAAGTTTTATGTACATAAAACTGTTGATAAAGCATGAGGCATTTCCTAAACAGTGCCTCAAGCTGGAATCGAACTAGAATTGTAGAGTCTGGTTTTTGCCATTTCTTTTCAGGGTTACATGTGTGAATCAGTTTTCCAGAGGAACCATGGGGCATTGTCTGTAGAAACCTTGACCCATTTCCTCTTTCTCCGTTGGTTAAATGGTAAGGTTGACATACTCTTTATTTGCATTGTTTCTGAAAAACTGAACACATTTGTAACCAGTATGAAAACTTCAATCTCCCAGAATATATTTTCTTAAAAGCACTCACTGAAATTGCCCTCAGGGTTGAATGAAGCCCAAATATGCAGTTAGTGACTTAATATATGGGCTCTCTGTATGTCTGTATATGTCTTTATACGTTTGCGTGTATGTGGCTCTCTATATACCATTGAGGAAATAAGCTAAACCAAATTACACTTTGACAGCTTTATGACAAATCTCAAATGTTAACACACATTTCAAACTTAGCCTTATAACACTAGGAAATATCTAGTGATATAAATTTCTTAATTTCAGATTTGACTTCATCATTCTTGCCTCTTAAAGAGACTTCATGCATTTTAATTATTTTCATACTTCATAGAAATGAAAGTCTGTGTTTGCTACAAATTGAATGCTCATGCTACCTGAAATAATACTTTGGACTGCAGGACAGTATTGATTCTTAAGTAGATTGACTATAATTTCATAAGTATATATATATGTGCACAAGAAAACGCAGTCAGTAATAGTCTCTGTGTTTAAAAACCATCATGGTATATACATTTTCCTACGTGGTGCTTGAGGAGTTTCATTCTACAGTTTACAAGGTGTCGGTTTGCACCCCAAATTCTCAGGGTATGCTATTTTACCCAAATACTTGAAAGAAAAAGGTGCCCTGTATTTTATCAGTACTGTTGATGGGGAAAAATTTTGTGTAGGCTTGTTTTAGAAAACTACTTATAAAAATCAAATTCATAAACTACGTTAGGCTTTTTCATAATTTCTAAGATATATAGATAGATATGAGATATATTTTCCAGAGACTGTTTCTATATCCTTAACCACTTCTGGGTCCTGAGTAGACCTCACAGGTGCATAAAATCATTAATAAAGCATGAAGCATTTGCTAAACTGTTACCTTGAGCTTGAATCTAATCAGAATTGCAGACTCTGATTCTCTGGAAAGAAAACATATCCATCTGTGGCACGTGTGACTACAAGGCCCAGAGAATGATTCTGAAAATTGAACTCATTTGTATGCCCCATGTCTCAGAAGAGAACTGAACGTTCACAGCAGTGTTTGTAAGCTGTTAACATTCTTGTTTCGTGTTGCAACTAGAGCGTATTATTAGATTTATTCCTATTGAATTCAAAATGGTGCAGAATAACACACACACACACTACACGTTTGATTTGATTTTTTTTTTAAAGGTTCATAATTGCTTTTTACAAGCTAGTGTTACTGGCAGAGTCCTTGTCGGGGCTCCCTGAAATTACCTATCCTACCCAGATCTGTTTTCTAGCAGGTGGTCCTTTTTCTCCCTCTTTAAGAATGTAGTTTTCTATATTTACGTGTAAGTCATATTATCGTATAGTGAAGACAGTGGTGGTTGAAAAGAATGTGAAGACTGTGGAAGTTATGTCCCAAGCAGAGGAGAGGAAATCGTGTGGTAAATGGAGAAAGACATTGGGTAATGCCGAATTGTACCCCTGACTAGGAAAAAAGCCAGAGGTAAATGGAAGAATGTGAACATTAAAACTGCTCTCAAGACAGAAATCTTGGTGGAAAAGTTCCTACCTGAGGTCTGATTCAATTACAAGACACAGTGAGCTTGGCCAGCGGGACTGTGAAATCAGCTCAGCAGCTCTGAGAATTACGTTATCGATGTATTGCAGATGGAGAAAACCACTTAGACAAGGACTCTGTGAGACTGGCCTACTTACCTTTAACTGCGGCATTCGTAAGTGATTGTGCAATCTTGTGTAATGGTCTTTTATTTTGACTCTTTTGAAAAAAAAAAAAAAGTTTTGTTGTTGTTTTTCCAGTAAAAATAACTGCGAAGAAAACATGCATTGTTTGTCTCTATTTTAACTCAAAAAACAAACTGTGGACATGTTCATTTTCTTCTTTATTCTAATTGAAATCCCTCACTTTACTAAAATCCTCTATCATAATGGTTCATGTCCAGGTTGTATTAATTTCTGATTGCTGCGGTCACCACAAACGTCGTGGCTTACGACAACACAAATTTGTTATCTTTCAGTTCTAGGGATTGAAGGCTGGCCTGGCTCTTTCCCTGTACCAGAGTATTTCCCCTGACAACAAAAGGACTCTAACTGCCTGCATCACTAGGTAGCATTGTGAGGTGCACCTACCAAAGTGTGTGATGCTCCAGTGACACCAAAGAGCAGCCTAGATGAGTATCCCCAAGGGTTCACACGGACTCCTGGGAAAGTAATTGTGCTAATCCCCTTTAAAGCACAAATATGAGAGGTGTACATTTTGGAGATTTAGTGCACGATGAGAATCAATGCTGTAACGTGTCCCTTAAGTCAACCACCAGTCAACTGAAGTCCCTATAATCCTTGAGATCAAAGCCCCAAAAAGATTTGAGCCCACATCCCACAAAGAGAGATACCCAGGATCCCTCACATGTGTCTAGGGGTTAGAGTTATGGGGAGAGAAAGAGTTGAAAACAGATACAAACCTTATATTTCCCCGAGTCATCTCTGGCTTCCAGCTCCTGTTTCCAGTGAATTCTCAAATTGCAGAGTCTCCATTTTGCTTCAAATGTTCATTGTGTTACTCTGTATGGCATAGCTCCACAAACTTTGAGGCAGTACACCCATCAAAACCTGAGTATTCCAGACTCGAAACTATATGTACAGCAGGATTTACGGAGAAGTTTAGGGTGCATGGGATGGAGATCAGCAGGTGCTTCATCACATGGCATCCAGCTGCCTTAGCAGACACCTTAGACTTGAACCCCTGATATCCCTGCTCTAGATCATCTCTGGTATCTCTGGCATCAGGTAATTTCACAGGCTGTTGAGTTCATTTGTGCTTCAGCCACGCCCCGTATTGCCACAACCCTCTCCCTTCCTTCAGCCTTTGCTTCCTCTGTTCCTCAGCTTGCTGGCTTAGAATCCTCCAGTATCCTTATCCTGTTATTTCTTACAGAGAGCCAATTAGCCACCTAATGGAGCCCTGCTAATGCGGTCCCACTATGATATGTGCAGAAGACCTCATCTCATTACCAAGTACGCCCCTTGTTCTAGTTGGGTATTGCTAGGTAACAATCCATCCACAAACAGTGGCTTAAAAGTCATGAACACCTTTTGCTTAGCTCATGCATCTGTCGAGCAGGGCTCAGCATGGAAGGTCTGGGTCTGCTTCACACAACAGCTCAACTAGGGACTGGAGGATCTACTTCCCAGATGGCTTACTCATATGACTGGAAAGCTGATGCTATCAGCTTGGTGTTCAGCTGGGGCCTTGGTTCCTCTTCAGCTGGGCCTCTCCATGGGCTGCTTGGGCTTCCTCAAAACATGGTGGCTGACTTCCAGAAATGAATATGCCAACACACAGTATCAGATGCTTCCAGTTCTCAAGGCCAAAATTTATAAAGTGACATGGCATCACTTTCTCCATACTTTATTTGACAAACACAGAATCCAGATTCAATGGGCTGGAACATAGATCCCACCTTTCTTGACAGAGACATGTTTTAAAGGCAGCATCCTCATTAAAGTGAATTTTTAAACAGATGCTTTCTTTTAAAGAATTCTAAAGTTGGTTCTCAGGTTAGAATAAGCTCAGTTGAAGATTCTAGAAAAAATCTAGAGTGAGGATAGTCTGTACAAAAAGCATGCTTTCTTGTGTGTGTTGGGTAGATGTTGGAGTCTCCTAGGGCAGAAATCACTGTTGCATTTCTAGTGTGGAGGGGATCGATGTCCTTTAGGAATGAATGAATGCCTACTCTATGCCAGGTGCTGTGATTCCTGAAGAGGTTAGGGTTTCAGGAAGCCTTTAAATATGGTGAGAATGCCTGATATGCTGATGAAGCTCTCTATCTAAGCCTTGTCAAAGGCATGGAGAATGAAAGAGGAAACTGGCTAACAGCCACAAAGAAGAGATCCATGTCAACGACCCAGCGTGGGGCAGGCAAGGAGCAGAGGGCTAGGTGTGAAGAAAATCAGGAAAACCAGAGCAGTAGCAGGAGACCAAAAGTGAAGAAAGTGCACAGTTGTGCAGGGGGTATAGCTACACTAGAGGGTAGAGAGAGAAGCAGCCTGGCCAAAGCCCTTCAAGAGGAAGTTTATCCAACAGAAGTGGTGTGACACAGCCAAAACTGATATTTCTTTTTGCCCCTTGAAGTTACAACCTCAATCCACAGATTGTCCCTTGGGTGTATTCCTCTCTGAAGGCTTGTGTACTTCAGTGCTACCAGATACAGAATAATAACAGGTTTTATTATATACATATATATATACACATGCAAACACAGCAGAAATACAGTATTGCAGAATAACATTATTGGATTATACATATTATTATAATGTGAGAATTATATAGAGGTAGTATATATTACCTCTAGCCTGAGGTCAGCATTCAAGAAATAATCTACTACAATATGCATCTTCATTGCAGCATTTCTGCTTCTGAAAAATTCAACCTCACCTGCTCTACAGGTTGCTTAAAAATTCTCAAACCCTTCACTGGGACATGTACTATTTATAAAAATAAAGCATGTTCTTTGAAGGAAATTTAGAAAATGTTAGAATATTCTAGAAACTGAACAGTTGGGAAAATTTGTAATCACTCAGAGGTACCTGCTACACAAATTGCCCTCTAGAAATAAATACTCGTAAGTATGCTTGGTACTTTGCATGCTATTTTATAGTCTCCTTTTTTGCTTCATAAAATTATAAACCTACCTCCTTATCTTCCCATATTCTTAGAGGGCTAATTTTTTTTAGAGGGCTAATTTTTAACAGCTGTATCTTCCTGTTATGGCTATATCAAAAGTTAATCTCATATTTTAAGTATTTCGTTTTTATAGTTTTAGGCTATAAAAATGATGCTTCAATGAACATCTTTGAACACAAATTTTTCCAAGCATCTCTGATTATTTCCTTGAGATTAAACCCAAGCCCTCTAAGTGGAATTACTGAATAAAAAGGCCAAGAACACTCCTAAAACTTGTGACATGTGCTATTTTGAGATGTTCTCCTAACTCCTATATCCCCCAACTCTGCTACCTCCAAACATGCAAATATGCCATCTAGAAACTTCACATTTTAGTACATGTTTAAAATTATCCTAAAGATGGAGAGGGGAGAGGGGCTTAATGATTTGCTGAAACATATTTCATTGTAGAAACTACAAACTTTTGTACTTTTACAGACACACACACACACATTCACACACGCAGAGTTTATAAACATTAGGAGAGATCAATGTTTTAACTGATTTTAAGTCTCTTCTTCCTTCTCTTGAGTGAGGATCTCAAAGTGTAGCCTCCACATCAACAGTATCGGCAAATGTCACCTCTTTTCAATGCAAATCCTCTGCTTACCTCAGGTCAATCTGAAATGGGCAGGTGTGGGTGGCATGTGTTTTACAAGCCTGCCCAGTGACGCTCATGCACACAATTTTGGGAACCACTGCTCTGGACTACAGTTCACTGACAACCACAGTATGACCACTTGGAAAGAAGCAAGAAGGTTGATGTCCCTAAGTAGAGAACTCTGCTCTTGAGCCATCAAGTTAGCATACCAGTCCCCAGTAACTTATTCCCTTTGAGATCCTCATTTTCCTCAATGATTATTTTTTCTAACAGAGAAAACCCTTCCATGTCAGGGTTTTTGCAAACATTTAAAAAAGATAGTGCTTAAAAAATATTACTTTTCTTCCTTTGTGGCAAAGTCAATCTAGCCTTTATTTTTTGCCCCTTTATTTTTGTTTTGTTTTGCTTTGGAGGGAAGAATAAAAGCATCGGGCCATGAAGGGGGAGTAAACGGATTTGTTCCTCAGGATCTGACTGAAATCTACTTCAAATGGCTCTTTGGCCATCCTGAAAGCAATTTGAACATCCAGAAAGTTACAAATGCACTGACATCCATAGGGAACAGCTCAGTAGTTACCGAACATCACGCCTGCATGGAGGATACATAGTGCTGAGCTTGAGAAGCTCACACTATTTGGGAAAATAAGATATTTACATAATGAAAGTAATTTTTTTAAATAACATGAGACAATGGAGAAAGGCGGTCCCTCAAGTTGATATGATTAAATCCCAAGTGGGTGGTATGGTAAAAAGTGTGCTTGGGAAGCAGGTGTCTCAGCAGCTGGCAGCTTCCATACACAGGAAATGTGTTGGGAGCTGGGCTTGCTATGATTCCTTTGGACAGAAGGCAGAGGGAAGAATGAGAGCAGAGGAACTGAAAGAGTTGAATGTTGGTGTGTTCAGAGTGTGCACGCTATAGGAACAGGAAGGGTATTGTTCTGAAGAGTAGAGTATATGAGGCTGCAATGAAATGTTGAACCCGAGTGTGTAGGGGGAATGCATTTCCAGGATTAGAGACTCAGACTGGACCCCAGGTAGCTAGCAGAGTACAGGGTAGGTACACACTTGAACTCTAGAGGGAGACTCCTGGGTTAAATCACAGTTCTGCTCTTTACCAGCTGTGAGGTCTTGGACAAGTAACTGAATCTCTCTGTGCTCCATATGCCAATGGTGTATAATAATAGTTCCTATCTTATAGGGCTGTTATAAGAACAAAATGATTGTATACCTGTGAAGCCTAGAACCATCCCTGGTACCTAACAAGTGCACCTAACCTAAAATGTTTGCTGAGTCATATAGGGAGAAGCAAACTTTGGTAGGGTATAAATAATTTTAATTTTTAGAAATTATCTACTCATCCAATAAATACTTTGTATTTATGTTCCCCTTGGATTTCATTAAAGAACTAATGTCTTCTTTCCTGAGAAATGCATTAGAACATCACTGCTAGACACCTCTTCATATCTCAATAATTGGAAAGATTCATCTC
Source organism: Canis lupus dingo (assembly GCF_003254725.2). Lineage (NCBI taxonomy): Eukaryota > Metazoa > Chordata > Mammalia > Carnivora > Canidae > Canis > Canis lupus. Next base: position 21,668,622 of record NC_064274.1, on the reverse strand, counting down.
TTACTCCATGACTCTGGTTACATGGCTAATCTTCAGGCAAACTGAATGGAAGAAATATAAAAAAAGTGGGGCTAGGTACCCCAAGATGGAATGGAAGTGACTCACTTTCACTAACAAAAGGAATAATTTATTTTTTTAAATTTTCATTAAAATTTCAGTTAGTTAACATACAGTTATGTTAGTTTCAGGTATACGATATAGTGATTCAACACTTCCATGTATCCCGGCGCTCATCACAAGAAGTACACTCTTTAATCTCCATCACTTATTTCCCCCCACTCCCTCCCTTCCAGTAAACATCAAAGGTCTGTTTCTTAGTTTGGTTCTCTTTATCTCTCTTTTTTCCCCGTTGCTCATTTGTTTTGTTTCTTATATTCCACATATGACTAAAATCATATGGTATTTTTGTTTCTCTGACTAACTTATTTTGCTTAGCAGGACACTCTCCAGCTCCATCCACATCATTACAAATGGCAAGATTTCATTCTTTTTTATGGCCGAGTAATGTTCCTCTCTCTCTCTCTCTCTCTCTCTCTCTCTCTCTCTGCGTGTGTGTGTGTGTACCACTTTTTTTGTCCATTCATCAATCAGTGGACACTTGACTTGGCTATTTCCATAATTTGGCTATTGTAAATAATGCTTCTACTAACATCAGGGTGCACACATCCCTTTGAATAGGTATTTTTGTGTCCTTTGGGTAAATACCTAGTAGGGTGATTGCTGGATGGTAGAGTAGTTCTATTTTTTTTTTAAAGATCTTTTTTTTTTAATTTTTATTTATTTATGATAGTCACACAGAGAGAGAGAGAGAGAGAGAGAGAGAGAGGCAGAGACACAGGCAGAGGGAGAAGCAGGCTCCATGCACCGGGAGCCCAATGTGGGACTCGATCCCGGGTCTCCAGGATCGCGCCCTGGGCCAAAGGCAGGCGCCAAACCGCTGCGCCACCCAGGGATCCCTATTTTTAACTTTTTGAAGAAACTTCATACTGTTTTCCAGAGTGGCTGCACCAGTTTGTGTTCCCACCAACAGTGTAAGAGAGTTCCCCTTTCTCCACATCTTTTCCAACACCTGTTGTTTCTTGTGTTGTTGATTTTAGCCATTTTGACAAGTGTGAGGTAACATGTCACTGTAATTTTGATTTGCATTTCCTTGATGATAAGTTACGTTGAGCATCTTTCCATGTGTCTGTTGGTCATCTGTACGTCTTCTTTGGGAAAATGTCTATGTATGTCTTTTGCCTATTTTTAATTGGATTATTCATTTTTGGGGTGTTGGGTTTTATTAATTTTTTAGTGTATTTTGGATACTAATCCTTTATCAGATACATCATTTGCAAATATTTTCTCTCATTCCATAGGTCGCCCTTAAGTTTTGTTGATTGTTCCCTTCATTGAGAAGAAGCTTTTTTACTTTGAGGTAGTCCTAATATTTATTTTTGCTTTTGTTTTTTGTTTCCCTTGCCTCAGGAGACATATCTAGAAAGAAGTTGCTATGGCTGATGTCAAAGAAGTTACTATCAGGAATCAGGTAATTTCAACCTAAAATCTATTCTGGAGAGAACACATCCAGATTTTTTTTTATTGACGTATAGTTAACATACAGTGTCATATCAATTTCAGGTGTACAATATAGTGATTCAACAATTCTATACGTCACTCAGTGCTCATCACACAGGTGAACTCTCAATCGCCTTCAGCTATTTCACTCATCCCCTCATCCAGCACCCTTATGATAAGGACCAGTTTATTCTCTGTATTTAAAAGTCTCTTTTTTTGGTTGTCTCTTTTTTCCCTTGTTCATTTGTTTTGTCTCTTAAATTCCATATATGGGTGAAATCACATGGTACTTGTCTTTCTCTGACTTATTTCACTTAGCATTATACTCTCTTGGTCCACCCATGTTGTTGCAAATGGCAAGATTCTTTTTTATGGCCAAGTAATATTCCATTTTATGTCTCACATCTCCTTTATCCATTCATCTATCCATCTTTCATAACTTGGCTATTGTAAATAAAGCTACAGTAAACACAGAGGTGCATGTATCTTTTTAAATGTATGCTTTCATTTTCTTTGGGTAGATACCCAGTAGTGGAATTACTGGATTGTGTGGTAGTTCTATTTTTAGTTGTTTGAAGAAGTTCTATTCTGTTTTCCACGGTAGCTGTGCCAATTTGCATTCACACCAACAGTGCTGGAGGGTTCCTTTTTCTTCACATCCTCACCAATACTTCTAACTTCTATTCAAGCCGTTCTGACAGGTATTAAGTGATATCTCAATGTGGTTTTGATTTGCATTTCCCTGATGATTAGTGATGTTAAGTATCTTTTCATTTGCACAGTGAAGGAAACTATCAACAGAATGATAAGGTAACTTGCTGAATTGGAGAAGATATTTGCAAATGACATATCTAATAAGGAGTTAATATCCAAAATATAGAAATAACTTATACAACTCAACACCAAAAAACCCCAAGTAATCCAATTTAAAAATGGGGAGATGACCTAAATAGAGATTTTTCCAATGAAGACAAACACATGGCCAATAGAGAACACACTTTTACATGTAATCCTAGAAGATTATGGCAGGAATCTTTCTAGTAAAAATAGAAGGATGAAAATAGCTTACAGGTTTATGTGATGTTCCAAGTCAACTGTGAATAAATTAAACTTTTATTAATAGGAGGATAGCAAGTGATTACAAATTTATTCTAGATTAACTGTAATCCTGTGATAGGAGGTAAATGACAAATTAATGTACACCAATTATGGACTTTTATTGATCTAAATTTTTATATTCTTCTATAATCTCACCAAATAGATTATGTAATTGCACAATAGACTCTCCGAGAGTGAGAATTGTTTATCTGCACATTCAAGCTGAAGGTACACGGAACACACTTCACTTTGGAGCTTCAGATATCTTGGATAGTAAAGGAATCTGATACACAACCAAAGGAAGAGGCCAATTCAGGTTGACTAGTTGCTGGGAGGCCCTAGCTCAAATTTTACCTCCTTGATCTTTCTTTACCTCCTTTTTCTTCTTTATGCTCTCTTAGGATTTTGAACATATTTTTTTCACATCATTTGTACTATTGTGCTAAAATTATTTGTAACTGTATTAATTCCCTCACCTCACTGGTTTTCTTGAGGTGAGGCAACCTATTTTACTTTTTTTAACCTAGTACATTCTCTGATTCTAATAGACCCACCATGTTGTATAAGATGACAAATTAAATCGATTAGTAAATTATATGGAAGGACTTATCATACAAACTTGGGCTGGATTGTTTCCATTTTCCCTTCCAAACCCCTATTTACTCTTTCCACCTTTAAAGATAGTTTGGATCAATAGGCACTCTTGCTTCTGGCTTCTGGTTGGTTTCAGCCAGTGGGTATCCCAGAGATCGGGGGGAGGAAAGAAAATGAGGTCATAGTGTTGGTTTCCCCGGTTTCCTCTGAGGGGATGTGGTGAGGGATGTTTGTGTCAAAAGCCATAGCTCCATTCAGTTTATGTTCTCTGGGTTCCAGTGATTACTCTCTCCCTTGACCTTTCAGGCTCCCTGTTGTTATGAGTCTCAGTACTGCACCATCTGTTGTGGCTTCCCTTTACCCTTCTCATATCTTTATGATATTTATTGAGCTCTTCCCAAATTACCCAGTTTGGATGTGCCGTCCATTTCACACAGCAACTCTGGGCCTGCAGGGTCCCTGACAGAGAAAGAGAACCTGCCAGTGAGGGGGGTTGGTGAGTAAGAATAGGTGGAAGTTTAAATACAGGTCATTCTGTTCAAGTTCTGAAGGATAAAGTCTGGGCTGAGATGCAGTCTTCTTCCAGTGTCTTCTTCCCTCTCAAAATGCTATCCATTTCATTTATGATGTGGATTCCTCTTACTATTTTCTCTAAGAACTGTACTGGAACTTGCTTTTTTATGGCTAAATTTTAGATTCATTCTATGCTTTCTCATAAAAATACTCTTTCCTCTTGGTAATTATCACAGTCACAGAGAACAAAAGTGAAGTAATTTGGTAAAGAAAGAATCAATGAAATCTGAAGTCAACTTGGGCATGCTGAAAAGTCACGTTGTTACAAAATGTGAAAATGATTTTTATAATGTGAAACTAGTGTTTTCATGATAATCTTCCTAAAATCCATGATGCTCAGGGGTGAAAATACAGAAACTAGATTCGCTTTATGGAGTCAGAATATAAAATGTTATTCAGGAGTTCTATAGGACTACATATTAAAAGTTAATATCAGGGAATATTTACTAAGTGCATTCTATGTCTCAGACACTAGCGCATTACCTTACTTCATTCTTACAACAACCTATATGAGGGGCTGCTCATTTTACACAAAAAGAAGCTGAGAGGCTGGGAGGTTTATATAGCAGGAGTGTGTGGAAAAGGTGAGATGCAGGAGTATCTTAGTCCAAATCACCCTCACTGCTGTACTGTCCTGCTTCTTACCTTTCTGCATGCTGCATACAAGAGGTTTAGATATCCAAGCCATACTGCACTAAGCCCCGAGAGTTAAAGGACTACTGTGCTCTAACTAGTTGCAAGGTAAAGGTAAAATAAAGTGCAAACAAACCCCCTTGCTAATAATAAGATTAAAGCTGATTTTTTAAAAGATTTTATTTATTTATTCATGAGAAACACAGAGTCAGAGGCAGAGACACAGGCAGAGGGAGAAGCAGACTCCCTGCAAGGAGCCTGATGAGGGACTCAGGACCAAGGACCCCAGGATCACAACCTGAGCCAAAGGCAGACACTCAACCACTGAGCCACCCAGACATCCCATTAGTAGAAAACATTTATCAAATGTTCCTGTATGCGTGGCACTATACTTTACATGCATTGTCTCAACTTAAAATAACCCAGTGAAGCAGAAATAATCATACCCATGTTAGAGATGACAATTGAGTCATATGCCCAAGATCATTCAACCAGTAGGTAGTGGAACTAGAATTCCAAACCAGGCCTCCCTCTCTCTCTCTCTCTCCCTGCAACCCCCACTGCTTTTTAGTTAACAGCTAAACTGATAAAGAGTAGTGAAGCTTCAATTGATCTGAATCTGGAAGATTCTTTATGCCAAGATAGATACCTCAAGTTCTGCTTTCCCCCTCCCTGTATTTACGGAGGGTATTTAAACTACTTAAATGTTTTAAGCTTTCAAATAAGATTTTATTAATTTTCAAGCATATCACTTAGTGAAAATAGAACTTGAGCCATTCCCATATAATTTGAGCCTTGCTTTTATGTTCTGTGACCATGACTGTGTCACTGTTATTACTCCCCATCACCATCTTCACCAGCACTGTCATCTTGGCTATGACTTTTCTCACCACTCCTACTCAGCAGTATCCTAGAGATTCTAGCCAGGACAGCCTACCAATAAAATGAAATTAAAGAAATTCAGGTTGGAAAGGTAGAAGTAAAATAATCTCTGTTTACAGATGGCATGATCTTTTACACAGGAAGTCCTTTTTTTTAAAATTATTTATTTATTTATTTATTTATGATAGTCACAGAGAGAGAGAGAGAGAGGCAGAGACACAGGCAGAGGGAGAAGCAGGCTCCATGCACCGGGAGCCCGATGTGGGATTCGATCCTGGGTCTCCAGGATCGCACCCTGGGTCAAAGGCAGGCGCCAAACCGCTGCGCCACCCAGGGATCCCCAGGAAGTCCTAAGTATCTACCAAAACTAATAAGTTCAGCAGGATTCATGACCAATATATAAAAATCAACTGCATTTATGTACACTTGCAATGAACAATTCAAATTTGAAAGTAATAAAATAGTTTCATTTACAATAGCATCAAAAAGAATAAAACACATGGAATAAGGTTAACAAAGGAGGTGTAAAATTTGTACCCTGTTGAAAGAAATTAAAGAAGATTTAAGTAAGTAGAAAGATGACCCATGTTCATGATTTAAGATTAAAACAGCAATATTCCTAAAACTGATACATAGGTTCAACACAATCCCTATCAGATTCCTCGCTAGCTTTGTAGAAATTGACAAGCTGATCCTAAAATCCATATGGAAACTCAAAGGACTCACAATACCCAAAACAATCTTGAAAAAGAACGAAGTAGGTGAACGCACACTTTTCAAATTCAAAACTTACTACGAAGTAACAGTAATTAAGACAGTGATGTATTGGCATAAAGATAGACATATAGATCAATGGACTAAAACTGACATCCGGAAATGATTGTTTATAGTTAGTTGATTTTAAGCAAGGGTGTTAAAACAATCCAATGGGAAAGAATCATCTTCCAATAAATGCTGCTGGGACAATTGGATATCCATATACAAAGGAATAAATTTGGACCCCCTACTACACACAATAAACACAAATTAACTCAAAACTGATCAAATACCTAAATTTAAAGCTAAAACTTGGAGGGAGCATTACTTGGCATAGAATAGAAATAAAGGTCTCTGAGTGGGTAAGGACTTCTGCTACTATCAGAGAAAGAGACATAAGAGCCCCAGAGAAAGGACACTGGCTCTGGAACTTTGTAATAAGGCTTAAAGCCTGATAGATGCTGTCCCATGTTTGCCATTTTCCTAACTACTGTCTGGATTCTTCTAGCAGCAAATTTTTTTAAACCAAAAGACTCCGGAAAATATAGTATAGTGAATTCAGAGAGCAGGTTCTGGGAAAGGCCACTTATATTTGAATCCTAGTTTCACCATTGTCTAACTGAGAAAATGTCTTCTGTGGGGTAAATTAAATGTCTTCTATGCCCCAGTTTCTCCATCTATAATTGTCCTGTCCAATTCAGTAACCACTAACCACATATGGTTATTGACTACTTGAAACGTGGCTAATCCAAATTGAGATGTGCTATACAGCATATACAAATTATATATCACGTTTCAAAGATCTAAGCCTCCCCCCCAAACTATTTAATACTTTTTATATATATTACATGTTGATATAATACTTTGCACATATTGGATTAAAAATATACTATTAAAATTCATTTCACTTGTTTCTGCTTATTTTTTTAAAGTCACTACTATAAATTTAAAATTACTTATGTGGCTCACATTACAGTTCTTATTGGACAGTGCTGATCTTTAACATGTAAATATTGATGCTATCTTTTAGATGTAGTTATTGTGAGAATTAAATAATTTGATACGTATACAATGCTTAAAATGCCTGCTATATAACAAGTACTGAATAAGGTATTTTTGAAGGTGGTCAGGTTCAGTGAGGCAGGGAGCAACTTGTCATGGGCAGAAATCTAATGAGATACAGGAAATGCCAGGAGCACTTCACAGAAGAAAAGCAGCCAGGCTAAATCTTCAAGGTTTGCAGGAAGGGCAGAGGACTCATGTCTGAGGGCTGAGCACTTCTCCAGCAGACATGTTTTCAGAGGACAAAGCTGTCTGAACACTGATGTTTGATGTTTGAAACAGTGAAGTGGTGAGAATTAGAGATTGAAAGATTTTATATATATATATATATATATATATATATATATATATATATATATAGTTGTATATATATATATACAACTATATACTAGTACTATATATATATATATATATACTAGTACATATACTATATGTACTATATATATATATATATAGTTGTATTTCTGGCTCCAACACGTCAGAAATAGTGCTTCAAAACATGGACTATCACTCCAGCCCTCTTACATTTCTACCTTGTTCATCCAGAGAGAAGTCCGTGCTTGTCCTATGTTTCAGGTTTCTTGTTTCTTTGGAGGAAGTGAGAGTTGCTAAGTACGATCTATTCTCCAAATGGGTGGCAGTGTTTGACTTGGCCAGGCAGACACGCAGTTGGGAAGTAGCATAACACTCATGTCCAGGACACCACAGTCATCACTCCTGAGTAAATTATTTTGTACTTTCCAGAAGCAGTTGTGATTTGTTAAGCATCACATGGCTGAGCTTCCTTGGCCCATGACATATTTGGCTTAGGCCCTACATCAACTTACTTTCGCTGTAGCATGAGTAACTTTACAGAGTGCTTCTTCCAAGGTCAATGCTACCACCCATGACACACCACCCCCTTCTAGTTTTTGATTCCCGTCTCTCTTCCTGGTAACATAACAATAAAGGCGCCAGTCCAAAGCCTTATGAAAACTGGAATTAGAACTCATTTTCAAGTTTACAGGTCCTGAAGAGGTTCTGACTGCTGGTATTCTGTGGCTCATATTTCCAAGGGCTCTGACCTCTTATTAGAGAATCTGGCTTATTCTATTCTATTCAGATAGAGGATTAGTTGTATATGTATCTGGGCTCCGAAAGTGGCAGAAACAGAGAAATATGGTGTTTGAAGTAATAGAAGACAAAGGCAACTCAATAGGATGTCCATATATTTATTCCATCACACATTATTTAAAATTTACAACCAGTGGTGGGCTAGCTGAACTTCCATTGTTCACCCGTGCACATGTGCGTGTGTGTGTTCAATGGACAAAAGAGTACCTATTATCTGTTTTGAGTTTATCACTGTCAACACATACATCTGGTTTATTAATGAATATTTTAAAATGTTTAACATAGCTCTTTTACTTTGTACAAATAAAGACCATCTTTTCTTGATTTCTTATTTTAGAAGTCCAAATCCATCAGTATGAAATTCTCTTGGCCATTCTGGTTTTTGTACAGACTGTAGTCAAACAGACTAGATCCCCCACCACAAAACACTTGAATGAAAGAAAAAATAATGAATATATGAAGATGTCCCTTATAAAGGACAGTGTTCCACATTATAGTCTCAAAGAGACACAGCACAAGTAAAATCAAATGGAGTTTCTGAAGTTCATATTTCTAACTCTTACATGCTAAGTACAATATTCTTGCAGAGCAGAAGGCAGAGGGCAAAATGGCTTTCTTCTAGCAATCTGACCACATGGTCAACAGAAAGATGATGCTGTTTTAATTCTTCATGCCTTCTACCTCAATGCTTAGTAAAACAAATGAAAAAAGAGATAAATATTCCCTCTTGAAGCTGTGACAAAAGTCTTTAAAAAGTCTTATTCCCTCCCCCCACATCCTCTCAAAATAAAACAGTCTGGGTTTTTTTTCCTGATTGGGCAATATATTTGGTAGAAACAAGCCATGCAGAAAGTCTTCAAACATACTGATTGAAAATCGTTGAAACAAAATTGGGTTCTCCTGAGTGTACATGTATTTTGTATTGTATTTTATAAACAATTGTCTCTTCTAAGAACAATACTCTTCTCACTGTACCAAATGGGATTTGATAGAGGTACCAGAACACCAGGAATGTTTCTGGAAGTGTCACATATGTTGGCTCAAAATGACACTAAAGGTAGTATACTGAATAGGCCCAAATTTAATCATTTGAGGTTTTTTTCAGAGCTTTTTACAAAAATCTTAAATACGGGTAAATATGTAAACACTGTGCTCTCAGAGAGCAAGTACATAGGCATGTCACATCATATCCCTTCTGGGAAGACAGATTCAAGTGAAACCCCACCAATAAGTTTCAAAACCAACCACTAGAAGCACTCTCTGGTTCAGGGGCAAACACCACGTTGCACATCTCAGAGTTCTCTTGGTGGAGCGGGAATTCAGATCCTGCTATGAGACTTTCTTTTCTTCTCCGAGAGATGTAACCTCTGCCTGTGGACAGCCTTTCATACTTGGTCTCAAATTGCCTACATAACAACAGCAACAATAACAAAATTACACACATAATTAAAGTTACCCCACACCCCTTAGAGCCAAGCTACTGAATGTAGTACACTTGAAGCTTCTGTTTCAAAGCAATTTGAGAAAGGATGAGAGTGCCAAATACTACCGGTTTCCATTCCCATGAATGGGCTGATTGTTTTCTTCCCATTTCTTTCTACACCAACAGATATACTTCGAATGCCTGGAATATAGGAGTCCTGCCATACATTTTTCTAGAATGAAGGACCAAATTCCTCTCAGCTTTTTGGAGATGCTGTTAAGCTTTCCAGGCTTTGCTATGTCTCCCACCCCTCATTCCAGGAGCCCCACCTTGGGAGCACTCCCCTCTTGAGTAAGTAGTAGGTCCAACTGGATTTAGGCTGAGAATGCTGACAGGCAAACATTCCTAGAGCTCTGGGCCAAATGGAATGTGGAACCATTCCAGTTAGCCTGGTGAGCCTGGCGAGCCTGGCTTGGTGGTCACTGCATTTTGACCATTGGAAAGTTGATTTTTTTAAAATTCATTAATCGAGGTTTAATTCTAAACTAAGTTAATATAAATTGAGAATGGCTTAATATACTGATTATAATCCACTTTTATTCTTTAAAAATATAACATACTCATATTTGTACTTATATCATCATTTATACATTTCTTATATGGATCATGAAATGTCAGTACAATAAAGAAAGTGCTCAACTTTGGTCTACTTATCAAAGGAGATAATGTAAGATATGCTTGCCATTTTAAATATATAAATCACCTTCATGGTTAATAATGTGTGTCAGGGAGACCCCCTACAACTAATAGAAAAATCAGTGCTAGTTAGCATTCTACTTCCATGTGGTAGTATTGTTATAAATCACCATTATAAGATTCAAAGGACACAGGGTAAATGAGAAGCTGTAAGGTAGAAGAGGTGCTAGGATGCTTACTTGAACATATATTTGGCATTTGAGACACTAAGAATTCTACTGAAAGCGTTTTTTTTTTTTTTTTTAATTCTAAATCCCAAACTCTCAAGCTTGAGCCAAAACTTAAACATGAACAAGTTGCCGTTGTAGGATTACCTAAAAATTGTGAATTAATTGGAGCTCTTAAACCATGGTAAATGATTGTCGGGTGTTTTGTTTTGAATGTTCTGTCCAGGAGACAGTTGTGAAGCTAACTGATAGCAAGCACACACCCACTATTTTTGCTGAAACTACATGGCAACTCTAACAGCAAATCAAATCCCTTTGTTACTTTGATAAATTCTTTCTGGACTAGAATATAATATTATCCCCAGAATCAAATGAACTAGTCCTCATATTTTCTTGGTATCCTAAAAACTGACTTTTTTTTTAGCCTTATCAATTATTCTCTTATTTAAAGGAAATTTACGTTTCACTCTATTCTTACCATTTCTTTTTAAATTTCTGAAACTAAATGCTCAAAACTGAGTGTAAGCTCCTGGAGAACTGGGGACTACCCAGGAACAGGTCATGAGGACTGCTTCTTACCTGAATGGAACTCCATCCTTGTCCATCTGCATGCAAACCAAGAAGGGGTACTGCGAAAACTGTACCGTGGAGATAAACTCCAGACCTGTTTCTGTTTCTGCACTGATTTCCAGGCCAGCTTTCACAAAAGAGGAGTCCACAGTCATGCTGCCAATTATTGCCAGAGCCACCCTAAAGATTTAGGCAAAAAAAACAAAAAACAAAAAACAAACAAACAAACAAAAAAAACGGTTAATATCACATTTAACTAATCTGGATCAATAGCTATAATTTCACAGGGTCTGAATTCATGAATGGAAAGAAATGTGTAAAAGACTACTATATGACCTAAATGCACATGGAGTTCTGTTGGTCACCAGGGGTTGGTTAGTCCCAGGGATGAGATAGTGAAGGTCTGCCCTTGTCCCGGGCCCTCCCATAGCCTTCAATCTAGATGAGGGAATGTAGAGTCTATCAGGTACTACTGTTTGATAGGGGCATACCAAGAGCTGAGGGGAAAATGTGCCTAGAACCCAATCCTTTCAGGGAGCTGGAAATACATGAGCTAGCTTAAAACAATGTCTAAACTCACAAAGACAGCTAGCTGATATTCATAACAATTTTCTTGGTAAATATCTCTCCGTGGGCTTCTGCATTGCTATTTTAATTCCATTTCATTACTTTCTCCAAAAGGTCTCCAGAGACATAAGTCTATGGTTGCCAAGATATTTGAAAAAATACTGTGCCCACCAAAAGCTATTCCTACAGTGGGGCACGTACCATGCATGCCCAGAAGGGACAAATATGGTGGGTTCTCCAACAGTCGCCTAGAGAAATTAGGCAGATTGGGTTGACTAGGGAACATGGCTTGGATGATTATGAGGAGCATAAACAATCCCAGTAGAAGGCTTACCTCTAGGATCACTCTAATTTAATTGTAGACTTTAAATGAAACTGTGGGAAATTACTCCCCCAATTAAGCCCGAGTTCTATGCCCAGGCTTTTCTGATAAAAGGATACTATCAAAGTTTGCTGTGCAAATTAAAGTCCCTGCTGTTGTTGTCAGTATAAAAGTAGGTCAGAGGTGATATCATGTAGATCCTTGAATCCCTTACATACCTTCTAATATCTTACACTCAACAAAGGCTTAAGAGATATTTTTTAAATGAACAAATGAAAAATTGAAGATAGATTGGCTACAATGTGGATACCAGTAGATTCTTAGGGATACTGTGTCCTTTTTAAAAATCCAGATAATTTTTGATGCGGCTCTAAATGATTTCTTTCTGAAAAGAATTCATTTCCATTTAATTTGAGGAAATGTCTATCTAGAAAATACTTCAGAAAAAGGAAAAAGAAGACCAGTTCACCGGGAAACCCTAAATTATACTCCTGATCTCTCTGATGGCCTATCCTATTTCTCATTCTTTGGTTCCTTTTAGTAACACTGTGAGTCACCTTTCACATTAAAATGATGTGTTTAAATTCTGATTTCTCAATTCCTTTGCCACAGGTTAATAGAAATCAAAACTTTAATTTTATCACTCCAATCTCACTTCTGTCCCACCATAGTTTTAAATATCAAAAGGTAAAAATTCATTGCACTTCCATTTCCTTTTCTTCGATTCCATGACAAACAGAAGAATAATTCTTTTGATTATCACACTGGTTCAGAAACATTGTCTTATGCTCAAAATAAAACACTCCATTTGATTGGACATGAACATTACAAAAACTAAAGGAGAAAATTTTGTTTAGAAAAATGAACGCTAATGAAAAAACTTAAGGACTCCTAATGTTTAAGACTACGATTCTTCACAAAAGTGACCACTTTTTTATTTTTCTCCACTGAAGACAGCAAAGGAGGAAAGATTTAAAATCTCAACAAGAGTGATAAACTAAAAAGTTTACTTTGGAGTCATATTTTCTGACAGTATTGTCAACTACTGAAGTGGAATACCAAGAAAGGATGAATTTCTCTTCCACAGGGCATGCTGGCTGTGGATGTCTTTAAAAGCGTGATAATTCTTAGCTGAGTTGATCAGATAACTGGCCCGCTCAAGAGAAGCTATGGAAAGAATGACTTCCCATGGTTTCTTCCTACTCTGTGATTTAATGATTACAAATAGAAAACATAGGTTTTGAAAAGTCAGAGAGCTAAACAATTCCAGAAGCATCTCTGCAGTTCATTGCATAGAATATTATACACATGCTTACCGATTTTTCACCCGGGTTTTAGACTCACGATACCAGAGGCTAAACTCCATTGCACCTGAAATGTCAATAGCTAGACCACCCTGGACATCCATATTGGCCTTTAGTCCAGATTGCAACTGAAGCTCCTAGAAGCAAAAATACATAACAGTAGTAATAATAAAAATAAATAAATTTAGCCAACTCCTTTCCAAAGGCACATTCAATCTCCTGCTATAGATAATACCATTTGAGTTGTGCTAATGTTGGAGTCTTCCTCTAGGCTTGGAAACACATTGTTCTAACCTTGATTACTGGAAGTAAACTGTTGATTCGCTCAAGTATTTAGTCAATTAAAATACGAGAAAAGCGAAGTGCCAGTTGAGATGGGTGAGATTTTTTTTCCAATCATTGCCTCTCTTTGAGAGAGGCAAAGGTTTTCAGAGTATAGTCCCCTTTGGAACAACATCAACATACTAGGAACTTGTTAGAAATTCAAGTCTCCTACCTACTGCATTACAAACTCAGAGAATGGGGCCCAGCAATCTGTGTTTTAACAAGCCCTCATGTGATTCCGATGTACCTAAATTTGAGAACCACCTGACTGGGGAAAGTGAAGGCATCTTCACCAGAAATCCAGCTGTGGCTCTGGGATGGGGGGGAGGAGTTGGGCTGGATGATCTCTCGTGTCCTTCAGCACTTCTCTGGTTATGTGCTGTGTCAAATATAGACAACTGCATCCTGCTGGCAAATGAAAGGCAGAATAAAAACTGCCGGTGCACTGTACAAGTTCTAGGGATTGCCTAGATAAAACTAGGAAAGGAAGGTACAACAATTTAACTCAGCCTTTACACCTTGCTGTTTGACATTTGGAATGACATCAAATAAACAAACAAGTCCAACATGAACTCAACAGTATTTTCCAGAGGGACTCATTTACAAACATAGTCTATCCTGAGCCATTTTGCAATTATCCAAAACCCATTGTTTTGTGTTGTCTGTCAGCAGTTAGCCTTTAAGTCTTGCATTTTCTGAGTGCATTAGCTGGGGTGATGTTGGCTGAAAAGTTCTTCAGTTGGATTGCAATCAGATTACCTGGGGACAGTGTTGGAAATGATAATGGCTCTGGGAAAAAAAAAAAAAAAAAAAGGCTTTCTATCCTTAATTTTGATATCCCTCCAAAGATCTTAGGTTCATGATAAGTGGCAGCATGACTAAATCCCTTATATAACTGCCCTACTCAGACCAAACAAGCCATGCTTTCACCAACTATAAATGCCATGATTTTGCTTTCTAGAAAGGATCATATTGATCTCCCTGAATTCTCTCCACTTTCCAAAATATGTGGCAAGAAATCTCAGTCAAAGGCCTTGGTTTATCACCAAGTATACCAAAAAAGTCTCACTGTGGCATAAAGCTACTTTCAGTCAATTTTGTACCATAATTGTGATTTTTCCTAAATGAATCCTACTGTGTACCTTATCGCAGAGGTATTTCCTTCTGGGGCACCTGGGTGGCCCAGTCAGTCAAGCATCCAACTCTGGATTTCAGCTCATGATCTCAGTGTCATGAGCTTGAGCTCTGCACTGCGTGTGGAGCCTGCTTAAGATCCTCTCTCTCCCTCTCCCCCTCTGCCCCCTCAACCTCACACATTCTCACTCACATGTGCATGTGTACACTTGTATCTCTCTCTCTCCCTCCCTCTCTAAAAAAAAAAAAAATGAAGTATTCCTTTCTTTGGAATTTCTCCTCTCTTCTCAATTTGAAAACTATAACCCCATTAGTCTACCCAACCAAAAAAAGGTCTTTGATGTAAACTTTGGCTTTCCCACTGGCCGTACTAGGTAGAAGTCAAAACACACCAGGTGCCATGAAAAAAAGTTATTTCACAGTTTTTAGATAATGCCTTTTGTGGGGAGAGAGCATTTTCATCGCAGTCTGGGTTTTAAGGAGTGCCTTGGTTTTCTGGGAAGATTCCATTTCTGTCATGCAAAGGGACCATGGAAGAACTCTTATGTATAATCACAGAGGAATTTTCTTGAGCTCCCATAGAAGGACAGAACACTGACCCTTGTAAGAGGACAGACCACTCTTCCTTGTGAAAGGGACTAAGCAAGGGATGCTTGGGTGGCTCAGCAGTTGACCATCTGCCTTCAGCACAGAGCGCGTGATCCTTGGGTTCCAGGTACAAGTCCCACATTGGGCTCCCCTCTAGGAGCCTGCTTCACCCTCTCTCTGTGTGTCCCTCATGAACAAATAAATAAAATCTTAAATAAAAAAAAAAAAAAACAAGAAAGGGACTAAGCCACATAGTGCAGTGGTTCTAATTTTTAAGGGTATAAAATAAGTGGAACTAAGAGTTTGAGTACCTACTGTGTCTCCAAAGCTTGACATTTGGTATCTCTTTCAATTCCCATACTAAATCTTCCATGGTAAACATTATATCTGAAGATTGAAAAGGAAATCAGGCCTGGTAGCCACACATGGAGACAGAATGAATACCCAGCTGTCTCTAGGGAGGATACTTTTCTATTACCACACATGACTATCACAAATCAGAACTGTCTTTTGTCTCCTGGTGTGCAAGAAAGCATGTTCTGAGAAATATCATAAAAAAGATCATAGGCTTATGTCCTTGTTTGACCCAGATGCATATTTATTTAAACTATTACCTATGACCTACAGGAACAAGATACTAAAGCTTTACATTTGTAGCTAGTGTGACCTCTTGATCTTGTACCTTTGATCCCAAAGGTGTCTCTTATAGTTCAAACACGGATATTTTGACAAATTATCCCATTGCTTCCATTCAGGAGAATATGTTCTTTGCTGGCTAAAGAGGATCTCCCTTTTAAGCTGACTTTATCAAACATCCTTCTCTGAAGAGTAATCCAATTAGCCGAAAAGAGAGAGCGAGAGTAGGCACCAAGTAATTCCATCTGCCTTGGTGGCTGTGACAGGCTATCCACTGCCAAAATTTCCTTCAATGTCAGCACTTGACCTAGAGTGGTATGTGCCTCTGAAGCTGGGATGGCATTACTGGGTTGCTCTGCAGAACCAGGGAGCCTCAAACAGCTTATTTGTATAGTAACCCCTGATCTGCCAAATGTTCCAATAGGAAACACACAAACTTCGGGTTAAATTTTAATAGCCATGGGGTGATCTTTGCCTTAGAATACATCTTAGATGCCCTCTCTTAATGAAAAGAAGAACTTTACAAGATAATCTAGATCAGGGGTTGGCAAACTATGAGCCTTCAGGCTAATCTAACCTGCTTGCTGGACAGAGTAGGAGAGAGCCCTAAGAATAAAATGTTGGAGAACGGCCACATTCATTTGCTAATATACTGCTGAGAGCTGTTTTCACTCTATAGTGGCAGAGTTGAGTAGTTGCAATAGAGACCATATGTCCCACAAAACCTAAAATATTTGCTTTCTGCCCTTTACGTAAAAAGTCTGAAGAGCCTGATCTAGATTACTGTGTTTTCATGAAGTTTTACAGCCCAATTCTGACCATCAGAGATTGCTCATAGGTAGCTGAGCACACACAGGTGGAGTTGAACCATCATTATTCCCATGTCTTAAAATGTAGATCACTTCCTCAGCACTCTATGGCTTCTTCAGAGATGTTTTTCATTAAGAATTCATCTCCCCTTAGGGGTGCCAGAGTGGGCTCAGTCTATTAAGAGCCCAACTCTTGATTTCAGCTCAGGTCATGATCTCAGGGTTGTGGGATTGAGCCCACATCAGCTTCTGTGCTGGGCATGGAGCCTGCTTAGGCTTCTTTCTCCCTCTCCCTCTGCGCCAACCCCACACCACATGCACGCATGGACTCTCTCTCTCTCTCAAAAAAAAAAAATTCATCTCCTTAAAGTTAATACTGCAATGGATATATGCAATGCAAAATTCTTATATAATTTACTATTTTTTCATATGTGACTTTGAGGATTAAGGGATACGACACGTACAACTGGTTGTCCTTGTCTTCATTCATACTAACTGAAACACAGGCTTATTCAGGGTGACACGGCACCCATTGAAAAACTACGTTTACCAGTTTTCCTTGCACCTAGAGATATCCATATGACACAGTTTTGATGAACAACAAAAGGGCTTAGGTTATTGTCTCCATAATTTCTTGTTTCTGTTAGCATTAGTCCTCTTCTCTTCTCTTCTCTTCTCTTCTCTTCTCTTCTCTTCTCTTCTCTTCTCTCTCTTCTCTCAGTTTTATTGAAATACATATAATCTTATTACTCATATTATATTGACTATTTTCTCTTTTGCCTCAATGTGAGGAGGTGACTTCACCAGCTAACAAAGATGAAAGAAAACTCTGCTTGCCTATAACAAAGGAGAGAAGGAGAAAGGCCAGCAATACCAACTGGGCGAGTGCTTAGAATGTGACCTGTAGATGGGTGGAACCTTGTCCTGTATCCTCCAAGCATTGAGCACATTTCAAATGTGCCTGGAACACGTTAGGGATTCAATAAATACCTGCAGAATGAATAGATTACCTGAGAATGATCTGTCAGCAGAATGAGTCCCTTCACCACACTAACAGGGTCACCAGAGGCTGACAGCATTTTGGACATCAAATCACTGTATCCGTTGAAAAAAGTGACAGGTCTGAGCTGAACATCAAAGAGGATGGCTGACATGCCAGCATAGGAGTCAAGGTTCTCCTCCCCCTCATCAGGAGTAGCTGCAATCAAGCCCTCCAGACCTTGTGCTTCAATGACCACCTGTGAAAAAATGGAGATGACAGTCATGACAGAAGCTCCCTGCCTGTTCTGTCAGTGATGGTGAGGCTTCTGAACTATTGCTAGAACTTTCCTCAGGGTCAAAAAGTCAGATATCTGCAGCAGCTAGGCAAACAAAAACAAAACAAAAATAGGAAACCAACTCTATGCCTGAACAGAAGGTGAATTTATTTTCTTCATTTAATCCTTAAAACCTTTTATCCATTTTGTAGGTGAGGCAAAACCAAAAACCGAAAAACTCAAATGGCCGAGGCAGAACTCAAGCCCCTTCTGTCTGACTACCATGGCCAAGAGCTTTCCATTGTATGATGTCACTCTCGAGACCCTTAATCCCTCTAGGACTGTCACACATAATGAATCAGCTGTCCTTCAGAGCCCCTAAAAGGAGATGGAGAAATATTGGGATAGTGGCCATAAGGCGGCTGCTACAAGAAGGCGTGGAACATGCTAAGCCATGACTCAACACCTTTCCTGTCAAACTTTTCTCTCAAGCTGAAAGAAGAGATGATGGGGGCTCATATCAAGATCTCTCCCATAAATAGGAATCCTATATATTCTCTGTCCTCCATACCCAGCCCTGTAACCACTGGGTGTTTGACATTTCCGAGTGCATATCAGCAAACAGATGGTGATTCCTCAGGCAGAAGGACATAGTATTCTGACTGGAGTCTCATCATAGGGAATAGTAATATGATATTGATAAGAACTCAAGTTTGTGTAGTATTGGATCATTTTTAAAGCTAAATGAGCTTAATGAGAAGGTTATAATTTGAAATGCATAAAAACTAAAAATAAAGTATGTTTTGTAATTAGGAAGTCTTTATAGACTGTAATGAAATTTTGGATAAAAATAAAGAGATGGAATTCAGCCAGTTGTCAAATGCCTCCACTTTATTCTTTTCTCTCCTAGTGGTACTTAAAAATGTAGATGGACTCTTTAGAGAGTCAAAGTTTTTATTATGAGGAATCAACCCCCCTTTCCTAGAAACATCTAGAGAAGGAAAATATATTCCAGGGTTAGGTAAGTGGAGCCTGAAGGAATATATCTATGAATAAAAATAAAATATTTTTTAAAGCATAAGTAAAATATATTAGCACAATTTCAATTTTGTGAATAGGTTTGCCTTTGAAATGACAAATGGATATTTGGCAAGTCCACTAAATCAAGTCACTTAGGTTTCAAGTACATACTTGAAACTCTCTGGGGTTATAAACCATATATAGCACCCTGCAGATGATGGAATCATGAGCAACTTAAAATAGAAGCCACCATTAGCTTACACATTCTATAGTGTTACCATCAGTATGTATTTTATTCTCTTTGGACTAATTTTTTATATACTTCATTAGGCAAAACTAATGGAAAATGAGTTACCTGGCTACTGTGAAGATGAGACTTCCCAATGTACTGAAAGATGTTCAGGTTACTTCTCCTTAGAATGCCAGAACCAGAGTAAAGAATGTCAAGGCTGTAAGTAGATGCCAAATGGGGAGCACCTAATGACAAAGCAAAACAAAATAAAACAAACCCCCCTGTGATTTAGTAACAGTTCTAGCAATACCAACTTGGGGAAGGGCAGAGTCCAGGGAGAACCCCTTTCTGGGTGACATACGTGTTATGTAGCCAGTATAGGCAGAAGAGGATCCACTCTTGGAGAAACGGTCATAATTATGAGCAAGCATATCCTTCAGAACTCGACGGACCATTTTGCTGTAACACAGAAAAGGAAAAAGCTGCACATTCATTGTAATGGCTGCTTCCCATATCAGATTTGGAAAAAAAACAAATCCTCACTGGAAAAAAGAGGGGGCCAAATTTTCCTCATGCCGCTCCAAGACCGGGGAGGTGCCAGCTGGAGTACCAGCATTAGGATTAGGGCTTTCCCTTTCATTCCTCAGATATTTGAAATTCGGGTTGGTATCAAAATGACAGCAAGGCGAGGACACCCAGCTATGAATGGCTTAAACCAACTGATGACACACCTCAGGAGTGGAAAACACATGTTCTATGAATCATCATGGTTCTATTGTTAAATAGTATATACTTTCAAGGAAAACTGTACCAAACTGGGGGGGAGGAGTTGCCCAATGTTTCTTTAAACATTTTCCTATGCCTTCTGATGTTATCATTGGCTGATGATATGTTACAGTTCATTTCCAGGAATTTTTTCTACTTATGGAGTTTTTAATTAAAGAGATATCTCAGTAAAACGCATATATGAAAGATTATCTCCTCTAAAGTAAGTCCTCAACCTTACCCCATGCCTCTGTCTTGCCTACCATCTAAGGAGTGTTGTGATCTTTCCAATCTTAACTATTTAACACTAGTCATATCAGTAATAATAACATTATGATAATACCACAAAACATATCAAAATAATCAACTAAAGAAATCTGGATCTAAATCTGAGGTAGAAAATTATTGAGGGGAGGGAATGGTTACCCTATTGGTACCCCCCAACACAATATGACTAAGTTATATTAGCCTGAAGAAAAAAGGATAAGGAGGTCATGATCGCTATCTTCAAATATTCAAAGGGCCTGCATATGATGAATGATTAGACCTGCTCAGTCTGCTCCAGAGATTGGGGCAAATAGGGCCAAAAGGAAGTTTTCAGTTACACAAAGAAGAACTAAGTGATAGTCTCTGAATAATGATACAAGTTCCCTCAGAAGAGGTGAACCCCCCACCCCTGGACAGGTGGAAGCAAAAATTAGACTCCACCTGCCAGAAGACTAGACCCCCCCCCCCCCCCCCGACACTGAAGAGAGATACCAAGCAAAGTGGCCTGTAATGTCCTTTCCAACTCTAACCATTCTGGCCCTGAGACTCTGACTTGCAGTGTTTGTGACAAACAAAAAGATAGAAGTCAAATCCATTCTACTTGGAATACACATCTACTGGCAGACTTTGCTTCTTCCTCCCTCACTCATCTGTTCCTTCTTCCTTATCTGTCCTGCTCTTTTCTACCTGTCTCAGTCTTCCCACACCCTCTTCTTCTACTGCCTTTAATTTTTTTCCCCTTTCTCTTCATCTATTTTCCAACCTCCCCCATGTCTGTTTTCCTTTTCAACTAGAAACACTCAAATTGGACCTTTCCTGGGGATCCTGCTGTGCAAGGATCAGTAACTTGACTGATAACTCAGAGGGGGTGGGTGGGTAGAAATTTCTTTTCCAGCCCTCTCATTTAGGTGAGAAAGTACAGAGAGCTCTGGGGAAACCTCCCTTTGAAGGGAGACATCAGTGAATTCAGAAGAAGAAACCTGGGGACTGGAAGGAAGATGAATCCAGTAAGAGTTCTGAGAGCGATGAAGTCTGCTGATCCCGCTCTTCATACCTTGCATAGTCCCAAAATGTGAGCCATGCCTGAGGTTTTTAACTTAAATGGTAGATTCATTTGATCTGTGATAGACAAGGCTTCAATGTTAGATCACTAACATTTGAAAAGCTAACAGTGAAGACCATTTGGTGAGAATTTATATCACTTTGTTGTGCTATTGATAAAAATCATCCTATTAAAAATGTAGTTGGGTTCTGGGACACTACAAACTAAATATACATTGGCAATATATATTTATAAGACTAAATAGGAGACCTAAAGTAAAAATCATACCCTGGGTTTCAAATCATAGTGCCAAAATGAAGTATCTGGCCTGCTAAATAGTTCTCATGGGAGATTTGGCAAACTCTGGTTTTATGTAACATAACCTAGCATAATGACCACATCATTATTATTAGCTACATGTGTGCTACACCAATATACAAACAAGCTTGAGCAAATAAAATAAAAAAGTTTGCTTAAATAAACAGAGAGGCAGGTGCACTCTATCTTACCTTGCAGGAGTTTCAAAACGTAGGATGTCCTGAACAACAGCGAGCATGTATTTATTCATTTCTTTGGGAAGCTCCCCAATAGAGAGCAGAATGTTTTTGACTTCCATGTAGGACGGATTGTTATTTAAAATGATAGTGGCTGCAGTCGTGCGTACAGTCTTTTCATGAACTTTACGATTCTGGTGGTATATCCTGTTCAAAGTCTTCTTTACCTGTTCAAAAGATGTCCAAAAATAGTGCACATCTAGATGTTTTAAATTGGTATTGTGAGGACTAATTTGTGCTCTAAAAAAATATGTGTGTGTTCTTATATTTTCCAAGGTTCTTTACAATTAGTTTGGGGCCAAAATTCTGGCCAATGGGCCATGAACAGAATTGCTGTGGGTAACTTCTTGTGGGACCAAGACACTTAAGAGCTGCTTCTCCCTCTCTTTTTACTGCAACGGTAGTAAACTTAGAGCCACATTTCCCATTACCTACATGAGGCATGGCATGAATGGGAAACAAATTTCTAATAAGCTGAGATTTTTTTTAAGCTCACTTGTTATTGCAGCGTATCATGATGTTACCTAACTAATAATGATTTTTAAAGAGAATACTGCCACATGTCAATGGGGCTCTGGGGAGAGTAGGCTATATTAAGTGATATTTCCTTCCATGAAGTCCTTCATGGTCTTCCTTTACCCTTTTTTTTTTAATTAATAAACCTGATTTTTTTAGAGCACTTTTAGGCTCACAGCAAAACTGAGCTGAAAGTACAGAGAGTTCCTATATGTCCCTTGCTTCCAGACTCCCCCCTGCCCAACACACATGCAACCTCCCCCTCTAGCAACATCCTGCAGCACAGTGGTACATTTGTTACATTTGATAAACCTATACTGACACACCATTGTCACCCAAAGTCCACAGGCTACATTGGGGAATGCTTTTAACAAAATATTGACACCAAAGAAAATCTGCCAAAATAATTTCTGGGGACTGGAAGGACTGGAATTTTGTTGTCTACTAGCCTCGCCTAACAATATGTGGTATGGGGGGTTCTGACCTAGGCATTTATAAGCAGTCATTTCAATTCCACTTCCCTCTTCTCTTTCCTATCTCCCCCAAATGTTGGCCTTGTTCTCAAGTATATAGAAGTTAAATAACTCACCTGAGCACAAACAACTGGGAAAAAAATAGACAGAATTTATATGTAGGTCTGTCTGTCTCAAAAGCCCTGACCCTCGCCATGATGCTTTGCAGCCCACCAACTTTGACACAAAAGTAGTGGGAAGGTGCTCAGCTGCAAACTGGAAATATTCTCAGCAGGCAGCTTATCTTGAGATTTATAAACTTTTCTGCTCTAACAGAAGTTTAACTTAGATGGCTTCCTGAAAATGTAGCTATAGGAAACAACACACATAATACTTAAGCCAGGATATTTCAGTGTTAAATTTAAGAGCATCTTAAAGCTTACGGAAGTAAAGGTATTTCTGGAAAGAATTTGTTTCTTAAAATAAGAGGATGTGCTTCAATATTTTGCTTCGGGATATAGGACATTATCTATTCAAATGTAAGGCTGCTTCAGAATAGCCTTAAATTCAATTTAATAGTTATTTCTAAACAGGAAAGAGATGGTTCATTTGGGGAAGAAAATAGGGTGACTTCAGAGAACTTTGCATTTGACTCAAGTTTAGACATCCTTCTTTTCCTTTTGTGAATGTTGCAAATACTCTTGGGGCACTTACCTCATCAGTTATGAAATGCACATCGTATCTCTGGAGAGTGGTGGTAGCGAGGTGGCTGACAGGCCCTTCTGCCTCTGCATATTTCAGAAGGAGTGGGATGCCTTCCGGAAGCAGAGCATTCTTCAGTGCCAGCAGGTACATCATGGTGTCCTCTTTTTTCTCTGTTCTTTCAAGTCCTCCCAGGATTAACTTCTTGGCTTCTATCACTGCCTAAAAGAATCACACACTACCTCAGACATACATATAATAATACATTAAATAAGTCTTGGACAATACTGGCTTCACTGTTGGGGCCAAGAAAACAACCTAAATTGTTAGAAAGTTTTGCAGTGGTTGACTGAGATACACAATGAAAATGAACAAGTATACTTGATAAAGGTGTGTTTTTTCAAAAATCCATATATAAACATATTCTTAAGGAACAATGAGTGCAATTAATAAGATACATTTTCTTTTGAACACATTCTGAATGTATAAAATTATTTTTAAAATTCTCTTGTAATTGATTACTCATTGAACTGCCCACTCATTGAATTTCTAAAGCAAAAATTAGATGGCACCTTTGTGACACCACACACTTTTTCTTAAGTAACAATTTGATGAAAGTACTTAGACCTTGACCATACGGTCTTGTTCTAAATGTTTAAATTTGGAATCAAGTGCTTGTTTCCGCTTAAATCCAAATTTGATTAATGCTGCCATACAGTTCAGGAAATATTTCTTAAATGCCTTCTATGTGACAGATATTTTGATAGGTACTTTTCAAATATGCTCTTTAATCAAAAAGGCCCCCTTTTCTGGCCTAGAATAAAAAAAGAATTGAGTATAAGTTAACAGTTTAATGGAAAAGCAAATTATAAAATAGGGACACCTGGTTTCTGGTCTTTGCTACTACATTTTTTTAGGGGCTTCAGTTTCATCTTTAAAGATTCCTAAGATCTGATTCATTTATAGGATTTGCAAATTCTGAAATTAGGCAGCAGGTATACACACACACACACACACACACACATATACACATAGTAGAGGGGAGAGAGAGAGAGAGAGAGGGAGAAAGATAGGGGTGGGGGAAGATATAAAGGTCTCCAATAGAAGGAAAGATACTAAATTTCATGTGTAACCAGAGAAATGCCATTTTACAACTATCAGACTGATTAAAAGATACAGAAGTTTGATAATATACTTTCCCACTGAGGCTATGGGGAAATAGGTATTCTCGTGCATTATTGGTGAAAACATAAAATGGTACAATTCCTAAAGAAGATAATTTGGCAAAAGCTAACATATCTGCATTTTGTTCCAGCAACCCTAGCCCTGAGGCTCCATCTCCAACAATAAGAAAAAATATGCCTAAGATTATTCATCTCAGCATTATTTGTAATTGTAAAATGGCAGAAATCACCTCGTGACCATATGCAAGAGATGCTTGAATACATGGTATATAGTACCAGTATATATATAGTGTATATAGAATGCTGTATTTTTATGAAAGAAAAAAAATATGTGTGTACATCTGCTTACTGTCACAAGAAGAAACACAGGAAGAGAAACCAACAACTAAGGACATCAAGTATGTGGAGGAGGCAGGTGAGAATGGGTAGAAGGGCTAGGAAAGGAAATAGGATCCCTTTGAGAATGCTTTTAAAAGGTAGTTTTGACTTTTGAACCATGTTATTATTTCACATATTCAAGAAATAAAATTAAATCAACAAGGATGGAAGATCGCCAAAATTGAATTCAAACAGAAACAAACATAAGTGTATATCAAACTGCTAACATCATTAAACAGAAGAGAATAACAAAGACTTGATGCAAGAGACTTCTGAATATAGAGCTCTGGCTGTACCCATTTAGTGGATTATATTCTAAGAACAAAAAGAACTGTGATGGTCTTAAACTTTATTTAGTCTGACTTTTGTAGCAATACTGGTATAGCAATTCCCAAACTATTTCATGTGTGTTATAGGAATGAGCAAATGAATCAATATATTGATGTTCTTGAACATCAAGATTCTCGCTGTAGAAGGAAGACAAACACATGGAATGGGAGGAAAGAAGCTTGTCGCATTGGGTTGGAATTAAAGATAGCAGTATGAGCTCGCCACATAATAAATATAGATATATATATTTTGTCCACCATAAGGGCCTAGATGTAATAGCACTCAAGTAATGTGAAGTAAAAGGGATTAAGGGATAAAATGCCAGATGTCTCCAACCCACTCTCACCTGGTTCAGTCAAAATACAAATAAAATGAGATAAATCAGAATGAGATACTAGAAATATGCAAGATGTTAAAAATTGGCAAACCTAGGTGAAGGATACATAGAGTTTCAAGGAATTATGCTATTCTCACCACTTTTCTGTAGGTTTGAATTTTTTCAAATACAAATTTGAGGAGAAATGAAATTAAGGTGGAAGGAGGTCAAAATGTAGGCAAAAAAACTAATAAGAAAAAGAAATAGGAGGCTTTGTATTCAGTGAGTAAACTTGTCTGGCTGTCACAGGGCAGGTGAGAGTTTTCATATTAGTAAATGCTGAAAAACTTCAGCAATCGACAGGATAGCAGATAACTTCAGGGCAGTAAAAGTATTGTATGTCCTGTAGATACCCTAAATTTTTCCTGAGAGGCTAGAGGTAGATAGATATTCCATCACAGAAAGTTGAAAAGCAAACGTCAACATTTACAACAGTCCATCACGTGGCTAATTATCTTCAAAGATACATTTTTTAAAAAGTTGCCCCAAAACATTAACAAATTGAATGACAGTGGTAGTGGATAGTTTTAAGCTACCTATAAGATAACTTTTACGATTTGATGAGAATTTGGCTATCCCATTTTCAGCAAAACTTTACCTTTAATCCTTTGTTTGGTTTCCTTCTCATGCTACATTCTATTCTCTCCCAAGGTTGCAGCCACTCTGTTCCTGGCCCTAACTCCTCTTCTGGGCTGCAGGGCGCTATGGCCATCTGTCTTTTGGACATCTCAACTTGGCAGCCCAGAGGATTTCAAACTTAACATGGCCAAATCCATAGTTCCACCTTCCTCCCACCCCCAAACTAAGTTCTATAAACTGTTTAAGTGGATAACATCACCACACCTAGTATCCTACCCTGGAAGCATATTAGTCACCCAACTTCTTAGCCTCTTTCATACTCCCCCACTCCCTAGCCCATCAGTCACTGTGTAGTATTAACTCTACCTCCTTAATGACGCTTGAATCTGTCTCATTCTCTCAACCCTACTGCTTCTCTGTTAATTCAGACCTTTACTAATTCTTGCCCAGTTGTTGCAAATGTTTCCAATCAGTTCTCACTGGCTCTAATCTGGTCAACTGCCAGTCCATACACTCTGTTTCTTTACAAATAAAAAAATATCTGAGCATCTCATTCATCTGCCTAAAAACTAACTGTTTTCCCCTCCTTCTACGGAATGAAGGCCAGACTTGTGAGCTTCTCATTAATAAAGATCCAACTTCTTTTCTCTTTTCTCTCTTCCCTTCTTTCTTGCAGCTATACTCTCACCTATCTGACTCACAAATATGAATACATTGTGCTCCAGCTCCACAGAATTTCTCACTGCTTTCAGCATACCAGACCTATTTTGACTTTGGACCTTTTCATGCATTGTTGTATTTCTCCTACAATGTCCTTCATTCCATACTATCATCTCTTTACCTAAAAAATTCTTCAAGACTAAGCTCAAATATCCCTATTTTGGTGAAACCTTCCCCAGTACCTCCAAACAGAATAGTTTGCTATATGTCCTGTATTCTCAGAGCACTTTGCTTATATTTCAATATGATTTTTGCTTGTATTTGATACATGGACTGGGAGTTCTTTGAGGATGGTTTTTTAATGCATCTTTATCTTATGCATTTTATGCATCTTTATATTAAAGGATTAATATCATACCTAGCACAAAGTAGATGCTCATTAAATATTGCTGAATGGATATTTTCATATATGAGTTTTGTCTTTAGCCAAAATATTTGACATATGATTACTGAAATAAATTGGCTACTCAAATAATTATGGAAATTGAAAAATATGAGAAGTCATATGACTTTGATGTCATAGAAATAGTACAAATTTGATCTCTGCCAGAACTCACTAGGATGATATTCAAACATTTTCATTGCCATTTCTTTTTTTAGTATTCTTTTTCATACTTAGTTTACATTCTAGTTATGGGTTGCCTCTTTCAGCACTATTTCAAGAATGTTCTCCCTGTTATTTTTAAGGGCAAGCACTCAGCAGGAAAAATAATATAGTGGTGTCCTTTTTGAGAGAGAAGAAAAATGCTGACTAGAAGCTGGCTGTGTAATAAATGTGGGCCAGAAAAAAAAAGACTTTTTATATATTTAGTATCTTTAATTTATTTGCATTATAGAAAGATAGGCTTTGTTGGATATTAATCCATTTGGGTTTCCTATATCTAGGTAAGCTTACAAAGTGAGTTTTTGGTTTTTTATGAGAAAAAATGTTAAAATTGATAGTCCACTCAAGCAAATGGAGAAGCTTCGAGCAAATGAAATTAAAAACAAAATGTAAAGTTCTGGGTAATCAGAAGTAACTAAATTCCCTCCATCAAAACTCAAAACTGCAAACCACACTTCTTATAAAGTTCTTCTCAGGGCGCCTCAGTTGGTTAAATACCTGACTCTTGGTCTGCTCAGTTCATGATCTCAGGGTTGGGAGATCTAGCCTTGCATAGGAAACTGAGCTCGGTGAAGAGTCGCTTGGGATTCTCTCTCCTCCCTTTGCACCTCCTGCTCATGCTCTCTTTCTCTCTAAAATAAATAAATAAACCTTAAAAAAATCTTCTCCTCTAGGAGATAGTCCTAGAGTCTAATATTTTTTTTAAAAAAATGAAATAGAAGGAAAAATGAATAACTGAATTATAAAGTATGTTAGATGACAATAATTGCTAGGAAATAGGGAAAGTGGAGTAGGGTAAGAGAGATTAGGAGTGCCAATGATAGGCAGCTCAGTGTGTATGACATAAAATGATCTGGAACTATATAATACATGAGATTGGATTTGCACTTACTTTGAGTTTGCAACCTTCATTCTGACACAGCTTCCTGACGAGGGCCCCAATGATGATCATAACAGTTTCTCTGATGTCATTGCTCCCAAAGGAACCTTTGAACTTACTCTATTAGCCAAACAAAGATAAAATAGATTATCAAAACATTTAAACATTTCCAATGGACATTTTAAGAAATGTTTTTTTAAGAAACAAAATAACCAATGTCTAAGAAAAATGTTTTTATGTTCCTAGATAGCAAATTCAAAATTTTGATTTGGGGACACTTAAAAATTCACTTTCTAACTTTGAATTAAAGAGCTATTAGAATCTCTCCTTTCCAGATCTCCTTAACATAAGTCTATGAACTTCTGAGACGTTTATGGATTGGGCTCACTGTGTCAGTGAACCAAAAAAAAAAAAAAAATCCGTAAAATTTTGCATCTGGGTGAAGAGAAGCTTCATTGCTTTTATCAGGTCCTCAAATGGTTTCATTTTCCAAAAATATTATGAGTTATTCCATTAGTTCATAAGGGGATAAGTGCACATTTTGTTTTTTAAATCTTGAACCCAAGAGAAGTCTAGCTTTTATTTCCAATATAAATTTTTTTATATTGGAAGATTGTATCTCTTCAATGTATTGTATATTCAATGCCATAAAGACTTTTGAAATCAAAACAAATCAATTGTTGAGAATAATCAAGATTCACTTCCTCTGAAATTTTGTTCTATGTTATATTGTATGATAGGTGAATATAATCTTCTTAATTTCCTTACAATACAGTTTATGTTATTTTAAAGGAATTGCAAAGAAGACACTATGAAATAGTTTACTACAGTTAAGATTAATGAATAGATAATAATCTAATTACTGCTTAGACTCTTAATGAACTTTTTAGCAGCTGAGAGCCTTTATTTTTCCCAGTGTTCATTTGACTTACAATGAGGGCTCTCAGGAGTTCTTCATCAGGATGGGAGGCAAATCCACAGGCATAGAGAAACCTTTCCTGGAGGACAATGCTACTGTCACTTTTGAAATCCAAAAAGTCCAAAATGGCATCTAATGAGTCTGAAGTCTGAGCAGAGGTGACGGCATCTACCAGTTGAGGTCTAAGAAAAAGGGAGTCATGGATATCAATGTTTTGTGCACTTAGGAATTATTTAAATCTCTACCATTCACAGACTCTCCATTGATTTGAGTTTCCTAAAGAAGTGAAATTTTTTTATATAAACAAAAGAAAAATGAATAACTTCCTCAAAAAGACCCCCCTACTTTATTTTAAACCTCTCCTTTAATGCTTCTCTCTGTAACTCAACATATACTTAGAATATACAAACTAATTTTCCTGTTATAGCCTAAGCCAAACATAACATGGAAATTTATATGCCAAAATTATACACATAAAATTATAAATTAGGTTCAAATTCTTTTCTGTATGAGTAATACATCAGATTTATGGTCTCAAATGTTGATTCTCTTTCTCTAATTAGCTTTGCAAATGTACACATTTCTCAAATGCCTAATTTAACTCAGGCGGTATTACTTAAAGAAAAGATGGGAAATCCTTTTAACTTTAATTTATATCCAAGAGAGAAGATTTTGTTCATTTTTCTTCTAAAAATAAAAAGTACCATGGTATATAGTTCAATGTTCAACCATAATGACTGTGTGTGGACAGAGTAGCGCTCCTATAGGCAAGTTCATTTCTAATTATATATACCAGTCATTAGGAATCTAGTTGGGTCTGGGATGGTAAAATTTCTGAAACTAGTTGTCGTACTAATGATTATATTATGTATGTAAGTTTATTCCGCATTGTATAAACACACTATACATGTGGTTAGTGCTTTATACTTAAAAAAAGGGATATGCTTGCACTATATCATTTTGTTCCTAGCAAAAACCTAGTGAATGAAGAAACTGAGAGAGAATACTTACTAGGTACCTATTATGCAAGTACTGCACCAGAAATTTTAGGTATGCAACTTCTCTTTTACCTTCATTTCTTTGTCTATAAGACAGGGCTAAAAATAGTGGTTACCTTAGTATTGTTGGGAGGAATAGATTACATAATCTATGTAGAGCACTTAGAACAGTGCTGGACACGTGGTAAACACTCAATAAATATAGTTATTAATACAATTACTTCATTTAATCCACAAAACATCTCTGTCAGTTTAATACTAATATTTCCCCTTATTTATGAGGAAACAGACTCAGATGTTCAAGGCCCCATAGCTGTTAAGTGTATAGCTGGGGTTGGAACTCAGGTTTTTCTGACTCTGGTATCCATGATCTTTTAAATATATTGGTGTTTCCCAAAGTGCTTTTTTTCCGTGTGATTCTAGCTCTATGAAATGCTGTAAGGAAAGGGCTCTTCAAGGTTATTTAAGCCTAGCAAATGTTTAAGGAAACTTGTACATAATAATTTACGACTAAAGATGTTGAAAATTTCTGCAGCCAAGAAAACTATTTGATTTGGTTTCACCCAGCATTTTTCCAACTCAGTTGCTCACAGATTTCTTTCCTCTTGGCATACTGTTAAAATTCTTCAAATTACAGGATACACACAATGGACACTTTGGGAAATATTACATTCCACCATCCTGCCTTTCACTATGCTATAATAATTAGAAGGAATTATTCTCTGTATTTTACAGATGTTGAAACTGAGGCTTGCAGAGGCTAAATGTAAATAATTTGCCCAAAGGATGAACGCTGTTGGAGGTCAAAATTAAAAACCAGGCCTTCCAGGTGGTTAGGTATTAACTCTTGATTTCAGCTCAGGTCATGATCTCAGAGTCCTGGGAATGAGCCCTGTTTAGGGCTCCCTGCCCAGTGGGGAATGTGCTTGAGATTCTCTCCCTCTGCCCCTCCCCCTGCTCTCTCTCAAATAAATAAATCTTAAAAAAAAAAAAAAAAACCCAAGTCTTCTGATTTTAGTTCATCCCAGTATCCTTTCTATTACATTATACTACATGTGGGTTGCATATTATATGGTACAATATTACATAAATGCAAGTATCCCCTGCTTTTCCAAAGTTTATGTTAGGCTACTTTGCTTTTACAAAAGACCTACATTAGTACCTGTTTTTGCTAACTAAAAGAGATCTGAAGAAGATTTTCACTTTTACAAAAAAAAGGAGGGGTAGTTAAAAGTAAAATAGTATTCAATGTGTTTTGCAGCAAGCCTGTTATAGAGGCAGCCATGCACCTTGAGCAGGAAGAGTGGCTCCACCAAGCCTCTTCCCAAGGAACTATACTCAGGATCTCAGCATCAGGCCACCATAGCTTAGAACTGTGTCTATGAGCATCTGGGCTTTATCTCAATGTATTCTGTGTATGCATTTGCAAGATGTGTCCTAAGGTATCAGAAAAACCTGAGAGGTTATTATTATTATTATTATTATTTTGGTTTGAAAATGCTCAAAAATTCTCCACGTAAATTAATGACAATTCTTTGCTTTAAACTATTTTAGGTTATAAAAGGTTTCATAGGGAGGTTCTACTTTTGGGTAGCAGGAGAAACCTGTAATCTGATTTAGGAAATACATCATGAAATAATCCAAATAATTACTATCTTAAGGCTTTTAGGACACAAATAAGGTTAAAGTTTAATGCAATCTCCATTCTAAACTAATGGCCAATTTTTAAACTTTTCTTGTCGGTACCCTTGCCTTTTCTATAAAGACAAATCTCTCTACAAATATATTTCAAAGTTTTATGATTAAAACAGGAGTCTGAGAATTTCTGACTTGTGTATCTTTCAACTTCTAGTTCAAATATTTATTTTTGAAGAGGCCAACCAACTCTGGTTAGTCATATGGAATTCCTATCAATTTTTTAAAATGTTCTCAAAGCAAGTAAATAACAAATAGAATAAAGAATAAACAGACTTTTTGAAAAAAAGCTAAATTCTTTTCTTTGTAGAATTGAGTCCTTTGAACTCAGTGACTACTGCTACTGCTACTGTGTGTGTGTGTATAAGTTGGCCAATTTCCATTTTTTACTATGGTAATGGCTAGTTTTAGCTGTTAAATTAATTGAACCGTCTTCTGTATCATTGGGGTAATTAGTATCATACAGGTGAATTTATATTTACAAATCTTTATTATAGACAAAAAAACACTTGTATTTACAAAGTAAATTTGAGAATTAAGTCAACTATCTTTACTATGTATGTCAATGAATCACACTTCCACCAAACATTCAAATAATGTTCAGATTTCTTTTTTTCTAGATTCTCTTTGACTATTTACCTTAGTTCTCAATTTTCTGAATTAAAAAAAATAGCTTCAATGGGTATGGTCACTGGATCCTTAATAAAATCATAGTTGGATTAATTGGGTAATGGGCATTAAGGAGGGCACATGATATGAGGAGCATTGGGCATTATATGCAACTGATAAATTATTGAATATTACGGCTGAAACAAAAGATGTACTATATATTGGTAATTAAATTTAAAATAAAAAAAGAAGTCATACCCCTTTTTTTTTGTTTTTATAATCAACTTCGGAATCTTTTCAAATGTAAATTAATAGGTCCAAACACAGGGGGCAGGACGTGCATCCATGTCAGGATGAAGTCCTACGCCCTCCTTATCTACATGCCAATGTGGACCTGATTTAAACTCATAAACACTCAAAAAATGTTCATTCTGAGTCACTGCTAAAACCTTGTGTTGGCACATTTCTGGGCAAGTAATGGTTAAATTACTGTATTGTGGCATAGCTGTTTGATGAAAATGCAAAACAACACAGAACAATTAATTTGGAAGTTGGCCAGTTGATTAAAAAGGATCTTTCTTGTTTAAAAAGAAACCAATAACCTGGAAATGCTTGTCTACAGACAACCCCACACAAGATTTGGGAACTTACAATACTTCCTTGTTTTCAGCCTTTAGGATTTGGAGGATCTCTTCTCTTTTTGCAGTCCTGAGGTGCTGAATGAAGGCCAGGAAGTTTCTGGCAGCCTCAGCCTTGGAGAGGTTGTCAGGCTGCAGGTGTTTTCTGATGGACTGCCAGTGCTCCGCAAGCTGCAAAGAAACACTGCTGCAGGCTCACATGCCATTTGTGACTCTGGACATCCACATTGAAAAGGGATGTTATCCCCAGAAATAAATGTTTCCTTGTAACTGACAAGCAGAAGCTTTTTTGTATCTTACCTCAATATACCTGATTGTCGCTTGCTCCTCTCACATTTCTGTGACTCTCAGAGACAAATATAGAGGCCTGCTGACCCTGTGTGCAAGTCCTCTGCGGGAGGACCACTTTTGTCTATTAGTACTTAGCTCCAAAGAACTCAGGCTCCTGGGCCAATAAGGTCATTACATAGTTACACCAAGGGAATTATATCTAAGGCCAGGCTTTGACTACCATCTTGCAACTATGCAGAATTTTCCTTAACAGCAGGATATGTTGGAGGGGGAAAAAAGTAAAACTGCTAAATTATTGTGCCAGTTTTCTTGTGTACTAGGACCTCACTGAAAATCAGTCTCTGTAATAACTGAACTCCCAAGTCTATCTCTTTATCGTATTGTTTTTATAAAGTTCAATGTCTAATTATGCTGAGGTCTGAACTGTTCATTACTTATATGTTGAGTAGTATCTAGATAAAGGTAATTCTCATACTATTGTTATTCTCTTGTGGTTTTAACAATAGTAAATAATTCTAATTGGTGACATTCTGGCTTTGAAATAAGCTAAGTAACTGATTTTTCATAGTTTACCACTTTTCCCCTAGTTGCAAATAATGTGTTTAATCCCATTAGTGACCTCCAGCTTTCTTATTCTGGAATAATCAGCATGCTACCAATATTTAAATTACTCCTTCTAATAAGCAATAGACATATATTTTCTCTTTTTTAAATCTATCTTGGTTATCTAAACTTAAGAGGATATTCCAAAGCAAAACTCCAGCTATCTTTAGATAAATATCTACTGGGTCATTTCTGAGGACAGAGAGCACACCAGTGTGAATTCAGATTTTCTTTTCTTTAAAGGGTTGCAATGATGACAATGTACTGAAATTGGAAAAGCAATTCCTCAAAGACATCAATCCTTCCTACAATAAGGAAGAAGTAATTATCAAAAATCTAAAATGGCTTACAATATTTAATAACCATGGGGAGAGAAATAAGTAGCTCACAGTATTATAAAAGATGACTGGTTTCATCAGCCACTTTCCTAAATAATTTCCACCTTCATAGCACACATTAGAAAAATTACACTGAAATATAAACTGATATATGGAAGAAAAACAAATAAAAAATAAGATTTAAGAATGATAATTCTTCTTTCTTTTTGTTTTTCCCTTAGTTCAATTTTGATAAATTTGAGAAATTAGCAAGGAACTAATGTCTTATACTTTAAGCAAACTATATATTAGTACTTGATAATTCTACTTCTCTGAACACCAATCATATCCAAGGGAATGGCATCTTCCGGTAGCTACCAACAGAGCATGAAGCCACGGGTTTGCTCTCCTGACAAGAGGTTAAGTATTAGGAAATGTTAGAAAATTTCTATCTGTGGGCATCGTCACAGGTGACTTATGCAATAAATGAAATTTCTCTTTGTTGGATTGAAAATGTTAATGATGATCAATACTTTGCCTTGGAGATGTGCAATCTCATTTCTGGCCACAATTGTAGGGGAGTTTGGGGTGTGGTAAAGAAGTGTTTCCTAATTTAGTAGAGATCTTGGTATCCTTTTTTTGTTCTCACAGCAATACTTGGAACACTGAGCTCAGAGCTCAGTAAAATATTAACCTGAGGACTCACTGCTACTCAGCAGCAGAACTTTCAGGATTCAGATCCCTGTCCATGCTCTTGACACTATATGCTTTCCTCTAATTTCATTAAGCCCTCTATCCCCTCCTGCATACTATTCAGAAGCTGCCCTTAAGTCATAACATTTTAAATTTGGGATGAGTGGATGGTAATTATTTGTTAATCATTGTTGGATTACACATCATCTCGGGTGCATATTGTTAAGTGCTGGTGCCATTATAATTCAGTGGTGGTTGGTAGCTCTTTATAAACTTTTTTTGAAAGAATTGACTGAAGCTTCCATTGGAGATAAAAGGAAAATAGAATTTTAAGCCATGATTATTCCCCTATCGGACCAGTTATTCACACTTACAGAAGGGCATCCTTTACACTCGCTCTGGAAGTTCTGTCCCATAATGGGAAGGGCTCTGTACTCTGAATTAACTGCTTTAATTATAGCTGCAACCTGCTTTCCAGGCATCAGTCTTGGGCCTGCTTCAGTGGTCTTCAGCTCTAATTTCTGCCTGTACAACCGAGGAAAAGAAATATCACATTAACAGCTTTCTTTTGAATGAACAAGCTACTGATTGTCATTCTTCTGGCAAACCAGATACTAATTTATTCATCCTACATAAGTCCGTGTCTTTCAAACTGCAAATCTCAGTAACAGAAACCTCAAGATAATTATTAAATCTTTCTGGAGCAACAAATTTACTCAAAGGTTTGAAAAATTGAGTCTGGATTTAACAGAATACAGTGAAGAAAACTTGCCCAGATGCTGAACAAGATATGTGATGGTACTTCTGAATTTAGCCCTGCTTTCTGAAAATGATGTCATCAATACAACCACACATCACTTATTAACTAAGACAATTAAGAAATCTTATTTACTAAATATTGCTTCAATGATATTTTTGCCTGTTGTGCTCTTTCAGAATCTTGTCTCTTTCCCATCAAGAGGTAGAGTCTGCATCCCTATCCTTGATCCTGGGCAGGACTCTGTGACTTCCCCAACTAAGAGAGGGACAGTGGAAGTGACACTACATGACTTCTAAGGCCAAATCTTAAAAGGAAATTCAGCCTTCATCTGGAATGCCAGAAGTGCATGTCCCTTCAGAGCCTTGAGCTGCTATGTACAAAGTCTGGCTCCTAAAGCCGCCATTTTGAGAGGCCACATGTTGATAAAAAGGCTCATGTTTGTGAGCCTCAGTAGTTTGAGTTTTTCCAGCCCAGATAATAAATAGATGAGGAAATAACCTTTGAACCAGCTCTGGTCGGTGACTACAACTACAGAACAGACCTGACAAGGCATGCCTTGCTGAGCCAAGGCAAGATACAGAATTCTGAGAGAGAATAATAAAATGACTGCTGCTTTTTGCACCACTAAATTGGGAGTGTTTTGCTGTAGGACAATGGAACCTGACAGACCTGGTAAGTAATTTAAAATATTTATTTTATATGAATATATATGAAAACAATATGGTGCAAAGTAAAATGAAAAATTCTATCCAGATGAGACTTCAAGAAATTTCAAGCATTTATGGCTTGAGGCACATCTCCAAAGACTTTGCATCCACTCTCCTCTGATATTAGAGCTACTTCAGAGAAAGTATTTGACAGAAATGGCATATGATAGAATATATTTAATGCTAGGACACTTCTATATTAAAATACAAAAACAACATATACTCTTAGATTTGAAAATTCTAGTTCTTAAGCCCATGAGGACTTCTTAGTGGAGAAATTTTCTCACATTGAAACAACAGGCTTGAATATGGTTAAGTACTACAAATCAAAAATACAAAAATTCTGTCATATGACTTTACTATGGAACTTTTTATGTATTTCTTAACAACAATAACAACAAAAATTTCAAGGAGAGAACATACAAATGCCACCACTTTTTAACCTTACCATTGGAAACATCTAACAGAGAAATTAGAAAATAAACTAGAATAAATCAGGTAGTTAGTCTTTTTTAAATGTAAATTTTATTCAATAAATGACTGGTACAATTTTAAATGAAATTCTATTAAAAAACAGTGAGTGCTTAATATATGCCAGACAGTGGGATCCCTGGGTGGCTCAACGGTTGAGCGCCTTGCCTTCAGCCCAGGGCATGATCCCGGAGTCCCAGGACCAAGTCCCACAACGGGCTCCCTGCATGGAGCCTGCTTTTCCCTCTGCCTTTGTCTCTGCCTCTTTCTCTCTGTCTCTCATGAATAAATAAATAAAATCTTTAAAAAATGCCATATAGTATTGTAGATGATGTTAAAAATAAAGGTGAACAAGATATAATCACAGTTTTCAAGAAGCTAATAGTCAAAATGAGGAAGCACTATATATCTATATCTATCTATCTATATATATTATATATAATGATATATATTATATATATATAACATACCTACATTTAACATTTGTAACATGTATATTTAGAAACCAAACATAACAATATAACAAAGAATAGGAAAGAAAATTTAAATTTCATCATTATCTTACTTTGATACTATATTGCCTGCAATGGTTGGTAGGAAATTCATCCGAAAAGCATGTATCTCTTCAGCAAACACAGCTATAACAAAGCTGTCTTCTATCTTATAGGTAGTAACAGCTGTGCCTTTTGAAGTGACACCCAAGACCTAAATAAATACATACATACATAAATACATATTTGTAGTTGTAACAATCAGCTTTTTATCTTTAAATCAAGTCAAATAGCAAACTCTTTTTTAAATCTTCAAACGAACTTCCCCTTAATACCTTCCCTTCACTGCCCAAACTTACAATATACGAAAAGAAACCTTTTCATTTGATATTGTGTGAAACAATAACCTAAACTAAAAATTATAAACGTTCCCAAATTATACTGTTACCTTATTGTTCTATTATTTTAAATTAACTCTACAAAATGTAATTATTTGGATGCCTTAAAGAGAGTAATATCAACCATACCTGATTTGAGGTTGTAAATCCAGGCCTCTCTATTTTGCATGAATCCAAGGCCTTAATTTTGGTCACTTTGTCTTGATGAGCCTGGTATGTCACCTTACAATCCCCAGAGATATCTACCTAAAAAGAAAAGTAAAAATACAATGTTTAGGATTCTCACATGGACCATTTAAATTCCAGTGGGAAGTGGCCTGAAAATTGAGTTTCCTGATATTGCCATGGGGGGCTGACTTTTGACTCATTTTGCCCAGGCTGACGAGACAGAAAGACAAGTAGAATTCAGTGTTTCCTGAAGCATATGGATTCTTTTCCATCCTCTTTTTTGAGTCTTCCCACCATCCTTTTATTGCCCCAGTAATAATAAAGGATTTCCTACTTCTCTCTAACATCTAGTAAGAATTGGACAAATGGCCTGGTCATAATCAAAACCTCTGGTAAATGGGTAATTATGTGGGAAGACAATTTGACTTTTAATTCTGTATCTAGATGTGAATATGTGTGCGCATGAACATGTGTACACATGCTCTTTGACTAGCTGAATATAATTAGAAACCTCAAAAACCTGTGGGATTAATTCAACTCATTATAAGTCACATTAACAATATGAGTGTGGGCAAATGTATGCCAGTATGGACTGTTTAGCTTCTCTGAGCCTTCCCTCATGTCTCGGCCAGCACCACATCTAGCCTTTATTCTAGCAAACTACCAATATTCCCTTAGCTCAGCCCTGCCGTTAGATTTTCTCACCCACTCGTAGGTTGGCTGAATTCAGAAGAGGAAACTCAGACTCAATTCTGCCTTTGACTCAAAGTGTGATACTGGAGAAGCCACTTAACTTCTCAGTTTCTTTGTCTGTAAGATGAAGGAGGCTGGTATAGACCACTGGTTCCCCAAACTGACAATGTATCCAAACTATCTGAGAAAATTGTTATAATACAGATGCTCAGGTCCTGATCTACTGACAGAATCTCTGTGGTGAATCTAGGGAATCCATATCATAAATAAGGTCCCCATAGGATAGTGACGCACAGTGATGCCACTGAGAGGCTCCCCAATGTTTTCTGTATCTTTCTTGTCATTCATTCTATAAGTATCCTTAGTATAATGGATTCTAATTTCTTTCACTCTGTATTTGAGTACAAATTGGGATAAATGGTAATTAGTTTCAAATGTAAATGAGACTTAACCACCCTACTCACTTTTTCTGAGCATTACCACAGTAGTAACTTTTTCACTCAATTTCTACAAATAGAAATCCATATGAGCAATTTTGGTAAGTATTGCAAATAATATTCTGGATCCTTAATCTTAGTAAGTACCTCATTGGTGGTTCCAGAGCTTAACTGCATCTGAAACAGACTAGCCAGGCCTCTCTTGAGATTTTCTATGGCCACTGGCTCATTTGGATATGAGTAGAACTCTTTGACCTAGTGGGGGAAAAAAAGACAAACATAAATGAAGCAAAAAGGCATTATGTATCAATAGCAGTATCTATCAGTCTGGGAGATAGAGACCTGTTACTTCAAAGCTAGGATTTCTTTTTTTGTGAAAAGAAACTATTTAAATTTCTAAGAAGCTAATCTCCGAGAATATGAAATTTTGGGAAATGGATAATTAAGTCTCTGAACATAATGGGCATAGCCTAGGGAAAGAAAGGGTAAACCAATTTAGACTGGGATTTCTATGAAAGCAAGAAGGATTGCTGAAGGAAGACAAATCAGGAATATTTTCTTTGAACATATCAATATGTTCCCTTCCTGTCACTCTGTTTGAAACAAAAATGAACCAGTGTTTAAAATAACAAAGAAATCAGTTAGTTCTTGGAAGAGAATGGCAATTATCACACTTGACACTCATAAGCTAGCACAGTCTCT
This sequence comes from Canis lupus dingo, assembly GCF_003254725.2. Taxonomy (NCBI): domain Eukaryota; kingdom Metazoa; phylum Chordata; class Mammalia; order Carnivora; family Canidae; genus Canis; species Canis lupus. The sequence continues at coordinate 21,628,307 of NC_064274.1, read as the reverse complement.
AAGGATTATGATGAGCACCAAGACATGGCCATTGTGCCCGTGGACAAACTTCCACAGAGGTGACTTTTGCTGGCCTTCCAGAGGATTCATGTTGACCCTGAGTATAAGGAGATAGAGAAGGTTGGAGGATTTGAGGTTGAAATTGCTATCATTGCATGGCCTGTCACAGGCACTGCTTTGACTCCCTTCAGAAGGCAGGAAATGAGGTTGAAATGAAGAGGATGACTGTGATTTGTCTGTAATAGTCAATAGCTTAGCTTTGTTTTACCCTTGATATCTATCTGTAGGCCCAGGGGTGATAACAATTTCTCATACCAATTTGATAATTTAGGTCATGTTTAAGAAACAAGAATAAAAATACAAAGATAATTTTCTGGAAGTTCTGCCACTCTTCACCCTGTATTAACTCCAAACACATCACATAATTTAGAAATAGAGAATGGATATAACTTCCTTGTAAAAATCCCCAAGGTCTCTGGTAATTATAGCTGAGCATTCCTACTGGAAATATCCTGAATGCCTTCCTATTCTCTCTAAAACCAACTATGATTTTTCAAGTAAAATAGAAAGTTCAGAAATTATGCAATGAATTCAGTTAATACCAAGCTCAACAATTCAACCTATATGAAAACCCTCTCACACCTTAGAAGAGAATATTTTGCCTGAATTAGCCAAACCAGTACCTCGAATCTCTATTTTTATTTTCTACATATACTCTGCCTAGTGACAAACTTACTAGGTACTTTATCCAGCAATCAATTTTAGTCATTATACTGAGCAAACCTATAAATGTTGGAATTGTGTTTGTCCAGGTTAAAAAGGAACTGGAATGGTGACCTCAGTGTCTGAAAATCCATGGTATCATGTTCTCAAAGAAATCACTGGCAATTTCTCAGACCCAAGGCTGTTTCTGATGTTCTATTTTGTAAACTGGGTCTTCTTTCCCTCTCAGAATTACAGTGTAACTTCCTTTTCAAATTTCTGGGAGTGTATCTCCAGATATCAGGACTACTAAAGGTTCATAGGTGGATTGCTTAAACCCAGGTGCAGCCAGAAGGACTCTCTTACTGGCAATACGCATATGCCTATGGCCTGTGACTTTTGTGACCTGAGTTTTAAGTACTTCAGAGGCAAAAAAGGAGTTTTTAAGTGGTGAAAATACTTGTACAATCATCAGTATCCTCACTTTCCTTCCAGGCTATAAAATGATGCCTGGAATATTTATATAAAGTTTTACTTGAAATTTCAGGAAACCTAGTTCTTTGATTTAATTTTTGGACTATACAAAAGATTAAACACTCTTTTATCAGTAGCCCATGCCTATGGATCAAGTTTTGCTCTTGACTGCTAGGTCTCTAAGAAAATGGTATTAGTAACTTTATTTCTTTAACAGATGGAACAATGTAAACTGGAAGACAAAAAGAGATTTTTTTTTTCATTCTTCTATTAGTTTTTATTGGCTCCCTAAAACTAGAAAAGTGGACAAATATGTTTTCCTCACTTGTATGACTGCTATCTTTGGGGCCTAAATTCTGTTCTTTTAGTGTAGACCAATGAGATCCAAAGTGAAAACAGCTCTGGTATCCATATTAGCTAAATGTCAAAATGCTTAGAATTAAGCAGGCTCTCATAATTAAAAAAAAAAAAAAAGTCAGAACTTTGCAGTTCAATCCATGTGGCTGTCACAGCAATAATCTTAAATTCATTATTTTGTAACAGGAATCAAATAAGTTTTATTATTCAGGCCATAAAACTGATTTACTTCATTCAGTTCTGAAATGAGCTCTGAATATCTGAAAGCACAGGACTCTTATCTGAATTCACAGTGCCCACAGCTTCCGGAAAGCAACAGTGACACCATTTAGTTATACAAACTAAGTCTTTAAACCAAGGAAACCAAAAACAGAGGAAGATGGGTGAGCTGAGGAGAAGGAGATGCAGTGCCTCTTTTTATCAAATTTTGAGGGCCAATTTTAACTTGGAATCAGTCGGGATTCATTGTATTTTTTCCTTAGGAAAAAAAATGTTTCTATATATCCCCTTAATTAATATATTCTTTAAGAATAAGAGAAACAGCCAAAAGAAGCAAAAAGAATCCTAGCAAACAGACTAATCATTTTATTTAATCTACTTAGCTGGAGCTATGTCTCTAAATATATCTTTGATATATATCTAACTGTATAGCGAGGGAATGACACATTGGAAAGCAGACAAGTAAAGATATATCTGAACAACCGAAGGATTTCAGGGTGTCACATTTCTTATGGAGGTTCAATGTGTATAAAGGAGCCATACTGCCAGATTCAGAGAGCAAATCAATACCTAGAAACAACACAAAATAAAGGGCCAACTAAGCAGCCATGAGGTTATTTTAATCAATGCTGACAGTGAAAACCAAAAATGGAAATCTGGTAATTATCCAGTTAATTGGATTAGCATTTTAGGCCCAAAAAAGAATCCATGCTGTAACTGGAGGCATCTTTTGCTTGTCAGTGTTAATCAACATAACCAGGTAAATGTCATGTTTCCAACTTCACTTATGATTTGTAGACAAAACTAAAGCCATGCCCAAACACGTATGTGGGGAAGGTGAGTGGACATGGAAAAAAGATGATGTACAACAAATAATGCATCTGAATGTTTTAATGAGTTCTCGTTTATAATGTAAATATAAGAGCTTAAAACGGGGGCTCCGGCAGGACAAAAAAATACATGCTGCTGAGCATCCTTGAAGTCATAGAAATTTCAGGAGGTAAAACTTAATTTGAGCCTGAGGTAGAACATATTTTTTAATAAAACTGCCAATCAGCAGCTCAGCCTTTCCTTTCATAATCCTCTCATAGTAGGCTGAAGTGATCCTTTAAATAATGATCTTTCTGACAGTGATGTGGCTGAAAATTCCACATGGCTTCTTAGTCTTCAGGGTCATTTTTTTTTTTTTCCAATGAGTACTTTATCATATCATTGATAGATACCACAGTGCACTTTAACCTGAGGCTATCGTAAATCATTGCAATCACAGCTCATGTAGAATTGGCATGTTGGAGTCACTGAAATAATGATGTGGCAGCTTCATCCCAGCCTTTGAACAGTGAGGGCACTGAGTCCTTTTGTGTGTGTAACAAAAGACTTTGTACTCAACTGCTACCCAAGAGGCTATAAAATGGTAGGTTGTTATTAAGATTATAAATGAAACTAATATTTTATGGGTTCAAGTGTCTTTCCACACTGGAAGGCAAGAGAGGAAAAAAATGGTATTTCATGTTTGTTGTGTCATATGAAAATCAGGTGAGTTAATAGATACATTGGAGGATAAAACAGGTCAACCAAAGAGGTGGTGCTTCCCAAATCCTTATAGCTGAAGACAATATAATGTGGAGGTTTCCAGTCTAGCCCCTGAAATTAGACCTTCTGTTTCAATCCCATCTGCACTACTTGCCAGTTGTGTGACCCTAGGCAAATTTCTTTACTGCTCTTAACTTTGGTTTCCTCATCTATTACAAGAGGATAATAAAGCAGCACCTGCCTCCCAGAGGTGTTCATGAAGATAAAAAAGATAATTCATGCAATGTCTTTGGCCTCTGGTGCACAGTAAGTGCTCAGTACAATTTAGTTATTATTAAGCAAGCAATAACCAAAGTCTTTCTCAAAGTTCAACTCATTTTAGCCCCATATACCCTTATAGATTCATTCCTTTAGTTTACATTCATTGAGTCCCCACTATGAGCAGGCACTGAATATACAGTTAAAGACACAATTGCTGCCCAATGCTGACTGCAGACAAATAAAGAGAGGATTTCAACATGCTGTGATAAACACTTGAATAGAAATAAGTCTAGGAAAGTATGGAGTTTGGGAGAATATTGGGAAAGTCTCCTGGAACACTAAGTTGGTGCAAGGCACGGTTCTGGGTGCTTTGGGGAGGAAGAGAGTAGAAGGTCATGAAGGAGAGAGGGGGGAGCTGGAATATACATAGGAATGGGAATTTTCTCTACTGAAACTCATAATCTAGCAATGAACACAAATGACCAAAAGAACAGTGATAGGGCCACAAGCGAGCTACAAGGTGTCAAGAGGGTTCTAAAGAGGGGTGGTTATTTCCAACTGGTTAGAAGGACATAAACTTTATAAAAGAAAAGTCCTGTGAGCAAACTGTTAGGCATGGTAAGTATTTTGACAAGGAGAAAAGAAGCAGCCTTGAGATGGGGATTCATATTTGGTTGTAGAAGTAACAATGCAAGAATCCCTTTTCGGTGACTTATATAAAAATGTACATCATGATTAGCAATATATCACATGTCTGAAATTTATAATTTAATGTATTTGTTTTCACCTTTATTTAAATCTATAAAATGTGAATCTAGAGACATTTTAGAGACATGTAGTAGCACTTTAGCTCTGAAGATCCCTTACTGTTTTTCTCCTTTGGCACCTAAAATTGAGCTTTTATCTTTAAAGATACATTTTTATGTATATCAATATAATATCTATACTTTTCAAAAGCCCACATATGTAATGCCTAGTAATTCACTGATCACAATTTTGTCTCAATTTCAAACATTTAATGACCAGTTTAATAGACTACAATCAAATCATAAGTTATGCACATTCTACAGAATTCTCTGAGCAAACTTTCAAATGGATATTATAGTGTTCATTAAGTACTTTAATATATAAAATGCTTTTCAAAGTCATAGTTTTAAAATAAGCTCTAAGTGCTTCTTTGAAAAATCAACTCTACCTTAGGAATGCCATGCCCTTTAAAATGCTATGCCCTTTCAATTTTGTATATTAGCCAGATACTGATATTCTCATGAGCTAATAGCCAGATACTGATATTCTCATCACTAATTCAAGTTAGATCATTTCAATCTCATAATTTGTCTACTTTCCTAAATGATGTACACAATCACCTGTGATGACCTAGTGTTTTAATACCTTTCTAATCCTTCCTAATTTAATAAGTAATATACCTTTTAATAATGCATCTCAATAAACAAATACTTGATTCTACTATAAAGATTTTCATAAAAATAGGAAACAAGTGGCTAAAAACATAAGTGAATTCAATGCCTTGATTTACTTCTGAAGCATTTAATTTGCAATCTCTGCTTATTTGTTCTTGAAAAATTTCCATTTACTATGAAAGTAATGATATTATGATTACCTCAAAATAATTACTACTGAAAGGAAGAAAAATTTAAAGTAGAAGAAAAAAGATGGAACACCCCCAAAATCACTTTTACCTTTCCATGGATTAGATGAAGGAGTACAGGTCTTTGTAAAGCTTCCAGATTTTTCTTTCTTATGATTTTGGGTGGGTTTTTTCCTTTGAAAATGCTCTTCGCTCCTCTCTGCTCATTCACATTTTCAACATTTACATCTTTCATCTGGAATCATGGAAATAAACCTGTTAGAAAAATTTGCTATGTCTATTTCCATCACAGTCTCTTAGAAAATAAAATGGGGTAAAGCAATAAATAGCATTGGCCATAATGTATTCTGTTGTTTTTCAATTCATGATTTATAGGACTTAGCCATTAACTTTAAAAGAATGGAGAAGGCATCCAAAAATTAGGTTTTTGAGTTAGGTAAAAATACTGATACTTAAAGAAATCTGTGAATTCAGGTTTACAATAATTATAACTGGAAAGTGGCTCTTTTTTTTTTTTTTTTTGGTCACTATCACTCTCAATCATGTTGACTGTTGCTGTCTTCCGAGTCTCTTCACTTTCTTTACCATTTTTTGAAAGGGATTATAACCCATTATACTTCACTTATATATGCAAAATTAAAGATAAACAGTCTGATTACTGAACAAGGAAGTGCATTATGCACTTGGGTCTGCAAAGTACTTTACCATTCTATTGAGAAATGGCTTACCGAAGTGGATGATGAAGTTTTGATCCAACTTGGAAGCCACAACAGCTATTAGAGTCATCCAAAGAAGCAAAGATCACTTGATATATGTATTACAATGACACCTCATTAGGAAGTTTATCAACAACTACTTATCAGTTACAAAGGAACAAATCTTGGTCCTGTGTACCTGTTTCACACTAACATGTGGAAGAATAACTGACTTTACTAGAGAAATCTATTGCCTTTAGACCCTTGAAAACAAATATGGAATCATTTATATATTAAAACTGAAAGTTCAAGGCCTCAGTGGCCATCTAATTTAAACTCCTTTCTCAACACATAAATCTAAACTATCATAACTGACCAAATACTGCCATGCCAGACAGCACCTGGTTCTTACCTCAGGAAGAATATAGAATAGGTTCACTTCCTCATTGGTAATTCTATCTGTTATATGAAAGAACTCAGCAAAATTGAGAGCTCCCAATTTATCTCTTCTTTCGGTTAGAGTGATCTTAATTGTGTTTCACATGATCTGGATTCTAGACTTCTTCTCACTCCTAGAACTTCTCAAATGGATTCTAATTTAATGCAAATATTAATGTGAAATATAGAACTGGATATCATGCTATAGTTACTCACCAACATATGCCTTCTTTTGCTTATTCAACAACTTGGAAAGACCAGATCACTTTTGATTAGCAAGAACTTCTAAACTGTAGATCTATTTATTTCAGTGATAGATAATAAACTAAATGGATATATAACCAAGAGCACAAAACAAGTGCTGTCCAATGATACACTTCACAAAGACATGTAATCTTTGCATCTCTGATAGAAAATACCTACAGTGATTTGGATCAGTTGGTCATCATCTCCATCAGGATTCCTCCACAGTAAGACGACGTCCACATTAGACGAAATTCGGTAGCCTACACTGTCTTGTTGTTTTCCTTTGCCCCGATCAAGAAAAACTTCAGTGGAATATGTGAGTTTGTACAGCCGGTCATTATTTAATGAGAGACCAGTTGTGTGACCTGCATAAAGATCGTGACACAGTCAAGGCTCAGTTGTAAGGTACCTGTCAGACAAGGGACTATACTTTCTTGCTATCAATGCATTCCTCATTTAGCAAAGCGGTGCCTATTAGGAGCTTGGTAATATTTGCTAAATGAAAGATGGTTCTATTCTCCAACTGCTGAAATATAGACTTGAACAACAACAAAAAGAACTAATAAACAAATAAGCTTCCATTTTAGAAAACTTTAGTTTGTATTCCTAATTGATAATTAGATAACCTAAATATTGCCCTGGCTGATATTTCCTTTTTTTTTTTTCTTTTTTTTTTTTTTTTTTTTTGATATTTCCTTTTTTAAAGGAGATATCGTATTGCTTTTAATTATATGGATATGATTTCTCTTCTCCCCCTAGCTTTATTGAGGTATATTGGATATGATTCCAAGTAAAGATTTAGCCAGGAATCGCTTTACAAAATTAATAAAAAAAATTTGTAATTAACATATCATTTCAGTGCAACAGATCAATGTTGAGGTAATTTTAAGGGTTAGAAGGCAGTTCCTTATTGGGTATTTAAAGACTATCCCCTGAAATGTAATTTGCTCTACTAATTATAATAAATATATTACAGTTTATTTAACTATAGTAAACTTTTAGTACAAAGGTACATTTCAAGGCTACACTATGTAAATTTAAATTAGCTGCTCCTGAATAAAGTAATGTTTTACTACATAAAATCTTAGTACAGGTTTTAATATGGCAGAGGCAGTTAAATGTCAAATAGTATAGTGAGCCAAAATAATTGATATATGGAGCAGTTCACACATTCTCTAATTCAGCTTAATTTAACCCAAAGAAATGTGAAGGAGTAGGATCAAATATTTCGAATCTGATGGGGTAGATACCATTATTAGTCTCCTTTTATAGATAAGAAAAATGGAAAGGCAGAGATTATGCATTTTACCCAAGGTTACCCAGTCAGTTAGTGATAGAGTCAGGATTTGAACCCAGGCTGTTTGGCTCTAGAGACAATGCTCTTCCTTTACTACACACATCTAAACCTTTAGGTTGAACTCTTTCATTCCTAGGGAGTGAGTTAGGAATTTGCTCATATATTCAACAAGACGTATTTAACACCTACTGGGTGGTAGGCACTTTCCTAGGTTCTGGAGTTATACCAGTTAATAAGCAGACAAAATGTCTGCCTTTGTGGAGTTTACATTGAATGAGGAGGAGATGGGCAATGAAAAAGATTATGAGGAAATTATAAAGTGTTAGAAATTCTAATAAAGGGAAATGAAAGAGGAAAGAGAATGGGAATGCTGAGGGAAAGACCATCCTGAGAAGGTAATATTCTGGGCAAAGGCTTTTAGGCTAGCCAAGGGATATCTGTGGAAGGAAGAGCCTCCTCCCCACTATCCCCACTCTTTTACCTACTCCTCCACCACCCCTTTCCCACCTCCCTCACACACACATAGAGGTAATAGCAAGTTTAAAGGCCCTGAGAAGAGCTCAGTGCAGGTGTAATGGAGGAGTAGCAGGAAGGCCAAAGAGATTGGGATTAAGTGAAAGACACTACAAGAGATGAGGTCAAATAGATGCCTATGGGTGACAGGGAGATTTGCAGGGACATGAGTTAGAATTGGATTCTGAGTGAGATGGAAAGCCCCTGGAAAGTTTTGGGTGGTGAAATTGTGTTCTGACAAACCTTCAAAGAAAGGAGATAAGGAGACAAGAAACAGGAATCTAAAAAGGCCAGGAGAAGGAAGCATGGGAGGCAGGTATCTAAGAGTATACATACAAAATCAGACTGTGTCCAAGCATCAAATCACTCAGAACCACAGATATAAGATACAGAAGACCAAAAAAGTCAGGAAAAACCTTGAAGGAGACAAAGTCTATGACTACCTCTTGCCTCCTCTACCTCCAACTCTTCTACATTTTAACTGGTGATACTGCTACAAGTTCAAATGTTAGCTTTTTGGCCAGGAAAGACATTTTGACCAGAGAGGCCTTCTTTTTATGATGCCTATCAAATTCCAGAGAGGGCATAAAGGAAATATATGTCTTATCTAATCCTCTCAGCAGTTCTGAAAGGTAAGCATTATATCACAAGCTGAGAAAAGCTGACTCTGCTTTCAATCCAACATAGCAGATAAAATTCAGAATCTGATGTTTAAATTACTGAGATCCAAGTTTTGTGGACTACACAAAGATGTCTGTTTGTTAAAATAACTACAAAAAGTTTGTAAGAAGATAGCCCCTCTTAAATTCCAAAGATTTCCAAAGTATCATGTTGATCTTTTTTCCCTTTTACTTTACCAGTCCAATGAATGTGAAAACAGACAATATATTATAGATCAGTTCTTGACTCTGATTTGTAAGTGATCAAAAAAATAGGCCTCATTTTAAATCTTTTTTCTACTTTGTTTTTTATTTTTATTTTTATTTTGTTTTATTTATTTATTTATGTATTTATTTATTTATTTATTTATTTATTTATTTATTTATTTTTAGAGAGAGAGAAAGTGTGTGGGTTAGGGCAGAGGGAGAGACAGAATCTTAAGCAGGCTCCACATTCCGCGCAGAGCCCAACATGGAGCTCGATCTCATGACCCTGAGATCATAACCTGAGCTAAAACAAAGAGATGCTTAACTGACTGAGCCACAGTGGTGTCCCTTTCCTTTCTCTTTTAACTGTAGATAAAGCCTAAAAGGATTAAAATAAGTGGACTGTGCTGTAATATTGTCCCTGTTATCCTTTCCTCTTTAATAAGTATTTCTCTGTTTATGTTATTCAGAGATCTGGCAACACTGGACAACAGGAGCATATTTTATTTATTCTGTTCATTTATTTCTTTCTTAGGATGTTGCTCTACAGAGTATGCAAAATGGCACTTCTGTAACTGAGATTAGATAAAACCTCTTCAACGTGCCCCTTCAAATCCATTTTAAAATTTAAATGACTTAAAAGCAACAAAACTCTCAGTTTTAGTCTGTTAAGAAATATCTTAAAATATGCATTTATCAAAACTAGGTAAATTCAAGGTGAGATATAAGACATATGCAATAGTGATAAGGATAGGTAATGGGATTTAGGATTCCAACAGAAAACTATAAGGCAAAAAGTAAGAGTAGGATGAAGGATAAGGGGGAAAAGATTGGAAGATGATTAATGAGAATGAACTGAAAAGTGAAGGTCAGGCTAGGGACTGAGAGAAAGACAGTAAGTGAAGGGACAGTTCCGGTTTAGAGGTAAGAAGATTGAATAGAAAGCTCATGCCTGGGTTAGCAAAAGTAAAAGTACTATAAAGGAAACACAAGGAAAGCACTGAAAATAGATCCACCATGACAAAATATGATTGAAAAAAAAAGTAAGGAAACCTTGAGTCTTTAGGACATTCACGAACTCAGCCTATCCTCTTCTAAAGGAACACTAGTCCCTACTAATCCCACCCCTCCTTCTTTTCAGTACAACCTGCACTCAACATTCACCCAGACCTGGGGATTTGCTAAACAGTTGCATTTATAATTAAGTTTGAGATGGAACAATTAAAAAGTAAAAATGAATAATCTTTTTTTAAAGTTTGAGATGGATTGTGAGGTGATACATGAAATCCCAAAACTTACAATGGCCTGATTTAAAAATGGACGATTACAAGTAGTTTGTTTCTTAAGTGTCAATCATTACAAAGGGTAAGGAATCTATAATGAAGTCATGGTAACATAATACAAAAAGTTATTACATCCAGGTAGAGAGAGCTGTCAAGTCCTGTACTTTTTATTTATAATATTTGACATAAGTAGCTTGTAGCAATGAAGCCAATGGTGCTTAAACTTTGGGGCCTTCACTTGGCCAAGCTCCTTCCAAGATCTTGGAAGAGAACTCTTGCCGTATCTTTTTTTTGCAGTAACATTTGCAAAAGTAAGATATTTTTGCAATCTTTTCTCGAAGATGGCCCCTAAATTGCATAAGCTTCAGGTTATAAAACTCCGGAGTTACCATTGAGCTTGTACACAACAAACTAGCTATCTGTCATCTTCTAAACTGTATTTCCTGTATGTCATTGTCATGTATGTGCCTGGATGTGTGTGCGTGTGTCTTAGAGTCTCTATATGTGCATGTGTTGGAAAACATCAAGTTATCCAATTTTCTCCTTTATAGAGTGGGAAAAGATAGAAGTGTACAATAACTACTATAGTTCAATTATTTTTCTCAAAATAATAAGGGTATAAGATTTGCTATTATGGTATATAAATCTTTCATATTTCAAATGCTCAAAAATTTACTTAGCAGATAATACCAAATAAGGACTATATTTTTAAATAATAAACACTTTAGAAACTGATGAAAAATATTGTCTTTAGTTCCAGAGCCTAAAGTATGATTTGCTTAGCTGAAATAATTTAAATTTAGCCCTGCCTTTATTTCTTCAATAACAAAGATTGTCTCTCAAGAGAAATCTTGGGACAAATTTCACTTTATGATCAAGAACTAGTTATCCCAAAAGTGTTTTAGAAGTTTGCAAGTGAATTGTTTTATGTCACTTAGAGTACACAGTTATTAAAACTGGATCCTATCATGCTAAGTTATGTGTTAGATTAACTGGTTTTTACAGTGTGTCCTCTTAAGAGACTCTAAAAGTGATTAGTTTACATCAGGGGCCACACTTAGAAATCCAAGGAGTTTGTTTATGTTCTAGCTGATTTAAAACAAGATTCCATATTAATACATTTCCTTCAGCTTGCAGAAACCATCCCTTATAAAATATGTTTGTTCTAAAAAGTATCAATTCATATGTGTTTTTTAAAACCAACTTTATTTTAAAGTAGAAACTATAACTAGTAACACTATTAATCCAAAGATAATAAGTCTTATTTCTTAAATCTACACCATGTAGCTTTATTTTCTTTAATTCACTAAGTATAATTCTCACTTTTGAAAGGTAATGTAATTAAATGCATGCTTTACCATTTCATTCATAATTCTTTGGCAAATCAAACGCCTTTTTCATTGGGTCTAATTCTTCTTGATGTCACATTGCTAAGCAACTACAAGGAAATTTAAAACTGGATTTTCAAAATCCTCTTTTACAATTCAAATGAAGGAGCTGCATTCACTGAGTGACCAACAGCAGCAGGTAACAATAGTTGGCATTTCTTTTCTCACTTTTAAAAATAGACCATGAATGAGAAATTGAAGCAAGGGGCACATTAGTCTATGGAACTGAAACTAAAAGGAACCTCTGTTTTCTTAATGTATGTAAGAATTTGCATTTGTTTTTCATTCCAACCCAGGCATGCCTTCACGAGTATTCCAAAGTTATGTAGTTTTGAAGAGGGTTTAGTTAGGAACTCTTTCACTATTTCTCTCTCTCTCTTTCATGCACACACTGATTAAAATTAAAGTTTAGCAAAAGGCAACACAAACTTACCTTTAACAGATGCTGAATATGAAGAAATGAAGCAGAGAAAAAGCACAGCGAGGAGAATCATATTGACTAGCTACCCTCTAATGCATCCAGTTCCCAGCCAGGAGTCACTGAGAAGTGGACTCTTCTGATGGCAGCCAGGAAGTGACCCTCCTCAGAACCCGCAACAAGCATGTTTATCTTTGGGGAAAGGTCAGATTCCAAACTCCAAAATGAGGACCTAAGTTCACCAAAGAACTCACTATTAATGATTAAACTTAGGTGGGCTGTAGGTCTTGGTGTCTCATTCCATTTAATTTTTTTTAACTCAAGAAGGAAAATCAAGAAAAATTTCACTTTTGAGATCTAAACCAGTCTGCCTTCCTATAAATTCAGAAGTGCTGAAGGACATTTGAGAAAAACTGGTGGCAATACTTCTCTATTCAATACACAGTATCATTGTCCTATATTAGGTGCTTATTCGTATATTTTGCCACTTTATGTGGGAGGGTGGTGAGGATTCTCAACTAAGCTAAATCTTAATTGAATTTTATTATGTCTTTTTGGCCAACTTGGAATTTTTTTTAATACTGTGTGGGTGCTATTATTTAAGAATCACTCTGAATTTTAGGATTTATTTTTAAATTTTTAGATTGTACTACCACCAACTACTTCAAAATAATGTTATAGCAGATAGAGGTTTTCACTTTGAAAATTAGATGGTTCTCTTTATGTGTGAAACTAATAGGGTTGTAGCAAATCAGCATTATCTATCATTAATATGCTAGCAGGCCAATTGAGGATATTATAGTAGACCTCTAGCTCTTTCTATGACAGGAAACACTTGTCTGAGTCCTCGGGCTGGCTAGTTGGAGTCCCCTATGCTTTCTGAATCCCATTTCTAGGAAAAGATTCAGAGGTAGAATTATAGCCCTTAGCACTTTTGCTACAGAAAATTAATCAGGAAATTCTCTAGAATTAAAGTTAATATACTAGTATAGCTAAGACTATGCTAACCGAAACAACACTTGTCCTTGAAAACTCCTGCAAGGAAAAAAAAAAAAAAAAAAGAAAACTCCTGCAAGGGAAACCTGCTCTGAACAAAACCTACTAAAATGAGATGGTTTGGGGAGAAGGTGGGGATGTTTTCGCAGGGAATAAAGTACTGGTAAAGGGCTATTTGAATGAACTTGAAAATACAGCCATGTTCAAGTATAAAATGAGTTCTTAAATCTTCCTTCCTCTTTCTCAAAACCTTTTCTAGAATCCTAACCTTAAGCTTATATCTTTTAGACAACCCAAGTAAAAGAAAGCCAATAGGGTCACGAAGTGAAGTATAAAATTTTAAAATCTCTAGAGTTAAGCCTATTACCTCTTGAAATATGTTTTTGTATAAAGAACTGAAAGATGAAAATTGTTTGTCTTTATCATCTACTGAGATTAGAACTTTATTTGCTATCCTAAGTTTCATATACAATCATGGTTGAAGTACCTATACAAAAATAAAATGTCTGGCTGTGAGTACCACTGTAAAAGTATAAATAATACGCTTTTCTGGGGTAAACAGAAAAGGCCATTCTTAAAAAAATGTTTGTTGAGGAAATGTAACTTTTTATGAATAACAGGAATTACAAATACAAGGTAATGTGAAAGTGCTTTGCTGCTTTACATTTGAATGGATTTCTACATGTTTCATGATATCTGCATTACACACATTGTGATATGAAGCCATTAGAGGCACCTAAACTTTACGTGCTTATTTATTTAAATTAAAGACTGGTTTGAGTCATATGTGATTCTATGAAAACTGTCTTTTGTATTTCCATTTGAGGCTCATAGTCACATAGACCTTTAATGTTTGTGGTTAGATTATGCGATTCATGATACGTGTCTCTTTGGGTAAAGTACCATTTGTTGTCAAGTGTCTACCAGAGTCCAACCAATAAAAACCACATCAGTATTGCCTAATAAAATAAGTTCTTTCATTGAGCATTTGCTTTGGACTAGAAAGCTTCTGTGAATCACAGTATTAAACAGTCATTTCAGCCTGGGATGTTTAAAGAAGCCTGTTTCTGTTAGTAATAAATAACATCATCCTTTTATATTTTGCTTATAACTTTTACTTCGTACAAGGATATTTGAAAGACTTAAGATTGTTTCATCAGAAATGAAATAAGAATGCCAAATTCTTTCCATATTCAGTGAATTCTGTGTACCATAGAAGAGGCATTCTCCTCTGTTGCTCAGCTGATCAACTAGAGCAAATGTGGTATAACATATTTGGAAGATATCTCCCCAAATTCATAACCTATTTCACATGGCATGTGAAACAGAACAGAAGCACAGCACAGTATAAAAATAACAAGAGCTATCATCTATGAAGTGATTACTATGTATAATACACTATGCTAATAAGCACTTTAGATTTTTTATAATATATTCTAACAATTTACATATTAGAAAAATGAAGCTTGGATTAATTTAGTAAAAATGACTACGAAATATAGAAAAGCAAACCTTAAAATCTAATCACTCTTCTCCTTTACTTGAAAAATATTAGAGATAGAAAGTGGAAAAATTGATTTATTAATGATGACAGAGGAATATTAACTGGGACTGTCACTAACTTTAATAAGTCTTTCACAATTTGTACAGAAGCTAACAGAGCACTTACTGTTGTGTTTAGATGTTCATACAGGCTGAACATACAGGGGGGAAAATTGATCCGTGCTAACCAGGTCAAAATCAAATAATAGATTTTAAAACAATTCTATTGAAATGAAATTCTATTGGTAGTACATGACACTGTGGAGTATCTGCTATACAATTATTTGGCAGTGATAAATAAGAAAACTATGACATAAAGATGAGTGACTAATTCCAAAGTGCAGGTGTGTTTCTGTTAAGTATCAGAGGTTATTAGAAGTTAGCTCATTTTCCAAGATTGGAAGACAAATGAACTTCACCCATGAGGAGCTGGAAGGAAATGCATTACCTTACCAGATATCGATATAGTAAGTCAGACTATATGATTGAGAAAAAAAAGTCTTTATATCATAGGAACACTTTACTGTGTTCTTAGGGGGGGAAATGACATTAATAGGGGAAAAAATTAGAAAGGCACTTCAAGTTACCCTTAAGTGGTCATAATAAAGTCTAATAGCATTTTCAATTGAATGAAGGAGTTAGAATTTTCAAGAGGTCTTGCAAAAATCATTCTGTTAGGTTGAGAATATTCTTATGATGTAATGATCTCTTTTACACCAAGGCAAAATTATAGGAGAATATATAAACTATTTTAGAAAGTATATTTTAAGAATTCTCTTTGAAAAAATAAAAATCTAAGTGCCTAACACTAAATGCCTTTCCTTAACAAGAATAAACTTGAGACTTAGGTTTGAAACATTTGAAATCTAAGGCTCTCCAAAAAGGATAGTAGTTTTTCCAAAATGAAGTTAATAAACAAACTGTATCTTCACCCCCATTTCCACAGACACATATTTGACAACAACAACAAAAAACCCTTATGGTTCAATAATAACCCAACAGCTCCCTAAGAGGAGTCCAACTTTACATTATCTTTGACCACAAAATAACTGATTTTTCAGCATTTAAAGGAGAGAAATGATGACTGTCTTTCAGTAAACTACTGTAAAGAAAATAAAATTTAGATTTAGATCAGATTGATTTTAATTACTAAGATAGCCTAGAGATTTCCTATATAGCCTGCATCTAGTTATTCCTCTTAGTATCTTACATTATTTGTGAGATTTATTTTTGTTTTTTTAAATTAACAAACCAATATTGGTACATTATTATTAACTAAGATACAAGCATATGTTATTTTTTTGTACTTTATTGTGCTTTGCAGATCAAATTGTGCCATTTTTTCAACAACATTTGCCCATTTTATGACTGTCACATTTTGGTAATTCTTACAATATTTCAAAATTTTTTCTCATTATTATATTTGTTATATTGATCTGTGATCAATGACCTTTGATGTTACTATTGTAATTGTTTTAGGGCACCACAAACCACATCCATATAAGATGGAGAATTTAATAAATAAATGTGTGTGTTCTGAGTGCTCCACTAGCCAGCTGTTCCCCCATCTCTCTCCATCGCCATAGGTCTCCTATCCCCTGAGACACAATATTGAAATTAGGCTAACTGATAACCCTACAATGGCATCTATATGTTTAAGTGGAAGGAATAATCACATGTCTCTTACTTTAAATAAAAAGCTAGAAATGATTAAATTTAGTGAGAAAGGCATATCAAAAGCCATGATAGGCCAAAAGCTAGGCCTTTGGTACTAAACAATTAGCCAACTTGTGAATGCAAAGTTCTTAAAGGAAATGTTAGTTCACTGAACACATGAATGGTAAGATGAAACAGCCTTCTTGCATATATGAAGAAAGTTTGAGTGGTCTGGAAAGAAGATCAAACCAGCCACAACGTTCCCTCAAGCTAAAGCTTAATCCCTGGCAATGCCCTAACTCTCAATTCTCTGAAGGGTGAGAGAGGTGAGGAAGCTGTAGAGTTTGAGGCTAACAGAAAATTTTGAAGCTATCAGGGGTTGGTTCATGAGGTTTAAAGAAAGGAGTCATCTCCATAACATAAAAGTGCAAGGTGAAGCAGCATGTGCTGATGTAGAAGATGAAGCAAGTTATCCCAAAGATCTAGCTAAGATTCATGAAGGTGGCTACACTAAATAATAGATTTTCGATATAGAAGAAACAGAAAAAGATGCCACTTAGGACTTTTATAGCTAGAGAGAAGTCAATGCCTGGCTTCAAATCATCAGAGCCAAGCCGACTTGTGACTTTAGGTTGAAACCAATGCTCATTTGCCATTCAGAAAATTCTAGGGCCCTAAGAATCACACTCAATCTACTCTGCCTGTGTCCTATCAATGAAACAATAAAGCCTGGATGATAACACATCTATTTATAAACAGTTTACTAATACTGTAAGCCTACTGCTGAGACCTACTGCTCAGAAAAGACTTCCTTTCAAAATATTATTGCTTACAGACAGTGCACCTGATCACCCAAGAGCTTTCATGGGTGTGTGCAATGAGATTTATGTTGTTTTCATGCCCATTAACACAATATCCATTCTGCAGCCTACGGATCAAGGAGTAATTTTGACTTTAAAGTCTTATTATTTAAGAAATACATTTCATAAGGCTATAGCTGCCATAGATAATCACCTCCTATGATAAATCTGAGGAAAGTCAATTAAAAACCTTCTGGAAAAAAAAAAACCTTCTGGAAAGAATTCACCAATCTAGATGCCAACAAGAACATTTGTGATTCATCGGAAAAGATCAATACATCAACTTTAACAGGAGTTCAGAAGAAGTCAATTCCAACCCTTATGAAGTACTCTAAGGGGCTTAAGACTTCAGTGGAGGAAGCAACTAGAGATATGATGGAAATAGAAAGAAAACTAGAATTAGAAGAGGAGCCTAAAGATGAGACTGGATTGTTGCAATCTCATGAAAAAACTTTAACAGGTGAAAAGCTGCATCTTGTGGATGACCAAAGAAAGTGGTTTCTTGAGATGGAATCTAATACTGGTGAAGATTCTGTGAAGATTGTTGAAATGACAACAAAGGATTTATAATATTACATAAGCTTAGCTGGTGAAGCAGCAACAGCAGCAGCAGCAACAGCAGGGTTTGAGAGGATTGAGTCCAATTTTGAAAGAAGTACTAGCTAAGGTAAAAATGCTATCAAACAGCACTTTTGCGTATAAGGTGTAAAGTAACAATCCATTTGTTTGGATTTTCCTTTTCCTGATTAGTGATGTTGAGCATCTTCTCATGTGTCTGCTGGCCATCTGAATGTTTTCTTGGGAAAAAATGTCTACACATGTCCTCTGCCCATTTATTAAAAGATTTTACTTATTTATTCATGAGAGACACACAGAGAGGCAGAAGACATAGGCAGAAGGAGAAGCAGGCTCCCCTCGAGAAGTCCAATGTGGGACTCCATTCCAGGACTCCGGAATAACACCCTGAGCTGAAGGCAGATGCTCAAACACTGAGCCACCCAGGTATACATCTCTGCTCATTTTTTAATCAGGTTGTTTTTTTTAAATATGAATTTGTCTATGTACTTTACATATTTTGGATATTTACCCCTTATTGGATATATGACTTGCAAATACCTTCTCCCATTCAGTAGGTTGGGATGGTTGTTTTTTTGTTGTTGTTGTTTTATTTTGTTGATGGTTTCCTTCACTGTGCAAAAGATTTTTAGTTCACTATAATCCCATTTGAGATTTTTTTTTAATTAATTAATTTATTTATTTATGATAGTCACACAGAGAGAGAGAGAGAGAGGCAGAGACATAGGCGGAGGGAGAAGCAGGCTCCATGCACCGGGAGCCCGACGTGGGATTCGATCCCGGGTCTCCAGGATCGCGCCCTGGGCCAAAGGCAGGCGCTAAACTGCTGCGCCACCCAGGGATCCCCTTGGGATTTATTTTTTAATTATTTTTTTTCTTTTGTTGCCCTTGGACCAGGACACTGATTCCAAAAAAACATTGCTAAGACTGATGTACAAAAGCTTACTGCCTATGTATTCTTTTAGGAGTTTTATGGTTCCGGGGCTTATATTCAACACTTTAACCTACTTTGAATTTATTTTGTATATGGTGTAAGACAGTGTCCAGTTTCATTCTTTTGCATATAGCTGTCCAGTTTTCCCAACACCATTTATGCAAGAGACTGTCTTTTCCCCCATCAAATATTTGTTATAAATTAATTGACTATAAAACAAAAATAAAATAAATTGACTCTAAATGCATGAGTTTATCTCTGGACTATATATTCAGTTCCACTGATTTATGTGTCTGTTTTCATGCCACTACCATACTGTTTTGAATACTGTAGGTTCGTAGTAAGTATCAGGTAGTGTGATACCTCTGGCTTTGTTCTCCTTCTCAAGATTGCTTTAGCTATTCAGAATCTTTTGCGGTTCCATACAAATGTAAGGATTATTTGTTCTAGTTCTATGCAAAATGCCTGTTGGGATTACAATGAATCTGTAAGTTGCTTTGGGTAGCAAGGGAATTTTCAGGATATTAATTCTTCCAATCCATAAGCATGGTACATATATTTATCTGCATCACTTCAATTCCTTTCATCAATGTCTTACAGGGCTCAGAATACAGGTCTTTCACCTCCTTGGTTAAATTTATTCCTAGATATCTTATTTTTTGATGCAATAATGCATGGGATTGTCTTAAATTCTCAGATAGTTATTGGTGTACAAAATGCAACAGGTTTCTATAAATTATCCTGCAAATTACTGAAGTCACTTATTAGTTCTAATAGATTTTTCAGTAAATAAAGCCTTTAGGGTTTCTATACAAAGTATCATGATATCTGCAAGTCGTGACAGTTTTATTTTTTCAAGATGCCTTTTATTTCTTTTTGTCTGATTGCCATGGCTAGGACTTCCAGTACAATGTTGAGTAAAAGTCTTGAGAGTGGTCATCCTTATCTTGTTCCTGATCATAGAGGGAAAATTTTCAGTTGTTTGGGTTTTTTTTACATTAAGTATGATGTTAGCTGTGAGTTTGTCATATGTGGCCATTTTTATATTGAGGCATTTCCTTCTATTCCTGCTTTGGTAGTTTTTATCGTAAATTAATGTTGAATTTTGTCAATCTCTGCATCTATTATGATGATTATATGATTTTATCTTTTGTTTTGTTAATGTGGTGTATCACATTAATTTATTTGTAGATGTTGAATTATCCTTGCATCCCTAGAATATATCCCACTTGATCCTGACTTATGATCCTTTAAATGTATTGTTGAATTCATTTTACTAATAATTTGTTGAGAATTTTTGCATCTGCACTCATGAGGAATATTGATGGGTCTTTGGTTTTGGTACCAAAGCAATGCTGACCTCATAGGATGAGTTTGTAAGTGTTCCTTCCTCTTCAATATTTTTGGAATAATTTAGGTTAGGTACTAACTCTTCTTTAAATGTTTGATGGAATTCACCTGTGAAGTTGTCTGGTCCTGGACTTTTGTTTTTTGAAGAGCTTTTAAAATTACTGATTCAATTTCATTACTTGTAATTGGTCTATTCAGATTTTCTATTTTCATGATTCAGTCTTAGAAGGCTGTTTCTATGAATTTATCAATTTAATCTAGGTCTTTCAACTTGATGGCATATATTGTTCTAGTAGTCTCTAAGAAAACTATTTCCTTTTCCTGTCTTATTGCACTAGCTAAGACTCCCAGTAAGATAATCAAATATATATGTGTACTTTTTATATTTTGCATTCTTTTCTGAGTTCTGTTGCTCTTCTTCAAATTTTCTTTTTGCCAATCTTTATTCCTGAGGGGTTTTTGCTTATTTTATGTTGTTCTGTCTTCTATCATTAAAAATTTTCTCTTGGTTTAAAATACCGGATTATAGTTTTTATACGCTTTTTTCTATTTCATATTTTCTTATAACAACTTAAGAAATATTCAACAATAATCCTTTTTGTGGTAAAGTTTTAAGCTAAATAAGTCATTGTTAACTTCCAAGAGGGAAGGGTGGGTACAATAGCTTTTTAGCCTCATAGTTCTAGAGCTTCCTTTTCTCATATTTTCTTAAAATGACACCTATGTATCCTTATCATTTCTGAGCTCTGTCTTCTCTCCCACTTTTATTTGACCTTCATTTTCTTTGCCTCTCTTGTTCCTGTCCTGTTCAATTTGGATTCTACTTCCAGAAATTTCTCCTTAATGATGGGCTTTGTCCAAGAAGGGAGCTCAGAATTATTAAATTTTATGAGTTCATAATCTCCATATCTCTCCAGCACTTTCAGACCTTCTTGCAATTCCCTTTGTACTTACCCTGAAATTACAATCATCCAGTTTTGCTCCTGATCTCATATTGGTCTTGCTTTTCAGGGAACACCTGTTGGCAGTTTGGGGTCCTCTCATTCTCATGGCCTTCAGATGCTCTCTCGTCTTCTTGCTATTTCCTCCTACACAGATACTGATACTAAGTTGAGTTTGTTCTCATCTGCTTGTATTTTGAGCTTTATGTGGATTCTTTTTCGCTTAGTTATGTTATAGTCATGATCTGTATTTGTTGTTGTTATTATTATTGCTTTGCTATCCAAGATGTTCTACCTGTTTTTATGAGGAGATTCAGACTACAATGCCTCCATAGTCATCTTCATAGAGCTTCAATATTCATGTCTTACTTAGGGGCCAGGGGTAAGTTATGGTTTTTCAAGTTTTAAATGTTTCCTATATTTTTTAAATCAATCAAAATGCAAGTTGAAATAGTCATAATAGGTTGATTTTGCCTTGTAGATAACTTTAAAGTAATTTAAAATAAAAATTAATTTGTTTGCTTTCTTAGCCTGAAATTAACGTACACACAGTGTTACTCCATTCCCACACCCTCCCACTCCCAAGTTGCTGAAGGATACTTTTAGACTTAATGAAATAACAGAACTAGGCTTAAAATAATGGTATTTGTGATGACTACCCAATGTTTTCAAGCCAAACATTTGGAGGATCTCATAACTGTATTACTATTTTGTTGTTGCTGCAAAATTCTGCTTCTATCTGAGCCCCTTTCTCACTCTACAAATGACAGTCCAACTTAACAAACTGGCTGCCAATTATCTAATTGTGGTCCATGTGTTTTGTTTAGCCTGCTCACTACTTTAAAAACAAACAAAATAGTTGTCAACACTTAAAAACAAGATTTCATAAAAATCCAGTTTCCTGGCTGCTCTTTTTTTTTTTTCTGGCTGCTCTTTAAAAATTGAGATCTAGTATAATGAAACTCATATTCCTACTTGGTATTTGTGCTTGACTAAACAGAGAATACTCTCTCTCAGGTTTGTGGCACTTTTCTCCCAGATAGTTTCTCACATTTCTTACCTCCTAGTCCTCATAGGCTTATAGGTTTGCAACCCTAGAACTAGTATGTCTTTGATTTCAAACTCTTATTTTGGCTTAAACCACCATATAAGTGCTGATGATTTCTAAATCTCTATTTCTACTTAAATATCCTGCATACTCCCTAGGACCCATGTATTCAGTATCAAATTATTATTTTTTAATAAACCTAATTTTCTTCCACTATTCTTTAAATGACCCAGTTTAACATAATTACATTCCTACAGTTGTCCAAATTTTTAAATACCCTTAGGGTTCTTCTTTCTTCCTTTTTTTCTCATCCTACCCACAGCTTTTCAATCATGTGTCAAATTATGACATGTCTTTGCTTTTACAGCTCTCAATATTTTGAATACCTTTCTCTTCTTGATATCTCGAAAACCACTTGCTTTCCAAGATGAAGCAAAATTAATTTCTAAAACTAAATCTCCTGTCTCCAAGAGCAGTTAGTGTCTCCTTTCCATGTATAGGCATCTCAAGCACACTGTACATTGTAAGGGTATTTATTTACAGCTGGCTCTCTCACCAGTTGATGGATTCTTACAAGGACAGAGATTATGATTTAGTTATCTTTGCATCAACAGTACTAAGACAAAAACATGAACTCAATGAATGTGTCTCATGAACAAATACATGAAGTTATACAATTCAATGAAAATAAGATTATTTCCTATCATGAATTTACTTTCAAGTACAGTCTATATTATACTTCAATTTCTGATTAAATCTCCCCCCTCTTCTTGCTGGCACTTTTCTTGGTGCTTGCTTTGTACTGATAGTAGAACCACTTAAATATTTGTACCTGTAAAAGTTAGACTGTAAAGTTAAAGTGGCTGTATCAAAAGAAAACTTATTGGCTCCACGATGACAATATGAATTTTTAAGGTAACTTCAAAAATTCTGCTTTAAATATATAAGGATGCCAAATATTAACACTG
Organism: Canis lupus dingo; assembly: GCF_003254725.2. NCBI lineage: Eukaryota > Metazoa > Chordata > Mammalia > Carnivora > Canidae > Canis > Canis lupus. The sequence goes on along the minus strand of NC_064274.1, from coordinate 21,605,137 downwards.
AAAAATATGTAATTACTCATAATCAGAATCCTGAGAGGCACTGAACAGCTGCTGAAAAATATGGCATGTCACTATGCCAGCTTGAGTTTAATGACCTACATGTGAAGGGCTACATATCCAATTACTAATCCTCCCTCAGCTACTCTTTAGCCTGATATAGAGGCAGCTGAAAAAAAAGATGCCCTACTAACATCAGAAATGGATCCAGACTTTGTTGTCAATGTTCAGCCAGGAGATCTTTTAGATTTAAGACGAGGAAGAAATAGGGAGTGACCCACAACAATGTTATAGCTGACACAGCTTTTCAAGTAAAATTTGAGGGTTTAAAGCAAAAATGATTTCAGTTTTCTGACTAGAGAACTCAAATCCTGCATTTAATTTTCTGTTTATTAAAACCTTTAAACAGGCTCAAATATGTTTTCAAATATCAAGAGTAATTTACTTCACAATTCTTCCCGTACCAATGTGGCAGTCTTCTAATTCATCCACTCAAATCTCATTCTTATCTTCAAATTCCGTAGTAATTACCTATTAGAAGTAGGCCAAAACAAAAGCTAAATAGAAAACGACAGTCTACTAGATTATGTTTCAGTTGTCCCTCAGTTGACTTGCTCTATATATAGCAAAAAAGATCATATAAGGTCATGTATTAGGAACAATGAAATGTCACATGATGTTTTGCAAAACAGCATAGGAAAAACAGTTCAAGGAATGAATGGCGAATAAGATTTAGGACTATAGTTTTAATAAAAACGTTTAAGCAGTCTAGATTTAAGTGCATCTTACTGCGAGTTTGACTCCTTCTTAAAATTCGATTTTTCATTTGAGTCGCGTGCAACCGTGTGATACCGACAACTTTCTTCTGCACACATTATAGTTTAGGCACAGCTATGCTTTCCTTTCATCTCATCATCATAGAGAATTAAAGAGCCCTCCACCGTGGACTCGAATTAAACATTTTTAAGAGTAAGTGTGTCTTAACACCGCCCTCGTCCCCAAAGGAAGATATAAATGAACACGTGCCTGCAAATACACACTTGCTTGGAGGTGGAAAAACAGACATCACCGTAACTACCCCTCACCCCCACTCCAAAAACTCCAACTCCGCCCAACATGAACTCCCTCCCCTTTCTTCCACTGCGGGTCCAAACGTGGCGCAGTTCGATGACGTAAAGGCGTAAGCGTCGCCGTCTCCTACGCGTAGCAACCGTCCCTGCCTCTGGGAGTTGAAGTTTCCTCGGGAAGATTCGTGAGCCGTAGCAAGACCACTAGGAGAAGGCTCTGTGTTGGTGCTCTCGGTTCCCTGACAACTCCTCAGCTCGGTAAGTCACCTGGCACTGCCGATGGCGTTTGCCTACTCTCTGGTCTTCTCTGGGCGCAAAAGAGGCTCTTGCAAGTGCCAGCCTCCACTAGCCACACGGCTTCCGGGGGACAGCGGCGCGACCCAGTTCGCAGAGGAAGTGATGTCAGATAGAGCGCGTCCCCGGCGCCAAGCAGCTCCCTGATTGGCTGGCTGCGGTTTAATCCCTCCTCCAGTGCGTCCGTAGGCGGGTGCCTGGAGGCGAGAGGAGGCGAGGCCCTACCCACGCGCTGTGGGGGCGCCTCCGGTCGACGTTTGTTTGGGGGTCGGGATCCGGTCCCTAGTGTATGAAGAGTGTGAGTTTCCAAATAATGAAGGGAGAGGGAAATCTAGACTCTGAGAGGCTGGAGGACGAGCTGTGGTTCTGCCACTTGGTGGCGAGAGACCGTGAGCAGCCGCTTTAGGTTTTGCCATCGGCCTCCTCTCCTTTCTCCGACGAGGGAGGGGCTGGCTGGGCGCCGTGTGCCCTAGAGGCCCGCCGAAAGGTGCTGCAGGTGCTGTAGGCCCCATGGTGGTGAGCCCAGGATAGTTTTTAAGGAGGACCGAGGCGTTGATTTCAGTGAAATGTTTAAAGTGTTAAAATTCGGCAGTTTTTCTGGAGCTATACAGAGGATAGCAGCAGACGACTTTCTCCCTTTTCGTTTTGGTTGTTTTTCATTCTTCCCCATCTCCCCGGGTCCCAGCCTGATCCTCCCACGGGGCCTGACGGCTGAATCAGGCGCTTCCGATACTGCGGGGACGGGGCCGGCGCCTTTCAAAAAGGTTTTTGTTTTTTGTTTTTGTTTTTTTTTTGTTGTTGTTGTTTTCTTTCTTTCCCTTAATTAAGTCAGGTCACTTAATGCCATTTTGCAGTTATTCCAACATTCGTTTGCATCTTTCAGGAAGGGAGGCTCTGTCATAAATTATGAAGACTGTTTGTTTAGCCCAACCCAAATCATAAAAGTTGAGTTTTTTTGTTTTGTTTTGTCTTGTTTTGTTTTGGCTATTCACTGATGTTTGTGTGTGTTCCCTGCTGGAAGCTGTGCTGAGAACTGCAAATACAGGGAAGATTGAGATGCCTCTTTTTTTTTTTTTTTTTTGTCTCACACCAAATGACCTTAGTCGCCTTTATCCAGTATTGGTTTTATCAGGCCACCTGATAGCCTGTTTCTGTGACTAAATTGACCAACCTTGCAAAAAATTCTGTGTTAAATTTCATAACAAATATTTCTATAATTGCTACAAAATATTGTTCTTAAGTATTTGTTGAACATGGTTGAATAAGTGAGAATGGACCGTGTCACTGCATGTGAGGGAGGAACACAAAACCGTAGCGGAGTTTACACCGTGGCAAAAACTTTAAAAAGCAAGGTATACCTAGTAAAAGAGAATGCCACGTTTTGCTTCAGGTAGTCTGAACAAGCTAGTGAAATGCTTGTCGAATGGTATAGCAAGTGGGAGTTGGTACATATCTTTTGTATGTAAAGTGCGATGTAAGCAGTAATATATTGGCTCTCAAGCTAGTATCTAGCTTATCAGAGCTTAAAAAATTCACTTGCTGCAGGGCATTTTCTTAATTGGAAATAGCTTTTAAAATAATGAAAATGTCAGCTAGCCCATGACCTTTCCTTGTATTTGATAGGCTGTTTAAAAACATTATGCAGTGATAAGCCAAGTTAAATTTGACTTAGACTTTTTAGATAGGAAAGGCCAAAGCTCCCCCTGGTGTACACGAGTTGTAAAACATTTCTATATTGCTTTTTTTTTTTTTTTTTTTTTTAATTTTCGCATTATAGAGCCAATCAACACTGGAAGTTTTTTTTAACAGAATAAAGAACTAGCAAAATACGATGCCACTGATGAACGGAAGTGTTCCCTTTTGGAATATTAGGCATTGTTTTATGAAGACATCAGTTTTTTGTTTCCTGTGAATTTTAATTGTGCTTTTAAGTTTACACACTTAGCGTGGTAAATAGGCTTAACTTGTTTTCTCTCCCATGTACTGTTTTGCATATATGCATTGCTGACTTCTATTTAATGTTCTATGTATGTAAAGGAAGTAAAATAAAAGTGATTTTTTTTTTTTTTTAAGATTTTATTCGGGAGAGACAGAGAGGCAGAGACAGAGGCAGAGGGAGAAGTAGGCTCCATGCAGGGAGCCCGATGTGGGACTCGATCCCGGGACTCCAGGATCACACCCTGGGCTGAAGGCAGGCGCAAAACCGCTAAGCCATCCAAGTGTCCCTATTGTTTTCAGTTTGTGTAGAGTGAACTTATCTCCTGATTGTTGATTTTGTTGGGTTTTTCTCATTTCTGTCTTTTTTGTAACTTTGCATGGTCCTCTGATGGAATTATCACTTCTTCTCTCCAAACCATCTCTCTATCTGCTGCTGATTTTGTAAATGCTCCTACCCATGGCCCTGTTACATGCTTCATTCCACAACACAGCTTACATAGATGATTCAGAATTCTAATCCTGTAGTGTTCTAAGTTCATATGTCATCTTCTGGTTTGGCCCTTGTAACTGAGAAGCTGTGTCTGCTTCCTTCAGGTTTCCCCAGGTGACCAGTGTGGTATAAGCCACTAGTCTCAATTTCACCTGTTTTCAGACTTTCTTCATGGAAAGGGGAGCCTCCCCCCCAACATTAGTTTAAGGGTTCACCTTAAACCCTCTGCTAAGGGCACCTGGAATGGGAGGGGCTCAGTCTGTTCAGTATCCGACGCTTGATTTTGGCTCAGGTCATGATCTCAAGGTTGTGAGATTGAGCTGTGCATAAAGCTCCACGCTTAGCCAGGAACTTACTTCTCTCCCTTTCCCTCTGTCCCTCTCCCTGCCCTGCCCCCCCACCCCCCACCCTGTCCCCCATGTAGCTTCTCTCTCTCCCTCTCTCTCAAATAAACCTTTAAAGAAATATATTTTAAAAAAATAATAAAATAAAGAAATATATTTTTTAACCTGTCTGCTATCTTCCATCCTCTTTTTTTTTTTTTTTAAGCTTTTATTTATTTATTCATGAGAGATACAGAGAGAGAGAGGCAGAGACACAGGCAGAGGGTGAAGCAGGCTCCATGCAGGGAGCCCAACATGGGACTCGATCCCGGGTCTCCAGGCCCCAGGCCGAATGCGGCGCTAAACCACTGAGCCACCTGGGCTACAGCCCTCTTCCATCCTCTTTAAAGCTAGGAGGAAACTACCCCCCCACCCCCACCCCCACCCCGCTGCCTTTACATGGCCGACTCAGCAGGAATAGTACCTATTTTAGTTCTTGTTTTTGGTTTTGAGAGAGGCTATACCTTTTTTGTTGCCTTTTGTATTTTATCTACTGTTGTCATGTATTTTACAATTGAGAGGATGCCTCAACACATGAACTTTTGGCAACTATCTCTAGGAAGTCTGTCCCATTTTTGTATTCAGTAGCATAGGAATAGAACCGGAGCTATTTTTTCTTCTCTTTGAGTGACACAGTGTTCTCTGAATCCTCCAACATCAGGGGTAAAGCAACACAGCTCTTTTACATTCTTTGGAAACCCTCATATTCTAAATAAGATTTTGGATGTCTAGGGGAGAGTAGAGTTGAATCTGGGTTTGAATCTTAGCTCCATCACTTCATTTGTCTTTTCACGCAGCAAGTATTTTGAGGACCTCCTTTGTCCGAGATTTGTTCTAGGTGCCTGTTTTTAGGGATTAATTAGTACTTTTGTAATTTGGGGCAAGTTCTTTTATCTCACAGTGCCTTCTTTCTTTGTAAAGTAGACATGATGCTGTCTACCTCATAGGATTATTTTAAGGATTTAATTAGATAATACTTTTTAGCCCAGTAAGAATTAATAAAAGTTTGCTATAACCACTTTCATTACTTTCTAAAATCTGTTGTAATCACTCATTTATTCCACAAATATATAATAAGCATCTACTAAGCGCCAGGTACTATGTTAGTAATGTAATGTGGCAATATAATGTTAGGCAAAAGCAGACATCATCTGTGCCCATAGGCAGTTTCCAGTGTAAAATCAAATTGTCATTTCTAGGAGATATTTTCCCCAAACTAAGAATACTGTTTGGTTAATGATATAAGGAAAACTTGTGAACTCTTAGATTGCTGGATGGTTCTTTCCCCCTCAGTAATATGTGACCTAGCAAAATGCCAGGACTTTTGTGTAGCTACCAAAATACACACCGTAAGATTCATCTTTCAGTTAAATTTGGTAAACTTTGTGTTTGCTTAGTTATCCTTCTGTATCCTGCCTGTTACATTACACTTTTAAAGAAAGCAAGAATCATATAATAAAACTACTGCTTAAATTATGTTCTGCAAGGTTTTGTCCTTTCCATTATCTGAATTGTTGAGATTTTTTTCTCTTAGATGTTAGCTTCTCTGCACAGACTTGTTAGCTATCTCTTTAAGAAAGGAGAATCATAGAATTTTCTTTAAAACCAATAGAATATTGGCAAGCTTCATGCTTAGACTTTGCTAGGGATAAATCCGTAAATTTTTAAGTTGTAGTGTTATTAATCTATTCAAGACAAAAGAAATCAGTATTTTTAGCCCTTTCCTAATCCAAAGGTAAGTTTAGTTCTAGACAATAAAGTTGTGGGTAGTTAATCCAATTAAATATGTTTGAGATGGTCCTACACATTTCATGACTAATTTTAAGATCAGCTTATGTATTTTATTTTCTAGCCATCATAATGTAGATATTTATAATTACATATTACAGTGAAATATACTGAGAGGAAACCAAATTTGTTGTTTTTTTCATTGTCCAAAATATATAAATCTGTAGCATATCTTTTGTCAAAAATCATTTCTGAGTATACACTCAGATAATAAAAGTAACATTTCTCTTGTACTGTAGCATTAATGACAGCTTAAAAAAAAAGATGCTTCCAAAAAAAAAAGATGCTTCCTATCACTTTTTTAAAAGTATTTTTTCTTTTACAAAACAATATATTTTAATTATATAAAATACAGAAAGTTCAAGAAGAGTCATGAGTAAGAATTACATATGCTTATGCATACATATTCTTTTTAAAACAAAGTTGGACATAATATATATTGTTTTCTGTTTTTATTTTTTTTAGTTAGCATAACCATTTCCCTTTATCACTAAATAATTTTAGGAAATATGATTTTTACTGGATGCTTAGTATTCCCAGCCCATGTTACAGATGAAGTGTAATTTATTTACACCTACCTTCTGCTGACATTCAAGTAGTCTAATTTTTCATTGTTAAAAATTATACTGCAGTACATATATCTTTTCGCATTAATTTTGTATATATTTCTGATTCATTTACAGGGATTTATTGTGAGGAAATAAGTTATTGGGTCAAAGGGTATCATGACATTTTAAAGCTCTGTGTAACCTGGAAAAATTGTGCCATGACTGCTAATAGTATATGCAAAAACACCCTATTTAGTCAAATGATTTTTTTTCCAGTAAATGACATTAAATTATCTAAATTTATATTTTTATTTGTTATTGATAGGATTTAATTTTAATCTTAATCACATCTATTGGTCTTTTTTTTTTTTACTTTTTGCATGCGTGTGTATGTGTATGTGTGTGTGTGTGTGTAACTTACCTGTTCATGTTAAAAGTTGCTTTTCAATTTTTTCAGAGGCATCAAATAATGTCCTCTGAAATGTTGCCAGCATTTATTGAGTCTTCTAATGTTGAAAGAAAGCAAAGTTTAAGTGAAGATCAAGAGAAGAGCCAGAAGCCAAGATTAGGTGAACAGTTAGAACCAATATCTAAACGACAGATGAAGAAGCTAATTAAACAGAAACAGTGGGAAGAACAACGAGAACTCCGCAAGTATGTTTCAAAACACGTATATGCTACCCCATTCAGGAGTGTTGAACTTTGTATAGCCACATCAGAAGTAATTGTGTTAATTAAAATTTGGGCTATGTATGTTGTTAGCTAGCACTGTCAATTGGATGTTAAAACTGTATTTATTCAGTCTAGGTGGATTTACACTACACTTTTTCTCACCCAGAACCTATTGTGAGTAGCAGCACAGTTTCTGAAATAACTGACTTAGATAAGGGATATAGTTAGCATCCATGTCCTAGATATAGAACAAAAATAACCACCTCAGATCAAATTCGAGCCTAACATTGATTTTGCTAGAAAAACCATTGTTTTGGTGAGAGCAGTTAAACTGAAGGTGTTATTGTATAATGCCAACATATTGAAGAGAAATAAACTATAGTTGATGTAGATTATAGAAAATGTATGTTTTTTTTAAAAAACACTTTTACTTTGCTTTTTTTATTTTCTAATGTGATTTGAAAATCATATAGGAGAAGAATGATAAAAATAATTCTTTAAGTCTAAAATTCAGTATTTCATAAAGTCTTAGTATAGGGTAATAGCAATAATAAATGAAATTAATAGTCATAAGGGTTTGTGTAGAAAATACTATGTTTTTGCAAAATCATTTTCTTTCTACCTAAAGCTTTTAGATGGACCATATAAAATTACTGATATTTGACCCACAAAAGTGGTAGTTTGATGTGGTTCAGCCTGCTAATTTAAAAAAATATATATTTTTTGTCTATTTAGAAGAGTTGTAAATATCTGAATATGTAAATAACAACAAAAAGTTTCAATTCCTGATTTTAGACAAAAGCGAAAGGAAAAACGCAAAAGAAAACAATTAGAGCGACAGTGTCAACTGGAATCAAACTTAGATGGAAATGACAGAAAACGTATACGAAGAGATGTTGTTCACAGCACACTCCGCCTTATCATTGACTGCAGTTTTGACAGCCTAATGGTATTAAAGGTATCATGAATCATTGTCAGGAAAATCCTGTAGGCAAAGTAGGGTGACTAATTCTTGCTTTAAGAGGTAATATCACTTTGATGTAAATTTATATACTAAAATGCATCTTAAAATTTTTCAAGATCATGCTCCCTAAGTTAAACTAGCTAATAAATTGCTCTATTTTTATGTATAGAAGAGAGAGACAGATACCATAATTAGATTATATGACTCAGTAACAGCATATTAATCATAAAGATCCAGGAGTGTTTTTGCTATTTGTCCTAACCAGAAGAAGAAAGTAAGAAATGTAATTAGTTTAATAGAATTATTTCTTATTTTAGTAGTTTGAGAAAACTGGTTGTCTGAACAATTTTAGTGAAAGGAGTATGCTTCACTTACTTTACAAACCATTAGTAAATTATGAAAATAGCAATAGTATGGCTCTAAGAGTTTTTCTTCTTTTTTCTCTTAAGAGAGTATTTTCATGAATTAGCCTTTTCAGTGGATACAAAATTGAAATTATTGATCAGTTACAGAGTATTGACTTTACTTAAAGTAATTATTGTTAGTACTTACAGAAATTGAATGGAAAATATCAGAAAGAACCTGTTATTGCCAGAGGAAAAAAAAAATGTACCTGTCTAGTCCCTCTCTTCTGCTTATTCTATTCTACTAAGACTATGACATGGCCATAGATGATTTTCAAAATGCTGCTTTAAAAATTACACTCTTTTATAGGACATTAAGAAACTTCATAAGCAGATTCAGCGATGTTATGCAGAAAATCGACGGGCACTGCATCCTGTGCAGGTATGTTTGGGGAATTTAAAACAGTTTCCAGTTTCCTTTTAAAACGTCCTGGGGAAAATGCACAGATAATTCCAGTTGTCTATACCAGAATTTTACAGATGCTTTTCCTTAGAGAACAAAATGCCTAATTGAAAAGTATTTTAATTTGCTACAAAAAAAAAATATTTTCAACATTTTTTCCCAAGTCATTCTTAGTCACATGCTGCACACTCATTGTGTTTTGTTACACACTGACCTCATTCCTGTGTAGTTGAACATCTTCATTTAAGGATATATATGTATTTTTATACCAGTTTCGCAGCTGTCAATTCCTTCCCTCCCAGGAAATGAGGGAACTGCCCCCAGCTTGATGCATGCCATTGTACCTGTTGGTTAGTTACTTCTACCTAAAGGATTTTGAGTCTGTGATCATTTTGAAAGGTACTTCTTTAGACTGATTGGCTGCTGTTAAGAGTAGATAGGGTCTTTTTTCTTATTGAATTTGTTTGAATTCTAAGTGACCTAAAAATTAACACTGGCTCCCTGATGTTAAAAACCAGAAACTCGGGCAGCCCAGGTGGCTCAGCGGTTTAGCACCGCCTTCAGCTCAGGGTGTGATCCTGGAGACCCGGGATCGAGTCCCACGTCGGGCTCCCAGCCTGGGGTCTGCTTCTCCCTCTGCCTGTGTCTCTGCCTCCCTCTCTCTCTGTGTGTGTCTCTCATGAATAAATAAAATCTTTAAAAAAAAAAAACAAAAACCAGAAACTCTTAATATATTCTGGGTAGATATTTATATTCATTATATCAAGTGGTAGTATTTTTTTTTTAAGTGGTAGTATTTTTATATTTTTACATTTTATATTCTTCTCAACCTCGATTAGGCTTGAAATAGGTGTCAGGGTTTAGAATGAAAGGAAAATTATGAAGACTTTGGACTACGGGGATCCCTGTAGTGGTTTAGTGCCTGCCTTTGGCCCAGGGCGTGATTCTGGAGTCCCGGGATCGAGTTCCACGTCAGGCTCCCTGCATGGAGCCTGCTTCTCCCTCTGCCTGTGTCTCTGCCTCTCTCTCTCTCTCTCTCATGAATAAATAAATAAAATCTTTAAAAAAAAAAAAAAAAAGAAGAAGAGGACTTTGGACTTATAAAAAACAGTGATGGCAAAAGTAGGGAGTTTGTAGAAAAGTGGTATTAAGGGAAAGTCAAATTGTAGCTGCTTGTAAACTGGGAAAAAAATGATGGAATACTTGAGGTATTGTATTATGAGATACACCAAACATGTCACTTCTACCACACATTTATTTTTGTATGTTTAAAGCATGTCTCAAATTTTTTTTCTAGAATGAATATATTTTATGTTTCATTGATGATCAGATGAGTATAGAAGAGAAATAAAATGTTGGATTTTTAATAGTCATTTGCTCTCTCTTTCCATGTCCACCAATCTCTTTATCAGTTTTACTTGACAAGTCATGGAGGCCAGTTGAAAAAGAACATGGATGAAAATGACAAAGGATGGGTCAACTGGAAGGTAATTAAAATAGATTAATTCTCACATAATTCCAAATATTTTTATGCTTAAATTTTTTACCTAAGTTCTACATACTGCCAATAAATATAAGAGTCAACAGCCTTTAAACCCTGTATATCACTGTACTGAGTCTAATGTTACTAGCAGAAGAAGCCAAATAAAGTGAAATGCCTGTTCATAGCTGCTCTCATTAAATCTCACTTATTTTTCACCAACTTTATCTTTTTATTTAAATTTTTCATTTAAATTCTAGTTAGATAACATGGTAAAATTGGTTTCAGGTGTAGAATTCAGTAATTTTTATTGATTCATCACTAAATATAGCACCTAGTGCTCATCACCACAAGTACTCTTCTTAATGCCCATCACCCATCTAGCCCATCCCCTACCCACCTCCTCTCCAGCAACTCTTAGTTTGTTCTTTACCACCAACTTTAAAACAATTTTTTAAAACAGGAAAAATTTTAAAGGTCTGTATATCATCTTTATCTAGCAAACTGATGATACATTATTTATAAGAGTGAAATCACTTTAAAATTTGGAAATTCTATTTTTTCTAAATCTGTGCCATCCCATATGGTGTCCACTATCCACATGTGAATATTGAACTCTTGAAATGTGACTGGTCTGAATTGAGATCTGCTATAAATGTGAAATATACATTGGATTTCAAAGAGAGAGAATGTAAATGTAAAATGCCTGCTTGAAATTTTTTTTAAAAATTAATTATATGTTATAATAATAACATAAACCCCAGTAAGGTATATTGTGTTGGGTACAATGTATTAAAATCAATTTCACCTATTTTCACTTTTTAATGTGTCTACTGGAGGATTTAAAATTACATACGTGGCTCACATTTTTTTTTCTGTTGGACTTAAACTATTCTCATTTGGAAAGATGACTAATAGATTGGCTTTAGAACTAATCCCTGAAGAACCTTACCCTATTCAGAGATGTACTGGGTTAGTCCTATTTTTTTTTCCTTTCTCAAAGCCGATTCTTACTGTGACAAACTTACCCTCTTACATTCACTAATCCCATAATAACTGCATCTATTTTTTTGTTTTGTTTTTATTTGTTTTAGAGAGGCAGAGGGAGAGAGAGGATCCTAAGTGGCTCCATGCCCAGCATGGAGTCTGATGCGGGCCTTGATCTCATGACCCTGAGATCATGACTGATTTGAAATCAAGAGTCAGACGCCTAACTGACTGAGCCACCCAGGCGCCCCTGCTTTTCTTTTAATAATAGCCTATAGTGTGAAACATTTTCAAAAGCTTTCCTAAGTTTTAAAGTACAATATATTTACCAAGTTTTATATTCATGCCTGTTTTCCTAAGAAATGAATGTAATTAGTTAGTATAGGCATACTTTGAGTTATTTTGTGTCTGGTTGAATTTGTTATTTATACCACCAGTTTTCCAGAGAATCATGAGTTCACTAGTCTCTACCCAGGTCCCTGTTAGGGCTCTGATTAAGTATTGATCAAATTAATACCATTAATACTATTTTCCAGGAAAGTGGCTATTTATTACCTAGTAAGTTATGCGTTTTAGGTGAGGTGTCTCCTTCATTTTTTATTCTTTACAAATTATTAGGCAAATGCATTCTGAGTCTGGCGATGCATCATCCTTTATTCTGTCAATGTAGTTTGCAAAATTTTGACTGCCAACTGTTATTCAGTCTTGTACCTCTGACCTGATAATTTTGGTGGAGTAGATTTCAAATGTGTATCTTTGTAGAAACAGATGCATGGAATTTATTAAATCTATAAGTCTTTTCCTTTTGATGATTCATGCAAATGGAGAGGAAGTAATTGGAAAAGGCATTCTTTAGTCGGAGAATAGTATGAGCAGATATGTGGACAAAAAATGTATCTGTTTTGTTGGAACAAAGATAAAGTTAGAAAACTAGGTTAGTGCCATATTCAGGAAAGAGTTGCTAAGTAAAGGGGTTTAAGTTTTATCCTACAGGTAAAGATAAAACATTGAAAGTTTTTAGAAAGTGAGTCTGCCATCGGTGTCTAGAGGCAAATTGGAGGGATCTGAGCCTTGAGACGGAAATAACAGTAGGAGGCCACTTAAGTAATTGGGGTGTGAGCTGATGAGGAGTTGAAGTAGTAGGTTCTCAATAATACATTGTAAAATATTCCCCCATACTTCCTTTCATACGCGTTGGGTGGCTTTGTCTATGGAAAAGAAAATAATCATGTTTAGCCAATTTTCACAAAATCCTATTAATAACATCTTTCTCCTTGTGTCTTTAAGGATATCCACATCAAACCAGAGCATTATAGTGAATTCATAAAGAAAGAAGACCTGATTTATCTAACATCAGACTCACCTAATGTACTGAAGGAATTAGATGAATCAAAGGCCTATGTGATCGGAGGATTAGTGGATCACAACCATCACAAGGTACTCTTAAGTTTTTATTTTTGCTTTTGCTCAATCTTAAAATGGACTTGCCAATTTTCTTGACAGTAATAATAGTATTAACGATAGTCGATCTTTATCGAGTGCCTACTGTATTTCAGTCCAGCTTTCTGGCTAAGGAAGCATTTCACATATATTACTAATTTGCTTGTCCTCCCTACAACACAGTGAGGTCAGTGCTGTTATTTTCTATGTTTTACAGATGAACTGGAGGCACAGAGAAACTAAGTCTAAAATAAATAGTAGGTGAGAAAGCAGATATTTGAAACTAGCAGATTGTTCCAGAGCCTACATGCCTAAATGATATATTGAGGGTAGATGCTGCTGCTGATCAATTTCTAGGTCATTGGTAAAATTTATACCAAAACTGATACCAAAATGATAAATTTATACAAGATTTTAAATATGCAATTTTCATGGGGTGTGTTTTCTTTTCTCTTATATTATGTATTTTTGTCTCTTCCCACCACCTCCTTACTCTCATTTGAATGAAAAATTGCAGAAATAAACTTTCTAAAAGAAAATGTTATTTCGTACTTTGCAGCTACTTTGGAGCCTGCTAAATTCAACCCAATTCAAGTAAAAACATGTTTACCAATTGTCTGAGGAAATACTGTCAGCAGAATATCAAGTAATCCATTATTCTTAAATAACATCACTCTAAATTAGATTGTCTGTAACGGTGGAATAATTTATATTCATTATATTCATCTTGTCCATTATAGTAGTCATGTGGCTGCTGGGCAGTTCAAACTTAAGTAGTCACACCTGTGGCCATAACTGGTCAGTGCAGCTCTGTAGCATCATAGGGAGTTTTTATCAGAATGATCTGTAGCTTTTTAAATTTTTTTTCTTAGTGGAACAATTCTATTTTGTTATTTGCATGGAATCAGATTTTTTTCTCTGATGTATGTTTTTCTGAACTACATTAATTTTGTTTTCAAAAGCACCTGTCTCAGTCTATTATTTGTCCCTAAAATATGCAAACTATTGGTTAAGAAATCTAGCTCTTCTTTCTCCTGTACTTTGTCTTTTGGCTACTTTAGTTCTGTTTAGAATAGGCTTTAAGGATTTTAATTTTGAGGAGAAAATTTATATTCAGTATTTTAATTGATAGGAAAAATAAAATTTGTCAGCAATTTAAAATTTTTTTCAATTCAGGTTTTCATTTATTTGTCTTTGTCATTTGTGCCTCTTAATGTTATGTGATTAAACATAGTTTTATCTTTATGTCTTTTACATTCATGGGAAGGGTAATGTTGCTTCTCTAGGAATTCAGTTTGAGTATTTTAAACTGAGAGAAAGGCAGTGTGGTATGGTGAAAAGTTATCTGACTCAAAAGGCATGAGTTGGATTTTTCCGATGGTTCTTCCACTGAGGAGCTTTGTGATGGGACAGGAAACATGTCTTTTGTTTCCTCCTTTGTAAACTTGTTAAAGCAAATGCCCTAAACATTCTGATGATACTTATTGTCAAAAGAACGCTTCCAAATTAGCAGGTAAATACACACATACTTCACTTTGTCAGACAATGTTCTCTGAATTAAGTCGTTTCTACAAAGTAATTATTCTGTTATAGACTTTAAGTTAAAATAAACCAATGTTCTAGTCCAAGTTATAGTATCTTTGTTTTAGGGACTCACATATAAACAAGCATCAGATCATGGAATTGATCATGCACAGCTCCCCCTTGGAAATTTTGTGAAGATGAATAGTAGAAAAGTTTTGGCAATTAATCATGGTAAGCTATAAGGGGATTATGAAAATATACTGGAGTGAACAATGTGAAAAATAACATTACTTTTGGATAAGTAGAAAATATGCATCTTGCTGGAGACAAAATTATAAAATGTAATCATTTATCATTTGTTTGAATATAGAAATAATACATGCATATTTTAGAAATATTGGAAATGTAGAAAAATATAAAGAAAAATAAGCTATAATTTTACTACTTAGAGATACTTGGTAGAAACTTTTTGACATGTTTCCTTCCAGTTCTTTTCTTATGCCTATATAATATTATTTGTTATATAATTGGATTTTTACTCTGTTGCATAAAATGTTATAAATGTGGGTGTTTCCTCCCCATTTATAATTATATTTTTCTATCATTGAATCATTATTAATGACTACATAATACTCCATCATCTGAATATACAATAATGTAACCATTCTTCTGTCATTGAATTTTTTCCTTTTTTACTACTTTAGATAACATTGTAGTAGATATTCTTGGACCTGAGTCTTTGCCTGGAGTTTTGCTTTTTAAGATTTTTTTTTAGTAGAGATTTTTGTTAGTATACAACTATTTATTGGGCTTTTTTTATGTGCTAACCACTTTCTTTACAGCAGGCTCTAGGGAATTATATAAATCAACTTATTCATTCAAGGAATGAACTTCTTCGAAGACTTTTGATAGATAATAGAAATTACTTTCCCATAAAGTAATACAAATTAGGCCCTTGAGCAATATATTAAACTGAGAATACCTTGAAGACAGCATTTATATTCTTTACCTCTAATGTAAGAAAAAAAAAAAGCAGGCAAGGTGTGCTCCCCAAAGTGAGTGCCTCTTTGTAGGAAAGATAGAAGAAATAGAGATAAATGCTAACTTTTTTGGTTTGTTTCTTTTTTCTTTTTTTTTTTTTTTTTTTAAGATTTTGTCTATTTATTCACGAGAGAGAGAGAGGTAGAAACATAGGCAGAAGGAGAAGCAGGCTCCCTTCAGGGAGCCCAATGCTGGACTTGATCCAGGATCCTGGGATCATGCCCTGAGCCAAAGGCAGATGCTCAACCACTGAGCCACCCAGGGATCCCTGTTTGTTTCTAGTTTATGTTAGCATGTAAAGGATAAAGAAGTGAAAGGGATAAAGAAGAATAGGAAGAACATGAAAAAGGTCATCCCTCCCTGCCTGTTGATTCTAATTGACAAAAGATAATGGTAAATCTTTGAGTGCTCTTGAACTGAATTGAGGAAAAGCTAGAGAAGGGATAGCAGGCCTAGAAGGCCTTGGGGCAGATTGACTCTGACAATGGCACAGGAGAAGGAAGTGACATGAACAGAGTAGTTATTAGGACATATTAGC
Organism: Canis lupus dingo; assembly: GCF_003254725.2. Taxonomy (NCBI): domain Eukaryota; kingdom Metazoa; phylum Chordata; class Mammalia; order Carnivora; family Canidae; genus Canis; species Canis lupus. Next base: position 21,589,179 of record NC_064274.1, on the reverse strand, counting down.
ACTTTAAATGCAAAAGCAATGTATTTTAAAATACAGAATGCAGCATGGTAATGAACCATGGCTACGAAATGCATGGAATTTGTCTTTGTTGCAGTGTTTGAGATTATTCTGGAATATCTGGAAACCAGAGACTGGCAAGAAGCATTTTTTACTATCTTACCCCAACGGAAAGGAGCTGTACCCACAGACAGAGCCTGTGAAAGTTCTTCGCATGATCTGAAATCTGCCAGGATTGAAGATGGGTTGGACAGTGATTCCAGTGAGGAGGACAATAGCAGAAATGAACTAGAGTCACCCCACGAAGAAGAAAAGCAGGATAAAGAAAATAGCAGTGAATCTACAGTGAACTCAATACCACACTAATGTCATCTGTTGTTTTTTGTTTTGTATTTTAGTTTTTGTTTTTTTAGTTTAAGGAAAACTTAGGAGAAAATGAGGTGCTTCATAGAATATTCTAATTGGAAGAAAATTTTATTTCCTCTCATTTCTGTTAGTGAATTTTTAAAACTTTTTTTACAGCTAAGTGATAAAAAGCCCTTATAAGAAGTATTTTTTGTTTTTGCATAAAATTTAAATGTTTAATTTTTAAAGTAGCTTTCTAAGTCTCAGTGGTTTCTTGAGAATTTTACTTTATTGGTAAACTTTCATTCTCTTTTATTTACTTGATTATATTCTTTAGAATGTGCCTTCTGACCTTTCAGGGTTTTTTTTTTTATGTTTATATCAAATATCTTTCTGATTTATTGCCTACTTAGTTGTGGAGATAGATGTTCATAAATCTCCTGTAAGTCTACCAAAATGTTCTGTATGGGAGGTTACCTCCTATTTGCAGCTTTTTTTTTTTTAATTCAACTCAGTTACTTCAAAGGAATATAGTTAATTTTAGAAAGTATTAGATTGATAAACTCAACAAATTATTTCTTTTGGACTATGGAGCCCATCTCTGTTCCTCCTCTATGATGCCTTTCATGGTTCTAAAGCAGTCACTGGAGAGTAAAGAATCTCCTTAATGTATTTTAATTTCAGTAATGATGGTAAATTATTTAAATTACAGAATTTAATTTTTCAGGATAGATTATTTTAAAAGGCTGTTGAGAACCAATTTTGTCTTAAATTTAAAAGGAAATAGCTCTTAGCTATCATTTTCTTCTATATGTACTTTTATTAAAAAATATTTGTTCTTAAAGTGAATAAAGTTAACTTCATTATATGTGCATCTGTCTACTAGCATATAATATGCAAGCTAATATAACTTTCTGTAAATAAGCATGTATGAAAAAATATATATAATTGCGTGTGTGTATATATATATCTATATATCTGTATCTGTCCACAATCATGTATGATTCTCAGTTATCAATAACAGGACTGAGTTGCCAAATATCTGTGTTATCTGCATAAATGGTTGTGTCGAACAACCCTAAGAATTTGATTTTCAGAAAGTGCGAAAATCCATAACTAAGCATTCGTATGAGGACATTGGCAAAGGAAGATGGGGCTAAAAGGAGATGTTTTCATTTTCTACTGGTAAATGTAGAGCAGTTTACATTTAAAGTAGTGATTGTTCTTTGTCACAGCTAAAGTAGGATTTCAGAAGCCTTCACTGAGTTTGTATAAAGTTTTTGTTCTTTTCATTCATTGGCATCTCAGATAATGTACACATTTGGTAGAAAGTTCATTAGATTTAGTATTGATGTTCACTGTCTCTTACTTTTGGTTGCTTTATTCTTAGTAATCTATTATAGCTATTCATTTAAAATAAGGTCTTAGAGCATGGTATATAAATAAAGAAAAGCCCCTACAATTCTAGAAGATCAAAGTTTATGTATTAAGTTGTATTTTTCAAAGGTTCAGGTTTTCCTGAGTAAATATGGTTCAGTAGTATGAAATCCAGTTGACCCTTGAAAAGTGTGGGGGTTAGGGGTACCGACCCCCCACATAGTTGAAAATACATGTGAAACTTTGTCCCCAAACTTAATAGCCTACTATTGACCAGAAATCTTACTGATAATATAAACAGTGTATTAACACATATTTGTATGTTATATGTACTATATACTATATTTTTAAAATAAACTAGAGGAAATGTTAAGAAAATTGTAAGAAAATAAATTTACAGTACTGCACTATGTTGAAAAAATTTCCCATGTAAGTGGACTCTGCATTTCAAACCTTTCTTTTTCAGAGGTCAACTATATTATGCCTTTTACTTAAATTATTTGATATGGAATGAGGCACAAGTTAATTTTGAAATGTGGGGGAAAAGTCATTACAGGCACTGTGTAGTTTAATTGTCACTAATTTTGAAAGCCCTGTATTAGTTTCCTAAGGCTGTCATAACTAATTACCACAAGCCAGGTGGCTGAAAACAATAGACATTATTTCTCTTATAGTTCTGGAGGTGAAAAGCTTAAAATCAAAGTGGATCATATTCACTCTGAAGGCTACAGAGAAGAATCCTTTGTAGCCTCTTGGCTTTTGGTGGTTCCCAGCAATCCTTGCTCTTCCTTGGCATTCAGCTGCATCACTCCAGTATCTGCTTTGTAATCACATGGCTTCTGCCCTCAGTCTTCCTTGCCTATGTTTGTGTCCCTCTTATAAGCATACAGATCTTTGGATTAGTGTCCATCATAATCCAGCATGACCTCATCTTAACCTGATTACCTTTGCAAAGATCCTATTTCTAAATAAGGTCACATCTAAAGGTATGAGATTAGGACTTGAACATATCTTTTGAGTAGGCACAATTCCATCCATTACAAGTCTGTATCTTAGGCTGTTGCTGACAAGAAGGAGTCACAACCTCACAACCCTCTCAGAAAGGGCAAAATCACAATTGTAAGTATTGCTGAGGTATTTAAAAATATTTTTTAAATAATAGTAATCCTGGAGACCCAGGATCAAGTCCCACGTCGGGCTCCCTGCATGGAGCCTGCTTCTCCCTCTGCCTGTGTCTCTGCTTCTCCCTCTCTCTCTCTCTGTCTCTCATGAATAAAATCCTTAAAAAATAATAGTAATCTTTTGTAATATTTTAATGTATTATTTCCTCTCATCATTGTTTTGGCTTACTGAGTGAGATGCCTTATTTTAAAAACTACTGTATTGGGCAGCCTGGGTGGCTCAGCGGTTAGTGTTGCCTTCAGCCCAGGGTGTGGTCCTGGGGTTCCGGGATCGAGTTCCGTGTCGGGCGCCCTGCATGGAGCCTGCTTCTCCCTCTGCCTGTGTCTCTGCCTCTTTTTCTCTCTGTGTCTCTCATGAACAAATAAATAAAATCTTAAAAAAACAAAAAACAAAAAACACTGTATTGGAACATAACAAAGGTAGGGAATTCCGCTCGTATTTAAATAAATGCATCAAAAGGCGATATGCCTCCTGAAATAAAATTTTCTCGGTTCATTTCTTCAAAAACCTATATCCTAACAAATCAAGCTCATTCATAAAGGAAGGAGCATTCTTTGGATTGATTCTCCAGAAATCAATGTGTTGTCATCTTGGAGCATTTGAAAATAATTGAGATTGGAAAAGCAAAAAAGAAAAAAGGGAAGCTATTCTGAAGGATGTCAAGGTGAATGAACAATTATGAAAGCCATCAATTATTGTCATTACAAAGTAAAGTGATAGGTCATTTCACTTTATAGATAGAGAGGCTCACAGACGATATAGGTAAAAGGTAAGAATTGTCCATAGAGTACCGAGAACATGTACAGACTACAGTAGTAAAAAGAAAAAAAGAGAAAAGAGACTGGCAGAGATCAGAATTAATGACAGTAGTGGCCTATGGTGCTCATTAAACTTTGATCTCAATTGGCATAGAGATGTTTAATGTGTTTTTCTAGCTCCTAGCCAGACACATAGAGTAGGAATCTCAAAAATGTGAAGGAGAAAAGCAGTGTCAGAATGAAGAGACAATAAAGTTAGTAGGAAGGCTAATATTGGCACTGCCACCTGCTGTTAGGACTTTGGGGAACTTATGAACCTCTGTCAGTCTTCATGTCTCACTTGTGAAATAGGAATGTTAGCCCATTTATCCTCTCGCTTAGGGCTGAGCAATCAATCTATTTGAAACCAATCAGCAGCTAATTTCACAGCACTTGACATTTCTTCACTTCTTGTTTCCCTTGTTTCTCATTCTTTTTTGACTATGTCTGCCCCCTCCCCCAAAATATATAAGCCTTTGTTTCAGACTCTGCTTTCTGAGGAATCCAGACTAGATAAGATTTTTTAAATGTGACCTTTGTAGATTACCAAAATGAACAGTCATTAAACAAAATATGGATATCACAGATCATTTCATGAAATATTTTAAAAGGCAACGAAAACAGAATGCTAATATAAAACACAAAACCAAATCTCTCCTATAAATGTCTAAAATCACCCAAATTGGATTTTAAAAACCCCAGAACCTAAATATATGTTCTATTTAAATGATGTTATTCAGCAGTGTTGAAAATAAAGGAATAGTGAAAGCATATTGGGCTAAAAATAAAAAAGTCACAATTTTAACATTGGGTAAAGATCAACACATTACTTAAACAAGGAACAGAAGGTCATGTTGTAACGTTCAAAAATGCAATCGATAGTGAAGATTTGACAGTTGTAAATATCTAAATATCAAATAGCATAGTATTTGAATTCATTGAGAAAAAACTTTGGGAATTACATGAAATACTAAGAAATGCATTAGTATAAGGAAACTTTAACTCATGTTTCCTAACCCATGATAGTTCAAATGGACAAAAGATAAATATATAGAAGATGTAAATGCTATAATTAATAATTGATATATGCCAAGTTCTATCAGCTGAAAGCAGTTTTCCAGTGTCCATGCAATGTTCATAAAAGTATCTGTATATTAGGCCACAAAAAATGTTTCAAACATCATAAATAGACAACTTCTTTAATGATATGTTAACATAGGAAATAAAGTTGTGAAGGGAGGAATACTTTACCCTTCTTTAGCGTTAGATGTAAAAACTAGTGTAAGAGATAAAGTTGGTCATGACTTCATTAAACAATTCTAAACTGTGTTTACACATCACTTCAAAATGTATGAAAATGGGCAAAATTACAAAAACCACAGAACTACAACAGATACCCTAATAGTTGGAAAATTTTATTATACGTCTTTGTAATTGATAAATCAAGCACAAAGAAAAAATAGGATATATGAAATTGAACAGCACAAATAACACATTTGTTCTAATGGATAGATCTGCAACTTTGTGTCCAACAATTTTAAAATTCTCAATCTTTTCAAGTCTATGGGACATTTATAAAATTAACCATATACAAAACATCAAAACTACCCTCAAGAAAATTAAATGATTGGTCATTTTTACAGATCACATTATCTGACCATAATGCAATTAAATCGTTTAAAAATTAAAGTTTGAAAAACACTGTGTTTGGGAATTTAAAAAAAAATTCGAAATAACTTGGTCACAGAAGAAAGTGAAAATTAGAAAATATTTGAAAGTAAATTTAATTAAACCATGGATTAAAACTTGTGGAATATAGCTAATGCAACATTTAAAGGAAAAATTTATAGCCTAAATTGCTTCAGTTAGAGAAAGACTATCATTATTGAGCTATGCATTTAACAAATTAAAAGAAAGACTGCAGAATAAATTCAAAGTTGAAAGAGGGAAATAATAATGATAGCAGTAATAACTGAACATAGTAAAGAGGCTCAAGGCAAACACCGACTTTTTTTTTTTTTTTCTCATTAAACTTGTTTTAGTGGGTCTCAGAATTCTGTGACAGATTTTTGGTCAAGTTGTTTCCATTAAAAAGTACTGATTTTAAAAATCAATAACTTAAAAGTGCCACACACGCACAAAAAAAAAAAAAATGGTCCACAAAACATTCTCCTTTCCTTCTGAAGATTTTATGATGCATTGTTATCATTAACCAGTCTTTTACTATTAAACTTAAATGGCCAATTGACACAAATAGTTCTGAGACCATTCCTCTGACTCTTTGAAAATACAAATAGATTAACCTCTGGCAAAATTTAAAAAATTTAAGAGTGAGAGTGAAGACACATAAATATAGAAATTAATAATGGAGATATTGGAAACATGGATACTATAAACAGTTCATTTGAAAATTTATATGAAATAACTAATTTATAAATTAAAATTACCAAAGAAGAAAATTTAAAAACCCAAAGACTTTTTTAACTTGGGTAAACTGGTATAGTGTTTTAATATCTGTTTAATTATGTTTTATGGGCATATCTGTGAGACATAATAAAAGTAAATGTCATCTTACACAGATTCTTTGTAGATAATTGAGAATGAGGGAACACTCATTTTATGAAGCTTATTAACTGTGCTCTTCAAGTCTTACATATTTTCCTATTTATATACTTTTTAATCGTGGGAAAACACATTAAATTTACCATCTCAACAATTTTTAAGTGTACAGTTTAGTAAAGTATATTCACATTGCTGTGCAACAGATCTGTAGAAAATTCATCATGAAGCACTGAAATTCTATATCCACTAAACACCAGTTCCACCTGCCTCCTCCCACCAACCCTTGGTAACCACCTTTCGTCTTTGTGATTTTGACTACTTTAGATACTTCGTATGGTAGAATCATACAGTATTTTGTCCTTTTGTGACTAAAGTCCTTTTTTCTTAGCATAATGTCCTCAGGTTCATCTATGCTGTAATATGTGACAGGATTTCCTCTTTAAGGCTGCATAATATTCCACTGTGTGTATGTACCATATTTTCTTTATCCATTCATCTGCTTCCACATCTTGGCTATTTTGAATAATGCTATGAATGTGGTATGAAAATACCTCTTTGAGATCCTGCTTTCAATTCTTTTCCATATATAAACCGATGTGGGATTGCTGAGTCATATGGTAATTCTATTTCTAATTTTTTGAGTAGTCTCTAGTGTTTTCCATAATGGCTGTACTATTTTACATTCCCACTAACAATGCATAAGAGTCCAACTTCTTCACATCCTTGACAACGTTTATTATCTGTTCTCTTGATAGTGGCCATCCTGATGACTGTGAGGTGACATCTCATTATGGATTTGATTGCATTCCCTAATGATTAATGATGTTTAGTGTGTTTTCATGTGCTTCTTGGCAATTGGCATATCTTTTTTTAGAGAGATATCTATTCAAGTCCTTTGCCCATTTTTAAATAGTGATGTCTTCTGTCATTGTGTTATAGAAGTTCCTTATATAGTCTAGCTATTAAGCCCTTACCAAGTATATGATTTATAAATATTTTCCCCATTCCATAGGTTGTCTTTTCACTATATTGATTGTTTCTTTTGACACAAAATTTAACGATTTAATGGAGTCCCATTAATTTTTTTTGCTTGTTTTTTTTTTTGGTGTCATATCCAAGTTTTATGTCTTATATTTATGTCTTTAATCAAATTTAATTTTGTATATGGCATATGGTAACTTCATTCTTTTGCATGTGGAATCCAGTTTTCCTAACACCATTTGTTGAAGATAGTCGTTTCCCCACTGTGTAGTCTTGACACCTGTATTCGAAATCACTTGACCATAATGCAGGGGTTTATTTCTGAGCTCTCTATTCTGTTTCCTTGGCCTAGATTTCTGTCTTTACACCAGTACCACACTATCTTAATTACTGTTGCTTTGTAGTATGTTTTGAAATCAGGGAGTGTAAGGCTTCCAACTTTGTTCTTTTTCAAGATTTTTTTTTTTTTTTTTTTTTGGTTATATGGGGTCCCTTGAGATTCCATATGAATTTTAGGATTTTTTTTTTCTATTTCTGCAAAAATTGTCACTGAGATTTTGATAGAGATTGCATTGAATCTGTAGATCTTCTTGGATAGTGTGGATATTTTAGCAATATTGTTTTTCAATCCATATAGGATATCTTTCCATTTCTTTGTTTCTTCTTTGATTTCAGTTAGCAGTGTTTTGTAGTTTTTAGTGTAAAAGTCTTTTACCTCCTTGGGTAAGTGTATTCCTAAGTATCTTATCCTTTATGATACAGTATATATATAGTAAATGGGATTTTTTTCTTAATTTCCTTTTTGAATTGGCCATTGTTAGTGTATAGGAATGCAATTGATTTTTGTATCATCAACTTTGTTGAATTTTATTAATTCTAACAGGTTTGTGTGTGGGATATGTATGTATATATTTGAGTTTTCTATAAATAATAGCATGTCATATGCAAACAGACATAATTTTGATTTTCTTCTTTTTAAAAAAATTTTTTTGCCTTTTATTTCTTGTTCTTGTCTGATTGCTCTGGCTAGAAGTTCCAGTACTGTATTCACTAGAAACATGGTGAGAGTGGGCATCCTTGCCTTGTTCCTGATCATGGAGAAAAATCTTTCAGTGGTTCCCCTTTCAAATACAGTGTTAGCTGTGAGTTTTTATATATATAGCTTTTATTATGTTGAGTATTTGTTGAGTATTTTAATCATGAAGGATTTTGAATTTTTGTCATCTTAAAAACTTATGCTAATATATGAGAATGAATGAATATAACTGTATTAATACATCTAACTTAAGACATTCGAATACTAATGAACCTAAAAAACTAAAATAAATAAATAATGAAAGGAGATATTAGTGAAATACAGTATAGGAACATTGTGGAACATAGCATTAAATCCATATGACTTTTTTGAAAGTGAAAATAAAATGTCAAAAGCCATTAGTTACCTGAATCAAAAAAATTACAAATACATAAAAATGAGACTGCAGAATAAAGATAGCAAGGAATTTAGAATTATGACAAACCTGTCTCAATTTTATGTTTAGAAACATGGATGAAATGCTTAATTTTCTAAGAAAACTAAATTTTCCGAAATCAGTCCTCCAAAATACAGAAAATATAAACAGGCCAGCTATCATAGAAGGAATAAAACTGTCAAAGGACTACCACCACCCCCCAAAACACCAAAACTACATGGTTTAATAGGTGAATTTTACTAAGTTTTCAAGGAAAAGGAATATGCAGTGTTATTGTAACCTCTCTGTAACAGAAAAAAGAGGAAAAGAGAAAAAGCTTTGACATTAATTTTATGAAGTCAGCATGGTTTTGATACATATCAGTGGTGCTTAGTGGTTAAGCACATAGGTTTCAGCCACACTTTGAGTCAGTCACTAAACCTTTGTGTCAGAGAGAGCTAACTGTCCACCAAAACTCAATTTTTCTTTCCATAGAATACAATTATAACTGGAATATGGTTTCTATTTAAGAATTTTATCAGCCTCCTTTCAGCTAGACCATTTTTCAACCATGGAATGTGATTAGGAGTGATGCTTGTCATTTCAAGGCCAAGAGTTTAAGCAGATGTGCCCCCTTGTGGAGGGCAGAGTAATGTCCCATCAACATCCTAGTCACTGGAACCTGTTTCACAGTAAGGGGAAATTAAATTGATAATCATGTGACCTTAAGATTATCTTGAATAAGCTGGATACTAGGCAGGCCCAGTGTAATCATAGGGTCCTTAACAGTAGAAGAAGAGAGCAGACGAGTCAATGTCAGAGGGATGTGTTGTGAGAAAGACTCAACTGGCCATTGCCGGTTCCAAAGACAGAAGAGAGCCATGAGTCAAGGAGTGTGGGCAACTCCTAAAAGTTGGAAAAAGCAAAGAAACAGATTCTCAATTAAAGTCTCCAAAAGGAATATAGCCCCGCCAACACCTTGATTTTAGCCCAGTGAGACCCATTTCAGACCCCTGATCCCCTGACCCCAGATTTGTAAGAGATTAAATTTGTGTTGATTAAAGCCACTAAGTTTATGGTAATTTATTACAGCAGCCAAATGAAATTAAGACTTTCCTCCACTTTCCTTTCCCTCTTCTGCCAGCAGGATCTAGTTGACAGTGAAACCCTGGGTGATGGTTAAGCCACAAGATGGAAGGATCCTGGGCTCCTGAATCACGAAGTAAAGCAAAGTCACCTGCTGACTAAAAACACACATTTTGAACTTATATATGAGAAATAATCCTCTACTGTGTTTGAAAGATGACATTTATTACAACTGTTTATATTATCCCAATGAGTACAACATTCGGCACCTCAGCTTGCTTATCAAAAAGAGAATAGCAATAGTAGCTATCTCGAATAGTTATTGTAAAAATTAAATGTTACTATATTTAAAGTGTTTAGAATTATTACTGACACACAATAAATATGATACTAATGTTGTCATTAAAACTGCACAGATACAGGGTGCCCTGGGGGGCACAGTTGGTTAAGCATCCAACTCTTGATTTTGCCTCAGGTCATGACCTGCAGGGTGGTGAGGTTGAACCCTGTGGCTCCATGCTCAGCAGAGAGTCTACTTAAATATTTTCTCTCTTGGGATGCCCAGGTGGCTCAGCGGTTGAGCATCTCCCTTTGGCTCAGGGCGTGATCCTGGAGTCTGGGAATTGAGTCCCACATCAGGCTCCCTGTATGGAGCCTGCTTCTCCTTCTACTTGTGTCTCTGCCTCTCTGTGTGTGTTTCTCATGAATAAATGAATAAAATCTTAAAAAAAAAAAAAAAAGATTCTCTCTCTTCTCCTCTGCCCTTCCCCCCACTCCCTATCTAGAAAGAATTGTACACACGCATGCACACATACACAAAATTTATAGTATCTCTTGAATATTGTCTCAAACATTCTAAAAGATTGGCTAGTTGGTAGATAGAATCCAGCAATACACTGAAAGAATAATAGCCATGGCCTAAGAGTGGTTTATTTTAAAATACAAAAAAGTTAAATATTAAGAAATTTGTTGATATCATCCACAATTAGCAATGAGTAGAGACTAGTCCCTTTCTGGCTCATAAATTAGTGATAATTTTTATATCTTTTTTGGGAGGAGGCTAGTATTTTTCCATAATCACTATGGAATCCATTCAGTGTTCCCACAGCACTGAAACACTATAGATTGTGGAAAAATAGCTCAGATGTTAAAATTCTGTGTTTGTTTTTGTTTTTTCTCTATCTAGAGTTTGGGGGATGTGTCAAATTGCAGCTGCCTTTTTCTGTTATGGATGACTTCCCTGGTATCAGGACCCTATGCTTATATACATATACAGTCAGTGCAAGACTAGAAATGTAGCATACAAATAAACATACTCCTTTTATACATGGTGCTAAAATTAACTACAAATAGAAATACTATCTCCATTAATATTTATTTAGTAGCATATACAGGTGCTTTGAGATTTACATGTGCCACCATAAAGAGGAGCTATTGATTCTCTGATACCAAAATATTTTTTAAAAAATAATTTGATACTCTTATGGAGTGAAGCTCATGTTTGTGAAAGAAATAGCTCAGTCTATAATTTCTACCTTTGGAATGTTTAAGGATAAAATGCTCTCTGGGGAGAGGGATTGTATCCTTGTTGCATACTCCTTGCTGACATTGGTTTTGTTGATATGCTTTCCTGAGTTTTAGGCCTGAGAGGAGACTTTGGTTTGCTGAAATAGTCTGCAACGGGTATTTTCATCTTATTTCTTCTGATAAACAATGGAGGCCTGTTCTCAGCCTCTGAAATAGAAAAAACCTAAATAAGACCAAAACTGAGACATCAAATATAGTTTCTGCCATGTTGTAGTAGCAAATGACATACAAAGCAAAACAACTATACGAAGTTTAGGTGAATCAAATATACCCCAAATTCATAAAAGAATCTATTCTTATCTTTCTTACCACCTGCTCATTTTTTTCTTTTTTTTCCCCACCTGCTCATTTTTAATGAGTTATTTGTTCTATGGCATGCAGGATATGTCATATTCTTTTAAAGTCAAACATTATTTTGGAAGGAATGAATTAGAACTGGTGATCTCTAAAGGTGATAGAGAAGGATGGGACCAGTGAGAAAAAGGAAAAGGATCTATGGTCCTGATAGACAAAAAGAAAATAGACAAGCAGATTAAAACAAGTTAATTGTACTCATAAGAGCTTCCTAAGACCTATTTGGTCAGATCCAAGCAGGAATAAGGATTTGGAGAGGCGCCAAATATTACCACTGGAGACGAAGAAGTATGACTGGGGGTTCTTAAACAAAACTTCTTCAGGAGCCAACAGGTAAGACATAAAGTTGAGTAATAGAAACCATCACTGTCATTATTTTGTAGTCCTAGGGTGAGGAGTTTGGTAGAAGTCAGGTACGATAGACTATCCTGGGTGTGTCAGAGTAAGGGAGTATTTTCTAACTTCTAAACTATACTTCTTACTGCCTGTTAGCGCATATAGCCTGTTTTGGGTTTAGTTAATACCAACAAAAACTGCTGGAGTTCAGAGTGGCCTCAAAGAATTCTGATTACCATATTATTCCTGGTATAAGAGACACTTGTAGAAATAAGAGAATAGACTTTTGTTTGAGGCTTATGGATGTACTTCATAACTGCTGCTCTGTAGTCATTGTTGCTACACTTGTTTTAAAATTAGGAGCTGCCAAACCCACAGGGATGTTTCAGTTGATCCATTCTGGACCAAAGTAGGACATTCTATAGTTCTTGATTCTTCTTGGTCTAAACTGTAGGATGTGGCTGGGCTTCTGGTAGGGACACAAAACTGCTCCTCTTTCTTGTGTTCCACCTGTCTCAAAGAGCGTCTGCTTATGGCTGCTGGCCATTTTAATATTTTCTATGGTTGACTTAGTTTCTAGTTAAAATAATTTAGCTTGACAGTTAAGCTATGAAGAACCAAACTCTGAGGTCATCGTCCTTTTATTAGGTCAGTGCAGGGCTTCTCCTGTTGCTGGACTGGCATGACCAAACCTACAATTCCTACTATCCTGCTATCTATCTTACTTCTTAAAGAGTATCTGTCTCTGATGAGGCACTTTGCCTTTCAAAACAAAGTTAAGTTTATGTCAAACTTATCTCAATGGTAAATTCAGGAGACACTGTCCCTTAAGAATAAATAGAAATCATTCCAGCAAATAAGCAATGTGTCTGATATCACAAAATAAAATATTTAATGAGAAAAAAAAAAAGAATAAATAGAAATCATTATTGTATTTTACTGCCTTTAAAACCACAGTCTGTATCCCTAAAAAGTTAAATATTTGTCAGTTTCCCTATACCAACTCAGTAATGATCACAAACTGTACTTAACCTTTTGGTACTTCCTTATTTCCTTCAGATCCTTGACTTGACACTCTAAATAATTGGAGAAAGAGAAAATGAAATTCACAGATACAAACAAGTATTTTCTATAGACTGCACTATCATCAACAAGCTAAGTATATATGTATCCTAAATATTCTATCCCAATTCTTTGTTTTTCAATGCAGATAGTATTAAGTGTACTTTCCAACGAAAAATTCTTCTTTGAGTAAATAGCTGAACAGTGCCTCATATATTATTCACTAACATAGAAAGACTGACCCTATTTCCCAGTGTCCAATTTTATGGAAACTTTAAGATGGAGACAAATTGCAATCTAAAATCTCTGTCTCACTGATTTTTAAAGTGACTTGGGTTTTGAATAGCCATTTTTCTCTCAACTTAAGCTTTACCCAACTTTTAATTTTAAAGCAACAAGATTTTCTCCCCTGACATAAATAACATCACATTCTTTCACCATATTATACATACATACATACAAATATATGTATATATTCTTCTGTCACTGAAATGATAAGGTTTAAGAAAAATTTCTACTAAAATAATTTCCAATTCCTGTAATAGTTATTTTTTTCCTCTAGCAGCCTCCAGGAGCATGCCAGTGAAAATTAAGTGAAGCCATTTATTTTAATCTAGCATTGTTCTACTCACAAAAAAAGGTGATACTTGTGTGATATGCATTTGACAAAATATACAATAATAATACAATTTTGGTTTCCTTTATTGCTTCCATTTTTAGGTCAAATAAAAAAAACTTCATTTTCTTAGATGTCTGGGTGGCTACAATAGGATTTAGAATGATTCTCATATTACATTTATGAAAATGAAAGAAAACAAATACACACTCTGGTCATTTACTGAATAAAGAAGAGACTGAAAACATCAGCATGTTTAGTGTTTTGTAAGCTAACAAAAAGAAACTTGAAAGTCTTTCCCTACCATATGCCCTCAAGGTGGCCATTATATCTAATTACCTGGTTGGCTGATGTCCTTCCCTCGATTTGGTCAGCACTTTCAATTTTGCAGGTGAATATGGGGGAGATTTAACTTTGGGTGGCTTATTAGCCTCTGCTGCTAGTTCTGCTGAGATGCTTCTTCGTTGAGCCAACAAGTTTATTTCAGCCAGTTCAGCATGAATCAAAGCTGAGATCCACTCTTTTTCTGATTTAAAACAAGGGGGGGGGGGGGTTGGGGGGGGCATGAAGGTTATCATTATCATGTTGGCTAGAAACATGGGATTAGTTCTTTTATCCATCAGTTTAGTGTGAAAGGCTGGTAACCTATTTTCTGAGTGAGTAGGCGTTTATTTGTGAGTCAAAGTTTCTGCAGAAAAGTTGGTTCACATAACCCTGATTTCTGTTGGCCTGTAACTGTAAAGTGCCCCGTGTTCTTAACTCGTTGAGGGACTTGTCCCTGAATGACCGTGGAAATAATTTTTAAATATTGAGAACAAAACTCAGCCTTTCAGGCTGCTGCCAAATAAGAAAAGAAAGTATACCTGAACAAAATAAGAAGTACCATATGATCTCATTAAAATACAGACTAATAATAGAAGCATATCTGTAAAGATATATACTGAAGTCACTGAAATGATTTCTGCAATGTTTTGATTATTGATTTTTCTTGTATTTTTTTCTGGTTCACCTAGGATTCCCCCCTCAACAATAAGCATTTATTATTTGTGTGTATATATATATATATATATATATATATATATATATATATTTTTTTTTTTTTTTTTTATGATAGTCACAGAGAGAGAGAGAGAGAGAGGCAGAGACACAGGCAGAGGGAGAAGCAGGCTCCATGCCAGGAGCCCAACGTGGGATTCGATCCCGGGTCTCCAGGATCGCGCCCCGGGCCAAAGGCAGGCGCCAAACCGCTGCGCCACCCAGGGATCCCTTGTGTATATTTCTAAAAGCTACATCCTCGGGGATCCCTGCGTGGCTCAGCGGTTTAGCGCCTGCCTTTGGCCCAAGGCGCGATCCTGGAGTTCCGGGATCGGGTCCCGCGTCAGGCTCTCTGCATGGAGCCTGCTTCTCCCTCTGCCTAAGTCTCTGCCTCTCTCTCTCTCTCTCTGTTTATCATGAATAAATAAATAAATCTTTAAAGAAACACTTTATAAATAAATAAAAATAAAATAAAAGCTACGTCCTCAAAAAGGAAAAAAAAAAAAAAAGAACTAAAGGCTCCTTAACCCCAAATACTTCTTTTTTAAAAAAAAAAAAATATTTATTTATTCACAATAGACAGAGAGAGAGAGAGAGGCAGATACACAGGCAGAGGGAGAAGCAGGCTCCACGCAGGGAGCCCAACGCAGGACTCGATCCTGGGACTTCAGGATCACACCCTGGGCCAAAGGCAGGCTCTAACCTGCTGAGCCACCCAGGGATCCCCACCCCCAAATACTTCTTGATTGCTTGCCAAGTAGTCTTGAATTCCTGGGTAAAGTACTATTTCCAAAATGTTCCCTATTTAAAAATGTTAGTCTATCCCTAACACACTAGTATTTCCTAACCTTTACTAGTGCAGATTCTCAAAGACCCAGATCAGCATTATGAGCATCATCTGGGAGCTTGTTAGAACTACAAACCCTCAGAAGTTTTGCTGCAGTCTGATGCCCAGCTGGGTTTCAGCACAGCTACTCTCTGCTGTTTATGGCTGTCCCACCTGAGACTGGCATGTTTTCATGGAACAGAACACAAAGGCCCCAAAGGAGGCTGGGAGATGACTGAAGCTGATGGTCTTGATGGGGCACGAGCAGAGCTATTAGAATCCAGAACTTGGATGGCTGTGCTCTGCTGTCTGTACCAGAGAAAGGAAATGGGCTCTGTGCTCAGGTTCAGAGCAGGCCAGAAGATATGCCACACCTGCAGAAGAAGCACAAACCAGCCCTGGACACAAGTGCTTCCCATCACGTGAAGAAGTTTAATTTGGGGCATACCAAACTTCGGGTCATCGAGTGACTGGGTACACGCAGGCAGTTCTAGAGGACTGCAGAGACCTGGATACTGACACACCAAGGAGGGAATAGTGCAGTAGTATCTTTGCAAATCTAAGGTAGAAAACTTCAGATATTGGCGCATTCCTACTTTCCGACAATAACCCAAGCTCAGTGTTTGCAAATGCTTATTTTAATCTCACCTTTTGAGCTTGCATGAAGCAGCCACTGGAGAACTTCTGCCAGGGAATCTGTCCGTAAAATGTTACAGAGCTTTGCCAGAATCTGACAGAGAATATTAGAGTTACATAGTGAGCAAATAAATGGTTCAAGTATTATGAGATTTCCTTTACTTTCTCCACTATCTCACCTTCCCTAATGTCACCCTGTACATGAAGCTCAGTTAAGTTAATTGGGATTTCAGCCTGGGAACAGGATTTCAAATAGTATAGAGTGGAATCTTCAAAACAAAGCAAAACGTGGCTAATACAAGTAACAGTTTGGGTTAGGCATTATAGGGCTTTTCTTGTTTTGTCTGCTCAGTACCCACATTTTCCAGAAGAGAGATTAGCTTTTCTTCTTTTGGGGGATGAATCCTTCCCCCTCTGTACCATGGGGTTCTAACTGAGCTTTTCCAGTCACAGAACTGTCCCAGTCTGCACTGCTCCTCTCTATGGTGGATAAATCTAGCTGGAGTCAATTTTAGCTCAGTTCCCTGAACACAGTGGTTGGCCCAATGGGTTAGGAATATAATTCCCTTTTGTCAAACAGAATCCTTCCTTGGCTTTTTTTTTATTTGGAGCTAAGGATGTAAGTGTGGATGATAAAGGAGATAAATATATAAAATAATTGTAAAACAATTGGACCATAATAAATATTAAAGTACAAAACATTAAGCACAAGTAATGATGTTTCCAGTTTGACTGTAAATTGTATCTAATCTTAGAATTTAAACGTTTCTGAAATTCGGCCATATATATGCATCTGCCTACCAAATGTATCCACTCAGATATACTATAGGTACTCTGAACCCAGATTACCTAAAACTAAACCCATCTTTCTCTTCCTAGAGCCTGCTCCAAACTTGGCTCCTCCTCATTCCCCTTACTCGGTGGACAGCATTAGCATACACTGAATAGATGTCCAAGCCAGACCCTGAGATTCATCTTGGACAACTCCCTTGCATCTACAATATGCTGCCAGACAAGTTTGGTAAATTCTTTCTTGTATTTCTCAAATCTCTTCATTTTTTTTTATCCCCACAGCCTTGACTCAGTCTAAATTATCAGCAATTCTTGCTTGAGCTACTCTGCAAAATCCTTTTCCCTAGTCTGCCTGAAATTTTTTCTGTTTTTAAAAAAATTCTTATTGAAGTCTAGCTGAAATACAAGGTTACATTAGTTTCAGGTGTACGGCACAGTGGTTTGCCAATTCTATACTTTACTTGACGCTCCACGCAGTAAGTGTAGTTACTATGCAGCATTATTACAATATTATTGACTATATTCCCTATGCTGTACTTTTTATCTCCATGTCTTATTTTTTATAATGGGGAGTTTGTATTTCTTAATCTCTTTCATCTGTTTTACTCATCTCCTCACCCACCTACCCTCTGGCAGCCATCAGTTCTCTGTATTTAAGAGTCTGTTTGTTTTGTGTTTTATATTCCACATGTAAGTGAAATCATATGGTATTTATCTTTGTCTGATTTATTTCACTTAGTATAATACCTTCTAGGTCCACCCATGTTGTCCCAAATGGCACAATCTCATCCTTTTTTATGATAAAGTAATAGCCCAGTGTGTATGTGTGTATGTGTGTGTGTATCATATCTTCTTCATCCATTTATCTATCAACGGACACTTGAGATGCTTCCGTATCTTGGCTATTGTGAATAATGCTGCAATAAACATGGGGGTGCCATATATCTTTTTGAGTTACTGTTTTCATTTCCTTTGGATAGTGGGATTACTAGATCATATGGTATTTCTAATTTTTAATTTTTTGAGGAAACTCCATACTGGTTTTCACAGAGGCTGTACCAATTTGCATTCCCATCAACAGTGCAGAAAGGCTCCCTGTTTTCCACTCCTCACCAACTTTTTACTGCCTTTTTTTATACCAGCCATTCTGACAGGTATGAGGTGATATCTCATTGTGGTTTTGATTTACATTTCCCTGATGATGAGTGATGTCGAACATATTTTCATGTGTTGTCATAGATTAATTGGCCGCATAAGCATGGGTTTATTTCTGGGCTCTCTATCCTGAACCATTGACCTATGTGTCCTTTTTTGTGCCAGTACCATACTGCTTTATTATAGCTTTGTAGTACATCCTGAAATCTGGGATTGTGATACCTCCAGATTTGTTGTTCTTTCTCAAGATTGCCTTGGTTATGCATTGGGGTATGTCAAAATTTTTTCTGAATCTATTGAGATGATCATATGGTTTTTATCCTTTCTCTTGTTTTGTTTTATTTTGTTTTGTTTTGTTTTTTAGAGAGGTGGGGGGAGAGTGAGAGAGAGAGAAAGAGAGACAAGGAGAGAGAGAATCTCAAGCAGACTCCACGCCCAGCATGGAAGCCAAAGCAGGGCTCAGTCTCATGACCCTGAGATCATGACCTGAGCCAAAATTAAGAGTACGCTCAACCAACTGAGCCACTCAGGCACCCCATCCTTCCTCTTGTTTTTTTTTTTTTTAAGAAAGATTTTATTCTTTTTTTTTTTTTTTTTTTTTTTTAATTTATGATAGTCACAGAGAGAGAGAGGTAGAGACACAGGCAGAGGGAGAAGCAGCCTCCATGCACCGGGAGCCCGATGTGGGACTTGATCCCAGGTCTCCAGGATCGCGCCCTGGGCCAAAGGCAGGCGCCAAACCGCTGCGCCACCCAGGGATCCCTCTTCCTCTTGTTAATGTGATATATCGCATTGTTTGATTTGCAAATATTGAGCTACATTTGCATCCCTAGAATAAATCCCACTTGATCATAGTGAATGGTCCTTTTAATGTATTGCTGAATTTGGTTCGCTAGTATTTTGTTAAGGAATTTTACATTTTTGCTCATTAAGGATATTGGCCTATACTGTTCTTTTTTTGTAGTGCCCTTGTCTGGTTTTGGAATCAGGGTAATACTGGCCTTGTAAAATTAATTTGGAAAGCTTTTTTCCTGTTTTATTTTTCAGAATAGTTTAAGAAGAATAGGTATTAACTCTTTTTTAAATGTTTGGTCAAGTTCACTTGTGAAGCCATCTGGTCTTGGGCTTTTGTTTATGGGGAATTTTTTTTATTACTGATTTAATTTTGTTACTAGTAACTAGTCTATTCAAACTTTCTATTTCTTCCTGGCTCAGTTTTGAAAGATTGTATGTTTCTAGGAACTTCTCCATTTCTTCCATGCTATTCAATTTGTTGCCATATAAAGTTTCATATAATTCTTTGTATTTCTGTGGTGTTGGTTGTTATTTGTCCTCTTCGATTTCCGATTTTATTTATTTGAATCCCCTCTCTGTTTTCTTGATGAATCTGGCTAAAGGTTTATCTACTTAAATATTTCCTTAAAATATTATTAGTTCAATAAATATTTGTGTTTGTCATTGATCTAGAAGCTAGAGATATAGAATTGAAATTAAAGGACAGAAAAATCTACTGCCTTATATTGAGCTTTGTTATATTATTGAGATTTCTGTCCTCAATAATGCCATATCCTAGAAGACAGTAAATTGAATTTTCTCCTAATTTCACAATAAATCAATAGCCATAGCAAAAATAGAAAAAGAGTCTTATGGTATTCCCTAGGCCCCTTCTGACTCTAGTGGTTTTCTCATCAATATGGTGATTATACCTTGCTCCTAGCTTCTTCTAATTTACAGATCACTCAGTGGTCAACTCTAAGAGAATATAATTATTCCTTTAGTGAGAGGAAGTACAATATGCCCTTTAAGGAACTCTTCTACTCTCTTTTCATTGAGTTTTTTTCTGGAAGGTACTTAGTATATTGGCAAGTGAATTTGATCTATTAAAACTTGATTTTAGGATTTGAGATTATGGATCTAGTGTAGCCCCTACGGTAGGTAGAGCACCCCCTATTCTCTCTCTAGGGTTTCAGTAGAATTCCTGGTGAATTCAGCAAGGCCTCTCCAGTCTGGCACATCAGAACACCAGCATCTCTAAGCAATGTGCTACCTCCCATTAGTTCTCTTCTGCCAGGTGTCAGAATCTCATCCTGTGCGTGTGCAACTGATGCTGAACTAAAGACTCACAGAACCCTCTCCAGATGGCTGGACTTCATTCTCTCTGCAGATTCCTCTCTTTCAGTATCTTATTTGTAAATCCCAGCGACTTCAGAATCCCCAACTCTAGACTCCGTTTTTTCTACCGAGTGAAGCTGTGCATCTCTATTTGGGCTCCACTTCTCTGACCCATGATTAGTACTGTGCCCCAGGCTGAAGTCTAGGTTGAATGTGGAAATCATCCCAACTTGTTTGCCTTCTCTCAACTGTCATAAATCTATATTGTCTGTTGCCTAATGCCTTAAAACAGTCTTTTCATGTGTTTTCCCCAGTTACATAGCTGTTTATGGCAGGAAGCTAAGTCTTGGACCTAATCTAACATGTGGAAGCAGAGTACCTTCCCTGCAACTTTGCCTCCACCTTCCAAATTAATTCTGCATATTGTATCTAGAGTGATATTTCCAAAGTACAAATCTATATAATTCTTATACTTACAAAATAATTTCAGTATAACTTGGTGTTTAAAAGTCTTTAGTAGCTTCCCACAGCACTTTAGATGAAGCTGAACACTTCAGTATGGCTTATAAAGTCCTTTATTTCTGGTTTCTGTGTAAGTCTCCAGCCTCATCCCTTGCAGCCTTCTCCCTGCACTCTCTGCATCAGTCGTATTGTTTTTGAATACGAATAAACACTTGAATAAACAGTGCTCTCACCAATTAGCCTTTACATATGAAGGTCTCTTGTCTGGGAATGATCTCTTCCATGCTTCTCTTCACCTTTTAATTTTATCTTAAACCTTCTTTGCCCTTGAAGACTCTCAGCTCCAAAATCTCCTCATACATGTTCTTGTGATGCCTGTACAATCCCTCTCATAAACTATGTGAATGAAGTAATGAACTGTATTCCCAAACTCTAGAATGTTGTCACTGATATTAGATATTTATAAAATAAAGTGTTTGGCAGACTTCTCATGTCAAGAGTAAAGAGACTATTATTTCTATAAATTCAAGATTTGGGGGAGGAAGTCTAAAGACAAGATACTAAGAGACACAGAATTCTGTTTTTCTTTTCCTCTAAAGTAATACTTGTGAAGCTGTATACTCTTTTATACACACCCCTGCACAAATATTTTTTTACTTCATAGCCATTCAGGGTTACCTGCCTGGATAGCAGGAAACTGGAAGATATTTCAGATTTTTTTTTGTAGAAGGCATGGAAGGTTGGAATACCACTAAAACGAGATCTATTTTTAGGACTCATTTATATAAGCCAGAAATTTTTGGTATGACCTATTTTCTCACTTTACCCTCTCTGTTTTCATTTATTTCACAAATAGCCACCAACTATTTGATAAAATGCCATGCTATGTGTGTCAGTTAATAGTTTTCAAGCAAAGTGATGAGTGCTGACTAATGAGTTGTAAACAAGATAAATAGGATCTTTTCCTTCAAAGAGTTTACATTTTGGGGGGGATCGCTAGGTGGTTCAGCAGTTTAGCATCTGCCTTTGGCCCAGGGCATGATCCTGGAGTCCCAGGATCAAGTCCTGCATTGGGCTCTCTGCATGGAGCCTGCTTCTCCCTCTGCCTGCGTCTCTGCCTCTCTCTCTCTCTCTCTGTCTCTGTCTCTCTCTCCTCTGTGTCTCTCATGAATAAATAAATAAAATCTTAAAAAAAACAAATTTACTTTTTTTGTGAATTCTGTATTAATGTCCAGTTAAGTCAATTATCTGTGAGGTAGAAGATGCTTTTGAGAGGAGGGCCATTCAATAGATGCCCAAAGGTCCAGTTCTATAGGATTATGTTTCTTGTCTATTATTGATGTGCTTAAGGAAGTAAGACAGCCTTACTAAAACTGCACTTTTATGGTTTGGTTGAGTTGAGGGCCTATATAGTTAGCTGATTTTGTACAGTTCCACTTTAATCTTGGTAAAACTTTTAAATTTTTGTAATCAACATTCAGTAAATACTTATTTAATAATTACTAGATGCCTAGCATTTGTCTAGGCATGGGAGGGAAAGCAGTAACCAAGACAGAAGAGTGTGAGATCCTATAAGACTTAAATTTTAGTGTGAGTGGGGTGAAAGAGGCAGAGACTATTGAAACAAATAAACATGAACATATGAGATAGGGATGTGAAGCTGCATACTTTAGATTGGGTGCTCAGGGAAAGTATATCTGAGTGACATTTAAATTGAGACCTTAATGGGAAGAAGGTGACCACTGAGAGAATCAAAGAGATTTCTTAGTTGGAAAGTTTCTAAAGGTGGGTAATGAGCAAATTATAGAGAAACGGTGGTGCCGGAGTATATTAGGTAAGATGGACAGTGATTCTGAAGACTCTTGTACTATAGATAGTCTTTTGCCAGAATCGTAAGGAAATCATGTATAACCACAACTCTTGTCTGCAGATATTGTCCTTTCTTCTCCTTTCATTTTCCTTCCCAATTTTAATTATCAGCATAATTATACCCACTGCCACTGTAATGCTTTACCTTTTTTTTTTTAAAGGTTTTATCTATTCATGAGAGACATAGAGAGAGAGGCAGAGACATAGGCAGAAGGAGAAGCAGGCTCCCTGTGGAGAACCTGATGCAGGACTTGATCCCAGGACCCTGGATCACACCCTGAGCTGAAAGCAGATGCTCAACCACTGAGCTAACCAGCTGCCCCTATTTACCTTTAAAATAGTTCCTTATCAGGACTATTCAGTAACAATCCTTATAATATGCTCTGCTGTTTGTAATTGCTACTACAGATAATTTAAAACTGCTATCAAAGTCATCATTACAATATTTTCACCCTTAATTCATTGCAGTGGGTCTTACAGTGAGGCAATGTGGAGGTTACCAAAAGGATCTAAAGAAGGAAAACAAAGGGAGATAACAAACATTGGCTGATTGATTTATTCTTCATTGTATGTCATTCTCAGATATAACTGTGGCTGGAGAGGACCTTCCAGTAGCCTGATATTACATATTACTATAAATATAACTAAGTTTATAATCCCAGACAGAGTAGGTTTGAAGAAATGGTATTCCACAGATAAGAGGGAAAGGTGAATCTCTGCCTTAATATATGTGAAGGAAATGCATAGGTAGCAGCATGAAGTAGTGCCTCTCAAGCATTAGGAAGATGATAAAGAAAAACATGGGGGGAAAAGGGCTGAGTTTGTTTGGCAAATGCCACGTTCTTCACTATGTCTAAACCAAAGGTTGTGTTTCCACAGCAGGGACAGGGTTCCAAGGAGAAGACTGGAAATAATAGAAGTAGGCCTTGGATTTCAGGGTAAGTGGTTTTAAATCAATTCACTTGTTAAAGCAGCACCAATAAAGAGTTTTAATGATGTTAGTAATGTGATTTTTGTACGTTCAGTTGTTCCCAAATTATGGATTTAGTAAACCTGCCTCTTACTTTGATTTCCTGATCCAGATAGTTTGGTATGCAAACAGTGTTGTCTTTGACGTCAGTCTTGGTACTTGTCACCTCTGAAGAACAAAAGCCAGCAGTAGAGCATGCTTTGGGAGGTGATGGTGACTTTCTTATCTTAATTTCTTCCTAAATCAAAGATATAATATAATCAATATGCATTTGCATCCACTTATAACTTCTTTGAAAATTGAATATAAGATGAAGAGAAATATTGTAGCTAAATAAGAGATACACATAAAAGTGAAGAGAGGTTAGTTTTAAAGTTCCCTTAAAATCTAATTATCAAATATTTGTGTTTGGAGACAGAACACATAGTGAGATATTATTTACTTTTTTGTGAAGCCATTTAAACCCTTGGTTAAACACCAAGATAATAATCTTTTAATATTTATTGTGTAACCTTTACTTATCTTTCTGTTCCAGATAACAACCAACTTATAACACATGAGATTTTCTGTTAAGTTAGGAAGACTTATGACAGGAAGAAGACAGTCAAAAGTTATTTTATGCAATGTCTGTGAAGACACTACATGGTGTGAACTGCTGCTTCCTTGCTCTGCTGAATGGCAGCTAAGAGCTGGGTAATTAGAAAGGTCACTAAATTACTTGCCTTGATTAACTAGAAGAGGAAAGAGAAAGGCTATTTTCTTGTTCCAAGAGGTGAATATACTCTTTGTAATTTAAAATTTAAAAAGGTTATAAGAGCTTTCAGTTCAAGAAGAGTTATAGAAGCCTTAGATCTATGTGCTTATTTCAAGAAAGTATTTTAACCTTCAGAAGTGAGTGATATTTAAGACACACGGAAGCCTGAATATGTCAACTGAATTTGTCAACAAATGGGGACTGTGATGATTGGAACAATCATATTGGAACAATATGGAACTACTGACATTTAGTGAAAAAAAAGCTATATTATATATAGATGCATTCTTCTGTTAAAGTTTATTATATAATAAGATGTCTTGTTTTAGGGAATAGCAATATATATTTTTTGGTTCAACCCTTCCACTGGACACAACTGAAAAGGCAGATTAAAATAAAAAAAATTAAAACTGTCAAGGAGTGACTAAAGTAGGAATAAATAGAGCAAAGTAAAAGAGAAGTGAGAAGCCTCACTTGTAGGGAATATAGTAGCCATTTTTGCCTAAAGTCATTGTAAGATTCTGTGCCACCGGAGTGCAACTTTTCTTGTGGCAGTTTAAAAGGTCCTAAAAGATAGGACTCACAGCACAGGACCCAAATAAGGGCCAACAAAGGGCTACTCTCTGAATACGAAGGTGACCTAGAAGTGCAATGATCCTTGAAGAAATGTACCTTGAGATCAAGGTTTCAACTTGGTTTAAGTCAGTCTAAGCTGGTAGGGTCTCTGGGTTCCTACAGAAGCAAGCACAAAGTTCTCTTTGGAAAAAAGTACTTTTATCATGAGTTTCAGATTTCTACAAATAACTTTTCATACACAATGTCCAGCAACTAAGTCATGAGGCAAAAAGAAATTATAGTGCAAATTAGAAAAAGTTTTAACTTAATGCTGATAATAAAAGTTATGAAAGCACCTAAGGCAACCCTCAAAGAGAAATTTATAGCTAAATATATATATTAGAAATATAAAAGGAGTCAAGTAAAGAGCAATAAAGTCTGTGCATGAAAAGAGGGAAAAGACAACATAGAGAATAAAAAACCCCACAAGGGATCCCTGGGTGGCGCAGCGGTTTGGCGCCTGCCTTTGGCCCAGGGCGCGATCCTGGAGACCCGGGATCGAATCCCACATCAGGCTTCCGGTGCATGGAGCCTGCTTCTCCCTCTGCCTATGTCTCTGTGCCCCTCTCTCTCTCTCTCTGTGACTATCATAAATAAATAAAAATTAAAAAAAAAAACCCACAAAATTTAGTTTTTTGATATACTAATCGATAACCTTCTGTGGAAACTGATCAAGAAAGACAAAGACATAAATTAACAAAACTGATGGGTAAAAAGGTGCATCTTACAGATACTGCATATATTTAAGAAATAATATGATGTTATTATATATAACATTATCAATACATTTGAATGTTTAGATTAAATGAATAATTTCATACTGAAAATAATTTCAAGAAGAATTAGAAAACCTGAAGAGTTCTATAATGAAACAGATTTCAAATCAAAGAATGCTATCAGGATTGAAGAGAATAATGTTATAATGATAAAAGAGTAATTTCATCAAAAGGACATAACAAACCTAAATAGTTATACTCCTAATAAGAGAGCTTCAAAATATATGATTAAAAATTGACAAAAGTACCATGTACTAACCAACTGTGCTACTGGAGTCCTTGAAAAACTGATACAAATTAAAAGAGAAATATAGAAAACTACAACAATAGTCAGGGATTTTAACACCTAATAACGGATAGAATAAGTAGAGAGCAAAATCAATAAGGCTACAGAAGACCTGAATGACAGTAGCAACCAATTTAAATGGTATTTATATTATATTCTACCCAACAATAGCAGAGTGAGCATTCTTTTTGTGAGCACAAAGATTTATCAAGGTTGACCATATTCTGGGCCATATAACAAGTTTCAATAAATTTACAAAGTTTCAAAGTATACAAAGTATCTTCTCTGACCACAATGGAATTAAATTGGAAATCAACCTCATAAAGTATCTTTAAAGTCTCCAAATATTTGAGAATTAAATTACATAATTTTAAGTATCCCATGGAGAAGAAATTAAAGAGTAAATTAGGAAGTATTTTGAACAGAATGAAAATGAAACTCATCATTATAAAATTTGGGGCATGCAACCAAAGTAGTGTTTATAAAAATATTATAATAATATATGTTCATATTAGAAAGGAAAAATGTCTCAAATCAATGACCCAAGCTTTCATCTTATATAAAAATATGAGCCAAAATCAATAAAGTAGAAAGAGAAAATCAGAAAAATAGATATCACCAATGAAATGAAAAGCTTATTCTTTAAGAAGATCAATAAAATTAACAAACCTCTAGCTAGATTCATCGGGGGGGAAAAAAAGAAGATACAAATTCCCATTGTCAGGAATGAGAAGCAGAGCATCTCTATAGACCATATAATCATATAATAGAAGTGATGAGAGCACCTAAGCAGGAATGTCTGCTTTTCATTACTTCTATTAACCATTGTACTTGAGGGTTAGCCTTTATAATAAGTCACAGTAGATGTGTGGATTTGAAACTATAGAAAAATTTTAAATTTGGGCTTCATGAAAGTTATAAATTTTGGTTCCTCAAAAGTCATTGTTATAAAAACAAAAGGTAAGCCTCAAACTGGAAGAAAATATTTGCAAAATGTACATGTGACAAAATAATTTTTATCTAGATTATGTATTTGTTAAAATTCATCAAACTGCATAATCTCAATATGTGCCTTCTATATCATGTTAATTTTACCTGAATTAAACTGTAATGTTCACAATAGTCAAAATATGGAAAGAGCTCAGATGTCCATTGACAAATGAATGGATAAAGATGTAGTATGGGCACACAAACATACACAGAATAGTACTCAGCTATCAAAAAGAATGAAATCTTGCCATTTGGAATAATGTGGGTGGAAGTAGAGGGT
Organism: Canis lupus dingo; assembly: GCF_003254725.2. Classification (NCBI taxonomy): domain Eukaryota; kingdom Metazoa; phylum Chordata; class Mammalia; order Carnivora; family Canidae; genus Canis; species Canis lupus. The sequence goes on along the minus strand of NC_064274.1, from coordinate 21,561,888 downwards.
AATAAGCTAAGCAAAATAAGTCAGAGAAAGAGAAATATCATATGATTTCACTCATATGTGGAATTTAAGAAACAAAACAGTTGAACATAGGGGAAGGGAAGGAAAAATAAAATAAGGTGAAAGAGAGGGAGGCAAACCATAAGAGACTCTTGGCTCTAGGAAACAAGCTGAGTGTTGTTGGAGGGAAAGTGGGTGGGGGATCAGGTAACTGGGTGATGGGCATAAAAGAGGGCACTTGATATAATGAGCACTGGGTGTGACATGCAACTGATGAATCACTGAAATCTACCCCTGGAATTAATATGTTATATATTAACTATCTAAATTGAATATAAATTTAAAATTTCATTTAAAAGCTGTAAAAAATATTGTGAAGTGTGCCTTTTCAGAAAGGTATGTGAAGAAAAGGAGAAGAAACAACAGAGGTTGAACTAAATAGGTAACTGTAAATAGTTGTTTCTTTACCTTTTGAATTGCTAAGGGATTCTCACTGGAAGTTTTGAAGCACTCCTTGATTTTTCTACAGGGCTCTGAAATGATATTGCAGAAAAATATATTTAGATCAAACTGAAAAAATTTCTACCACATGACACATATGTCAGTTGCTAAAATAAATGAAAGTATATCTGTATTTCAAATAAAGTCAACTCAGGGATCTGTTTACAAATATTGGAAATTTTGCAGGTAGATTTATACTACAATAACATAATAAAAATATATTTACATTTATAAAACGAATTCAATGCCCAGGAAGATGATATAAAGAAAGACTGGAAGAGCTTTCCTGATCTGAATAAACTAATTTTTTAAAGTACATTTTTCAGTATAAGACATATTTTTCTCTGTTTCCTGTCCATATAACTGTCACTTTCCCTAATTAAAGAGATTATATGTGTGCTGTTTTCCCTGTGTCCAGAAAGAGATGCATGTTGAGTTATAATTACATTTTTTATTTTATTTATTTCATCAGTCTCTCAACTCTACATATTTCATAAACTCATCTAACAAAATCACCCTAAAACAATTTAAATATTTGCTTAATTCCCCTTTGCATTAATTTAAAGATATATTCTCTATAAGCAGTGCAATCTTTTTTTTTTTTTTTACTGAAGCCACAGTTAACACAATTTCTTAAAAGATAAAAAGAGTTTGTGCATTTCCCAATAGTAACTGAATTCATTAGTTCTAGATGAAAAAAGAAAAATATTGTAAAGTTATCTCTCTCCAGAAGAGAGCAGGAAGGAAATAGGGAAAACAAAATTATGGATGGTGAGTCTTTTAAGCTAGTGTTCAGTTGTGGGAAACAGAAGCCACTCGATTTTAAGCAAAACTGTAAATTAGACAGGGAAGTGAGTGTTTGCAGTATCACTCCAAGGGCCGGAGCAGTGAGCTCTGGTGCTGACCCTCACAAATCACTTCAAGAACAGCACCTTGCACCTCACCTATCCAGGGGAGCACAGACTTTATCACAATCAGGGGGGAGGAGAGGCAGGATGCTACTGACACCTCAGTTGCTGTCATAACCATCTGTGAGGCTAAACATGAGGCACTGGGTTACTGCTGCAATCTGAAAGCCAGCATATCTGCTGAATTTGCCATCTGACTCCCATAAAACTGCAGAACACTGGGATATTGTAGCAGGAAAACCCCATGTCTTCAGTCATGCTTGAGATCAGACAGCAACCAAAAAGATGACCTTAGCCCCCCTTCTGAAATATAAACCTTACTAGATGGCAGCACCTAACTCCCATCAGGTGGCTCTTGCAAATATAATCATTAAGTTTCTGGGGTTTATGGTGTAAGAAGGAACACCAGAAAGAAGGTGGAAAATGTGGGCTTTGATTCTTTATTGCTACTGGGTAAGGAGGAAGAAGTCTTGAATGGATGAAATGAGTTAACAAGCGTGAGGACCTTAGAATGTAATCACATAGTAAGTTCTCTCTACTAATGATCCCTCTTGTTATCTTTTGAAAGAGAATATATCTTACCACACTGTACCAAAACAATTTTCATGTGCCCTGAAAATTTCAGTGATGGGACAAGAGAAAGAGAACAAGATACAGTTTCCGCCATCCAGAATTCCTTCTATTTTACCAAGCCCTTTAGATGTGGCCATACTACGCTTTTTAAGATATATTAATGTAAGATATACAACATAATGATTTGATATATGCATATATTACAAAATGATTATCACAGTTAAGCGTAGTTAACCAGCCCCTCAACAAAATCACCAATTTTTTTCTTGTGATGAAAAATTTTAAATCTACTTTAGTAACTTCCAAATATACAATACTGTTAACTATAGTCATCATGCTTTGCTGCTGAATAATCCTTTTTTGAGTCAATTCAATAAACATTAGTTAATAGTTAACTAAAGACCAAACACTGTGCTGGGACCTGGGGAGACACCAAGAATACCAGAGACACAGAAGGCAGTAACACTGGGCCATGACCTTCAGGACCTGGCCGGCCAGTGGGAGAAGGGGGAAGCATACAAGTCCATCCCTACTGCATTTCCCTGACTCACATTTTGTCGCAGTAGTTTCCCTCTCAATGTTGACTAAACATTCATTTTTAGTACCTCTCAGATACTTTTGTCAGGATTAGAGACTGACACACCAAATATGTCTTGGACATAATAAAGACAATAATAATGTTCAGTAACATTATTGAACTACTGAAATGAGATTAAATGAGTGAAAAATTTTTATCATGAATAACCTGTTTCATAGTGAGAACATTTCCTGATTTTTAAATAAAATCACTGCAGCTGTATTAACAATCATAGAGACTATCCTCCTCTCCCCCGTCACCCCTGATAGTTCGCAGGAAGCCTCAGGAAAGATGTCATTAGTTGCAAGGGACTCACCAGAATGAGGCCGTGGGGGCACCTTGACATTGTTTAGGGCTGCTGAGACTCCTCTGGCAGGGCTCTCCGGGGCTGCAGTGCTGGGTGGGTTACTGCATTTGGCAAATGGTGTCTCATCCTTCTCTAAGTGGTTGAACTGGCCAACACCCCACAATGTTCCCAGTGCATTCTCATCATCATTCACGGTACAGATGGGAATGTTATTCAAACCTAGGTAAGGATAACAGAACAACCACATTAGGTTTTCGGCAGATTTTCTTTGAATGATCAGCCAGTTCCCAACCAGATATCATTAAGTGTCCCTAAGATGTCAGACTACAAATTGTATGGACCAGTGCTGGGTGGATATTCTTTGAAGGTCAGTGTAGCAAGTTATTTTTGGCCCCGCAATACATGTTCCCTCAAAATGTTCTGCCATCTGGTTGGCCTTGAGAACCAGGCTCACATCTTTGATCTTGGTGTGAGAGTCAAGTGCAATAGATCTGTCTCTATCCCAGATGGACTTCTCATTTCCCAAGTCTTGATGGTCAAGGAATTGTTAGCCCTCCCCACGAATATCACATTCAGGTGTTTGAAAACATCCAAAGTGTCTCAGTACAACAAGGCTTCTGAAAAGACATACCCTGGCTCTGTTTTTGTCCTGGCAGAAGTTATAAACAGCCACAGGAGCTAGGAATGGGAGGCAGGATGAAGTAGAATGTGAGGAAGGAAAGGAAGGAAAATACGGTACAAAGGAACCACCTTCCTCATGTCCAAGCCTTCTAGGTCCTTCACTCTCCTGTAACGGTTATTTGCTTTTGGCTCATATATTGAATTATAGGCAGATCCTCTTTTTTTTGTTTGTTTGTTTGTTTTTGGTTTTTTTGTTTGTTTGTTTTTTAGATCCTCTTTTTGGTGTCAATGCCATGTCATGACATATTGGACAGCTTAGGAAATGAAGGTGTAAGGGGCTTTGCTCAATGTTAAACAATAAATTATGAGAGAGAGGAATAAGTGGTTGCTTTGTTTCCAAGAAATTGCATAGGAAGCTTCCGAATAGCATTTTTCATGCTTGCCCATTCTTCTAAATTTCCTTCTAGGCCCATCAGTCTACCCCTTCTTATCTATCTGCTCAAATTATACCAAAAAGGTCTTTGCTTAAAACCCTGTCTGAAATGTATCCCATCACACTCTGTCCCTTTATGTTTTTTTAATTCTTCCAGTAGCATTTATCACCTATTATATCTGTTTGCACATGGCTGGGCTGAGCTGCCCTAGAATGTAATCTTCATGAAAGCATGTATTTCATCTGTTTTGTTTGCCAGTCTATCGCCAGAGTCTAGAATAGTGCCTAGACACAAAGTAGATGTTCTACGATTATTTATCAAATGAATGAATGACACAGCCAAATATAAAGCTTTTATTTAGTCTGATACTTAGAACTTTACTGATAGTAACTGATTCCCAATAGAATGAGAATAAAATTTTTGAAGGTAGCATCACGTCTTACCATTTTATCTTAAACACTTGAGATAATGAATGACCCAGGTGCATAGTGAAAAATTGCCTACCAAATGAAATAAAATATTAACATAGAAACAAATCAATAGAGAAATTCCTATTTTCTCTACCTTCTTTAATTAAAAATGGTAATAAGTAATATGAAAGAATTTAGATTCTAGAACTCCATAAGAAATGTATAAAGTGCAATGGCATTAAAGTGGCTTCAGAGTCAAATGGGACAATATTAAATGATTTAAAGCTAGTCAGGGAAATGTAAAAACCAGCCCAGCAGTGAAGGAGATTGAGGACAATATCAGTAGGAATTTCATCAACTTCCTTGAATATACAGGAAAATTAGGTAATGGTGTCTTGGGCTCAGGAAGGACTGGCTCCTCTTATGGGGCATGACCATCTGTTGAGGTTATGATTTGGAAGGACTCACCTTTCAGAGAGTGCCAGGTGAAGGTTCAAATCTCACATTCCTGCCTAATATTCTGATTGATATACAAACCCAGTTTAATGAGAAAGTAACGACTTTTTTCCTGAGATGATTGTTTTGTTGATGGTGTGCTTTAACATCGGGAAGGTTCCAAATAAAAGATAGACATGACAAAATAATAAAAAGGGACACCTGGATGGCTCAGTGGTTTAGTGCCTGCCTTTGGCCCAGGGTGTGATCCTGGAGTCCCGGGATCGAGTCCCACATTGGGCTCCCCGTGTGGAACCTGCTTCTCCCTCTGCCTGTGTCTCTGCCTCTGTGTGTGTGTGTGTGTCTCTCTCATGAATAAATAAATAAAATCTTTAAAAAAATAAAAAGAAAAGAAGAAAAATACACACTATTCTTATTCATGAGTTAAGTTTAGTAAAAACCATTGCATATGTGTATATTATATTTAAGCAGGAAAATATAAGAATATAATTAAGTTGGTAAACAGTAAAGAAATGTTTTAAATAATGTATTTTTCTATATTTATAAGTTTAACTTATTTAATTTACAGGAGTTATTTGTACCTTGATGAGAATTCACGTGATAAGGATGTGAAATATTTTAAAAGAACCAAGTCTAGGGATCCCTGGGTGGCGCAGCGGTTTAGCGGCTGCCTTTGGCCCAGGGCGCGATCCTGGAGACCCGGGATCAAATCCCACGTCGGGCTCCCGGTGCATGGAGCCTGCTTCTCCCTCTGCCTGTGTCTCTGCCTCTCTCTCTCTCTGTGTGTGTGTGTGACTATCATAAATAAAAATTTAAAAAAATAAAAAAAATAAAAGAACCAAGTCTATTTAATGAGTAATTTACATTTAAACTTTTAAAGGTATTTTTTAATAAGTGTGTAAATGGGACTAAATATTAATCAAAGACCTCCTTGAAGTGATTGTTAAAATTTTCTAATTTATAAGTAAAATAATAAAATGTATAAGTTGAATTTTATTTTATTTTATTTTATTTTTTTTTAATTTTTTTTAATTTTTTTTTTTTTTATAAGTTGAATTTTAAATGTTAAAACAAAAACGTTTGGGATGGTTATTTTAAAATTGACTTTAAAAATAACAAGTAACTGCAATAATTTTGATTGTGCACAAAACTTCCCATCAAGAATACCGGATTTTTACTGTCAGGATAGCTAGTGTTATTAAAGTATTAGTATTCCATTTCACACTCTCCTCTACAGGCCAAGGATGATCCAGCCTCTGCAGACCAAAGGGGAGTGGAGGTGTAGTCTGTTTTTCCACTACCTTGCTCTTCCACTCTTCCTTCGCCATTCACTGCTTTCAGCTCCTCTGGATTTGGGGTGGAGGATAAAGAAATGCTGAAAGGGATACATACAATCTTACTTGCGTTAATGGTTTTAATTAACCATTGAGGGATCTGTGAAAGCAGATCTGTTAGGCAGAGAAGAAATGCTGGCTCTTTCTCTCATGAAGTATTTTTGTGGGTTCTTTGGAGACTCCTGGCTGAGGAGAACTCTGACACTGTTCACTGTCGTGGAAAAGGTACCTACCAGATAATTACTAACATCTCTTCCATCCCACCTTCACCCCAGGCAAAATGTCCCCAGCCTTTTGCCTGGAGTTGTCCTATTATAGCAGTTAGTCCTCTTGGGCTGGGTCCTTGCAAGACAGTTCTCAACCTGCTTGCTCCTGAGTTTCCACTCTAACCCCCAGGGAACAAGATCCTTTGCCTGGTCATCCATGTGAGAGCAGCTCAATCCCGGTCTGTGCTGCTGACCCAGCAAGCTTTAGCCAGCTCTAGTCAGCTCTTGTCCTGAGATTTTATTTCATTTCATTTTTAAAAGATTTTATTTATTTATTCATGAGAGGCAGAGACACAGGCAGAGGGAGAAGCAGGCTCCATGTAGGGAGCCCAATATGGGACTCGATCCCAGGACTGCGGGATCACGCCCTGAGCCACCCAGGCATCCCCTGTCTTGATATTTTAGAAGACAATCAGACACCATTCTCTGTGTCCTCCATAAACATAGAAAATATAGAACAAGTTCACTCCAGGAATAGTCTCCCCATAATCCACTGCAGAAAGAGTGTGGGGCAGACCACGAACAGCACAGGCACGGAGCTAGCTATTTAGTGAGATCTGTCTCCTCTCTAGGACATTCTCCACAAAGGATTCCCAGCAAAGCTCTGCAGGTACAGGTGAAGGCTGTACTGCCCCTCATGGAGGAGAGGGAAGGACACAGCACCCCAATGACTCTTCAAAGAAATCTTCACTCTGTTTCCTTTCTATGAACTTTTTTACTCCTCTCTAAAGCAAAAGAGCCTAGAGATAGGCTAACATTGCAAGACTAGTTTTTAAGTTTCCTCTTAGCAAGTCATGTGTAGATGATCTCAAAATTTGGCTTTAGCTAAAGTTCTGAAAAGCCTTAGTTAATCCCATGACAAAATATAATCTTTTTGCCATGCAGTAGTGATATTCAACTTTCTTTGGCTACTGTGCCCTTTGTTCAAACACATTTTACTCTATCTTTACCTCTTGCCCAGATCTCTAGGACCCCTCAGAATACAGCCTAAAAACTTCTGCCAAGCAAATGTAAGATTTTATGTCTATAAATTTAAACTTTCCCTATTCTATGTAATAGAAGAGGTTGTAGAGATCACTAGTTTGTGAATTAAATGGTGGGCAGCCTGGGGGGCTCAACGGTTTAGCACCGCCTTCATCCCAGGGCCTGATCCTGGAGACCGGGGATCAAGTCCCATGTCAGGCTCCCTGCATGGAGCCTGCTTGTGTCTCTGCCTCTGTCTCTCTCTCTCTCTCTGTCTCTCATGAATAAATAGATAAAATCCTTAAAAAAAAGAATTAAATGGAAAATTTTTATCTTCTATATATGCACTATTCCTTCTTTTTAAAAAATCATCTTTCTCCATTTTCAGAGATGATGTTTTCTATCCCAACATCTCTACTCTTTCTTTTCAGACCGTGTCAGAGTTAATCCTGTGTTTTTCAGAGTTCTGTTGGGATTTCTTTGCTTTCTTGGGCAATAACATTACTGTTTTAACGAATATGCTCTTACTTTTCAAATCTACTTTACAGCCTCAATCAGTCCTTAGGCTCCAAGTCCTTATAGCCATTTCTCTACTTGGTCAGTTACTCCTGAATGTTCCATTGGCACATCAATGTTTGATGTGTTTGTCTGAAATGAAGGTTTTAGTCTTACCTCCTACAAATGCTCTTCTGCTAATATGCTCAAGACTAATAGTTGGTCGACTATCCACCCAGTCAACGAACCAAACCAACAAAAAAATTAGTAGCGATTCTAGACTTCTTATTCCATCCTTAAGTCCAAGAAATCCTCAAGTCCTGCTAATTGTTTCTTCTTAATGTTTATCATGTATCTCTCTGTCAAAACCTCTGTGAAATGCATTCTTGACATTCCTCCAGTGGCTTCCCTAGCTCTGTATTGCATCTGAACTTTCAGCATACTTCTATCATTGCACATAACACAGTGCATCATAATTTTTTTCTGGTATTACTATCTCCTTCAACTACATTGTGAGCAGAAACTGGCTTATGTTGTATTGCTGGCAAAGTGCACATATGTATCACAAACAGATTTTTGACATTTCTTAGACTGAATAAACTTACTGATGACTTAATTTTTTAAGGATTTATCTATGAAAATAACATTATGTCTCACAGACTAAAACATTTGATGTTGGTAAAATGGACCGTAAGAATTATCTCTGGGGTAAAACTAAGGAAACTAGTTGTAGTGTCCTTGTGCTGAGTGTGGGTTCAAAGCACATAGCTGTTAACTCAAAGCAGTTTGCTGCTCTTCTCTTCCTCCTATAATTCCAGTTACTAGGCTTTCTAGAATTAGCAGGGATAACCTTGAAAGATTTCTAAAGAAAATTTTCTATTTAATTGAACATATATTTATATGTGGACACATTACTATAAGCAAGACTTTGTGGTAGGCATTATAGGGGATTTGAAGACATAACAGTCCCTTGCCTGCCAATAGTTTTATTGTATTATAGGTACAAGATAATTCAAGGCAGAATGTGAATTAACATATACAAGAGTTATATATCAAGTACTTCCAAGTATTTGAAAGTCAGAAAAATTACACTCATTTTGGTAGTATTTGCCTTCATAGAGAAAAACGTTCTAATTAAATGCAATGTTTTTCTCATGTGGATTTTGAAAAATCCCGTCATCAGATTTTGCCAAGACAATAGGTTCTAAGTCATCTATGACTTCTTTGTTGTAATATCTATTTGCTTTCTCTTGGCCTTTTTTTTTTTTCCTGATCTTCTTTAGAAATTTGTCTTTGATAGCCACCCAGCCATTCTCACTGAATCTTGTTTTATCTCATAACGCTCTGATGGCTTTCTCTGTGCTGCTCATCTGGGCTTTTCTCTTGCTCTAAACCCCAAAGTTTAATCTTCACTTCTCTGCTCTGCTGTCTTCCCTGGCCCATCCTTCATCCCTCTCACATGGATGACTGATTCAGCCTTTTAACTTATCTCCCAAGCTCTACTTAGGTCCCTGTTTCTCTTCCACTTTCTACAATATAGCTAGAATGAATTTTTTTTAAATGAAATCACTTACTCAAGGACTCACAACTAGATAGCTGAAGTAGAATATGAACTCTCTTTAAAATCTATCAGAAGATCTAAATTTTATCGGGATATAATTTAAGCTTCCTTCTTTCCTTCCACAAGAATTATCTAGTACCTCCCATGTGGCAGCCACTCGAGGAAACAGAAGTAAGTGGTGAGCAAAACAGACACATGTGTTTTCTTTCTTTCTTTTTTTTTTCACATGTGTTTTCAAGGAGTTCACAAATTAGTGGAAGATATTTGATAATAATCAAATAAAAATATTTGGTCATAAACTGCAATAACTGCTGTAGTAGATGTGGAGATGCATCTACCCAAACCATGCCTTCAGGCCCAACACGTTCCATCTGCCCACTTGACAGCTGTGTCAGCTACTGACAGCTCATGCTGAGTCCTTCTCTCTCTAGGAACTGCTCTCAGCTGAAGACAGCTCTCATACACGATGGAAACTTGACCAATGAGTGATTGATGGGGATTATAAAGGCCTGACCCCCTTGCTTCAAGCTGAGACCCTTCTACAGAGCTGTCCATGGCCCTTTATAGAGCTGATTGAGACCTCTTTTGTCTGTATCACAGTTTAACCTCTGCCCAATCCTGCTTCCCTGGCTTCCTATACATGTTGTTCCTAAGAGCATTCTCCAGTAAACATCTTTCACACAAAACTCCAATCCAGAGTCTATTTACAGAGAACCTGATCTAAGACAATTCCTCTGATAAAGTACTATGAGAATATGCCATAAGGAAATTTAATTTAGATTGAGCATGTGGAGCCTAGAATGTCTCCTTTAAGTTACACTTAACCAAAACCTGAAAAATGAGAAACAGCAAATAATGAGAGAGTTTTGTAGCAAGAGGAAATAGTATGAGTGAAAATCCAGAGCTGGAAAAGGTCTTATTATGTGTTCAAAGAACTTAGGCAAGTCCAGTGTGGCATATGTATAATGAAGATGGGTAGGTGGGTGGGTAATGATAGTAGATGAATCATAGGAAGCAGAGGCCACATCATAGGGAGCATTTTAGTCTGGTCAAGATAGATGTTATCCTAAGTGCATGGGAAGGTTTTGAAGGGTTTTGAGTACGACATTTAAGCAGTTAATTTGCATTTTAATATAATCTTTCTTGTTCTGTGGAGAGTGGATTGGATGAGGGCAGGGGTGGAAATAGAGCAGTTAGGAGGCTACAAATTGCAAATGTAGTAGTCAGACCAAGAGATAATAATGGCCTAGAATGGAGCTGTAATGGTGGCCATGGAGAGAAGTGACTTAATTTGAAAAATATTTAGGAGAAAAGGTGACAAGATCAAGGGAAGTATTGCAAGAGGAAAGCAAGGAAAGGAAGGAGCTCAAGAAGGGCCCAAAATGTATAATTACCATTTACTAATTAAGGTAGACTAGTTGGAGAAACACACTTTTGAAGAGAGATCAAGAGTTCAGTTTCAAAGAGCAACATTCAAGGTGCCCATGAAGCATCCAGCACCTCACATATAGGTCAAGTAGGCAGTTGATTATGGAGGTCTCAATCTTAGAAGAGAAGTCTGAGTCTAAGATACACATTTGAAAGTACTTGGCCTATAGACAGTATTTGAAACATGTGAATGAGCCAATTGGACTAGGGTCATGGGATAAATTAAAGAGAAAATGGCCAAGGACTGGGCTTGAGGGACTCCAACATTTACTACAGAGTATTCAGGAAAAAAAAATGTCTGGGAAGAAGTCAGAGAAAGAGGGGGGGAATTAGGAGTATATGATGCTACAGAAACTAAATTTTAAAATGTGAAAGAATGAAAGGGAGGGAAGACATGAGGGAAACATGGAGGAAAGGAGAGATGGAGGGAGGGAGGAAGGGAAAGAAGGAAAAAGGAAAGGGAGAAAGAAGAGAAAGAAAGGGGGGGAAGGGGAAAAAAGGCTAGAGGGTAAAATACATGCTTCTCCAGGGCTAATATTTAGCGGCCATGCAATTTGTTAAAATATTGAAATATTTTTATACCAATTGGTCAGTTGCTGTGAGCTCTCTGGCACCTCTCCAGGCCCGTTTTCTAACAGTCAAGAAATCTCAGGGTTAATGCCTGGCATAGAGGATGCCTGCAGGCTCTGCTCTAATTCCAAGGCTGGTATCAGGTCTCAATGGTCAATACCTATGCTTCACCATTAGTTACATATTTTGAACAGCATCCCTGTCTTTACTCACCAGAATTATCAAGTAGCCCAAATGTAGGGAAAGAGAGACATTCTAGGACCTTAAGTCACCTTACCTTTTATGTGGCAGACCCTCCTGGGATGAGGGGTGTGCCGGACTAGAAAACAGCCTCCATTTCTAGCCATAATATGGCTGCCTTTGCTCTCAAATGGGACAGCAGACATGGGGGATTTGAGGCTCATGTTCCTGGGGTGCTGGTTTGCCCCTCTCCACTGTTGCTGCAAAAGGTCTTCAGGTTCTACCCTGTTAACCTCACTTCCAGAGGTGCTTAGACCCTGAAATCACAGAGCAACAATCATTCTTGACATTTCCTTATATGTCAAACATTTCTTCTTCTTTGTTTGCTCTAAATTGTTTCTCCTGTCAAAGCAATATAAGGCTATTTTACTTTCAGACCAAATTTTTGTAACCATTGAAATAAATACAGGCATACGTGGAACAGAAGAATTTTTCCCCAGAAAGTTCAAAACATTAAAATATCTAAGGTCACTTTCTTAACTTACCAACATAAAAATGCATAACATGGTAAAAAAAATACATAACATGGTTATTAATTTTGATACAGTAAATGAAGATGAGAGCTTTAAAATATAATACCCACAAATATGATTTACATTAATGCACCTTTCATATTATGATATGATACATAAACATATTGAAAGTCTGATTTAAACTTAGGCTTTTGGAAATAAGATAAATGAATAACTCAGGACAAAGTTGTACAGAATAACTAGGAACACCTTGATTGCTTCCATTTGTAAGCAATTATGAATAAACACTCATGTGTAGGTTTCTGTGCAGACATGATTTCAACTCCTTTGGGTAAACACCTAGGAGTGCAATTGCTGGATCATATGATAAAAGTATACAAAGTGTAGCTTTATAAGAAACTTCCAACCTGCATTCAAAAGTGGCTGTACTGTTTTGCCACCATTTCCCACTGGTAATGAAAAAACATGGAGGAACATTAAGTGTATATTGCTAAGTAGCCAATATGAAAAGCCTACATCCTGTATGATTCCAACTATATGACATTTTGGAAGAAGCAAAACTATGAAGATAGTAAAAACATCAGTGGTTGCCAGGAGTTCCAGAGGGGAAATAGGGGAGTCATGGATAGGTGGAGCACAGGGGATTTTCAGGGCAGTGACTCTAGCCTATAGTATACTGCTCTAAACTAATTGCAGATACATGACATTATGCATTTGTTGATACAGAACTGTACAACACACAGTGGATGCTGATGTAAACTATGGACTTCAGTTGATAGTAATGTATGATATTGGTGTATCAATCATAACAAGTAACCACACTAATGCAAGATGTGAATAATATGGGAGACTGGGTAGGTAGGATATAAGGAACTCCCTATGCTTTCTGCTCAATTTCTCTGTAAACTTAAGAACTATGCTAAAATATAAAGCCTATTAATTGAAAAAGAAGGAACTACCTCAAATCTAAAGAAAAGTAAAACTATTTTAGTTACTATTAATAATGGCCCACATCTTTCTCTTACACCTAGTGCCTATATTGATTTTAACATTCTTTGACTGATAATTCATTTCTCATTTATTTTAATGGATATCATTCCACAGTTCATGAATTAGCTTAGAATAATATTTTTCTATTAAGATTTCTCTTTATTATAAGTATTGATTTTGGATTATGACTTTTTAAGACTTATAAACTCAAAAGAAATGAATCATTCTTATGAAAGATTTGTTTCCCCATAGACAATAAAAATATGAAGAGAACATATTATTTAAATAAAGAATTCACAGGAGGCCAGAAAAGAATTTGTTTAAACAAATATTATCTTTATTAGATAATCAGAAATCTCATTTACTTTATAATGAAATGACTAAAGATTTTCTTAAACCAATATTAGAGAAACCCATCAATGCAAAACTGGCCAATGTATATCACAGATGGATTCTGTAAACTAAATCAGTTATAATAACTTCTACAAATGTGCTGTGGTTATTTACTAGAGCCCAGATACAGTTTTGTAAAATAATATGTATATTTAAAAAAAAAACCAAACAAACAAAAGATACGAAAGAAAACAAAATACACACACACTTGTTTTCACTATTTTAGCTTACTAGGTATTTGCTGGAGCAGTATAATATGGAGCAGTAGTTCTCAACCTATTTTCCCCACCATGGTGCACATGACAGGCGATGTTCACAAGAAAAGACATGTCCCCAATGCACATTCAGATTTTAAAGAATGCATTCCACACTTGTGGAGAAGCAAAGTTCTAAATACATTTTCAATCACTGCAACTATGGTGTGTCAATAACTGATGCTCAGAAGAGCTTTATAAACAGGTTTTAACTCCAATCTTTCCAAAGATGCCAGGCAGGCACATGGCATTGCAGCTAATGCCTAGAGACAGTATTAGAAAACCTACCATTCTTTATATTTAATTCCTTTTAAAAGCTAAACAACTTGCAAACATGAATATTTTGGCTATTATTAGTAAATATGTTTGGTCTTGCCTCACTGCCTGTGTTTCAAAAATCTTGGTGGAGCCCTCCTGACTTAGAAGTTATGCCCAAAAGATCTGCTGAAAGTAGCCAAGTGAAAGTAGCCAGGTTCTATTTATAATTCTATTTTGCTTGTGATGCCAGCATTCTACTTTCGCTATGAAGAAGAGAAAAGCCTGTATAGTGGTAACTGAGGGAAAATCTAATTAAAATTACCATTGCCATCCAGAGAATTGTGAAAGTGCTTCTGAGAGCAGAATTTCCTTTCCTACAGCCCACTGAATTGAACTATATATTAGCAAATCACTAAATTCTATTTAGACTGCATGACACAAAATCCTCAAAATCTGTGTTTTAGAAGCATTATTAATCATCTAGTCCTGACTCTGGTCATTATTACTTTTGAAATATGCAAATCTGTATTAAATATTAATAATCTTAGTCCAAAACAACACTTAATGTTTAAAACAGGAGAACACAGTATCTGATCAACAAACAGCTGAAAGTTACTATGAATTACTAGAGATGTAAAGATTACCACTTAGGTGATGAATGCTGAACCATTTTACATTTGAAGATCACCTAACCTAAAATGCATCCCACTCAGATTGTCATTCATGGCTCTGCCTAATTGAGGCTTTCTCCAAAAGGCTTCCTTACCCTTCTCGAAAGTAGCTCCTAACCATCCTCTCAGGCTCCATCACTCTCTATCCCTTACCCTCCGTACACTGTCTCCATAGCATGTGTCATTCCCCGTCATTTTTTTTACATTTCTGTGTTTATTTTGTGTTCTCCATAGGATATCATAATCAAGCAAACAATGGTCTGGTTCCCTCTGTATTCCCAGTACCTGTCCCATAGTGTATGCTCAGTATTTGTTACGTGAAGTTAAATGTTTTTGACAGAATAAACGTCTTTATTCCACTAATTAGCTTACTTTATTTGTATGATCTCCTCAAAGATAGGTAGTTTACTTTAAAAGATAATACAAAAAAAATAAAATAAAAGATAATACACCATCACCTCAAAACAGATTTATTTGGCCTTCACATAATCACATCTTGAAAAGAAGATGAACCGTGGTCCATTAACTAAATCATATCTAAACTTATTGAAAATTATTTTATTGATGCATTTAAAATTATACCTGAGGACAGTTTTCAAAGAAGGTAATCTGGTTGACAGGAACTCAAAGTTGCTGATACCCTCCAAGCCTCATATTGGGGCTATACTGATGTGTCATTGATTTCCTTAATTCTTTGCACTGGAGCTGGGAATTTTCAATTGGCAGAGACAGCCTAATGTCTAATGCTTCCAAAAGAATATCACTACCTCCCTCTAATTTCTCCCACTGTTGCTCCAAGGAGCCCACGGGGCTCCCTGGTTGTTAAGCTACACTACATAGCTTAGCAACGTGGTAACATTCCTTAGGGAAATCTGAGTTCCAGAACCTCTCCACCTGCCATTCTTCTCAGAACTTCACTTAACTCCCAGCTTGACAAAACTTCATGGCAGCAGTGACTCCTCTCAGTGTCAGACATATAAAAGTGTTGAACCGAATGTGAGAGAAAGAGGAGAAAGAGAAAAGAAAGAACAATTTTAGTCATACTCATACTTTTCCCCATAATTCTGTTTGAAGAACACATACCATGCAGATGTAATCAAGTGTAATCAAACTGAGCTCACTCGAAGCCTATGGGAAGAAAGTGTGGATGATTTTATTTTATTTTATTTTATTTTATTTTATTTTATTTTATTTTATTTTATTTTATTTTATGTATTTTTTTTATTGGAGTTCGATTTGGTGACAGGCACCGAGGGGGGCACTTGATGGGATGACCACTGAGTGTGGATGATTTTAGAGATAACCCAGTCATCCTGCTCGGTGGTCAGGATGTCCATGGTGATGCGTATTCAATAGCCTTGAAAAAAAATTGAAATGTTAATTAAAAGCCATAAAAAGACATTAGGTAATACAGTAAAAGTCATAAAATTTCCTGTGAAAAGGGAAGGTGGAATCATACATAGCAATTCCATATATGTGCATGTACACACACACACACATACACATTACATACATGTTGCTTCCAACTATCAGGATTAGATATCCTGGGACTTCCTAATATTTTTCTTTTAAGACCAAATGTGATTTTTAATTTCTGAATCACAGTCTCTGAAATCAATGTAGACGGTTTCTAAAGGGCAAATACTAATTTGAAGCAATGCAAGGATAGAGATTAATTTAGTCTGTTTTCTTGATTGGCTCCAAAAATTAAAAGCTAAACATCTCCTCATGCCTATAACACGTTCAGGACTTATGCCATGCTATTTTACTGTATTTTATGGAGGATTTAAAGGATTTTCTAAGGCAATTTTGACATTCTGAGATTTTCATTCTACACTTTGTATCAGTTAGGCATTTGCTTTACACAACTAGTCACAGAGACTTATTTCTCCCTCACATGAGAGTCCAATAGTCGAAGGTTGGTATGGAAGCTCTATGGTATCATTATGGGCCTAGGCTTGTTCCACATTTTAGATTCATCTTCCTTAACATGTGGCTTCTCCTCCTTGATGTTATCTCTTATCCAAGATGGTTCCTGAAGTTCCAGTCACCCAAATGGCTGCTGTATTTCCAGACATCAAATGCATAATTCAGGCCAAAACAAAAAGAAAGGTGGGTAAGAGCAGACAAGGACACATGATAGCGATGTACTTCCTCCATAAAAGCCTTTCATGAGTCTCAGACAATAATCTAGATGCACTGATCACTTCTAGCTATAAGGGGGAGATAGAAAATGTAGCTTCTTCACAGGACACATTGCCACTGATTTCTAAGATAGGAACTCAGTTCCTAACAAAAGAAGGAGACAAAGTATATTGGGTTGTAATCTCTACCAGATCCTACATTCATACCTAACCCCTTTCATTCATGTAGGTGTCTACATTTTGTGTGGTGGCACCTTTCATTAGAGAGGTTCAAGGATCCATCAGAGGGAGACATACCCCTGGCTACGTAACTATAGGCCTGTTATATTCCCTTTATGAAGAACTGGGACCTTTCTTGTCTCATTACTGGAAAAAATGATACAACTGGTTTGTTTGGGCACAATTTGCAGTAATTCTGTCAGAACGAAGGGACAAGAGGTTGCTCTGCTGCCCTGCTCAGGGCACACATATATCTTTGTTGCCTTGGTAACAGACAGACTACCAGTCTAAGATACTCTATTATTTTCAGCAAAGATAGAAAATAGATGGAGAGATTTCTTGGAATATGTGCATGAATTTTTGAATGGTGATTAGTTATTTTAAAAACACTGTTTGGGGTGCCTGGGTGACTCAGTGTGTTAAGTGTCCAACTCTTGATTTGGGCTCAAGTCCTGATCTCAGGGTCATCGGATTGAGCCCCATGTTGGGTTCCACACTCAGTACAGAGTCTGCTTGTCCCTCTCCCTCTGCCCCTCCCCTCAGCAAATGAATAAATAAAACAAAATCTTCAAAACAAAACAAAACACTCTCTGTGGTAATCATAAGCAGGCAACTCCCAGGTTGTTCATTGTCCACAGACATTTTGAATATTGCTATGGACTGAATTGTGTACCCCTAAATTCATATGCTGAAGCCCTAACCCCAATGTGACTATATTTGGAGATAGGACCTTTAAGGAAGTAAGTAAGGCTAAATGAGGACATAAGTGTGAGTCCAAATCTGATAGGACTGATGTCTTTATAACAAGAGGAAGAGACACCAGAATTCTCTTTCTCTCCATACACACATAGAAGAAAGGCCATGTTAGGACACAGCAAGGAGGTGTCTGTCTACTAGCCAGGAAGAGAGGCTTTACCAGAAACCAACTTTGCTAGAAACTTGACCTTGGACTTCTAGCCTCCAGAATTGTGAAAAAAAAATGAATTTCTGTTGTTTAAGCCACCCTATCTGTAGTATTCTGTTACGGCAGCCCTAGCAGATTAATACAAGTATGAATATGCAGAACACTCTGTTAGGTCCATTTTCTCCATATATAAGCAATGTAGCCACATCTTGGAGCTGTGAAATTCTTGGACCTTTTCATTTTTATCTTCATTTTGCATTTTCTATAAAAATGCCACCAGTGTCTGCTTAACACATAAGATAGTAATGTAAATAATTTATGAAAAACAAAAATGCTAATTTAAAATAATACAAGAATAAAAACTGATCTCATCTGGTGTCTTGCCTACCCTATACTTTGTTCTGTCAATTTAGGAAACACATGAGTCAGCCCTAAATTTGCAACAAGTATCTGCAATCACAGAAAATAGTACTTTGTGATTACCAGAGCATAACAAAAGTACTGATGGTAAGTGTAGTAGAAAGATTCTAAATTAGCCTCCATATTTCCTCCCCACTAGTGTACATACCCTGTATAATCCCCTTCCCTTGATTGTGGGCACAACTGTGAATATGATGAATGTCACTCCTGTGATTAGGTTACATTCTATGGCAAAGATGAAGAGATTTTGCAGATATAATTAAAATCCCTCATCAGAATTGCTATAAGCTCATCAAAAGGAGATTGTTTAGGGGTGGGTCTGACCTAATCTTTAAAAGAAGATTTAGGCCTTCCCTAAGATCAGACAAGCTTCCCAGCTAACCTTAAACAAGCAAGCCATCATGAGTTCTACAGCTAGAAGGAAATGAATCTGCCAACAACTCCGAGAACCTGGGAGAGGACCCTAAGCTGCAGAGAAGATCCCAGACTCAGCTGGTGCATTGACTGCTGCCTTTTGAGACCCTGTTCTGAAGACCCAGCTAAAGATAAGCCGTAGCTATACTCCTGACACATGGAAACTGTGAGGTAACAACCTTGTGTTGTTTAAAGTTTCTGGGTTCGTGGTAATTTACTAGGCAGCAGTAGAAAATTAATACAATAAAACTAATTTATGAAGACTATTCATGGTCATACTCAAATATAAAAACAATATCTGTTTCAAGTAGCGGGTTGTGATCTCTTCAAGTGAGGCAGATTGTGAAGATGGTTCACAGGATCCAATCATAAAATATATCCATGTCTTCACAGGAATGTGTTATAGTTATGGGCTGCATGTGTGTCCTAGGGAAGCAAGCCCAGCAGGTTGAAATTCAGTTGGCCTACCCTGACTGGGTGTACTGATTGTTATGAGCTATGTCCCTTCCAATTGGTTGGTATCCATGCCACCCTAGTTGTTTGATATTTTGGATAGCATCTCTCATTATAGGACAATCTCTGTCTTCTCAATTTTGACAGATTGTCTAAAATTGCCCAAGCAAACCTGTTTCATGGGAGAAGTGATTATTGCCTAAACTTGACATTTAAAATGCCTCAGGTGGGAGCTCATCAGGAGAGCTCTGATGGCATAGTGAGAAGACGAGTTAGGCCAGTGCAGCACTTCCAAGTGCTTTCCAAGGTTCATAACAATTCCAAGACCTATGACAATATCTGTCACAATTCCAGGACTTTTCAGTTTCAACACACTACTAATAATATTAGTAATGCCAGCAGGAAGGCTCATTTTCTTAAGTCTTGTCTGATAGAAAAGAACCTTTAGCAGAAAGCTCCTCCTTCTCAGTATTAGCTCAGCTCATTGCTGTCCCTCCATCACTCTCAACTTTTATTCTCACTGTAGCGGAGGCCTCTGTGTTGCTGCATTTTACTTTTGCTCTTACTTTTCAGCTAAGAATGTTTTTATTTTAATAAATGTCCCACTCCACATGCTGCATATCATTCATTCTTTCCAGACTCTTCTCTGAAAATCTGTGTGCCAGACATTGTGCAAGATGCTGGGTGCACAGTTGTGAAAAACAACAAAAAAATCCCTGATGGCTCCTTTCTTCATAAAGCTCAAACACAGACTCAAACACATAAACCTATATAGTCTCCCAGCTTGTCCATCAAATACTAACTGTCCTAAATGCGTGTCCATAGAGGAATTTTTCCATCCAGGTCAGTTCTGGGGAAGATGGTAGAGGAGGAGCATCCTAAGTTCTCCTTGTCACATAGATAACTCCTAGATAATACCCACATAAAGGTGAACAACCCAGAAAACAACCTGAAGGGTGAAGAGATTTTCCACAGCTTAAATGTAGAAAAGAGGCCACAATGAAGAGGGTGGAAAGGGCAGGGACATGGTCAGCAGCCAAACTGACCATCAAGACTGTCCATGGGAGGGAGGGACACCATGGGTGAGGAGAAGGGAGAGAAGCAGGCCCTACAGTAGGCACCCCAGGCATGGGGGACCCACACAGGGAAGATAAATCCTCATAATATTTGGTTTTGAAAACCACAAGGGTTTAATTTCCCAAGTTTTTATAATCAGTGGAGCTTCACATCTGGAACTTTAAAATTCAGCAGGCTTAGCCAGAGGTCTATAGGAAACTGAGCCCCTATCCTTAAAGAGACAGCACAACAAACATCCCTGCTGAGATACAGCATTGAAGCAACAGTTTGAAAGACAACTGGGGTATAAGGGAGGGAGATTTGTTTACTAATCTCAAAAAGTGTTCTGGAAGGGTAGGGATCTTTGGGAGACTTCTCCAAGAACAAAAGAACTGGTAAACACCATTTCCCTCTGCCCCACCTACCAGTCCAGATACAAAGACACCTGCAGGAATCAGTGCAGGGCAAACACTCTCCACCTAATGTACTAATAGTGTGTCCCCTCCACCCCCACTCCCAAATTATCCTGCAGACCCAATGATCCAACCTGGTCTGGGTAGGAGTTCTCCAAAGCAGCTACAAGTCCCCTCCAACATCAGACCAGCACAATCCTTGCTAACACCATGCACCCCACCTCTGGTTCTCCTATGGACTCCCCAGCATGTACCCACTTTGGGTCTACCCAAAGTGGTACCACAAGCATGGCACTGTGCAAAGCAGCCCTGATGAGGCCCAACACTACTCCAAAATGACTTGCTCTGGAGAAAGGGGGAAGATAACCATACACATCAGTCTGACTGTGGTCCCAGCAGTGGGCTGGGGGCAGACATCTGGTCTGACTCCAAGCTTCTCAGGGGACAACACAAGGAAAAGTACCCTGCATTTTTTGTTACTGCATCTCTAGTAAACACCTTGTCTGACCCAACTCAAGCATAAGATGGCCCCAGATTGGCCCATTAATAGAACCAAACCCTGCCAACAATAGGCAAAGAAAGTCATTGCAGGCAACTGGTCTAAAGGCAAATGTGGGTCAGCCACAATAGTAGGGTGCACACAATACACACAGGAAACACCCTTGAAAAGCTGAGTTCTAATAACTTAAGAGCACATTGCATTGAAAGGCACTACAGGATTTCTTCATAAGGCTACTATTTAGTAGGAGATATTGCCGACTTTCCTAAAATATAGAAATAGACACACAGAGTTTGACAAAATTAGGAGAGGACTATGTTCCAGGTGAAAGAACAGGACAAAAAATCACAGCAAAAAAGCTAAATGAAATGGAGATAAGTGATATGTCTGATAAAGAATTTAAAGTAAATAATAAAGATGCTCACTGGACTTGAGAAAAGAGTGGAGGACCTCAGTGAGACCCTTAGCAAAGAGATAGAAAGCAAAAAAGAACCATTCAGGGATGAAGAGCTCAATAACTGATATTAAAAATACATTAGAGGAAGGGGTATCTATGTGGCTCAGTTGGTTAAGCGTCTGACACTTTTGGCTCAAGTCATGATATCGAGGTTGTGAAATTAAGCCCTGTGCCAGGCTCCATGCTCTGTACTCAGTGAAGAGTCTGCTTGAGTTTCTCTCTCCCTCTTCCTGCGCTCTCTCTAAAAATAATAAATAAATAATAAATAATAAATAAATCTTTTTAAAAAAATACACTAGAGGAAATAAATAGACTATAAGAAGTAAAATGGATTAGTGACCTAGAGGACAGAGCACCCAAATACATAAAGCTGCTAATAACAAACACAAAGGAGGGGCACCTGGGTGGCTCAGAT
Source organism: Canis lupus dingo (assembly GCF_003254725.2). Lineage (NCBI taxonomy): Eukaryota > Metazoa > Chordata > Mammalia > Carnivora > Canidae > Canis > Canis lupus. The sequence goes on along the minus strand of NC_064274.1, from coordinate 21,539,814 downwards.
GGTTGAGCATCTGACTCCTGGTTTCAGCTCAAATCATAATCTCAGGGTTGTGAGATGGAGACCTGCATCCAGTTCTGCACTCAACAGGGAGTCTGCTTGGAATTCTCTCCCCATTTGTCCCTTCCCCTGCTTGCATGCTCTCTCTCACTTTCTCTCTCTCAAATTAATTAATTTAAAAAAATTTTAAAAACATAAAAGAAGTAATCAATAGTAATATAATAACAGTAGGGGCCTTTAACATCCCACTTACATCAATAGATAGATCATCCAAACAGAAATCAACAAGGAAATAGTGGCTCTGAATGACACATTGTACCATGGATTTAGCAGATATATTCAGAAAACTCCATCCTAAAACAGCAGAATACATATTCTTCTCAAGTGCATATGGAACATTCTCCAGATTAGATCACATGTTAGGCCACAAACCAAGTCTCAAAAAATTCAAAAAGACTGAAGTCATGCTATATGCATCTCTTCCAACCACAACAGTTTAAAACTAGAAATCAGCCATAAGAAAAAATCTGGAAGGAACACAAATATATGGAGGTTAAAAAACATGCTACTAAATAATGAATGGGTCAACCAAAAAATTAAAGAGGAAGCAAAAAATACACAAACGAAAATGAAAACCCAACAGTCCAAAATGAGATGCAGCAAAGGCTGTTCTAAGAGGGAAGTTTACAGTAACATAGGCTTACTTCAAGAAGCAAGAAAATTTTCAAATAAACAACTTGACCCTACGTCTAAAGAAGCTAGAAAAATAAGAACAAAAAAACCGCAAAACCAGTAGAAGGGGGGAAATGATAAAGATTAGAGCAGAAATAAATGAAATAGAAACTAAAAAACAAAAAACAAAAAAAACACTAGAACAGATCAGTGAAACTAGGAGTTGGTTCCTTCATAAGATCACCAAAATTGATAAAACTTTAGAAAAACATTAAGAAAAGAGAGAAGGGAGAAGAGAGGACTCAAATAATGAGAAATGAAAGATGACAAATAACAACTGACACCACAGAAATACAAAGGCTTATAAGAGGATTTTATAAAATATTTTATGCCAACAAATGGAACCAACTAAAAGAAATGAATAAATTTCTAGAAACATATAAACTATCAAAACTGAATCAGGAAGGGCAGCCCAGGTGGCTCAGCGGTTTAGTGCTGCCTTCAGCCCAGGGCATGATCCTGGAGACCTGGGATCGAGTCCCATGTCGGGCTCCCTGAATGGATCCTGCTTCTCTGTCTGCCTGTGTCTCTGCCTCTCTTTCTCTCTGTGTCTCTCATGAATGAATAAATAAATAAAATCTTTAAAAAAAAGACTGAATCAGGAAGAAAAAGAAAATTTGAACAGACTAATTGCTAACAATGAAATTGAATCAGTAATCAAAAAGTTCCCAACAAACAAAAGTCTAGGATCAGATGGCTTCACAAGTAAATTCTACCAAGCATTTAAAAAAGAGTTAATGTCTACTATTTTCAAACTCTCCCAAAAAAATACAAGAATAAGGATAAACAAAACTGGAGTAATCAAAATTCCAGATTTCAACATATACTACAAAGCTATAGTAATCAAAACAGTATGGTACTGGCACAAAAACAGACACATTAATCAACAGAACAGAATAGAAACCCAGAAAGGAACTCATGAATAATCTTTGATGAAGGAGAACAGAATATCCAATGGGAAAAAACAGTCTCTTAAAAAAATAGTGTTGGGAAAACCAGGTAGCAATATAAAAAAAGAATGAAACTGGACCACTGTCTTAGACCATACATAAAAATAAATTCAAAATGGATTTAGGACCTAAATGTAAGACCTGAAAACCATGAAAATCCTAAAAGGGAGAACAGGTGGTAATTTCGCTAACACTGGCCATGATAACATTTTTCTAGATATGTCTCCCGAGACAAGGGAAATAAAAGCAGAAATAAACTATTGGGACTACATCAAGATAAAAAAGATTCTGCACAGCAAAAAACACCATCAAAACTAAAGTACATCCTACTGAATGTGAGAATATATTTGCAAGTTACATATCTGATAAAGGGTTAGAATCCAAAATATATAAAGAACTTATACAACTCAACTCATAAAAACCCAAATAATCCAATTTAAAAATGAGCAGAAGACATGAGCAGACATTTCTCTAAAGAGGACATACAGGTGGCCAACATGAAAAGATGCTCAGCATCACTTATCATCAGGGAAATGCAAATCAAAACCACAATGATATATCATCTCACACCTGTGAGAATGGCTAAAGTAAAAAACACAAGAAACAAGTGTTGGTAAGGATGCAGAAAAAAAGGAACCCTCATACACTGCTGGTAGGAATGCAAACTAGTATGGCCCCTCTGGAAGACAGTGTGGAGGCCCCTCAAAAAGTTAAAAATTGAATTACCACGTGATCCAGTAAATCCCCTACCTAAAGAATACAAAAACACTAATTCTAAAAGATAGATGCACCTCTATGTTTATTGCAGCATTGTTTACAATAGTCAAGTTATGAAAACATTGAAAACAATGAACCTTGGTTCATTGATAGATGAATGGATAAAGAAGTGATATATATACCACATGTATGTTGTACATGGATAAATGTAGAGACTATAATCCTAAGTGAATGAACAACAACATGGATGAATGTAGAGGCTATAATCCTAAGTGAAATAAGTCAGAGAAAGTCAAATACCATATGATTTCACTATGTGTGGAATTCAAGAAACAAAACAAATGAAGAAAGCAAAAAAGAGAAAGAAATAGATTCTTAACTATAGAGAACACCAGAGGTCACCTCTCTGGTGGTCACCAGAGGGCAGGTGGATGGGGGGTAGGGGTGGGGGGGAGATGGGTAAAATAGGTGAAGGGGATTAAGAGTATCATTATCATGATGAGCACTGTGTAATATACAGAATTGTTGAATCACTATATTGTACACCTGAAACTAATATAGCACTGTATAATAACTATAATGGAGTTAAAGCTCACAAAAAGACTGTCCATCAAATATTAATTGTCCAAAATGCAGCGTGGTTTCTTACATTGTTGGATTCTTGAGCACAATAAAAGGCCTAGAATGTATCCTCTTTGGGGATTACCCCACTCTTGGTTTTTCCCTCATATGCTTCACTGTCTCCTAGATACTTCCACTTTGATGTCTCAAAGGCACCAGAAAAGATAGCTCCTATTCAGTCAAATAATAACATAGTAATAACAGGTATGACATGCTTGTTTTCAAATCAGACTCAGTGTTGTATTGAGTACTTTATATGGATTATCTCACTTAATTTTTACAACTCTTTGAAGTAGATATTATTCTTATTAGATCTTGTTATTCTCATTTCATATAGAATATAAACTGAGACTTGGAGATATTAAATAATGTTCTCAGGACCATATGGTCATGCTATCAGGGTCTAACCCAACTGTTTGAGGCAAGACTTGTGTGTAATCATACCTGCCTAACACAGTTAATGATTACCTCTAAACTATTTAAAGCCCTGTGCACTATGATTAACTGTGAAATGTGATACAGACACTTAGAAATGCATCCTAACATTCTAATTCTATTCTAAAGGTTTTCACATATAATATCTTTAAAGAAGCTCTTTGCACCAGGCTTAAACACTTGACATGTGGCTAGTCCACAATGAGATATGCTCTAAGTATAAAATATACATATGGAATCATGAAGGTTTGTCATTATAAATAAAATAATTAATAATTTTTAGCATTCATTATACTTTTAAATGATAACATTTCGAATAGATCAGCTTCAATAAAATGTTATTAATTTCACTCATTTCTATTTTTTTTAATGTGGCTACCAGAAAATTTAAAATTACATGCGTAGTTCACACTATAGTTCTATTGGACGGTATTGTCTAGAAGACCAGGTATTGTGCCTTTTTTACCTTACCTCAGTTCCAAAAACATTCTGCTTCTTACATGAATTCTCTTTGGCAGGTACTGACCCTTAATATTTCAAAATTGAACACGAACAGATAGTTCTCTTTACTGATATCAGACTTCAAGCTGATCTTAGGAGTATAAAGAGATGATTTGGTAACTGTTACCATAGGCCTTTATGATGCTGCAGGCTTGCTAATGGCTTTCTCAATTTTCTAGGAAAAAAAGCTAAGGATCAAGGAGGAATACCACCAAGTGTTCAATTCAATATTACCTAAATAACTAGGTTTCTGCATTGTATAAAGGAGAGCTGGAAAGTAACAACACACCTCCGGATTGGCTGATATCTAGTGATTTGGGGACAGCCAGGACATTGCAGAAGTAAATTTTTACTTAGTTTTCTTTATCTTTCTAAAGATAATTACAAGTGCTCTTGTTTATTGGACAAATTAGGGAGCCACTTATGTTCACTTCTTTTTTGGTTGGCAAAGGAGGGATGGTAGATTACTATTCTGCTATGAGCTTACATACCTGTAATTCTCATATCTTTACCATAGTTTTCATTTGAGAGTAAGGAAATGGTGAAAGTTAAATTTTAAAGTTTTGAATATTTAAATAATTCATATTAAATTTTATTTTGCAATAATTATAGATATGCAGGAAGTTACAAAGATAGCACGTAATGTTTCTGTATACCCTCCATCCAGTTTCTCCTAATCTTCCATTACTATTGGCACACTTGTTAAAACTAAGAAAGTGGGATCCCTGGGTGGCGCAGCGGTTTGGTGCCTGCCTTTGGCCCAGGGCACGATCCTGGAGACCCGGGATTGAATCCCACATCAGGCTCCCAGTGCATGGAGCCTGCTTCTCCCTCTGCCTGTGTCTCTGCCTCTCTCTCTCTCTCTCTCTCTCTCTGTGACTATCATAAATAAATAAAAATTTAAAAACAAAACAAAACAAAAAACTAAGAAAGCAACATTAGTACATTACTATTACCTGAACTTCAGACTTCATTCCAATTTCAACAGTTTTCCCACTAACGTCCTCTTATTCTGTTTCAATATTCAATCCAAGATGCCACATTACATTTAAGACAAGCTGGGATACGACTTGTCCAAGGTAGGGATTTTTAACACAGCTTTACTGAAGTATGATCAGTATACCAAAAAACTACAAGTATTTAATGTGTATAATCTGATAAATTTGGACATATGCATAAAACTACCAACACAGTCAAAGTAATAGACATATCCATGACCTCCAAAAATTTCCTCATTCCATTTTTACTGTTGTTGTTGTTGTTATGGTAAGAACATTTAACATGAGATCTATATACTTTTCACAGATTTTTATGCACAATATAGTAGTATTGTTAACTATAGGCACCATGTTGTATAGAAGTTATCTATTTAATTTACTCATCTTTCACAATTGAAATTTTATACTCATTAACAACTCTCCATTTATTCCTTTCTGCAGCCCCTGGCAAACACCATTCTATTCTGCTTCTGTGAGCTTGATTTTTTTAAGAAACGTCATATAGTAGAATTATGCAGTATTTGTCCTTCTGTGATTGGCTAATTTCACTTAGCATGATGTCCTCCAGCTTCATCCACATTATTCCATACAGTAGGATATCCTTTCTTAGAGCTGAATAATATTCCATTATATGTAAATGCCACATCACATTTTATTTTTCCATTTATCCATCAATGAACATAGAGGTTGTTTCCACGTCTTGACTATTGTGAATAAAGCTGTTTTCAAATACACAATCCTGGGGGCACCTGGGTGGCTCAGTTTGTTAAGCATCTGGCTCTTGGTTTTGGCTTAGGTCATGATCTCAGGGTCCTAGGATAGAGCTCTGCATCAGGCTCCCCACTCAGCAGAGAGTCTGCTTGTCTCTCTCTCTGCCCTCTCCCTACTCTCTCTCATTCTCTTTATCTCTCTAAAATAAATGGATAAATCTTAAAAACAAACAAACAAACAAACAAACAAACAAACAAACAAAAAACAATCCCTACCTTGGACAGGTGGGAAGATTCCAGAGAAGCTGGTTCCTCTCATCTCACCCGGTCTCTGAAGGACACTACAGAAAATTAGCTCATTAGATTAGCTAGTCAAGATCTTGGAAAGGATAAAATGTTGGTGTGATATAGGACAGGTGTGTTTTGAATAGTCATGTGACAAAAAGGGATGAGACTGAGTAAAATGGCATATACCTTGACCCCGCAGTGAAGGGGGTTGCCTGAGGAGGGCAGTAGGACCCAGGATGAGTGGGTGGGGCTAGTATTATATTGGTAAAATTCACCCATGTTGTTGGGAATGGTGGTAATTGAATTTTATTTCCATATGGTATTCCATTATAGAATATGCCATAATTTATTCATCTGTTTTTATTTTGATGGACATGGGTTATATATATATATATTTGGCTTCTTTGAACATTTTTGTACATGCATTTCTCTTGAACACATATTTATAAATGGATTGCCTAGGCACACGTTGTATAACTTTAATTTAGTAGATAAGGCCAAAAGTTTCTCAATGTGATAGTTTCAATTTATGTTGCCATTAGTGGTATGAGACTTCTGGTTGCTTCATAACCTTACAACACTTAGGATTATAGTTCTTTCTAAATTTTGAAAGTTTGGGTAGTAATTAATGGTATCTAATTGTGGATTTAAATATTTGTTAATCTATCAAGCTGAGGTAGAATTTGAATGCAATCAAATTCATCTTTCTACAGGTATACAGTTCAATGAGTTTTGACAAATATGTACAGTAATATAAATACCACCACAATCAAGATATAGAATATATCCATCATTCTCACGTCCTTTGGCAGGAATTCCCTTCCTCTATCCCAATAGCCATGCAGACACTAATCTATTCTGCATCTGTATAGTTTTACCTTTTGGGGAATATTATGCAAATGGCATGTAGCTTTTGGATCTGGCTTCCTTTATTTAGTAAGTATTTCAAAGATTCATCTTGTTGATTATATTGTAGTTCTCTCCTTTTTTTGTTGGAATATGTTACAATTTTTTTTTAAGATTTTATTTATTTATTCATGAGAGACAGAGAGAGAGAGACAGAGACAGAGACAGAGAGAGAGAGGGTCAGAGACACAGGCAGAAGGAGAAGCAGGCTCCATGCAGAGAGCCCGACATGGGACTCCATCCCAGATCTCCAGGATCATGCCCCGGCTGAAGGCGGCGCTAAACCGCTGAGCCACCCAGGCTGCCCCTGTTACAATTTATTTATCCATTTACCATCTCATGGATATGTGAATAGCTTCCAATTTTTTATCATTATTAATAAAACTTCCGTGAGCACTTGTGTCCTAGTCTTTATATGGAACTATGTTTTCATTTTCCTTGGCTAGATACTTAGAATTGACACGGTCAACTTATGTTATCTGTCCTTTGGTATATAAATGACCAAAAAAAAAAAAAAAGTGTATCTGGGCACTTAAGTATTTCCTGAGTATTTACTATTGTCAGTAACTGAACTAAGTCTATAACATATATACATTATTTAATACACTTACTTACATATAAGACATCTGTGACCCAGACAAATCCAGAGTTAAACAAAGTCACACAGACCTTGTCAGAGTTGGCATTCTAATTCAGACTTACTGAACTAACACTCATATTCACAGGTTCTGGTCCATGAGGAAGTAAATGTTACTGAGATTCTTGCAGATTGATTCACAGTATCAGCCAAAATCAATGATGAACATGAAAGGGCTCCACAAATGGTAAAGCAATATGCAAAATTAGGTGTTACTATGATGTGCTTAATTTGATTAAAGGCCAGAGATAGTGCAACCATTCAACAGACTTAGCTTTGGCCCAGAAGGAGAGCTCTGAGAAAGAAGCACATTCAGTGACTAAGAACATAGATTTTTGTAGTCAGAAAATTTTGATTTTAATCTTGGCTCTGCCTTGTACTAGATGTTTAGTTTTATAAAATTATATAACCTCTTTGGGTTAGACCTTCATTGGATAAAGAATAATAAAACCCACTGGATAAGGTTTCCTTGAAGACTGGAAGAAACAACGTTCAAGAAATAGGAAAAAAAAGATCTTAAAATTTATATGGAACCACAAAACACCCCAAATAGCCAAAGCAATCCTGAGGAAAAATGACAAACCCAGAGGTATCTATCACACTACCTGGCTTCAAACTATACTACAAAGCTACAGTAATAAAGACAGTATGGTATTGGCATAAAAATAGACAAATAGATGAATGGAACAGAATAGAGTGCTCAGAATTAAAATACTACTGTATATAGTCATCTAATATTTGACAAGGGAGCCAAGAACATCCAATGGGGGAACAGAAAGTCTCTTCAACAAATGGTGCTGGGAAAACTGGACAAACACATGCACCACAATTAAATTGGACCCCTATCTTAGACCACTCACAAAAATTAACTCCAAATGGATCAAAGACTTAAACATAAGACCAGATATCACAAAACTATGGGAAGATAATACAGGAAAGAAACCCTTTAATTGATGTCGGTAATGATTTTCTGGATATGACATCAAAAACAAAGGCCACTAAAGCAAAACTAGACAAATGAGACTACTTCAAACTAAAAATCTTCTGCACAGTAAAGGAAACCATCAAAAAATTAAAAGAAAAAAGTAAAACATACAGAATGGGAGAACATATTTGCAACTCATATTCTAATAATGGTCCATATCCAAAATACGTAAAGAAACCCAAGAGCGAAAAAACAAATAATTAAAAAATGAGTAGAGGATCTGAGTAGACAGTTTTCCAAAGAAGGCACACACAGCCATAGGTACATGAGGAACTGTTCAATATCAGTAATTATCAGGGATATGCAAATCAAAACTATGTTGAGATTTGCTATCACCTCAAATCTGTTAGCATGGCTATTATAAAAAAGGCAAGAGATAACAAGTGTTGGCAAGGATATGGAGAAAAGAAAACCCTTGTGCATCACTGGCAATCAAAATAATAATCACTGCAATTTCTGTTCCATTATATAGTCAAGAAGTCTAGACTTTTTTTACCAGTTTCCCTTCCATCTGGAGGGCGGTCACCAGGTAATTCTAAAACTATTTCACAAATGATTCCTGATTTTTCCTTGTCACTTTAGCCAGCCCTTCCTCTCACTCCAGGCTGCTGCTCTGGGCTCCTCTCCAGATCACTTCCTGCCACTAGCTATGGCAGGGAATGGTCCCAGGACTCTTTGACCCCAAGCATAATACAGACACTCCTAGTGCTAATTAAAAAGTGATCATTATCACACTTTCTATAGAGCAGCTTCTATTCCAAGTAATTTCTACTTATTCTTCACAAAGCCTAGGAGGATGGTATTGTTATTTACATTGTTTTACAGATGCGAACACTAAAGCAGCAAAAGTTTATGTAACTTTGTCATTCAATTAGAAAATATCTACATCAGAATTCACACCCCGGTATTCTGGCTCAAAGGCTCTGTTCTTATGTAAGAAGCTAGCATATCTTCACTCATTCCCTCGTGCGCAAGAACTAGGTGGGATATTCAACAAAATAAGACTGAAGGGTGTTGAAGAACAGAAGAGAGTTAAATTGAGGAAAACATAAAACTGAATTTGGCATTTCATAGTTCCTTGATGACCGCATAATCCTTACCCTATGGCCTCATGATATGTCTCAACGTCTCACCCACATCTATACACACACACACACACACACACACTATACATCACACACCAGAGGACATTGTGCTGTTTCCAGGATCCTCAATCCAGGTCCTACCCACCTTCTGTGGGGCCAGATAGACAGTGGCTTTCCTACTGATACTTCAGATTTACACATTCTCAGCATCAGAATTATCTGGAAGATTCATCTTTCTTTGCCTCTTTCAGCTTTTAGTGGTTCCAGGTATTCCTTAGCTTGTAATTATGAGACTATTCGTCATTGGATTTAGGACCTACCTGAACGATCCAGGATTAAATGATCACGAGACCCTTAATGTAATTATACCTAGAGACCCTTTTCCCAAAAAAAGGTCACATTTACCAGTTCCCAGGGATTAGGATAAGGACACATCTTTTGGGAGGGGGGGGGCAGTTACCACTTAACCTAGTACAAGGTGATTATAGGGTCATGGATCTTTTGAACAAGATACTATGGCAAGGGAATAAGTGCTTGTGTGTGCATGTACACATGTATATCTGTGTGTGTGTGTGTGCGCGTACGCGTGTGTAAAGTAGAAGCAATCTAGGCATCTAATTTCAAGGGTTTTCAACAGAAACCCAGCAAATGTGAGCAAGTCCCCCAGATCACACACAGAACTAGCTAGTGGCAGGATTGGTCCCATGTGTAGAAGAACTAAAAGAAATGTTGTGTCTTCAGCTTGAAAATGCTGACAGTTTTGCAAAATTCAAACTTCTATGGATGAGCTATTTGCTTCTCACACTTCTGTCCACTCATTTGAATAAAAGGGAAAGATGGTGGAAATGTTTATTGAGTTTCTTGGGAAATTCAGGATAGACAACCTTACTTCAGCTCATCAATCAAAACAGAAAAAGAGACATGATCAATTTATTTTTTTTCCAGCTCGTGGATCTAATCACTGTCAACTCCTTTCAAGTGATCTCTCTACAGGTGAGATGTTAGAACTCAAAACGGAGGTCTGACATCTGAATTCTTCTGAACTGTTCTTCTGGCTCTGAGAAGAGAGATTGCATTCACTGGGAGAAGGGCTCTACGTGAGATGTTTAGGTCTTCATAAAAAAGGATGAAAGAACATTCTCTGTCTTTTGCATATCCGCATTAGATATTTCACAAATATTGAGAGGTTAAGGCGATAGTTTTTTATTTTTTTCTTCAAAGGAAAAAGTATAGGATATGAATAGAGGAAATAGGGAAAAGAAGCATCGGTGCGCCAATTTTTAAAAAATGCCTAATTATATATCTAAACTTGTCGGAAAGGTATACCAGGGTGTTTTTTGGAGGGCCAGAGAGGAATTCAAGATTATTATCAAACTGACCTTGAGAATTCTACTCTACTTATTGCCCCTTCTCTGCGAGATTTTTATTCGTCACAAGGGTTAAAAGCCATCTTCACCACTAGGTGGCGGCAACATGCTACACTGTGCACAGATTTGGCTGCGCTCAGGTCAGCGAGGGTAGGGGTCCCAGAGGCAGGACCTGCTATGGCCATTCAGTTCCGTTCCCTAAAGTAACCCCTTGAAGGTTAAAAAAAAAAAAAAAAATCAACGAAGGCTTATGCACAGCTCCTTCAATAAGATCTTCTTAATAAATTAGAACATCTGCACTAGATTGCTTCCACGAGAACTGATATTTTATATCTTGGCGTAAGCCATTGGCCAGCAAATGATCTTCAGTTTTCTCTTCATCCAAGATGAGCTATAAATACTTACAATACTACATCTCAGGATAAGCAGAGTGAACAATTAGCATAAATGTCACAAAAATGCCTTATAAACTCAAAAGCGCTAGAGAAATATGGGCTATCATTGACTATTAAGTGATTATTCCGGGATGAAAAGTAGCTGAAGAGCCAGGCCTCCAGCAGAGACTTGCTTTACAGCTGCAGGACACTGATTGTTCCTCCAGTACTCAGTTGTCCTGTCCCCCTTTCACCCTGGGTTCACACAATGCCTGATTTGTCAGTACCCTCATGTGGCCTGAAATGTTACAGTATTGAAGGCACACTTGACAGTTCAGCTGCTCATTTATGATGGGCCAGGCATCCTTTTCTTCTTCTGGCATATTAACAGCTAACATTAATTGTACTATTTTTCTCAATCTGGTTCTGAATCAACCTACCAGGGAAGGCTTCTTAAAACACAAATTGTAGGCCCTATTACAGAGCTCCAGAATTTTTGCCAGGCTCCTCAGATGCTTCTGACATGAGTATTGTCTTTGCAGTTTAGGAAGATTATCACCTTTGACTACATTCTTAAAAGGATTGATGAGTTAGTGTTGCCTTGGATGTGCCAGCCCTTGAATCTGTCTGGAAAGTCACCCTTGAGTATTTGTGCAGCTCAATCTCTGCATATCAATGTGGTTATACTTCCTTGCCCTTTCATATCCTGCCACCCACTTCTAATGGTGCAGAACCACCCTCAGTTGCCCAATGGGCCATTTTTGTAAGAGAACACTCACTCACCTGCCCTTGCTGTGTCTTCTAGGACCCATTTTCTGAGGTCCTATGTTTGTCTGGTTGTGATCAGGCCCCCCATGTGTACACCTTCTGCATTACTTTTTGCCGACTTTGCCTGGAGAGAAGAGATGCTGTAACATACTCGCCTTTTGGCTAGAGGTCCCTCATGTATTAGTTTCCTAGGGCTGCCCTAATGAATCATACAAACTTGATAGTGTCTGGAAGCCAGAAGTTAAAAATAAAAATGTTGGCTGAGTTGGATCTTTCTGTAGTCTCTCAAGCAGAATCTGTCCTCTGCCTCTCTTGTAGCTTCTGGAGGTTGCTAGAAATCCCTGCTGTTCCCTGTAAAAGCACTACTCCAATCTGTCTCTGTGGCCACATGACCTTCTTATACAGACACTGGTCATCTGATTTAGGGCTCACCATAATCCAATACAGTCTCATATTAACTACTGACATCACATCTGCAAAGACCCTATTTTCAGATAAGGTCACATATGGAGGTTCTGGTGGACACGAATTCTGAAGGGACAAGAGTCAACCCACTTCTTTCTTCCTAGCTAGATCTTACAAGAGTCTGAAGCACCATTCAGGCTTGCTTGAGATTTTACCCACACGATGAGTCTATATCTCTACATGGAGGTTCATTTACCCAGAGAGAAAAGAACTAAAAAACCAGCTTTTCACCATTGAATACACACTTAAAAGTGGCAGTTCAGAGAAAATCATGTGAACTACAAATTTTTCAATGCTCACCACATGTACCCTAGTAAGGCTAGTTAGCATGATCAGGGAGCTACAGTGTGCCAGGCTTACCACTGATCTTCAGTAATAACAATAAAAGCTAATACTTGTTCATTAACTGTTTGTCAAGTGTTTCATATACAGTATCTCATTCAATTCTTTCAACAATTCTGTGACACAAGTGCTCTCAGTCTTATCTTCATTTTACAGACAAAGAAATGAAGACTTGCTGAAATTTGGTGATTTATTGAAGATAAAAATATTGTCAAATGGATGTCAGAGTCCAGTGATTGAATTTTTTAACACTGTTCAATGTACTATCCCCATAAGAAAGACATTATCTTCTCCATTTGGCAGATAAGAAAGATATGAATACAAGATGTTAAGTCATCTGCCTGAGGTCTAGCCAGTAAATCTGAAATGCAAATCCTAGTATACTTTACCTTCCACCTAAATTCTGTTTATAACACCTGACTGACATTTTGGGCTCTACAGGGGGCCCAAGTGATGATGGCAATGGAGAATAGAGGGTAGTTCGGATCTTTAAGGATTCAGCTGATCAAAAGAAAAAAGAAAAAAAAAGAGGCAGTAGAATTATGGATAATGACCTAGATATGTTTGATCAAAAGTTTGCTAAATCCATGCTGGTCTGACTGTGTCTGGAATTTTGTATTCAAGAGACCTTTCTTCCTTCTTGAGGCTGATTCTATGTATGAGTGAGCAAGACAATAAAAGTTTCACACTACTCTCTGCTGCTTGAATTTAGGGCCATGGAAGCTATCATAATGCTTCAAGCTAAAAATGATAGCTCATTAAAGAGCTTGGATCTAAGACTCAGATCCCATGTCTGTTTCCAGCTCTTTTCCTCTCTAGCTCCTTCCTCATCTTTCTCTTCTTTATTCAGCTATTTTGTAAACACTTCTACCACCCACCCTGAAACCATAAAAACCTTAGAGAACACAAACAGCAACCTCTTTGACAATGCTGTAGCAACTTCTTTCTAGATATGTCTCAAAGCAAGGGAAACAAAATAAAAAATAAACTATTGGGACTTCATCAAAATAAAAAGCTTCTGCACAGCTGTGCCTGAATGGCTTAGGTCTGAGCATCCAACTCTTAATTTCAGCTTAGGTCTTGAATTCAGGGTCATGAGTTCAAGTCCTGTGTTGGCTCCATGCTGGGTATGGAGCCTATTTAAAAAAAAAAAAAGTTTCTGCACAGGGAAGGAAACAATCACTAAAACTAAAAGGCAACCTACTGAATGGGAGAAGATATTTGCAAATGATATATCTGATAAAGGGTTAGTATCTAAAATATATAAAGAACTCATAAAACTCAACATCCAAAACACAAATAACTCAATTAAAAAATGGCCAGAAGATATGAATAAACATTTTTTCCAAAGAAGGCATACAGATGACCAACATGAAAAGATGCTCAACATCACTTATCATCAGAGAAATGCAAATCAAAATGATTATCACCTCACACCTGTCAGAATGGCTAAAATCAACAACATAGGAAACAAGAGGTGTTGGTGAGGATGTGGAGAAAGGGGAACCCTCCTGCACTATTGTTAGGAATGCAAACTGGTGTAGCCACTCAGGAAAATGGTATGGAGGTTCTTCAAAAAGCTAAAAACAGAATTACCCCATGATCCAGTAATGCATTACTAGGTATTTACCCAAAGAATATAAAAACACTAATTCAGAGGGATACATGACTTGGTATTTATAGCAGCATTATCTATAATAGCCAAATTATGAAACAGACAAATGAAGGATAAAGAAACTGGGGTATGCATATACAATAGAATATTACTCAACCATAAAAAAGAGTGAAATCTTGTCATTTGCAATGGATGGATAGACTAGAGAATATTATGCTCACCAAAATAAGTCAATCAGAGAAAAGCAAATACCATATGATTTCACTCATACGTGGAATTTAAGAAACAGAACAAACGAGCAAAGGGAAAAAAGAAAAATAGAGAGGGAAGCAAGCCAAGAAATAGACTCTCAACTACAGAGAACAAACTGATGGCTACCAGAAGGGAGGTGAGGGGGCTGGGAGAAATAGGTGATGGAGATTAAGGAGTGTATTTACTGTGAGAAGCACTGGGTGATGTATGGAAGTGTTAATTGGTATATTGTACACCTGAAACTAATATTACACTGTATGTTAACTGAAATTTAAATGAAAAATAAGTAAGTAAATAAATAAATAAAATGGACTTACTATCATGTGCTTTGTAGGGGTTTCATGAACATTAAATCGGACAATGATTAACTAACAAACATTAGCTATATCAACTGAAGGAAAAAAACCACTTACAAAGAGAAAGATACAGAGCATAATTTAACCAAGGTAATTTCTAACAAATTACAGACTATAATTCCAGATAGAAAAAGGTCATCTGCTCTCCTTTTTTCACACTGGCAGAAATTTGGCCATATTTCCAGCTAAGCATATTCTGATATAAAATATTCTGTTCCATTTTTTTCCATAAAGCATTGAAATGTTTCAGAAAATTCCCATTTATCATAAGTAAGTAAGTAAATAAATAAATACTTTTTTTAAAAAAATTAGAAGTTCTTTGTTTTGAAATAATCCAGAACAAGTCACAGACTTGTCAGTTTAGTGCTCTCCTTTGGATTGTTGCTCAGACCTCAATTTAGCCACTAGCTTTTCCATGATTATGCAATCCTGGGTCTTGTCTTCAATGAGAACTGCCATATGGTTCCATCCTGTCACATAACTTCACTTAAGGCCAGGGAAAAAAAGCAGAGCTATGAATCTACCTGACCACAGTTCTTTAAAAAGGCTCAGGGCTCTTCCCTCCAAGAATGAATTTGGCTAAGAAGCCTCATATTTGCTAGAAGACAGGCACCTACTGCTTCATCTCAAAGTGCTATTGAGGTCTTCCTTTTGCTTTTATCACCGAGAGGTAATTTACATTTTATACTCATATATTTCCTTTTTTTTCTCCAGGCACACTATAAAAGGCATGAGAGAGTGCTACATCTATGTCCTTCGACAGAAACCAGCAAAGATAAGCCAATTCTTAAAGATGCTATAGTTGACCCTGCTAATGAAACAAAAAATGGTAAAGGATCCTACTCCATGTTTTCCTGAGACAGGCCCTCAGGGGAATTCTGGAAATAGATGAAAAGAGAGAACAAATCACCAGCTTGACTTAATGAAGTACAGTGCCTGCCAGAGTCATGGCTGCCTTTTCCCAAGGCCACACCTCCTGCCTTCCGGTTCTAGGCATGCCCCCTTTCCAGTTGCTATGATGATTTGTGGCCTGCTCTTCTAAGAACCAAGCTCTAGGCTCATATCTATAAAGAACTGCCAGGCTTGGGAGTTATTTTCAACTTGTTCTCAGCCCGATACCTAGCAAAACCTATTTCTGTGTTTTTTTAAAAGGGGGAGAAAGTGTGGGTGGTATACAAAACAAATTGGATTATCTTTTTACTTGATTCCTGACCTTCTCAAATGGAAGTTCTCATAATTTTTTTAAGATTGATTTATTCATGAGAGAGAGAGAGACAGAGAGAGAGAGAAAGAGAGAGAGAGAGGCAGAAGGAAAAGCAGGCTCGATGTGGGACTCGATTCGGGACTCGATCTGGTACTCCAGGATCACATCCTGGGCTGAAGGCAGGCTCTGTACCACTGAGCCACCCAGGGATCCCCTCAAATGAAAATTTTCATCAGCAGCACACTCAGCGGGTGAGTTGAGCACAATGGAGAACTCAGGCTTTAGCAAATGTGAAGCTCTTGCCTTCTTATGAAAAATTTGCTTTGGATTCTTTTCTTGGGCAGGGTGTACGTGCAGAAGAAAATTTCCTGACGCTGCCAAGCACAATCTCACGCAGCAGTTCTGAAAGCTGCCACACTGTGCCTGAGAAAAGGATTAGCAGAATCTTCCCCTAGCAGTTTAGAGCTGCAGAAACCCCATCCAGCCTGGCTCTCCAGCACGGCTCCAGCCCCACATGGCTTGGCACAGTGGAAAGATGAAAGGATGAGTTGCAGCTTTCATCTGGCCATCTGACCACCTGAGTTTGCGGTGCTGGGGAGAGAAAACTTTAGGAACAAAAGCCAGAAACAAATCCCATTCTGAAGGTCTGGCGTTTGCTAGAGCCAGGCAGAAGTCAGCAGTGTTCATTGTGCTTCCCGGTGACTAGCAGCTGTGTGCCACTCAGCATTACAATAGCACAAGTCTTTCTGCCAAGAAGGATGATTCAGCAACAGGCTGAGGTCCACTTCTCTGTACACAAGGGTCCTTTTTCCCCCTCTCTTAATTAACCTTATCACTTATAGTAATTTTCTTTTATTGTCTATTCAACAGTTTAATAAGCATGTCTGCATGTTACTTCAAAGCTCTGAAGTCAGTATAATCTCCTCTCACTTCAAAGGTCACAGCGTTTAGCATCTTGCCACAAGCACTTGCCAGTCACCACTAGAGCTGATACTTGAAGCCAGTTCTCCTGACCCTGGGGACTATTTTCACTTCCCTGCTGTCATTTTGAGACTCAGGTGATCAGAGTCCTGTTTGAGGTCTGAATGGGGAAGGATCAGGGCTTGTGAGAAGAGAGCTGACAACTGAAGCTACCACGATCCTGCACACCACACACTCTCATGGACCTGTAGTGATTTAAAGTGAGCATAGGATGGCCAGTATGTCTCCATTGGCCTGGGACCCCACGGGCTTTAGCACTTAAAATCCCATGTTCTGGGAACAACCTCAATCCTAGGCAAACCAGAATGGTTGGTCAACCCATGTGTGGATTATATTTTGCCTCTGGCTCCACTTGAATTTCTGGTAGTACCTCTGGGTTCAGAAGATTCTTAGCCTCAAACTCAGGAAATTCTGGAGGTTTTTGAAACTCCACAATTGACCCTGCAAAACAATTTTTACTGAACCTGGACTCCTGGTCATTTAGTCCGAAGGGTCCCAGTATTTTAAATATTTTAAAGATCCAGGCCCTTGGTTACTAACAAGAAGCAAGGTGATTATGATGATTTTTGCTACTGAGTATGAACCATGTAGGAAGTGCTTTATGATCCTCATCACTAATCCACAGCATTGTAGTTATTACTATTCCCATTTTACAAATGTGGCAGTTGAGTTCATACACATTTAAGCAAGGCTCCAGACCCTGAACCAGGTGTATAGGACTCCAAAGCCCTTATTCCTTCCCACAGAACACTTCCCCAAGTTGCTTCCAGGTCCCCCACATCTTATTCTGAGCAAACTAGAGTTGCCTGAGTATTTTGGGATTAGCACCTTTCTTTAAAGGCTTCTATAAACTTCTGAAGTAGAACCAGGTTCACAGCAGTTAGGAGATTCAGTACCCTGAGAAATTTGGCCCCAAAATTTCACAGAAACACTGTAAAGAGGTTTATAAGAGAGATCTAGCTGGCAACTTCTCCAAACCTAAATTTAGGACAAATGTGCTGTATTATCCAACAAGACGATAAACTTTTTTCACTGAACTTTTTTTTTTTTTAATAGGTCATCTTCTGCAGTTTGGCTTTGGACATCCAATCAATTCTCCTAGAAAAGGGATTAGGACCATAAAGATTTATACAGATACCAAACCTCACTCAATGCACTATTTCCTTTTTGCTTCGGAAAATTTTGTTTTATAGATTAATGTGCTATAAGATTTTGCCAAGGCCTTAAGAGAGCTTACAATTGAGCATTTTTATGTCTATACTGGCACCTCCCATGTTAGTGCCGTTTTGCCTTTGTTCATAAGTAAACAACTTTTCATTGCTGAGATAAAGTTTGTTTTCTTTGGTTTAAAGACTCAGAAGGGCTGTTTGTCTCTACCTGCTTAACTTTGCCTGATAATGCCTGCAAGATAGGTCAGTTTTCTTCAGCATTTTTCCTGCTAGAACAATGGTACTCAACTCAAGCCTGATCAACCAGTAGTGTGCTTTTATCTGGTAGATTTAATTTGGCTAATGACATTATATATTACATATCACAGGAAGAGAGATATTTGTGGGAAAGCTCATACCAGTTTTTCCAAGGAAAGTGTTGTTTATATCTGTTATCTGAAACATATTTCATTGTGTTAACAGCTTTGTCCGAAGACTTAGAAAGTCTGCCTCCCTGATTCACTCTTCTAGGGTAAAATCTCACTTTTTTGGGATGAATTTACTTGGAGGAATGTGTGCCAGTGCAGCCACTAAAGACTTTAAAAAATAAAATCTATTTTGGGCACCCTTCTATTGATAGAGTCAGAAGATCCAGAAGATCATAGCATCATTACATCTTAAATTAAGAAATAGAGGCCTGAAGTGGTCAAGTATCTACTTCAGAAAAGCTAAGTATTTGCCCAAGTAAATGAAAGCCCTTTGACATTTGAATGCCAGTATGTAGGCTGGATTTCAGTTTCCCTTCTGCTCTGCACTTGCACCTTTATGCACACTGTTAGAACACCTCCAACACCACCACCACCACCTCCATTATACAGTATATAATTTAAGATACATCATAAGAGCCACAAAATTTTGATATAAAGGTATCATATATATATACACAAATATATATATACACAAATTACACAAATTAACTATATATATATATGTATATATATCCCAAGTTGCTCTAGTGTTTCAGGAGAGCTCATGAAAGGAAGCATTCTCTTTACATTGAGGATTTTTTTTTTCTCTTTTTTAAAATAAACATTTTTTAAAATTAAAAAAGTGAGGGGTGCTTGGGTGGCTCAGTTGGTTAAGCAGTTAAATGTCTGCCTTTGGCTCAGGTCATGATTGCAGGGTCCTGGGATTGAGTCCCATGTTGGGCTCCCTGCTCAGTGGGGGGTCTGCTTCTCCCTTTTACTCTGCTCCTTATCCCAGCTTGCATGCACTCTCTCTCTCTGTCAAATAAATAAATAAAATCTTTAAAATAAAGTGAATGATGATTCTGCAGCTTGCTACGGCTGCCATATCAAAGCACACAGAATGGATGTTTAAACAACAGAAATGGGATTTTTCCAAGGTAGAAGTCTGTGATCAAGGTGTTGGCAAGGTTGGTTTCTTCTGAAGCCCCTCTCTTTGGCTTGTAAATGGTATCTTTTCCCTGTTTTCACATGGGGACATGTCTGTGTCCCAACTCCTCTGTTTATTTTTATTAAAAATTTTTATTTTTTATTTTTTGAGAGAGGAGAGAGTGTGCATGAGCTGGGGTGGGGGGACAGCAGACCCCTGCTGAGCAGAGAGCCCCATGCGGGACTCATTCCCAGGACCCTGGGATCATGACCTGAAGAAGGCAGATGCTTAACCAACTGAACCACCCAGGCACCCCTCAAGTTATATTTCTTTTTTTTTTAATATTTTTATTTATTTATTCATGAGAGACAGAGAGAGAGAGAGAGAGAGGCAGAGACATAGGCAGAGAGAAGCAGGCTCCATGCGGGGAGCCTGATGTGGGACTTAATCCTGGGACTCCAGGATCATACCCTAGGCTGAAGGCAGGCACTCGACCGCTGAGCCACTCAGGTATCCCTCAAGTTATATTTCTTTTTTTTTTAAGATTTTATTTATTTATTCATGAGACACAGAGAGAAAGAGAGGCAGAAACATAGGCAGAGGAAGAAGCAGGCTCCATGCAGGGAGCCTGAGGTGGGACTCGATCCAAGGTCTCCAGGATCATGACCCAGGCTGAAGGTAGGCGCTAAACTGCTGAGCCACCCGGGCTGCATATATTTCTTAAACATGTATAAATTTTATATGGCAAAGATATCTTTGTAAAGTTGCCAAAAGAAGTAAAATGTGACTATTTACAAAAAATAAAACATTCTTAAGTATCCTGATGTATATACTGCAAGTTATTTTCCAGAGGTGTTTGTATAAATAACATTGCCCATTTCAGCACCCCTTTGACAATACTGTGTTTTCTCATAGAATAAAAAGTCATTGTCCATATTACTGGAAGCAATATACAGGCTCAAAGCAATCCTTATGAAAATACCAACAGCATTTTTCACAGAACTAGAAAATATAATCCTAAAATTTGGATAGAACCGCGGAAGCCGGGGGATGCCTGGGTGGCTCAGCGGTTTAGCACCTTCCTTTGGCCCAGGGCGTGATCCTGGAGTCCTGGGATCGAGTCCCACATCAGGCTCCCTGCATGGAGCCTGCTTCTCCTTCTGCCTGTGTCTCTGCCTCTCTCTCTCTCTCTCTCTCTCATAAATAAATAAATAAATAAATAAATAAATAAATAAATAAAATCTTAAAAAAAAGAACCATGGAAGTCCTCAAGTAGCCAAAGCAATTTTGAGAACAAAGCTGGAAGCATCACAATATCAGATTTCAAGATATATGACAAAGCTGTAGTAATCAAAACAGTATGCCCCTGGCACAAAAAATACACACACAGGTCAGTGGAATAGAATAAAGACTCCACAAATAAAACCATGATTATATGGCCAATTCAGCTATGACAAAGGAAGCAAGAATATGCAATGGGAAAAAGACAGTCTCTTCAACAAATGATGTTAGGACAACTGGACAGTAATGTGCAAAAGAATGAAACTGGATCACTTTCTAACACCATACACAACAATAAACACAAGATATATGAAAGACCTAAATATGAAGCGTGAAACCATGAAAATCCTAGAAGATAGCACAGGCCATAATTTCTCTGATATTAGCCATAGTAACATTTTTCTAGATATGTCTCCTGGGGCAAGGGAAACAAAAGCAAAAATAAACTACTGGGACTTCATCAACATTAAAAGCTTCTGCACAGCAAAGGAAACCATCAGTAAAACAAAAAGACAACCTATGGAATAGAAGATATTTGCAAATAATACATTCAATAAAGGATTTTTGAAAATATATAAAGAACTTATAGAACTCAAAACCAATAAAGCAAACAATCTGATTTAAAAATGTACAGAATAGACATTTTCCCAAAGAAGACATACAGATAGATAGTCAACAGACATATGAAAAGATCCCCAACATCACTAGTCTCAGGGAAATTCAAATCAAAACCACAATGAAGGACACCTGGGTGGCTCAGCAGTTGAGCATCTGCCTTTGGCTCAGGGCGTTATCCCAGGATCTGGGATTGAGTGCCACGTTGGACTCCTTACGGGTAGCCTGCTTCTCCTTCTGCCTATGTCTCTGCCTCTTTCTCTCTGTGTTTCTCTCATGAATAAATAAATAAAATATTAAAAACACAATGAGATATCACCTCACACCAGTTAGAATGGCTAAAATCAAAATGATAAAAAATAACAAGTGTTGACAAGAAAGCAGAGAAAAAGGAACACTGTTGGTGGAAATCTGAATTTGTGCAGCCACTCTAGAAAACAGTATGAAGTTTCTCAAAAAATAAAAATAAAAGACATTCTATATGATCCAATAATTTCACTATTGGGTATTTACTCAAAGAAAATGAAGACAGTAATTCAAAAAGATATATGCACCCCTGTGTTTACAGCATTATTTACAATAGCTAAGATATGGAGTAACCCAACTGTCTATCAATAGATGACTAGGTAAGAAAGATGTGGTACACAAACACACAAATATTACATAGCCATAACAAAGGATAATATGCCAGTTGAGACAAGAAGGATAGACTCAGGGGGTATTATGCCAAGTAAAATAAATCAGACTGAGAAAGACAAATACCACATTCCACTCATAAGTGGCATCTTAAAAAAAATGAACACACAAAAAAACAGAATCAGATCTATAAGTATAGAGAACAAACTAATGGTTGCTGTAGCGGGGGGAGTGGAGGATTCCGTAAAATGGTGAAGGAGAGTAGGAGATATGGAATGAGTATCTCCAGTTATAGAATGAATAGGTCATAGGAATAAAAGATACAGAATAAGGAATATAGTCAGTGATACTGTAAGCAACATAATGGGACAGATGGTGGGACACTGGTGATGAACATAGCATAATGTATAAACTTGTCAAATCACTAAGTTGTATATGCATAACTAATGTAATACTCTAACAGCTATATTCAAAAAAGTTATTGTTGACTTAAAAGAGAATTAGATCTCATTACTTATATTTAGGGGAAAAGACACTTCCCTACATATTTATTAACTGGTATTTTCCTCCTTACATCTTATACATGTGTCTCCAGGTGTATGATATGTGGGAGGGCAGGAGTAATAGGAGTAGAACTCTTGATGTTTTTCTTATAAATTTGATTAAGCATTATGTATATCAAAAATGTTAACTTTTGTCAGTTTTGCTTTAATCATTTTTTTCTCAGACTACTTGCTTAAATTATTGAAATTTGGAAGATTTATTTACTATTCTCAACACAAATTTTTCATTCTTAGAAGTTTCCCTTAAGACTTTTTAATCATTCTTTTCTTTTTTTTTTAAGTGGCTCCATACCCAGCAGAGTGCCCAATAAGGGGTTGGAACTCAGGACCATAAGATTGAGACCTCAGCTGAGATCAAGAATCAAATGTTTAACTGACTGAGCCACCCAAGTGCCCCCCCCTTTTTTTTTTATCATTCCTAAGCATAAAATTTCCTCTATTCTCCAAATATTTGATATTTATAGATAGATAGATAGATAGATAGATAGATGGATAGATAGATGATAGATAGATAGATAGATAGATGATAGATAAAATAGTTTGATTTTAAAAATAAAGGTCAACTATTAATCCAGCAGGAATTTGTGTGGGATTGTGGTATGAGATTTCTAACTTCCACACTGAGCCACATTACAGTATGACCCATAAAATTTTTCTTAGAGAGGCAGAGGGTGAATATTAATTTGAGTCACTAATGGCTTTCAGCCACCCATCTATTTCCAGCATTTAACTCTTTGCAAAAGAGCCATGTAACCATCTAAAATAGCTCTCTAGGAGTGTTACATTAGTTGACAAGTAAGACAGGGAATAATTCATTTTCCATCTGAACAAATTAATTAAAATATTTTACAGGATTCTTAAACAGATTTTGGGGGAAATCAGGAAGAGTTTCCTTTTCTTTCTCTCTTTGTCTCTCTTTTTCTCCCCCACCTTACACCTTCCCTCCTCCACCCCTCAGATTTCAATAATCTCAGAAAAACAACTTAATTGAAAACTACAGCAAAATCAGTTGGACAGATGGAGGCTAGTCATGGAGTATCTCCACACCTTAATTTTCACATCTTATAAAATGAGAAACTTTAATTAACTAGCCTGTCAGGATCCACAAGATGCAAAAATTAGGTTAGGAGCAAAAAAAGAAATATAGACACAAAGTCACAGATTGAGTCATTCAGGAATCCTATATGCATCATAGGTTCATAGTGCCCTTCAGCTCTAACCATGCTAATTTTCTAATTTCTTCACCATCACTACATGGTTATATAGCATGTAAGTAATGGCTTCATTCTTGCAGACAAGTCCACAGCATTTTCTGCTTTATAAATTTATCCCTGTAGATAAGTGATATACAGATGCCAGCTTTGTTAACTGGAAATTATAGTATAAGAACCTAGTTTAGTGAAATATTATGTGACCACAAGCAAAAACAGCTGAGGGCTAGATCTAGTCCAGCCCTGCTTCTCATGTGTTATGTGACCACGGTCAATCATTTAGTCTCTGTAGGCTTGTTTTTCCATATATCAAACATGAGCATACACAGATGATCTCTAAAGGTTGCAATTCTAATTCTCGATGAAAATCATCCTAGGCAAATTAGAATATTATATGAAATCTTCTGTCAATATTCATATTATTTGGGGAATCTGTATTTGTAAAGACATAATTAGGACAATGGTAACTCTCACCAATTTCCTGTTATTAAATGCAAAGCAGCTGTGTTAGGGGAACAGAAGAAACACTTTTTCATTAAGGAAATAGAAGTCGTCCCATTAATGTCTGAAGAAGTTCATATTAAGGAGCTTTGAAGTATGCATGCTTAAAATGTTATCACACCTACATTGAGTATACCATTGTTAAAAGGTTAGATTCTGAAATGAGAAGATGTTTCTCAAATTTCAGATATTAATTTTATTTTTTTTTAAGATTTTATTTATTTATTTATTTATTTTTTAAGGTATTTATTTATTTATTTATGATAGTCACAGAGAGAGAGAGAGAGGCAGAGACACAGGCAGAGGGAGAAGCAGGCTCCATGCACTGGGAGCCCGACGTGGGACTCGATCCCGGGTCTCCAGGATCGCGCCCTGGGCCAAAGGCAGGCGCCAAACCGCTGCGCCACCCAGGGATCCCCTAGATTTTATTTATTTATTCATGAGAGACAGAGGGAGAAAGAGGCAGAGATGTAGGCAGAGGGAGAATCAGGCTCCCCTTGGAGAGCCCGTGCAGGACTTGATCCCAGGACCCCAGGATACAACCTGCGCTGAAGACAGACACTCAACTACTGAGCCATCCAGGCATTAATTTTCTTACTAGTTCTTCTTTAATGTTAAATATCTTGTCATACTGGATATGAAATTACTGACTTATCCTTTTTTAAAAGTTTTTTAAAAAGATTATTTCTCTATTTTAGAGAGAGAGAGATCAGGGGATAGGGGCACAGCAAGAGGGAGAAAGAGTCCCAAGAAGACTGCACTAGCATGGTGTCCTATGTCGGTCTCAATCCCAGGACCCTGAGATCATGACCTGAACTGAAACCAAGAGTCAGCTGCTCAACTGACTGCACCACCCAGGTGCTCCTAATGACTTATCCTTTAAAAAACAACACTACTAATCTGCTTTATTAAACCTTTTATTTGTTGAACTTTTATTGACACAGCATCTGATAAAAAGAAATGGTTAGTAATCATGACTAATGACTTCATTTTAAATTTTCTGAAAATCAGATTGTATTGAGATTATTTTTCACAAGCAGTGAGGAATTCATTTGTGCCTGGAAAAATGACAACCTCCCGGAGTGTTCCGCACCCCTCATTCCTTTGGGCAGAGCCTAACCATTGGTTTCAGCATCAGATTGTTGAGTAGGTGTTCCTGTTGATCTTTCTTTAATGTTCTCCTGAACATTATAGTAACCTGAGCATTGTAGTAACAGTACAATTTTGCTCCTCACTTACCTTCTTACACACCTTCCCTCTACCTTACATTAAGAGAGTCCTAAGAGGGCCTTACTGTAAAAATCTACTTTATGGTGGCCACATGGTAATATCTGCATCTTGGTTCCCTCACAAGAACACCAATTTACTACAGAAAGGCACTGAAATTCAAAGTAGGGCCAGAGGCAGCAATAACGTGAACCCCTTGAGGAGAGGGATCATGTTTAATAGTTCTATATTAGGCTCAGAATCTTCTAAGAGTCAACAGTATTATATTAGGCAATCATATTTAGTAAACAATTATTATATTTTCAGGAGCAAATTAAATATCCTTCCAACTTCAAAATTCCCAGTTTGCCAGTTTGTACAATGTTCTTATCTTGGAACACAGAATTTAGTCAAAGGACTCTGTCACAGAGATGACCACATGCTAAAAGGACCAATGGTGTCTAAGTTTCCAGTGACTGTGGGCCATGAAGCAACTGGAGAGAACTAAAGCAGGGTAAACTGGGTATGCAGATCTCAAATCACAAATTTGAAGAAAATAGGATTTGATTATCCCATCAAAGGAAATAGTACAATCAGACATTATTAAAAAGAGCCTTACCACAATCAAAGAGGATAAAAGGACCCAAGGAGAATAGATTATACCGGAGTGAAGTTTAATTTGGCAAAATCTCAACCTTTAGCAGGGCGAATCCTATGGTGCTTACAAACTTTAGAATAGTATAAGAACTTCTTGCATGTGGCTTAGGTACAATTCACATGTTTATTCCATATTTTTTATTTCATATTTTAACATTAATGACCAAGAACTTATAGCATGATGCTCTCCCTCAAGCTGACAAAGTCACCCTCCCTTTCGGCCTCCATGAACAGAATGCAATGCATTCTCAACCTGAATGCCAACTTTGACATTATGAAGGAGCAGGGTTCAGTCAAGTTTACTCTAATGCCATTTAATTTGTTCCTGTGCTCATTTTTTTTTTTTTTTGGAATTGATACAAAGTTTACTAGGTCATACAACGTTCATTTTTTTAACTGAATAAACTAATATGTGTATTTGATGCATTAGATAGCATTGCTGGTTGTGGAGTACTGCTGATGGTTCTTTTTTTTTTTTTTTTGCTTTTAAAAAATGTGTTTATTTTAATTTTTTTTCCATTTTTACTTTATTTTTAATTTTTTTTTTATTGGAGTTCAATTTGCCAAACTATAGCATAACACCCAGTGCTCATCCTACCAAGTGCCCCCCTCAGTGTCCATCACCCAGTCAACCCAACGCCCTGCCCACCTCCCTTTCCACTACCCCTTGTTTGTTTCCCAGAGTTAGGGTCTCTCATGTTTTGTAATCTTCACTGATATTTTCACTCATTTTCTCTCCTTTCCCTTTATTCCCCTTCACTAATTCTTATATTCCCCAAATGAATGAGAACATATAATGTTTGTCCTCCGATTGACTTACTTCACTCAGCATAATACCCTCCAGTTCCATCCACGTCGAAGCAAATGCTGGGTATTTGTCATTTCTAATGGTTGAGGAATATTCCATTTTATACATAGATCACATCTTCTTTATCCATTCATCTTTCGATGGACACCGAGGCTCCTTCCACAGTTTGGCTATCGTGGACGTTGCTGCTATAAACATTGGGGTGCAGGTGTCATTTCACTGCATCTGTATCTTTGGGGTAAATCCCCAGCAGTGCAATTGCTGGGTCGTAAGGCAGGTCTATTTTTAACTCTTTGAGGAGCCTCCACACAGTTTTCCAAGTGGCTGCACCAGTTCACATTCCCACCAACAGTGCAAGAGGGTTCCCCTTATTCCGCATCCTCTCCAACATTTGTGGTTTCCTGCCTTGTTAATTTTCCCCATTCTCACTGGTGTGAGGTGGTATCTCATTGTGGGTTTGATTTGTATTTCCCTGATGGCAAGTGGTGCGGAGCATTTTCTCATGTGCATGTTGGCCATGTCTATGTCTTCCTCTGTGAGATTTCTGTTCATGTCTTTTGCACATTTCGTGATTGGATTGTTTGTTTCTTTGCTGTTGGGTTTAATAAGTTCTTTATAGATCTTAGATACTAGCCCTTTATCTGATCTGTCATTTGTAAATATCTTCTCCCATTCTGTAGGGTGTCTTTTAGCTTTGTTGACGGTTTCTTTTGTTGTGCAGAAGACTTTTATCTTGATTAAGTCCCAAAAATTCACTTTTGCTTTTGCTTCCCTTGCCTTCATAGATGTATCTTGCAAGAAGTTACTGTGGCCAAGTTCAAAAAGGGTGTTGCCTGTGTTCTTCTCTAGGATTTTGATGGAATCTTGTCTCACATTTAGATCTTTCATCCATTTTGAGTTTATCTTTGTGTATGGTGTAAGAGAATGGTCCAGTTTCATTCTTCTGCACGTGGCTGTCCAATTTTCCCAGTACCATTTGTTAAAAAAAACTGTCCTTTTTCCAGTGGATAGTCTTTTCTGCTTTGTGGAATATTAGTTGACCATAAAGTTGAGGGTCCACTTCTGGATTCTCTGTTCTGTTCCATTGATCTATGTGTCTGTTTCTGTGCCAGTACCACACTGTCTTGATGATCACAGCTTTGTAGTACAACCTGTAATCTGGCATTGTGATGTCCCCAGCTTTGGTTTTCTTTTTCAATATTCCCCTGGCTATTCGAGGTCTTTTCTGATTCCACACAAATCTTAAGATGATTTGTTCCAACTCTCTGAAGAAAGTCCATGGTATATTGATAGGGATTGCATTAGATGTGTAAATTGCCCTGGGTAACATTGACATTTTCACAATATTAATTCTTCCAATCCATGAGCATGGAATATTTTTCCATCTCTTTGTGTCTTCCTCAATTTCTTCAGAAGTGTTCTGTATTTTTTAGGGTATAGATCCTCTATCTCTTTGGTTAGGTTTATTCCTAGGTATTTTATGGTTTTCAGTGCAATTGTAAATGGGATTGACTCCTTAATTTCTCTTTCTTCAGTCTCATTGTTAGTGTACAGAAATTCCACTGACTTCTGGGCATTGATTTTGTATCCTGCCACGCTACCAAATTGCTGTATGAGTTCTAGCAATCTTGGGGTGGAGGCTTTGGGTTTTCTATGTATAGTATCTTGTCATCTGTGAAGAGGGAGAGTTTGACTTCTTCTTTGCCAATTTGAATGCCTTTTATTTCTTTTTGTTGCCTGATTGCAGAGGCTAGGACTTCTAGTATTATGTTGAATAGCAGTGGTGAGAGTGAACATCCCTGTCGTGTTCCTGATCTTAGGGGAAAGGTTCCCAGTTTTTCCAAATTGAGAATGATATTTTCTGTGGGTTTTTCGTAGATGGTTTTAAGATGCTGAGGAATGTTCCCTCTATCCCTACACTCTGAAGAGTTTTGATCAGGAATGGATGCTGTATTTTGTCAAATGCTTTCTCTGCATCTATTGAGAGGATCATATGGTTCTTGTTTTTTCTCTTGTTGATATGATCTATCACATTGATTGTTTTATGAGTGTTGAACCAGCCTTGCATCCCCAGGATAAATCCCACTTGGTCATGGTGGATAATCTTCATAATGTACTGTTTGATCCTACTGGCTAGTATCTTGTTGAGAATTTTTGCATCTCTATTCATCAGGAAGGTTGGTCTACAATTCTCCTTTTTGGTGGGGTCTTTGTCTGGTTTTGGAATTAAGGTGATGCTGGCCTCATAGAACGAGTTTGGAAGTATTCCATCTCTTTCTATCTATCAGAACAGCTTTAGTACAATAGGTATGGTTTCTTCCATAAACGTTTGATAGAATTCCCCTGGGAAGGCATCTGGCCCTGGACTTTTGTGTCTTGGGAGGTTATTACTGATTACTTCAATTTCCTCCCTGGATATTGACCTGTTCAGGTTTTCTATTTCTTCCTGTTTCAGTTTTGGTAGTTTGTGGTTTTCCAGAAATGCATACATTTCTTCTAGATTGCCTAATTTATTGGTGTATAGCTGCTCATAATAAGTTTTTAAAATCGTTTGTAATTCCTTGGTATTGGTGGTGATCTCTCTTTTTTCATTCGTGATTTTATTAATTTGAGTCTTTTCTTTTTTGTTTTTAAAAAGGCTGGCTGATGGTTTATCAATCTTGTTAATTCTTTCAAAGAACCAACTCCTGGTCTTGTTGATCTGTTCCACAGTTCTTGTGGTCTCTATTTCATTGAGTTCTGCTTTAATCTTTATTAACTCTCTTCTTCCACTGGGTGTAGGTTTTATTTGCTGTTTTTTCTCCAGCTCCTTTAGGTGCAAGGTGAGCTTTTGTATTTGAGTTCTTTCCAGTTTTTTGAGGGATGCTTGTATTGCAATGTATTTCACCCAGGACTGCTTTTGCTGTATCCCAAAGATTTTTTGAATGGTTGTATCTTCATTCTCATTAGTTTCCATGAATCTTTTTAATTCTTCCTTAATTTCCTGGTTGACCTTTTCATCTTTTAGCAGGATGGTCTTTTAACCTCCACATGTTTGAAATCCTTCCAAACTTCCTCTTGTGGTTTAGTTCTAGTTTCACAGCATTATGGTCTGAAAATATGCAAGGGACGATCCCAATCTTTTGGTATCAGTTAAGACCTAATTTGTGATCCAGTATGTGGTGTATTCTGGAGAAGGTTCCATGTGCACTTGAGAAGAATGTGTATTCAGTTGCGTTTGGATGTAAAGTTCTGTAAATATCTGTGAAATCCATCTGGTCCAGTGTATCATTTAAAGCTCTTGTTTTTTTGGATATGTTGTGCTTAGAAGATCTATTGATTGTAGAAACCACCATGTTCAAGTCTCCAAGTATAAGTGTATTATTATCTAAGTATGTCTTAACTTTGGTTATCAATTGATTGATATACTTGGCAGCTCCCACATTAGGGGCACAAATATTCATGATTGTTAGGTCCTGTTGTTGGATAGATACTTTAAGTATGATATAGAGTCCTTATTCATCTCTTACTACAGTCTTTGGGATAATCTTTAATTTATCTGATATGAGGATGGCTACCCCTGCTTTCTTTTGAGGACCATTTGAATGGTAAATGGTTCTCCAACCTTTCATTTTCAGGCTGGAGGTATCCTTAGGTCTAAAATGAGTCTCTTGTAGACAGCAAATAGATGGGTCTTGCTTTTTTTATCCAGTCTGAAACCCTGTGCCTTTTGATGGGATCATTAAACTCATTCATGTTCAGAGTTACTATTGAAAGTTATGAATTTAGTACTGGAAGTCCTAGCCTCAGCAATCAGACAACAAAAAGACATTAAAGGCATTCAAATTGGCAAAGAAGAAGTCAAACTCTCCCTCTTCGCCGATGACATGATACTCTACATAGAAAACCCAAAAGTCTCCACCCCAAGATTGCTAGAACTCATACAGCAATTCGGTAGCGTGGCAGGATACAAAATCAATGCCCAGAAGTCAGTGGCATTTCTATACACTAACAATGAGACTGAAGAAAGAGAAATTAAGGAGTCAATCCCATTTACAATTGCACCCAAAAGCATAAGATACCTAGGAATAAACCTAACCAAAGATGTAAAGGATCTATACCCTCAAAACTATAGAACACTTCTGAAAGAAATTGAGGAAGACACAAAGAGATGGAAAAATATTCCATGCTCATGGATTGGCAGAATTAATATTGTGAAAATGTCAATGTTACCCAGGGCAATATACACGTTTAATGCAATCCCTATCAAAATACCATGGACTTTCTTCAGAGAGTTAGAACAAATTATTTTAAGATTTGTGTGGAATCAGAAAAGACCCCGAATAGCCAGGGGAATTTTAAAAAAGAAAACCATATCTGGGGGCATCACAATGCCAGATTTCAGGTTGTACTACAAAGCTGTGATCATCAAGACGGTGTGGTACTGGCACAAAAACAGACACATAGATCAGTGGAACAGAATAGAGAATCCAGAAGTGGACCCTGAACTTTATGGGCAACTAATATTCGATAAAGGAGGAAAGACTATCCATTGGAAGAAAGACAGTCTCTTCAATAAATGGTGCTGGGAAAATTGGGCATCCACATGCAGAAGAATGAAACTAGACCACTCTCTTTCACCATACACAAAGATAAACTCAAAATGGATGAAAGATCTAAATGTGAGACAAGATTCCATCAAAATCCTAGAGAAGAACACAGGCAACACCCTTTTTGAACTCGGCCATAGTAACTTCTTGCAAGATACATCCACGAAGGCAAAAGAAACAAAAGCAAAAATGAACTATTGGGACTTCATCAAGATAAGAAGCTTTTGCACAGCAAAGGATACAGTCAACAAAACTCAAAGACAACCTACAGAATGGGAGAAGATATTTGCAAATGACAGATCAGATAAAGGGCTAGTTTCCAAGATCTATAAAGAACTTCTTAAACTCAACACCAAAGAAACAAACAATCCAATCATGAAATGGGCAAAAGACATGAACAGAAATCTCACAGAGGAAGACATAGACATGGCCAACATGCATATGAGAAAATGTTCTGCATCACTTGCCATCAGGGAAATACAAATCAAAACCACAATGAGATACCACCTCACACCAGTGAGAATGGGGAAAATTAACAAGGCAGGAAACAACAAATGTTGGAGAGGATGCGGAGAAAAGGGAACCCTCTTACACTGTTGGTGGGAATGTGAACTGGTGCAGCCACTCTGGAAAACTGTCTGGAGGTTCCTCAAACAGTTAAAAATATACCTGCCCTACGACCCAGCAATTGCACTGTTGGGGATTTACCCCAAAGATACAAATGCAATGAAACGCCGGGACACCTGCACCCCGATGTTTCTAGCAGCAATGGCCACGATAGCCAAACTGTGGAAGGAGCCTCGGTGTCCAACGAAAGATGAATGGATAAAGAAGATGTGGTTTATGTATACAATGGAATATTACTCAGCTATTAGAAATGACAAATACCCACCATTTGCTTCAACGTGGATGGAACTGGAGGGTATTATGCTGAGTGAAGTAAGTCAGTCGGAGAAGGACAAACATTATATGTTCTCATTCATTTGGGGAATATAAATAATAGTGAAAGGGAATATAAGGGAAGGGAGAAGAAATGTGTGGGAAATATCAGAAAGGGAGACAGAATGTAAAGACTGCTAACTCTGGGAAACGAACTAGGGGTGGTAGAAGGGGAGGAGGGCGGGGGGTGGGAGTGAATGGGTGACGGGCACTGGGTGTTATTCTGTATGTTAGTAAATTGAACACCAATAAAAAATAAATTAAAAAAAAATAAAAAAATAAAATAAAATATGAAAAAAAAAAGAAAGTTATGAATTTAGTGTCATCATAATACCTATTCAGTCCCTGTTTTTGTGGATTGTTTCCTTGGACTTCCTCTTTCTTTTACAGAGTCCCCCTTAATATTTCTTGCAGAGCTGGTTTGGCGGTCACATATTCTTTCAGTTTCTGCCTATCTTGGAAGCTATTTATCTCTCCTTCTATTCTGAATGAGAGCCTTGCTGGATAGAGTATTCTTGGCTGCAGGTTCTTCTTATTTAGGACCCTGAATATATCCTGCCAGCCCTTTCTGGCCTGCCAGGTCCCTGTGGAGAGGTCTGCTGTTAATCTAATACTTCTCCCCATAAACGGTAGGGATCTCTTGTCTCTTGCTGCTTTAAGGATCTTCTCTTTATCTTTGGAATTTGCAAGTTTCATTATTAAATGTCGGGGTGTTGAATGGTTTTTATTTATTTTAGGGGGATCTCTCTATGTCCTCGATCTGAATGCCTGTTTTCCTCCCCAAGTTAGGGAAGTTCCCAGTTATGATTTATTCAAATACACTTTCTGGACTTCTGTCCCCTTCGACGCCCTCTGGAACCTCAATTAAACGTAGATTTTTCCTTCTGAGGCTGTCATTTATTTCCCTTAACCTTTCCTCAGGATCTTTTCATTGTTTTTCTCTTTTTTCCTCAGCTTCCTTCCTTGCCATCAACTTGTCTTCTATGTCACTCACTTGTTCTTCTACCTCATTAACCCTCATCGTTAGGACCTCCTGTTTGGATTGCATCTCATTTAATTGATTTTTAATTTCAGCCTGATTAGATCTAAATTCTGCAGTCATGAAGCCTCTTGAATCCTTTATGCTTTTTTCCAGATCCACCATAGGTTTATAATTGTGCTTCTGAATTGGCTTTCTGACATTGAATTGTAATCTAAATTCTGTAACTCTGTGGGAGAGAGTACTGTTTCTGATTCTTTTGTGGTGAGTTCTTCCTTCTAGTCATTTTGCTCATTGCAGAGTGGCTAAAAACACCTTGTACTGGAAAAAGGAGAAAAAGAGAAAAAAAAAGGGGGTGGTGGGTTAGGGAAACAAACAAAACCAAAAAACAAGGAGGGTTATTCTCTGATTCTATATACCGTAAATCCCTTGACCTCCCTTGGAAATTTCCAGCGCTGCTGGGTCAAGAACTTGCCCTTCCCTGTCCTTCCAGCTGGTCTTCTGGAGGAGGGGCCTGCTGTGCTGATTCTCAGGTGTGTGCACCTGGGGGAGCTCCCCAGACCCCTGCCAGGTGCACGGCTCTGTGGGAGCTGTTTATCCTGTGAGGCCCCGGTTCCCTGATGGCCCTGCTCTGTCCCAGGCACAGGGTGACACCAGGTGGAACATGGCAGTGGCCAGCTCTCCAGCCCTAGAGTCAGCTCCTGCAGTAACTACCACAGCTCCCAGTCTACATGGGCCTGGATGCTGGGGTGGGGTGGGGGCATTGATCTGCACAGCTGGGGGGTGCCCGGTGGCACGAGCATCCTCGCTGTCCTGTGTTCTCCTGGCCTCCACCTGTCCTAGGGGGAGCACCGGATCCTGGGCTGTGTCCCCCAGCACCCTGGGATCCAGGGTCTGCGCCACTGGAATCGCACTCCCAGGGCCGTGCAGCCCCTCCACGTGGAGCAAGAAGAATTTTTAATCAGAAAAATACGTGAAATGAATTGTCTCCTATCTCAAACTTAAAAACATTAAGTAAAGACAACTGAAGTTATTTTCAAGTATAGTTATAACAAAGGAAATAAATCCAAGAAGGAATTAGGTCAGTTTTTGAAATAAACTCCACTTGATTGGACTAGAACTTCCTATCAATTATTTTTTTACAAATGTTGCATATGCCATGATTTCATATATTTAATATTTATTATGAAACTTTTTGAAATAATTTTCCATTTCTGAACTTGTCATAGCCAAATACTAAAGAGAAAGACTTTCTATCATCTTACCAGGGAAACCTGCCTGTGAATGGTTTTTTGAAACATTAGAAAACACTGGCTGTAAGGTGAGATCAGCAAACTGATACTTTTTGTATATTTTTCGATTTAGTCAGTGAAGCCATGAAGCAGTGTGAAAGTGGATGTTATATCAAGGGCAAAGGAGCAAGAAATACCTAGCGGAATATTAGAAGAAATATCCTTCTTATTTAAGCTTCTTGTTTAAATAAATTTTAATCACTAAAATTTTAATCACTTAAATAATGTGTGAGAGGTATTCATTCATATGGCAATTTTTCCCCCCACTTCAACCATGTACCAAGTACTGAGTTAGGTAAATACCTAGCTCACAGTGGCAAATAAAACAGACACAGTGTCTGCCCTTATAGATCATATAGTATAGTAAAAGATCATTTAGTAAGAAAAGTAATAAACATATATTACATAAATTTGTGCTAAGTGCTAAATAGGGGAATAACCAAGTTACTTTGTTAGAGAAAAAAAGGGGGGGTGCAGAAGGAATTTTCAGCTTTCTATAAGAAATTTTGGACAGCCAACTGACAGGATCACTTTAAGTTCGCATATGAAGTTTGAGCTGGAACCGGCACTCCAGAGAGACAGGCAAAATTCTCCCATTGAAGGAACCACATGGCCAAAGGCCTGTAATTTGGAAAGATTGACAGCCTCCTACTGAGAGAAAAAGGCCAGCACAGCTAGTATTTGCCTCAAAATGTTAATAATATTGTTTGGGTTCATGAACATGAAAAAATGCTAATTCCTTAAGGACATTTTTTTAAATCTATTTATCTCAATAGTCTGCTCCCTTATACACTTGTCCAGAAAAGAACATGATTTAGTTTTCACCAAGATTGATATAAAATGATTTTAACTTAGAGGAAGGAAAAGACTATATATAGCTTTCCCCTATGGCTTCAACTCCAATCTGCAAAATTCCTTCCTCCAGCATTTTTTATTCTCATTACTTTTATATCTAAAATATTTTATAATCCTCTGTAATAATTAGCTGAGGTCTCAAAAACTAGTCTTTATCTTTCTCATGCATATACATTTATCCATCTTTTTGTTCCTCACTTCTTCAGAGTCAGATTCCACGACAGAAAAAGTATGACAGAAAAAGTAAAAACCCCTGTTATTCCAGGCAATCAGCCTCAGGTTCCACTAGTTCTTTCCACTACCTACTGACATTGCCAGTCACCCTATGACCTATAGAGAAATAACTGATGCCCTCCTTGAGAGTTTAAACCATTACACATGTAGTTTCAGAAAACAGGGACTATACTCCAATCCCTTTCTTTAAATATTACCTAGTAGAGCATCCTGTGCCCAATGGACACTATGCACTCTTGACTGATTCAACAATCCAACTGAGAGGATTATATATTTCTGGCAGTACCAAGAATCCAACACACTAAATACATCATCATGTGAGCCAAAGAATTGAATGAAGTAGCAAAGTATATTCTTGGCCACTGCTTGTTCCAGCAGTCATATATTTAATTTCAAATTTGGATTTATTTTTCTCTATTGTGAATGAACAAGACTCTCACTTAAAAATCAAGTCAACATTTTAATTAAAAATAATGTTTCCTTGAACCTGCAGTTGTACATTTGGGGACGGGGGGAACCATTGTTTTAACTTCGCTGGCATTTGATAGATTTTGAGGCAAATTTTGGCAAAGAACCATATACTTACATAACTATTTGGCATACCTCAAATGTAGCACTATTCATTCAGGAAAGCATATTGTGAAACAAACTTGGATTAAGAAAAAAACATCACGTGCAAATATCATAATGTGATTGTGGATTAGAGCTTTAGTCAAAAGTATGAGTGGTCAGTTGATTCAGAGGCCTGAGTTCCAACTCTCAACATTTGAAGTTCCATCTTGTTCTAACTTTCATAGGCCTTAACTAGAATGAGGGCTCCTGATTTCTCTGTATCTTGGAAAGGAATACTGAGGAGCGTCTACATATGAATTAAAGGTGGTAAAGCACTACTACTTAACTTTTGCAAAATAGGGGGCCCATGCTAGTGCTTTAGTTCTGACAAATGAGAATCATAGTATGGGATCTTGCCAAGAAGCCACCAAAGGTCCTGGAAAGCACTTGGCTGAATTCCAAAGAAACTCGAGTGAGTCAGCTTGTTAAAGGTGTAATACCTCCAAAAGAGAGAGGACTGGGTTCTAGGACCTCAACCCTAGCACTATTAGAGACCCTATTTCATTCCTATTTGTTTATAGAATGCTTGGTATGATAAATCACACTGAATTTGGATGTTATCACTTTGAAACTTAAATTACTATAGCATCGGTCATTTTTTAAAAGCCAGTTTCCTCATATTCTGAGGTTTCTCTTTTTTGAATAATATTGTTTCATCCTTTCCCCCAGTTGCTTCATGAGTGATTAAGCCATGGAGAATGTGTTGTTCTCCAAAGTCTTTCCTCTAATCACAGTAAGAGTAAAATGAAGAGAGTGAGCTACTTCCCTACCCTGGATGTTTATTTCCAGACTTTCCTAGAGGAGGTCAGGCATGTTCCTTTGGTGTTGGTGCATTAGGCAATGTTTGCAGGAATAGTAAGAGTCCCTGAAAGGAGAAACACCTAATCATTCCCTGAAGTCTCCCCACCTCACTTAGGAGACTTGCTAATATGAGGTCTCTCTCTACCTTTTCAAGAATATTCTTCTTCTTTTCAAAACTTACACAATGGGATTATACCTGATAGTCCATGCCCAGTACTTTCCCCTAAGAATAGCTTGGCATTTTGACCTTGAGATCTGGATGATCTCTCCAACTACTGGGGGATAATCATTGGGGTAACTCAAACTCATCTCATCAAATAAAACCCTTTATTCCCCCCAAAGGGATCTATCTCCTGGATTTTCCATTTTAGTTTGTGGTCCCACCATCCACTCAAACTGGAAAGCTGGGCATCATGCTGGATTCCTCCTCTGCACCAGTCTTCACATCTAATGACTCATCAAGGCTCCTTGGCTTTACCTCCTATATATGAATCAATTCCCTCTCATTCCCTGCTAGCTCTTGTCCTGCTTTGTTTCCTCATCTCTTGCCCAAATGCCTGTAATAACCATCAAATACATGTCCCTGTCTGTTGCAGAATGGCTCTGGAGTAGCCCATCCAAGGCCTCCAAGCCCA
Source organism: Canis lupus dingo (assembly GCF_003254725.2). Classification (NCBI taxonomy): domain Eukaryota; kingdom Metazoa; phylum Chordata; class Mammalia; order Carnivora; family Canidae; genus Canis; species Canis lupus. The sequence continues at coordinate 21,501,571 of NC_064274.1, read as the reverse complement.
CCCATGGCAGTACCCAAACTGAGCATTCTCCCTTTCCATTCTTTAATATACAAACAGGCTTTCTGAGTGTAAAGGAGAAAGCATCACCAACCTCCTCATACCACATTAACTCCCGTCAGGCCCCAGAGCAGGATCCCTCACAGTCCCAGTGTAGACAGGATGTGTAAAGTAGAGAGGGCATGCCCAGTCCATTGTGGACCAGCTCTGCTTGGGCCCCACTTTGTTCCTATTCAGGTGGGAGAGAGAACGAGGCCTCCACCTGAAAAGGATGGATAGAATGCCAAGTGCAGGTGCACCCTGTGGCTACAGCTCAGACCACACTGATGTCTTCTCCTTTCCATCACAGCAGGGACTCATTGTTCCTTTTCCCTTAGGGAAGAGCTTTCTCTTTCCCTGGCTTATTTCCCCTGAAACACAACAGAGAATTCAGGGTCTAGGTACCATAGACTTAACTGCTTTCTTTCATTGGAAACAAACTCAGTAATGCTTTGGGAATCATGACATTCTTCTAGTTAGATTTACTGAGTTTTTAAATTTAATTTTACTAGTAATCACCAAAAACATAGCCTGTATGACCTTCTTAATTGTCCCTAATCTTTGGAAATTGTCAATACTTAATGAGCAATATTGCTATTCTATTACCTTTCTCCAAGGTAATTACAAGGAGAACTTTAGGAAATTCCATTTACCTTATTTCTTGTACTTTCCATGCTTTTCCCCACAGTCCCCAGGTGAGGCATCTTAAAGGCAAATCTGATTACATCATTTCTTTACTTAAAATCCTTCATAAACTAAACTTTGTTCCATATGAGAATGAATTAAAGATTCTGTGTGATGGGCCGGCTGACCTCCCACCACCCCCTGTACTACCTGACAGGTTCAGGCAGCACTAAAATGCCTGAGTTCTCTCCTGCACACATCATGCTTGGGTTTCTTCTTCCCGGTTTTCTCTCTTGCTACTCCTCCTCCTAGAATATTCTCCCATCCTGCCCCCTTGGCTTAGCAAATTCCTGCTTAGTCATCAGGATTCAGGTTAGTCTTCACTCCTCCAGAATGTCTCCTCTGACCTCAGTGCTTGTCCACTCACTCATTAACCTGGGTATGATTCTGTCATTGAGCACGCGATGGTACATGGTAGCATTCTGTTTATGGGCCTGTTCCTTCATGACTATTCGTCTCTCTCCAGCCGCCAGCAGAGAGGCTAACAAGATTAGATGCCCAGTAGTGTTTCTTAAGTAACAAATGCAATGGAAGGTTTGGAAGGTTCTCATTCCAATGAGGACTGGTCTCCTCTGCAGGTCTTAGAAAGGAATTGAGGGCGGCAGTATCTAGTGAGGCCAAAAGTTAAAACTGAGTCTACTATCAGATTAGAAAGACAGATAAGACATAACTGCTCCTTTTTGCAGGTACTTTGGGACACTCTTCCAGCTGCCTTGTTGTTTCTCTTTTATAGTAGAGTTGGAGACAATGAAGTCATAGCCAAAAACTTTGTCCTTGATGGAGACACCCAACCCTAAAATGTTGGACCAGCTGTGCAACTTACACAAAGCACATCCTTACACAAAGCACACATATGTCCTGCACAGTCTAGAAACTGCTTTAGGAATAAAAGCAAATGTACAGAAAATGGTCTGTTAATATGTAATTGTATGTAAATCACATTCGAGCTTACAAATGACATCAGAGGCTGAGAACTTTGAGCCAGTATGCTTATATGCCCACTATGCCTTCAAGTCTTTCTTTTTCTACTGTATTTACATTTATTAGTAATAAATTAATCTCATTTAATCTCACTGAATTTATCCCATTAGTCCATTTTAAATCCAATTCCCCCACATAATTCCTTACCCAATAATAAGTTACAAACAAATAAATGTAGGTTGAAAGAATGGTTTAGTTCAGTCATCTCTAGGTGTTTACTTTGATGGTTGCTGTACTTGCCATTTTACATTCTTCTCTTTGTTCCTTACATTGGTGAGCTTCTAACTAGTAAGCCAGAAACTAGAATTTTCATCACAATTGCGCTCATGCTGAATAGTCACTGTTTATTGACTTGTCTGGTGAACAACTCAAGGGCAGGAGCTCTATCAGTCAGGATCCTAGCAGGAAATAGTATACACAGTCTAATTAGAGTTTCACTGAAGAAAGTTTAATAACATTTTTTTCAGAGGTGCAGCTAGAATTAGCCACTCCAACAAGGAGTGATGAAGCATCTAATGTCTCATTACAGTACGAAACTGCAATTGCTTCTAAGCCTGAAGGGCAAGAACAAGTAAGAGTGACCAGAATGTAGCAAGAGCTGGAACTACAGGCAGAGCAGCAGCCACAGGCAAAGGAAACAGTCACTTCCAAACCAGGATGGGCAATGAGGAAGATAGGGAACGAACATCCAACCTCTCTTTTCTCCTGCCCTCCGATCTTGTGCTGGTAACCTCCTTAACTCAACCTAGCCAGAATGCAGAGGCCAAGTGGGCCTAGTGTTCCTGCTGTAGGGATCAGTCTCCTGGGGGCATAGACCAAGTCACAGCACAGATCTGCAGGGGCCAGCAGAATAGCACAATCAAGGACATAGGCCCCATTCCTCATTTTCTCCCTGATACTTAGCACTGTACTTTTCATCCGGGTCCCAATAAATATTTAGTAAATAAATTATTCTCTTTAAGTATTTACCAATAAACTAGGCTAATCCAAAAGTGACGGAATTGCTGGTGAAACTATTCAACAACCAAAAATTGGTTGACCTGACCCAAGGCCTGTTTTCCATCACTGGTTTCATTAAAGATTCACCACCCATCTGCCTTTCATTATTATTACCCCCTCATAGACTTCAAGTTTTAAGACAATTTGTCTGTCAAACATAATTTTAAAGCAACTATTATTAATCAAATCCACACATTGTCACCCAGCTTCTAATTAGCATAAAACACCTAAGATTACCACACTGAATTTATATAGCCCAACCAAAAGAAAAGCGATTTGACCTTTTAAGCTCTGTAATTTTACCAAGAAAAAGACACATGTTTTTTAATATCTGAAATAGGTCTTTACTCCTGTTACTTCCTTCTCAAAGTTTCAAGACCCTCTAAGATCAAGAAATGAAATTTGATAAACTGGTGTCCTGTAGAATTAAAGCCAACATGAAACTTATAACTGGCTTTGTGATGACCACTTCACCCTTTATATGAATGTACTATATATTTATATATGAACTTATTTAGCTATAGAGTAATTCGCTGCTTAAAGGAAAAGATTTGTGTCATGAAGAAACAAAGTATCCATTTTCTCCACCATGATGACCCACCAATCTATGAAATACATGTGGATCTCTAAACAGGGCATCTGGTTCCACAGTTTCTCAAATTACCCTCATCACTCCTGTAGCTGGATCCATCTTATTTCACACAGTTTCTTTCTCTATAAGATGGGAATAAAAAAAAATTACTCTTTGGGAACAAGGTTGTAATTTTATGTATTTTTTATGGCACTATGAGTTAAGCTTCAAGATAACTTTTATATTACACTTTTCAGATTCTAGAAAGATACAAAACCATATTCAGTTTTCAGAGTTTTATAGGTATTATAAGCTCATGTTAGGTAACATATTAAGTTTGCACTGTGTTTCAGATCTAGTATTGATAGGTCTCTCTCTTGAACTTTGTATCCACAATTCACTTTTAGGGAGAACCAAGAACATAAGTATTTTCGTCATTAACCATAAATTTCAATGGTTAATCCTGTGTATGATTAGCTTAGCTTCTATTTATCCAAAGTTCAGAAATATGGTAGATATCATCAGAACAAAGTTTGTTTAGTTTTAACAAGTATTTTCAAATGTTCAGCTTATACCAGCAGACTCCAAAGCCTACGGTGGGTGATGGTCCAGTGAGGCCAAAGAAAAGACCTGGGTATAGTGACAGAGATAGATTAGGGAAACTTAGATACAGCGAGTCTCAGAGTAGCCAAATGGATAAAGAATCCACTGCTGGGATCTATGTGCAACTAGTTTTTATATCATAACAACGTAACCAAGCAACTGTCAGTGGCCCTTCCCCTCCCTGCACTGCCAGCATTTCCAAGAAGATCAAGGCCTGACACTTGGACATTCTTCATTGCAAGCTAGACAGTGCCACTCCCAGAGCCCTTGACCCTGTACACTGAATAATATGCTTTGCTGCACATTCTGCTTGATGGGAACATAGAGGGAGGACAGGATCTCTATGTTTTTCAAGATTGTGATTAACAGAAGCATTTAGGGTGTGCTTGCACAAACCAGCTATCTAGCATGTACCATACACCAAAGTGAGGCTCAAAGTACAATCAGAGATCCAGAGGAGGAGGGTCCCTTTACTTTGGTCACAGTGAAAGAATGACACATGTTCATTGCATGTGGATATGGTGTCTTTGATCTTTTTGGTTTCAGCTGCTTACCACATGGCAAAAATGACTGTGACAGAAAACTAAACTGGACTTTTTTTGAGGGGAGGGGGGATGACTGTGTATAGCAAAATTGCTGGCCTTGTTCTCCTCTGAGAACATGAGTTTGGCTAAGTAAAGAAGAGTTTCACAGGGCTGGTGAGGTTGGGAGTCGGGGAAGCAATGCCCTTCTGAGGAAATAAGGATATGCAGGTGATATGCACATAATTCTCCATCAAGGTGAAGGACCATTTCTATTGGCCTTTGATCTTTTGGGTGCTTATGACTTTGAAGCCCCTGTGTAACACTGGGGACAGAGAGGAAGACTGCTTAATGTCCAGTCACTGCACAGGCCATAAGCGTGGGTCACGCGACTGTCTTGGCTATTTATGTGTTTGGGATATAGCCCAAGACTATTTCCTGTGAGGCCTCCTGCTGCCTCGAATGAAAAATATATTTAGAAATAAAAAGAATATTAAGAATTTGAATTTATGAGATTTATTAAAATTAAAAATTTTACTATCAAGCATTGTCATGCTTTTCTACCTATAAGGAAAATGCAAAGGTCCTTGCATTTTCTACTTTTTTCAATAACTACTTACCTTTACTGAGTCTGAATTCCCTCATTTATAAATTGGCAATAATAAAGTTGTGGGGCTATTAGAGATTATGTCAGCCCAGCAGAGTGCCTGCCACTGAGTGGACACTCCATATATGGTAGAAATGATCACAGCCTATGCTCCCCTTCACCTCTCCTAGCTCTTCACACCTCCTCCCTGTGCTCTTTGCAGGGTCAGAGTCCACTGCTCCCTCAACAGCCCCTCCAGTCTCCTCTCCAAGGTGTCTAGTAAACATTTGTCTCTCCTTTCTCTGAGTTTCTGTCACAAAACTGGCATCAGAGTTGCCGTAGTCTCCAGCTCATTGGTATGTTTTAAGCTGTCTAATTCATCCCTCGCACCATTCTTGCATCCTTTGCTTCCTGCCCTCCTCCCTCTCCAAACAAACACACAGTCTATTCTCAACCAAAGGACAAAAGAATGCTATTAAAATAGCTGTCAGATCAGGAAATGCCTCTGCTTAAAACCTTCCTGTGGCTTTCCATCTCAATTGGAATAAAAGCTGAAATCCCCTCAAAATGACCTCGATACTCCCATGATTTTGCTCTCCACCACATTGCTTCTCTGGCAGCCTCCCTTTCACTCCCAGTCCTGCTCACTGTGCCCCATCCTCATGGCTTCCTTACTACTCCTCAAGCCTTCCAGGCAGACTCCCACCTCTGCACCCCTTTGTCTGGAATGATCTTCCCTGTGCCTCCTTCAACTCTGTCAAGTCTATGCTAAAATGGAATATTCTAAGGGAGACCTTCCCTAACCATCCTATTTGAAGTTTATGCACATCTCTCCCAGGACATTCTTGGTCACTTTCCAGTTTTATTTTCTTCTCAGCATGTATCACTAACTTATGTGACTGATATATCGTCTCTCTTCTCTGTAAGTCCTCACAAGAATTTGAGTCACATGGGGACAGATGTTTTTCTTAGAACAGTACCCAATATGCATCATATATTCTATCTGTTCACCCAAAATGAACTTGTGGGAAGGTACTATGATGGGACAACTGTGGGTTTTGGATTCCCCATTCCCGTTCTGCCACTGACTGTCCTTTGGAACAGTTACTTAAACTTATAGCTTCAGGTCCCTCATGTGTGAAAGAGAAGCATAATAGTAATTATCTTGTAGCATTTTGATGATGGTCTCTCAAGATGGCAAGGTCTTTCCAGTTGTAAGAGAAACTCACTCCCAGTGTCTATTTACTAATGCTTTATCTATGGTTGTCATTTCTTCCATTACAGGCATGCTTTCTCCATGCAATGGGTGGTTGGGATACAGACAGCTCAGGACTCATGCCATTCCAGGATGGCAGTCCCAAAAGAAAGAAAACTTCTCTAAGAATCTTTGCCTTAAAATCCCAAAGACGAGCTCAAACAAGGGTGTCTGGGATCATGTGCCACTCCCAGAGCCAATATCTTTGGCCAGAAGGATGTGAGGGTGTAATTGACCAGGTCTGGGTCTTGTGCTCACCCTATGGCCAGGGTGCTGTAGAGGCAGCTCCATTGGGAAAATGTGGTCAGGGAAGAGTAATTCCCAAATGAAGGCGATTAAATTTAAAAAGAAGGAATAATATAGTGTTCCAAATTAAATAAAACAGATGTCCCTGACAAAGCAAGACTGTATTAATTCATGGAATTCAAAGAATGATAAATAATCAAACAATGACTAGGATGGAAAGCACCTGGACCTCAACAGTGATCAACAGAACTTGATTTCAGTGCAAACTTCACCTTTAGCATTTTATCTGCTTTATATGAGTTAACTTCTCTTTCCTTCACTGAAGTCTGGATTTCTGGATACATAGTGAGAGTTAGTAACATTTCCACCACAAATTCATGCCCTCTTCATAGATGGGTTGATATGGGAACAGAGGACTTAGGCAATTCTGAGAAGCAGAAGACTTGGGCATGTGTGTTCCCTTTATGCTCCTTCTGCCTCTTTTCTCTCTCTCCTGAATCTTAGCCAGCCTTGCTGGGTGCACAAAATTTATTATCCAAACAAGTATAATTTTAAGAGTGATTGGCTATCTTACTAATTATGCTGAGACAAACCAACAGCACCCCAGAAAAACTAAGACATGGTTTTTCATTCTCACTCTCACTCTCTGTCTCCCTTAAGACCTGTTCAAGAGGTTTTGTAACAGTTACTTACATCTCTATATGAATCAAAATACTTTCTCTCCCAGGGAAATTTTAAGTTACATCAAAAAATAAATAATTTTATTTCTTTTGTGAAGGAACTAGAAGGGATTGACTTTTTTACATTTAATTTTATAGGAGTTTTAAAAGATACTTTATGATTCCATGTCTTTAATCAAAGACATTCCTGCTGCCAGATAAAGGTGTGTGTGTGTGTGTGTGTGTGTGTGTGTGTGTGTGTGTTGGTTTTGGTTTTGACTTTTTTTCTCCATTATGGGACCCTGATCACAGCTGAATACAGGAAGATAAAGCCAACTCAATGACTGTTAGAGCAATAATAAATATTTCACTGATCAACCTCATAATGCATATATAGGCTTTTAAAAAACTTTTTTGAATATAACTGACATACAGTAAACTACACAGATATAGAATATGTAATTTGATAAGTTTTTATGCATAGTCACAACAAAGATAATAAACATATCCATAACCCCTACAACACCCTTGTGCCTCTTAATAATTCCATAGTCCTCCCTCCCTGCCCTCTCCCAACCAATGTAACAAGTGATCTTATTTCTGTCACTTTAGATTTTCCTTCTGCTTAAAGGATTTTCTTTAATATTTCTTATATCATGAGTCTTATGGTGAATTCTCTGAGTTTTTATGTGCTGAAAATAGTCTTTTTTTTAAATTTTTATTTATTTATGATAGTCACAGAGACAGAGAGAGAGAGAGAGAGAGAGAGGCAGAGACACAGGCAGAGGGAGAAGCAGGCTCCATGCACCGGGAGCCCGATGTGGGATTCGATCCCGGGTCTCCAGGATCGCGCCCTGGGCCAAAGGCAGGCGCCAAACCGCTGCGCCACCCAGGGATCCCTGAAAATAGTCTTTACTTACCCTTCAATTTGGAAAGATTTTCAGTGGTACAGAAAACTGGATTGAAGGGTTTGTTTTTGTTTGTTTTTGTTTTTTTCATTCAGTGCTCTGAAGATATTGTTGTACTTTCTTCTTTCTTGTGTTGTTTCCAACAGGAAATCTGCTTTGCTTTTTTTGTTCTTCTGAACATGACCAATCTTTATTTTCTGGCTATTTTAAAGATCTTCTTTTTATCATTTGAGCAATGTGATTATGATATGCCTTGGCATAATTTTCTCCATGTTTCTTGTTCTTGGTGTTTATTGAACTTTTTAGACCTGTGGGTTTATAGTTCTCAGCAAATATGGAGAATTGCCAACCATTTTGTCTTCAAATATGATAATCTCCCCCACTTTTTTTTTCCTGGGACTACAATTACACATACATTAGGCCTCTTGAAGTTAACTCACTTCTCACTAATGCTTTCTTCATTTTTTCCCCTGTACTTAATTCTGGATAGTTTCTCTCTCTCTCTCTTTCTTCAAATTGACTAATCTTTTCTTCTGCAACATCTAATCTGCTTTTAGTCCCGTCTAGTGTATTTTTCATGCCAGACATCTAAAAGTTCAATTTGTATCTTTTTTTATTGGTAAAAAACATAAAATTTACCATCTTAATCATTTTTAAATGTATAGCTCTGTAGTATAAACTATATTTACATTGCTGTACAACAGATCTCCAGAACTTTTTCATTTTGCAAATCTAAAACTCTATGCCCATTAAACAACTCCTTTTTTCCCCCATGGTAAGTAACATTATAGTTTCTATTTCAATGTATTTGGCTACTTTAGAAACCTCATGTAAGTGTAATCTTACAGTTATTGTCCTTTTGTGACTGGCTGATGTCACGTAGCATAACATCTTTAAAGTTCATCCATGTTGTAGTATGTGACAGGATTTCCTTCCTTTTTAAGGCTGCATAGCATTCCACTGTATATGTACTACATCTGTTTACCCATTCATCTGTCAATGGACACTTAGGTTACATCCATCTCTTGGCTATTGCGAATAGTGCTGCCATGAACATAAGCATCCAAATATTTGAGACCTTGCTTGCAATTCTTTGGATATATGCCCAGAAGTGAGATTGCTGGATCATATGGTATTCTATATTTAAGTTCTTTAGGAATTGTCAGTTTTTCATAGCATTTGTGCCATTTAATAATTCCACTAATAGTGCACAAGATTTTCAGCTTCTTCACATCACTGCCAACACTTGTTATTCTGTTTTAATAGTAACCATCCTAATTGATATGAGTGATATCTCTTTGTGGTTTTTATTTTTAATCCTGATGATTAATCATGTCTCCTCCAAAGAATAAAAAAAAGGAACATTTTCCAAATCATAAAGCTAGCATAACAATAATAATACCAAAATCTATTAGAGCATCACAGAAAACAGGAAAATTGCAGCTGACTCTTACAAAAAATGGATGGAAATATTCCAAACAAAATAAATTCAGCATAATATAAAAAGGATAATAAGGCTAAGTAGATTTATTCAAGGATGAGAAATTGGTTTAGCATTGAAAGTCAATGTACCCCAGCACATTAACAAGAAAAGAGAAAGTTATATGATGATCTTGATAGATGCAGAAAAGCATATGATAAAATTCAAATTCCAATTATGATAAAAACTCCTAGCAAAATATGAATTAAAGAAAATTTTCTTATTCTGATAAAGAATACCTACCCTACAGTAAGCATTATACTTAATAATGAATTATTGAGACTGACAATGAGGCAAGAATACTTATATAAACACAATTTCTATTCAACTTTTAGTGGAACCCCTACTCATTGCAAGGATGTGAAAAAAGAAATACAGTGGTTAAGAATCAGAAAGGAAGAAATAAAGCTTTCATTATTCCTAGATAGCATATGTGTAGAAAATCTAAAAGAATCTTCAAATTATTAAAATAGGGGAATTTAGAAAGATCACTGATGCAAAGTAAATATATTTCTGTATACCAGTGACAGACAAAATGAAATTAAAAATAAATCTACATATCACAGTTATGGAAAGACAATCCAGTAGAACTAATTTAGGAAATCCATAAATAGACTTAAAAATGCCTAACAATTTAGTATATAATAATCAAAATTTTAATAAATGCTAAAAGGACAGATAACTCTATAATTTATATCTAGATAATACTCCTACTTGATCATATTCCTACTCATTCCATATATCTAAATAAGTACCAGAGAGATTAAGATTTATACGTATATACCCCAATTAATATTAGAAAACACATGCTAAAGCTAAAAAAAGGGCCCTAGAAAAATTTTAACTGCTGATGACAAGTTGGAAAAATTTTCAAATTAAACAAAAATGGTTAATATATTTTCTAGGATGTTTTCTTGCATATCAGTAAGGAAAAGACAAATCCCTCAAAGAAAAATAGGCCAAGGAAATAAATTAATAATCTATGGAAGAAAAACAAATGGTCAATTAGTACAAAAAAAATTAAACCTCAGTACTTAAGAAAATTAAAACTAAACCAATCAAAGAAAGAAAGATTTCAAAAACTGAAAAGACTAATTTGGGTTTGAATGTAGGAATCAGAGATTCTAACATATAGCTCAAAAATTATGGCATATCTATACAATAAAATACTCTTTAGCAACTCAAAAAATCATAGATGGACATTTGCCAACATGAAAATATTTTCAAAAAAAAAAAGGAAAATATTTTCACAACTATTGTGACATGAATTTAAAAAGTCCCAGAGTATAAGTCATATAAAATTACGTGTACAAAGATTCTGGAAGCAAATAGACCCAGATGTTATTCACGGTTATCTCTGGCATTGAATTTTATTCTTTTTATTATCAGCATTTTATATTTCTATAATAAGCGTGTACTATTTCCCAATAAATTTAATGTCAATAATAAAGGAAACTTTATGCTTTGTTTGCAATGTCTATTAAGGATAAACATTTCTGAGGAAATTATCTGCTGCAAATATTACTGATATCTGCAACAGTTCCTTAACATTAACAGAAAACATTGTCACTGGCACTGATTCCACTGGAAATCATGTGTAGTGCACACATTTACTTTGGATGTTTAGTTTCATTGGAATTCTTTGTGATAAGGCAATTCTCACAAATTTGATAATATTGTGGGTTTTATTAGGTGTGATTTTCTCTTAAGTGCTCTTATAAGAGAAGACATGGAGAACTCACTCTAACATGTGAGGGCACAAGGAAAAAGTAGTCATCTATGGGCCAGGAAGGCGGCTCTCACAAGGAACCAAATTAGCACCTTGACCTTGGACTTCTCAGCCTCCAGAACTATGAGAGATAAATGTCTGTTGTGTAAACCACTCCATCTGTGTAATTTTGTTATGGCAGCCCAAGCTAAGTGGTGAAGTATTTGCTTAGGTAAGTGTTTGGCTGGTTCTGCAGCCTCTATCACAAGAAATAGGATATTACAAAAGTCCGTTTGATAAATACTATCTATGGTGAAAAAACTAACACTGTACCTGATCACTGAAGAGGAAATTGGCATTGCCTATAAACTAACATCCACAGGAAACTACTATAAACATCAAATTAATTATGCTTGCATCTTGGTGTTGTTTTTGGTCATCTCCTACAACTGCTGCTAAAAACAAAATTCCCCTTTGGAAGAGAACTTCATTATTTTTAGAATTATAATAATAACCTTTCAGACAGGCAGGTTTAGGTTTGACTCAGCATTGCTACTTTTCCAGCTATGTGACTTCACAAGAGTTATTTAATCTATCTGAACCCCAATTTATATGTAGTATAGAGAAAATCGTAACTACTTTAGTTTTTTTTTGTTTTTCTTAATGCATCTTTTTTCAGACTTTTATTTTAAAAATCATAGCTATTTTAAAGTGATGTTATAAGCAGTCAATGAGATGGTATTTGTTAAATGTGACTGGCACATGGTAAATTCTCAACAAGGTCTATTCCCTTTCATGGCCACCCATTTCTTCCACCTAACCAGAACATGCTCCAACCTGTACCTCAATAATAAAAGCATTGGTGGTAATTAGGGGTTTGAGCATGGACTCTTCTTTTCCATTTTAATTCTGCTTCTCTAATTATGAATATTTATAGCTTCTTAAGAAAAGCAGTATTTCTACTGTAGGAACTTCTACACCATATACACACCTCACAATACTTTTGTACAAGGCTAGGGGATTTTTATAAGCCACAATTTTGATCCTTTCACTTTAATACTGAGAACTTTCAATGGCCTCCCTCTTTTGAAAAAAATAAATGCTATCTCTTTAAAATAGTGTTTAAAATACAGTTGACCTTTGAACAACACAGGTTTGAATTGTGCGGGCCCATTTATATGTGGGGTTTTTTTTGAACAAATACAAGACAGTACTGTATTTAATTTTCTTTTTTTTTTTTAATTTTTTATTTATTTATGATAGTCACAGAGAGAGAGAGAGAGAGAGAGAGAGAGAGGCAGAGACACAGGCAGAGGGAGAAGCAGGCTCCATGCACCGGGAGCCTGATGTGGGATTCGATCCCGGGTCTCCAGGATCGCGCCCTGGGCCAAAGGCAGGCGCCAAACCGCTGCGCCACCCAGGGATCCCTGTATTTAATTTTCTTTATGATTTTCTTACCATTTTCTTTCCTGTAAATTATTTTATTATAAGAATATGGTATACAATACATATGCATTAGACAGCTGTTTGTTATCAGTAAGGCCTCGGATCAGTAGCTAAGTTTTGGAGAGTCACAAGTTATATGTGGAAGAGTGGCAGGGGATCTGGTGAGACTGCTGCCATCACTACTGCTCTTCGCAGCCCACTGTTATAGTATTGCTGCTGGACTCTTCCCTCCCTCCTCACCCCGCCCCCCACCACCATCAGGATGATATGAGACTTGAAAGAAGACGATGCATACAAAATCATCTAGGGTGGAATTTACTTAGGTCATGATTGATATTGTTGACTCAGCCCGCTCATACAGCCACTCTGCACTGAACAAAATGATTAGAAGGAAGAACTCACTGCAAAAGAAAGACTCAGAAACAGTACTCTCTCCCACAGAGTTACACAATTTGGATTATAATTCAGTGTCAGAAAGCCAATTCAGAAGCACAATTATAAAGCTACTGGTGGCTCTGGAAAAAAACATAAAGGATTCTAGAGACTTCATGACTGCAAGATTTAGATCTAATCAGGCCGAAATTAAAAATAAGTGAGATGCAATCCAAACTAGATGCTCTAACTGATAGGGTTAATGAGGTGGAAGAGAGAATGAGTGACATAGAAGACAAGTTGATGATAAGGAAGGAAGCTGAGGAAAAAAGAAAAAACAATTAAGAGACCACGAGGAAAGGCTTAGGGAAATAAGCAATAACCTGAGAAGGGAGAATTTACATATAATTGGGGTTCCAGAAGATGCCAAGAGGGAGAGAGGGCCACAAAGTATATTTGAACAAATCATAGCTGAGAACATCCCTAATTTGGGAAGGGAAACAGGCATTCGGATCCAGGAGATAGAGAGGTCCCCCCAAAAAATAAAAAAAACTGTTCAACACCTCGACATTTAATAGTGAAGCTTGCAAATTCCAAGGATAAAGAGAAAATCCTTAAAGCAGCAAGAGAAAAGAGATTCTTAACTTATGTGGAGAGAAATATCAGATTAACAGCAGACCTCTCCACAGAGACCTGGCAGGCCAGAAAGGGCTGGCAGGATATAGTCAAGGTCCTAAATGAGAAGAACATGCAGTCAAGAATACTTTATCCAGCAAGGCTCTCATTCAGAATAGGAGAGATAAAGAATTTCCAAGATAGGCAGAAACTGAAAGAATATGTGACCACCAAACCAGCTCGGCAAGAAATATTAAGGGGGACCCTGTGAAAGAAAGAGGAAGCCCAAAGAAATAATCCACAAAAACAGGGACTGAATAGGTATTACAATGACACTAAATCCATATCTTTCAATAGTAACTCTGAACCTGAATGGGCTAAATGATCCCATCAAAAGACAGGGTTTCAGACTGGATAAAGAAGCAAGACCCATCTGTATGCTGTCTACAAGAGACTCATTTTAGACCTAAGGACACCTTCAGCCTGAAAATGAAAAATTGGAGAACCATTTACCATTCAAATGGTCCTCAAAAGAAAGCAAGGGAGGGCAGCCTGGGTGCATCAGTGGTTTAGCACTGCCTTCAGCCCAGGGTGTGGTCCTGGAGATCTGGAACTGAGTCCCACATCAGGCTCCCTGCATGGAACGGAACCTGCTTCTCCCTCTGCCTGTGTCTGTCTGTCTGTTTGTCTGTCTCTCTCTCTCATGAATAAATAAATTAAATCTTTTTTTTTTTTTTTAAAGAAAGCAGGAGCAGCAATCCTCATCTTTAAATATAAGTTTATCCCAAAGATTATAGTAAGAGATGAAGAGGGACACTATATCATACTTAAAGGATCTAGCCAACAAGAGGACCTAAAAATCATGAATATTTATGCCCCAAATGTGGGAGCTGCCAAGTATATCAATTAATAACTGAAGTAAAGACATACTTAGATAATACACTAATAGTAGGAGACTTCAACATGGCACTTTCAGCAAATGACAGATTTTCTAAGCAGAACATAACCAAAGAAATGAGGGCCTTAAATGATACACTGGACCAGATGTATTTCACAGATATATACAGAATTTTCTGAACACAACTGAATATACTTTCTTCTCAAGTGCACATGGAATTTGATCCAGAATAGGCCACATACCAGGTCACAAATCAGGTCGCAGCTGATATCAAAAGATTGGGATTGTCCCCTGCATATATTCAGACTACAATGCTTTGAAACTAGAACTCAATTACAAGAAGATATTTGGAAGAAACTCAAACACATAGAAGTTAAAGAGTATCCTACTAAAAGATGAATGGGTCAACCAGAACCAGGTCAACTAGAAAAGAATTAAAAAGATTCATGGAAACTGATGAAAATGAAGAAACAGCCATTAAAAATCTTTGGGATAGAGCAAAAGCAGTCCTAAGAGGGAAATACATCGCATTACCAGCTTCCTTCAAAAAATTGGGAAAAACTCAAATACACAAGCTAATCTTGCACCTAAAGGAACTGGAGGAAGAACAGCAAATAAAACCTATACCAGGCAGAAGAAGGGAGATAATAAAAATTCAAGCAGAAGTCAATGCAATAGAAACCAGAAGAACTTTAGAACAGATCAAAAAAAACAGGAGTTGGTTCTTTGAAAGAATTAATAAGATAGATAAGCCCAACCAGCCCTATTAAAAAGAAAAAGACGCAAATTGATGAAATCATGAAGAGGAGAGATCACAACCAATACCAAGGAAATACAAATGATTTTAAAAACATATTATGAGCAGCTATATGCCAACAAATTACATAATCTAGAAGAAATGGATGCATTTCTGGAAAACCACAAGTTATCCAAACTGGAACAGGAAGAAACAGAAAACGTGAACAGGCCAATAACCAGGGAGGAAATTGAGGCAATCATCAAAAACCTCCCAAGACACAAAAGTCCAGGGCCAAATGGCTTCCCAGGGGAATCCTATCAAACGTTTAAAGAAGAAATAATACATAATCTACTAAAGCTTTTCGGAAGGATAGAAAGGTATCGAATACTTCCAAACTCATTCTATGAAGCCAGCATCACTTTAATTCCAAAGCCAGACAAAGATCCCACCAAAAAGGAGAATTATAGACCAATATCCCTGATGAACACAGATGCAAAAATTCTCCTCAAGATACTAGCCAATAGGATCCAATAGTACATTAAGAAGATTATTCACCATGACCAAGTGGGATTTATCCCGGGGATGCAAGGCTGGTTCAACACTCATAAAACAATCAACATGATAGATCATATCAACAAGAGAAAAAACAAGAACCATATGATCCTCTCAATAGATGCAGAGAAAGCACTTGACTTTCTCTGCTGAAGAGTTTTGATCAGGAATGGATCCTGTATTTTGTCAAATCACTCTTATTGACAAAGTCCTAAGTCCTGTTTTGGCATTGCTTATGAAAATCCCCTAAATGGAGGCCAAGGCTTCCTGGCACAAGTATATAATGGTTATTTTTTTCCCTTTGTGGGGACAGATGTGATTAATAGCTTTTGTTTTCTATTTTTCTCAAGCAAAATATGGCAAGGGCTGGACTCTATTCTGACATACATTGAATATCTAGAGTAAAAGGGGTACACATTTGTGTACATAATATAAACATAATATAAACTAATATAAACATAAAATAAACATAATATAAACTTTCTATGTAATATGCTTTCTATGTAATGTGCAGCTATCATTTCAACATTCTCTTTGTTTAGAAAATCAAATATATTTATCTCTTATTTGTCTGTAAAAATTAGCAAGAAGCTTGTCCTTTGTATCCTAAATCAGAGCAGAAAAATGTTGTGATTAAATGCCACTATGTATATATATGATTTGCCCTGAAGAAGTAATAAAAGGAAACAGAACACTCTCCTCCTCTATCCTTCCTGGGAAGGTGATCAGCTTCTCCCAACAGGCACTCAGCTGTAAGTGGCAAGTAAAACTCTTCTGTGGTCTTCTCACTAACAAGTGAGCTATACTTGCTCTGGGTGTCAGTTTGTAAGGCAGTTAAAAACTTCCACTTTCAAGGACAGGGTTGGGCACAGCACAGTACTAGCGGAGTAATAACTGGCTTCTCCACCAGTGTAGAGAACAATGACAAAGCTACAGGTGGGTGAAGAATATGATTTATAATCTATATAAGAAAAAGATCAATTGAATCACTTTTGCCACCAGACATATATGTCTTGGCCTGTACTTCCCACAAAGTTGTGGGAAGTATTTTCTCTACTTCCTTAACTTAAATATCTAGGTTATAATCTTTCTTATTAAAGAATTAAAGCTTTTGCCTATGAATACAGTTGAGAGCATCTTACAAACTTTGGTATATAGCCTTCTAAAAAGTCCATTTTATTTTTAATGTCTTCTTTGAAACAATAGCTGGTAGTTTTTGTTTGTTGATTTTTGTTTGAATCTGTGCAATTAAATTTTAATCTAATTTTTCAACTATATGACTTGTACAATTCTGCTCTTCAGAGTTAATAGGAGTTTTGTTATAGCTCAGTGATGCATTTCTTAAGTCTTCCATAAATGTTCAAAAAAGAGGATAGTCTCTATATGTAGAGTTTATATCATATATAATTTTACCTTATTATTTTATTATTCAAAATCTTCTTTATATATCAAGTATGTGAGTGTGCATGAGAATAATGTACATTTGAATCACCTGGGCCTTTTGTTAGAATGCAGATTCTGATTCAGTAGGTGTGGGCTGGGCCTGAGATTCTGCATCTCTAGCCAGCTCCAGATGAATCCCATGCTGCTGGTCTGCGGACCTCACTTTGAGCAGCAAATGTTTAAGTCATTGTTCATTAAGGTTTTGTAACTTAGAGGCTAGGCATCCTCACATATTGAGTAGCCCACCTGTATGCATTCTTCTTCCTTACATTAGATCTGCACTTCCAAGTTCTCATTAAGTGTTTGTGTCTCTCATTTTTCCCATAATTCTAACTTGTAAAATATCACATTATTGAATACTAAGATACTTCTTCACAATGCACTTTCCTTTGATCAATACAGAATTGATACCTCTTTGTCAGGTCTCATGCTACTTTGCCTTGCATGCTACTCTATATGATGTTTATGAAACCATCTTGATTTCTTTTTCATTTGAATTTGCCCAGTATATGCCTAAAACATAATAGATATTCAATAAAATTAAATAAATAAGTAAAGCTATTGTCATCTTTTATTTTTAACCTTTATCACTTTAAGAAGTGTCTTTTTTTTTTAAAAAAGTGTCTTTTTTTTTTAAACTCACTCTAGAGTTTCTTGATGACTCTCAAGTTCTCCTCCAGATTATTGATTTGATGTCAGAAGTGTTCATTCTATTTACTACTACTTCCACTGTGAGAGGATTTTTAAACTAATATATACCTATAGGTATTGTATAAGTTTCCCATTCACTTAGGTAGTACATGGATCTAGCCTTTGCTCTAGCCTAATGGTCAAAGCACCTACTTTATGGAGGCCACCCCATTCATACACTTGAAGACCAATGAAGCAATTGCTTTCTAAAATTATGATATATTTCTTATATAGATTTATTTTCCTTTATATTTAAGGGTGTGGTCCCCTTTTCTTAAGCTATAGTATCCTGTTATAAGCCTTACTGTAGATTTTTCTTGTTTACTTTTTCTTAAATGACATCTATCTAGACACTGCATTTTTCAAAAGACAGGATGAGAAGTCTTTGGTTTCCATTTTATGCTCTTGAGAGCTCATTTTGTAGCTAAAGCTAAAGACCTAATTTATGCACACAGTTCCTAGGTCATTTTACGTTCACTAGCAATGCAACTGCTATGCAGTGTACACTTCTTACTTGAACAAAATAACACATAAGACTAGACTTCCTCATAAACTGTTCCTACGCTCTAACTCCATCCACATTTACAATATTTTTCCTTAGGTTACTAAGCATTTCAGGATGCCATGTCCTTTCTCCAGGCACCTTTCATATAATACAATAGATTCATAGAAAAGCCTGGAATGAGAAGGGAGGTGTGATATTGCAGGATCTGGTAAGGAAGAGTAGAATAATTCTGATGGGCAAAGATAATACCTCATAGTTCAGGAATGGTCAAATTTCCCAATGGTCGCTTTAGGACTCTTTCATTCTTAAAAAGGGGGGGGTGGTTGGGGCGTGGGGGACACATAGAAAAGAGATAAAATAAAATACTTTTCTATTTTCCTTGTAATTGAGTTTCTATCTGGCTCAAAGGCTGAATGAAGTATGTGGTATGCTTCAAAGAATATGCTTCTCAATACAAATGGGAAATCTATTCTGACTGTAGCCATCTGAATTTCTACTGTGGACACCATTTTTTGTAGTCATTTTTTGTTTTATTGAGTGATAGTATAGCAGGCAGGCCACTCTCCTATCAGGCTGAAGCCAAGGATGCCATAACCTTGGAGTACTAATACACCTCTGGTCAGACCCCTATATTAGTGAAGTATACAAGAAAATACATGAAATTCCCATTTTTCATCAATTTTGTGTGACCTGAATAAATTGAATAATCTCAGAGGACCCTTGGTTTTATCATGGATAAAATAACTTAGATTTTACTATCCCATCCAACCACAGAATGTTTTGAACAAAATCTCAAAGTGCATTAGGAGTGTTTTTATTTTTCCTAGAGTTTTAGTGTCAGAAAGGCCTTATGGAGCAGAAGCTCTCCACTTTTCAAAAGCAGAAAACTCAGAATTTACAATGGTCTTATTGGAATATCATGTAATGTTAACATTAAATTCAGAGTAATTACACAATCCTGAGATATTAGAATAAACATGTAGAAGCAGGTGTCAAAAGTTTAAGTTTACAGTAGAAAGAGAAAACATATACTTTTGCTTGTTTCTACTTTTTAACATTATTTTCAAGTTCTATGTGATAAATTATACGCATGCTCCTTTCAATTATCTATTGTTTTTATTTTTTTTTAAGATTTTATTTATTTATTTTAGAGAGAGAGCATGGGGGGAGGACCAAAGGGAGAGATAGAGAATCAAGCAGAGTCCACACTGAGGAAGGAAACTGACACAGGGCTCAATCCCAGGACCTGAGATCATGACCTGAGCCAAAACCAAGAGTCAGACACTCAACTGCACCACCCAGATGCCCCTCTATAGTTTTTAGAAGAGTTTTACAAACTTAAGATTAACTTTTACTGGACTTCTGTCTTTCGGACTCTTGAAGATGTTATTTTATTGGAGGTAGCAGAACACGGCTTGCTTTTATTTTTACTTATTTTTATTTTTTTACTTTTTAAAGACTTTTTTTATTTGACAGAGTGAGAGCATAAGCAGGGGGAGTGGCAGGCAGAGGGAGAGGGAGAAGCAGGCTCCCCTCAGAGCAGGAAGCCCAATGTAAAGCTTAATTCCAGGACCCTGGGATCATGACCTAAACCAAAGGCAGAGGCTTACCCAACTGAGCCACCCAGGCACCCGCACACCCTGCTTTTAAATTTAGTTAAAAATGTTAGTTAACAAAAAAAAAAAAAAAAAAAAAAAAAAATGTTAGTTAACTAATTATTCCAATCATGTGATAACATAAATAGGAAGAAACCAGCCAACTCTGACTCAAGGGCTCAGGCACTTTGTTGAAAGAGGTACTGCTCCTCCTCCCCAGTCACTGTGTGGTGTTCCAAACAGATTTTAATCCCATGAGAGCAAGATTATACATTTCTTTCTTTCTTTTTTCTTTTCAGGGCAGAAGCTTTGAAACAAAATTAAAATGTGCAGTGTCATTCTACCTGGAACTTGGCCACATGGAATAAGAAATACTTTGTTCTTTTATTTCTTCAGCTGTGCAACCATGGTAAACAGAAAGGGAAGCTACAGATGGTTGTGTTTTTATTAGTGTATATGCATGTCTGGGAGGGCTTGTCTCTTAAAGACCAGGAGATTTTGATTTATTTTTTATATGGTAACCCCAAAGTAATTGCAAATCACTGCAAAGCATTGCAAAGTATTGAGTGAGGACAAGATAATGTTCAGATAGCAAGATGCCTTCTACAGTGAAAGAAAATATCTTCCTAGAAAAAGGATAAATAGATGTTTCTACTCAACAACCATGCTCTGTAGCCTTGGCCAGAAAAGGGAAATTGAGAAGATACTGGAATTTTCCACCCAGTTCCAAACAGCTGTAGAAAGGAATTACAGCTGTTTGCTTCTCTATAATACCATCTCCTTTTAAGAGCTTCTTCTCAATTGACCAGAAATATCCATTTGACTTGTGGCTAAAGAAATATGGATAAGGATTATTGCTATTCAATTCCTGACAATTAAAATAGGACTTTGAAGTAAGACAATAAACTTAAAAGCCA
Organism: Canis lupus dingo; assembly: GCF_003254725.2. Lineage (NCBI taxonomy): Eukaryota > Metazoa > Chordata > Mammalia > Carnivora > Canidae > Canis > Canis lupus. The sequence continues at coordinate 21,480,562 of NC_064274.1, read as the reverse complement.
AGCTTTGTAGGGAAGATAATTTTCTTTTTTAAATTTAAACTCAATTAGCCAACATATAGTACATCATAAGTTTCAGATGTAGTGCTCAATAATTTATTGGTTGTTATAACACCCAGTGCTCATCACATCGTGTGCCCTCCTTAATGTCCATCACTCAGTTACCCCACCACCCCATTCCCCTCCAGCAACCCTCAGTTTGTTTCTCAAAGTTAAGAGTCTCTCATAGTTTATCTCCCTCTCTGATTTATTCCCAGTTTTTTAACATATATATTTTTTATTGAAGTTCGATTTGCCAACATATAGTATAACACCCAGTGCTCAGCCCATTAAGTGTCCCCCTCAGTGCCCATCACCCAGTCACAGCCCACCTGCTCTCCCACTCAGTTTTTAGGAAAGAGAATTTTCTAAATTTCTTTCTTTCATTTGTTCAAACCTGGAGAGTACTCAGATTTTTTACACAATGGCAACACCTATATTCCTTCTGCTCATGATAGTTAGGCCTTGTTGCATGGAGATAAGAGGAGAATATGATGCAGAAGAAGGGAGGGAAGTCAATCCCTGTTATTAGAAGGCTATAGGAAGGAAAAGGGAAAGAGAGAAGACATGGAAAATAGTCAGATCTGGGTGTCCCAACTTCTCTCAGCTTCAGCCAGGACTGGGTGTTAGAAAAGAAAGAAATGCCATGAGAGAAAGGGAGTTATTGGTTTGGGTCTCTGCAAAGAGCCCAACCACTGATCACACTGCTTGAGTGTTGACAAAGCCACATCAGAGTTTAATTTGGCAACAAAAAGTGGTTAGGCAGAGATTAGCCTTCAAGTTTGCTTTTCAAGGCAGCTTTCTGTTGCTACAGGGCAGAAACAAAAACAAAATGTTCCTTTATTCCTTGCATAGGGTAGAGCAAGAGTGAGGAGGAAGGATTGAGCAATCAGGTGACTAAACAGGCAGGTGAAGGCCTGCACTTTAGGGCCTGGACTGGTGAGGTGTAAAGAGATCCCTGGTCTTGGGTTGGGATGGACCACCATAACAGGAGGGCACATGCAGGACAAAGAGTTTGTTATGGATCTTGGATACTAGCCCTTTATCTGATACACCATTTACAAATATCTTCTCCCATTCTGTAGGTTGTCTTTGAGTTTTGTTGACTGTTTCTTTTGCTGTACAAAAGCTTCTTATCTTGATGAAGTCCCAATAATTCATTTTTGCTTTTGTTTCTCTTGCTTCATGGATGAATCTTGGAAGAAGTTACTGTGGCCAAGTTCAAAAAGGGTGTTGCCTGTGTTCTCCTCTAGGATTTTGATGGAATCTTGTCTCACATTAAGATCTTTCATCCATTTTGAGTTTATCTTTGTGTATGGTGCAAGACGGTGGTCTAGTTTCATTCTTCTGCATGTGGTTGTCCAATTTTCCCAGCACCATTATTTGAAGAGACTGTCTTTTTTCCAGTGGATAGTCTTATTAAACTCAACAGCAAAGAAACAAACAATCCAATCATGAAATGGGCAAAAGACATGAACAGAAATCTCACAGACAAAGACATAGACATGGCCAACAAGCACATGAGGAAATGCTCTGCATCACTTGCCATCAGGGAAATACAAATCAAAACCACAATGAGATACCACCTCACACCAGTGAGAATGGGGAAAATTAACAAGGCAGGAAACCACAAATGTTGGAGAGGATGTGGAGAAAGGGGAACCCTCCTGCACTGTTTGTGGGAATGTGAACTGGTGCAGCCACTCCAGAAAACTGTGTGGAGTTTCCTCAAAGAGTTAAAAATAGATCTGCCCTATGACCCAGCAATTGCACTGCTGGGGATTTACCCCAAAGACACAGATGTAATGAAACACCAGGACACCTGCACCCCAATGTTTCTAGCAGCAATGTCCACAATAGCCAAACTGTGGAAGGAGCCTCGATGTCCATCGAAAGATGAATGGTTAAAGAAGATGTGGTCTATGTATACAATGGAATATTACTCAGCCATTAGAAACGACAAATACCCACCATTTGCTTCAATGTGAATGGAACTGGAGGGTATTATGCTGAGTGAAATAAGTCAATCGGAGAAGGACAAACATTATATGGTCTCATTCATTTGGGGAATATAAAAAATAGTGAAAGGGAATAAAGGGGAAAGGAGAAAAAATGAGTGGGAAATATCAGACAGGGAGATAGAACATGAAGACTCCTAACTCTGGGAAATGAACTAGGGGTGGTAGAAGGGGAGATGGGAGGGGGGTGGGGGTGAATGGGTGACGGGCACTGAGGGGGGCCCTTGTTGGGATGAGCACTGGGTGTTATTCTATATGTTGGCAAATTGAACACCAATAAAAAATAAATTTATATAAAAAAAGAAGGAAAAAGAAAAAAGCTGGGGAAATAAAGAAGGCTTTTCTTAGATTGTAAAAAAAAAAAAAAAAAGAGTTTGTTATGCCACTGTAACCTAAGGTGAGCTGAGAAAACTCTAGTCAACCGAGATAAACCAGACTATGGATTCCACCAGGTGGAGGACCTTAGCTACAGATGCAGTAGGCAAGCAGACAGGGTGCCCAAGCAGACAGGGCATCCTCATGAAGACTGGCAGAATGGAATGGAAAGCATCACAAGTGCTGGGGAGCCCGTTTTCCCCAAGCCAGGAAGTCATGAAGTCCTGGCTTCATAGAATAACCTGGGATCTTTCCTTCTCTAATGATCTGGTGTGGTGGTGCAGCTCAAACAATATAGAATTATCCCTTCCTTGAAGGTTTGATAAAAATTAAAAGCTGATCATTTATTTTAAAATAATCTTAACACCCAGATTTAAAGAAGAAAATTATCAAATTAAATTTAAATGCAACACCCAACTATATGCTGCTCCCGTGAGTCCCCTTACATTATAAAGACATATGTAGGTTGAAAATAGAAAGATAGAGGGAAAAAGCAGATCATCTAAACATTAACCAGCAGAAAGTTGGTATAGTTCTACTTATTTCAGGCAAAGTGCATTTCAGAAAAATACCTATTATAAGTAATAATGAAGAACACTGCACAATGATGGAGGTAATTCATCAAAAATGCATAGCAATCCGAAACATGTATGGACTCAATCACACTTCAAAGTACATGAACAATACTACTACAACTGAAAGAAGAAACAGGCAAATCTAATCATTAAAGCTAAAGAAGTCAGCACTAGCATATACATACTTGATAGAAAAAAGTAGAAAGAAAATCCATTCTGAACAACACAATACTACCAACCAATTTGAGCTAATTGACATTAGTTGACATTCAACAATAAAATAGTATGCATTTTTTTAAATGACTTGTAACATTCATCAGGATGGACATTATCCTGGACCATATACTAATTCTCAAAAACTTTGAAATGACCAAAATCATACAGGCTATGTTCTCTGACTACCTGAAATTAAGTTAGAAACCAGTAACAATATATCTATAAAACTCCCAATGTAGAACATTATGAGTCAAAAAAGTAGGGAAATTATTTCCAAGGGAAATAATAAGATATTTTGAACTGAATGATAATCACAATACAGCATATCAAAAGTTGTGAGATGCAGCTAAATGAAAACTTACATGGAAACCGTATAGTTTTAAATAATGATGATAGAAAATAATGAAGGCTTAAAATTGCCAGTTCAGGGGTTCTTATTAAACTAAAAAACTGAGAAACAAACCCAAAGTAAGTAGAAAAAATAGAGAGATAAAACTGAGGAACCATAAAATAATAAATGAACAAAATGGAAAGAAACCAATGAAATCAAAAGCAACTCAGAAAGGAACAATATGATTGATAAACCTCTAAATAGATCAATTAATTTCAAAAAGGCACAAGTACAAAATTTAGAAATAAAACAGAAGATGGTAGTACATATACTATAGACATTAAAGGAATATGAATGGAATACTATAAATAATTTTATTTCACTAAATTAGATAATTTTGATGAAATGGACAAATTCCTTGACAGACACAGACAAAAGTTACCAATTAACCAAGGAAAAAGGGAAAATATGAAGAGCCCTATGACTATTTTTAGAAATTACATTCTTAATTAAAAATATTCCCACAAAGTAACCCAATTTCTAAGTGACACTACTGATAAATTCTATAAATCACTTAAGGCAGAAAGAAAAACAAATTTACTCAAATAACTTTAGAAAATAGAGGAAAAAGGACACATCCCAACTAAGTTTACTGTTAGTATTACCTTTATAACTAAGCCAGACAAATATTTTACAAGAAAACTATAGATTTCACGAATATATGCACAAAAAAATCTTAGCCAAATATTAGCAGATCAAACTCAACAGTATACAAAAATGATACTACATTATGATCAAGTGGGATTTATTTCAGGAATGCAAAGTTGGCCTAACATTCAAATATTAATATAATTCATCACTGAGTAAGAGTAATTCATAACAGAATAAAAGAGAAAAGTCATATGATCATCTCAATAGATACAAGAAAAATTTTGACAAAATCTAATATTTATGCATGACCAAAAATCTCTTTGCAAACTATGAAAAACCTAAATCTAGCAGCACACTTCCTATTAATCCCACATGCTTATATTTGGGACCAAAGCAAGAAATTCCACCTTTACCAATTCATCATTTACTAGAGGTCCAAACTAGTGGTTAAGGCCAGAAAAATAAATAAAAGTCCTAATATCAGAGAGGAAGCATTAAAATTGCCTTTATTAACTAATGGCATGACTATACATATAAAACATGCTAAGAAGTCCTTAAAAAATCTCCTAGGATTAGAAGTGAATTTAGCAAAGTTATTTAGTTCAATAGACAAAAATTAATTATAGTAGCAATGAAAAATCAGAAAATAAAATAATTATCATTAACAGTATCATTCAGTATATGAAATGCTTAGGAATAAAATGAACAAAATATGAACAAGTATCAAACATTGAAGTCATAAACATTATTGTTATATATTATGACATATATGTCAATATTCATACATTATGAATGATATTAAGTGAACAGATATACCATGTTTACAGGTTAGATGACTCAATATTGTTAAGATATCAATTCATCCAAAATTGATTTATAGATTTAACACAATTCCAATATTTGCAGGTTAGTTTTGTTCTTTGGGTTTTTTGTTTTTGTTTTGTAGACAAGCTGGTTCCAAAACTTGTATGAAATTTCAAAAGAACAATCACCAAAACAGTTTTGAAAAATAAGAATGAAGTTGAATGAGGGGCACCTGGGTGGCTCAGTGGTTGAGTGTCTGCCTTTGGCTCAGGTCATGATCCTGGGATCCTGGGATCATGTCCCACATCAGACTCCTCACAGGGAGCCTGCTTCTCCCTCTCCCTATGTCTCTGCCTCTCTCTGTCTGTCTCTCATGAATAAATGAACAAATATTTTTTAAAAAGAATGAAGTTGAATGACACAAGGATTACTATAGAGCTATAGTAATTAAAATAGTACAGAATTAGACAGAGAGAGTGCATACATGCAGGGAGAGAAAGAGAGAGAGGGAGGGTGAGAGAGAGAGAATCTTGAGCAGACTCCCCACTGAGCAGAGAGCCTGGCTCAAGACTTGATCCCATGACCCTGAGATCATGACCTGAACCAAAACCAAGAGTTGGACACTTAACCAACTGAGCCACCCAGGTGGCCCTGAAGTAAGTACAAATTTAAACCACACTGAAATTAACACTATATCCAATACATTGGCTAAAATTTAAAAGACTGTCAGTATCAAGTGTTGGTGAGGATGTAGAACAACTGTAATTTACATACTTTGGCTGTGGGAGTATAAAATGGTACAACTACTTTGGCAAATGGCATGGCCATTTTTCATAAAGCTCAACATCCACCTGCCACATGATGAACAAATGTACTCCTCAATATTTATCCAGAAGAAATGAAAACATAGGTGCACAAAAGAACTTGTCCACAAGTGTTTACAATGGCTGTTTTCATAGTGGTCCAAACTGCAACAACTGAAATGTCCATCCTCTGGTAAATGGATACACAAATTATGGTAAATCCATGTCATGGATCACTGTCTAACAATAAAAGGAATGAGCTACTGATAACCACAAGCTAAACACAAAAGAGGGTATACTGGCATGATTTTATTTATATGGAATTATAGGATAGGCAATCTGTATCAACAGAAAGCACAACAGTGGTTGGCTGGGGCTGAGCATATGTAGGTAGATTGACTGTAAAGGGGCATTGGAGGAACTTTTGGGGATGATAGAAATGTCCCCTATCTTGTTTGTGGTAGATTTAGAGGCCTATCAATAAATAGGTCAAGACTCATTGAGTCTATACTTAGAATGGATGCATTTTTCTGTATGTAAAGCTGACATCAATAAAGTTAATTTTAAAATAAATAAGTAAAACTTGCTCAAAAGTTCCCAGAACCCTCAGACTTGGAAATCACCCACTGCTTGAGTGCTGTAATCTTTGAAATGTCCCTATAAGAGAAGAAGGAACTATGTGTCACATAAATAGCTCATGAACTCTAAACCCTTTCTGCTATTTTTATTTGAGCGTGTAGGGTGGGGGTGGGGGTGCCTTTGAACTCTTTCATAGAGAAAAGAATATACTGCACACCAGCCTTCCCTTTAGGTTCTATTTTCCCAAGATGTGAATTTAGACTTAGGAGAAATACGTATTCCTGAAGCTGTTTTTTAACATTCTTCCCCTACCTCTCCCTGCAACTTAGATTCCAGACAAGGCATTCCAGGAAGATACTTACTTTTAACATTAAAGTACACGAATGTTAATTCTGTTTTGAGACTACAGTGATCTACCTTGACACTAGATTCTGCCAAGATTACCACAATTCCTGGATTTCCAGGTGAGTAGTAAATCAGAAACACCACACTCCCACAAGAATGATCTTGCTTTTTCTCTCATTTGCCTTCGTTGAAAAGAAAATTTCTTATATTTGCTGACAAGGTAAATGCCTTAAAAAGCTTACCTGGGCAATCTTTTGCACAGTTGTACAAACAAAGATTTTCTAAAATTTCCATTTAGCATGCAGTTTAATAAAAAAGTCATGTCTTTGTTGTTGATGCTAGCAGCACACAGAATATCTTCTGGATTTTAAGTCAGAAAAAAAGAGAAAGAGAAAAGAAAAAAAACCACCCAAGTCCATCTTTATGAGCATTGATCTCTTCAAATACCAATTTTATTAAAGATATAGCATAACCATTGCACTTTTCACTTTCCCATTCCAGTAATTCTATTTGTTCTTATGCAATGGCCCATTTCCAGGTTATTACAAGTTTTATACAAACAAAATTTGGCGACATCAACATAATCACCACCTTCAAATCTTTCAGGTACTACTCAAGTTTTTGTAATAATCATTTTCTAACAAAATTAAACATTTAAATATTATGTAGTTATTGAATATAGACTTTGATTCATTCTAATTCAGCTTCTGAGAGTAATTTTCTCACAAGCCTCTCAAATTTAAAAACTCACATTAGCCTCTGCTCTTCCTAATCTTAGACCAGTTTATATTATTCACAAAATGGTAAATTAGCTAAGTGATATTCTGTGCCACTCTTTACAACGAATTATTACAATATTACTGACACAGGTCACAACCATCAGAACTACTGGTTAAACAATTAACAAGTTCTAACTCTTGAAACTCTGAAGTTTGCTTTATTCCAAGGAAGCCTTTTGAAGCTGACTAAATCCAGGTCTTATCCAAGGTATCCATCAGCCACTACTATGGCTCACAAGCAAATATAAATAGGGTGATCCCATAACTAACCATCGGATCTAGCACACTTTTTTTTTTCTAGCACACTTTTTAAAGCAAGTGGTAAGCTATTAATAATCACTCTGGGACAATAGTCATTGTCTCTGGCAAACTGAGATGTGTTATTATCTGCTATAACTGTGGCACAGGTCTGAACTGGACCATGAACTTATCAATTATCATATAAATATCATTCACAATTTCTCAGGAGACTAATAAGCATGGTAGGCAAAAAATCAGGGTTCCCATTTCCATGAATATAAGATGTGTAACTTCACAGGTGACAATTTGGGGAAAACTAGCAAAAGTAGAAGCTCTTATTCTTAGAAATCAAATTTTTTATCACTGGGAGCCAGCAGGGCACTCTGAGCTGGGGCACTATTGCTCACCACTGCAGGCTTCGATTCCAGTGCATCTCTTGCCCCACCCCTGGAACAAAAGATGAAGTGCCAGTTCTCAATGGGCAGGTTGAGCACTTAGTACTCCCAATCCCTAGTGGGGCTGTGCAATGCTCTGCAAACCCTGACTATGCCACCTGTGCCTTCATGTTCAGAGGAGATTTGGAAACTGGACAGAGCACAAACACAGAGATGGAAAAGAGGAAAAGGAGGCTGAGCAAGAAAATGAGAGTGGAATATCAAAACATTCAGTATCTGAGTAGTAAGAGTTCCAGAATAAGTGAAAGAACAGAGAAGGCAGAATGGGATGGGTAAGGAAGGAAGAGTATTAATAAAACAGTTTAAGTAAATTTGCTAGAACTGAAAAGTTAATCTTCATTTTTTTTAAAGTCACTGCCAGTAAAATGGATAAAAATACACCCACTCAAAACAGATCAGTGTAAAATTTCAGACCACTGGGGAGACAGGACAGGCTACAAGTTCCCCAAGACAGTGTGGGGGAAGAGGAAGAAAGGAGCAGGAAAGGAAAACATTGGAGTTTGGGGCCACAAGCCAGGGAATGTGGCAGCCACCAGAAACTGGAAAAAGCAAGGACTGGACTCTTCTCTTAGAACTTCTTCTGATCCTTGACTGCAGCCCAGTGATACTGACTTTGGATTTTTAGCCTCCAGAACTGGGGGAAAATAAACCTCCATAGTTTGAAGCCACCCAGTTTGTGATAATTTGTTACAGCAGCCACAGGAGTCCAATACAGCAGATTGCCCCAGATACAGAGCACACCTAGGCCGTTCTGGAGCAAGCTGAAGACTCCAGGAGAGATTTCTCTAAAAGACAAAATTGGTGGGAGACTTAATGCATCTATTTGCCTTAAGCAGAGAATTAGACCACTACTTTGGGCATTGAATTAGTTGTAGGTAGAAAGACAAAACCAAGCTAGTTTAAAAAAAAAAAAAAGAAAGAAAAAGAAAAAAAACAATATTTAATCCTCGGGAAAAACAGAATTATTTAAGTAAAGGGAAAAAAAATGCAAACTACGTGGCTCACCTCTAAGTAGCATTTATATAGTCCTAATAATATAAATTTTTCTGTTACTCTTTTAGGAAGCAGAAGAGAATTTTTGTGGCAATGACTGCCCCAAATTTTCATTGTACAAAATGAGAAATTAATAGAAATGTCTAAAGAAAAACCAAGTTAAGGGGCAGCCCGGGTGGCTCAGCGGTTTAGCGCCGCCTTCCTCCCAGGGCGTGATCTTGGAGTCCTGGGATGAGTCCCACATCAGCCTCCCTGCATGGAGCCTGCTCCTCCCTCTGCCTGTGTCTCTGCCTCTCTCTCTCTCTCTCTCAAAAATAAATAAAATCTTAAAAAGAAAAACCAAGTTACGAATATAGACATACTTAGAAATGTAGAAAGAAAAGAACGAAATAGTAAGTTTCAAAAGTCAAAAGCAGTGGCTTCTAGGGAGGAGTAAATGTAGGAAGATGTAGGAAAGTCAATACTGCTGCTTCTCCTGAGGCTCTGTAGAAAACATTTTATGTATGTATAGACACATATAATTTTGGTAAAAATGAAAATGAAAAATCAAAAACCAGAAAAATGATGAAGACGAAAGAGTTGGTCATATCCTAGGACTCATAGAATGCAAAATAGATGAAAATTCTAAAACAAATTTCATAGCCTCGTGCAAATAGGAATATGTGGCTGAGCATAACATTTTCAGTGACTGTTCATATAGGATTTAAAAGGTACTGAATTTTGAACATCTTGCAAGTGCTCTGGAAAACTACTTGAAGGCACATGGATAGTGCACAAAACATTGCAGATCAGGCCTCCATTCAACTATAATAGAAAAGAGCAACTGGGCCCCATTAGTCATCTATTGACTTCTCCTCTGTTGATGATTCTGGATCTTTTGCTTTCTTCTCAATCCCCTTAAACATAATCGTTCCAGTGCTTTCTATGTCAGCAAGTTGTAACCACTAAAAAACCATCAACTCAGTCTGTGTATATATTTTTGTTTACTTGCGAGTATGCTTCCAGGACCACTCTTGGTGCCAGGAATTGTATTGGTGTCTAGTTAGGGAAATATAAAACTGAATTTCAAACAAAGTGGATTTAATTCAGAAAACTGGTTGCACAATTGTTGGAAAGCTGAAAGATCACAAAAGGTATGTTGAGGACATGCGGAATATTAAGAACAGTCAACCCTGAGGGTGCTTGGAGAACAAAAAGAAAGTTGTAAGGTTCTCAGCACTGAAACCTTAGCAAGTAGCTAATATTCAAGGAAGGTTCTCTTATTTCAGGCTCCCTGTTAATCCCTGAACACGATTATCTCAGTTTTCCTCAGACAACTGCTTGCAGAGGTTAGTCATCATCCTCATTTTACAGATAAGAAAACTAAGGCCAAAGACAGTTAAAAACTAAATCCAAGTGCACACGGGTGGTTAGGATAGGGTCTACCTGAATCCATGCCATGGCCACCCACCACGCCCAGCTGAGTGCCTGGGATGGGGAGGTACGAGGTCAATGCTGACTTCTATTATACAGAGCAGAAATGCCAGAGACATAAGCACCTTTGCTGTGACTTCCCTGCTGTGAAAAGAGTGCTAAATCAAACATGTTCTCTGGCTTGAGAACACTCTCTGTCCTACATTATTTGTGCTATTTCCTTGCTTCTCTGTTCTCACTGTAATCTGTGGATTAGAAGTTGGAGATCAGTGCACACAATGGGAAAACAGAGCTCTGAACACCCTGTGTGAGATTGAGAGAGAAGAAATACAGAATCCAAGAAAAAGAGATTAAAATTTGTTTGTAGGGTAATATTTAACCTCACGGAATCAAGATATTAATTGAAACTGACATATGCAAACAAAGTCAAGGTTTGAAAGCTGGCTCACTGCTCTTTTCTTTCTGATTTGATTTGGTTTAAGAATAAGCTGATGGGTGTGGCTTAAAGACCCCAGATGCTCTGAGAGGAACAGGTTGTTGCTCAAGCAAAGTACCTGTGTAAGATATCAGCTTTATGTACTCAAGCAGAAAACAGTCTATAGAAGTCACCAGTCTCCTGGCCTGAAAAGAAAACGGAACCATGAGTACAGCAGGAAAAGTAAGCAAATTCTTTTTTTTTTTTTACTTTGGAAATACATTCTTAAATAATACAAAAAGAGGTATAGGATTAATGGATAATTTAAAATTCACATCTAAGTTAGAAACAATATCTACTGAAATACAACACAGATTATGTGCTTCAATATGCAATTATACTAAACTACAATGAAAAATAGGCTATTCCTCTGTTAAGAATATTTTATAGACTGTGACAGCACTGGGATATATTTCTGATAGATTATTTTGAAGTATAAATTATAATACATTTATACTTGATGAGTTCCACAATACTTTTTCTTAAAAAATTTAGCTCTTCATCCAGCTGAGTTTCCTGTCTAGATTTAACATTAGAGGTTAAGCAATGGCAATTTAATGTTTACTATAATATATGATGTAACTTGAGAGGTCATGCAAGAAACTAGAAGTGCCTTCATGAAATAATACAAAACACCTGTTTGTGCACTCTCAGCATGTTCATTTAAAAGGAAAAAATAATTTTCAAATTGTCTTGTTAATAATTGGTTTATGCAAAGCTTCTGTAAAAAACAAAGGAGTTTTTTCCTGTTGAATTGGGTGATCTTTAAATTTAATTTCTATTTCTTAAAAAAAGGCTATTCCTAAATATCTTTATCAAGAATGAATAGCACCTGTATCTAATAGTCTTTACTTCCTATATTAATGTGCAGTAGTTATGATCAATCATGAATAATTTGCAAACATAAAATTCTATGTTTTTAATCAAGAAGTTATCTTTTTTTAATATTTTTTTAATTTATATATATATATATGATAGTCACACAGAGAGAGAGAGAGAGGCAGAGACATAGGCAGAGGGAGAAGCAGGCTCCATGCACCGGGAGCCCGACGTGGGATTCGATCCCGGGTCTCCAGGATCGCGCCCTGGGCCAAAGGCAGGCACCAAACCGCTGCACCACCCAGGGATCCCAAGAAGTTATCTTTATATTAAGAAATCATAATTTAAATGTGTTATCTTTTTGGAACATGGGAAAGTTATGTCTGACAAAAGTTCTATAAGAGGAATTTGATTCAGAGGGCTTTATCCTTTGAAGCCTACTATGAAATCTCTTACAAAAGGCATATTGATTTCAAAGCATTAGAATCATCCAAGGTTAAGCAAACCAACATCAACATGCAAATTCTGAATTTAAAGGGTCTTATTGTGCCATAATCCATAGAAATCCTATGGAATAATATCTTTTCCATTTTAAAAAAAATAATAATAACAGTGATACAGTCAGAATCCCTTATTAGCAATGGAAACGTCGATAACTGACTCTAAGTCTTCCATGGATTCATGTTTATTTGTTTAATATGCTCTCAGGGGCAAAGAAATGCATGTGGTCCTTCAATATAAGCAATTCATGTTGTTTAACTGCTCAATTATAAAAGCCTGTGCAACTGTTTCTAGTACATGTATTAGGTTAGGAGTGGATCACACAATATACTATCTTGCTATAACTTAACGATTCTGAGGTTTCTGCACACACTGTGACACAACACTACTAATCAGCAGGATTGCTTGGAAATTGCACGGGTTGCCAACTACCAGTTTTCTCATTCCAATTCTCTTTATTTTCACTCATTACTAGTTAGCCTTTACAATGGCATTACATTTCAATGTAATGAAGAACAGTTAGGAAATGAAGAACAGTTAGGAAAAAGGAAAATTAAAAATGCCAAAACTCAGCTTAAAAGAAGAAGGTCTGAAAGTGTAAGCCAAATATATTTAAGAAAACAGTCCACCCCCTTCGATGCAACATCAATCACTTTTTGCTTTGTGATAACACCATTTATGTTTGCCCTCCTGCATTATATTCCCTCAGAAGCTAAGTGGCAATAATGATATCTATTTTATAAGGTGGTGGTGAGAATTTAATAAATTAATGCTGTTAAGCACTTAGAATAGTGCCTGGATATACAGAAATAATTCAATAAATCTTAGTCACTGCCATTATTGTTGATGTTATTATTATTTAATCTTTGTTAATCTTTCATTACCATAAGGTAGTAAAAAAAATTAAGTTGGACAATTTTTTTCTTAAATTGGATTGATCTTATTCTCTGGACAGTCAGCTTTGTGACTTTGAGAAAATTACTCAGTCAATTACAATCAAGCCTCAGTCTTCTTCTGTAAAATAAAACCAGTAATTCAATAATACTGACCTGGTAGCATCATTCTGAGGTTTAAAGATCAAGCATGTAATTTGCCGAAGAATAGAACCCTATAATTAGGACCTATCTACCATTAGTGTATTATTTCCAAGAATTTTCACATTTTTGTGGGATTGACCATAGCAAAAACCTTGCAAAGTAGGAGGATTTGACATAAATAATGAAAATAAACTGTCAAAAGGCTAAATCTCTATTGGAAAATTTTTATCATATTTGCAATTATGTTAACTCTTTCTAGGAAAAACCTCCCTTAACTGTACAAGCTTTGCAACAAGGAAGACAAGTTTTATTATTGCATTCGTGAGCACTAAAAACGTTTTCAACTTTTATTTTTAAGAACCTCCGGGGGTAAGCTAGCCAGAAATTCAAGCACATCTTTCTCGCATTTTTCAATATATACATGGATCTGTGGGTTTGTGTGAGCAGGTGTATACGGCTGTAACCTCTGCAGTTTGTGTTGCAAATCTAATCTAGAAGGAATTTCTGCACATAAATTAGATGACAAAACAGCACTACCACAGCTGTCAAATGAGTGATGCAAACAAGTAGCACACGTAAGCAGTAGGCAAGACAAAGTCAAAGGAAGAGAACAGGCAACTAGAGAAAGAGAAGGCAGCCTAAGCAAATGTGCAAAGGTAATCATAAAGTCAGATAGTTTGGGCTTCAGCAGAGACTTGAGCAAAAGGGCAACAGATTTGGCGAAGAGCACTACATCTGTCGGCAATCAGCGAAATCACATCGATTTCGAACTTCATGCACCAGCCAACAGTTGTGGGTTAACAACCCATTTAAGGAGAACATTAAGAAATATGGGGCGGCCCCAGTGGCTCAGCGGTTTAGCGCCACCTTCAGCCCAGGGTGTGATCCTGGAGACCTGGGATCGAGTCCCACGTCGGGCTCCCTGCATGGAGCCTGCTTCTCCCTCTGTGCCCCCCAACCCTCTCTCATGAATAGTAAAATCTTAAAAAAAGAAAGAAAGAAAGAAAAGAAATATCAGGAAGGGTCACGTGGGTGCTCAGTGGTTGAGCATCTACCTTTGGCTGAGGGTATGATCTCAGGGGTCTGGGATTGAGTCCCGCAGAGTACCACATTGGGCTCTCCGCGGGGAGCTTCTCCCTCTGCCTATGTCTCTGTGTCTCACATGAATAAATAAATAAAACCTTTAAATATATATATCAGGAAGAAACAACGCTTGGAGTAAAAAATCATAAAGGTGGCCTCAAAGAATATATTCCATTTTATCTCAATGTCTCATTATAGTTAATTCTGTTTCTCTTACGTTATTGCTTTGCCTGTTTTTTTAAAAAGGTATTTTTATTCTCTTTGTAAGTCAGAGGTTCTTCATTTCTATAGAACCCTGTTAGGTTCCAGACATGGGGCTAGATGTTGCACATAAAAAAATAAAAGTCACCATCCCTGACTTTAAAACTGGTATCATCTTTCTCTTCAATTTCCAGGTAATCAAATGCAAAGCAGCTGTGCTATGGGAGTTAAAGAAACCCTTTTCCATTGAAGAGGTGGAGGTCGCACCCCCTAAGGCCCATGAAGTTCGTATTAAGGTGAAACATTTTTCCATTTCTATTTAGTTTTAGGTTTAAAAAATTCAGAAAATAGTAGAAATGAAAATAAGCAAAAATCCATTTAAGAGGAACTTTTTATATGGTGATCCAAATAGTGGGATTATATTCATTGTCAAGGAGAGATATAAATACAAATCATTACATTTTTAAAAAGGAACCAGAGTATATATGGTATAATCCTAATAAAATAAAAAAGAACTTAAGTGTTTGTACAGGGAAAAAATTCAAAGGGATATTCATCAAGATCTGAAAATCAACTAGCATTAGATGATAGAACGTGTGATAATTTTCTTAGTTCTGATCTGAATGTCTACTTCTATAAAAAAAAGGACACAATAAGACTTAAGTATTTCAGAAACAGTTATTTCACAGACTATTCCAAATTGTTTGATGAGGAACAGGAAAGGTTCCTAATCTTTTTCTAAATCTAATCATCCTCGCTTTACTGTGTAGATGGTGGCCTCAGGAATCTGTCGCTCTGATGATCACGTGGTTACTGGAGCGCTTGTTGTGCCTCTCCCCATAATCTTAGGCCATGAGGCCGCCGGCATTGTGGAAAGCATTGGAGAAGGAGTGACTACAGTAAAACCAGGTACAGAATTGATACTTAGGGAATCTGCCTCAGTTCAGAACCCCAAGATCTTCTAGCCTGGAAAGACCTTGCAGAAGGTCTTCCTCCTTTCTTCCCTCCCTGCTGGACTCAGACATGTATGCATTCATGCAGTCATAAATTCTCTCCTTTAGCAAGTGCCTACTGATTATCTACCAGACGCCAGGCACCAGGTTAGATCCTGGAGACATGTAAGGATTGAGAAATGCAGAGCCTGCCAAAGTTCATAAACAAATAATTTCTATTTCCAATTTCCTGAGTACTATCTTCATCAGGTCCAAGGAGACAAAATAAGAAAAATTAAGTTTATGTCCTGAGCCTCCAAATCGGGGTATGGAAACTGTTCTGTGCTGATTTAAGAATTTGTTTTATACCCTCCAGGTGACAAAGTCATTCCACTCTTTACTCCCCAGTGTGGAAAATGCAATGTTTGTAAACACCCGCAAGGCAACCTCTGTGTGAAAAATGAGTAAGTTTCTGATACTCTCCTCATACAGCCAATGGTTTTGCACATGATCTATGTTCCTGTCTCATGCCCTGTGTGTCTCTCTGTGTTATACTGGTCAGTCTGAGCAAACCTCGGGGGACCTTGCAAGATGATACTATCAGGTTCACCTGCAGAGGGAAGCCCATCTACCATTTCCTTGGCATCAGCACCTTCTCCCAGTATACGGTGGTGGATGAGTTTTCAGTGGCCAAGATCGATGCAGCCTCACCACTGGAGAAAGTCTGTCTCATTGGCTGTGGTTTTTCTACTGGTTATGGGTCTGCAGTCAACGTTGCCAAGGTAGGAATGGCGATGAATGACAAAACTGGTTACCTTCGGACTGTCAGGAGCTGAAAGGAGAGCAATTTCTCACAATAATCAGAGATCATTCTTCATAGATTTATTGGTAGCTTTCCCCCATTACCACAATAACACTGAAAAGCTCTACAAAATTTAGAGTATCAGTTATGAGTGGAAAACGGCCTCAGAAGGGATTTAAGAGCATATCCTAGAAAATTTATCTGTTTATCATGGATGAAAAAGTGACTAATGCTTAGTTAAGAAAAAGTAAAGATATAATTTTCAACAATTATTTTCTATATTTGTTCTTTATGTGACTACTAAATTTTAGAGCTAGGAGTTCATTTAGTAATTGTACTGTTAGCACCAACATGCATCAGGTATCGTAGGTTCAGCTAGCTTTTGAGGCAACAAAAGTAACTGAAATGAAGGGACCACCTCTGAGGAGCACCTAGTCATGGATCCTCTACTCCCAAAACTAGGATCAAAAGTAGATTCAAAGCCTTATCTGATACACTTCCAAACCAAAAGTCACCAACCCACCCACTCTGTGGATCCCATTAAGAGAAGTAATTACACTTCAATAATGCATTTTGCATCTATTCCAATCATTAGGGGATTTCACTGATACATCTCATCTCCTGCCATGAACACACACACACACACACACACACACACACACATACACACGAGGCAGATTTTTAAAGAGAAGTTCTTTAAAGGCCTCTCTTCCCAAAATACTGGAAATCTAGCAATATCCATTCATTTTATGAAATGGAGGCCGAGAGACATAAAGCTACTGCCCAAAATCTCACAGCTGGTGCGTATGGGAGCTACAACTAGCCTATTTCTTAAACTCCTGCTGAATCTTAAACCATGATACATAATTATCTTCACCTTTAAATCACAATCACAGGTCTCAAATTTTTCTAAGTAAGGTCAAAAGTGTTATTATATCCCATAGAATGATCACTTGGGACAGGAGAAATATTTTTCCCACACTGACTGCAGACTATAGCAGTCTAGTTTACTAAACCCTCCCTAGCCAGTTTAAGCAATTGAGAGCACGTGTTTTCCAAATTTTCTGTGGCTCTAGCACTAAGTTCCTTGTGAAATTACACCATCTGTTTGAGAAGATGGTCTAATTCAGTCTACATAGAGCAGAAGCTGAGGATACTCATAATAATTAATCTCAACCATTTTTAAATACAGACGCAATTTTTCATTGCACTATTGTTTATTAGTATATTCTTAAAAGCAAGGGTAACAACACACTAAGATCACAGAGGTCTCAAGCTGTATTATCTTAATTATCTGTTAAATTTCCCCTGTTCTTAGACTCTCCTCTAAGCTAAGGATAACTTTTCTATTTCACAGCTAATTTCTGGTCTCGTGATACCAGTCATGATACTGAAAGTAATGAATGAAAGAGTTAATTGTTGAGGGTTTGGATTATTTTTCAGTATCCCAGAATCATCTTTTCCACTTATTATTTCATTTCCCAAAACTTGCATTTCTGTGTGTGAAATACTAAAACTGACTGTCAATGGATTTGAGCTACTAGATTTTTTTGCAAGATGGGAGTTACTAGAATTTAGAGCTTAAAGATCACCTAATCCACTGGCTTCCAGCCTGGGCTTCCCATTGGAGTCCCCTGGGAACTAGATCGCACCTGCAGAGATTCTGATGGAATTGGTTATGAGCTGTGACCTGGGCATTGAGATGTTTTAAAGCTCCTCAGGTGAGTCTAATGTTCAGCAGAGTTTGAGAACCACTCATCTAGTTCATCCCCTTAGTTTAAACAACTAAAGCCAAAAGAGATTTGACAGAAGGTTGGACGTAAGAGTATGAATAGCTCCTCATAACGGACAAGGCATGGCACTTTATGCAACTTAGGCACTTCTAGTAATCATTATTTAACCCCTTTTTGCATTTTCTGAAAACACAGGTCACCCCAGGCTCCACCTGTGCCGTGTTTGGCCTTGGAGGAGTCGGCCTGTCTGTTATCATGGGCTGTAAAGCAGCCGGAGCAGCCAGGATTATTGGGGTGGACATCAACAAAGACAAGTTTGCAAAGGCCAAAGAGGTGGGTGCCACTGAGTGCATTAGCCCTCAGGACTACAAGGAACCAATCCAGGAGGTGCTGAAGGAAATAAGTGGTGGCAGTGTGGATTTTTCATTTGAAGTCATTGGGCGGCTTGACACTATGGTATGTAATATGAAATGCCCTGAGATATATGCTTCTACATTCCAGAGTGTACTTTTAGGCAGCAGAATATAAATATTGTATATAAATAATATTTTTAAAACTATGAATGGTGATTTTCCATCTCTTGTTGGTTACCTAGGATATTCAGTTTATTACTATAAGAAATCTTTAATTCTACCAGCTAAGCAAATCTGCCTCAAGTAATATTTCCCCTTTAGAGAAGAGGGTCTTTTTTTTAATTAAGCCATTATAAATTTACTTTGTTAATTTTTAGTAAGAGAATTCAAGCTCAAATAAATATAGACAATACAAATTCTGTTTTCAAATTAGCAAGTTTGATATTTTCCCCCACACTCTTAATAAAGTGGTTTGAAAATTTTTTATATTTTAATAAATTTGGGTTTTTTTTAATATATCATACTTTGGCCAGAAGGAATAATGGCCAATTTTAGACCAGCATCATTTTATTAACAAAAATATTGTATTTTACCATTTACCACACTGCCTCATTTTGCCACAACATACAGCACAGTGCCTGGCACATAGTAAGCACCCAATATCTATGTGTTGGGCTGAATACTTTAGAAAGTCAACAAACTTTTCCACCAAAAAAATTTTAAGAGATACATATCTCATAGGACTGTTTATAAATTATGAGCTAATGTATATAAAATACTTAGCACGAGCCACCTGTCAGATAGTAAACTCAATAGATATTAACTAGAGTTATTGATATGCAGTACTAGTTCTGATATCTTTCAGTATTTACATCATCTTTGGAACATATATAACATTACTTTCAAATAATTATTAGTATCATCAACTGCAATGAGGAACACATCTCCAGTTATATTCTACCTAATCAGGATTTTCTAGAATCCTACTGAAAAAGTCCCCACAAACCAACCTTTTGAGGTTCTCCAGTAAGTCTCAGCAGTATTGGTAATAGGGAGCACCACCCTACAAGTAAAGCTCTTTGTGGCCTTGACTTGGGACAATATGCCAACTTCAGATGGTTCCAAGAGAATTCAACTTTATCCAAGTGGTAGCATTTCTGCTATGCCCTTTTTCTCCTGTTTTCCCTTGATTTTCTTCTGTGAAATTGGATTGTTACTTCACCTGAAGATACCAAATATCCAACAGCCACATGTTCTAAGGTTACCTGGTCTTCTATACATCATACTCCAAAATCAAACGATTAATCATTATATATTGCGGGGGTGGGGGGCAGGTCCTCAATAATTCTCTTACTATGGAACATGTTTAAAAACTTGACTGGAAGGGGAAGCCTTTCTTTTGAAGTTCCAGGAGACCATCAAGTGGACAAGAGACCAATTTTGATTATATAAATGACCTTATTATCTTGTCTGCCAACAAAACACATGGCTCAAAGTACTGGGTTCAAAATAGGTACTTGATAAATAAAGGAAAAATGACTTAATCAAACTCATTGACTGCCTAAGAGCCATGTGATGACAAAACACTACTTTTATTTGAGGAATCAGACTTTATATAGATATGTTTGTAATGATGTTCACCTCTATTATTTTATAAGGAAAAATTAAACATATACAATTTATTCATCTGTTTTTACTGAAAAAAGTATTTTCTAGGTATTTCCTAAAATCACCTACACACAATGCGGAATGAAGAAGCAAAAAACGTAATCTCTTCCCACACATTCATGATCTAGCTAAATCAGTATTACGTGATACTGTGCATCATTGACGAGACTATCAGAAAATTCACTTTAATAATGCTATTAATCTTATTCTAGGTGGCTGCCTTGTCCTGCTGTCAAGAGTCATATGGTGTAAGCGTTATTGTAGGAGTACCTCCTAATTCACAAAGTCTCTCTATGAACCCCATGTTGCTATTGACTGGACGTAGCTGGAAAGGAGCAATTTTTGGTGGTAGGTAGTTAGGCTTGATGACTGAATTCTTATTATTAACCTCAGGAGTTCTCTCCTTTTATAAGTGACAAAGTCAGGTTTTAAAAAGCAACCAAGTTAAAAGGAAATTAAAAAATCCCTTTGTAGTTATAGGCTCCAAATCAACTAAATATGGATCTGGCACACAGAAGCTCCCAAAACACACTTTTTGATTTTCCCAAAAACTAACTAGAATATTTCAGTACCCTTCTTTTATATCCATGACTGCACAAGGCACTAAAATACCTCACAGGACCCAGGAAATCTATAGCAGTCATTTATGTGTGCTTTCATCACCTAAATTTAGGCAATTGCTAAGTTTTCTCCTTGGCTTTGGGAATAACCACCCATAGTATAACTTCTCTGAGAGCTAATAATTAAGGACCCTGGTTTATATAGGTGAATTTTTAAAAAGTCTAACCAAAGGCAAAAGGATATTGCAACACTATCTCTTATTAACCTCAGTAGTAGTAGTCTGTGGGATGTAGTACTTTCTATAAACTCATTTTAATTCTGCTTGGAAAGTCTCCTCTCCAATTCCCCCCTTACCCATGGCTGAATCTTACAATGATGTCACTTTCTTTTCAGGCTTTAAGAGTAAAGATTCTGTCCCCAAACTTGTGGCTGATTTTATGGCTAAGAAGTTTCCGCTGGAGTCATTAATAACCCACGTTTTACCTTTTGAAAAAATAAATGAAGGATTTGACCTGCTTCGCTCTGGAAAGAGGTAGATATTAATTTTTTATGGTAAGGATTGGCCAATAGAGAAAAATGGTGGAAGAATGAAAACAAAATAAAAACACCAGAGTGCCTTCTTTCTCCATTATTAGTTCAGTCTTTGGATGTAGAACATTAAGATCACGTTGTGACAAACTAAAACAGTAGTTTTGCTTTGCACTTCCTGTTCTACTGAAGCCAAATTATCTTGGTTGCAATGAATCTGAATAATCAGAGCCACTTAGCTTTATTTACAAGAGAACAGTCACCATTGCAAGGAAAAAGAATCAGAGCCACACAGTCTTAATTAGAACCTGGAGTCACTGCAGCCCTGCCTGGCCACCTAAAAAGGTTGACTATTAATGGCTGTGAATTTAAATTATATAAGAACTTACTCATTATGGAAGAAGGTGGAGCTACCTTGAGATTTTTTTTTCTATACAGATAACATTAATTTTTTAAAAAGATTTATTTGTGAAAGAGAGAGTGCAAGCACATGAGTGGGGGGAGGGGCAGAGAGACTGTTCAAGCAGAATCCCACTGAGTGCAGAGCCCCACGTGGGGCTCCATCTTACCACCCATGAGATAATGACCTAAGTCCAAACCAACAGTTGGACACTTAAACCTGAGCCACCCAGGCACCCCCAAATATCACTAATTTTCTAATTAAAAATGCTATTGTTATTTATTTTTCCCATTTACAAAGACTTTTCACAAATAAAAATTATAGGCATACCTTAGAGATATTGTAGGTTCAGTTCCAGACCACTGCAATAAAGCAAATATTGCAGTAAAGGGAGTCAAAGGAAGTTTTGCTTTCCTAGTGGATATAAGAGTTATTTTTATACTATATTGTAATCTAGTAAGTGTACAATTGTGTTATATCTAAAAACATATACATACCTTAATGAAAAAATATTGTGTTGCTAAAAAATGTTAACCCATCATCTGCATTTTCATTCATCAGAAATCTTTTTGCTGGTGGAGAGTCTTGCCTCAGCGTTGCTGGCTGCTGACTGATCAGGGTGGAGGTTGCTGAAGTTTGGGGTGACTGGGGCAATTTCTTAAAATAAGGCAGTAATGAAGTTTGTGACATCAATTGATTCTTCCTTTCACTAGAACACTTTAGAGACCACTGTAGTGTTATTAATTGACCTAATTTCAATATTGGTGTGTCTCAAGCAACAGAGAGGCCCAGGAAAGACAGAGAGAGACAGAGGAATGGCTGGTGGCAATCAGAATACATGGATTATTTATGGATTAAGTTCATTGTCTTGTATGAGTGCATTCGTGGTAGCCCCAAACCAATTATATAATAACATCAAAGATCACTGATCACAGACCACCATAACAAATATAACAACAATGAAAAGGTTTGAAATGTAAGAATTACCAAAATGTGACACAGAGACAGGAACTGAGCAAAAGCTGTTGGAAAAATAGTACCGGCAGACTTGCTCAGCACAGGGTTGCCACAGACTTTCAATCTGTAAAAAACGCAGTGTCTGCAAGGAGCAACAGAATGAGGTATGCCTGTATGGTAAAGGGGAATGCTCTTTTAAACACTGAAGTCTTACATTTTCTTTGAAGATTAGGAAAATAAGCCAATTCTATTTCCTACCTGTAACATTTAAGTATAATCAGCACCTAAAAAAGAGAATTTTGTCATCCACATTTACACGAGGCACAAGTTGTAATAGGCAGTTTGAGCTAACTCCCACCGTCTAGTTGCATCGCCCATGCTTTTTCTACTATCTCACACCTCTCATGAGACTTTCAACTGTAAACAGAATTTCTTAACCACTCTCACACATTACATATTATACTGGGCAGCCTGACAAATCTTATTGAGAAAGGAGAGCACCAGATTACACCCTTTCTGGAAAGCAATTTGGGTCAGAAACCTTTAAAAGGGGTGCCTGGGTGGCTCAGTGGTTTGGCGCCTGCCTTTGGCCCGGGGCGTGATCCTGGAGACCCGGGATCGAGTCCCACGTCGGGCTCCTTGAGGTGAGCCTGCTTCTCCCTCTGCCTGTGTCTCTGCCTCTCTCTCTCTCTATGTCTCTCATGAATAAGTAAATAAAATCTTAAAAAAAAAAAAAAAAACCTTTAAAAAAGCTTAGCTCCTTTGTCCCAGCAATTCCATTTCTAGGAAGCTATTCTACAGAAATAATCAGAGATGCAAATACACATTTATTTAAGCACCTCATCTGTTGTCTATGATATCAAAACTTGGAAACACACTAAAAGTCCAACATTAAAGGGGTGGTTACATAAATTCCAACCATGTACTAGAAAGTAATAAAGCCATTAAAAAGAAGTTACTTCATTAAATTAAGAAATTCTCAAATTGTAATTTGAGGCCACAGGATTAGGAATACAAATTTATAAATATAATATGACCACAAGTTTTCAATATAAGCAGTAAAAAACTGACATATGTCTAGAAAAAATGATCAAAATTCAAGAAAATATTAACACTATTTCTAGGCATGATATTACAAGTGATTTTTACTTTCTTCTTCACCACTATCTTTCAGTTTCCAAAATTATATATATTTCCCCTATTAACTATAAGAATATATATATATATATATATAATTTTTTAAGGCACAAAGACCATCTTTTTCTAAAAGTATATATCCATCAGAAGATAGTTTTTAGGAAGGACAGTAGTTCCAATGTAAATATTATATTTCTGATCTCCACAAGAATGAAATATCTGAATACAAATCAGTTTTATTATCTATTTCGAAGAATCCTTCAACATTTCTTTATCAAAGCTCTAGTAAACCTTCAAGATGGTCTTTATTACATTATGGTGCCTTCAGGCAAGTTTCTATCATTTTGTCATTTGTGCAACTTTATATTTAGGTTTATATC
This sequence comes from Canis lupus dingo, assembly GCF_003254725.2. Taxonomy (NCBI): domain Eukaryota; kingdom Metazoa; phylum Chordata; class Mammalia; order Carnivora; family Canidae; genus Canis; species Canis lupus. Next base: position 21,456,382 of record NC_064274.1, on the reverse strand, counting down.
TCAACATCCCACACAAGATATGTGACTTAGAAAAGTTATAAATCTCTCTCTCAGTATTTTTAATCTCTAAAATGGAAATATTAGGACCTGCTTCATAGCATGGTTGTTTTAGGTGAGGTTTAAATGATAAAATGTACAAAAAGCATCTACAAAGTATGTGACAAATAGCAAGAATTTATTACATGTCATTACCCACTGTTGTTTTGTATTATTATGCCAGATATACCTGCTCTCAAAAGTGATTTTTTTTAGGATGTTAATATACAATGAAGCCTAAATGACAGTCATATTCAGGATGTTATTGAGCTTAACACTGAAGAAAACCCAAGAAAGAACCAGCAATAAAGGACCCACCCTACTACCTTACTTGTATGTGTAGGGATCGGAATGAAGTATTAGGAACCACAGACAGCTTTTCACTGAGACACATTGAATGCTCCTTGGACTCTCAACATGGAAGAGTGTGGGTTATCTGAACATTAAAACAATTAATAATCTTTTATTTCCTTTTACAGCATTCGTACCGTCCTAACCTTCTGAGACCTTACAAATGCCTTCACTAGCAGTAGTCTTTTGGCTCCAGCACCTCCTGGAAAAGTGAACCAAACATCAATTCTGTTCTTCAGAAATGCAATCAATTAATCATACATGGGTGCTTTCCAAAAGAAACAAAAACTGATGTGAAATCCTTTTTTTAAGCCAATGTTGAAAATTCAAGTGAGAGCTAAATGCACCGTTAGCTGCAGAGTTGAGTCCAGAAAACTTTCTTTCTTAATCATTCTTCTCATGTTGATTTATGGCATCTTTCTCATTGAGGGAAAAGTCTGTATTTCCTTGACTTCTTGCACTTTTTGTACCCTTGCCACCCTTAGTCACTGAAACCCAGGGGAGGAGGTCCCCATTATACTTGCCCGCCAACATACACATGATGAGCTACTGCACTTGAACTCTACTATGTCTATTTCCACTGTCTGTATTTTTCTTTATATGAAATGTACCAAAGCCCAAGGGGAAGCTATTGTCTGAGAAAGGATACACTTAGATTTACAAGTAGAGAAGATCTAGAACTTCTATATACAGGGAATTTCATTTTTAAAAAAAATTGAAGTGTAGCTGACACACAATCTTATATTAGTTTCAGATGTACGACATAGTGATTCAACATTTATGGAATTATGAAGTGATAATCACGATAAATCTACCATCTGTCACCATTCACAGTTATTACCATATTATTAACTATATTTTTAAGTGCAAGAAATTTTTTAGGGAAATGTCACATCTTTATATGACAGAGGGAAGTACACTTACTGCTTTTTTTCATACTGTTTGCAGTGAATATATTCTTTTAAACAGAAGTAGTTTCATGCTACATGTGATAAATATGAGATTCAGATATTAAGTGTGAAAACTGAACTATTCCTGGAACCATATTCAAAAATCTGTAATTTTTTGTGCTTTATTGGCTAAATATTTAGTTAATTATTATAATTAATTGAAAATTAATTATTATAATTAATGAAAACTAAATATTTAGTTAATTATTATAATTAATTGAAAATTGAGTCATAAAATAATTAAAAAATAATATGGTGACTTGAAGTGTAGGGATTGTACTAAAGTAACTGTGCACACAATATGTAAATGGGTAACTAAGAAATGGACAAACATCCAAAACAATATATTTTCTGAGGAAACATATATGCATATACAGATGTGCATTTTTAATCTAGAACTTCTCTATTAACTACCATGTCTTAAATCTATAATCCTGAAATTAATTTAATTTTTTGAATAAATAAGAGCATATGGTACTCATTTGCTCATGCTTTCCCACTCTCAAGGGAAGATTTGCATTTTAAGCTTCATCTCTAAATGTACATAAAAGGCTTATTTCTTTAAGGGATTTTGTCTCTCTCCAAAAGTGTTGTTTCTGTGTCTACAATTTGTTGATATTGTGGAAAGGACTTTGGACTTAGAGCAAGTGGCTAATGATCTATCACTTAATGGTGACCTTCAGGAAGAGTTACTCAACTTCTCTGAGCCCACTTCATCCTTTGTTTTAAAGAATTACTCTAAACACAGGACCACAAAAACTTTTTGTTGTTGTTTTAAAATGTAAAAGATTAATTTAGTGCCTTGGGCACACTTTTGATTGTAGAGGATATATGGCGTCAGCACTGACAGATCATACAGATACAAAGAATTCTAGCTATGACATATTAAAGGTTCGTGCCAGTTCTGCAGAACAGCCTTTTGAAAGATACTGCAGGGGCCTCAGAGCAGCATGCTTCAGAAGGAGGTTCTCCATAGGTTGAAATGCCAAAAACCTAAAACCTATATGCTGACTCACATAATTTGGTCCATCGTAACTGAGCCTTTACTATTAAAACCAATGATTCAGTATTACACATGTACTTTGCCCAGCAGTGCCACACTCTCACCAGGTGATTCTGGGTTACCTGCAGACCAAGGCAGAGAAGACAATACCTGTCAACACCCCTATCTGACAGATGGTTCACAGTCTCAGACCAACCCTACAGTCACAATGATAGTGAAAGGAGAAAAGGGGGATTGCCTTTTCACCAATGTAGAAATGGGGAGGGGAAAGTAGATGGCAACCAAAATGTGAATCAGTGTGATACAATGATGCCTGTGTCAGCTGGGCTTTTGCTGAACAAACCAGCAACTCTTAACAATCAGCACCACTCGCCTGGACACCCCTGAGGTCTTAGTCCTGTCCAGTAGTCAGCCTGTCCATTGTACTTCTGTGTGCCTGCCCCCTACTGTCTGTGTGAGGTACATCTGATATATTCATTCCCATGAAATAAATTGCTAGCAAACTAACTTTTTAACTACTGAAAAAGAGATTAAAAACTTTTACTTAAGCCATGCTCAAATTATGGACTGTATTTCTTATTTTTAGAAATCAATCTTTACCTTTAAAATTTTAAAAGAAAAAAACAGATACTGATAAAGTTTCCATGTACATGTGTTCTCTTCTCTTCATGCTGCCAGCAAGCCACATCAAAAGCCATAAAAAAAAGTGCTCAGGTATATGTGTAAATCAGAAAGTGATTTATTTACAGATCAAAGTCTTTGTTTCATGGAGCTACCAAACTTTTTCATTCTACACCTGAAACTAATATTACACTGTATGATAACTAACTGAAATTTAAATAAAAACTTGGGGGAAAAATTCAGCCTTTTTTTCTTTGTTATGGAGTTCAGAAATTGTAAAAAGAAAAAACAAAGGTTTTGTTGCATTTTTTGATGCTGGCATGAGGGCTTTTTGTCTACTTTTTTCCATATATTTGTGTACAAAAAAATTCTGTCCATTGTTTACAATGAGATGAGTATTACATTTTGAAGTAAACAAAAGAATTTATATTACTTGACAAACTATTGTAAATTTTAAAAGGTTTCTTTACCTCAGTTAAAGTAATGGACCAATAAATCTTTAAAAAAAATTACTAGGCATATACAGCTTCACAAAGATTAGACAATATGATGTTAGTAATAGGGCTCTATCAACTGTGGAGTGACATGGCAAATAGGGCATAGTTTAATTGTTTTGTCAAAGAGGCGGAAGAAGATATTTAGGGTCAAGGCAATGTTCAGAATGGCCCTAAGAAAACACCCTGAAATGCTATGGGGCCCATGTTACTCAGTGCACCAATGTTTTATGCCTGTGCTGCTAATGAAAGATCAGAGAAAGAAGGTATGATTCTAAATGCACACATCACAAAAGTAAGCATAAAATCCTACTGGTTGCCCAGAGGCCTGTATTCACCTCCAATCTCTCCTTCCTCTCAGGTTACAGATAGCAAGGGAGGAGTGGGAGAGAAGTGGGCATGTCAGTATACTCCGAATGACACAGTCCTCCATGGGGTGTCTGTGGGGAAGCTGAGGGTAGGTATATTCTGTAGCCAGCACCGGGCTGGCACTGGTGGGAAAGGAGGCAGGTTGAAATCAAAGTATAAAAATGGAGTGGCTGGTATCCTGATAAGCCTATAATGGTGTACCCTAGTCATGGTGTCCTGCTGGTCTCCAGCAATGAAAATTTTGACTCTAAAACCAAAAATGTCCATATTTACTGGTCTACTTTAAAATATATATATAACTGTGAATGTCTGTTCCTTGCATTCACTTTTAGCCAGCCGCAAAAACCTTAGTCAAGATGAAGGAAATTTTCAATGTTTGCAGAGCAATAATGTCATGTTGATGGTTTAACTAACAGCTCTGATACAGTGACACAGCTCCTCCCAAAATAGTAAATAAAAAGGAGCAATGTGATTGATCTCTTAATTAACCCTTGCCATTTTACAAATCATATAAGCTGGTTTAGGATCGGAAAGAAAGTCATTTTGACAGAACCATTAGAAAAATCACACAGGGGACGCCTGGGTGGCTCAGCAGTTGAGCATCTGCCTTAGGCTTAGGTTGTGATACTAGGATCTAGGGATGGAATCCCACATCAGGCTCCCTGCGGGGAACCTGCTTCTCCCTCTGCCTATGTCTCTGCCTCTCTCTGTGTGTCTCTCATGAATAAATAAATAAAATCTTTTTTAAAAAAATCACACAGAAGTTGAAGCAGAGTAAGAACAAGTTTGTATTTGAAAATTATATTTCTTAGACATTTGACTACTTAATTCTGTTAGTAAATGATTATTGCACAAATAACCTCTACTAAGTAGTCCCTGAAAATGTTAAAGTAACAATTTTATTGAAGTACATTAAGTTCTATTTGTCAAATACCTAGTAATAATCAGGAAATGGGTCACTGAATAAAAAGAGAAACCAAAATTAGTGAGGCAAGAATAAAAACAGAAGACTTGGGGCAGCCCGAGTGGCTCAGCGGTTTAGCACCGCCTTCAGCCCAGGGCCTCCCGGGGTCCTGGGATCAAGTCCCACATCGGGCTCTCCTCAGGGAATCTGACTCTGTGCCTGTGTCTCTCATGAATAAATAAAATCTTTAAAAAGAAAAATAAGATGAATTTTTAAAAAGAAAATTTGCAGATTCAACGGACCATCACTTTCATTTTGTTATCTTTAGAAGGTGATATGTTTATTCCAGTCATGTTACCATTGTTCAAAATATGTTTTTAAGCCTTGACATAAAAGTCTACAAGACTTGATTTTTAAGTCAGCAGTAATAGCACAGTAAGAGCATAAATGCTGCATTTTTTTAAAGAAAGAGTTTGAATTTCAACAAGTAGTGTGGATCCCTGCAACTATCTAGTTTGAATCCTAGTAACTGACTAGTTAGTACAAATTAGCTAATCTCAGTTTCCTCATCTTTGTAAAATGGGGATAATAAAAACACCCATCTACAGCATCATTGTGATAACTAAATGGGACCATTAATGTAAAACATATTCCCACCTCTAGTAGTCTTTTGTTCCATGACAAATAACACCCACTGCTTAAAACCAGTACACCTCAAACCACTCCTACCTTGCTGCCTCTACCACAGGGCTTAGGAAAGCTATATATTTGTTTTCCCAGCCTTTCTTGCATCTAGGAGTGGTCATATGACATTCTTTTACCAACAGAGATATAACAAAATTGTGATGAAGCCTTCTAGAATGAAGTTGCCCATTTTTTGATGAAGGAAGCAAGTGTGATTAGCACTATTCTTTTTTTCCTCCTCCCCCCCATTGCTTATTTAAAGATAGTTGTGAAATCTGTAACTGGGACATCCATCTTGGACCCAATGATAGCAATCGTGGGGAAGGGTGGGGCAATGGGTGACTCAGATAGTTAAGCATCTGCTTTGGGCTCAGGTCATGATCTCCAGGTCCTGGGATCCATCCCCACATTGGACTCCTAGCTCAGCAGGGAGTCTGCTTCTCCCTCTCCCCCTTTTCCCCCACCGCTTGTGCTCCTTCTGTCTCTCTCTCTCTTTCAAATGAATAAATATTTTTAAAAATCTAAAATAAAAAAAAATCATGGGAAAAGGTAAGGTACTTTCAGAAACACTGGCCTTGATGTCATCATGCTGCTGAACACAGGCAGGAAAATGTCTACCTCCAAATTCCGATTATCTGGGAAGAAAATAACCCGTAGGTGTCTAGTTCACTCTGAGTCAGGTTTTCAATTACTTGCCCTTGAATCCATTTCAAACTAATATACTTCTTAGAGCTGCTTTAGACTTCTTAATCCCCACACTGAAAGTTGAACTTAAGGCCCCCAACCTAGTGTACACCTCCTCCCTTACATAAGCCAGCCAAACATCAAAGGCCATCATGTCAATGAGAGAAATAAGAAAGTGAAAAAACAAAATGAGCTATTAAAATATTTTTTTTATAAATTTATTTTTTATTGGTGTTCAATTTACCAACATACAGAGTAACACCCAGTGCTCATCCCGTCAAGTGCCCCCCTCAGTGCCTGTCACCCATTCACCCCCACCCCCTGCCCTCCTCCCCTTCCACCACCCCTAGTTCGTTTCCCAGAGTTAGGAGTCTTCATGTTCTGTCTCCCTTTCTGATATTTCCCACACATTTCTTCTCCCTTCCCTTATATTCCTTTTCACTATTATTTATATTCCCCAAATGAATGAGAACATATAATGTTTGTCCTTCTCCGATTGACTTACTTCACTCAGCATAATACCCTCCAGTTCCATCCACGTCGAAGCAAATGGTGGGTATTTGTCATTTCTAATGGCTGAGTAATATTCCATTGTATACATAGACCACATCTTCTTATCCATTCATCTTTCGATGGACACCGAGGCTCCTTCCACAGTTTGGCTATTGTGGACATTGCTGCTAGAAACATCAGGGTGCAGGTGCCCAGCGTTTCATTGCATCTGAATCTTTGGGGTAAATCCCCAACAGTGCAATTGCTGGATCATAGGGCAGGTCTATTTTTAACTCTTCGAGGAACCTCCACACAGTTTTCCAGAGTAGCTGCACCAGTTCACATTCCCACCAACAGTGTAAGAGGGTTCCCTTTTCTCCGCATCCTCTCCAACATTTGTGGTTTCCTGCCTTGTTAATTTTCCCCATTCTCACTGGTGTGAGGTGGTATCTCATTGTGGTTTTGATTTGTATTTCCCTGATGGCAAGTGATGCAGAGCATTTTCTCATGTGCATGTTGGCCATGTCTATGTCTTCCTCTGTGAGATTTCTGTTCATGTCTTTTGCCCATTTCATGATTGGATTGTTTGTTTCTTTGGTGTTGAGTTTAAGAAGTTCTTTATAGATCTTGGAAACTAGCCCTTTATCTGATACGTCATTTGCAAATATCTTCTCCCATTCTGTAGGTTGTCTTTGAGTTTTGTTGACTGTATCCTTTGCTGTGCAAAAGCTTCTTATCTTGATGAAGTCCCAACAGTTCATTTTTGCTTTTGTTTCTTTTGCCTTCGTGGATGTATCTTGCAAGAAGTTACTGTGGCGGAGTTCAAAAAGGGTGTTGCCTGTGTTCTCCTCTAGGATTTTGATGGAAACTTGTCTCACATTTGCTACTAAAATATTTCTGTGAAAGACACCAAAGCTCCTTTATTTTGACAAAGCATACCCAACAATGAAACATGGACATCTCAAGACATGGCAGCAAGAGAGAATTTTTTCTCCCCTGACTCCTGAGCAAATAGTTCTATAGCTCAGGAGCTGTGTTACACGTACCCTTTAGTATTCTGTTTAACTTAATAGTTTTGTTGACCTTTAGTATGCTTATTATGCTTAACATTATATAGAATCATGTTGAACCTTCACTTCAATCTTTCATTACAAGGGCTGTGTCTTATGGTGCCAAGACCTCATTTTATTTATATCTAATCTCCCAAGTACCTAAAATACTGCAATATACATGGCAGGGAAGCCATAAATGTTGTTTTGCAACTTAATCATTTGTAATTTAGACATTTGCAATCAGCAGTAAAGCACATTTGTGTGAAGTAATCAAATTTCATGATGTCTATTACACTGAGGGTAAAGTTTATGCTCACAAAGGAGTCTTGTTGCCTCTCTGGGTCTACATGCCCATTCAATTCTGTGGTTCTCCATAGCTCATTAAAGATAGAATAATTCTTGTGAAATAACCAAAAAATTGTTGTTTCCTCTGAACCAGTTCCTAAAAGGAATTAATTACATTTATTTCAAGTTTGTTAAGTGAAGAAAAAGTGAGGAATTCTAATTGAATTATAGATAGTTCATATATGAAAAATTAGTATTACATAAAGAAGAAATCATAACTTTGAAAGTGATTTCCTTCTGTTTTCTTTTTTTTTTAATAATACATTTATTTTTTATTGGTGTTCAATTTGCCAACATACAGAATAACACCCAGTGCTCATCCCGTCAAGTGCCCCCCTCAGTGCCCACCACCCAGTCACTCCCACCCCCTGCCCTCCTCCCCTTCCACCACCCCTAGTTCATTTCCCAGAGTTAGGAGTCTTCCATGTTCTGTCTCCCTTTCTGATTCTTTTTATTTTTTTTTAAGATTTTACTTATTTATTCATGAGATACACAGAGAGAGAGGCAGAGACACAGGCAAAGGGAGAAGCAGGCTCCATGCAAGGAGCCTGACATGGGACTCCATCCTAGGTCTCCAGGATCAGGCCCTGGGCTGAAGGCGGCACTAAACCGCTGAGCCACCCGGGCTGCCCCTCTTTTCTTCTTGATATAAACTAGTTCACCATCTGGGCAATTGCAAACTGGAAAACTAGAAAAAAAAAAAAAACAACTGATGAAACAGAGTGTTCTAGCCAGTGCCAAAATGAAACATTAAATGAGAGAAGTAAATCATTAAGAGTTTGAAAGAAGCCCCAGTATATTCAATTTTCTCCCTTCATTTGGGGAAGGGGAGATTTATATAATACACTTTCAAAATTTGAAAAAAAAATTTTAAGATTCTATTTATTCATGAGAGCCTGAGACATAGGCAGAGGGAGAAGCAGGCTTCCTGTGGGGAGCCTGATGTGGGACTCAATCCCGGGGTCCTGGGATCACGACCTGAGCCAAAGGCAGATGCTAACCATTGTGCCACCCAGATCCCCACCCCATCCCCAAATTTGAAGATTGGGACCTAGCTGTTATGATTACATAAAAAGTGCATTGCTTCAGAAGTAAAAATCTCTGCAACTGTCTGGGAGAGCAAATGTCTTACACTTCTTCCCACAAGCTGAGAAAGAAACAGGAAGCGAGGAAAGAGCTACCGTGTTTCCCACTGGGACAAAAATCTCATGACTGACAACTTCCTCTTCCCTTGCCCAATCTCCTAGATCTACTGGGGGAATTGGGAGGGACAGTATTGTAGGGCCAATCGTTAATAATCTATGGGAAGCAGAACCACCAACCCAAATTGCTAATGGAGTACTTGGAGTCTCTTTGTTATACTTTCAGAACTATAAAAACTGTTGATTAAATACTTCACTTAAAACTCCTTTATACAGGGATGCCTGGCTGGTTCAGTCAGAAGAGCATGTGACTCTTGATCTCAGGATCATGAGTTTGAGAGCCCCGTGTTGGGTGTAGAGATTACATAAATAAATAAAACTTTAAAAAAAAACCTCCTTTATATAAATATCAAAAGTAGAAATTAATAATGTTAACATTTAGCCAGTACATGGGACTTTTTAAATTATGTTAGAGCTTATTTCTATTCTTGTATCATACTCTTTATTACATTAAACTAACTTTTCCATTTTCAAAAATTTCTTAGCAAGTAGTATTCTATTATCAGTTTCCTCTATGATTCCCCTCTTCACAAGTCAAAATCTTACCCCAAGTGACTTACCCATCTCTGCCCACCTGCCTCCTTCACCTTTCACATCCCTTAAAAAGTTCCAAAATTTCCTCTCCTCCTTAAAGTCTGTCTTTATCACCTGAAAGTGATCCCTTTCTAAACATTTCTGTGAATTACATATAAAGGTTTACTCTAAATCTGAGAAAATGTATTTGACAAATAGACACAATTGTGGATGATTCATAATTACATGTTTCTCCATATATGCATCAGTTTTCTACTACTATGTAACAAATTACACAAAATTAGAGGCTTGAAAAAATATCCATTTGCTATCTCATGGTTTTTTTAGAGTAGAAGGCCAAGCACAGCTAAAGTAGTCTCTCTGCTCAGGGCCTCTCAAGTTGAGATCAAAGTGTCAGCCAGGCTGAATTCCTTTCTGGAGCTTGGGGTCCAGTTGTTGGCCAAAATCAGTTCCCTGTGGTCAGAGGACTAAGGCTTCTATGCTTTTGCTGGTGGTAGGCCAGGAACAATCTTAGCCTGGCCCCTTCCATGTGTTCTTTCATGCTTAACAATCTCCTGGTTTCCAATCCTCCTCCCGTCATATTTAATGTAACATGATCATGGCAGGAATGATACCATCACCATAACCTAATCAAGTAAGTAACTGGCCTATCATATTCAAAGATGCCATCTACACTTATGTGTATGGGATTATACAAAGGGTGTACACCAGGGTAAGGAATTCTTGGGAATCATCTTAGAATTCTGTCTACTACAATATGACTAGAAACCTCAATATCAAGTTCTTATAAATTATTAAAGAATGTGCTTAATAAAAATTGACTACCACTCTTCTCTTTAAGACTTTTAAGAATATGGGATCCCTGGGTGGCGCAGCGGTTTGGCGCCTGCCTTTGGCCCAGGGCGCGATCCTGGAGACTCGGGATCGAATCCCACATCAGGCTCCTGGTGCATGGAGCCTGCTTCTCCCTCTGCCTATGTCTCTGCCTTTCTCTCTCTCTCTCTCTCTCTCTCTCTCTCTGTGACTATCATAAATAAATAAAAATTAAAAAAAAAAGACTTTTAAGAATATTAGATCAGGGTGCCTGGGTGGCTCAGTCTATTAAGTATCTAACTCTTGGTTTCTTTTTTTTTTTTTTAGATTTTATTTATTTATTCATGAGAGACACACAGAGAGAGCATCTGCTCAACCACTGAGCCACCCAGGCATCCCTAACTCTTGGTTTCAACTCAAGTCATGATCTCAGGGTTGTGAGATTGAGCCCTCCATCAGCCATTAGGCTCCATGCCTAGTGTGGAGCCTGCTTGGGATTCTCTCTCTCTCTCTCCCCCTCTCCTTCTCTCTCTCTCTCTCCCTCTGTCCTTACCCCCCTCTTAAAAAAAGAAAAAGAATATTGGATAAATCAACTTTTACTATGGAGCAAATTGATTAAATAGTTCATGTGATTATATTTATATATAAATAGCATTCCAGCACAGAAGTTATTGGCTAGGCCTATAATTGAGAATTTCCACAAAAAGAGAGAAGGCACAGGCAGATGTCATAGATCTTGAAAACAGGATTATAAGAGCAACTGAAGCATGGGGCATAGAGAATAAAGGAGAAAATGTGAGTGGTATGTAATAATCACTTTAAATCTGATTTCTCATGAGATATATTAATTCAAAAAAAAATGAGAAGTTGAGGGGTGCCCGAGTGGCTCAGTCAGTTAAGCATCTGCCTTCAGTTTAGGTTCTGATCACAGGGTCCTGGGATCAAGACCCACATCAGGCTCTCTACTCAGTGAAGAGTCTGCTTCTCCCTCTCCCTCTGCCTCTCTCTCTCTCAAATAAATAAATAAAATCATTTAGTAAATAAATAAATAAAATGGGAAGTTGACTTCAATAATTTCATAAAAGTATCTAAAATCAAATTTTGGGCATGTAGAAAACTTTTAATTTTGGTATAAAGAAATAAAATTAAAAAGAAAATAATATACAAGGAAAAATATTTACAACAGATGATTAACAAAGAATTGGTGTCTCTAATATCTAAGTGCTTTTTTATAATGAAGACAAACAGCTCAATAGAAAAATAAGCAACAGGGGCAGCCCCGGTGGCACAGTGGTTTGGTGTCGCCTGCAGCCTGGGGTGTGATCCTGGAGACCCGGGATTGAGTCCCACATCGGGCTCCCTGCATGGAGCCTGCTTCTCCCTCCACTCGTGTCTCTGCCTCTCTCTCTGTGTCTATGAATAAATAAATAAAATCTTTAAATAAAAAAAAAAGAAAAGAAAAATAAGCAATAATACAAAGAGAAATACAAATGACCAACAAGCATTTGAAATGATGCAAAACTTTGATAGTAGTCCACAAAACATAAAATAAAACAAAATGAGATGTCACTACTCATCTACCAGTTTATACAACTGACAGAAATGTGAATTGTTACAGCTTTCTGAAAAGCAATTGACAACATTTATGGAAATTTTAAAACATACATGTCCTTTCCCCTAGAAATACTACACCTGGGAATCAACTCAATAAAAATAAAAGCATCTGGGTGTAGGGAAATAAAGACAAGATCATTTACTGCAATCTTGATTGTAAAAGAAAAAAAAACCTTAAACAGTAAAATTAACACAATATGGAATTAAAAACCCCTATTTTGAATGTTAAGTGGATATTTATAAAATTATATTTTAAGACGGATGAATATAAGGCATCATTACATGTAAATAACAAAGTACAGAGTAATGTATTGTGTGATCCAGTTTTTGTGAAAAACAAAGTAAAAATATTCCTATTTGTTAGTCTATAGGTATATATGAGCAAGGAAAAATGTGTGGAAATGTTCAAAACTGGCTGCTTACCTCAGATACCCGTGACTGAAGGGAGGTAGAGAACTAAAATTATGTTTTTTAACTGTAACTGTTTGGTTTCACTTGATATGGTGAGATTTATGGCTTTACTACCTATAAAGAAACCATGAGGAAATAAAGATTTTAGCTGCCAACATTCATATGTAATTGTGAAATAACTTGAAGTTACTGTGATTTTTGTTTTCATTTAAGAAAAAATCCTCTGGCCAAATAATTGTCTAAATAACATACACTATTCTGAGATGTCTAAAGCCTTGAGAAGATTTCAACACTCAAAGAGAAAAGACTAAAATATATTAACATTGCAGATTCCCTAATAATAAAAACCATCAGATAATTCTATAGCAAATCCCATGGTCAACAAATGCCACCCCTGTACCCAGAGCTTCCCAGCAGCTTGTTAGTATCCCATTCTTCAACAGAAGCAAAGAACCAAAACTCACCAGACATCTGAGGTGATTCTAGCTTTCTAATATGAGAGAGAAGAAAGCAAAAAAAAGAAAAAGAAGTTAGAATAATCCATGAAAAGAGAGAATTTAAAAATCTTCCAAAAAGTTGCTGTCAATATCCTGAAGGAGAAAAGAAGATACTGCATGCATGAAGTAAGAACAGGTTTCAATGGAGAAAAGAAAGAGCACCAGAGAATCAAATTTTCATAGCAGGAATGAAAATCCAATAGAAACATAAAAGATCTCAAGAAATTTATGTCCCAGTGTACCTTTTCTCATAAAGCTACCTGATGAAGTTCTCCCAAAGTGGCAAACTAATTCAAGATGAAGACACTAAATTCTACCTCTGAAACTAAAAGAAGAGGAAGGAGGAGAAGGGGGAGGAGGAGGGGACAAGGAGGATGACAAGAGGAGGAGAAGGCTGAGGGGAGGAGAAGAAAGGAACCAGATCAAACCATGGACTCCTCAGGGCTAAGCAAGCTGATTAGAGCGCACACCCAGAGCATACTACAGTCTGGTTCTGCTCCTAGAAGGGCATATAGACCAGGGAGGCCCAGCCTTTAGTGTGCACAGGAGTTTCCTGGACTTTTGAAGATCTAGACAGTCTGGAGTAGAGTATGAGATTCTGATCTTATAACAAGCTTGGTGTTGATGCTGCCAATCCTCAGGTCATCTTCAGCTCACACATTGAAGTAGCAAGCACATAAAACATGATTCCCACATGGCTGTGGGAATCAGTCTCTCCTATGGGGCTTATTGAGTGATTCCTGGGCCCATGCCCAGCATTCTAAGATGGTAGGCCTGGTTAGAGGCCTGAGTATTTTGTAACAAAACCCATAAGCAATCCTGGGGCTCTGCCAGATAGGGAAGCATGAAAACCACTGATGAGAGGCCTCATCATGCGAAGGGGTCTTACATCCATATTCTGATGGTTTTTGTAGGAAGAAAAATGCAAGACATGTGGGGAGATCTTTATTTTCTCTCCCATGAGGCACAGCCAAGATGGCACACTGAGGAAGTCATTACCAGCTCAACATAATATCTCTGTTTAGTCAGAGGGTAGATCTTAAATGTTTGCACCACATGAAAGGAAATGATAATGATGTAACACGTTGAAGGTGTTAGCTAATGCTATGATGAAATCCTTTGCAGTATAGAAATGTGTCACATCAACAGGTTGTACCCTTAAAATTACACAATGTATATGCCAATTTTATGTCAATAAAGCTGGGGGAAAAATCTCTGAAAAGAGAGAGAGAGAGAGAGAAGGACATGGGATCTAGGAAGCTAATGCTCCCACCCTGGAGAAAGTAAAGAGATTCCCCAGGACAAGGGTTGGGGGAAGCTCCAGGGTGGCAGGTAAACCCAGATGCAAGGCAGTGCCAGCCCATGCTACAATATGCCAAAGAGTCTGTTAGGAAAGGTGCCTGGCAATAAAATTTCCAGTACTGTATCAGCTCTTGCTTGAAAATATACTGTGTCTCAACCAACTTAGATGGAAGTATAGTTGACATGTTCTGGAAAACCACTCAAAAAGTGGTTTTAATGATGACCCAACATTGATGAAAAACATACAGCTCTAAAATTAGAATAATAGTGAATCTACACAATTATTGTGAGGATTAAATGAGTTGATCAATGTAAAGCATTTAAAATGATGCCGGAAACATAGTGAGAATGACAAAAATACTAGCTATCACTGTTGCTGTTGTGGTGGTGGTGGTGGTTCTTAGGTTATTTAACTCTGGAGTTGGGCTTCCTAGAATACTGACTCTACCACTAGTTATTTTACTTTGAAAAATTTATGCAGGGATGCCTGGGTGGCTCAGCGGTTGAGAGCCTCCCTTTGGCCCAGGGCGTGATCCTGGAGACCCAGGATCGAGTCCCACATCAGGCTCCCTGCATGGAGCCTGCTTCTCTCTCTGCCTGTGTCTTTGCCTCTCTCTCTGTGTGTCTCTCATGAACAAATAAATAAAATCTTTAAAAAAAAAAAGAAAAATTTATGCAAACTCCTTAAGCCTCAGTGTCCTCATTTGTAAAATGTGCATCAAAAAGGTATTTATCTCATACATTAATTTTAAGAATTAAATTAGATGCAACAAGGTAAACAGTAGAATTATGCCAGGATGATAAGAGATCGCAACAGCACCTACCTTTGAAAGTACAGACTGAGTGCAAATATGAGGGAGTCCTCTGAGGTATTGGAAGGGTTCCATATTTCTATTTGGAAGAGGGTTATGTAGATATAAAAATAGGTAAAAATTCATTCAAGCTGTATATACTTAAGAGTTCTGCATCTTATCGTATATGTGGTTTTTTAAAAAACAAAAACAAAAACTTGTTTCGAGGACTCCACTTCATGCAAGTCATTCCAGACACAAACAAATACTTTGTGTAAGAATGTTCATTTGTTATTTATGATATCAAAACATGGAAATGCCCTAAAAGTACAATTAAAAGGGCACATTTACATTGTGCAGGGAATTTAACTATGTATGAAATACAATAAAGCCACTAAACGCTACGTTTTAGAATATTTAATAACATGGGAAATAGCCATACCATAACCTCAGATTTTTTAAGTGCAAAATGCAAAATTGTGTATTCCTATATGCAAAATTACGTATATATATATATATATATATGTGGGGAACCGGCTGCGGAGCCTCTCTGGGAACTGGGTCTCACAGTCCTCGGCACAGCGGGGGTACGCGAGGTCCGCAGCTGCCACCCTGACTCTTGACCACAAGGTTCTGCGGACCCAGCTCCTCGGCGCCCCCTCCTTGAGCCAGCAGCCTGTTCTTTTACCCCTTGAAGTAAACGTTTCTCTCTGCTTCCCAAAGTTGATGATGCCTGTAGCTAATTTGCTAAGCCTCTTAAAAACCGGGGGAGACAAAGGCTCGGAGTCGGAGTCCGACTCTCGGTGCCCCTGTTACAACATCAGATGACAGTTCGGCGCGGCTCCGAGTCTCCTCCCTTGGCGGCCTCGGAGCATCCCGGCCCCGCGGCGAGCGGCGGCCGCCCCGGGACCTGCAGTGGCCGTCGGGGTACGGCGGCGGCGGGACTCCGGGACTTGGGCGCACCGCACGGCAGAGGGCTCTATTGTAGGTTTCAGGCAGGGCAACGATGGGGCAGGATTTGTCTAGTCTAACGCATTAGGTTTCCCTTCTCAAATGATTGCTTCGGGATCCCTGGGTGGCGCGGCGGTTTGGCGCCTGCCTTTGGCCCAGGGCGCGATCCTGGAGACCCGGGATCGAATCCCACGTCGGGCTCCCTGCATGGAGCCTGCTTCTCCCTCTGCCTGTGTCTCTGCCTCTCTCTCTCTCTCTGTGTGTGTGTGTGTGTGTGTGTGACTATCATAAATAGATTTTAAAAAGGAAAAAAAAGGAAACCTGTTAAAAAAAAATAATAAATAAAATAAAATGTTTGCTTCAACAAGCTGGGGCGCACGCATCCGCTGAACCCTTGCAGGGACTGGTCCAATATATTAACACGTGGTTGCCCTTGGTTTCCAGGAGAAGGCACACTAAATGTAGATGAGACACGGGACCGAATAGGGAAAACCTTACAGCAGCAACACAGAAAGGGTTTATTTAAATGTGCCAATTCCGATCTTTTCTGCTTGGGCTTCGGTTAAAACAGTGTTGGCACTATTCCAGGAGAAAACAAAAGCAAAGCCTGAATATGCGGTGCCTCTGCCCTCCGCTCCTGCAGAGGTAGTGCTGCCATTCCCTTTACCTGCCTGTAACCCTTTTTTAGAACTTGAGAAAAATCTTCTTACCAAACCTGTCCCCTCGTTTGAGGTCAGACTCCATCGCAGGGAGCCATTGCCAATTCAGCCGGTAATCCTTTTTTCTGACCCAGAAGATCTGTTGATCTCCACCCCCACCCCCCCCCCCCCCCCGCACTGAAGAGGTTCCTAACGGCCAGGAGGCATTAATAGGGTGCATAACTCAGTTGATTTAAAGATGTTACAGCCTCTAAGGGATAGTGTAGGAGGGAATGGTGTACAGGCCCCTCTTACTCAAGTTATATTGGAGGCTGTGGCTTGTAGGTGGCTCCTTCCTTGGGACTGGCATCAAAAAGCAAAGGGCTCCTTAACAGGGTATATATTTACAATGGAAATCTGCTTTTGGAGACTTTGCTCAGGAACGGGCAAATATTAACAAGCGCGCTAATATCCCCCTTACTTTCGACATGCTTGTTGGGACTGGAAATTTTCAAACTGTCCCAAATCAACTGACATATCCTCCCCAAGCCTATGAGCAAA
The DNA here is from genome assembly GCF_003254725.2 of Canis lupus dingo. Lineage (NCBI taxonomy): Eukaryota > Metazoa > Chordata > Mammalia > Carnivora > Canidae > Canis > Canis lupus. The sequence continues at coordinate 21,439,083 of NC_064274.1, read as the reverse complement.
TTTCCCTGTCCACCCGAAGGTCTTGGCAAACCCTACCAGAACCTGGGCAATCTGTAAAGTCATTTACAAAATGCTTACAGAGACCTTCGGAAAGTGATGCTGATTTCATCGAAGGCCTTACTAAAGCGGTTCAGAGGCAGGTCATCCATGCAGGCTGTGGATGTCCTAGTCAAGCAGCTGGCCTATGAAAATGCTAGTGCCGACTGCTGAAGAGTCCCTATAAGAGATAAGGGCTCTATTTCAGATTATTTGAGAGTGAGCCAAAATGTGGGTACCCATGAACATCAATAGTTTTTGCAGCAGCTTTTTAAAAGGCACTTAAAGAATATAAAAATTAGTGAAAGGGAATAAAGGGAAAGGAGAGAAAATGAGTGGAAATATCAGTGACAAAACATGAGAGACACCTAACTCTGGGAAATGAACAAGGGGTGGTGGAAAGGGAGGTGGGTGGGGCTTGGGGTGACTGGGTGATGGGCAATGAGGGGGGCACTTGGCAGGATGAGCACTGGGTGTTATGCTATATACTGGCAAATTGAACTCCAATAAAAAAAATTTTTTAAAAAAGGCCCTTAAACCTCAAAAGGCAGGGAATTGTTTTAAATGTAGAAGGTCAGGCCATATGCAAAGGGAATGCCGCTCTGGCACATTTAAAAATGATGGGGATGATTCTATCTCAACACTCAGCTTATGCCCTCAGTGCCAAAAGGCCAAACATTGGCTTAATCAATGTCGTTTTAAATTCCATAAGAATGGTTCCTCTTTCCCTCCTACATTGGTGGGAAACAATGCAACAAACCCTAGACCAGACAAATAATGCGAGGGCACTCTACCCAATGATGGCAAGCGATGGATTATCTCATGTCTCAGAGCCACCACAAGGGGAAGTGCTGGATTAGACCTATCTTGTAAATACGGTTTCATACTTAGTCCTTCCATTGAACTCAAGTTATACAAACAGGAATTTATGGAGCCATTCCTAAGGGAATCATTGGTCTTATTATGGGAAAAAGTGGATTGACGATGAAAGGGTTCAAGTTTTTCCTGGGGTCAAAGATGAGGATTATAGGGGTGAGTTTAGAGATATGATGACATCTAACAGACACATTGCATTCACTGCTGGCCAATCAATTGCCCAATTATTACTCCTCCTTTATATCCCAGGATTACAAGATAAGGAACGACTAGGAGGATTTGGCAGTACAGGTGCTCCTCGTGTACATTGGGCAGGAGAGATAACAGAGGAACAGCCTATGCTTTCCCTGTCATTAAATGGTAAATGTTTTAATGGACTTCTCTAAATGGGTGCTGATGTAACTGTAATAGCCCGTCATGAGTGGCCAGCATCTTGGCCTTTAAAACCGCCCTCCACATCCCTTGCAGGATTGGGAACCCCCAGATGGATAGGACAAAGCTCTAGCATTGTCACTTGGAAAGGCCCAGAGGGGCCCTCAGGAAAAGTCATTCCCTATATGGCTCCTATTCCTATGCCCCAACATATGGGGCAGAGATATTATAAAGCACATGAAGGTTACCATTGCCACTAAACCTAAGTATTTAGATAATGGAACAAATGGGCCATAAAGAAGGACAAGTGTTAGGAAGATATGGGCAGGGAATCAAAGCACCCGTCACCTACTCCTCACAGATTGGAAGACATGGGTTAGGTTATGAGCAAAACTTTTAACTGTGACCACTGCTGAAGTATCCTCAGGTCATGCCATCTCTCTAACATGGCTATATGGGTGGCACAGTAGCCTATAACTAGGGAAAAATCACAACATTTACAGGAGCTTGTTAAGCAACAATTGGAGGTGGGACATATTGAGCCTTCTCATAGTCCTTGGAACACCCCTCTCTTTGTAATCCCTAAAAAATCTGGAAAAATGGAATTTGATTCAAGACTTAAGAATGATTAACAAAGTCATGCAACCTATGGGAGCTTTACAGCCTGGACTCTCGTCACCTTCTGTAATATCTCTTGCTTGCCTTTTAATAATCATTGATTTAAAAGATTGCTTTTTTACTATTCCACTGGCTACTCAAGATAAAGAAAAATTTACTTTCTCTGTCCCTCCCATCAATAACATTGCACTAATGCAGATACCAATGGAAAGTCCTTCCAAAGGGCATGGCTAATAGTCCTACTATACATCAATATTATGTGGCTTTTGCTTTATGCCAACCCCAAGAAACCTTCCCCAAAGCCTATATTATCCACTACATTTATGATATACTACTGGCCTCAGCCACACAATCAGACCTTGACGCCCTTTTCTTAGACATTAAATGTCTAATTGAATGTAATTTACAAGTAGCCCCTGGAAAAAATGCAACAGACCCCTCATTTCCAATATTTGGGCTACCTTATGGATAAATCTACCATTAGGCCACAAAAAGTTTCTGTCAAAAAAACAAACCTCCAAAATTTAAAAGACTTCCAACAACTGCTGAGAGTCATCAATTGGATTTGCCCTTTATTGGACATCTCTATGCATGCCCTATCACATTTGTTCAACTCTAAGGTGATCCTGCCCTTAAATCTCCTCGTCACCTGAGCCCTCAAGCCAAAAAGGAATTGGAAACTATACAGCTAGCCATTAATCACTTGCAAGCTCACAAAGTTAACTCACAATTTCCTATAAAATTATAACTCATTTGATCAGATATATCCCCCACTGGGGTGCTCACAGTTTACACCTGACCTAGTTGTCCAGTTGTCCTAGAATGGATCCATTTATCTAATCAGGAATCTCCATCCTTAACCCCATATCTGACTCTATTTTGCAAAACAATTACCAAGGGGTGTTCTAGATGTGTACAATTATTAGGAAAAGAACCTGATCAAATAATGTTACAAATAATGTTACATTATTTGTAAAATTTTTGCTCACTTTTGCTCTGCATGGGGAATCACCCACATATTTGGTATTCCCTATAACCCACGAGGCCAAGCTATCGTGAAATGCATGAATGCCACTCTTAAGACACAATTAAAAAAACAAAAAGGGGGAATAGGAGACAGTTATCTCCCACAAACATTACTACACCTTTCCCTTATTACCCAATTTTTTCTCTTTTTCCAATGATGGCTACTCTGCTGCAGAGCACCATACAAGGCTCTCATCAACATCATGCCATGGAGAGGCCCTGGTTAGATGGAGATACCCAGAAATAGGCCAATGGAAAGAACCCGATCCCCTTATAACATGGGAGAGAGATTACACCTGTGTAAAAGAGGGTAATAAAACTTGTATTTGGGTTCCAGGTTGCTGGGTGAATGAAAACTTACCATGGAGATGGAGGAGGTGATGCAAGGGATAAAGAGACTCATAATATTAAAACGACTGGTAGCCAAATGGCTCCCCATCAACATGACAGAATCCTGGCAAGAATTCCCCACTTTGCCCCTATTAGCACAGGTGTTAGATACTGTCACCAAAAGGACTAAAAGACTTATTGGGTGGCTCATAGCCAGTATTATATTCCTTGTGGGCATCATTGCATCGGCCTCCATGGCCTCTGTGGCTTTACATCAAACAATCCAGACCACCCATTATCTAAAATAATTTCAGAAAAAAATAAACAAATAAAATAAAATAACATAAAATAAAATAATTTCAGGCCAATTATACGGAAGTATGGAAAACCCAGATTCAAATAAACCAAGAAATAATTGGAGAGGTGCAACACATAAAGATACTATTATTTGGACGGGAGAACAATTGCAGGATTTGCGATGGTCTCATAGACAGAAATGACATTTTAACACCCAATTTTGTGTAAGCCAAGTCCCTTGTAATGAGTCCTAGCATGGAGCAGCCCCGGTGGCGCAGCAGTTTAGCGCCGCCTGCAGCCCAGGACTTGATCTGGAGACCCTGGATGGAGTCCCGCATCGGGCTCTCTGCATGGAGCCTGCTTCTCCCTCTGCCTGTGTCTCTGCCTCTCTCTCTCTCTCTGAATCTCTATGAATAAATAAATAAAATATTTTTTAAAAAGTGAGTCCCAGCATGAATGGAATAAAATAAAGTGTCATAGATCCTTTACATAATGTTTCCTTGGATATTCTAAAATTGCAAGCTCAGGTTCTTGCTATGGCTCATGCCTCAGTTCCTGAAATACAAGGATCTGATGTCCTGGAACGAGAGGCTGAAGGCATAGCCTCACTTAATCCTTTTAAATACTTTAAAATACACATTTTCTCCTTCTTGCATCTATAATTTTGTTGTTTTATGTCTTCTGTTTTATACCGTCTGTCAAACTGGAATGAGGCATCTAAGCCAACAAGAAATACTGGTCCCGAAGCTAGTCATGCTTACTTCACTTCAAAAAACAAAAAGGAGAATATGTGGGGAACCAGCTGTGGAGCCTCTCTGAGAACTGAATCTCATAGTCCTTGGCGCACCAGGGATACGGGAGGTCCTGAGTTGCCACACTGACTCTTGACCACATCGTTCTCCAGATACAGTTCCTCCACTCCCCACTCTTGAGTCAATAGCCTATTCTTTTACCCTTTGAAGTAAACATTTTTCTCTGCTTCCCAAAGTTAATTATTTCTATAGCCAATCTGTTAGCTCTCTTAACAAAAACTGGAGGAGACAAAGCCTTGGAGTCCAAATCCAAGTCAGTCTGAGTCTGAGTCTGAGTCTCGGTCCTTCTGTCTCCCAGATTAAAATTTAGTGAGACTTCAGGTCTTTCTTCATATCATCGCCTCTGACTATCCTGGCTCTGTGGCATATATATAATATAATCTTTAAAAAAATAAAATTTATATATGTAGAAAAAAGTTCTAAAATATTTATAATGATTAATAGGTAGTGTGATTATAAGAATTCTTATTTTTTCTTTATGCTTCCTATATTGTCTAAATTTTCTAAAATGAGCACATATTATTTATAATAAGAAAAAATATTACTTTAATAAAGAGACATGGTAAATATCTTGTCTAAACATCAACTATACTGAAGATGATGGTTTAGGAAGGGGATGAAATATAAAAGAACAATTCCATAGTAAACATTTCATTTCCAATCCCCTGAAGTTTAAGAGCTAACCATAGCTGAGAATTAAATCTATGATTATTGCAGGGGTAGCAGAGCTCCAGAGGAGACTGAATTTTCAAGCTCAGTGAATCTGTTCTGCCAAAGTCAGGAACCTGGTTGGGAATACTTAATGGTCAAGAAGAAGTGTTCTTCTCTGACTTTAAAAAGAGTAAGAAAAGGAACAACCAAAATTATGGAAAGAAACAAAAGAGAATTGAATCAAGAAATTGAAGAAAGAGTGTCAAGGAGCTGTGACCAGTAGCACTGAACCATCAAGATGACTACTAAAAATGGCCATTGGCTTTAGTGCCATGGAAATCATGAATGAAATTCAAAATGGATGCTTCAGTGGATTGCTAGGGTTATAAAACAGGGTGGCATACATGAAGGAATGAGAGGAAGGTAAGAAAAAGTGAGTGTATAGCATCTTATCTTAAATGATAGGACTTTGGTTTATTGCTATCTTTGCAGTCACTGCCAAACATCCCCTGAAATACTGTAGAAACTCCCTGAAGCTACGCAGTCCAAATTACTCAAATTATAAAAATCAAATTATACATTGGCATCCTCTTACTCAAATTAAAAAGTTAAAATTATCCAAATATAAAAATCCACCCACAAATTGGCCAAATTGCAAAGTCCCAGTTATATGCAGGACAATTAAAATTTCTCAAAGCCAAAAAAGCAAAAGCCCAAATTAATAGTATTTGGCTTATAACTCTTAACCTTCAATTCAGAGAGCCACATAAACATCCATCTTGACTGCCAGTAGTAGCTGGAAAAAGATGTAGGAAAATGGAAAGTTTGTTTCTGTTTTTCTTCTTAACGGGAGAGGGAAGACTATGTTAAGAAGATGACAAGTTGGCCTGTGGGCGGAGGGTGTGACTTTTGGTCTCAGTGTTGTGAGACAGAGCCCCAAGTTGGGTGCGGAGATTACTTAAAAATAAAATCTTTTATTAAAAAAAAAGCTGACAAGTTGCACTGACACAAGAAATCAGTAACAATGAGTTTCCTAAGCAGGGACAGGTGATAGGGAAGGACAAGATGAGTAGAGATGCAGTTACATGGCCACATAATACACACATTAGGCATCCAAGGAAGTTCTTTTCTGATAACTTCATTTTAAGTCATTTAATCAATACTTCTGAGTTCCTACTATGTATCAGGCACCATTCCAGACACTTGGAATAGAAGAAAAATATTGAGATTCAAGGTCCCCATTCTCATAGAAACTGTATTCTAGAGTAGGGAGTAAGACATTAAACACCAACAAATTTGGGAAATATATCAGAAGCAGAGCTAGTGGAACTTGTTAATGAACTGGGTATAGAAAGGGGAGAGTTTTGCCTAAAGTAACTGGGTGAATTTTCAGTGTACTGTAAGTTCATTTCCTGAGGGAAAGGGGGATGCAGAAAGATGGAGGTGATGATGGTCAGATATCTGACACAGGTGTTGAAAGACTGACATTTATTTCAGGAAATTGGACAACAGGTTGGCTAGGAAAATGATGTATTGCCAAGTACTACCAAGACTTCATTTTGTCTTGACGATCCAGAATTTACAATGGAGCCGATCTGCCCTGTGATTTTCCCCAGCCACCTTCAGCTGCTCAGGGGCATCAACATGGCCGTGATAACACCTACCAAATTCTTCTACAGCTCCACAACTTGAACTAGGTTACTTTGGTCCAGGAGTGAGCACCTCACCCAAGCTGAGCAAGGAGACATTTTTGGACTTAAGATGATAGACAGATCTGAAGTCTCTTGTTATAGTTGTTAGATTTAAGAATTAAGTGGACTTTTTGTGGCCATATTTACCACTATATGGCAAAAAGCAAGACAGTGGTGAGAAAAGGTAATCAATGTGCGGAGAGACACCATCATCATAATCATCATCATCATCGATAATATGTATATATAGGCCATTCTATGTACTAGGAATGGTTCTAAACAATTGTCATTTGTTAACTTAATGCTGATAACAAACCTATGAGATAGGAGCTACTATAATCACCCTCACTTCATAGATGGGGAAGCTGAAGTACAGAGATGTTGGATTTCTTGCCTTATGTCCCTGCATGTAAGAGATGGAATTAAGATCAAATTCAGGTCTTAGTGCTAGCATCCACTTTGCTGCATTGCGTCACATTAGAAAGAGGGAAAATCCTACTGAGGTTGAATTGATTCGAGTTTCTCCTCCCAATTGCATTCCTACCCTTGACCTTGTTTGGTTGTTCATTCCCTTCATAATTTCTGTTAACATTTTCCCCCTTTTCCTTAAGCTTATTCATGTTAGGCTCCAGTAACTTGGAAAGAAAAGAGCTCTAATACAAAAATTGGATCCCAGAAGGGAAATGGTACATTGATATCTCAAAACTGTGGATACTCACAGTGGAGTGGAGGCGACTGAGAAGCAATAAAGATTCCAATTCTTGATTTGGAAGATAGATTTTGTAGAAAAGCCATTAAATGGGCAATTATCACTGGTCATCTCGGATTCAGACCACATGCTCACTAAAGCTCTAAATTTAGGCAACTTGGAAAAAAATTTTCTTAATGTTTTAGCCATTAGCAAGATGCTATGGGAGAGACAAGCCCAAACTGGACCTTCTGAACAAGATCATTCACATCAGCACATTCATTCATTTCGAGTCACAGTCAATCTTCTCAGGCAATATTGAACATCACATCATCCAAGCATTGCTGAATAGGGACAATGTGTAGGTTCCAAGAGTAGTCCATTGGGGCAGAAATCTTCCTGACCAGGGTATTGTAGAGCAAGGTTATTTAAGGATAGAGAAGAATGAACAATCCTAAATTCCTTCAATCCCATCCAAGCACCTCTGTTCTTGTACTATCTTGCCCGTAAAGGTGACCCTTCCCTATATAAAGCATAGTCACCTGACATGCCTCCCAAGAGCATTCTCCTGGCCAGGTTTCAGAGCAAAGAAACCAAGCCTCACCCGAGCTCAGTTTCTGGTCCAAGTCTTATAGCAAGAGTTTCACAATATCCTAGGTATGTGAGGATATTGGTTAGTCCCTAGGCTTTATGATAAGATAGAAGCAGTGTTAGGGCCAGGACCCTGAGAGGATTTCTGAATTATTAACAGATATAAAACACTTAAAATGAAACTTATAAACAACTGACTAGAGGGCTAAGAGAGTTCTGTTGCCAGAAAAACTCCAAACCTCGAGAGGTACTAATTACTGAAGCTTGCCCCAAATTACTCTCTCCTTATAGTAACTGTGAACTGTGAAGATAATATGTTCTCAGGAGAGAAATTGCTTCATTGGCCTCCTCCAAGGAAGCTCTGGACAAATAATGTCTAGGAGATGTGAATTAGGGGCAGCCTGAGTAGCCAACCAAAGAACTCACAGTCTTATTCTGCCAATTAATAAGTCATACCTTGATGTTTTCTAGTCTATTATTTGCCATGGGATCCTTATCCAGCAGAAGCCAGAATATCAAGGGTATGGCCAGAGTTATAAACTTTTAACAACCTCCCATTACACATTCTGATGTAGAGAAACACTGCAGTAAGCAAATATTAAAAGGTAGCCTGAGGTCATCATCATCCTTATCATTATCAGGAATCGCATCATCATCATCATTATTAGCATTACCCAAAGTCAACATCATGCAGTTTCACTTTTCTTTGATTAAGCTCAAACTCTCATTTTGAATATGCTACCCATTACTTTATTTTATATAAATTCTTTCTTCCAGATGCAGTTCAAGTCTCACTTAAATAAAACTCTCTAATCATTCACAATGACCTCATATTGCTTTTAGCATTTATCATCTTTGTTACTGTCTTCTCAGCTTTTTCTTAGTACTTTGTATCATTATTTGTGCTTTTTCCATCTTTTTTGACTCCCAGAGACCCTGTGTTGTACTTCCATTACCTGGATCCAAGGATACGTTTCATGTAACTGACATTCACATTGTTAACTAATTAGTAGATGATCTTCCTCTTAGTTTCTATCACTTGATTCACATTATTTAATAATCCTTTCATTGCCTTCTCACTCACTCATTGTTACCTTTTATTTTTTTAAAGATTTTATTTATTTATTCATGAGAGACACAGAGAGAGAGAGAGAGACAAGGCAGAGGGAGAAGCAGGCTCCATGCAGGAAGCCCGATGTGGGACTCGATCCCAGGACCCCAGGATCACACCCTGAGCCAAAGGCAGACACTCAACTGCTGAGCCACCCAGGTGTCCCTCACTGTTACCTTTTAAGCTCTCCTTATTCAGCATCGTTGTTTTAACCCGCTCCCTCCCCAATCACTCTCCCACATTCCTTCACCTTTACTTATTTACCAACCACTTCACCTGTCTGGTTTTCCCTTGTTGGTGCGTGATTATGTCATTACTTTTAATAACTTTCGAAGTGCAAACATTATAAATAATCTGTGTGGCTTGCCCAGGAGCAGTCAAGGAAGTGCAGTCCTCTCAGCTATACCTTTAAAGCATCAAGGGAAGAAAACTCACCATGGACACTTCAGACAAAGTAAGTGCTACTTTTAAAATAGATCTATGTCATTTCCATTACTTGTCCAAAAAGTGTACACTGAAACAAAATTAAGACACCATTTTCTCCCATCAGATTAGTAAAGATTTCTAATAATACCTAATGTTTTCCCACCTGCAGAAACTCAAACATCACTGCTGGGAAAATAGCTTACTAGACACTTCTTGGGTGATAGTTTGACAACATTGTATCAAATATCTTAAAAATATGCCTATCATTTGACTCAGAAATTTAATCAAAGGAAATATTTATTTTTTAAAAGATTTTATTTATTTATTCATGAGAAACACAGAAAGAAGACAGAGACATAGGCAGAGGGAGAAGCAGGCTCCTCTCAGGGATCCCGATGTGGGACTCAGTCCCGGAACCCCAAGGTCATGCCCTGAGCCAAAGGCAGACCCTCAACTGCAGAACCACCCAGGTGTCCCATAGGTTGTTTTTATATACATGTTAACTATAGCATTGTTTTTAAGAGTATAACACTGGAGGGGCGCCTGAGTGGCTCAGTTGGTTAAGCCTCTGATTTGATTTCAGCTCAGCTCTTGATTTGGGATTGTGGGATAGAGCCCCATGTTGGGCTCTGCATTCCTCATGGAGCTTGCTTGTCCCTCTCCCTCTACTCCTCCCAACATTTATACTCTCTCTCATTCTCTCTCTCTCTCTCTCTGTCTCAAAAAATAAAAAGTATAACACTGGAAGTGAGATGTGTCAGATATTAGGAAACTGGTTAAATAAATATTATAGTAAATAAAATCCTACGTGATCATTTTAAATTACCTATAAAGCACTTATAAAGCAAACTGCAAGAGTAGACTGTAAAACAATATTCTTAGTATGATTACACAAACACATATAGGATATCAATTGGAAAGACCCTAAAATGTTATAAATAGTAATAGCTGGGTGCCAACCTTGCAGTTTTTCCCCTGTACCCTAGTCTGAATTTTCCAAGTTTTTTTGCCTTGTGTGTATCATTTTGAAATTACAGGGCAGCCCTGGTGGCGCAGCGGTTTAGCGCCGCTTGCAGCCCGGGGTGTGATCCTGGAGACCCTGGATCAAGTCCCACATCGGGCTCTCTGTATGATGCCTGCTTCTCCCTCTGCCTGTGTCTCTACCTCTCTTGCGCCCTCTCTGAATAAATAAATCTTAAAAAAAAAAAAAAAAAGAAATTACAGAAGTTTTTTCATAAAGTATAAATTTTTACTTGAGTTTGGTAGGTAAAAGCAGAATTATTTCATCCTGAAAGAAATAATGTTTTTCTTTTCTTTTTTTAAGACTTATTTATTTATTTTAAGAGGGGGCAGTGTGGGCAGGAGGGGCAGAGAGAAAGAATCTTTCTAGCAGACTCCCAGCTGAGCAAGAAGCCAGATTCGGGGCTCAATCTCACAACCCGTGAGATCATGACCTGAGCCAAAACCAAGAGGCAGACACTTGAGCTAACCAGGCACCCCAGAAGTAATTTTTTTGTATCATTTTATTTGAATTTCTTTTCTTGGCATTTGTCCTTTTTCTTTGTAGTATAAGACATATATTAGCTCCTGTAGTGGTATCTAAATTTCTTGGAGACATAACAGATTTAGTCAGCTTAGTATATCTTACAATTACTAGCGCAGTAAACTTGCAAATGGAACATACATAAAATTATAAAGGGTACTAATCCCACCAGATATTAAGATATATAAAAAAATTAAAGTATTAAAATCATCAAGATGCTGCTGCAAGAACTGTCAAGAAGATAAATGGGACAATAGAAACAGCTTCCAAAGAGAAACTTGTAAATATAAGAACTTATATAGTAAAGGGGCTAATTCAAGCAGAAATTAGAGAAACAATCAAGAGTTTGCACTAGGACAATTATTTAGATTCTATAATTGCACATCATACAAAAAATAATTTTAAGAGTAAAGGATTTAAAAAGCAAACTATAAAAATCTAGAAAGAAGATAAGAAATATTTAGTCTCTACAGGGAGAGAATTTCCAAAGTATAAAAATGGAATAAATAACAAGGAGAAGATACTTCGAGTAACCAAAATTTTAAAATGTGTGTGCACATGAATGCATGTAACTTCATAAAAATTAAGGTTCAAATGTCAACCAGGGAAAATGATGTACAATAAGCTGACAGACAATAGCTCACTCCTTTAATGTGTAAAGGGGTCAAATGAATTATAAGAAAAATGCCAAGATGCCAGTAGATACTTACATTAACTATATGACCAAACACTCCACAAAACAGGAAAATACATATGACTACATAAGACAGAGAATATACTCAACATCATTAGCATTCAAAAAGTGCTAGTGAAAAGAAATAGCTAAAAAATAAATAAATAAATAAATAAATAAATAAATAAATAAATAGCTTTTTGTACCTATTGGATACTTTGCTTTTAATGACTACTGTCAATGCTGATGAGAGTGGAATAAATAATGTTTACAGATATTCTTTTACATTTCTAGGAATTGTGCCAAATTATTCAACATTTCTGTAAACAGCTTGGGAAATCAATTTAGCCCTAATAATGTCTTTATCTTTTCCAAAGTAATCATTACTTAAGGAAACCAAGCAAGTCAAAATTATGAACAAAGTTGGTTATCACAATATACTTTAGAATAGTTAAAACAATGAAAATGATGACATGTCTAGATAGTTACAAAGCAAATTGGGACACATTCACAGGATGAAATATAAAGTAGCCATTTAAAATTCTGATTACAAAGCATTTGAAGTCATGAGAAGTGCTCGTTTTGGCAGTACATATACTGAAGTCATGAGAAAATGCTTACTGACAAGTAAATGGTAAATGCTCAATATATGGTAATGGTTACTAGAAAAAAGCTGAATACAAAATTGCTTATAAACACGATCTCAACTATATCAAAATTCTTCTAAGAGACCGGAAGGAGATATGCTAAAATTTCAACAGGTTGTATCTGAAATTACAATGATTTTTCTTCTGTTTCTTTTTGACTTTCGTATTTTTACTATTTATAACAAATAAGTGTCATTTGTATGATCGGAATAAAAGTTAAAATTTTTCACTAAATGATATCATTTTAATGTCATTGTGTCCACAGACAATTACATGCCGGGCAGCCATTGCCTGGGCAGCAAATTCTACTCTTTCAATTGAGGAAGTACAAGTTGAGCCACCAAAGGCTGGGGAAGTGCGTATTAAGGTAAATTTAAGTTTTTTAACTTTTACCTATGAAGGTAAATGTAAGGAACTCCTGTTCAGTTTCATATATATATATTATATATTATTATTATATATTATATATATCATATATATTATATATAATATGTATAAAATTTGCATTTGCGGTCTGTCCACTTTTCTTTGTAAAAGAGGAAATTGTAAAACTAGGATAAATGAATAGAGGTAATGAAAGTTTAAGATATTCTTCATACTTGTAAAGTAGTGGTAGTTCACTCATCCACATAATCCTTTTGCCAGTATTGAAATTTTTACTTAAATTATATAATATCATAGGCCTATATACCTCACAATGTGACCTAGAAGGTGTTTTAAGTGGTAACTTTTTTTCATTTTTGAGGGAAAGAAGACAAGAAGTGCATTTCCTCCTACCTCTATGACACAAAGTTGATGTCAACAAAGGAATATGCAGTGACTAACAGACTAATTTTCCATCTCTGTTGTTTTGGGCTCATACATTATAATAATCTTGGAGTTTGTCTGAAAAAGTTCACTGTGCGGTAAAATTTCAATTTCTAGGAATGAGCATCTAGGACTCCATAATAGTATCCAAAGCAACTGAGAAGAGTTAACAATTATTGAACAGAACTTATATCAGGCATGGGAAAAGGCTCCTTGCCACTCATATCAACTCTCAGTCAAACTTTACCAAATCATTAAATACCCAATTTTAGGAGTATTATTGCTTTAAATCTTATTAAATATTAAATTCATCTATCTTCTAATTTGAGACTTAGGAAACTCAACTCTTGATTTAATGAACACAACAGATAGTGAAAGCCACATGCTTCTAGTCCATACCATATCTAATCAAAGTAGAGGGTATAGGAGGATGGTTATAGGAAAAAAGAAATGAAGGGAATTGTAAAGATGACAGAGGGAAAGGGAGTGAAGGGAAGTAGGAAAGTAGAAAAAGACAGGCAGTGAAAGACAAAACAGGAGAAAATGGGAAGTAACATTAACTAAATTATCAGCTCCATGTCCAGTGTTACGCTAAAGATTTGATTGTAAAAAATAAAACGAAAGGTGATAAGAACGTACACAGAGAAAGGAATTTAGTTATCTGACTGCTATTCAGAAGCTATATTTTTCTATTTATGAGCCATCCAAACAGCTTTTAATTAGTATTTATTTTGTACTGGGTCACCATCTGCCGAAATGTTTCCTAGTTAATTAGCCAATATGCTCTGTTCTTACACCTATACGCTCCTTTGCTACAAAGGCTAAAACCCAAATAATTAATCCACGATTCACCAAGGTAGAAGTTGCAGCAGCAAGAACCTGAGCAACACCACACTGAACCCTGGACAAAATCAAGCTAACGGACTGGATCTGTTCATAAGCACAGACAGTTCCATCTCCACTTACTGCTAGAGACAACCTCCCAAAAATAATTGCATATTCTTATCTGATATATAGAACAAACCTAATGAGGAGATTCCAGACTGCTGCATACCTAAAACAACATTTTTAGCCTTTGATAGCATCTTGAAGCCATTTTATTTTTTTATTTTTATTTTTTAAAGATTTTATTTATTTATTCGAGACACACACAGAGAGAGAGAGGCAGAGACACAGGCAGAGGGAGAAGCAGGCTCCATGCAGGGAGCCCGATGTGGGACTCGATCCCAGGTCTCCAGGATCAGGCCCTGGGCTAAAGGCAGGCGCTAAACTGCTGAGCCACCCAGGCTGCCCTTGAAGCCATTTTAATAGGAACCCAAAGCACAGCATAGTTGTCATGAGCATATCTACTTAGCGATTAGCCACAATCCTATGCCACAGTTGATCCCAGTGTTCCAGTTATAAACTCGGCCGCTCCCATTACACTTACTGGAAAAGCAGTCGGTATGCTCGGGCACATGCTTTTGTGCTTGTATTGCAGCGGAGCAGTTATTTAGGGACCATGGTATATGAAATGCTTCATTTTTATGATCAATGTAGTTCGGTCAGGCCTATTAACAGACAAGAAAACTCAGGCCATTAACTAAGTTTTAAAATGTCTCAATGTCGGGCAGCCCGGGTGGCTCAGAGGTTTAGCACCGCCTTCAGTCCAGGGCGTGATCTTTAAAAAAAAACAAAAACAAAAACAAAAAAAACTTCTCAATGTCAACTAAATTTTACAGTGGTTAATTTTAACTGAAACTCACTTTTATGTTATTAATTTATTTTTTTAAGATTTTATTTATTTATTCATGAGAGACAGAGAGAGGCAGAGACATGGGCAGAGGGAAAAGCAGGCTCCACGCAAGGAACCTGATGTGGGACTTGATTCCAGACCCTGGGATCATCATGCCCTGAGCCAAAGGCAGACGCTCAACTGCTAAGCCACTCAGGCCCCCCAATTTAATATTATTAATTTAAAGAATATTTTCAACATACAAGTTTAAAATGCTAAAAACAGATTTCCCCAGAGCACAGGAAAAACATTCCACAATATGGGCCTAAAATTCTTTGTTTCTCAATGGTGGTGCTATTGATAATGTGGGCAAAAAGTCCTTCATTGTATGCAATTATCCCTCATATTTCAAAACTATCTGATGACCTATATATACAGAATAGATTTCAAAAAACAAAAATTTATTTCCAGATCTGAACATGTGTCATATGACTTTGGACAAGTCATTCTCAATTTTTGAATCTCCCTTTCCTCATCTCTAAATTGGAAACAATAAGACCTGTCCTGATTCCTCTGAGGATTGGTATAGGGATAAAATGACATAATTCATGTAAAAAAAAATTTAATAATCAATCTCAGATTTAAAAAAGAAAGAAAGAAAATTTCCAAACCAATTGATCTTTTGTCACTTAATTCCTATGCAGCTGGCATCTACAGGGATCTGTGGTACTGATGATCATGCAATAAAAGGATTACTCTCAGCAATCTTTCCTTTCATCCCAGGCCATGAAGGAGCTGGGATTGTGGAGAGTATTGGCAAAGGTGTGACCTCAGTGAAACCAGGTAAGAAGTGGGGACATAGGACCCTGCTCACAAACAGCCTCCCAAAGAACAACTTTGCACAGAGGATGAACTTAAAATGTATTAACATATTTACAGGAAAAAATTGGTTTGCCTCTAGACTCTTCTAACTAATCATTTATCATTATATTAATTGTATCCAGTGATTCCAAGACTCACACAGTTTCTCTGCTGTCTTCTCTAGCAATCCAAAGGGCCAGTCGCTGAGCCAAGTATATATATCCATAGCTAAATGAGTATTGAGATAGGACCAGTGGAATTCTAAATGATTGAAAAATATTGAGACTGTTTCTTACATATATTTGTACCCCTCACATGCTTAGCATAGTACCTGTCTCAGGATTAGAATGCATTAGAATGTTTGACAAATGAATGTTCTAATCAACTGGAATACAGAATTTGACTTTTCATTGACAGGATGATAATGATATATTTCAAAGAATCAAAGAAAGCAAGTATATGTTCTTTCCCAGACTATCAAAAAAGATCTTGACATAGCTATTCTTAGCATGACTGAAATGAATAGAATGAATAAGAGCAATCACACAGATTAAGATATTACAGACCTCACAGCTTGGAGCCAGGCACACCAAGAGATTTAAGAAAATGCATGGTCAGGACACTTGTGAAGCTCTTACTGGGGAACTGATTTAGCAAAAAATTATGGAATGTCTACCATGCATCTGACACTAGGCACACAGGAGGACAAAAGTAAAAAGCATAATCTCTATGTGTCTAATAACATAATGCAAACAGGTGGAATATATGCTCTAACTCCTCTTTAGCTAGAAAAAAATCCATTGAAAGTTTTGTGGAAAACAATGAACATTTGGAGGGGAAAGGATAAAAGACCAAAAGTTCTCCTGAATTTGAGATCCAGGATCTTTGGAATTTTTAAGAGCCAATGAAGACATGTGCCTTATATAAACTTGTAGAGATTTTAATGCCATCTAAACTCTGCAAGAGGCCAAAGGAGAGAGAGCTATTTCTTTGTTAGGAAAATTTGTAGGGGCCATCCAGAACAATGTTGTAGACCTCTGACCAGGCCTTTCTAAGTCTGTGATGACTGTGTTAATTAATTTTCTTTTTAGACCCCATCCAGCCTGTCACCCTAGAGCCCAGGTGTGCTAACTAATGACTGGATCCAAATATAATCAACATCGTGTCCAGAACTCTGCAACCTAAAACTACCCTCTGCATTAAGTGCTCCCTCTGCAAATGGAGAGTGATCCCTTTTATTCTCTGGAATTAGCATATCTAGGAACTAAGCCCCACTAAAGAAAATATGTCAGAGGCTGCTATGAGTCAGTGTGCCACCATGGGCAAAAAGACTCAATGAAAAGTGCTTTCTTATTACCTGATTGGACCACTCTAGGCAGGTGACTACACTGTGGGGCTTAAATCCTTCAAATGAAAAACAAAAGGGTTAAGCTAGATAACATCTTTAAGATTCATTCTTAGTTTCATTCTATTTCCAGAGCAGGGGGAAAGCAGACCTACAACTATCTACCCTATAAGAAATATTCCCAAATATCCATTATTTGCCCAAAAGAATAATGTCATTTCTAAAACCAGGTTATATAGTTTCTCCTTCCAAACAGTAATGGGCAACACAGGAAACAACAGGTGTCAGCAAGGATTCAGAGAAAGGGGAACCCTCTTGCACTGTTGGTGGGAATGCAAACTGACACAACCATTCTGGAAAACACTACAGAGGTTCCTCAAAAAATTAAAAATAGAACTACTCTATGATCCAACAACTGTGCACAACTAGATATTTACCCAAAGAATACAAAAATTCTAATTCAAAGAGACACATGGACCCCAACGTTTACAGCAGCATTATCAACAATAGCCAATGTATGGAAACAGCCCAAGTGTCCATCAAATGGTGAATGGATAAAGAAGAAGTGATATATATATATATATATATATATATATATATATATATATATAATGGAATATTAGTCATAAGAACGATGAAATCTTGCAAGATGCCATCAAATGGCAAGATTTCACTTACATGGATCGAGCTAGAGAGTATTCTGCTACACAAAATAAGTCAGTCAGAGTAAGAGAAATATCATGCGATTTAAATTATATGTAGAATTTAAAAAACTAAGCAAACAAGCAAGGAAAAGAAAAAAAAAATACCTGAGAGGAAGGCAAACCAAGAAACAGACTCTCAACTATAGAAAACAAACTGATGTTTACCAGAAGGGGGGTGGGGGATTGGGGTAATAGATGATGGGTATTAAGGAGGGCACTTGGAAGTGCTGAATCACTATACTGTATACCTCAAACTAATTGGAATTTAAATAAAAACTTAAAAAGAAAACAGCAATGGGCAATGTTATCCTGGCTGCTATAACCTGCCTGCAAGTTTTTAAGCCATCCAATGAAACTTTTATAAACATATTATTGTATTTCTGTTCCAATAATGTTTTAAACTAATGCTTGTATTATTTTTTTTATATATAGGAGATAAAGTCCTCACACTTATTATTCCACAGTGTAGAGAATGCAGTTCCTGCTTGCATCCCAAAGGAAACTTCTGTGAGAAGCAAGAGTTAGTAATTTACCCTATTATTCTTTTATCAAATTGCTGATATTGTATAAGTACTGACCTGTAACTAAAGGTACTCGCTTCTGTCTTTACAAATCCCTGTGTCTATGCTGCTGCCTCTACCTGTGTCTATGCCACCACGGAACAGTGTTCTACCTTCTTCTGGATTAATGCTGGATGGGACTAGCAGATTTACTTGCAAAGGAAAAAAGATTTATCACTCTTTCCGCACAAGCACGTTCACTGAATATACTGTTGTTCCTGAGATTGCAGTGGCAAAAATTGATGATGCTGCTCCTATGGATAAAGTCAGTCTCATAAGTTGTGAGGTGCCTACAGGTTATGGGGCTGCTGTGCACTCAGCCAAGGTGAGGAAGGTACCTGTGTGTTAGTGTCTGTCATAGTGATTTGCCTGGAAAACATCAAAACTAAGCCAATCAGTCTAAACATTCAACTGTTATTTATAGAGCCGAAAGTTTCAACTGTTGTTTTTGTTTGTTTGCTTGTTTTCTTAATTACATATGTGCCCAGGTTTGATTCCTAATATAAACATTCCTTGTGAATTTGTAGGTCACTCATGGTTCCACCTGCGTGGTCTTTGGACTTGGTGGAATCGGTTCAGCCATTGTCATGGGCTGTAAAGCATCTGGTGCTTCTAGAATCATTGGGGTTGATATCAATGAGGAGAAGTTTCCCCGGGCAAGAGCATTAGGGGTCACTGATTGTCTCAACCCTCAAAAATTCAAGAAGCCTGTCCAGCAGGTGGTCATGGAAATGACAGGAGTTGGTGCTGACTTTGCCTTTGAGGCTATTGGACTCAGTGATACCATGGTATGTGGACTTGGGGCATGGTGATTATATGCTTAAGGCGGAGGGAAGTATGTGTTAAATATCCTCACCTAGATTGGTATAAACTCTCCTGAACATATGTTTTGGACTTGTAGACCCCAGCTATAAGAACAGAACATAAATGCACTCTAAAACATTTATTTAAAAATAAAAGCAGGGGATCCCTAGGTGGATCAGTGGTTTAGCGCCTGCCTTTGGCCCAGGGCATGGTCCTGGAATCCCAGGATCGAGTCCCACATCAAGCTCCCTGCATGGGGCCTGCTTCTCCCTCTACCTGTGTCTCTGCCTCTCTTGCTCTCTCTGTGTCTCTCATGAATAAGTAAATAAAATCTTTAAAAAAATAAAAATAAAAGCAATATATACTTAAAAATATATTATTACAGTACACAAAGTTTAAAGATTCAAAAGGCCATAATACCAGTATTCCCTTTTCTTTGTTCCTAGCTCTGCATATTTGCTTTTATATTTAAGCATAAACATTATCTAATTCACATGATAATTATGGGTCCTCTATTAGAACCATTCATTCATTCAAAAAATGAATTCCTATGCACCAATATGTTATGTTCTAGGGATAGAAGAGTGAATAAAATAGGCACCATATTTTGGGTCTTACAATTTAGAGGACAAAATGTAAACATTTAATATGTCTCAGTGTGTACTTAATGTAATTGATTGAAAAATAAAGGAAGAAAAGGTAGTGATATAGGTAACAGGAAAGAGAAAATAAGGCAAAAAAGAAGAAAGGAGAAAGACAACAGGGTTATGAACCAGAAAAGGAAGTAAAATAAATAGATATAAAGAAGCACACTGTATACCCCTACAAAAGTGAATTTAAAAAAATAAAGCTTCTAGGCAGCCCAGGTGGCTCAGTGGTTTAGCGCCACCTTCAGCCTTCAGCGTGATCCTGGAGACCCGGGATCGAGTCCCGCATCGGGCTCCCTGCATGGAGCCTGCCTCTCTCCCTCTGCCTGTGTCTCTGACTGTATCTCTGCCTCTGTCTGTGTGTGTGTGTGTGTGTGTGTGTGTCTCATGAACAAATAAATAAAACCTTGAAAAAAAATAAAGCTTCACACACACAATATGTATATAATTGTTTTGTTTTAATACAAATGAGTCAGACCGAGAACCATAGCAAGTGAGAAAGTCCAGATAAAAGGCAACAGGTAATTTCATTTAACAAGTATATGGTCCTTACTACATGCCAGACAGTGTTCTAAATGTTCTAAGAATGATAAATCACTTAATCTTCATAACAGTTCTATGATAGTATCATTCTTTTTACAAATGAAGAAACTGAGGTATAAAAAGGTTAGGTGACTTACCTAAGGTCACACAGCTAGCACAGGCTGTGCTCCTTGCCACTAAGCTCTACTGGTTCGCTAGTGAGGTCCTGTTACAGGCAACCCTGGAGGCAGCATCTGGCCTGGAAGAGGTTCAGATCTAGCAACACGATTCCTTCCACCTCTGGTGGTGGTTGTTACTTATGTGTGGGAAAGTGCTTATGGTCGTTATTGTCTTTATCAGCTTGCTGCTTGGGATTCCTGCCACCGGAGCTATGGTGTTTGTCTGATTGTTGGAGTAGCTCCATTAAACTCGAAGCTTTCCCTGGACGCCCCGATGATTGTCTCCGGCCGGACGATGAAGGGTGTATGTCTAGGAGGTGGGTCAGTGAATAGGAGGCACTGGTTGGTTTCTCTCATGAAATCCCTTCTAACTTGGTAAGACACAGACCAAAATTCCTCTCCTTGAGGAAACAGAGCTATAATGGTAGAAAAAACTTATCCAATGAGTTGGAAAATTTTGCAGATTTTGTAAGTCAATTTCAGTTAATTTAGTTAAATAGGTTTTTTTTTTTTAAAGTTCAAATACAATTTTTATCCCCTGCAAAGTATTTTTTGGGTTTTCCCGGTGTTTCAAATAATTCAGTCAACTTCAGTTCCATGCTGGTGGGTTTGTTGTGCTCTTTTAGCAGCAAAGCTTCTTAGGTAGTTATAGGACACCATATATATATATGTAAGATTACATAAAAGTATGTAACACCAACCTAGTGTTTTGATGCTGGCTTTTATCTTTCCAGAAGGGCCCTTGTTTATGAACAATATTGACCAACAGCTTTAGTCAATTAATATTCTATCTGATAATAGATATCTAGATAATATTCTATTATCTAGTCTATTAATATTCATCTGACCCCATTTCTCTGATAGTAAATTCCCAGTGCCATCTCCATGTGTGTGAATACACAGAGGAGGAAATGTTTATGCAATAGTAAGCCCAGGAAGTGAGCTAGAGACTGCTAGTTTAAAAGGATCATTTTCAACTCAGTAACATGTGAATATTGACCCAACTTTTCTCCAAAGGAATTCTAGGTAACAGGACTTCTATAGAAGCCACACTTAGCAACAGTAGTCAATGGCTTCTGATGTATAAATGATTTATTTTCCATGTTCAGTGTCAAATTTTCAGAAGAAAATCTCCCTGACATAATTTTTTTTTTCGGTTGGTTTGGCACTTCTCAAATGTTATTACAAAGGCCTTTTTGTTTTGCAGATTATAAAACCAGAGACTGTATTCACCACCTAGTGACTGATTACCTGCAAAATAAAATTAATATAGATCCATTAGTAACCCATCAGTTGCCTTTTGACCAACTCCACAAAGCTTTCGAGTTGTACCATGCTGGAAAAACGTGAGTGCTTTATTTGATGATCTCCTATACCCTGAATTCACAGTGCTAGTGACTCCTCAAACATTTCCAAGTGGTTTTGTGAGAAAGAGATGGCTACTTGGATCCTCAATACTTTTCACATGCTCTACCTTATTCCCTACTGTCAATATCTTTCACATGTTCTATCCTACTGTCACCAGGATAAGGTTTTACCTGTAGGCCACTCTTTAGGAAAGATCCACATCAACCTATTTTTTTTTAAATGTTGAAGATTTCGATATAATGCTAATAATGACTCCACATTACATCGGTCTATTATGTTTTTTTTTTTTTTCTGATTAGAGAAATGATCTAGAATGAATGAGTTGACATTACTGGAGTAACTACTGCAAGGAATCTTAGAGGCAGAGGTTTAGCCTCCATCTAGAGCACAAATCCTTTTACATTATTTCTGACAAATGGTCACTCTGCTTCAGCCAGCAGGGATGGAGTGATCACTCATGCGCCCCTTTATTCATTCAATGTCTGTTTAGTGATAGTGCAATATTTGTCAGGACTGTCCTAAGTGCCAGAGACACAGTAGACAACTAGCAGCAATAAGTAAGTGAGGAATTACTCCTGTGATGAATGATTCGATTTTCTCATTCTGATTCGAAGCACATCTCCCTTTCATATTCTCTTCCCCAACTCTACCTACAGTTTCTGCTTAAGTGATTTTTTTTTTAACTAGGTCTTTAAATTTTACCCCACTATAACACTTTCTTGGTTTTGACCTAGCATGTCAGCACATCTAAGTCAGGAATGAAGAATCAAGAAAACTCATCTGAAATTTTATAAACAGATTATGAAAAATGCAAGGAGGGGATCTAGCAGGCAGCAGACACACTGCAAAAGAAAAGGAATACCCCAAAAATGCATTTTTCTTCTTTCTTAATTGGACACAGTGCTAGATTCTGAGGCTCACAGAAGCTGATCAGAAGCTGTAGCAGAGGGTTTGGATGTCTTTGTGGTCATGTAGCGTGAGGGAACAGGGTTCTAATGCTGAGTCCTTCCTTTCTGATGTTGGATCCTGATGATCCTGCTTTCACCATATCAGGTGATGATATTAATGATGATTCCAATCAGATGATCAGGTGATATTTCATATAAGTGAACTAAGTTGAAGGAGGAGTCAGGAGGGGGAACAAGTGAGAAGGCGGACAATGCAACCTCATATGATACTGTGCAAAACTGTTTTGCTGAAATCACTGTTTCCTAAGCAATTCAATCATTTTATTATTGCACTTTTATGTTTCAGCATCCGCTGTATTCTGCTGTTCTGAGATCCCAGATGATAAAAGGTGCAAGGGCATCCTTGGGGATTTCATTCTTTCCTGTATCACCTCTCTGATTGTTCCAGAATAGAGGAAGAATATCAAAGATGAAAATGTAGTATAATTTGTGACCCAGGATCGGATCCCGCATTGGGCTCCCTGCATGGAGCCTACTCCTCCCTCTGCCTGTGTCTCTACTTCTCTCTCTCTCTCTCTCTGTGTGTCTCTCATGAATAAATAAAATCTTTTAAATAAATAAATAAATAAATAAATAAATAAATAAATAAATAAATTTAAATAATAAAGAAAAATGATTTAAGAATGTGGACTCTATTATTTTATTACCTAGATGTTAGTATTTGCTGTGTCACCCATTTAATGTTGGGCTAATTAATTAGTCTCTCTGTTATCTTCTGTGAAATGAAGAAAATATTTCCTAAGACACAGGGCTGCAATGAGGATTATATGATGCATAGGAAGTACTTAGCACAGTGACTGGCATTTAGTAAATAATCAAGTGTACTCTGGTGACTTATTTAGGTAGGGACCATGTCATATTATTCTTTGAACTTCTAACATCTATCATGTATATAACATATAAGGCTATCATATATTACTATAAATCTTATATTAGTGGTATAAATAAATCGCTATGAGGGAAGCAAAAAGAGTACAATCTGTTAGTACAAGAGCTCCAGAAACTGAGTAGAGAGTGAAAAGATACACTAAACTCATTTTGGGCTGTGAAGGAAACAAGGAGTAGGGGGTAGAGAATGGAGGAAATAGGAAGTCAAGGATTATTTCTCTTGAATTTAAAAATGAAAAGATCTGAGGCTTGATGTTTTAGGAGCTCTGTTTCTAAAATGTGGCTCTGCTAAGTATATATGGATATAGATATGGATATGGATAGGGGACCCATGACTGCCCAGGTGTTCTTCCCAAATTCATAGGCCAGTAGACCATAAGCTAGATTCAGCCCACTAACTCCCATTGCTTACCTCTCATTATTGGAATCATGGATAACTACAGAGTTTGAATGGAAGTAGAAAGAAAACAGCACATATGACTTTGATCAGACTTGCATCCTCTCTCTCCTTGTCAGTTCACCATATCTACAACAAGACTGTGAAGTGTTGTTATTTTATTGGTTTTAGCAGCTGGGCCATAAACTGGCTATCCAATATATAACAAAACTATTTTTCCATTTTTTACTTTTTTAAAAATTTTATTCATTTATTCATGAGAGACACACACACAGAGATAGAGAGAGAGAGAGAGAGAAAGAGAGGCATAAACAGGCAGAGGGCAGGCCCCATGCAAGGAGCCCGACATGGGACTCTATCCCGGGACTCCAGGATTACGCCCTGGGCTGAGGCAGGCGCCAAACCACTGAGCCACCCAGGGATCCCCTTTTCCATTCTTTAAATCTCTGTGGAAAGAAAAATGAGAGAGCAAGTAGAAAGGAGATTTTTATCTTCTACTTTACTTCTTATATACTATGTCAAATTTTAGAATAAACATGTATAAGTAATATATAGATACGTGTATATATAAATGATGGCAACATAAAAGATGAGTACATGGGAGTTCCAAGGAAGATGGTGGAGTATGAAGACCCTACATTCACCTCCTCCCACAGATACACCTAGATAACACCCACATCAATGTAAATAATCAGGAAATTATCCAAAGATGCAGAACAGACTCTCCACAGCTAAATGTAAAGAGGCCACACTAAAAAGGGAAGGGCAGAGACATAGTTGGAAGCTAAAATGACCCCTAAGACTGTTCACAAGAGGAAAGGACTCCATGAGTGCAGAGGGGGAAAGAGCAGATCTCACCACAGGCACCCCAAGCACAGGAAGCCACACTAGGAAGATGAATTCCTGTAATACTTGGCTTTGAAAACCAAAGAGATTAACCTCATGAATCTATACAATCAGTAGGGCTTAACACCCGGAACTTTAAAAATTGGCAGACTCAACTCTGGGAGAGTGAGAAGGTATTAGGGAACTGAGTCCCTGTCCTTAAAGAGTCAGCAAAACAAACACCCCATTGAGATACAGCATAGAAGTAGAAGTTTGAAAAACACCAGGGGCATAAGAAAGGGAGACTTGTTTACTAATCTCAGAGAGTATACTAGAAGGGTAAGGATCTTTGAGAGACTTCTCCAAGAACAGAGGAACTGGCAGATGCCATTCCCTCCTACTCCCCATTCTTGCATCACTTGGCCTAGATATATGGACATACCTACAGAAAACAGTGCAGCACAAAGTCTCCACCTAGCTACCTAACAGAACACCCTGCTCCTGTGCTTTTCTGTGGACCAGCCCCCTCCAACTCAGCCTCAGCAGGAATTTTCCAAGGAGCAGCTGTAAGTCCCCTCCCACAGCAGACTAGCCCAAACTGTGCAAACACCACATGCTCTACCCCTGGATTCTGCATACCTGCCCCCTCTAACACACCCTAGGCAAGAATCCAACCAAAGTGGCATCACAAATGTGGCAGTCTTCAAATCAGCCCCAACAGGGGTCAACACCACCCCAAAGTGACTCTTGCCACAAGAAGGGGGAAAAAACACCATACACATCAGTTCGACTGTGCAGTGGGCTGGGGGCAGACATCTTGGTCTGTCTGCAGGCCCTATTCTCCAATGAATGTCACTCAGGGAAAAATATCTCAATAAAACCAGGAGCTGCTTCTTTGAAAAAAATCAACAAAATTGATAAAACTCTACCAGACTCATCAAAAAGAAAAAGAAAACCAGAAGTGAAAGAGAAGTGACTGACACCATGGAAATACAAAAGACTGTAAGAGAATATTACAAAAAGTCATATGCCAACAAACTGGACCACCAAGAAATGAATAATTTCCTAGAAACATATAATCTACCAAAACTGAAACAAGGAAGAAATAGAAAATTTGAACAGACCCATTACCAGCAATGAAGTTGAATCAGTAATCAAAAAATGGCCAACAAAAAGGTCCAGAGCAAGACGGCTTCACTGATGAATTTTACCAATTTTTTTTTAATTATTTATTTGAGAGAGACAGCATGCAGTGCGGAGAGGCAGAGGAAGAGGGAGAGAGAGAATCTTAAGCAGATTCCCTGCTGAGCATGGAGCACAACACAGGGCTCGATCCCATCATGACTTGAGCCAAAACCAAGAGTTGGATGCTCAAACAACTGTGCCAGCCAGGCTCCTCACTACCAAACATTTAAAGAAGAGGTAATACCTATTCTTCTCAAGGTTTTCAAAAAACAGAATAGGAAGAAAACTTTCTAATTCATTCTATGAGGCCAGCATTACCCTAATATCAAAACCAGATAAAGATACTACACAAAAAAGAGAACTATAGCCAGTATCTCAGATGAATATAAGTGCAAAATTCCACAACAAAATATTAGCAAACAAAATCCAACAATTCCTTGAAGAATCATTCATCACAATCAAGTGAGATTTATTCCTGTGAAGGTAGTTCAATATTCACAAATCAATTTCATCAATAACAGAAGGAATAAAAACCACATGATCATTTCAAGAGATGCAGAGATGTAGAAAAAGCATTTGACAAAGTACAACATCCATTCATGACAAAAAAAAAAAAAGCCCTAGACACAGTAGCTTTAGAGAAAATAAATCTCAAAATAATAAAGGCCGTCTATGAAAAGCCCACAACTAAAATCATACTCAATGGATAAAAATTGAGAGTTTTTCCCCTAAGGTCAAGTAGGAGAAAAGGATGACCACGCTCACCACTTTTATTCTACATACAAATTGTTAATTGTTTTAAATACTTGATGAGAGTTTTTTTTAAGTATTGTATACCTTCAGATCTGAGAAATATTCTATTTATTTCTTTAAAATTCCCTTCTTCTTTCTCTAATAGTTCAATTAGTTGCCTGATATCCTGTGTTGCCCCCCTTTATTTTTTTCCTGTTATAATTTCTAGGCTTTTTTTGTTGGGGGTTTCTCTTTATTAGATGATTTTCAAGGACTTCCATCATCATCACATTATTATAATTTATAATTTGAGAAATCATGCTTTAACTTTCCAAGAATGCTTCCTTCTTTGTTCTCTTTTCATAGCATCCTCTTATTTCATAAAATCAGTATCATCTGCATCCTAAGCATATATATATTAGATTTTTAAAAAGTCAGTCTTCTATTTGTTGTACCTTTTGTGTGTGTATGGACTATAATTGATGCTGCTAGATATGTGTTTTTGTAGATTTTTATTTATTTAATTCCAGTATAATTAACATACAGTGTTAAATTAGTTTCAAGTGTATAATATAGTGTTGCAACAATTCTATACATTACTCCGTACTCATCATGTAAGTGTACTCTTAATCACCTTTGCCTATTTCACCCACGTACCCCCCTTCCCTCTCACAACCAACAATTTGATCTCTATAGTTAAAAGTCTGTTTCTTGGTTTTTCTCTTTTCTTTGTTCATTTGAGTTTTTTTAAACTCCACATATGAATGGAATTATATGGTTTTTCTCTTTCTGTGACTGACTTATTTCACTTAGCATAATATCCTCTAGATCCATGCACATTGTTGTAAATGGCAAGATTTCATTCTTTTTAATGGCTTAGTAATATTCCATTGTACATATATGCTGCTAGTTATGTCTTTTATGTGTAGTGCATTCTTGCATTCTGATTCAAGAATGAATGACTAGGTTAATTTATAGGTAGATGCTCTTCTTTAGATTGTTACATGGGTTGATATGCTTCTGCATTAGCTTTTCTCCTGACTGGCTGACTAGAACTCTGTGAATGTGTGTGTGCATGTGTATGTGCATTGCTTTAATATCCATTTCCAAGGAAGGACCTCTTGCAAAGCTCCAAGCCTAACTTCAGAAGAGAACCAAATGGTTTTATACCTCCCAAAATAGTAGATAGGCATTTGGTATTATTTTTATATCATTGCTTTTCTAATATTATGAAGTTATTCTGAGGTTTATTCTACCCAATGTGATGGCTAATTTGAAGCTTAGCTCTACCCATGTTCCTTACAGTGTGAGATCAAGAGAAGCTTGCTAGAGAAGGGACAACCCTACAATCTCAAGGAAGGTCTCTGAGAGAGGAGAGGAGGTTGTTCACTGGAGACTTTTACAAATTGTCTCAAAACTATATTTGTGAAGAATGGTGAACTGAGATGAGATACTCCTTGAAACCAAGAGCAAGACTACTTTACATTGATTTTGTATCCTTTACTGAATTCATTTATCAGTTCTAGTAGTTTTTTAGTGAAGTCTTAGGGTTTTCTAGATACAGTATCACATCATTTGCAAAAAGTGAGAGTTTTACTTCTTCCTGGCCAATATGGATGCCTTTTATTTCTTTTTATTGTTCGATTGCTGTGGCTAGGACTTCCAGTACTATGTTGAATAAAAGAAAGAGTGGACATCCTTGTCTTGTCCTTGACCTTAAGGGAAAAGATCTCAGTTTTTTATCATTAAGTATGATGTTGGCAGAGGGTTTTTCATATGAGGCCTTTATTAGGTTGAAGTATGTTCCCTCTAGACCTATATTGCAAGGGTTTTTGTATTGAAGGGATGTACCATTGATAGTGACCAAATCACTGATTTTGTAAAGCTTTTTTTTTCTGCATCTAATGAAATGATCATATGCTTTTTATGATTTTTCTTATTGATGTGACATATTGATTGTTTTTTGAATGTTGAACCACCTTTTCATCTCAGAAATAAATGCCACTTGATCATGATGTATGGGTTTTTTTAATGTATTATTGGATTTAGTTTACTAAGATTTTGTTGAGAATTTTGGCATCTCCATCATGAGAGATATTCACCTGTTCTCTTTTTTAATGATGTCTTTGTCTGGTTTTGGTGTCAGGGTGATACTGGCCTCATAGAATGAAGTTAGAAGTTTTTCTTCTTCTTGTATGTTTTGGAATAGTTTTTCCAAAGAAGGCATACAGATGGCCAACAGGCACATGAAAAGATGCTCAGCATCACTCATCAAATGCAAATCAAAACAACAATAAGATATCATCTTACTCCTGTCAGAATGGCTAAAATCAACAACACAAGGAACAACAGGTGTTGGCAAGGATGTGGAGAAAAAAGAACTCTTGTGGACTGCTAGTGGGAATGCAAACTGGTGTAGCCACTGTGGGAAACAGTAAAGTTGTTCCTCGTAAAGTTAAAAATAGAACTACCCTGTGATACAGTAATCACACTACTAGGTATTTACCTAAATACAAGAACATTAATTCAAGAGGATACATGCACCTTTATGTTTATAGCAGCATTATTTACAATAGCCAAGATATGGAAGCAGCCCAAATGTCCACTGATTGATAAATGGATAAAGGTAATGTGGTATATATACACAGTGGAATATTATTCAGTCATTAAAAAAGAATGAAATCTTGCCATTTGCAACAACATGGATGGAGCTAGAAAGTATAATACTAAGTGAAATAAGTCAGTCAAAGAAAGAAAAATACCACATGATTTCACTCATATATAGAATTTAAGAAACAAAACAAACAAACAAATGGAAAAAATAAGAGAGAGAGAAGAAATCAAGAAACAGATTCTTAATTATA
The DNA here is from genome assembly GCF_003254725.2 of Canis lupus dingo. Lineage (NCBI taxonomy): Eukaryota > Metazoa > Chordata > Mammalia > Carnivora > Canidae > Canis > Canis lupus. Next base: position 21,409,325 of record NC_064274.1, on the reverse strand, counting down.
GAGAATAAACTGATGGCTTCCAGCAGGGATTGGGGACAGTTGCTAAATAGGCTATAGGGAATAAGGAACACTCTTGTCACGATGAGCACAGGGTAATGTATGCAATTGCTGAGTCACTATATTGTAAATCTGAAACTAATATAACATTGTATGTTAACCAACTGGAATTAAAATAAAACCTTAAAAAATAAATAGCCGTTCCCTTATAAAAAAAATAAATATAAACCTACCATATGACATAGCCATTCTATTCCTAGATATTTCCCCAAGAAACAGGAAAGCATGTCCTTTAATAATCTTGTACACAAATATTCATAGTAGTATATTTATAATAATCAAACAATAGTAACAACCAAAGTGTCCATTAATGAAATAAATGGATGATATAGTCATCCAGTAGAACAATACACCACAATAAAAAAGGAATGAACTACTGATCATTGGAACATAAATGAATCTCAAAATTCCAATTCTATGAGATGCAAATATATCTATAGTGACAAAACATATCAGTGGTTGATTGAGGATAGGCAGAAGGATGGAGAGGGGCCAGAGGGACAGATTAACAAAGGAGCAAGAGGAAATTCTGGAGCATCACAGATATGTTCATTATTTTACTTGTGATAGTATTATAGGTATACACGTATTTCAAAATGTCACTCTTCCCTTCAGATATTAACTAGCAATGAAGGCAGCAACCTATACAAAAATTAAAATTTTGGGATGCCTGGGTAGCTCAGTGGCTGAACATCTGCCTTTGGCTCAGGTTGTGATCCTGGGGTCCCGGGATCAAGTCTCACATCAGGCACACTGCAGGGAGCCTGCTTCTCCCTCTGCCTATGTCTCTGCCTCTCCCTCTGTGTGTCTCTCATGAATAAATAAATAAAATCTAAAAAAAAATTTTTTTGACTAAAAATGGAAAAGTAGCCAAATTGTAACTGGTTATTTTTGTCCATATTTTAATTAATAGGTAAAATGTCAAGACTAATGATGCCACCACACACACACCAAGAGAACTGAAAAATTTTATTACTCATATAATGAGGTTTTCTGGTGGGAAGAGAACAGATTCTCAACCAGGTCCAAAAAATGACACAAGAGAGCAAGTTGAGGTGACTATCTCTGCCTTTTATTTGGGTTAAAAGCTAAGGCTAGGGTGAGAGTTCCATAGGGTTTCTGTTTGTTTAATCTAGTTGAATTTGAACCTAAGTCATTATGGAAAGGATTCTGTACATGGCCAACAAGCCTGAGGCTAGAAAGAGAGGTAAAAATTCTACTGACTGCCTTCTTCAAAAGTCTAATTTTGCATGTTTTAGAAGAGAAATCAGTGATTTAGTCACTATCAATAATGTCTGTAAATCTGAAGCTGATAAGGAATGTCTGGATAAGTTCTTCATTATGGCTTTAGCATGTATATATCTATATGTGGTCTTGATTTATATTTTTGCTTATCTGTGAGGCAGGAAATTCTCACACTCCTTTTCCTCAGAGGGGGCAATCCTGGATAAGGAATTGCTGTTGCCATCAGTTGAGCCAGATAGTCATCTTTGACCGTAGTGTGCAAATTTGTAAGAAAGTGCATATGGAGCCAACTGCTGCCCAGGACATTCCCTATTACAAGAATGACTACCTGAAGTTCAGCCAATTGTGCTGACCCTTGAGTCCCACCCCCCACTAGGGACGCTCAGGGTAAGAGATGAAAACCAACAACTTTCCTTGGAGGCCCATATGTATGATGGTGGCACAGCCATCTGCAAAATAAACAAACTCTTTTTTGCTGTTCATTCAGTTGATCCCAAGCAGCTCCCCATATAGCTAATGGATTCAGGAGATGGGTGACTTCTTCCAGCACCATGGCATCTGACAAGGGACTAAGGATAGAAGGCCACCCCCTCTTGCAGGTGGCATATGCCAGAGATCTGGTTTTATCCTGTAGAATCCTTATTTTCATTTTAGCAAGGAGGATTTAAAGGTGATGCCATGCTTGTAGAGGGTACTGCTTCCATGACACATGCTTAAAAGGCAATTGGGTATGGAAGGTCCTAGACTCAGGGCCTGTAAAAATTTCTGTTACAAAAGAACCTAGTACATGGCCAGCAATTGTCACTCTAATGGCAATTAGAGAGTTAGCCTGTAGGGATTTTGTGCAATGGCAGGGTTGTCAAAGCATCACATGAATAGACAGCTCAAGGCTAGTAAAGGGATATTGTGTACCTTCAAAGGTAAAAGTAAACCACAACTAAAAGGCTGTTGAGGGGTGCCTGGGTGGCTCAGTACTTTAAGTGTCTGCCTTCCTCTCAGGTCATGATCTCGGGTCCTAGGATCCAACCTGGAGTCAGGCTCCCTGCTTAGTGGGAAGTCTGCTTTTCCTCTGCCCCTGTCCCTCCCTTCCACTCATGCTCACTCTCTCTCTCAAATAAATAAAGAGCATCTTTTTTTTTAAAAAAGACTGTTAAAATAGGCACAGAATAGAATGCCCTAGTCAAATCTATAATACCAAAATATTTTCCAGTTACTAATTGCATGTAGTCTTTCATTTCAATGATATTGGTTCAGGGGCCTTAATGCGTATGCCCACAGCATTCAAACTGTGGTAATCCACCACGAAAAGCCATTCATTCTTGCCATGTTTGAGAGTAGGCTAAATGGGGCTGTTAAATGGAGAAACTGTGGGAATAATCATCCTTCCTCTACATAGATCTTTTATAATGGGTTTCAATCCTTAAAAGCCCTGTTATAATTTATATTATGCCATATTAAGTACTTCAATTAGAGACAAGAGGTTATTCTCTCAGGGCAATTATAAATGCCAAAGATTTAATTTAATTTATTACTTGCTGGCCAGAGCATCCATGCCCAATTTCTCCATGCCCAGGAGATATTTTAAGACAAGGAGCTATTTAACCATAGGAAATTTACACAAGGCAATAATTCTGATGGTTGAAATGAAAACTACTTAACTTCCCTCTGTTTTATATTTGGCAATACCCCTAAGAGTATAGGGGGTGTTTTATGTCAATTTAGTGATATTCCAATCAATATGATACCTTGTTTAAATTCAGTAAAATCCATAGGTATAACAATACCTTGAGCCCTAGGATTGAGTAAGTCCATAAAAGTTTGCCATCTGGTGCATCTCAGCAGATGTTAATTTAGAACCCACATTATAGAGCCACCAAAACTTTTTGGTGTTGTTATTCTGTTGTATAAACTTTTTATTAATTTTGAATTTCTAACTAAGTCAGGTTGTGGATGTCTTTTTTCGGTAGTAGTTGGCTATACTTTGAAGGAGTTCTCTCTAAGTTGTTTATAAGCTTCTTCCTCCAGAGTCTTTAGGGTTATGGGCCTTGCTCATTATAATGCTACTCTGTAGAGTTTAAAGAACCCCCTGACTTAAGTTGAGTTTGAATTAACACCTTGGCTAAGCCATGGGTATTTTTCCCTGTAACTCTGAGAAACGGAATCTTTGTTGAAGACAGAGACATAAGCAGCAGCAGCAGCAGCACAGCATTACATAGAATCCTAGAGGGCAGTATAGTGTCAGCATTTGTTGGGGTGGCAACTGGAGGCCTTCCATCTACTATGCTCCCCACAGCAGGGAAATCTCTTGAGGAGACCCAAGAATTCACTTCATAGCCACCGTAGTCTGCCCCTTGCACCATATCCATTTCTTCTTGCATGATCAGAAGCAGCTTGTCCGTGGTTCCCATGTCCTTCTTCCTGAAGAGAATTAAGAAAACAGACGCTAACTGGATGACCAGAGGTTCCATTGCTTCAGTTCATCTCAGGACTACAACTACCACTCACTATCTCCCTCTTCTTGATCCATTCTAAATGTCCTTCTCCTTTAGTTATCATCTTAGCAAGTCTTAGTGAGTTACCTGGTGCTGGGCCCATCATTATCCATGAAGGATCTGAGCACTTGGAAATCATTGTATTCCTGAGCAATGGTTGCTGCAATGTCTGTTCACAGTTACAATTGTACAATAGAATATTAGGAGATACCCAAGTGGATCACAGGAGTTCTACACATACTCCTCCCTGCCTCCATTTTATAAAGTGGTCCTACATATTAGGAGAAAAAACTGACGAGATCTGGCTGATAAAAGAGAAGGAAGTGGGCATAAATTACCAGAGCCTCAGGCCTGATTATGTAAAATATAAATACAGATCCCATGCAAAGATATCAAAACAGTTTATTATCTCTAGAGAGTCTAAAAAGCAATTTTTACCAGGGCCCACATCACTCTCAGCAACCTTGAGCAAAACAAATCAAGAGAAGAAAATACAAACAGGATTAAGAGTGAGAAAAGGACTAACCAAAGACAGACATTTTCTTTTCATTACAAGAAAATGCTAAGTAAATTTTTAGGCAAATATGTTTGTAATTCTTGATGAATAAATGATTTTCTGAGAAAACATAAATTTTTAAAGTTGACTCAAGAAATAGAAAACTAAAGTAACCAAATATCAAGGGAAAACTTTCTGCCTAGACTACTATTCCCCCCAGAACTCTGCAAAGCTGCCTCCTTCCTGTCAGTCAGCAGTTCAATTATTATCTCTTCAAAGAAGCCTTCCCTGACACCTTATCCAAACACTTCACCCTCAAGTGCTACCTCAATACCCAGCTTTATAGCACTTATCTCTACACAAAATTATTGATGTATATATTAACTTGTTCAGTGCCTCCCTGCTGTCCTCTCTCTCCACTAGAATGAATGTTTCTTGTGATCAAGGACCTTATTCATCAAGTTTACCATAGATTCCTAGGGCCTAGAAAAGGATTTGGCACAAAGTTCATGCAAAATAAAATATGTGTGGAATGAATGAAGACCAAAGGAGATAAAAGAGCTTCCGGAAAATCCTTTCAAGTAGTCTTGTATTGCAAAGGAAGATCTATCTTTAAATATAGAAACATCTCTCCTGGAAAAATAATTTTTGAAAATTAGAATAATTTGGCTGTCAGAGGAGGATTGACATATGGGAAGATGACCATGGATCTCAAACTTCTGCCCCAACCCCATTAGAGGAAAAATTAAAGAGAGGCCTGAAAAGTCACAAAAAATATTATATTGGCTTATAGAATCAAGAATTCCTGTAGGAGATGATGGAGTAGTAGGGGGAACTTGAGTTTGCCTCCTCTCTCAAACACAGCTAGATCAACATCCAACTATTTTGAACAACTAGGAATATGATCTGAGGATTAAGAAAGCAATCTGCATGGTTGGAGGGAGAGAACATGACATATATGAGGGTCAGTGCCGTGAACTGGGGGAGAGGAAAGACACAGGGACATGAATGGGAGGGAAACCTTTCACTGAGCAAAGTCAGGGAGAGAGACACAGCAGGAGAGAGTGAGCGTAGTGGGTAAACGATGGCACAATAAGCCCCAGTGAGGAGCTCCTCTGGGTCACACAAGGAGAGATAGCTCCCCTTCCCTGAGTGCATTTGGAAAAGCATATTTTGCCTCTCCAAGGACAAAAGACCAGCTGGGAGCCATTGAGAAGAGCTCAACAGCAGGAACAGAGGTGTATACAGAAGGCAGAAAACCTCTTAACAACTTTTCATTGTGAACCACAACAGGCTTAATCCATGTGCACACACTGAGCAGCTGCTTTTCTGGGACAGAACTGAGCAGAGAGCAGAGACCTGGGCAGATTGCAGATAACCTGGCTGCTACTTTTTGCTGTCTGCCACAATAGATTCAAGTTTCTGTGACTGTTTTTCTAGGACAGAACAGACTAGGGGCCTGAGTTGCTCACAGACAGCAGAACTGATTGTAGCTTTCCACTGTGCCTCACAATAAACTCTAGCCTCCACAGAACTGGGGATTGCTTTCTGGGACAGGACAGTGTCAGGCATGCCACAAGACTCTCCTCCAGAGGAGAGGAGTGAGCCCACGTCTTGCCAGGCCCTTTAAAACTTGGAGTTATGAATCTCAGCTACTGGCCAGACATAAAACACAGGAGATCTGTGGCACTGGACACACCCAGAGAAGACAGGTTAAAGGCAGGGAACTGATGAAAGCCCGGGACACAGGTTTTCTGAGAGAGCCTTCTGAACAGGGTGGCCAGGAGTTCTGCTCCCTGAGGCAAAGGGTAGGGTGATGGGATATCCCTCCTCCACACATACCCCTACCTCCCACCCACCAGCACAGTCAGATTTCAGAGAGAAACACAGCACCTCTCGTGGAAGCTGGAGTCCTTTATACTACACCCCACTGCATTGTCCCTGGAAGAGGCATCTTGGTTTGTGAGCCATCCCAGGAGGCCTCTCCCTTAGAAGACCAACACAGGCCTCCCCAAATGTACCAATTCTACCAAATAAAGAATGCTCCAAAACATCAGCTTCCAGTGGAAATAAGACCAGGCTTGCGTTTTTTATCTATAATTTTAAAAATTTAATTCTTTTCTTTTATTTCTTATTTTTTATCTTTTATTTCATATATTTTCCCCTTTTTTTCTCTTTATTTTTTTTTTTTTTTTGGTAACAGGCTTATAATTATTTATTTGTTGGCTTGTTTGTTTCCTTCTCAGATTTTTTAGATTAGGCTTCTCATTTTTCTTTTTTTTTCTTTTTTCCTTCCTCCTTTTTCCTTCTTTCTTATTTTTTGGAATCAGGCTTATAGTTTTTTTTTTCATATTTGTATTTTTATTCCTTTAACTTTTCTCTTATATTGTATCAGGCTTTATTTTTTCTTTTCCAGGCTAAATCAAAGCACACCTAGTTAAAGGACCAAACATTCCCCACTACAAGCAAGGAAGAACTCTGTAGAGGATAGACTGGGGGAAAGAGCAGCCAAAACACAAGAGCAGAGTGTACAAAGCATATACCCGAAACACTTCCTAAAGAGTTTGTTGTTATTGGTGGTGCTGCTGCTGCTTTTGTTGTTCTTTTTTTCTTTTTCTTTTTCTTTCTTCTTTTCTGGACAAAGAGACAAGATGAATAAAGAACAGAAGGTAGTACTCACAGCCAGGGATTTAATCATTACAAATATAAATAAAATGTTTGAACTAGAATTTAAAACAATAATTATTAAGATACTACCTGGCCTTGGAAAAAGCATGGAAGACACTGGAGAAACCCTTACTAGTGAAATAAAAGAACTAAAATCTAGTCAGGCCAAAATTAAAAATGCTATTACCAAGATGCAATCCTAGTTGGAGGTCATAAAAATAAGGATGAACAAGGCAGATGATCAATCAGTGATATAGGAGATAAAATGCTGCAAAATAAGGAAGCTGAAAAGAAAAGGGAAGGAAACCTATTAGGTCACAAAGGCAGACTTAGGGAACTTAGCGATTCCATAAAGTGAAATAATATCCTTTATCATAGGAGTCTCAGAAGATGAGGAGCAGGGAAAAAGGGTCAGAAGGTTTATTTGAATGAATTATAGCTGACAATTTCCCTAACCTGGAGAATGAAACAGGCATTCAAATCCAAGAGGCATGGAGAACTCCCTCAAAATTAATAAAAACAGGTCAACACCATGACATATAAAGTCCAATAGGTCCAGAGAATCCCCCTCAAAAATCAACAAAAATAGGCAAACATCTTGACTTAGCATACTGAAGCTTGAACATTACAAAGATAAAGAGAAAATCCTGAAAGCAGCTTGGGATAAGAGGTCCTTACCCTACAAAGGTAGACACATAAGGCTGGCAGCAAACCTATCCACAGAGACCTGGCTGGTCAGAAGAGAGTAGCATGATATATTCAATGTGCTAAATGGGAAAAAAATATGCAGCCAAGAATACTTTATCCAGGAAGGCTGTCATTCAGAATAGAAAGAGATAAAAAGTTTCCAGGACAAGTATAAAATAAGGAATATATGAACACTAAACCAGCCCTGCAAGAAATATGAAAGGGAATCCTTTGAGCATAGAAGAACCCAAAACTAACAAAGACCAGAAAGGAACAGAGAAAATCTATAGGAACAGAAACACTACAGGTAATACTATGGCACTAAATTCATATCTTTCAATAATTACTCTGAATGTAAATGGGCTAAATGCTCCAATCAAAAGACATAGAGTATCAGAATGGATAAAAAAGCAAGATTCATCAATATGCTTCTTACAAAGATCCATTTTAAACCCAAGGACACCTCCAGATTAGAAGTGACTCATTTTAGACCCAAAGACATCTCCAAGGCTTATCATGTTAATGGACATCAAAAGAAAGCTGGAGTGGCCATGTGCATCAGACAAACTAGATTTTAAACCAAAGACTGTAATACGAAATAAATAAGGACACTGTATCATATGAAAGGGGTCTATCCAACAAGAAGATCTAACAATTGTAAATATTTATGCCCAAAACTTGGGAGGAGCCAAATATATAAACCAATTAATAACAAAACTAAAGAAACTCATTGGTAATAATACAATAATATTGGGGACTTTAAACCCACTCACAGCAATGGACAGATCATCTAAACAGAAGATCAATAAGGAAACAAGGGCTTTGAAAGACACTGGACCAGATGGACTTAAAATACATATTCAGAGCATTTTATTCTAAAGCAGCAGAATACACTTTTTTTTTCAAGTGCACATGGAACAAGCTCCAAAACAAATCACATACTAGGTCACAAATCAGGTCTCAGCCAGTAAAAAAGACAGAGATCATACTATACTCATTTTCAGACCACAATACTATGAAACTTGAAGTCATCCACAAGAAGAAATTTGGAAGGGCCACAAATATATGGAGGTTAAAGAACATCTAACTAGGAATGAATGAGTCAACCAGAAAACTAAAGAAGAATTTTAAAAATATATGGAAGCAAATGAAAATGACAAGACAGCTTAAAGCCCTTGGGATGCAATAAAGGTTGTCCTTAGAGAGAAGTATATATTAATACAGGTCTTCTTGAGGAAACAAGAAAAATCTCACATACACAACCAACTTTACATCTAAGGGAGCTGAAAAAAGAATAGCAAATAAACCTTAAATCCAGCAGGAGAAGAGGAAATCAGTAAAGATTAGAGCAGAAATCAATAATATAGAAATTTTTTAAATAACAGAAGAAAGTTGTTGGAGAAGATGGTGGAGGAGTAGGGTCCCCAACTCGCCCAGCCCCATCAACTTATCTAGATAACTTTCAAATCATCCTGAAAACCTACGAATTCGACCTGAGATTTAAAGAGAGAACAGCTAGAATGCTACAGAGAGAAGGATTTTTGCTTCTAACAAGGTAGGGAAGCGGAAAAAATAAAAAAGAATCAAGTAGGGGAGGGCCCCTCGCTCCCACAAGGAGCCGGGCTAAAACCAGGTGGGGAGAGCCTCCAGACAGGAAAGCCCAGCCCTGGAGAAGTGGGAACTTTAAAAATCTGCACTGGATTCTTCCCAGAGGGAAAGTGCTCAGCAGAGAAACTAGGCAGGGTTGCAGGAGGGGCAGTGGGGCCTCCAGTCTACCGGGGTCACTAGGAGAGGAAGTGCACCCGGGGGAGAGCGCTCCACACACCACAGGCCGAGCTCGGTAAAGGGCTGAAGCGAGCCCAGCGGGGCCTCGGGGAGAAGCCAGTGGGTCAGGCGGGGGCTCCGCGCAGAGGGGGCTGCGCCCTGCTGCCTTCGGGAGCTGCAGGCCTGGAAACTGATTCCAGCAGCACAGGCTCCAGATCCCAGGGCGCCAGGGGACACAGCCGGGATCCTGTGCTCCCCCCAGGACAGGCAGAGGTGGGGAGGGCACAGGACAGAGAGGACCCTCCTGTCACCAGGCGCCCTTGAGCTGTGCAGATCAGCACCCCCTGCCCCCAGAGCACCCGGGCCAGTGCAGACTAGGAGACTGCGGTAGTTACTGGGGGAGCTGACTCCAGGGCTGGAGAGCTGGCCGCTGCCAGTGGGGTAGTTCCTCCTGGTGTCACCCTCTGCCTGGATGGAGCGGGGTGCCAGGGAACAGGGCCTCACGGTAAACAGTTCCCACTGAGCCGTGCACCAGGCAGGGGGCGGGGCAGCTCCCCCAGGCGCACACACCTGAGAATCAGCACAGCAGGCCCCTCCCCCAGAAGACCAGCTGGAAGGACAGGGGAAGAGCAAGTTCTTGACCAAGGAGCACTGGAAAGCTCCAGGGGAAGTCGAGGGATTTACGGTATATAGAAATAGAGGGTACCCCTCCTGTTTTTTTTCTTCCTTTTTCCAGTACAACTCATTTTTATATCAGACTGTAAATTTCCAATTTTTTTCTCCTTTCCCACCTTACCTACAATATTTTACTACCTCTTCATTTTTAAGATTCTTCCATTTTGACTTTCATATTTCTACAATTACAGGTCCTAGATATATTTTCCACTTCTAGATTCCCTTCAACATACTCAGCTTAATTTGGGGAGATATACAAGATACGGGTTTTTTTTGTTTTGTTTTTTTGTTTTCTCTGCCTCATTTTGTTCTACAATGGCGGAAGTTAATACATTCTAAAACATGACCAGTATGCACCTGGGACCAAGTGATATACCATGCTGGTTCATTCTGTGAGATTCCTCATTCCCATTCTGCCCCCTTCTTTTATCTCATTTATGTTTTAATGGTCTATGTTGGGGCCCTCTATAAGTATTTACGGTTTATATAAATTTGGAACTGAGCATCTTCTAACCTACAGAACTTAATATACTCAGAAACAAGAGGATCACCCTCTAGAACCCCTCAGGTAGACTACATTCTCCCTCCACTACAACTTCATCACCACCACCATCTCCCAGGCACCCCCACTCTTTTTTCTTCTCCTTTTTTTTTTTTTCTTTTCTTTTTTCTTGTTATTTTTTTTTTCTCTTCTTCTTTGGGATTCCTGGCCTTTTATTTTTTACTACTTTGTTTTAAAATTTGTTTTTCACTTTAGTGGTCTTTTTCTTTTATATCATTCTGATCTTTGTTACCAATTTCTGGTCTCTAACCTTGTTGAATCATCTAGGGTGAAATTTACTTAGGTCCTGGTTGATATTCTTGACTCAGCCTGCTCATACAGCCACTCTGCACTGGACAAAATTACTAGAAAGAGAACTTACCACTAAAGAAAGAATCAGAAACAGAAACAGTACTCTCTGCCACAGAGTTACAGAATTTGGATTACAATTCAGTGTCATTAAGTCAATTCAGAAGCACAAAGGTAAAGCTACTGGTCGCTCTGGAAAAAAGCATAAAGAAATCAAGAGACTTCATGACAGCAGAATTTATATCTAATTAGGCCAAAATTAAAAATCAATTAAATGAGATGCAATCCAAACTGGAGGTCCTAACGATGAGAGTGAATGAGGCAGAAGAAAGAGTGAGTGACATAAGAGAAATTGAGGGGGCAGCTCGGTGGCTCAGCAGTTTAGCACCGCCTTCAGCCCAGGGTGTGATCTGGAGACCCGGAATCGAGTCCCACATCAGGCTCCCTGCATGGAGCCTGCTTCTCCCTCTGTCTGTCTGTCTCTCCCTCTCTGTCTGTCTCTCATGAATAAATAAATAAAATCTTAAAAAAAAAAAAAAGACAAGTTGATGGCAAGGAAGGGAGCTGAGGAAAAAAGAGAAAAACAATTAAAAGGCCATGAGGAAAGATTAAGGGAAATAAATGATTTTCCTCAGAAGGAAAAATCTATGTATAATTGGGGTTCCAGAGAGCACTGAGAGGGCCAGAGGCCCAGAAAGGATATTTGAACAAATCATAGCTGAGCACTTCCCTAATGTGGGGAGGGAAACAGGTATTCAGATCCAGGAGATAGAGAGGTCCCCCCCCCCAACCTAAAATCAATAAATACCATTCAACACCTCAACATTTAATAGTGAAACTTGCAAATTCCAAAGATAAAGAGAAAATCCTTAAAGCAGCAATAGACTAGATATCAATAATTTATATGGGGAGAAATATTAGATTCACAGCAGATCTCTCCACAGAGACCTGGCAGGCCAGAAAGGTCTGGCAGGATATATTCAGGGTCCTAAATGAGAAAAACATGTATCCAAGAATACTTTATCCAGCAAGGCTCTCATTCAGAATAGAAGGAGAGATAAAGAACTTCCAAGATGGGCAAAAACTGAAAGAATATGTGACCACCAAACCAGCTCGGCAAGAAATATTAAGGGGGACCCTGTAAAAGAAAGAGGAAGCCCAAAGAAATAATCCACAATACAGGGATTGAATAGGTATTACAATGAATAAATTCATATCTTTCAATAGTAACTCTGAACGTGAATGGGCTAAATGATCCCATCAAAAGACACAGGGTTTCAGACTGGATAAAAAAGGAAGACCCCTATATGCTGTCTACAAGAGACTCATTTTAGACCTAAGGACACCTCCAGCCTGAAAATGAAAGGTTGGAGAACCATTTACCATTCAAATAGTCCTCAAAAGAAAGCTAGGGTAGCAATCCTCAATCAGATAAATTAAAGTTTATACCAAAGACTGTAGTGAGAGATGAAGAGGGACCCTATATAATATTTAAGGGGTCTATCCAACAAGAGAACCTAACAATAATGAATATTTATGCCCCAAATGTGGGAGCTGCCAAGTATATCAATCAATTAATAACCAAAGTAAAGACATACTTAGATAATAATACACTAATACTTGGAGACTTCAACACAGCACTTTCTGCAAATGGCAGATTTCTAAGCACAACATTTCCAAAGAAACAAGAGCTTTAAATGATACACCGGACCAGATGGACTTCACAAATATATACAGAACTTTACATCCGAATGCAACTGAATACACATTCTTCTCAAGTGCACATGGAACTTTCTCCAGAATAGACCACATACTGGGTCACAAATCAGGTCTCAACTTATACCAAAAAATTGAGATTGTCCACTGCATATTTTCAGACCACAACGCTTTGAAACTAGAACTCAATCACAAGAATAAATTTGGAAGAAACTCAAACAGGTTAAAGAGCATCTTGCTAAAAGATGAATGGGTCAACCAGGAAATTAGAGAAGAATTAAAAAGATTCATGGAAGCTAAGGAAAATGAAGATACAACCATTCAAAATCTTTGGGATACATCAAAAGCAGTCCTAAGAGGGAAATATATTGCAATACAAACATCCCTCAAAAAATTGGAAAAAAACTCAAATACACAAGCTAACCTCACACCTAAAGGAAAAGGAGAAAGGAGAGGTTTTTTATTTAAAACCTACACCAAGCAGAAGAAGAGAGTTAATAACAGTTTGAGCAGAACTCAATGAAATAGAGACCAGAAAACCTGTAGAACAGATCAACAAAGCCAGGAGTTGGTTCTTTGAAAGAATTAATAAGATAGACAAAACATTAGCCACCCTTACTAGAAATAGAAAAGACTCAAATTAATAAAATCACGAATGAAAAAAGAGAGATCACAACCAATATCAAGGAAATAAAAATGATTTTAAACACATATTATGAGCAGCTATACACCAATAAATTAGGCAATCTAGAAGAAATGGACACATTTCTGGAAAACCACAAACTACTAAAACTGGAACAGGAAGAAATAGAAAACTTGAATAGGCCAATAACCAGGGAGGAAATTGAAGCAGTCATCAAAAACCTCCTAAAACACAAAGTCCAGGGCCAGATGTCTTCCCTGGGGAATTCTATAAAACATTTAAAAACAATACCTATTCTACTAAAACTGTTCCAAAGATAGAAAGGGATGGAATACTTCCAAACTCATTTTATGAGATCAACATCCATCACCTTAATTCCAAAACCAGACAAAGACCCCACCAAAAAGAAGAATTATAGACCAATATCCCTGATGAACACAGATGCAAAAATTCTCAACAAGATACTAGCCAATAGGATCCAACAATACATTAAGAAGATTATTCACCATGACCAAGTGAGATTTATCCCAGGGATGCAAGGCTGGTTCAACACTCATAAAACAATCAACGTGATAGATCATGTCAATAAGAGAAAAAACAAAAACCATATGATCCTCTCAATAGATGCAGAGAAAGCACTTGACAAAATACAGCATCCATTCCTGATCAAAACTCTTCAGAGTGTAGGGATAGAGGGAACATTCCTCAGCATCTTAAAAGCCATCTACGAAAAGCCCACAGCAAATATCATTCTCAATGGGGAAACACTAGGACCCTTTCCCTAAGATCAGGAACACTACGGGGATGTCCACTCTCACCACTTCTATTCTACATAGTCCTAGAAGTCCTAGCCTCAACAATCAGACAACAAAAAGAAATAAAAGGCATTCAAATTGGCAAAGAAGAAGTCAAACTCTCCCTCTTCACAGATGACATGATACTGTACATAGAAAACCCAAAAGACTCCACCCCAAATATCTAGAACTCATACAGCAATTCAGCAATGTGGTAGGATACAAAATCAATGCACAGAAATCAGTTGCATTTCTATACACTAACAATGAGACCATATACATTGTAGAAGTTGTTATTCTTCCTTCAACTTTTTTTTCCTTCTAAAACCCTATTGATTTTCCTTTTTTCATTCAATAACCCTCCTTCCTTTCTCTTTAGATTGTTATCATCCTCCATTTTCTTTCTTCCTTTCTGCCTCAGTTTTTATTTCTGCCCTCTTCCTCCCTCCCTCCCTGATTGGTATGTAGTGACTATGAGTCATTCTGAGGTATGAGAACACTAATACTCCTGTCTGGATTGGTGACAAGAGACACAGGAACTCTCACTTCTGCACCAGTCAGAGGGAATGATGGAGCAAGCTAAAATCTCCACAGAAATAGCTAGCAAAGTAAATCATGGTTTGCTTTTGAAATGTAGTCCTGTTATAATCTTACTTGTAGGTAAAACTTTATTATCTAAGGCTGTGTTGAAGTTGAAATACAAATACACCATGCTTTATACAATGGAAGTATTCCTGGTAATTTGTAAGCCAATGTTTAAGAAGTAACATCATAATTATGATAAAATAAGAACTGCTATTATTTAAAAAAACATCTTAATCATTCTATAAAAATATTCTTATATAAAGCTAAAATCATCCTCCAAGTGCAGCCACTCATTAATATAGGAAAAAAGTCAATAAATAATGTCTAAACTTGTACTACATAGAGATTCAAAACTAAAAATGCAATAAATGAGTAAGAATTAGAAGATACAGGAACTAAATACCATGATGAAATGTTCCACATGACATTTTTTAAGATTTATTTATTTATTTATTTATTTATTTATTTATTTATTTTAGAAAGAGAGAGAGAGAGAGAAATGAAAAATGGGAATGAGGGAGAGGGAGAGAGAAACTCAAGCAGTTTCTGCATTGAGCATGGAGCCCAACTCAGGGCTCAATCCCATGACCCTGAGATCATGACCTGAGCCAAACCCAATAGTCAGATGCTTAACCAACTGCACCATCCAAGCACCCCATGATATTTTATAAGAATGAATTGGCCTAACAAAACAAAATCCTATATCCTATATCCAAAGTAATATCCAACTTTTCTTCTAATTTTCTTATATGATGAATTCTAATTTTACTTATTTAAATAAATGATTAATATTATAAATTATAATGCAGAAGTATAAACT
The DNA here is from genome assembly GCF_003254725.2 of Canis lupus dingo. NCBI lineage: Eukaryota > Metazoa > Chordata > Mammalia > Carnivora > Canidae > Canis > Canis lupus. The sequence continues at coordinate 21,393,834 of NC_064274.1, read as the reverse complement.
AACTGTGCTCCATACATCAGTTCACCAATATTAACATCTTGTGACATTTGAAATATCAAAGAGAAATCCCCTAAGAATAAAAAATATTATCAGATGCCTGGGCATGAGCACAATCTCTCACAAAGCACTAGCAGATGATTGATAGATAGAGAGATAGATAGATATCACAGAATGACATGAGATATATGCATAGGTATATACAGATTATATATATATATGCTTCCACATATTTTTGTTTGTTCCTTTTTCACATATTTTCCTCTCTATAGATAGATATCACTGATTTCACATTACAGCAATTTTATATTATTATTTATTTATATTATAAGATATCATATATATATATGATTGCTTTCAGTGAAATAGATGATCTGCATTTCAAAGTGAGGTAATGAGAATGACCTGTCAGCATACATGTGAATTTATCTATGTATTTCACCCAATTTTAGTTGAATACCAATTTTATCTTTTTTTTTCCAATAGATTATATGTCAGGCAGCCATTGCCTAGATAGCAAATGTTTCTCTACCTATGAAGAAGTCGAAGTTGATCCATCCAAGGCAGATGAGGTTCAAGTCAAGGTAAATATAAAGATTTTTAGCAAGTATGGATGTGGATATGCATATTCACTAATTTTATAATTTTAGGAGAATAAATATCATTTTCCACTTAAAGATAATTAAGGCTCCCTCCAATTTATACTGAAATCTGTATTACTATATATAGTAGTGAAATTATATATATAATTTCATTTTGTTAAAGTGCCATGTATATAAAATATATAAATGCTGAAATATCATTAAATGCTTTAGATATCTGGTGTCTTAAAAATACTTTGAAAGTCAATATAGGTGATTGTTGACCCACAAACTTTTTTTCCCACAATTATAAAGTTATTCCGATATGCAGTTTTTAATGAAGCAGACACTCTAAGCTCCGTGGCCATGACTGAGAAGACAGGGACTCCTTTCTCCCACCCATAGAGACTTTCACTACAGACATTGCAAACCTAGACCACCTTCCATTCTCCTCAGCTCTCAGTGGTAAGTTCCACACCAAGAGGGGTAATGTGAAAAGAACTTGGGCTACCATTTGCCAGCACAGAGGTCAAAGGTGTCACTGGACAAGAAGTAAGTCACCCCCACACCCAGCTCTGATGCAATAGTATAGAATTTCTAACCATGGTGAAAGGCAGGAAAGAAAGATTGGCAAATGCGGTTCTGCTAAGGGAGCTGAATTTATTTGGAAGACAATGTGGAGGAACTCATGCCTTAAGGCACTGTACAATCAAAACCAATAGAAATCTTAGTGATGAGCAATTAAGAGAAGGCTAAAAGCTCCAGAAAACTAGGAAGAGCAAATTTAACAGAGAGAACCAAGAAAAGCCACTGTTTAAAGGTGCCCTGCTAAAATCACATTCATCCCTGGAGTCCAGAAGGCTGAGGGCATGTGCTTAAGTTGCACCTACTCGAATGTGTACCAGAGCCAGCACCTGAGATATAATAGTCATGGCTGACCATAGAGCAGCTTGAAAACATTCTCCAAAATACATGCAGATTCATCAACAAAGAATAAAAGCCTTCCTGGCCCCAGGCACTTGAGCACAACCACTGATCAAACAATAGCCAAAGATTAAGCTATGCTGATCCGAGGACTTTCCTCCAGAAAGTCAGGCTTAGAAATAAAAGCAAGGAGTAAAATGACAAGCTGGGTATGACATCAGAAATGCCTACATCGGTGGAGAGTGGGGGAGTTGAAAAATAGACTTCATAGAATTAGTCTATATAACTTACTAACAAATAAGTTAACAAAAGCATCAATATCAGTGAGCACCAGGGAAAATGGAGGAAAAGAAGAAACTAATCAGAATCCAGAGATGCTACAATATATTATCTGAAATATCCAGTTTTAAACAAATAATTATGAGACATATAAAGGAGATAGTGTGGCCTTTAAATAAGAAAAAGAATGGGTGGTCAAAATTACCTTTGAGAGGTCCCAGAGTCTGATTTCACAAAGACTTCAAATCAGCTATTACAGACACATTCCAAAAACTAAAGAAAAACATATTGAAATAATTAAAAGATATCTCATGCTTTTGGGTGCAATTGTAAATGGGATTGACTCCTTAATTTCTCTTTCTTCAGTCTCATTGTTAGTGTATAGAAATGCCATTGATTTCTGGGCATTGATTTTGTATCCTGCCACGCTACCGAATTACTGTATGAGTTCTAGCAATCTTGGGGTGGAGGCTTTTGGGTTTTCTATGTAGAGTATCATGTCATCGGCAAAGAGAGAGAGTTTGACTTCTTCTTTGCCAATTTGAATGCCTTTAATGTCTTTTTGTTGTCTGATTGCTGAGGCTAGGACTTCCAGTACTATGTTGAACAGCAGTGGTGAGAGTGGACATCTCTGTCTTGTTCCTGATCTTAGGGGAAAGGCTCCCAGTGCTTCCCCATTGAGAATGATATTTGCTGTGGGCTTTTCATAGATGGCTTTTAAGATGTCGAGGAATGTTCCCTCTATCCCTACACTCTGAAGAGTTTTGATCGGAATGGATGCTGTATTTTGTCAAATGCTTTCTCTGCATCTAATGAGAGGATCATATGGTTCTTGGTTTTTCTCTTGCACATTGATTGTTTTACGGGTGTTGAACCAGCCTTGTGTCCCAGGGATAAATCCTACTTGATCATGGTGAATAATTTTCTTAATGTACTGTTGGATCCTATTCCACCACCCCCTTGTTCGTTTCCCAGAGTTAGGAGTCTCTCAAGTTCTGTCACCCTCACTGATACTTCCCACTCATTTTCTCTCCTTTCCCCTATAATCCCTTTCAGTTATTTTTTATATTCCCCAAATGAATGAGACCATATGTTTGTCCTTCTCTGATTGACTTACTTCACTCAGCATAATGCTCTCCAGTTCCATCCACATTGAAGCAAATGGTGGGTATTCATCATTTCTAATGGCTGAGTAATATTCCATTGTATACATAAACCACATCTTCTTATCCATTCATCTTTCGATGGACACTGAGGCTCCTTCCACAGATTGGCTATTGTGGACATTGCTGCTATAATTCATCCAGGTGTTCTGGCGTTTCACTGCATCTGTATCTTTGGGGTAAATCCCCAGCAGTTCAATTGCTGGGTCGGAGGGCAGTTCTATTTTTAACTCTTTGAGGAACCTCCACACAGTTTTCCAGAGTGGCTGCACCAGTTCACATTCCCACCAACAGTGCAGGAGGGTTCCCCTTTCTCCACATCCTCTCTAACATTTGTTGATTCCTGTCTTGTTAATTTTCCTCATTCTCACTGCTGTGAGGTGGTATCTCATTGTGGTTTTGATTTGCATTTCCCTGATGGCAAGTGATGCGGAGCATTTTCTCATGTGCATGTTGGCCATGTCTATGTCTTCTTCTGTGAAATTTCTGTTCATGTCTTTTGCCCATTTCATGATTAGATTGTTTCTTTGCTATTGAGTTTAAGAAGTTCTTTATAGATCTTGGATACTAGCCCTTTATCTGATACGTCACTTGCAAATATCTTCTCCCATTCTGTAGAGTGTCCTTTAGTTTTGTTAATGGTTTCTTTTGCTATACAGAAGCTTATCTTGATTAAGTCCCAATAATTCACTTTTGCTTTTTTTTCCCCTTGGCTTCATAGGTGTATCTTGCAAGAAGTTGCTGTGGCCATGTTCAAAAAGGGTGTTGCCTGTGTTCTCCTTTAGGATTTTAATGGATTCTTGTCTCACATTTAGATCTTTCATCCATTTTGAGTTTATCTTTGTGTATGGTGTAATAGAATGGTCTAGTTTTATTCTTCTGCACGTGGTAGCCCAACTTTTGATATGCTTATTGGCCATCTGTGTTCTGTGAAGAAATGTCCATTCATGTCCTTTACCATTTTTTAAAAATTGGATTGTCTTTTTAATATTGAGTTGTAAGAGTGTTTTAATATGTTATGGATACAGGTCCCTTATTAGACATATGATTTGCAAATGTCTTCTACTCTGTAAGTTGTATGTTCACTTTCATTATGAAATACTCTGAAATAAAAGTTTTTCAATTTGAGAATTCCAATTTACTTATTTTTTGGTTGCTTGTGCTTGGATGTCATAGCTAAGAAACTACTGCCTAACTAACATTAGAAAGATTTCTCATGTTTTTTTCTAAATGTTTTATATTTAGGTTCATGATCTATTTTGACTTACTTATTATAAATGGTGTGAGGTGGAGCCAGGGTGATCTTTCAAAAACAAACCAGACTCTGACTCCCCTGCTTAAAATTTTTACAGGCTTCCTGCTGCTCTTGAAATACAATCCAAGTTTCTCACCACAAGGTTTTGTCATCCTCATCTCAACTCTCTATCCCATCCAGCCTCATTTTGTGGCAGCCAATGCTGCCTTCTAATAGTTCTTAATCATGCAAACTCCTGTCTGGGTGTTTTTGCACTGCTATTCCTTACACCTAAAACAGAATTTCTGATGGTTACTGTCAGTCTTTCTATCTCAGTACAAAAGTCCCTTCTTCAGTAACACCTTTGCTGACCACTCAACCTAAGGTAAGTTCCTCCAACTATCCCTTATTCCTGTATTTGTTTCCTTCACAATAATTAACAAAGGATATTTTTGCTTTGTTTATCTGCTTACTTGGTTACTACCCCTCCCCCTCATTGAAGTTGTCTGGGGAGAGGGTCAGGACACTATCTGACTTATTCATCTTTATCCACAGCACCTAAGTGACTGGCACATAACAGGTGGTCAGTAAATGTTTGTTTTAAAAATAAAGAAAAAGAATGGGCATTATAAATGTTTCTTCCATTCCCACCAACCTTTCCACTTTTGCCAATTCTAGTACCTCAATCTTTAATTTCCTTTTGCCTGGATTTTCTTCTATTTCCCGTTTTCATAGAATATACTATTTTGGAGTAGAACTTCCATTTTGCTCCCCCTGCCCCCCAGCTTTTTCTTACTGCTCTTTCTCTTACTGTTTTTACATATAAGAATTAGTGCTGAGATTAAGTTTTCCATCACACAACAATTTTTTTCTTCTCCAAAACTTTCTCAATAGCAACTTAACGCTAAGCTCTCCTGGTGTTTTATGTTTTCATATGAATAAGACTTTCCTCCTGAAGGAAGATGTAGGCTTTATAATATAATAGAATTTCTTTTCTAACTCAAAAGAGTGGTTTATTGAGTTCTGGGCAAGTAAAATTCAATAAACACTAAGGAGCAATCAGGAGCACTTTTTTTTTTAAGATTTTATTTATTTATTTGAGAGAGAGAGAAAGTGAGAGACAATGCACAGGATGAGGGAGAGAGGCAGTGGGGGAAGCAGACTCCCTTCTGAGTAGGGAGCCCAATGCAGGGCATCATCCCAAGACCCTGAGATTATGACCTGAGCTGGATGTAAATGCTTAAGCAACTGAGCCACCCAGGCTCCCCAGTCAGCAGCACTTCTTAACTTTTAAAATGAAAATATCAAAAAAAAATCCAAATCAGTAAATCCAGAAACTGTTACAACCCTATAGCATTCAGAATTTAATTAACCAAGCAGTTTTTGTGTAGAAATTCTAAGAGAAAAACATGTGTTCTCAAAATCATGTAGAATAATTTCTTATGGATGACTTCCTATTTAAATAGAGGAACTGGGATCCTTTATTTGGTAACATATCTCTGCACACATTACTGCTTCATATCAATTCAGCAGGATTATAATCAGAAAAAAGGAACACACCTGCATCTTAATGTTAAGCTCTGTTCCTTCTGGTGATAGAAATTCTTTTGATGAAGACTGTAGCCAGAAAATATGGTTAAAGACCATTTCACTTGAAAGTCTCACATTATAGTTTTTTTTTTTGTTTGCTATCTTATTTATTACTTTTAGATATCCAAATACCTAAGAAGTGAGCCCAAAAGATGACTGAAACTTTTCATTCAAGAAATGGCATGCTTTTTTGCTTTGCTCTAATCTTCAGAGCTGTATAGGAAAATGCTGTTGGTATTTTGATGGAGATTACATGAAATCTATAGATTGCTTTTATAAAAATCTATATATTTGTTTTTCCAATATGATAATATTTGTTTTTCCAATATGAGCATAGATTGTCTTCCCATTTGCTTGTGTTGTCTTCAATTACTTTTATCAACATTTCATAGTTTTTAAAGTACAGATCTTTCACCTCCTTAATTAAGTTTATTCTTAGGTATTTCATTCTTTTGGTGAAATTCTAAATGGGATTGTTTTCTTAATTTCTTTCTTCTACTTCATTATTACTGTATAGAAATAGAGCAGATTTCTATATATTGATTTTGTATCCTGTACCTTTACTGAATTCATTTATCAGTTCTACTAGTTTTTTGGTGGAGTCTTTTGGGTTTACAATGATACTTCATGGTATTTGCAAATAGTAGAAGTTTTACTTCTTCCTTATGAAATTGGATGCCTTTTATTTCTTTTTCTTTTCTAATTGCTATGGCTAGAACTCCAGTACTATGTTGAATAAAAGTGATGAGTGGACATCCTTGTCTTGTTCCTCATCGTAGAGGAAAAGTTCTGTTTTCCACCATTGAGTATGATGTTACCTGTGGACTTTTCATGATGGACTTTATTATGTTGAGTTATGTTCCTTCTAATCCTCCTTTTTTGAGGGCTTTCATCATGAATGGATGCTGTACTTTGTCAAATTCTTTTCTGCATTTATTGAAATGTTAATATGATTTTTATCCTTTCTTTTGTTGTTGTGATATATCATGTCAATTGATTTGAAAATATTGAAACACTTGCATTCCAGGGATAAATCTCACTTGATCGCGGTGTATGGTGTTCTTAATGTATTGTTGGATTCAGCTTGCTAATATTTTGTTGAGTTTTTTGCATCTATATTCAGGAGAAATATTGGCCTATGGTTGCTTTTTTTTTTTTTTTTTTGTACTGTCTTTACCTGGTTTTCGTATCATATAATGCTAGCCTCATAGAATGAATTCGAAGCTTTCCTTCATCTTCTATTTTTTGGAATGGTTTGGAAAGAGTAGGTATTAACTCTTTTTTAAGTGTTTAGTAGAATTCATCTGTGACACTACTTGGTGCTGGAGTTTGTTGGACATTTTTTTGATTATTGATTCAATAACAATGCTAGTAATCAATCTGTTCAAATTTCTTCATGATTTGGTTTTGTCAGGTTATATGTTTCTAGGAATATATTCATTTCTTCTGGGTTGTCTAATTTGTTGGCATGTGATTTTTCACAATATTCTTCTATGATCATTTATATTTCCATTGTGTTGGTTATTTCTCCTCTTTGATTTCTGGTTTTGTTTACTTGAGTCCTCTTTTTTCTTTTTTAGTCTGGCTAAAGGCTTATCAATTTTGTTGATCTCTTCAAAGAACCAGCTCCTGATTTCATTATTCCATTCTATTGGTTTTTTGTTTTTTTTTAGTTTCTGTTTCATTTATTTCTGTTCTAATCTTTATTATTCATTTCCTTTTACTAGTTTTGGGTTTTCTTTCTTCTTTTTCTAGCTCCTTTAGGTATAAAGTTGGGTTGTTTATTTTTCTTGCTTCCTGAGGTAGGTTTGTATTACTATAAATGTCCCTCTTAGAACAGTTTTTGCTGCCTCCTAAAGATAGTGAATGATTGTATTTTCATTTTCATTTTACTCCATGTATTTTCTTATTTCTGGTTTGAGTACTTTGTTCACCTATTCATTGTTCAGAGCATATTATTTAACCTCCATATATTTGTGCTCTTTGCAGATTTTTTCTTGTGGTTGATTTATAGATTCATCACATTATGGACAGAAAAGATACATAATATGATTTAATCTTTTATTAATTTGTTGAGACTTGTTTAATGACTTAACATGTGATCTATCCTGGAGAATGTTAGATGAGCAGCACTTGAAAAGAATGTGTATTCCACTGTTTCTGGACGGAATGCTCTGAATATATGTGTTAGATCCATTTGGTCCAGTGTGTCATTCAAAGCCACTGTTTCTTTGTTGACTTTCTGTCCAGTTAATCTATCCACTGATCTAAGTGGGGTATTAAAATTCCTTCTATTATTATATTACTATCAATATTCTTCCATATTTATGTTTGCTTTATGTATTTGAGTGCTTCCATGTTAGGTGCATAAGTATTTGTTACATCCTCTTCCTGGATTGTTCCTTTCATGATTATGTAGTGTCCTTCTTCGTCTCTTGCTAGAGTGTTTGTTTTAAAGTCTATTTTGTATGATACAAGTATTGCTACCCTGGCTTTCTTTTCACTTCCATTTGCATGATAAATGTTTTTCCATCCCTTCACTTTCAATCTGCATGTGTCTTTAGGTCTAAAATGAGTCTCTTGTAGGCAGCATATAAAGGAGTCTTGCTTTTTTAATCTATTCTGTCACTCCATCTTTTTTTAATTGGAGCATTTAATCCATATATATTCAAAGTAATTATTGATAGGTTTGGACTTATTGCTGTTTTGTTACTTGTTTGATGGTTGTTTTTGTAGTTCTTCTCTGTTCCTTTCTTCTCTTGGTCTCTTTACTTGTAGCTTAAAGGCTTCCTTTAGTGATATGCCTAGATTCCTTTCTCCTTTTTTTGCATATTATTACTAGTTTTTTTACTTGTACTTAACATTAGATTTATCTATAGCATCCTATGCATATAGCAGTCTGTATTAAGTTTTTGGTCAGTTAAGTTTGAACCTATTCTGAAAGCACTAAATCTTACTGCCTATCCTATGTTTTAGGTATATGATGTCATATTTTACATCTTTTCATTTTGTGAATCCCTTGACTGATTTTTATAGATATACTTGATTTTACTGCTTTTGTGATTTAACTTCCATACTGGTTTTATAAGTAATTAATCTTTTGTTATGTTTGTATATACCTGTGAAATTTTTTTCCTTTCCTTTTTTTACAAACCCTGATTATGACCTTTTCTTCTCACTCAGAGTCCTTCCTTTAACATTTCTTGCAAGACTGGTTTAGAGGTGGATGAATTCCCTTAGCTTTTGTTTGTCTGGGACACTCTTTATCTCCTTTTCTATTCTGTTTGATAGCCTTGATGGATGGAGTATTCTTGGTTGCAGGGTTTGTTTGTTTGTTTGTTTTTCTTTTAGCACTATGAATATATTATGCTACTCTTTTCTGGCCTGCAAAGTTTCTGTTGAAAAATCTGCTGATAGCCTTATAGGATTTTCCTTGTATGTAATTCCTTCTTGCTGCTTTTAAAACTCTCTCTTTGTCACTATTTTTTGCCATCTTAATTACCATGTGTCTTGATGTGGACCTCTATGGGTTGATTTTATTGGGGGATCTCTGCACCTCCTGGATCTGGATGTCTGTTTTCTTACCCAGATTTGGAAAGTTTTCAGCTATTATTTCTTCAAATAAATTTTCTGGCCCCTTTTTTCTCTCCTTCTAGGATCTCTATTATGCAAATGTCATTACACTTAATGGTGTTGCTGAGTTCCCTTAAGCTATTCTCATTTTTTATTATTCTTTTTTCTTTTTCCTGTTCAGCTTGATTTCTTTCCATTACTTTGTTTTTCAGCTCACTGTTCCTTTCTTCTGCTTCCTTTAGTCTATTATTTATTCCCTCTACTGTATTTTTACTTATAGTTATTGAGTTCTTCGCCCCTGATTGGTCTTATCTTTTTCTTTTTCTTTCTCTTTTCTCGAGTCCAGTGAGTAACTTTAGGACCATTACTCTAAATTCCCTGTCAGACATTACTTATCTCTGTTTCATTTAGCTCTCTTGTGATTTTGTCCTGTTCTTTCATTTAGGACATATCCTTCTGTCTCATTTTGTCTAATTCTATGTTTAGAATAGGAATAGTTAGGAAAGCCACCTAAGTCTCCTGCTTTTGAAAATAGTGGCCTCACAAAGAAGAGGTCTTAAAGTACTCTGCTGTGTGATGTTCCCTATTCACCAGAACCTGGCACTTCAGGGATGTCTCTGTGTGTTGTGTGCAGCCTGTTTTTGTGGTTGAGATATGTTGGCCTTCAAACCAGTCACTTATGACAGCTCTCAATGCCTATCATGGGCAAGGATTGGTCCCTGTGTTGTTAAGGGCTTAGTCTGGGACCACCTTGGATTTGAGATGGGTCAGACCAGATGTTTGGCAGAACTGCAGTCACACAAAACCACGGGGCACTCTCCCTGATTTGTCCCCTAAGAGGCTTTCACTGGTGGGCTAGGCTTGCAGTCAGACCAGATGTCTTCTACCAGCCCACTGCTGGGGTTGCAGTCAAACTGATGTTATCCTCCCTTGTCCCCAGGGCAATAATCACTTTGGAGTAGTGTTCACCCCCACAGGGGCTGCTTGTATACTGCCACACTTAGGTGTGCTTTGGATAGATTCCTGTCGAATGGGGTAGGTTGGATGGAATGGATCCACAGTAGAGCAGGGACACAAGGTGCATAGCGTTAACAAGCTAGGTGGAGTGTGTTTACACTGGTTCTCACAGGTGTCTGTGTATATAGGCTGGGGGGGGGGGGGGGGGTCAGGGGAGAGAAATGGTGCCTGTCACCTTTTTTCTTGGAAAAGTCTCCTAAAGATCCTTGCCCCTCTCAGGAATGTACTGAGATTAGTAAATGAAGTTTCCCAAATACTCCAGGTTTTTTTTTTTTTATTTTCTTCAAATTTCTGCTTCTATGCTGTATCTCAGCAGAATTAAGTGTTATGCTGTGTCTTTAAGGGCGGGGATTTGGTTTCCAATCATCCTCTGGCTCTTCCAAAGCCAAGTCAGCTAATTTTTAAGGTTCCTAGTGTTAACTCCTACTGATTGTAAAAACTCACAAAGTTAAGCACCCTTGGTTTTCAATGTCAAATGTTAGGGGGATTCTTCTTCCCAGTGCAGGTCCCCTGTACCTGGGGTGCTGAGTAGAGTCTGCTCCTCTCCCTTCTCCATGCTTATGGTGTCCCTCCCTTTTGTGGTTTATCTCACAGTTTTGGTTCCCAACCATGTCTCCACCCTTTCTACTACTTTCAATTAGCTATGGAGACTTGTTCTGCTAGTCCTCAGGTGTTTTCTGGGTTATATACACTAAGGTGGGTATTGTCCAGGTGCATCTGTAGATCAAGGTGAGCTTAGGATCCTCCACCGTCTTCCCCAGAAACCCACAGAGCTCTTCTTGGCAAAGTTAGAAAATACTTCAGTGGTGTTTGTGATGTTACAGAGGCCTTGGGAAAATTATACACAGGACAAAGTGTTTTGGTCCTTTTTCTGAAATAGCTATACTACATGGACAGAATCATAACATGTCAAATTTATAGTCCAGGCTTTAAAGAATATATTCTACTTCTAGCCTAGGGAATATTGCACTTTTCTGAAGGATCCAATTTATGACAATCATTTTACCTCCAATCATTTAATTGCCTTTCAGATTCTGTTTTCTGGGTTCTGTGGTTCTAATATGCACATTTTGAAAAGTAAAAAGAGAATAGTTTTTCCTGTAATTTTGGGCCATCGGGGAGCTGGAGTCATAGAAATTACTGGAGAAAGTGTAACCAATGTAAAATCAGGTAAGCAACTGGGCAAAATACAGTGTCAACCCAGTAAATTTTCCTTTCCTAACTTACTCTCTGATGTTTCCTTCACATCACGATTAAGAGAGCCAAATGCGGGGTGCCTGGGGGGGCTCAGTCAATTAAGCACCTGTCTTCAGCTCAGGTCATGATCCCAGGGTCCTGGAATAGAGCCCCACATTGGGCTCCCTACTCCACGGGGAGCCTGCTTCTTCCTTTCCCTCTGCTTGCCACTCCCCCTGCTTGTGCTCTGGCTCTCTCTTTGTTAAATAAATAAATAAATAAATAAATAAATAAATAAATAAATAAATAAAATCTTTTTTAAAAAGAGAGCCAAACACATCACATACTGACAAAAAAATGTAAATGCATTCACACACTAGATATAAAAAATAAGCAGACTAATATTCAGGATCTTCTAATTTTGTATTTGACTATAAAGGCCCAAAGAAAAATTCTTCTTAATTCATTTTCATAGAGATTATCTCTAGTTTACATATCCCAAATTAAACTAAAAATTACAAGTATTTCCAACATGTTAAAAATATGTACAATTGAGTTTTTTTCTACACCCACACACACTACACACTCACACCCATACATACACATAATTCTTTAAGTTGTCTAAAGTAGGCATCATCTATAATAAAGTTTCCTCCAGAATTTGTAGTTACTTCTTCTGCATTGGATACAATTAATATTTCAAACACTTTTCAAACCGCTTTACAATATCAGATATTATTCTAATAACTATTATTCTAATAACAAACATATGTCACAGATGGGCAGCCCGGGTGGCTCAGCGGTTTAGCACCTGCCTTTGGCCCAGGGTGTGATCCCGGAGACCCGGGATTGAGTTGCATGTCGGGCTCCCTGCATGGAGCCTGCTTCTTCCTCTGCCTGTGTCTCTGCCTCTCTCTATCTGTGTCTCTTGTGAATAAATAAATACAATCTTTAATATATATATATGTCACAGATATTTTATTCCCATTTTGTGTATGAGGAAACAGAAGCTTCAGCAAATTACCTATATTAATCACTTGATTTAGCTACTTAATAGCATAGCTAGGATTAAAACACAGGCTTCCTTTCCTCAAATTCTGGGGTCTTAATATAATACCTCATGATGAATATTAATTCTAGCATTAACACAGGGGTATTAATTCATTCTTTCAAAAAATATTTATTAAGCACATTAATAATGTGCAATGCTCTGCTAGGCATCTCGGATAGAACACTAATCAAAACAGACAAGCTTCATACCACAAATATTGGTGTCATTCTGAGACTTAGATAGCTGTCTATTACATTTGAACCTCAATGTTATTAAAGACAAATCTTCAATTTTTATTTTGTATTTTGAAGATTCATTTATAATAACATTGTTTCTATTTGAAAGTGAAATGATAATTAACTTCAAAAGTACTTATTATCATTATAAGAAAATGGTAACATTTATTATAAATAATTTCCTATCAATAAATATGATATTTATTGCATTCAATGCCTCCCCCAACCCGGTAAGCACTTTCTTGTTCTTCTTTCCTTAGGAGATAAAGTCTTAATGTTCCTTCTTCCAGAATGCAGAGAATAAGGCTCCAGATTGCTCCACAAGGACAATTTATGCTTGAAGAAAAAGTTAATTCTGATTTCTCTGATCTCCTTTCACCCAATTTGTTTTCATTGGTACAGGTATTGACTAGGAGCTAAAATCTTATATTTCTCTGCTTATCACTTTATATATCTGTGAAACAGTATTCTTTCTCCCACTGGATTAATGTTAGATGGAACCAGCAGATTTATCTGCAGAGGAAGATCTATCAGCTTTATGACACTAACACATTATGACACTAGCACATTCACTAAATATACTATCATGCATGAAACTGCAGTGGGAAAAAAAACTAAAAATAAATATAAATAAATAAATAAATAAATAAAAAGAAACTGCAGTGGGAAAATGGATGCTGCTCATCCTATAGATAAAGGCTGTATCATAAGCAGTGAGGTGCCTAAAGGCATGAAGCTATGTTTAACACTGCAAAGGTTAAAATGTACTTTTATGTTGTTTTTCAGTCACTCCAATTACATTCTGGGAGCAATACTGTCAGAACTCCTCTTCCATAAGAGATAACACTAAAGTGGCTTTTTTCTATTAAACACAAGTATACCAGCTTTGAATGAATAAAGAGGTTTATCTTCTGAATTTGAAGGTCACTCAAGTCCCACCTGCATCATCTTTGGACTTAGAGGAATTGGCTCAGCCATTGTCACCCATGCAAGTCCTCTGGTGCTTCTAGGATCATTAGGGTGGACATAATGAGAGGAAATCTCCCTGGGAAAGAGCATTAGAGGTCACTGACTGTCTCAACCCTTAGAACTTCAAGAAGCCCATCCAGCAGGTGGTGGTGCAAATGACAGGCTTTGGTGTATACTTTGCCTCTGAGGCCACTGGAATCATTAATACTATGGTATGTGGTCTTAGGGCACAGTAAGAGGGAGCTGCCTGTCAACATAGGAGTATGCATTAAATTAACTTTATGAAACATGAAATTACTATAGTTTTTAACTAGTATTTTGAGCACATATGTTTTAAGATTGTGAATTAGAAGAGGTATAATTTGGGATTACTGATATGCTAATCAGTTCATTTCTAAATTTAGGCCATGAAGTCATGCCATCTGAGCCATAGAATATGTATGATTACTGGAGTAGCACCCTCAAATTCACAACTCTTCTTGACCTAATGCCGATTCTCTCTGGGAGAACCCTGAAAGGTAACATTATAGGAGGCAGGTCTTTGACTTCACATTGCCTTTTCCAGAAACCTGGATGTGCTGCATTGTCCTTGGCAGAAAAGGGAAAAGTTGAAGAGGCAGGAAAAATATTCCTCTATGAAAGGAAATAGAAGATAATATGTGAAAATAGGAAATCACATCTTTATCTTCTCCACAGGTGTTTATTACCAATAGGAATAAAAAATAAATTAATATTTTGACATTATTGGTAAGATAGAGGGTAGTTGCATTTCAGAATGCTAACCTTCCATAATTGGTGGGGAGTCATCGCACATCCCTGTGCCACTCCCCAGTATACATTAAGACTAGAAGAAAATCGCACTGTGTTGACCATGATTCTTACCTTAACAATCACCCTAATTTGCTACTTAAGAATAAAACAGACATCTCTCATGTAGTATGTTATTTGACTCTGTTCCCCAAATAACACCTCCAAATCCCTTTCACAAAATCTCACACTTATATCCAGTAATCTTCCAGATCAGCACTTTCCAAATAATTTTCTGCAATGATAAATATGTTCTACAGCTTTGTTGCTGAGCTCAGTAACCATAAGCCATATGTAGCTATTGAACACGTAAAGTGTGTCTAGTACAACCGGAAAATAAACTTTTAAATTACATTTAATCATCATTAATTTAAACTTCAGTAGACAGGGATGCCTGGGTGGCTCAGCGTTGAGCATCTGCCTTTGGCCCAGGGTGTGATCCTGGAGTCCCAGGATCCAGTCTCACATTGGGCTCCCTGCAGGGAGCCTGTTTTTCCCTCTGCCTGTGTCTCCACCTCTCTCCTGTGTCTCTCATGAATAAATAAATAAAAAATTTTTAAAGTTGTAAAAAAATAAACTGAAGTTTATTTAATAGACATATGGCTAGTGGCTACATTATTTAACAACCCAGTTGATATTATTTTGTTCTTGGACTTTTGTCAGAATGCTCTACTAAGATTAAATTGAGAAAACTATGGCATAAAGCTAAACAACATGCGCTTTGCTGCAGATCACTTACTAGATATGTGACCTTAGCAAGTTATTTAAACTTGTTGACAGTCTTATCACCTGAAAAACAGGGTAAATAATAGTTCCTTTCTTATCTACTATAGTAAGGACTATAAATAAGAAAATGCAAGTAAAGCACTTAGCAGACAAGCTGACACATATTAAGCACAAAATTAATGTTTAATTGTGGCAGTTATAATAAGGATAACAGTAGCTTATCAGCCCAGACAAAAGATAAGGAGGGAGACACATATACTGCAAAAAATAACTGAAGGATTTTTTGCTGTTTTAAAATACCCGGGTGTTCTTTTCTTTCTTTGTTCATGTAGCTTTGCATAAGTTGATTGAATGTAAATAAAACTGTATTAGTATCTAGAAGAAACTTGCCTTGACCAACCTCCCGTTATAAAAGGTTTTTTTGCCAGAAGCTCTAGATGTCTGAATTTTCCAATTTGAATAAAAATTCAGCTTCAAAAACATTTTTTAAAGACTTCATTTATTTATTCATGAGAGACAGAGAGAGAGAGAGAGACAGAGAGAGAGGCAGAGACACAGGCAGTGGGAGAAGCAGGCTCCACGCAGGGAGCCCGACGTGAAACTCGATCCCAGGACTCCAGGATCACACCCTGGGCCAAAGGCAGGCACTAAACCCCTGAGCCACCCGGGCTGCCCTCAACTTCAAAATTAAACTATTTCAAAAGTAGTCAACCTGGTACTTGCATAACTGATGCTTTCGTTCAATGTTAAACCATCCTTGGCTTCACTAGAGGAATTTATTTACAGTTTCTAAAACTCCTCATTACGTATCTGTCATGTCTCTTCCCTTACTACATGCAAAGACTCTTAGGAAATCACCCTTAATAAGATTCTCATTCTGAATAGAAAGATTTAGAATGGTTTTTTTTTTCTTTCTCTCAACTGCCATGCTGATGGGTTTCTAAGTTACTCAACATTCTGTATACCAATTACATAATACCCAGATATTTTAGTGCAAATTGTCCTATTAGGTAACTAAATATTTGTAGTTCAGGGCTCTGATAAAGAGTACCAACTGTCTTCTTAAAAAACAACTCAACCTTTTTGTTTTTTTAAACCATATCTTAACATTTCCTAATAACCTGAAGTACATTTCCTAATAACCTGACATCTATAAAAAATATAATGTCACAGAAACAGAACTCTGCTAGGAATATAAAGACCTGGCTCCTAGGTTCATTGGCTCTGCCACCTTGTAGATAGGCATCACTGATTTAAAATGCACCCAGAATTTGATTTAGTCAGATATGGTAAGATGACACACAGAGACAACGGCCTTGAAAGAAGAGTTTATTATTCATATTTCCCAAGAGAAGGAAATTGCCACACGATGTGAAAGAACCAGTATCAGGAAGGAGGCAGAAAGAGCTAGAGGAAAGAACAGGCCAGAATCTTTATTGTGGTTTTCATAAGAAGGAACAGGCAAGGCTAGGTAGGTAAGTTAAGCAAATTTCAATAAGTTCTGTGCAATAGGAGTGGTCCCTAGTTATTTAGTAACTGATCCTGGAGTGACTTAGGACATGGGAATAGTGTCTTAGACAGCTGGCACTTGATAAAAGGAGGTGGATGAGGGATATGGGCTTGCAATTGGTTGGCTGCATATCAAAGACTTGCTGTTTGTTACCTGTTTGGCAGCTGTTTGCTACCTCTAGAAATGTGCTAACCCTCAAAGGGGCAGTCCTCCCCAAGTCCACAGGTTTCCAAGATACCAATGCATCATAAAATACAGAAAGTAAAAAACATAATAAATATAATCAGTGAAAGATATTTAACCTGTCTAAACCTCAGTATCCTTGAAGTTATAAAAATGGGAAAAATAATGCCTGCATCTAACCTATGCAAGAAGATCAAATAGTAGATGGGATCCAGGCAGGATGCCACAAGCACCTTCTGCAACTACTCAACTACATGACTCCCCAAATACTATTAAAGTAGAGGAATTTATTTCTGAAGTTGAAATGTTAGGTTTGTGAAGGAGATACATCTAGAGCCTCAGGTGGAGGGAAAATATGGTAAATCAAACCAGCTGAAGGGTAACCTGTTATAGGAGATCATTAGTGCCCTGAAGGCAGAGAGAAGTAGGCTGAAGGTCTGTGATCATGACAAAATAGGGTTCACTGCACCAGTCCACTATTGCCCTTATAGGACCACCTACAATACTGGGCAATCTTAGCACTCCTATACAGTAAATGGATTCTTCTATGGAATGAATTTTACAGATACACAGTTCATTTGATTCTTTTGTTAGTTTTGATTTTTTTTCAGGTCTTGTTATTATTGACCGTGTACAGAGTTTAAAACCAGAGAATCCACTCCTAAAATGGTAACTGATCACCCACAAAACAAAGCAAAGTAAAAAACAGAACTGTTTATAACCTGTAACTTGCCTTTTTATTAATCAATAAGGTATTTGAATTGCTCTGAGATGGAAAGAGGTGAATACTTGTGCATAAGTGGTGTGAGTGTGTATGAGTGGTGTGTGTGTATAAGATCTGTGTAAGGGATCCCTGGGTGGCACAGCGGTTTGGCGCCTGCCTTTGACCCAGGGTGCGATCCTGGAGACCCGGGATCGAATCCCACGTCGGGCTTCCGGTGCATGGAGCCTGCTTCTCCCTCTGCCTGTGTCTCTGCCTCTCTCTCTCTCTGTGTAACTAAAAATAAATAAAATAAAATAAAATATTAAAAAAAAAAGAAGATCTGTGTAAGACATCTTATATATGAGACTCTTGTATGCAAAATTTTATGAAAAATGAGGTCCAGGGCAATTATAAAAGAGGGCAGTGGTGAGAAATAGGACCACAATAAAAGACTTTTAAGTCAGTTGTGAAGAGTACTCAACCCTTACTCAGTACATGTGTGACCCCAAATGGCTACCTTGGCCCATGTCACTGCCTCATCTGTATAATGGGAATAATACCTCCTCTCTGAGAGATCAAATGTGATCAAAGATCAAATGTGAAAATCAAAGGAAAGACCAATGGAAAAAAAGTACCACAAGAGTACGTTACGATAAAATTAGCATTGTTTTTGAGTACTGATATACATGACCAAGAAATTAAATTACAACTTAATTAGCAACCTACTATGACTAACATAATCTAACTTTCCACCAGAAAAGCAATTACAAGGTACAATTTGCACTTTTATTGGTTTATTTTCAATCAATATTTTACTACTTGATATTTCAGAAGTATTTCTATTCAGCATACATTCACAAAGCATCTAATATTGATACTGCATTTCCCTAGGATATTATCTTGCCTCTTTTGGACCTTTCCATGATATTGTTATGAATACTCACCTACTAGTGACTGACATAAATCAACAATAGTTTTTGTTGAAATTAATAATGTGCACTGACTACTTACTAAAATCAGTTAAGTAACAAAGCATTTGAAAATATAGATGCTGGATTGTTTGACCTTGAAGACACTTTCCAGTTCTGGGGTGCCACCTGTGTTTCTATGTATACTCAGAGCTAAGGAGACTAGGGTTGTATTCTAAAATAACATGACCCAAATAGATGAGCAGAACTTTGAAACTGACCCTTATGTAGCTCTTGAAAAATATTTTGTGGGACGCCTGGGTGGCCCAGTGGTTGGAAGTCTTCCTTCGGCTCAGGGCATGATCCTGAGTGCAAGGATCGAGTCCCACATCGGGCTCCCTGCAGGGAACCTTCTTCTCCCTCTGCCTCTGTCTCTGCCTCTCTCTTTCTCTGTCCCTCATGAATAAATAAATAAAATCTTTTTAAATATTTTTTGCTAAACATTTCACTCCTATTCCCAGGCAGTATTCAAATAAATGTATCCTATTGGTCACCAATAATGAGAGAGTATTTTAATCCAATATCACTAGTCCCAGAAAAACAAGACAGTTCCCACATTACTGAGAGTGGATTAGAAATATCACCTTCATAGGATATTATTAGAATGCTGAGAATTTAGCAAAATTGCAGGGACTCTTCTCCATTTGAAACAAGAGGCTAATATAATGTTTCATGCAATGGAGTATACAGAAAATCTAAACTGTACATTAAATGGCATAGATTTTCAATAATTTTTATAGTAATCTCAAAAATTTTAGATCAAGGTGATCAAAATTTTAGGGAAAATGAAAAAGGTAAATCTAATTTCCTGAGGTGGTGAGATAGGCATTGATGCTAATTTGATGGAGTATGTGCTTTATTTATAATATAGATGGCTACTTTTGCAGAGTTTACAAGCACATAAAAAGATCAGAAAAGTTGCCATTTCTGCCCTTCATATGAACTATGGCTAAAAGATACTGACTACAAATAAGCCCAAGATATGAATTTAAAATAGTTATCTTGCCTACCTTAAAAACCTCATTTCAAGACTTGACCATAGAAAAAGGCAGTCTTCACCAACATATTCACAAAATCTTTAAGCAATTTATATTGCTGAATGGGACTATGAGGAAATGTTACTTCTCTTTAAATTCATTTTATTGGAATTGGCTTGAAAATTATTTATAATTTAGGAACATTAGATTTGGCACCAATGATAAAATAAATTAATATTACCCCATTGTAACAATAACAGTATGCGGTAACAGAACAAAATGGATGCAAAGAACTTGAGATGAACTTTAATGAGAGAAAAAAATGTAGACTAAGCCCCAGAGTTTTGTACAAAGATTCCTGGACTAGAATATTATTAACCTCCCCCAACCCCACTAACAGACGCTATTTGTAGAAACCTTGTGCAAAGGAACCTATTGAACTTTAGCTTTCATAGGGTATGAGCAGATATAACCCCTGAGGTCATTTGCCTGTTTCCTTCATTTCATGGAGAAGAAAATCAGGACCCAGCAAAGCGTAGTGCAGTAATTTACTAGGATCACATAGCCAGTTACCAGCTGAATGAATTCTCCCACATTATTACTTCTCCTTTCTCTATATGTATCTTCCATGCTACTCACATCTTGTTATTTGACCCCATGCACATAATGACTTAATCACATTGAACTTCTTTCAATCTTCTCCCAGTACTCCCCACCCTCACAGAATGATGTCAGGCTCTTGTCTCTGAGTTTCACACATGTAGTCCCTTGTTCTGGAACCCATCCATGCATAGACCCCATCCCCACCAAACTCCATGTTCCTTAACTCCCAGCCATTGTCCAAATCACAATTTACCAAGGCCTCTGAGCATCTAGAAATTTACATATACCTCTTCTCTGTTCTCAATCCACTCTTTACTTCCTCCTTGACATATTATAACATGTCAAACATTGTATGTCAAACACAGTATGGTAATTGTCTGATTAATTATTTGTTTGCACTATTAGACTGTGGATTCTATGAATATCTAATTCATAATCATTACCTCAGCAACAAGTATAATGCTTGAAATGTCAAAGTTACTCAGTAAAAAATATTTTACTTAAATGAATGAATAAGTAAGAACATGAATTAATGAGCCAAGGTCCCTAATATAATTGCATTTAGAATAGAAGAATTAGAATACTGCACACATCTAGGGAACCTGCCAATATACAATGTGTAATGTATATTATTCTTACTAATAGAGAACTATTTCACAGCTATTAAAAATGAGGGTGCTGCATCACAGGAGATGAGGAACAAAAGAAAGAAGCTAAGACTGGAAGTGGATTGTACCATGATGATTCTTATTTAGTCACTCACAATTAGAAAATAGAGAGAGGCTGCAAGAATTCTCCCTTTCCCACCAGACTACCTCATGGTCAGCTGAAAGGTGATTAGAGGTTATGGAGTGAAGTGGACCCTGTAATTGTGCATCCAAATGAGATGACTACTCAGGGCTCACAACTCTCTCTTACCTTATTGTCTTTGTGTCTCATTACTAAAGTTAGATCCCATGGTTGCCACTTATCCACTGTACTCAATTCAAGAGACATTTTCTGGTCTCTATGAGAAAAAGGAGGAGATAAATGTAGAGCTAATATATATATATATATATATATATATATATATATATATATACACACACACACACACACATATATATACATATATGTATATATCAACATAATAATAACATTAAATTTGAATACATTGAACAATCTAATCTAAAGATAGAGATTGTCATGCTAAATAAAAAAATGAGATCCAAAAAAAAAAAAAATCCAAAAAAAAAAAGAAGCCCTAGCTCAAATGGCTTCACTGCTGACTTCACTGCTGAATTCTACCAAACACTTAGAGAAAAATTAATGTCAATTTTTCACAAATTCTTCCAAAAAATATAAAGGGAGAACAAGAACTTCCCAACTTTTTTATGAGGGCTGTATTATCCTGATACCAAGACCAGACAAAGACATTCAAGGAAAAAAATAATGGATTTATTTCTTATGAATATAGACTTAAAAATCATCAACAAAATATGAGTAAACTATACCTGGCAACATTTAAAAGGAAGTACATACTACGACCAACTAAGATATATCTCAGTTATGCAAGGTTGGTTAAATATCTGAAAATCACTTAATGTTATCCACCATTTCAATAGAATAAAAATCAAAAACTACATGATAATCTCAATAGAGACAGCAAAAGTAATTGACAAAATGCAATACCATTTCATGATGAAAATATTCAACAAATTAAGAATGGAAAGGATAATCCTCACACTGATAAAGAGCTTCTATGAAAAACCTACAGGTAATATTCTATTTGATGATGAAAGACTGGATTTCCATTCTTGCCACTTCTACTCAATTTTGCCTGGACAGTCTATATAATACAATTAGGCAAGAAATGAAATAAAAAGCAGTAGCCTGGAAAGAAAGAAGGAAAACTATGTCTAATTTCAGATAAGATGATCTTACATATAGAAAATCCTTATAAATTCACTATAAACCATTAGAAATAATAAACATGGAAATAAAGTTGTAAGATACATGATCAATATACAAAATTCAAAATTCAAATGTATTTCTACACACTTACAAAAAAAAATCCAAAAAGGAAATTAAGAAAATAATTTTGTGGGAATCCCTGGGTGGCTCAGCGGTTTAGCGCCTGCCTTTGGCCCAGGGCACAATTCTGGAGTCCCGGGATCGAGTCCCGCGTCAGGCTACCAGCATGGAGCCTGCTTCTCCCTCCTCCTGTGTCTCTGCCATTCTCTCTCTCTCTATGTCTGTCATAAATAAATAAATAAATCTTTAAAAAAAAAAAAAAGAAATAAAATAATTTTGTTTACAATAGTATCAAAAAAATATAAAACATTCAGAAATAAGTTAAACAAAAGAAATTAAAGACTTACTTGAATTTACAAAATATTGTGGAAAGAAATTAAAGATCTAAATAAATGGAAAGATATCCCAAATTCACAGTTCAGAAAACTTAATATTATTTTTTGGCAATACTTGCTAAATTAATCTCAGATTTGACACAATCTCCATCACAATTATAGTTTGCTTTGTAAAATTTGACAGGATGATTCTAAAACTCTTTAGAAATGCAAAAACCTAGAATAGAATTCAAAATCCAGAAACAAACCCATATATCTAGAGTCCACTGACTTTTGACAAGGGTAACAAGATATTCAATGAATAAAGAATAATCTTTTCAACAAGTGATGCAAGGACAACTGGATATCCACACACAAAAGAACAAAATTGGACCCTCACCTTACATCAAATACCAATTAATACAAAATGGATCAAAGACCGAAATGTAAAAGCTAAAACTCTTAGAAAAAATTATCAGTGTAAATGTTTGTTACATTGGATTAGGCAATGGTTTCTTAGATACAGCACCAAATATAATGAAAAATAAATAAATCGGACGTCATCAAAATTAAAGTTTTTTGTGCTTCAAAGGACACTGGCAAGAAACTGAAAATACAACATACAGGATGGAGGAAAATATTTTAAAGTCATATACTTGATAAAAGATGTGTATCTAGAATAAAGAATTCTTATAATTTTTTTTTTTTTTTTTTTAAATTTTTTTTTTTTTTTTAATTTATGATAGGCACACAGTGAGAGAGAGAGAGAGGCAGAGACACAGGCAGAGGGAGAAGCAGGCTCCATGCACCGGGAGCCCGACGTGGGATTCGATCCCGGGTCTCCAGGATCGCGCCCTGGGCCAAAGGCAGGCGCTAAACCGCCGCGCCACCCAGGGATCCCGAATTCTTATAATTTAATGAAAAAAACAAAGAGCTTGGAATGCCTGGGTGGCACAGCAATTGAGTGTCTGCCTTCAGCTCAGGGTGTGATCCCAGAGTCGGGATCAAGTTCCACATCAGGCTCCTTGCAGGGATTCTACTATGTCTCTGCCTCTGTGTGTGTGTGTGTCTCTTATGAATAAATAAATAAAATCTTTAAAAAAAAAAAAAAGGAAAAAACAAAGAGCTCAATTCAAAACAAAGGATCTGAACAGACATTTTTCCAAAGAAGATATACAAATGGCCAATAAATACATGAAAAGATGCTTGACATTATTAGATATTGAGGAATGCAAATCAAAGTCACAATGAGATACTGATTTGCACCACTAGGATAGCTATAATTCTTTAAAAATCAGATATCAAATGCTGACAAAGAGAAATCATAACTATCATATACTGTTTAGGAGAATATAAAATGGTGCAACCACTCTGGAAAGCAGTCTGGCAGTTCCTCAAGCAATTAAACATAGATATCTTCCATCTAACCCAGCAATTCAATTTCTAAATATATACCCAAGAGAAATAAAAACATCATCACACAAAAACTTCTGAATAAAAAGTGGAAATGACCCAAATACACCTCAAGTGATGAATGGATGATATAGTATATCCATACAACGGAATTTTTTTGACCATAAAAAGAAATGAAGTATGGACATATGATATAACATGGTTAAACCTTGTAGATATTATACTTAGTGAAAGAAACCTGTTTTAAAAAACCACATATCGGGGGGATCCCTGGGTGGCGTAGCAGTTTGGCGCCTGCCTTTGGCCCAGGGCGCGATCCTGGAGACCCGGGATCGAATCCCACATCAGGCTCCCGGTGCATGGAGCCTGCTTCTCCCTCTGCCTGTGTCTCTGCCTCTCTTTCTCTCTCTCTCTGTGACTATCATAAATAAATTAAAAATTAAAATAAATAAATAAATAAATAAATAAATAAATAAAATAAAAAACCACATATCATATGATTCTATGAAGAAAGGCAGGCATGGACTCTGGGGCCCTGTCCTATGAGGAGACTATGCTTAAAAGGAAAAAGACTCTATCCCGTTGGCTTGATCTGGTGGCCAGTGGCTGGCCAGCATCCCTTAGTGCAGTGGTGGCTGCTGCCCTTTTGGTCCCTGAGGCTAGGAAACACCACCCTGGAAGGAGCCCTCCACCCTTTCCAATGTGAATAACTACCTGATAGATAGATGAGGGCAAGGACAATAACCTGATTGGGTGACAGGCACATGGAGATCTGATTAAAACAGCCCACACCAAAGAGCCCATAAAACCTTCTATTTTTAAATACCAAATCAGCAACCCTCTTGGGTCCTATCTGTCTTCTAGAGCTTTGTATTATGGCTGGATAAACTTTGCTTTACCATGGCTCAAAAACTTTGCTTTGCTGCCCACCACTCTTTCTCTGGTCTACTTCTTTGTTCTTCTAAATAACATGACCAAGAACCATGGGAACTAAAGGAAAAGAAATCCTACAACAATTATTTTCATATAAAATGTCCAGAATAGGTAAATCTACAAAGACAGAAAGTAGATGAGTGATAGAGCTGGGGGGAGAGGGGGTGGGGAGGGACAGAGTGGAAATGAAGGCATAGGGAGATAGAGGTGATGGAAATATTCTAAAATTGATTGTGGTAATAGGTTGCACATATCTGTGGATATACAAAAAAACGTAATTATAAACTTTAAGTGGATGAATTGTACAGTAGGTAAATCATCTCAGTGAAGCTGTTAAAAGAAGATAGGCAAAGTACATTTAAAAACATGACTCAACTGTACGTGGTCGTAAGAAATTCACTTCATATACAGGTCGAGAGAAAAGAGAGGGAAACTATATCATTCAAACATTAATCAAAAGAAAGCAGGAGTGGCTGTATTAACATTAGATAAAATGGTGTGTGAACCAAACTAATGCCATCTTGGACAAATCCACCATGATAGCTATTCCATGATCTGAAACTCTCCTGAGCATAGACCCCCACACATATTCTTTCCTTTCATTTATCCACATCCTTAGGGCATGCTCAGGGCATAACATCCTTGATCTGCCCTGGAGATATGACTAGGACACATATCTATTCTTAAACATTCTCCTTTGGGGTAGTCCCTCAGCATGTACTCCTAGCCCCTAGAACTATAAAAGCAGACCTGAAGGGAGGTGAGATTATGGAGATTACTTGCCTTGAGGCCACCCACGTCATGCTTCTGTCCATAAGTCCTCTTAATAAACTATTTCTCATCAAGCTGGACTTGGCCTTTTTCTTCCGTCTTGACTCCTTGGACCTTTTGAAGTCAATTTGGATATACCTCCCTTTCACAGAACAGGTAGACTTCAGAGAAAATAAAATTATCAGAGGCAAAGAGGGACTTTATATGATGACAAAAGGGCAATCTACCAAGTAGAGACAGTAATCCTAAATGTGAGTGCACCAGAGCTGCATATTTGTGAAGGAAAATTTGATAAAACCAAAAGGAAAAAATAGACAAATCTTCAATTTTAAAGATTTCAACATTTCTGTCTGAAAAATTGATAGAAAAATTAAATAGAAAGAAGGCAAAGGTATAAAAGAACTCACAATATCACCAACTAATGGAACAAAAGAGACATTTATTTATTAAACACTCCTCACAAGGGGAGCAGAATACATATTCATTTTAAGGGCCCACAAAACATACCTCAAGATAAATCATATTCTGGGCCATAAAACAAACCTTGGCAAATGTAAAAGGATTTATTTATTTATTTATTTATTTATTTATTTTTTTTTTAATCTACGATAGTCACAGAGAGAAAGAGAGAAGCAGAGACACAGGCAGAGGGAGAAGCAGGCTCCATGCACCGGAAGCCAGACGTGGGATTCGATCCCGGGTCTCCAGGATCACACCCTGGGCCAAAGGCAGGCGCCAAACTGCTGCGCCACCCAGGGATCCCTGTGAAAGGATTTAAATCATGCAAAGTGTATTATCAAACTACAGTGGAGTTGAACTTGAAATTAAAAACAGAAATTGAAATCAGTAACAGAAATAAAAAGAAAATTTCTAAACATTTAGAAGCTAAACAACATACTTTTTATAGGTTAAAGAAGAATACTCAAGACAAAATTTTAAAAATACACTGAACTTAATGGAAATGAAAAACTATCAAAATTTGAGTGACACAGCAAAGCTACACTGAATCCAATATTTATGGCATTAAATGTTTGCATTAGAAAAGAGGAAAAGTTGCAAATCATTCACCCTTGTACTTCACAATCCCAGGAATAAAAGAGCAAGATAAAGTTAAAACAAGCAGAATGAAGAAAATAAGATAATAGCAAAAATCAATGAAATTAAAGAGAGAAAAACAGAAAAATCAATAAAACAGAGCTGTTCTTTGAAAATATCAATAAAATTAATAAATCCCTGACAATAATAACAAAGAAAAAAACAGATACAAATTATCAACATCCAGAATAAAAAGGGATATCCCTGTAAACACTGCAGACATCAAAATAATAAGCTAACATTATACTCAATGTGGAAAAACTGAGAGCTTTTCCTCAAAGATCAAGAACAAGACAAGGATGCCCACCATTACCACTTTTATTCAACATAGTATTGGAAATCTTAGCCACTGCAATCAGACAACAAAAAGAAAGAAAAGACATCCAGATTGGTAAGGGAGAAATAAAACTTTCAGATGACATGATACTGTATAGAGAAAATCCTAAGGACTCTACAAAACACTACCAAAACTGTTAAATGAACTCAGTAAAGTTGCAGGATTCACAATCAAAATACAAAAATCTGTTGTATTCTATACAGTGATAATGAAGTAGTAGAAAGAAAAATAAGAAAAAATCCTATTTATAGTTGCACCAAAAATAAGAGAATATATAGAAATTTAACCAAAGAGGTGAAAGACCTGCACTACAAAAATAAAACATTGATGAAAGAAACTGAAGATCACACAAAGAAATGGAAAGACATGCCATGCTCATGAATAAGAAGAACGAATATTGTTAAAATGTTCATACTACCCAAAGCAATCTAC
Organism: Canis lupus dingo; assembly: GCF_003254725.2. Lineage (NCBI taxonomy): Eukaryota > Metazoa > Chordata > Mammalia > Carnivora > Canidae > Canis > Canis lupus. The sequence goes on along the minus strand of NC_064274.1, from coordinate 21,366,259 downwards.
AGATTTAATGAAATCCCTATCAAAATATCAACAACATTTTTTTGCAGAACTAGAATAAGTAATTCTAAAATTTCTGTGGAACCACAAAAGACCCCAAATATCCAAAGCAATCTTGAAAAAAAAGAACAAAGCTGGAGGTATCACAACTCCAGATTTGAAGATACATTATAAAACTATAGTAATCAAAACAGGATGGTACAGGAACAGGAATAGAAACACAGATCAACAGAACAGAATAGAGAGTCCAGATATAAACCCATGATTATATAGTCAATTAATCTATGATGAAGGAGGTAAGAATATACACTAGGGAAATGAAAGTCTCTTCAACAAATGGTAATGGTAAAACTGGACAGCTACATTGAACAGAATAAAACTAAACCACTTTCTTTCATTATACACAAACACACACATACAAAAAAATAGATTAAAAGAAAAAAAAACCTAAATGGAGAGGTGAAACCATGAAATTCCTGGAAGATAACACAGGCAGTAATTTCTTTGAAACTGGCTATATAAACATTTTTCTAGATATATTTCCTCAGGCAAGGGAAATAAAAGTAAAATTAAATTACTGAGACTACAACAAAGTAAAAAGCTTTTGCATAGCGAAGGAAACCATCAACAACAACAAAAAAAAGACATCCTACTTGAATGAGAGAAGATATTTGCTAAAGGATTAATATCCGGGGATCCCTGGGTGGCTCAGTGGTTTGGCTCCTACCTTCAGCCCAGGGCCTGATCCTGGAGTCCCAGAATCGAGTCCCACATCAGGCTTCCTGCATGGAAGCCTGCCTGTGTCTCTGCCTCTCTCTCTCTCTCTCTCTCTCTCTCTCTCTCTCTCTCTGTGTGTGTGTGTGTGTCTCATGAATAAATAAATAAAATATTTTAAAAATCCTTAAAAAAAGGATTAATATCCAAAATATATAAAGAACTTATACAACTCAATACCAAAAGACAAATAATGCAATTTAAAAATGGGTAGAGTACCTGAATAAGCATTTTTCCAAAAAAGACAGAGATGAGCAACAGACACTTGAAAAGATGTTCAGCATTACTCATCATCAGGGAAGTGTAAATCAAAATGACTATGAGATATCACCTCACACCTGTCAGAAGAGCTAAAATCAAAAACATAAGAAATAACAAGTGTTGACCAAGATATGAAGAAAAAGGAACACTTGTGCACTATTGGTAAAAATGCAAACTGATGCAGCAACTGTGGAAAATAGTATGGAATTTCCTCAAAATATTAAAAAATAGAAATACCATATGATCCAGTAATTCCACTACTGGGTAATTACCCAAAGAAAACAAAAATACTAATTCAAAAAGATACATGTATCCCCTTTATTTATTGCAGTATTACTGCAATATTTGGCCATAAAAAAGAATGAGATCTTGATGTTTGCAATAACATGAATGGATCTAGAGGATATAATGCTAAGTGAAATAAGTCAGAGAAAGACAAATACCATATGATTTTACTCACGTGTGAAGTTTTAAAAAATGGACAACACAATGAGGTGAGCACTGAGTGTTATACTATATATGTTGGCAAATTGAATTAAAATAAATTTTTTTAAAAGAAACAAAACAAACAAGGAGACAACAACAACAACAGATTTTCAGCAGCACAGTGGTAGTGGGGTGGGGGAGGGAGGTCAGTGCCCCTATACTGGGATCCCTGTGAAAGGATTTAAATCATGCAAAGTGTATTATCAAACTACAGTGGAGTTGAACTTGAAATTAAAAACAGAAATTGAACTTGAAATCAGTAACAGAAATAAAAAGAAAATTTCTAAACATTTAGAAGCTAAACAACAACAACAACCAGAGTCTTAAATACAGAGAACTAGTGGTTGTCAGTGGTGAGGTAGGTGAGAGGATATGTGAAGGAAATAAAGGGGATTCAGAGTTCACTTATCTTGATAAGCAGTGAAAATGTATATAATCGTTGAATCATTATATTGTACTCCTGAAACTAATACAACACTGTATGTTAATTATCCTTCAATACAAAAAAAAAAAAAAGAATAAGGGAATACTATTAACTTTACATACATAAATTTCACAACTTAGATAAAATGAATTCCATAAAAGACTACCACCACTCACCAGATATGAAATAGATCATTTGCATAGCCCTGCAAATATTAAGGTAGTTGAATTCATAATTTAAAAATCCCCAAAAAGAAATCTATAGACCAGATAGTTTTACTGAAGAATTCCACCAAACACTTAAAAAATTAACACCACTTTTACACAATCTCTCCCAGAAAACAGAAGAGGAGGGATCAATTTCTTAAAATTACAGTTGACCTTTGAGCAACACAGGGGGTAGGGGCACTGACCTCCCTCCCCCACCCCACTACCACTGTGCTGCTGAAAATCTGCATATAGCTTTTGGCTCTCCAAAATCTTAACTGTTGACCAGAAGTTTTACTGATAACATAAACAGTCAGATAACACATATCATGTATGTTATGTGTATTATAGGCTATATTCTTACAATAAAGTAAGCTAGAGAAAACAAGTGTTATTAAGAACATCGTAAGGAAGAGAAAATACATTTACTATATTATACTATATTTACCAACAAAAATTCACATGTAAGTGGACCCACACAGTTCAAACCCCTGTTGTGCAAGGGTCAACTGCAGTATTACTCTGGCACCAAAATCAGACAAAGACAGTACACAGAAAGAAAACTAACACCAGTAACTCTCCTGAATACAGACACAGAAATCTTTAAACAAACATTAGCAAAATGAATCCAGGATTATATAAAAGGAATTGTACACCCTGTGCAATTTGTTCTGGGTATGTAAAGCTAGTTTAATATCAAGCAATTAACAAGTATGATCCATCATATCAACATGATAAAAAAAATCATATGATCATAGCAGTTGACATAGAAACAGCATTTACCCTTCCTCTCTTCCCTTCTACCTAAAACCTGCCCACTGGTGTGGCCTTTCATAAGAAATGTATTAACTTGTCCCCAGCATTGTTTACCAGGATCCTGGGTCTTGGTCAAGACTCTCTTAGTCCACATACAAAGATTTTTCTTAAATCCAGATCCTAACTGTCAGGCTCCTTATGCAACTTTGTTTCACTTTGAATGACTAGTTCAGCAAACCAAGAAGTTAGGAGTTTATGCTAACCTGCCAGATATAACAAATCTAGTAATATCCTGGTTCCTCAACAATGTGACACATCTGGAAAATCAAAAGAATTATTCAAGTTTAGAGACACAGACAATCATATCTGCATTTGAAAAACAACATTAAAAAAAAAAAAGAAAAACAACATAAAAGTAATGATTTTGTATACTCTATTAGAAATTTTAAACTTGGACATTTAAAAGTCCAAATTTAAAAATTCAACAGATACGCTAAAAAGGGAGCTTCATGATTAAAAGAAGAAAAGAATGTTAGCATAATTTCACTTTACATGCACTTTCACTGAGCTAAATCTATTTCAGATTATACTTAAAAACTTCCCTCAAGGAAATGGGCAATCTGAATTCCTAGGCATTGGGTATAATAATAGCCTAATTGTAAAAAAAAGCTTAAGACCCAACCTTTTGGTTAACCAGTGACCTCTGTAATCTTGACCTTTCTATAAGTGAAAGCTTATACATTCAGTGACAAGAACACCAATAAAGTCATCATGAGTACTACAGGGAAAGTAAGTACTATCTTCTCCTTTATATTGTGTCATAATTGTGTCAATTGTGTGCTTGCTTATTTACCAACACCTCATCACCCAAATAGTCTCTATATTCCTAAAAGTGGGAGACAATCTTAATTTTAGCATCTCTCCTCCTTTCCCTTTTATTTTATGCCTTTTAAGCACTTGGCCTTTCTTTATTTTTTCTTTTCTTCAATAAGTAATATATCAAGCCCTGTATCAAACTTTCCAGAGTCAAAAACATCCCCTCTTTTAGTGATCTCACAGGGAGATAGAGTAATTATAAAAGAACACACAAAGAGAGAAAGAGAAAATGCTCCTAACCTACCTTTGCTTCCCAAAGAAGGTGATACCTAAAAGGAAACTTACAGAAGAATTCACCAGATACAGGAATAAACAGTTGTGCAGGCAAATAAAACATGAGAAGAAACATAGAAGCAAGAAATATACCCCATATATGAATCTCCAGAATATTTTGTGTGTGTGCTTGAAGCGTGAAATCTAAGGTAGGAGTGACCAGAAGTAAGGTTTGACAGACTGATAGGGAGAAGATCGTGGAGAGCCCTGAAGATCATGTCAATGGATCCTGATAAACAACTGGTCACAATATCAGGTAGAAGAGGACCATGATCAGTATTATAGTTCAGATGACAATAATATAGTGGATGGATATAAAATTGATGGACTCAAGCTAGGTGAAAATCAGTAAGGATATGGGCCATACAATAGTGGCAGGAATGGAGAAGAGGAAAAAGTTTCCAGAAAATTTCAGATTGTGGAGGTTGAGGGAGAGAGATAAATTAAGGCTACTTTCCAGGCTTCATTCTTGAGGAATGAATAGGTTATATGGCCATTCACTGAAACAGAATGCAGAAGGAGGAATAGATTGTATGTTGCATCACCAATGGTTGGGGAGGGGAGGGAAATGGAAAAGAGAAAGGGGGACAGGAGGAAGGAGAAAAATAATGTGTTCATATTTTGTTGTTGTTTAAAGATTTCTCTCTTTGAGAGAGAAGTGAGTGTGGGGGGGAAAGGCAGAGAGAGAAAGGGAGAGAGGAGAGAGAGAATCTCAAGCAGACTCTGTTGAGTGTGGAGCCTGATGCAGGGCTTGATCTCATGACTCTTAAATCATGAACTGAGCTGAAATCAAGTTATATTCTGAACCAACTGAGCCATCCAGGCACCCCTAATGTGTTCATGTTTTAATGTTGAGTGTGAGGTACCTGTAGGACATTCAAATAAGAGATGAATAAGTAAGTCTAAAGCTTATGGACACATTTATCCATAGATACAGATTGTGAAAGTCATCTCCAAAAAGGTACTGATTGAATCTATAAAAAGAAAGGTAAGACAACATAAGAAGAGAATTCATAGTAAGAAAAATGGTGAGCTGAAATTAGAACCCCTAAAAACTACCCTGCCACTAACAACTTTTCCAGCCTTACTTTGCCAGTGATGACCATTTGATGATGAATTACCACAACCAATGGCCTCTATTCTCTGCTCCAGAACTTATCCTTCTACCCCAAAACTGATTATCTCCCATACCTAGGATCACATATAACTCTCACAATGCAAATGCTATCCTCATGCTGAAACAGCCACTGGACAACTTCATTCATGATAATATCAAAAGTATGATACCTACCCCCTTGGTTGTACAGGATTATATAAATATAGTTAGTATTGCAAAAATAATTTGAATATAGAGACTGATAATACAAGAAAAGTTGAATTGGTATTCAAAAAGCTACATACAGCATATATTTAAGCAATGATTTTTTTTTTCATTTGAGTGCTAAACTGGACTAAACCTTCCAATAATCATTAATACAGGAATTCTCCATTTCATAGGCCCTAAGGAGATTTTCTTTCTGCTCCCATATTCTATTTCCAATGTATTTAGGTGCAGAGCAGCCATACTTTAGAAGCCTGGTGTACCATTTTCCATCAAGGAGGCAGAAATGGTCCCAAAGGCAAAGGAAGTAGGTAGAAAAAAGAAATCACATTTCCACACCAAAAATCAAAGCTGTTCACTCTATGTTATACATTCTTTTCACAATGTTCAAATCAGAAAGAAAACTACATATTCTGCTATTTTTTTTTTATCATTTCCATCAATCTTTTAATCCAGTCAGAGAAAAAGTTAGGGAGATAATGGCATAGGGTAAGTGCCCAAAGGATACTTATTTACAACTGTAATGTTAATTACTAATTAAAAGAAGTCTCTACCCACAAACCATATTGTATGAATAATTCAATTATAAAGCCCCCCTGTGAAATAAATTAAGGCTTTAATTATAATAGGAAGACACCCTTTGCTTTTCTGTGTTCCAATTCTTTCATTTCCATAATTAGTCTTTCTCTTCCACTCTCCTACCCACAAGCTTCAATGAAGGACAAGTGAGACCCCTAATGTACATTATGGTTTTACAGCTGTCTCTTCTGAACCCATTGAATCTTAAATCCTCATTTTGATTCTGAAATTAGCTAATGAAAACCACTGAATTGCTTTAAATAAATTATTATTGGCCCCTGTCTGGAATTAAAGCTAAGAAATGAATGCATTAAAAAGGTTTAAAAGATTAACAACTCTAAAACACTTTTGAGATCAAGAAAACAATGTTACTCTTTGCCTTCCATACAGATTGTGGCCTTGGAGCTCTGTGGTTCAGAGATGAAAATGTTGTAGAATAAAACCTCTAACTACCACCATTCCATCATTATGGGCCATGAAGCCACTGGAATAGTTCAGAGTATGGGAGAAGGAGTGAGCACAGTGAAAACAGGTATAAATTGGCACTTGGAGCTAGGAAATTGCAGCAACTTGGAACCCACATCAGGAAAATAAAAAGCATCTCTTAAATATTAAGATCAAATGAAACAAAAGTTGAAAAGTTGACGTTTCTTAGGAAAGGAGGGATAATTATTTACAAGTAATTAATTACAAGTAATTATTTACAAGTAATAAGCATTAGCATAAATATGCTAAGTGTATCTGCATTTCTATTTTGATATCACTAAAAACAAGAAATAGAATGCACTAAAACTGAACCCAAAACAAAGTACAAATGAGGCAAGAATTTATTGAAAAGAAAAAGAAAGAAAGAAAAAGAAAGAAAGAAAGAAAGAAAGAAAGAAAGAAAGAAAGAAAGAAAGAAAGAAAGAAAGAAAAAAGGAAACTGGGAGAAACTGTTGAAAATTATTAAAATGTAGCATATAATAAATAGCTGAACACGTTAGTAGAACCAAATAGGAAAGGAGTCCAGAACTTGACCAAAAACATAGAGAAATCTGACAAAGGGTTTGGTTTAGCTTTCAAATTTGAGGGGGAGAACATGGATTACTCAGTAAATGATACTGAAACAACTGGATAATCATCTGGGGAAAAAAGTAAGTTGAGTTATTACATTATTTATGCCAAGAAAATAAATGTGCCATATGAATCCAAGAATTAAATGTGAAAAGTGAAACCACAGAAGTGCTATACAATACCATGAATAAAATACCATGAGAGAAGGATGGTTGGGTACTTCACTTGGTTAACCATCTGCTTTCAGCTCAGGTCATAATCTCAGGATTCTGGGATCAAGCACCCTCTCTGCTCAGAGGAAACTCCTTCTCCCTCTCCCTCTGTGCTCTCTCTCTCTCTCTCTCTCTCAAATAAATAAACAGAATCTAAAAAAAAACGAGAAATGTCTATCAGTGTCCAAAGGACTGGTTAAATAAATTATGATATATCTGCATAATGGAATACTATGTAACTATTAAACAAAATTACTAAAATGAGAAATCTCCAAGATATATGTTAAGTAAAAAAGTAAGACCTACAAACAGGGTAAATAGTATGCTAGCCTTTGTATTTTGAACTGGGTTATATTTCTGAAAAATGCTGATACTGATAAGAATAACTGTCTCTAGAATGAGAAAAGGGGAAATCAGAGATTAGGGTATCAATTTTCACTTTTGTGTAGTTTAAATTTTTACCATATGTATGTATACTTTTTAAAACCAAAAAGTAAATTTAAAGAGCCCAAATCTGGGGTGCCTGAGTGGCTCAGTTGGTTGAGCATCTGCCTTTGGCTCAGGTCATGATTCTAGGATCCTAGGATCCAGCCCTCCATCAGGCTCCCTGCTCAGCAGGGAGTCTATTTCTCCCTCTTCCTTTGCCCGTTCCCCTGCTTGTTTTCACACACACACATTCTCTCTCACAAATAAATAAATAAATAAAATATTTAAAAAATAAAATAAAGAGCCTAAATCCTATAAAGGTTTTTAACTAAAAACGTGAAACAAATTTATCTACAATAATAGACAATGGGGCAGTGTCAGTTAAGTCCATCACAAGCAAGTTAATTTTAATCTTTATATATATATATATATATATTGAACATTACTAGAGAAACCTGCCTACTTTTGGTCTCATGGTCAAGGAAAAAAGGACTGATACATAACACAGAGGAAAGCAAACAGACACTCTTTGTTCCCTGATAAAGAAGCTTATTCTAAGGTGTTTGGGTGGCTCAGTTGGTTAAGTGTCTGCCTTTCGCTTGGGTCATGATTCCAGAGTCCTGGGATGAAGTCCCACATTGGGCTCCCTGTTCAGTGGGGAATCTGCTTCTGCCTCTCCCTTTGCCACACTCTGCTTCGCCCTCCCCCTCCCAGTCCCAGCTTGTGCTCTCGCTCTCTCTCAAATACATAATAAAATCTTTAAAAAGAAAGAAGCAGCTTATTCTATGAACAGGTGGTATCCATATTATTTTACATCCAATCCCTAATAGCAGAAGTTGTGTAGAAAATATACAATAAGACTTGGTTCATTGCCTTGGTTCATTGTGGCAAAATCATCCGACTTCAAGAGGAATTCACAGGAAGGCAAGTTCCTTAAGATTCAGTTGCTGAGCCCAGGGCTAGACACAAATGCTGAAGACATCCCCTTTTTTTGTAAGTGTTTGATATTTTCCACAAAATCAAGCACCATTAAATGTGGAAATAATTCTCACTTATCATATTTTCTTGGGTGCCTTGTTGAAGTCATGAGAGCCACTATTTCTTTACTTTGAAAAATAATAACCTAATAAATGCTTTTGTTCTTTAAGAGATAAAGTTATCACATTCTTTCTACTGCACCGTGGAGAATGTTCCTCTTGCCTTAATCCTGGGGACAATCTTTGTATATAATTCAACTAAGGTTTTACTAATATTTTCTTTTTGAAAAATTCAAGTTCCTTGGAAGGAACCTTAGCTTTCTTATTCAAAATAAAAATTTGGGAGTTTTTTGTCTGTAACAGTCAAAATCCAGTCTGATATCTGATGGTGCCAGTAGGTTTACTTGCAAGGGAAAACCAGTGTATTGCTTTGTAAACACAAGCACCTTCTTTGAATACATGGTGATAAAAGTAATCTCAGTTGCCAAGATTGATGCAGTTGCACTTCTGGAGAAAGTATGCCTAGTTAGCTATGGTTTTTCCACTGGGTACAATACTGCAATCAATACTGCCAAGGTGAGGAGCATTTATACCCAGTATTAACAGAATTCTTAGACTATGGCAGAGAAAAGCCTCATGCATCTGGGCATGTCTGATCATTTAACCTGAGGAAGAATCACAAACCTGCCTTCATCCAAAACTTCCCAGCTACCTTCTTTAAATGGCTTTTGAATTTCAGTACTTTGTTTTCCCCCCAATGTCCATTAGTCCCAATCCTATGTAGAGAAATAGGACAGAAAGGATTTGATTTGAATAAGTCTATTTTGAACCTAGTAAAAAAAATAAGCCTTTGCCTTCACAAGGCATTGATATTATAAATGATGCAAAGTTTTCCAAAGGAAAAGAGAAAAGAAGGGTTGTAGGAAGATGAAGATGGTTTTTAAAAACTCAAAAATAACTGGGTATAAATCAAATAAATACTCCGTTAAGTCTTAAGATTCAATGAAAGTTCATTAAACTGCTTTTACTCATACTAATTCCCAGAATTTAAAACTGTATTTACAAGTAGTTTTTTACTCCTTTAGCAAACAATATTCCACAACTAGAAATACCTTCATAAACTAAAACTCTCTAGTTACAATAAGTTTTATTTGAAAATGTCCTTTGCTTATCTCTCATAAAACGTACATACAGACTTGAGTCTTTCCAATTAAGTAAAGGCACATGTTCCTTTTGCTTTTGTTTTCTGCCTCACGTGCTCAAGTGACCCCAGGCTCCACCTGTGCAGTGTTTGGCCTTGGAGGAATCAGCTTGTTATCATGGGCTATAAAGCAGTAGAAGCAGCCAGGATCATTGGGGTGGACATCAACAGAGATAAATTTGAGGAGGCAAAGGAAGTGGGTGCCACTGAGTGCATTAAGGACTTCAAGAAACCCATCAAATAAGTTTTATTGGCTATGACAGGTGCTGGTGTGGAATTTTGCTTTGAGGTCACCATAAATCTGAAAACTGTGGTGCATGATTTTTCTAGAGAGAAAATAACTAATACTTCTATCAGTCATAAGTTCAGATTTCAATCAAATGAAATTTCTAGAATTCCCTTCACATTCCTCTACTTAATTTTCCTTGTGACCCATGACATCCCAGCTCATATCCTCTGTCCACTCCTACAAATCTATTCACTTTTCCAGACACTGAACTCCCATATTGAGATTTCTTCTCCTGTTCTATCACACCATTCCTTCAAATAAGCAGACAGTCTCCAACAGGCAGTACAGAAAAGCTTTGTAAAGAATTCTCACTGAATTATTTCATAATCAACCCTGTAATGATAAATTCCAAGCCAGAAGATTTAAGCAAGATAAGGATAGTATTGGATTAATACTATCAAAGGAATGAGCTTTGCACTTGGCGCAGTCTATCATGGTAGATCTGAGTAAACTTCCAAAGAAAATATTAACCAATTTGATTAGATGGGTTAATTTCAAAAATGAAGCAAGCAGTAGTTGTTTTCCCAGTTGAACATGGTTTATATAAGAGAATATAAATGGAGAGGGAGTTATTTCACAATGCCAGACTTGCTTTCTTTGGGGATTTGTAGAAATAATGTATTATTGGATTGCATGGCTCTCTCTTCTAATTAGCCATATGGAAACCCAAAACTGTCTCTTCCAACCTCAGTGCTTTTCTCAACTTACAAAATGTTTTCATTCCTCACTACACACAAACTCTCTTGTATGCAAAAAGGTATAACGAAACCTTTCTCACAGTCTTTCCCACAGATAGTCTTGCTATCTGAGAAATAGCCTTTGAAATTAACTAATGGGAATATGTCTGTTTGTGTCTGTTTATTACTTTGTTAATACAAGATACTATACAAACCATTCATGTCAGTAATAGTTCCCATTAAAATTATTACTGTCGTTGTTGTTGTTATTATCACCATGGGTGTGTTTAATATTTTCATTTTTTAAAATTTCCATTAATTGAGTCCCAAAGTGCCAGATATTATACTAGGCAGCATGCAATGTCTCATTTATATTTCTGCAAACCCTTATAAGATAAATGTTATTTCAAATGAGGCCAGGGAGCATCAGAAAAGATCCCAGACCATTTAGCAGTTAAACTGAGATTAAGTCCAACTCTCAAGTACATCTTTTAACCCTTGCATTGTCTTGCATTGCATTACAACAGGAAGCTGCCCTGGCCTCCCACCATGAGAACCATGGGGTCTGCATTATTGTTAGGCTGTTGGCAGGTATGGAACTCAACATCAGTGGCTTGTTGTTCTTCTCAGGACATTCTTTGAAGGGATTTTTTTTGGATGAAGCAGGGAAGGGTGGAAATGTACAAACTTTTAGAGGGGGTAAATAGAGAAATGTGTCATAAATGCTTAAGAAGGAACATAAAACAAGAGTTTTAGATTATAATTTTTGTTTCAAAACATAAATATCCAAGATAGGGAGATGGATATTAGATATATAGAGTGACTTCTGGGATGCCTGGGTGGCTCAGTGGTTGAGCCTGCCTTTGGTTCAGGGCGTGATCCCAGGGTCCGGGGATCAAGTCCCACATCGGGTTCCCTGCAAGGAACCTGGTTCTTCCTCCCTCTCTATGTGTCTCTCATGAATAAATAAATAAAATCTTCTAAAAAAAAGATATATACCGTGATTTCTTTAAAAAATCTTTTTTTTTAATTTAGTTATTTCTTGGTAAGCATTTTTAAAATGATTAGTGAAGAAACTGGTGTCCAAAGATTAGTGCAAATTATAAATTGAAAAGGAAAGGCAATATTATGATCAATAACTACACTTTGAGTTATATATCTGCCAAGTGGGATTCTTTGGAGAATATACTGAACCACTGTTCAACTAATGTAAGCGCTATCTGACACAACTGAATTTTCATTTTATCAACTCAAAGATATTACACATAATGGATTCATGACTGAAAAGAAATACTACTGATAAAAAGCAAATGATATTTCCAGAAAAAAAATTTCATAGAATCCTTTGATTTTCCATGTTTTAAACCTGTCTTAAAATTTGCATTTTAACAGATTTTAGAACAGTAGTTTATTGAGAAAGTAGAAAACTAAATAAATCTGCTTAGGATTCTTAGCTCATAAATAAGTAATCTACTATTTAAAAAGAAATGTATTTATCCATAGATTCTGAACAATCTGAACTGTGAGGCAAAAGAGATAAGAATTAGTAGCTATCTCAATTATTTGGACTAGTGAGCTATCTGTGATCTCCAAATTAGCTATGGCAGTGTATTGTTACAGATACTAGGAGTCTTACCCAATTCATTTATGAAGAGTAGATAAATGGCAGGGCCAACAAAAACAAACAAATACATAAATAATTCAGTTTATTTTCCTCTACTGTACTTACAATGATGAACTATTGATTCTAAACATATTCAGCTACCTCTTGTAAAATAAGATCACCAGTATTTTAAATAACTCCCATAAACTTTTCACTAGCCACTTAAGCATTCACATAACAATTATAATATGAATCCTTCCTTCCACAGACCGTATAATCCTGAGTCAATAGTTTTCAAATAATGGCAGTATTTAAGAAAGGGAAGATATAAGATGGCAGTATAGGGAGATCCTAAACTCATCTTCTCCCTCAGACACACCAAATCTACAGCCACACATGGATTACTTCCCTCTGAAAAACATCTAAAAACTGAAAACAAGAAGAAATGTTCTATTCAATAAAAAATAAAAGGATCACATTGCAATAAGGAGAAGACACAGTCTTCCAAAAACCCCATCCCTGGTGCACTAATACACAGTAAGGATAGATCTCAGCAGATAGGCACTTGTCCCAGAAGAGCAAAAGGTTGGTACCCTACAGCAGGCACCCTGGCTCCTGGAATTTGCACCAGGATGAGATGAGCCTCTAGAATGTCTGGCTTAGAAAACCAGTCAGGGTTGACATTAGGCAGGGGTCCCTAAGTGCTATAGGAAACTGAGATTGCCCTCTTAGAAGGCTCATGTATGATCTTGCTCACTCCAAAAACCAGTGAAAAATCAGTTTGAAAGGTATCTAGACTATATGTGAGGGAAATTCATTTTCTAATCTGGGGTCATTAGCTAGAAGGGCAAGGGACAGTGACAGGACCTGTGGGCAGAAAGAGTTGCTGCACCAGGGTTGTGAGGGGTGACTGATTATATATTTGGGAGCTGGGAGATGTAAGGAAAGGGGGGGTTTCAAAAGGATGTTCATATGTTAAAGAAGACTCACAGGATACTGGAGGCCTGGCCATTATCAAGTTAAGATTGCTTTTCCTATTAGCAAGGTATTAACATTAAGATAGTTGGGAGCTTCCAGGAAACATTATACTCTGGCTACTTCAAGTATCTTCAATGGGCCACAGGTTATAAGGACATTTAATTGCATCTATATTTCCATCTGGAAGCTAGGTTATTGATAAAAATACTTTGTTCTTGTAAATTACTAAGACATTTGTTTTTTTAAGGGTTCTCATGCTCATCACGTTTTACTAAAACATTTGTAAACTGAGGGAGACTCAGGTCTTGCAGGATTGTGATAGTTAACTATTTGTTTTTCCTTTCCTTAGCTTTAGGGCAGCCAGAAGTGCCTGAGGAATGTCACACATATCCCATTTGGGGGGGGGGGGGGTGCAGCGGTGCAGGGTGTCAGCTTCTGCTTTGTCTTTGGCTTGCCATCTGTTCCCTCAACATTTGCACAAGTGAGCAATCTTGGATACAGGACACTCCCATGGCCTTGCTGGGACAGGCAGGGAAGGGGAGGTGAAGTTATATCACTTACTGAGGGCACAGTAATAGAATGCTCCCCTGTTACCTAGCTGGGGCAGAAAAGCATGAATGGAGTTCCTCTGATACCTAGCTCAAGTCTGAGCATGGGGGATTGCAACACTCCCTTGTCCCTGACTGAAGCTGGCAAGCACAAGCGGTCCAGCATTTTCAGGCTCCCAGCCTAAAGGCTGCTTGTACACACACAGACAAGGCACTCTCCTGCTGTACTGCTGAGCCCCACATATACATGGAATCAAGGCATTTCCCTACTTCTTTTCTGAAACCAGTGAGCATGCCCTGTCCCCTGTACTCTGGCTGGCTAAAACCAGCAGGCACAAATAATTAAAACAACAGATGTTCCTTAATCACCCAATCTTTGTGACCAAGAGAGATAGCATTCCAGAGCTCTACAAAAAACGTAACAAACAGAAATAAATTCTTGGTAGACTACCACCCCTAGGGCACTGACAATAGACTGAAACACAACCCCAGTCTTCTTGAGAAAAAAGCCTATTTACTTAACCTGGTACTCTAGCCTGAGGGACAGGCTTCTGGTTTCCCATATATCTAGAGGCTAAGGAGGCACTTCAGGAAATATAGGCAGGAAGATATCATCCTTGTATACCTCCTTGGCATGCTACAGTTCAACAAGATTTCCCAAAAAGATGAGCTTATACACTCATCTGAAGCTCTGATTCTTATTACTGTCATCTAGGGAACACCTCTGGACTTCCTGGTCTGGAGGCCAAAGAGATTACAATTGCAGCTCCACTGATCTATAGATACTTGCATACTTTAAAAGGTATTGCCTGAGAATGCTTCCATTCAGCCAAAAATTAGTGCTAATAAAATTCCTCTCCTTGGGTCACTTGTTGTGCCCAAGATTGCGAATCTGAGAAACCACCAAGGAGCCGACAAATACAAGTACATGAGGGTTTATTTACAAGCTCGAGCTTGGGTCCAAGTATACCCAACACAGCGGAGCAGGGACTTGTACCCCGAGGTGGGTTTCAGCTGAGTTTTAAGGGCTGGTCTAGGGGACCTCCAGAAGGGGTGGAGGAATTTCTCAAGTTCTGTTTACATTCTGATACAGGGCTTTCAAGGACATTGAGCTCTGTTCTCATTCTGATATGGGGCTTCCTGCCACTGGCTTGGGCTCTGTTCTCATTCTAATATGGGGCTTCCTGCCACTGGCTTGGGCTCTGTTCTCATTCTAATATAGGGCTTTCTAGGGCTGTTTTTTTCCTGTAACTGAAGTAATGTAAATTTCAGCTCTTATTCACAGGGGCCTGGGATGGCTGTACTTGTGCTAACGCTGAACTTAAAGTGGAATGGCCTTAATTTTCTCAGCCTCCACAACTGACAGGTCTTGGTACACCCTCACCAATGGGGGCATTATCAAGAATAAATTGGGTAGTTCAGACAATCACAAAGGTTTAAGAAATAAGAAAGAGCTATGACAAGGTTGAACAAGAAGGATCATCACCTAAACAAGGCCACTCCTTCAATAATAAGAGAGGCAACTGTTTCAACTAATATACAGAAACAGAGAGTCAAAAAAGGGGAAAAAACAGAGAATTATGTCCCAAACCAAAATGCAAGACCAAACCTCAGATAAAGACTTAATGATAGGTAATCTACCTAATGAAGAATCAAAGAAATGGTCAAAAAGATACTCACCAAACTCAAAAGAAGAATTGGCTAAATGCAGTGAGAACTTCAACAAAGAGATAAGAGATGTAAGTACCAAAAAGAAGTCACATAAGTACCAAACAGAGCTGAAGAATACCATAAGTGAACTGAAAAACACATCAGAGGGATTCAACAGCAGACTGGATGAAGTAAAAGAATATCAGTGACCTGGAAGATAAAGGAATGGAACTCATCCAGACAATGCAGCAAAAGAAAAAGGAAATTGTGCAAAACATAATTAACTTAAGGGACCTCAAAGATAACATTCATGTTTTAAGGGTCCCAGAGCATGGAGAGAGAAGGGGCAGAAAATTTGTTTGAAGAAATAATGCTTGAAAATTTCTCTAACCTAGGGGAAAAAAACAGACATCCAGATCCAGGAATCCCAGAAAGTTCCAAATAAGATTAACTCAGAGAAAGCCAAACTAAGACACATTATAATTAAAATTTTAAAATTTAAAGAAAGAAATTAAAAGCAGTAAAATAATAAAAAAAATTGTTACATACAAGAAAAAAATCCATAAGGTTACTAACAGATTTCTTAGCAAAAATCTCCAAACCAGAAGGGTATATCATGACATATTCAAAGTACTAAAAGGAAAAAGCTTCCAGCCAAGAGTACTCTATATGGTGAGGATATCATTTAAATCTGAGGGACAGATAGAGTTTTCCAGACAAGCAAAAGCTAAGGAAGTTCATCACCATTAAACCTGTCATGCAAGAAATATTAAAGGGACTTCTTTAAGCTAAAATGAAATGGCATTAATTAATAACAGGAAAACATACAGAAGTAAAAACTTCACTGGAAAAAAATAATAATAAAGGTAGT
This sequence comes from Canis lupus dingo, assembly GCF_003254725.2. Taxonomy (NCBI): domain Eukaryota; kingdom Metazoa; phylum Chordata; class Mammalia; order Carnivora; family Canidae; genus Canis; species Canis lupus. The sequence continues at coordinate 21,349,818 of NC_064274.1, read as the reverse complement.
AGATTAATCACTTATACAGTTACTAAGAAAGTTAAAAGAGAAAAAGGAGTAAAATTAACTAAAACTACAATAATTAGTTAAGATATGCATAAAATAAAAAGATGCAAAAAGTGAGATCAAAAATATAAAACATGAGGGGGATAGTGAAAAATGTAGTTTTGTAATGTGCTCAAATTTAAGTTGCTATCAACTTAAAGTAGACTATTATATACATAGGATGATATATGTGAACCTCACAGTTAACAAAAGAGCAAAAACTTACAATAAATACACAAAAGAGAAAATAGAAAGGAATCTAAACATATACTGAGGAAAATCATCAACCACAGGGAAGAGAGAAAGAGAAAAACAGAGGGCAAATACAAAAACAGCCAGAAAACAATTTAAAAAATAGCATGAAGTCCATCCCTACTTTAACTACAAATGGATTAAACTCTCCAATCAAAAGACATGGAGTGACTGAAGGCATATAAAGGAAAAAGAAAAAGATATATCAATATGCCACCTAGAAGAGATTCACTTCAAAAGTAAGAACACACACGAAAGTAAAAGGATAGAAAAGATATTCCATGCATAAGAAAATGAAAAGAAAGCTAGCATAGCTATACTTATATCAGATAAAACAGGCTTTAAAACAAAGACTATAATAAAAAACAAAGAAGGACACTACATAATGATAAAGGGGTAAATCCAGAAAGGAGATAATAACATTTATAAATATATATTGCATGCCACATAGGAGCAACAGACTACTGAAAGCAAACATCAACAAACCTAAGGGGAGAACTGAGGGCAATATTATAATAAGTAGGGGATGTTAATACACCATTTACATCAATTGATAGATTATCCAGAAAGAAACTCAAAAAAGAGTGGCCTTAAGTAAAACATTAAGCCAGATAGACTTAATAAATATACATAGAACATTCCATTCAAAATTGACAGAATACACATTCTTCTCAATTACAAGTGGAACATTTTCCAGGATAGATGGCACATTAGGCCAAAAAACAACTCAAGAAACCTGAAATCATATTAAGCATCTTTCCAATCACAATGGTATGAAACCAGAAATGAATTGCAAGAAGAAAACTGGAAAAACTATAAAATGTAAAGATCAAACAGTGTATTAGTGAACAATCATTGGGTCATATTAGAAATCAAAGGAGAAATCAAAAAATACCTAGAGATAAATGAAAACAGAAATACAATATACTAGAATCTAAGAAATGCGGCAAAAGCTCTTCTAAAAGGAAAGTTCATAGCAATACAGACCAACTTCAAGAAACAAAAAAAGAATCTCAAATAAAACTATTAACTTTATACCTAAGGGAACTAGAAAAAGAACATAGCCCAAAATTAGTAAAAGAAATTAAATAATGACAGGAAATAAATGAAATAGAGACCAAAGGGGGGAAAAACAGAAAATAATCAATAAGGGATGCCTGGATGGCTCAGTCAGTTGAGCATCCAACTCTTTTTTTTTTTTTTTAAAGATTTATTTATTTATTCATGAGAGGCAGAGAGAGAGAGAGAGAGAGAGAGCCAAAGACACAGGCAGAGGAAGAAGCAGGCTCCATGCAGGGAGCCCAATGTGGGACTCAATCCTGGGACTCCAGAATCACACCCTGGGCTGAAGGCAGGCGCTAAACCGCTGAGCCACCCAGGGATTCCCCTATGTAGGAGCATCCAACTCTTGATTCCAGCTCAGGTCATGATTTCAAGGTCTTAGGATCAAGCCCCACATCCTGCACCATGCTCAGTGGGGAATCTGTTTGAGATTCTCACACTCTCTCTACCTCTCCTCCTTGCTCATGCTCTCTCAATCTCCCTCGAAAATAAATGAATAAAAATAAATAAAAATAAATAAATGAATAAAAAATAAAAAAAGAAAAAATCAATAAAACTAAGAACTGATTCTTTGAAAAGATAAATAAAACCAACAAACCTTTAATAAAATCAGCAAGAATAAAAGAGGTAGGGCTCAAAGAACAAAAATCAGAAATGAAAAAGAAGTTACAACTGATACCACAGAAATACAAAGAATCAAAAGACACTACTATGAACAATTATAAATTGGATAACCTAGAAGAAATGGATAAATTATTCAGCCTTTAAGAGGAAGGGAATCCTGACACATGTTACAACATGGATGAGCCTCGAAGACACTATGCTAAGTGAAATAAGCCAGTCATAAAAGTACGATTAATGATTCCACTTATATGAGGTACCTAGAGAAGTCAAATTCATAGAGACCAAAAGTAGAATGGTGGTTGCCAAAGGCTGGGAGGAGGGGGGAATAGACAGTAAGTGTTGAATGGGTAGGGAGTTTCACAATTTGGAAAGAGGGAAAATGTTCTGGACATAGATGTGAATGTAAGTACAGTGTGAATGTACTTAATGTCACTAAACTGTACACTCAAAATTTTATGATATGTATATTTTATGACAATAAAAAAAATGCCCTCTTTATTGGCAGCCTTCCCTACTTTGTATCATTTCCCCGGGGCACTTTCCTATTAGTGTCCCATTCATCTTGTTAATCAAACTACTAGAAATAAAATTTTTGTCTCAAGGTCAGTTTCTAGGGGATCCAAAACAAAGATAGTTGGTATCAGAAGTAGTCCTAGAAAGCAGATCCTAAAGATGAATTCTGGAAGTGGATCATTTACGAACAGGATGACAAGAGAATACCATTGCAGTGTGCAGTTAAGATGGATGCCCAGGATCCCTGCCTCCTGTTATTCATGCCCTTGTGTAATCCTCTCTCCATAAATGTGGGCTAGACTCATTTACTCAAATTTAAAAGCAAAAATGATGAGATGTCATTTCTGAAATGGGTTTTAGAAAGACCACGGCTCCCATTTTGGGATCTTCTCTTTTGGGTTGCCTGTTCTGGGAGAGGCCAGCTGTCACAACATGAAGCACTCCAAGTTCATTTGGAAGCAGGTGTGTCAAGAGCCATGTGATTAAAACTAAAAGAAAAAAAGAAAAAAGAAAAAAAAGAAAAAGAAAAAATAAATAAAACTAAAAGAAGATCCCCCTGAGTCAAGCTTTGAGATGACTACAGCCCTGGCTAATTCCTCCATTACAGCTTTGTGGGAGATCCTGAATCAAAACATCTGCTAAGCTGCTCCCAGATTCCTGACCAATAAAAACTTTGAAAGCATAAGTATTTGTGTTTTAAGCTGCTAAACAATAGATAACTAATACACTGGTGGTAAGTGGGTAATAATCCCCCTTGGCATGCTCTTCAATTACTAAGAATCTCCTGTGGAGAAGTGAGAAGGGATACAGATTGCAGGATATACACTGCCTTGTGCAATATCATCAGCACTTGAGAGATAAACTGGCAATGGTAATTATAAAAACTGTGTGTTTAATTGGTTTTTATTAAGGGTCATCAATATACTGAAGGAAAAATAAAACGACAAGCTTGAGTCAACCAATCACCAACTAAGAGCATAATTGAAAACCACAAATCTACAACAGCATTTAAATTTTCCCTTTATCTCCTCTGGGTAATAACCTCTGGCTGTAACCAGAGGACAGATTAGGCCAAAAATCAGGCCTAGGTATTTGATTATTAGCCAAACTGCAGAAAAGTTTTCATCTATAGTTCTTCCTTTAATCTCCAACACTAAAATCGGGGAACTGATAGGTAAGGGGTAAGATCTTAAAACTATGGGGAGTATCTTCAGAACCTTGAATCACAGATTCTGCTAACTAAGGCTTAAAAAAGTGGCCCACTGTCACAAGAGAGCAAGTTCTCCCTGCGTGGCCACCCCAGGAGCATTACTAAGGTAAATGCCTCATAAGATTATACCTACCTTCTTTCTTCACATGACTTCTCTGCCAATAAATAAGTTCAAGTCTCAGCCTGACTAGGAAAAGAATTCACCAAAATAGCCATAGGATGTGGCTCACATGTACCAGCAAAAACTGGAAAAACATGTTGAAAATCAATCATGAGCATGCTGGCCTAAGAGAACAGGATAGAATATAAGGGAGAAGTTGTTAATATGGGTACAATCTCCTATAACCCAGGATTGAATCCCTGAGAAGGACACCTGGAGTCACTTCTGCGCTACTAAGATGTTCTTCAAATCTTGGGGCAAAAAAATAATGGCCTACAACAAATGAGGTGGAGATGCCAGAGATGCTTTGGCAAAGTACCAGAAGTCAACATGTTCAGAGAGGTAGGCACATTATAATGGATCTGACATAAAAACCTGAAAATCCACCAGATGACCATGTTCCTCAGTAGAATCCAAAGGGGACATCCCTTTCACTAACACAGTATAAAATGCACCAGTGGTTCAGAAAGAACCCACTACACAATATCAACTCCCCTAATCCCTCCCCATGCAGACAAACTAGCATAATTAGACACAGAAAGAGAGGGAATGCCCAGATCAGGAACTGTCAGATACAGAGTCTGAGCTGACACTAATACAATGATAACCAAAATGCTAGTGTGTGTCCCTATTCAAGGTTTATGAAAGATGAGGCATTCCAGTTTATTAAAGAATTTGTTGGGGAGAAGAGGGAATCAATAACTTAAAGGACCTCAAGACATCTTGTTTGGAAGCTTTTTATCTGACCCTACATATTGTTGGTTGCTTTTCCAAACCTGAAAAATAAAAAAATTAATTCAGGAATCTAGAGTACTTCCATTTCTCTAATTATTTTGCAATCAACAAGTAATAATTCATATCCCCTTGCAGAATACATGAAAACTTGTATCGTATCCTGTCTTGGCGAGAGCTCCTACTTCATCCTGTGTCTTTACCACAGCTTGTATTCTACCTCTATCATAATACTTGTCATGAAGACAAAAGTCATACATTGATTAATATAATGGTCTGTATTTGTTACCTATTCAGTACATAACAAATTACCTCAAAACTTATGTCCCAAACAACCATATTTTTTATCTCACAGTTTCTGTGGGTGAGTTTTTTTGGGGGAAAGCTTAGCTAGATGGAGCCCATGGCCTATCATAAGATTGCAGTGAAGATGTCAACTGGGATTGCAGTCATCTAAAGCTTGCTTTCCAGGGCCTCGATCATATGGCTGGCAAATTAGCACTGGCTATTTATGGTCTATCATTTGACCACCTGGACCTAGTCATATCACTGCATGGGTATCCTCACACCATGGAAGCTGACTTGTCTCAGAGCCAGTGATCCAGAGAGAGTGAGACAGAAGTCACAATGTCTTTTATGACTAGGCTTGGAAATCACATACCATCATGTCTACAATATTCTATTAATTACACAGGTTGGCCCTACTCAATGTGAGAGGTGACTACATGAATACTGGGTGATCATTGCATGCCATTTTGAAGTCTAGTTTACCACCTGGCTCTACCCTCTTCTAGAGCAATTGAGGGGAGGCTTGGATTTAGTTTAGAATTTATAAAAAGTGTCCTAGTTGGATAAAATAAAGATTGTTGAGTTTAACTGAAATAGACCATGCAAAATGGCAAAAATAAGTAAGAAAGGGGGATCCCTGGGTGGCTCAGTGGTTTAGCGCCTGCCTTTGGCCCAGGGTGTGATCCTGGGGTCCTGGGATCGAGTCCTGCATCAGGCTCCCTGCATGCAGCCTGCTTCTCCCTCTGCCTGGGTCTCTGCCTCTCTCTCTCTGTGTCTCTCATGAATGAATAAATAAAATCTTTAAATAAATAAATAAATAAATAAATAAATAAATAAATAAATAAATAAATAGAAGGTTAAAGGGGGCGGGGATCAGGGAAACAGGGCAATCTATGAAAATAGCCATCAACTCAACAAATGTACTGTCTTGCCCAGGTTAAGGAATGCCAAAACCAGTTTCCCTCTATTTTATTGCCTTCTATGACACTGAACTTAGCTCAAGCTCAAGTTCAAATAAGCATTATTGAGGGGCACCTAAGTCACTCAGTCGGTTAAGCATCTGACTTCACCTTAGGCGTGATCCCAGGGTCCTAGGATCAAGCCCTGCATCAGGTGCCCTGCTTAGCAGAGAGCCTGCTTCTCCCTCTCCCCCTGCCTTTCCCCACTCACTAGTATTCTGTCTCACTCTCTCTGCTCTTTGTCTCTCTCAAATAAATAAATAAAATATTTTTTTAAAAAAAGTATTATTGTGCATGCTTAAAGCATACAAACTTAAACAGTCAAAGGTCCTTGCTTTTGTCCCTTGCTATGTTTCAGTCAGAATTTAGTCAAGAGACAGAAACCATACCAGTTCATATAAGAAATTGTTAGGTATCAATAGAGTTGTTTACTAGTTAACTAAAAAGGCAAGAAGAGAAGACTACCATGTATTAAAGGTAGCAGCAATCCCAATAAACTGCTACAATCCTTAGGGTTGAGAGAACAAAAGGACAATGTTGTAATTATTAAAACTGAGAAGGCTGAGAGAGGGGCCCAGCTGACCTGAGACTCAGACCTGGGGACACCGGGGGGGGGGGGGGGGGGGGGGGGGGGGGGGGAGGGGGGGGGGAGGGGGGGGGGCGGGCAGTGGCTAGCTGGGGTCTCTGAGGATACACCATGGGTGACTTTTGCAAGTGCTGGAAACACTTCTAACTGGATTTAGCTGCTGCTATGAGAGGACATTGCTGCCATGGGGGTGAAGAAATGATGCAGGGTGATATTCACAGGAAATGTAAGCATCAAAGAATAAAACAGGAAACTTGCAGGGCACAAACAGGAAAGAGCAAATCCTCCTTCCTTCTCCACCCTTCCAGGCTCCTCTCCTCCACAACAGCACTGCCCTCTGTTGGCAGAGAGTAAAATGGAGTCAGCCAGCAATGCAGATCTGGTTACAAGAGTTCCAGCATCACAGAACCAAGTGTACAAGGGGGTTTGGAGTTGAGAGAAAATAGTTTAATAATTTATACAATAGAAGAACAAAGAGTGAAAAGACAGATGCCAACAATGCTGTCTTATACACTTGTAATCTTTGTGCATTTTTGTGTGTATCCAGAGATTTTCTAGTCACATCCCTTTGGGTTTGTAAACAGGAGGCTATGTTCTATCAGATAAGGTTATGTCCAAGTATACAAAATATGTAAAGAACCTATAGAACTCAATACCAAGAAACAAATAATCCAGTTAAGAGAGGAAGAAGACATAAATAGAGTTTTCTCCAAAAAAGACATCCAGATGGCCAACAGACGCATGAAAATGTACTCAACATCACTCATCGTCAGAGAAATACAAATAAAAACTACAATCAGATATCACCTCACACCTGTCTGAGTGGCAAAAATCAAAAACACAAGAAACAACAGGTGTTGGTGAGGACATGGAGAAAAAGGAACCCACTTGTGTGTTGATGGTAGGAATGCAAACTGGTACAGCCACTCTGGAAAACAGTATGAAGGTTCCTCAAAAAGTTAAAAATAGAACTACCCTTTGGTCCAATAATCACACTACTAGGTATTTACCCAAAGAATACAAAAACAGTAATTCAAAAAGATATATGCACCCCTCTGTTTATTGCAGCATTATTTACAATAGCCAAATTACTGAAACAGCCCAAGTGTCCATTGATAGATGAATAAAGATGTGTTGTGTGTCAATATATATATATTATATATAATGAAGTATTACTTGGTCATAAAAAAGAATGACTCTTGCCATTTGCAACAACATGGATGGAATGAGAAAGTATTATGCTAAATGAAGTACATCAGTCAGAGACAAATACCACATGATTTCATTCATATGTGGAATTAAAGAAACAAAACAAACAAAGGGGGAAAAAAGAGAGGGGCAAACCAGGAAACAGACTCTTAACTATAGAGAACAAACTAATGGTTACCAGAAGGGTGGTGGATATCTCTGTCCAACAGACATTCTCTCCAATTACCTGTCTTAATGCACAGCCCCAGTCTTTGGGAGCTTCTGGCAGTCTCACAAATTATATTTAAACCCATAATTGGCTCTGGATCTGCAAAATGCATAGTGACTATATACAGATCTAAGGTTAGAAGTTTATAACAGGAGGGGCACCTGGATGGCTCAGTTAGTTAAGCATCTGCCTTAGGCTCAGGTCATGATCCCAGGGTCCTGGGATGAAGCTCCACATCAGGCTCCCTGCTCAGTGGAGCTCCCTGCTCAGTGGGGGGTCTCCCTCTACCCCTCATCCTGGTTTGTGTGCTCTCTCCCTCTCAAATAAAATCGTTTTTTTAAAAAAGGAAGTTTTGGGGATGCCTGGGCAGCTCAGTAGTTGAGCATCTGCCTTCAGCTCAGGTCATGATCCTGGGGTCCTGGGATCAAGTCCCACATCAAGCTTTCCACAAGAAGCCTACTTCTCCCTCTGCATCTCCTGTGGCTCTCGTGAATAAATAAATAAAATCTTTTTCTTAAAAAAGGAAGTTTTTAACAAGAAATGTTTTTTAATGATATTGACACTCATGGTGCGAAGGCCAAATATGACCCTTCCCTATTTAAAGATGGTCTGGAGTACAGAGGTGTTAACCCAGCTATTCAACATTCAAAAAACACACTATCCGTCAGACATAGTTGGCAGCCCCACATGCATGATTTGAACAAATCAGACATGGTCCTTTACCTTTATAGTCTCATGGGGGGGGGACAGACATTAAACATGTAAACACACAAATAAATACATAATTACACACCGTGATAAATATTTTTAAAAGAGGATAATTGGCTGTAATGAACCAGAATGAAAAGAATAGAATGAATCTATTTTAGATTGGAAGACAGGTTTTAAATACTAAGGTGAGCTAAGAATACTAACACAGCAATGTGTGTATATAATAGGCCTAGATACAAGGTTTGCATTTGTGCTGAGTCTTTTAGAAAATGTAACATTTATTGTCCTTTGTAGTACGTTCTCTGATTTTTTAGGTTTTATTATTTTGTTTGGCAACCATGCTTTGCATCTAACATTAGCAGGACATAAAAATGCTTGGGCTACAATTCTCTTGTATTTCATTATCATTTAACAACTCAGGTGTTTCTTCTGTGTTCTCTTCAGGCCTCTGACCTTTGTTTTCTCTAGAGGAAAAATACATCATGTTGACTCTGCTTCAGAGCAGTTCAGGTTCATTCTGAGAATGGTCTCCTGCCAGAATCTGTGATCACCTAGACTTGTGTGATAAGCTGATGTCAAAGAATTATTGTAAATCCATTTAAATACTTTACACTGTATTCATCCTAATCCCAGGTAAAAAAGAGATACGATTGAACAATACCAAATTTAAATGTGAAGCTAAAAGTGCCATGAAGGAAGAGAAGAGGGTGTCCTGAGAGTACAACACAAGAGGCCCTAACCCCATCTTAGGGATTTGCAGAGAGCTGCGCAGAACAAATGGTGCTTAAGCTAAAATCTGAAAAACAAGGGTTGTATTTTCCTGATATCCCAATGCTAAAATTATTATATATTATTATGAATGATCTTACAGACACACACTTGAAGATGGGAAATAGTCTTTCTTACCTAACTAGGACCTATTAATTCTATACAATGTTTACTAACTTAACAACAATGAAAGTAAAATGAACACCATCCTAGAAGTCACAATTCTATTTACAAGTATGACAAGAGATGGGAAACTACAGAGCCTAAATTTTATAAAGTAAGTTAAACCTTTCTAGAGCACCAGCTTATCTAGAAAAAAAATATGAACTTTGGATTCAAACAGACTTCAAATCAAATCTTCACTCTCGGGATCCCTGGGTGGCGCAGCTGTTTGGCGCCTGCCTTTGGCCCAGGGCGTGATCCTGGAGATCCGGGATCGAATCCCACATCGGGCTCCCGGTGCATGGAGCCTGCTTCTTCCTCTGCCTGTGTCTCTGCCTCACTCTCTCTCTCTCGGTGACTATCATAAATAAATAAAAAATTAAAAAAAAAAACAAAAAACAAATCTTCACTCTCTTAACAAGTATTCAAAATCCAACAGATAGCTATGTACTTTACTTTTTAATGGGAAACATACCATCCACCTCCCAGGGCTATAAGGGAGGATGAAATCATTAACAAAGTACCTAATATTCACCAGGCATTCTATAAGAGGTAGTTTCTTCCCACTAAATAAAGCCAAACAACAGTTTTAATGTAGTTAATAATTTAGATACCAAACAAAAATTATAACAGGAGTAAACTTCTATGACTCTTTTTGACATGTCTGAATTAGTTTTCTTGTGCCCACAATCAGACACAGCCGGCTATAAGATTAAGCAACGAGAAACTAGGAAGCTATTTGAATCCATGGATGAAACTCCCGTCTTTTCAGGAGGAACCAATGCACACAGAGGTACTCTGGGGCTTTATTTGGTTTGCTTGTTGCTGTAGCTTTTGGCATTTTTGGACAAAACCAACTGCGTTCTAACTGGAAAGTGGGAAAATGACTAATTAATAGATCCATAAATTATAAGGCTGTCTTGCAATTAGATTTGTTTTGTAAAAGAGATATTTGGAAATTGGGCCTTTAATGTCCTCTCTTCATGTATTAGTGAAACAGAGGCTAGATTTTGTTTGTATCTTGCGTGTGTGTGTGTGTCCATATGTGTTACAAATATGAGATATTTTCTCTACCCCTAGAAGGTGTTGCTAAAATTAATTTGTCAAGGAGCTCTATTTAATTGGTTTAATGGCCAGTGCTTATAAAAATTGGGCACTCTGAAACTCAAAAAATAAGAATTAGCCCAAATGTTTTTTAAGTTCATGTGATATGGGATAATTGTTTGTAAATTAAATTCAAGATTGCTGGTTTAATTAAAATAGAAATGTCTTTAGAATTATCAGCATTAAATATAAAACGCCTATTCTACCAAGGTTTATTATAGGTCAAATAAACTCACGTTATCTCTTTTTGCAATGTATTAGCAAAAATGACTTAAAATGCTGGTTAATTTTTTTGTCTCATGAAGTTTTCATGGTTAATTGTTAAGAGCAAATAGTTTAAATAAATAAAAAGGTTTATAGGTAAGCTTTTAAAAGCTTTCAAAATCTTTGGTAACTTGCAACTTTGAAGTTTTGTTAGGTTAAATGATAAACTGAATAAATTCACTGAATAAATCTTTTCCAAATAAAATGCTAAAACCATTCACTAAATACAGGTTTTACTGCTTTTGTCTTATTACAGAGAAACTGAAGATACTTGGGTCTTCATGAGTGAACATGTTTTATGCTTTATTGAAAGCATTTATACAATGAAAAAACATGTTTTGGAGCACCTGGGTGTCTCAGTGGTTGAGTGTCTGCCTTTAGCTCAGGTCGTGATCCCGGGGGCACCTAGGATCGAGTTCCCCATCAGGCTTCCCACAACCTGCCTCTCTCTCTCTCTGTGTCTCTCATGAATAAATAGTCTTTAGAAAAAAAGAAAAGAAAAAACATGTTTCTATAAGTTATGAAATATATTCACAAATTTGTCAATCTAAAGAATTCTGATGTAACAGACAGTTCCTAATTGGTTACTACTTAGTTTTCATTGAAAACTGAAGTTTCTAAAAGTTAAAATTCTGATAAAATATAACTGAGACTGCTAGAAATGATAAACAAAGCAACTCTGTATGTGGGAAAGTAAGAGAGATACAAAGAAAGGTATAAGAAATGAGAATACATTTTTGTTGCAGGGAAAACAAGTAATTTTGTCCTGAAATGAGACTGGTTATTTAGAGAGAGATAATTTAGGACAAAATGTAAATGAAAAAAGAAAGTTGTGCCAGGTTTGTAAAGGGAAATCTTCTGAAAAGCATTTTATGTGTGGACAGGACTAAGAGAAATGAACAACTTTTAAAGGTACACTAATATAAGACTAGAATTTGGTTTTCCCTCTATTAGAAAGTTTTCTTGGATTGTTGGTCTGCTTGCGATAAAAAAATCATGAACAAAGGCTTTTATTCAGTTTTTATATTTTGTCTCTATCGGGTCTTCTATTGCTTAATTAAGAAGGTTCAATCTTCTCAATATTAAAAGAGCTAAGTTTTTCTAACTGTGTAACCTTATGTATTTGCTTTCAGAATCTCTTATGGCCACCTTGGTTAAACAGATAAAATTTTAAGTTTTGTAATGATCTGTGATCCTATTTAGGCATGTGCTTTAAAATCTTCTGATTGTAACAAACTTCCCAAATATTCAAATATTAAAATGAAGTTTTTCTACTAATTAGGCTTGCCTATTTAATATGTTAAACTACCTGGGAAGCATTGTCAGATAAGGGATGATAAGTAAACCTTGTGTGAGTGAATGCTGTAACGGTATTAGAAAAAACAAAATTCCTAAAGTTCTAATATGTTTTGGTGTAATGTTATCACTTGAAATTCTAATTATTACAGCAGCCCGGGTGGCCCAGCGGTTTAGTGCTGCCTTCAGCCCAGGGCGTCATCCTGGAGACCCAGGATGGAGTCCCATGTTGGGCTCCCTGCATGGAGCCTGCTTCTCCCTCTGCCTGTGTCTCTGCCTCTCTCTCTCTCTGGGTCTGTCATGAATAAATAAATAAATAATTATTAAAAAAAAAAAACAGAAAGAAAAGAAATTCAAGGAAAGAAATTCTAATTATTAAAATGTTATATGTCACAAAATAATCAAATTTTCTTGTTGACTGCATTAAAATGAACTCTCATCAGATTTTTAACTATGGCCATTTTGAGTCTTTTGTCATTTGTGGTTATTGTTTCACCCTGATTGCTTACAAATGTGTTTCAGCTTCAAGGAGATTCATAAAAATGACTTGTGACAAATACAGGTTTCTGGTATTTTTAATATCACAAAACTAAACTAAAAATTTCCAGAACTAACAGAAAAACTGAATTTGAACAAAACAAGAATGAGTAATATTATACTAAATTAATTGAGATAGGATGATTATAGTTTTTATGACTTGTTTGAAACATTGCTGGATCTCTAATGTTTGCTCTTCAAGATTTAAGGAAACTTTTTCTCTTAAGATATCTACAACTTATAAAAATTTGATTAAAAAAATGCTTTGTAAATAAATTAAAACATTTATCTTTTCTCCTTACATGAACCCTCTAAAATTCAAAAAACTCTCAGTGAGTATTCTTTCTTACATGACAATTATAATTATTTGCATAAGTTTAATAAGAATCTGTTCTCCAGGGGTACCTGGTTGCTCAGTCAGAAGACCATGCAAATGTTGATTTCAGAGTCATGAGTTTAAGCCTCACACTGGGTATAAAGAGTATTTACATAAGAACTTAAAAAGGGGGCACCTGGGTGGCTCAGTTGGTTAGGTAGTTGCCTTGGGCTCAGATGATGATCCTGGGGTCCTGGGATTGAGCCCTTTGTCAGGCTCCCTGCTTGGTGGGCAGCCTGCTTCTCCCTCTCCACCACTTGTGCTCTCTCATGCCCTCTCTCTCTCTAACAAATAAAATCTTTAAAAAAAAAAAAAAAAAAAACTTAAAAAAATGAATCTGTTCTTGTAACATTGGTTATTTTACTAAAACTTTGACTGGAATGTCCTATTTAAAAGAGACATACATAGACTCAGCTTGACCAGACAGCTTCAAAGAACTAAGGTTAACTTTATGGAGCCATTGGAGCCCTTTGGAAATGTGGGCCTCATATCTTACTTACAGTGTTCCCAGTAGCCTTACTAGATGAATAAGAAAATGTAACTTACTGACAGGTGCAAGAACCTCGGCATATTTGGTGGACCCTCAGGAAGAGAGGACTTCACTAAAATCTACAGATACTGCAAGTGAGTTTGATGTATTTGGCTTGGCTTCTGGCCTTGGGAGGCTATTAAAAGTTCAATCTGAAATTTCTTATAAAAAGTTACAGCAAAGTAGTTTTTTTTTCCAACATAGATTTTTTTTTAAGATTTTGTTGATTTATTCATGAGAGACACAGAAAGAGAGGCAGAGACATAGACAGAGGCAGAAGCAGGCTCCTCACAGGGAACCCAATATAAGACTCAATCCCCGGACCCTGAGATCATTCCCTGAGCCAAAGGCAGACACTCAACCACTGAGCTACCCAGGTGTCCCTCTCCTTTCTTTTTGATAAGTCTGGCTAGGGGTTTATCAATTTTGTTAATTCTTTCAAAGAACCAAATCCTAGTTTCATTGACCTGTTCGACTTTTTAAAAAATTTCTATCATTGATTTCTGCTCTAATCTTTATTAATATATTTTCCTGCTGGCTTCAGTGTTTATTTCCTTTTCTTTTTCCAACTCCTTTAGGTGTAAGGTTAGGTTGTGTATTTGAGACTTTTCTTGCTTCTTCAGGAAGGCTTATTTTGCTATATACTTCCCTCTTAGGACCCCCTTTGCTGTGTCCCAAATGTTTTGGACTGTTTTTTTTTTTTTTTCTTTTTTTTTCATTTTAATTTGCCTGTGTCTCTGCCTCTCTCTGTGTCTCTCATGAAGAAAGAAAGAAAGAAAGAAAGAAAGAAAGAAAGAAAGAAAGAAAGAAAGAAAGAAAGAAAGAGAAAAGAGGGCCCAAATAAATAAAATCATGAATGAAAGAAGAGAGATCACAAGCAACACCACAGAAATACAATTTTAAGGGAATATTGTGAGCAATCAGATGCCAACAAATTAGGCAATCTGGAGGAAATGGATGTATTCCAAGAAACATATAAGCTACCAAACTGAAACAGGAAGAAATGAAAAAGCTGAACAGACCCATAATAAATAAAGAAATTGAAGCACTCATCAAATATCTCCCAACCAACAAGAGTCCAGGGCCAGACAGCTTCCCAGGGTAATTCTACCAAACATTTAAAGAAGAATTAATACCTATTTTTCTGAATCTGTTTCAAAAAATAGAAATGAAAGGAAAATTTCCAAACTCATCCTATGAGGCCAGCATTACCTTGATCCCAAAACCAAAGACTCCTCTAAAAAAGAAGAATTACAGACCAATATCCCTGATGAACATGGATATAAAAATTCTCACCAAGATACTAGCTAATTAGATCCAACAGTACATTAAAAGGATTATTCACCACAAACACGTGGGACTTATTCCTGGGCTGCAGGGTGGTTCAACATCCACAAATCAATCAATGTGATACACCACATTAATAAAAGAAATGATAAGAACCATATAATACTCTCAATAGATGCACAAAAAGCATTTGACAAAATATAGCATCCTTTCCTGATTAAAACTCCTCAAAGTGTAGGGATAGAGGGTACGTATCTCAATATCATAAAAGCCATCTATGAAAAGCCCACAGTGAATATCATTCTCAGTGAGGAAAAACTGAGAGCTTTTTCCCAAAGATCAAGAACATGACAGGGATGCCCACTTTCACCACTGCTGTTCAACATCATACGGGAAGACCTAGTCTCAGCAATCAGACAACAAAAAGAGATAAAAGGCATCCAAATCAGCAAGGAAAAAGTCAAACTTTTACTCTTTGCAAACAACATGGCACTCTATGTAAAAAACTCAAAAGAATTCCACCAAAAAATTGCTAGAACTGATACAGGAATTTAGCAAAGTTGCAAGATATAAAATTGACTCAGAGAAGTTTGTTACATTTCTATATACCAATAATGAAAGAGAAAGAGAAATAAAAGAATCAATCCCATTTATAATTGCACCTAAAACCATAAGATACCTAGGAATAAACCTAACCTAAAAGGTATAGGATCTGTCCTCTGAAACCTCTGGGACACTTACAAAAGAAATTAAGGAAGACACAAAGAAATGGAAAAACATTTCATTCTCATGGATTAGAAAGACAAATATTGTCAAAATGTCTATAATACTCAAAGCAATCTATACGTTCAATGCAATCCTTATCAAAATATCATCAGTATTTTTCACAGAGCTGGAACAATTCTAAAATTTGTATGGAACCAGAAAAGACTCCAAATACCCAAAGGATATCGAAAAAGAAAACCAAATCTGATGGCATCACAATTCCAGACTTCAAGCTGTATTACAAAGCTGTAATCATTAAGACAATATGATACTAGCACAAAAAACAGACACATAGGTCAATGGAACAGAGCAGAGAACTCAGAAATGGACTCTCAAGTCTGTGGTCAACTAATCTGTGACAAAGCAGGAAAGAATATGCAACGGAAAAAAGACAACCTCTTCAACAAATGATAATGGGGAAATTGGTTAGTCACATGCAGAAGAATGAAACTGGACCACTTTCTTATACCATATACAAAAATAAACTTAACATGGACTATATGCAAGACAGGAATCCATCAGAATAGTAGAGAATACAAACAGCAAGCTCTCTGACCTTATATATATACATAAGCAACTTATTACTAGACACATCTCCAGAAGCAAGGGAAACAAAAGCAAAAATGAATTATTAGAACTTTGTCAAAAGAAAAAGCTTCTGCACAGCAAAGGAAACAATCAACAAATTAAAAGGCAACCTACAGAATGGGAGAAGATATTTGCAAATGACATATCAGATAAAGGGCTAGTATTCCAAATCTATAAAGAACTTAATAAACTCAACACTCAAAAAACTAAAACTTTGGTCAAAAAATGGGCAGAAGACATGAACAGACATTTCTTCAAGAAGACAAATGGCTAACAGACAGATGAAAAAATGCTCAACATCACTCATCATCAGGAAATACAAATCAAATCCACAATGAGATACCACTTCATAAGAGTCAAAATGGCTAAAAGTAACAACTTAGGAAACAACAGATATGGGCGAGTATGTGGAGAAAGGGGAACCCTCTTACACTGTTGGTAGAAATGCAAGCTGGTGCAGCCACTCTGAAACAATATGGAGATGCCTCAAAAAGTTAAAAATAGAACTACCTTACCACCCAGCAATTGCACTACTAGGTGTTTATCCAAAGGACACAAAAATAGTGGTTTGAAGGGGCACATGCACCCCAATGTTTATAGTGGCAATGTCCACAATACCCAAAATATGGGAAGAGCTCGGATGTCCATCGACTGATGAATGATAAAGAAGATGTAATATATATATGATACATTTACATATACAATGGAATATTAGTCATCAAAAAGAATGAAATCTTACCATTTTCAATGACATGGATGGAACTACAGTGTATTCTGGTAAGTGAAGTCAATCAGTCAGAGAAAGACAAATACTATGTGATTTCATTCATATATGGACTTTAAGAAACAAAACAGACAAACATAGGAGAAGGGAAGGAAAAATAAAACAAGGACAGAGAGGAGGCCAACCATAAGACACTCTTAAATATAAGGAACAATTGAGGGTTGCTGAAGGGGAGGATGGTAGGGGGATGAGGTAATTGGGTGATGGGCATTAAGGAGGGCATGTGATGAAATGAGCACTGGGTGTTATATGCAACTGGCGAATCATTAAATTCTACCCCTAAAACTAATAATATACTATATGTGAACTAACTTGAATTTAAATAAAATCTTGAAAGAAAAAAATAGAGAAATACAAATTTAAAATACAATTATATATCATTCACACCCACAGATTATCAACAGTTTTAAAGTCTGACAATTCTAAGCATAGACAAGGATATAGAGCAATGGGAACTCTGATACATAGCTGCTTATATGTGCAGCCACTTTGTAAAACTCTTTGATATTGTCTATCAAAGTTGGAGACCCAGCAATTTCACTCCTAGTCAAAATACATAACAACCAATGTGGGGCATTCTATTTCCTACAAACAACTGTGCAAGTATGACTCCAAGGGTGCTCTGGTCCATAGCACTACAGTTCACAGCCCCAGAACATTGGACGGGTGGTAGGTATTTCCCTACTGCAGTCCAAAGACAACCTTACTACACACAGCCAGAGACCCAAAACCTTTGGGGCCAGGGTGATGGGCTCATACATTTGGAAGGGCAAGAGAGTAGTTCCTCAGCAGTGATGAAACAGGGCTCCCCAGGGCTGCCAGAGTTAAAAGGAAATTTAGAAATTTGGGGCAGTGATTTTTTACCAAATGGAATAAAAATTTCAGTATTTTAACAGCTGGCATCACCTGAATAGTGTGTACTGGCTGCATATTAATCTTAAATATTCCCCAAGGAAACTTAAACACATATACAACAGAATAAATTAAAAGAATTTTTATGCAACCACTGATTTATCATAAGCAAAAAACCAAAAAGCTAAAAAGGAAAATGGATAATGAAAATAGACTAATGTGGATGAATCTCACAGAGGTTGAAAGAAACAAAGAAGACATAAAAGTATACATATACTATGATTTCATTCATATAAAGGTTTTATTTTTTTTTCTTTTTTTTTTCATATAAAGGTTTTAACAGGTAAAACTAACTATACTATATAGAGAACCATAAATCATAAAGAAATGCAAGAAAATGATTATTAGACTTGTGGAAGAGAAGGCTGGGTATAGGAAGGATTCAGGGACAGTAGAAATGCCCTTTACACAGATATTAATTCATCTGTGTAAGTTTAATGAACTTTTCTCTATTACCTTATTTTTGCAATAAAAGGGAAAAAAGTAAACATCTTCAAATAAGCTCTGGTAGCAACGGCAATTGGCAGCTGAAATGTGACTGTACAAATCATGCAAGAAATGGGCGGAGCTATGTGTCACAGCAACAAAAAGGAAAGTGATTGGAGAGTAAACGGGCGGAAATGGTATTTATTCAAGGACAAAGGACGTGGAGCACGGTCAAATCAGAAAGAAACCTCCAAGGCTAGCCTGCCAAAGAAAAATGAGCACCATGGGCAAAGTAAGCAAATATACTATTTGTTTGATTCTTGGGTTTTTGTCTCTTTATATATTTGCTAAAACAAGGTTCCTTCAGGGTTACTCTCAGAAAGCAATCTAAAGTTGATCAAAATGATCTGAATAAATTCATGCCAGGAACTTACTTTTAGGAAATTACAGTGGATTTGCCAAAATACTTACTACCTGAATTTTTAATTAAATATTACTTATAAAGGCCAAAAAAAGAGAGATTTCAATAACTATGCTATAACAACGAAATAGAATTTGCATCTGTTAGAAATAAAGTTAAAGAAAAATATGGAAAACATAGCATATTAATAACTAGAAAAAGTAGATTACAAAGTATTACATAGAAAAGATCCCGTTTAGGGATACTGAAAAAATTTATACCAAAATCATAAAATAAGTGATAAAATTACAAGTGGATTTTGTTTCTTTTGTTCTTATTTGTATTTTGAAATTTCTTATCATTAAAATATATTGTATCTGCAATAAGACTAATATTTAAAAATATAATCCAAAATTGCATGACTATCAAAAATTATGTATTCATGTGTCAAAGACTGGGAAAGCATAACAAAAGGAAAATAGTAGCATGAGAACAGAGGATTATAGGTCTGCTTGTTTCTAGTTTCCTTCAATGTTACTTATATTTGAAATTTTAAATATAATTTTAATTGTAGTCTATATAATTACATATTAATTATATAATTAATCTCCCTCTCTCCCTCTTTCTCAGGTTATTAAGTGCAAAGCAGCTATTGCCTGGGAAACAGGCAAGCCCCTCTGCATAGAAGAGATTGAGGTAGCTCCCCCCAAGGCTCATGAAGTTCGAGTTCAAGTAAGTAGGGACATTTCCTAGACAGCACAGACAAGGCACTAAGTGCAGACTTTGTTTCTTTAGGTCAGGCCTGCATGGTATGACTGAGAGTACCTGGAGTTTCACTTTCACCTATGGCGGAACTATATTTTTAGATCCATATAAAAACAGGCATTATCCGAAGAGGGGCAAATTACTAATTATCATTTGCTACTGATAAAAAGCTTAAAATGTATTTGAATTTATCTTAATATTAATCATCAGCCTGAGGAATTTGACAAAGGAATTCACTTTAGATTGGAATTAGTTTTCTTTTTGTTTTCCAGTTGCCAGTTATTGGAAAGTGTTAAAGGAAGATAAAAAAATTGGTTCCAAACAAGGGAGAGGAAAGAGCTGCAGTGCTACCCAGGGCAGTATAAGAGTCCTGGCTGCCCAGAGGAGGGAGAAGTGTAGGTGAGCAGGGAAAAGAGACTTCACTGTATAGACAGAGATCACAGATAGAGAGCTGGGACAACTCCATTTTCCCCACAGCTGGCCTGGCTTACATTTTTCCTCAGGACCACTACAGGACAGGTTTACACATGAGAATGATTAAGAGAACCTCATGAACAGAATCTTGAATAATAAGAGATATGCTGGTAATTGAGACAATCCTTTACCTGATACCTCTTTTAACTATAAAAATATTATTACCCCTATTTCATTTCATATGATTTCAACAAAATGTGCACAAGCCCTAGAAACCTATATTTCCTCCATTCCCTCTTCCTAAAAGATTTTGTTTAACTTTTCCCCATTACCTTTGAATTTTTCTCTCCTGGAGCCAGTAACTGCCAATTTTATCTCTGTATGATTTGCCAGTAGCAATGAAAGTTAGAAAACAAAGGTTTATTTTTTTATTTTTATTTTTTTTTGAAAACAAAGGTTTATTATTTAGAAGAGGAGAATATATGCTATTTTTTATTGCTGTTTTTTTCCAAAATGTAATTCTTTTATTGAGCTCCAAGACTGTTGTAAAGTTTCAAGGTGACATTGGGCCCAAGATTAGCCTCCTAGGGCAGCCCCGGTGGCGCAGTGGTTTAGCACCGCCTGCAGCCCGGGGCGTGATCTGGAGAACCTGGATCGAGTCCCACGTCAGGCTCCCTGTATGGAGCCTGCTTCTCCCTCTGCCTGTGTCTCTGCCTCTCTCTCTCTCTGCATCTCTATGAATAAATAAATAAAATCTTTAAAAAAAAAAAAAAAGATTAGCCTCCTAACAACCCCAATGATACGACAGAAACAGGCCTCAAGTCTTTGGTTGCTTTGTAGATAATTGCCACTGCCCTGTGCCATACTGATGCCCATCCTATCAGTCCTAAATTTAAAGAGGCCCTTTTCCCAGTGATCCTTGGCCATGAGGGTGCAGGAATTGTGGAAAGTGTTGGGCCAGGAGTGACCAACTTCAAACCAGGTATGTTCTTTGCTGATGCCAATTAAATGGAAATGTCAGGATAATTTCAGGAACTGATAGAGTCCTGGCTTTGCATGCTATAATTGATCTCTATTTATATATGGGAACCATCTTTTCCAAAGACAAACTAAGACATACAATCTATCACAGTCTAACAATGGGATGGAGTATGTGAAGTCAGAACTAATAAAATATGGAAAATATGGTCACTTTATTTATATATAGCACTGAGAAACTGCTATGAAGCAAAGCCACAAAGTGGGACACAAATGAAAATTTATAACAACTTCTAAATAAAACAGAAAAATAATTTAGTATCATAAAGAATTTCTTTTTAACGATTTTATTTATTTATTCATGAAAGACAGAGAGGTAGAGACATAGGCAGGGGGAAAAGCAGGCTCCTTGTGGGGAGCCCAATGCGGGACCCGATCCTGGATCACAGGATCATAACCTGAGCCGAAGACAGATGCTCAACCACTGAGCCACCCAGGTGCCCCTCATTGAAAGGAAGTTAAGGGGACACCTGGGTGGCTCAGCAGTTGAGTGGCTGCCTTCGGCTCAGGGCGTGATCCCGGGATCCAGGATCCAGTCCCGCATCGGGCTCCCCTTAGGGAGCCTGCTTCTCCTTCTGCCTGTGTCTCTGCCTCAATCTCTCTGTCTCTAGTGAATAAATAAATAAAATCTTAAAAAAAAAAAAAAGAAAAAGTTAAAAAGACAGTATATACAATACTTGGGGGAATCAGCAATCATGTAGAGTAACAAAATACTATAGCCATCTATACTTTATGCTAAACATAAAATATATATCATAAAGAAGATTCATCTGGTAGAGACTTTTACAAGCTGTATCTTAGGCACCATCCAACATATGGCCTTTCTTTCCAGGTGACAAAGTAATTCCACTCTACATGCCTCACTGTAGAAAATGCAAATTCTGTCTGAATCCACTCACAAATTTATGTAAAAAACTCAGGTAAGTCCTATACACTATTAGTAAGATTATAAATTGGTATAATATTTGGGGAAGTACATTAGCAATATCTAATAAGCTTCTACCCACCAATACTAGTCCTAGATGTATATAAGAAATTGTTGTAAAATTACTCAAGGAAACATATGCTAGAATGTTCACTGCAACATTGTTTATAACAGCAATTAAAAATAGCCCAATGTCACGCCTGAGTGGCTCAGTGGTTAAGTGTCTGCCTTTGGCTCAGGTTGTGATCCCGGGATCCTGGGATCAAGTCCCACATTGGGCTTCCTGCAGGAATTCTGCTTCTCCCTCTGCCTATGTCTCTGTCTCTCTCTGAGTGTCTCTCATGAATAAATGGATTTTAAAAAATCTTTTTAAAAAATAGCTCAATGTCCACCAACAAGAGAATGGATTAATGAATTGCTGTGGAGTAACACAGTGGAATATTATATAACAATGAAAAGGGTTAAACTTGATCTACATACAACAACATAGAATAGTTTCACATACATGATGTTAAAGGAAAGAAGCAAGTTTCTGATAAATATATTTAGTGAGATATCATATACAAAATAATACAATATACAGGGGAGCCTGAGTAGCTCAGTTCTTTAAGCTTCTGACTCCTGATTTCAGCTCAGCTCCTGATCTCAGGTTTGTGAGATTGAAGGCTCTGCCCTCAGTGGAGAGTCTGCTTCTCTCCTTCTCAATCTCTCTCTCAAATAAATAAATAAATCTTTAAAAAGATAAAACAACAGTAATACTATATATATAATATAGTTTATGGTTACATGTGTATGCA
Organism: Canis lupus dingo; assembly: GCF_003254725.2. Lineage (NCBI taxonomy): Eukaryota > Metazoa > Chordata > Mammalia > Carnivora > Canidae > Canis > Canis lupus. Next base: position 21,327,131 of record NC_064274.1, on the reverse strand, counting down.
GTTAAGGTATAAATATATTACTGAACTGATAAATGCCAAACTCAAGATAGTAGCTACTTCTATAGGAAATGAGGAATGAAATGAGGTACAATAAAGTAATTTATTCCAAGGCCCACAGATAAAGTCTTAGAGCTAGATTTTGACCGTAGACATTCTGACTCCAGAGTTCAAAACCTTTATCAACTTATTCTTTAATGAGACTACATACAGAAAAACCTCCTAAAAAGGGGGAGGGGGGAATGCTTGGGTGGCTCAGCAATTTAGCATCTGCCTTTAGCTCAGGGTATGTTACTGGAGTCCCGGAATTGAGTCCTGCATGGGGCTCCCTGCTTCTTCCTCTGCCTGTGTCTCTACCTCTCTCTCTCTGTGTGACTCATGAATAAATAAATAAATAAATAAATAAATAAATCTTAAAAAAAGAAAAGGAAAAGAAAAATCTATTTAAAAAAAGAAAAGAAAAATCTATTTTAAAAAAAGGAAAAGAAAAATCTATTTTCCAGTTTTCCTTCTCCCAAAAAAACTCTAGAAGATACCTTTATTGGGCACGGAGTTTAAATTTTATACTCAGAATTTGCACAGAGCACAGCAGCAGCAAATAATAACATCCATATTATTCTTTAATGTCGATTGAAGCTAGTTATTTCAGAAGCTAAAATTGTACTACTCTTACATCTAATTACTGTGCCTCAATTTCCTCATCTATAAGATGGGAATAATAATAATGCTTACTTCACAGGGTTATTATAGATAGTTAAAGCATTAATACAACCCTTTGCAAACTTTAAATAAAATAATAGATTTTGGCAATGACCATCAATTATTTCTAACTCCACAAAAAGAGAGATAATAAGGTATTATGTACCTCCAGATGAAAATTCACAGCACCACCTTTGAAATATTCCTACAAAAATATAAAACCTAAATTAAATCAACCAGTTAGATTGAAAATACTAGTTAAGAGGAAATACAGGGATGGGAAAATGTGTTACACCCAATTATAGGAATGTAATCAGGAAAATTCAGAATGGAAAAACTGTACAGAACAAATGACTGTTTCTTCAACAAATAAATTTCAAAGAAAAAAACAAGGAGGGAGGTGAGAACCTATCAATTAAAAGAGATAACACACGTCAACTAAATGCAATATCTCAACCTAAAAGAATCTCTTTGAGATACATAATAAAATATTTACAAATGAAACAGTAATGAGTGGGGTTTACTTCGAAACCATCCCATTGGGGAGGGTAGGTGCTGGGGAAGAGTGAGCCTTGAGGTGGGGGTTGGGGGAGTAAAAGATGCCAGAAGAACAGCCCTGAGTTGATAACTGCTAAAGCTGGGATATAATTGCACAGGCATTCAAAAGGCTAGTATTTCTCCTTTTATGTACAGTTGAGTTTCCATAAGTTTTTTTCTAAGAATTATTACATACAAACCCTCAAGAGAGTTTCTGGCACATAAAAAATATTCAATAAAAAGTTTATTATCATTATTAACTTTAGAGTACTTCTGACTATATATTTAGGTGAAAAGACTCAAGTCATTTTCTCAATTTTTCTATCTCATAAAAGTGTCATAACAAATATATAACACTTAACTGTTTTTTCAGTAATGTAACCAGTGGTCTATTTATGTTCTCTCTTTATTATCTTGTTTTTTTTAATTTTTAATTTTTTTTATTTTCTAGTCTAGTCAAAAATCCTATTGTTGATCAAGAACTAATGGAAGACAAAACCAGCAGGTTTACCTGCAAAGGAAAACCAATTTACCATTTCATGGGGACCAGTACCTTCACTCAGTACACTGTAGTGTCAGATATAAATCTTGCCAAAATCGATGATGATGTAAATTTAGAGAGAGCTTGTCTGTTTGGATGTGGATTTTCAACTGGCTATGGAGCTGCAATCAACACTGCCAAGGTAAAAGTGGTTCATCACCAGGTTGCATAAAATAGAATTTACTAGGAGATGGAGTAATAAAGCAGCTAGCTATTCTTCAAGCCTTAGCTCTGTCATTTATTACTTCTATGACTTTAGGCAAGTTATTTAACCCCTCTATTCCTACTCTCTGCAATAACATCTAGTATAAATAGGTATGGGGATAATCAAATCATATTACATATGTAAGGCACCTAACTCAGCAGCTGGCATACAGTCAGCACTCAGTTCATGTTAATTTCTTTTCCTATACTAGTATGTTAGATCACAGACTATCCCTGCCTTAAATATAGCGTGCTTAAATATGTCACCTAAATATGAATGTTCACCATGGGAGAGCAGACCTAGTCAAGAGGCAACAGAAACTACAGAAACTCCCACCCATCTCCATTTAGTCACCTCTGCTTTCTTCCTGATCCTGTAGATTTCTCTCCCTCAAACTGGTAATTCACCTCTGGTTCTTATCCTGTCCTTTTGTGGCTCCAAAGGCGAATCTCAGGTGGCAGCCCTGATGGTGGCAAGATGCATCCTTGGAATCTCATGTTAGAATTTAGAAACTTTCACAAAACTGTTTAATGAGAGACTGGACAGGTGTCAGTATCACTTGGATGCCTCAAACAACCGCCTTGATGTCAGTCTTCGATCCTTGAGTTCAAACTGCAAAATGCATCCAGAGTGCTCTTTCTAAACAGAAACAAAACAACAAATGTTGTTTCTAAACAACAAATGTGAAGATTTCATTGCCCTTTCATTACTCCACTTTTCCATCAGTGGGGTAGTGATTCTCCCTAATTCTACCTTCACAGGGTCACCATTCCCCCAAGCCTGACCCTCAGTTTCTGGGCTCCAATCACTGTGGCCCCTGGGCTTTCCATACATGGCTCCCATCAACACTGCCTGGAAAGCTCCCCGCCCCCTACACATACACACACCCCTCTTCTGGCTGTCTCCATTTTTTTGTCATTTCCTACCAGAAACCCTCCAAACTGTCAGGCGTGTACTGGGTGTCCCTCTCAGTTTCCCCTAAAGTGTCTGTGCTTATTGTCCCTGTCTCTCTTCTTATCACACTCTGGAGAAATTTTCCATTTATTTCTCCTTCTTATTAGACTATTTGCTCCTTGAGGGCAAGAACTCTCTCTTGTTCATTGTGGTATCTCCAGAGCCTAGCCCTGTGCCTGGCACACAGTAGGAACTGGATAATTTTTCAATGAATGAATGAAAAAAAGCCAGGTTCATATGCAATCCTTAAAACATCTTGATAAGGCTTGATCCTCAGCTTTGCAATCTAAATACTCCTCTTTATCAGGTTACCTGCAGTTGTTCAAGTGTCAAGGAAATAAACTCAACCTAATCAAAATTAAAAACTGATCTAATAGCCATAATATCAAGATAAGACTTTTCATTGAGAATCAGTCAAGCAGACAGAAATGTTGTTTTTGGCTATCAGTATATTAAAAATTAAAAACAGTATAGTCAATCAGAAAAAGACAATTTCATATGGTTTCACTCATATGTAGAATATAAGAAACAGTGCATGGGAAGGGAGGGAAACTGAATGGGAAGAAATCAGAGAGGGAGACAAACCATTAGAGACTCTTAACTATAGAAAACAAACTGAGGGTTGCTGGAGGGGAGGAGGGTACAGGGATGGGGTAATTGGGTGATGGGACATTAAGGAGGCCACATGATATGATGAGCACTGGGTGTTATATGTAACTGATTAATTACTGATAACTACATCTGATGTACTATACTACATAATAATGTACTATATCTTGGATAACTGAATTTAAATTCTTTAAAAAAGGAAAATATAAAATAAAATAAAATTTTGTTCTGATAACAGTAAAGGGAAGAGGAAAACAAGTGGATTATTTTCACCTAGGTTTCTTTTTGTTTTTGTTTTGTTTTGTTTTGGTTTTTGAGCTTATAATTCTAATGGCATTCAAATGATTCTCCAAATTTAGCCAGTGACTCATCCATTTTAATCTTGGCAGACTTCCCTCATTGGCTGTATCATTTAGCTTTATGACAAGCAGTCTTTTTTTTTTTTTAGGCAGTCTTTTATTTATATGTTCCTGCCTCTACTTCACTCTCTTCCTTTAAAAAAAAAAAAAAAAAAGTGAGACCACTTCCATTTAAAGTTAATTTATAATTTTGCTGCCTGCAGGTCACCCCTGGCTCTACTTGTGCTGTCTTTGGCCTAGGAGGCGTTGGGCTTTCCACTATAATGGGTTGTAAAGTAGCAGGAGCTTCCAGAATCATCGCTATTGACATCAACAATGAGAAGTTTACAAAGGCCAAAGCCCTTGGAATCACTGAATGCCTCAATCCTAGAGACTTCAATAAACCCATCCAGGAAGTCATCATTGAAATGACCAATGGAGGTGTGGATTTTGCCTTTGACTGTGCAGGTGGACCTGAAGCCATGGTACATATAGTTTTTATAATAGTATATAATAAATTGCATGTATTAATATTATTAAACTATTTAATAATATAAATATTATTAAATTGGTAGTATGTATATCAATAAGGTTATTTTGAATTTAACATTAGTATATTTATGTATATGTAAATTATATATTTATATAAATATTATTTATTAATAATATCAGATTATGTATATTATTAATATTTGATTAATAAATGTTAATACTTACTTGGATTATTAATATTTCTGTATATTCTTCCACATGAAGTTTAGCAAAAAGAGAAAACTTAGAAATAAACATTTTAAAAGAATTGTGCTTATGAGAAATGATAGAGAAAAAAAACAGAAAAGGCAGAGTTAGAGGAGGGAAGAAGACAGGGTGACACGTGTCACCCCTAACAGCTGGAGGCATTCCATTCCAACCTAAAAGCAGAGTGGTGAGAGGTCAGCAATCTACAAACAATCCAATTCCATTCGTCAGATCTTAATAAAAGGGATGCCAAATTAGGTCCACATCATAAATCTGAAATTTTCAATATATTCAATATATTAAAAACATACATACACACACACATACTTCAAGATTAAAATGTAGACCTTTTAAAAAATAAAAAAATAAAAATAAAATAAAATAAAATAAAATGTAGACCTTTTGTCCTAAGCACTACAATTCTGTATCATTCAGATTTCTTCTCTCAGGACAAGCTACATAATTTGAAGGCCTTTCCAGGCACAGAGCCCTGAACAACTACACTGGCTGCAGGCCCATGAAACCAGCCTTGTTTATTCTACTCTCAAAAGTGGGGTAAAGAACCAATCACACAGACTACACATGGAAAAGTTAGCTTGTCAGACTGCCTAACCTCACTTTCCAGCGGATGGTCACTTGATGCCTATTTGCTCAAAGAGGCTAAATCGAGTTTTGTTTTGTTTTATGAGATGACTAACAATTTATCAACTGATTATCTGCCATGGATTCTTCCTATTTCATGAAGGAGATCTGTGGAGGAGCTGTGGTGTTATGCCCTTTTATTTACAACTTCATTCAACATGGCTCTCAAAACCCTCCTCTAGGGAGGTTATAAAAAATAGAATTCTGTACTTCAACATCCCAGTAGCAGGCTTTGTACAGTTCTTCCCCTTGATTTTTACCCAACTGATGCATTCTCCAGAAGAGAATGGAGATGGGGAGGAGCTGCTGAAAGCATGAGGCTCCCTTCCTGGGTCTCCCCTCTCAGAATGGTTTCATTGGAATAATGTAACTGTTTAAAGGAGGATCTAGCAGGTAATAAGCACTCCATAAATGTTAGCTATTACCGAAAACTCATGCATTAAGGGCTTCTTATCCTATACTGGTCCTTTGTGTTCAATGCTTCAGATCCTGCTTCTTAAATTATTGTTGGCATCTGCAACTTACAATGTGCCACATCCATTCCTCCACTTTCCACAGCTCAAATTTTTTTCAAACATTGAAATTCAACCTATTGATATTATTTTTCCAGTATGGAGATTCTCAACACTGGCTACATTTTAGAAATGCCTGGGGAGTTGTTACTATCATTGTTTGGTACCAATGAATGGGCCATATCCCAGGATATTCTCATGAGTCTAGGGCCCAGGTACAATATTTTTTACAAGTTACTCCAGTTGAGAACTACTTAATCTAAATCTTGGCAGGTTCTATTATTATTTAAATTATGGAATAGACTTACAACAGAGAATCCAAATAAGAATAGATGGGTTTAGTTATCACAAAAAGATCAGCTATCTACCCATCCACCATGTTTCCATAACTAAGGAAATCTAAATTTCTTGGTTGTAGAGCAGAGTCCAGTAATACCTGTGAATGAACTTGAATTCAATGACCACTAATGCTCTTAAGCAGCCTAAAGGAGGCGCCTGAGGGGCTCAGTCAGTTAAACATCTGCCTTCAGCTCACGTGGTGATCCCAGGGTCGTGGAATCGAGTCCTATATCAGGCTCCTAGGATCAAGCCCCATATCAGGCACCTTGCTAAGCAGGGAGTTTGCTTCTCCCTCTCCCTCTGCCTCTTGCCCTGCTTGTGCTCTCTCTCTCTCTCTCTTTCCTTGCCAAATAAATAAATAAAATCTTTACAAAGTAAAGCAGCCTGAAGAACCCACAGAACAATCATAAAGTTACATTAACTGGCAATATTATAAAGTTTTGAGAAGCAAAAGTAATTCTCATCAAAAATTATCAGAAGCTTCTAAATAAAACCCTTTACTTGCATATGATACCCATTTTTAACTAAGTTATCATCAGGGAGATGAATCCCTTGCTTGAAGCTAAGCTCCAGAAATGTAGAACAGGCTAACAGGGGGCACCTGAGTGGCTTAGTAAACTAGGCATTGGACTCTTGATCTTGGCTTGGGTTATTATCTTGGGATCATGGGATTGAGCCCCACACTGGACTCTGCACTCAGTAGGCAGTCTCCTCAGGATTCTTACTCCCTCTCCCTCCAACCATTCCCCTCTCCCATTCTCTCTCTCTCTCTCTCTCTCTCTCAAATAGATGGATAAATCTTCTTTAAAAAAAGGGCCAACAGGAAAGATATTTTAAAATTAAAATAGAAAATAGGAGTTAATATAAATAGCTACCTTCAGGTAATAAGTCTATGAATTTTCTCCTCTCCATGGATCTCTCTATACAGCATAAACAAAAATATTTCTGCCATATAAAAAGTGCATACAGTAAAGCAGTTGCTATTTAGAAATGTTATGAAGTCAGGCAGCCCAGGTGGCTCAGTGGTTTAATGCTGCCTTCAGCCCAAGGGCCTGATCCTGGAGACCTGGGATCGAGTCCCACATCAGGCTCCCTGCATGGAGCCTGCTTCTCTCTCTGCCTCTCTCTCTCTTTCCCTGTGTCTCTCATGAATAAATAAATAAAATCTTTAAAAAAAATAAAGAAATGTTATGAAGTCTCAAAACAATAAACATTTATTCAAATAAAATTTTCATAATACATTCTAAAAGTTCTAGGTCACTTCATCTTCCAATACTAGTAAGACAGACAAAGAGAAGGGGGAGAATTTACTTCAAATTGCTTCTTTTATACAGTGATCAATGATGAAAAAAAGCTATACTTCCTATTGAGACTTTTGTAAAAATAAAAATTGCCCAACAAGTCAGAATTAAATTGAGCACTGACTATGACAAAGGATATAAAACAAAGTTTATGCTTTTCTTCTTTAAGATTAGTCTCAAAAATTAAAATGTTCATCTATTTACCATACAGCTTCTTGTGGAATGGTCATCCACAGTTTATGTCTTTCTCAAATTTCTTAAAATTTTCAACCCTTGGCATTTTTGTATTAACCTCAAACTTGCAGTAGGTTAACATAACATTTTTTCTCTTGTGGAAAGATCAAGGCAACTCCCCTGGGCCACTGTCTTCCATGTAATGACTCAGCTAGTTCTTTTTTTTTTTTTAATGAGAGAGAGAGAGAGGCAGAGTGAGAAGCAGGCTCCCTATAAGGAGTCCGATGTGGGACTCGATCCCAGGACCCCAGGATCATGCCCTGAGCTGAAGGCAGACCTCAACCACTGAGCCACCCAGGCGTCCCTCATTTTTGACCTCACAATGTCAACATGAGGTCATCTGGATTGTTATAGCAGGAGAATGGACAGCTGGCAGGATGTATACCGGGTTTTCTGTTTTGTCTATGAAATAACACACATCACTTCTGCCGATAATCTATTGCCCAGAACTAGTTATATAACTCTACTTCTGAGAGATAAATAATGTAGGAAAACTGATAAAATGTTTTATGAGCAGCATCTAGTGTCAGATTCTGTTTAACTGTCTTGCTCTGTTTTAAATAACATTTTTTATTTATCTTATATTGAGATATACTAAGTTTACAATGTGTACCTCATTCCCTAGGTTCTAGTAGATACCCATCCTCTCTTCATGACTTCAAGGATTGTGTTTTTATGCCTCTGAAATTGCAAATGTTTTAGTACATACCCACAGCAGATCATCAAAAACTTGATTAGAATTTATAATATATATCTTCTAGAATTCTTTTCTAACTTCACATATTTTTTTCTTTCTTGATTTGCAATGATACACATTCCAGATTCAGCATAACTATGGTATTAAACAGAAGAAAATAATGGGTTCTGTTTCTTTTCAATATCTTTTTTTTTTTCAATATCTTTTTTTGATGAAGTTCAAACTTTTAATGAATCTTCTACCTGAAACTGTACAGTGGAGCTTCAAGTATCATCAACAATGCCATAACCTCATTAGCTTGACTAATCTTATCTTATATGCAGAGTTGTATAAATTTTCCCTAAAGTATTGTACATACCTACAGAGTTCATGTTCTACTTTTTCTACTTATTCAACTAATCCTTTTTGTTTTACCTTCTAGAGAGCAGCCCTGGACTGCACAACAGTAGGTTGGGGATCATGTACTTTGATTGGAGTAAACTCTGAAATGTCAAGATTGACTATATCTCCAGTAGAGCTAATAATGGGCCGTACCATAAATGGAACATGCTTTGGTGGTCAGTTTTTTTCTCTTTTAATTTACTCCATAGTAGTATGCAAATTCTTCCAATGAAGATTATTGAATGAAAAGGGGAAAAAATGTTGTTTAAATACTGAGTGCCTAATAACATATCTAGAGACTGCATAAAAGTTATTCTAGGAATTATTTGAAAGTAAACAGTTTTTTTTACTTAAATTTGCCAACATATAGTATAACACCCAGTGCTCATCCCATCAAGTGCCCTCCTCAGTGCCCAGTCACCCAGTTACCCCATCCCCCTTATTCACCTCCCCTTCCACAACCCTTTGTTTGTTTCTCAGAGTTAGGAGTCTCTCATGGTTTGTCTCCCTCTCCAATTTTTCCCTGAAAGTAAACAGTTTGTATAGATGGATAACTACAATTTGCAAACTGAAATGAAATTTGCATTAAAATGAACCAACACAGAGGAACAAAAGGTAAACTTTAATCAAACTGATAATTCCTTATCTAGAAGTAGGAACTAATTTTAACATTTCTTATTAAGAAAAACTTTTAAATAAATTAAACTGTAGAAAATTAAAGATGGGAGGGATAATCCATTTGAAAGCAACTCAAATCTGACCTAGTAATTTAATTCACTCAACAAACTGATTAAACTATCTCCTGTCAAATACCGTGTCTTTACTTGGCTTCTTGGCCAAATTGCAGGTTGGAAAAGCGATTCTATCCCAAAGCTGGTTACTGACTACAAGAATAAGAAATTTGATCTGGATCTATTGGTGACTCACACTCTGCCTTTTGACAAAATCAATGAGGCATTTGACATAATGAACCAAGGAAAAAGGTAAATTAACAAGGAGGTTTGAAAAACCTTTATGATGACCTTATTTGTTAAAAACTAACCAGTTTGTCTTTTCTCACATTTTCCACATCATCACACATACTAGATGTGCTTTAAAGATTAAATGGTGACCTCTGGAAAAAAGAAAAGCTTTCTACTCAATTTCCATAATGTACACTGCCATACACTATTCCAACAGAGAGTGGTGATATAAACTGACACATATTTTCCCTTTCACAAACAACTGTTAATTCAGTTGGGGCTGTTCCCTAGAAAGAAAGGTTTCTACGGTATAATGTCAGGTCATTCTGGTGCAATATAGCCCTAGGTCTCCCATCATTAAATTCTGCAATTAACAAAGTGCCCATTCCAGTCCCTTCAAGGTCAGAACCAAGTGAAAACCACTGATATGTGAGCAGTGAATGACTCATTTAAAGAAACAAAGGATACCTCAACTCTTACTCTCTTGCTTTGTCCGGAGTCTACAATAAGATACAATCTGATCCATGGTTTTAACTATATTGTGCTCCCTTGGTGCAGATCATGAGAACTAACTTATAGAAATGGCCCAACTGGAGTTCTGTAGCAACTGAGGAGCAGGAGAGACTAGGATCAATGATTTTGGTTAAAATGATTAAGCACAGCTTTCAATAGAAGCAAAGAGCAAAACACCAGGAATAGTTTCATAGAGGAGATGTAAAAAAAAAAAAAAAGGAACAAAACAAGAAGATATCACAAAATGGGAGTTTCACAAAATGAAACTAAAGTTACATGACATGAGTTTGAAGCAGAAAATAAATGTTGCAAAAGAAGAAAACAGGTCTATGATGTGAGGACCCTGGCTACTTCCTAGGAAAGTATTTCCTGAGAAATTATTTATACTGACATGAACTCTCTATTTTGCAAACCCATTAACTGCAATGTATCAAGAAGAAGCTCGATAGAAAGAAAAAGAAAGATTATTTAAGCTACACAAATTAACTTAGTGTATAAACCCTGCAATATTTTGCATAATCTCAATATTCTCATAAGGAGTATTCCTTATGTTGGGAGTTAGGTTGGAATATGGGGCATTAGACCCCAAAACTCATATCTCATGCACCACCACCCTTTTCCCCCTTGATTTCTGTGTCATGGAATACACCCACAAGGAATGCTAAGTGGCAGCCAAATGGAAAATGGTGAATTACTTTATTAATAGCTGGGCAAGTCTCCCATGCTTTTAAAGTAGGCCTGATAAATCAGTGAGAGAATGGAAGGCTGAGGGCTAGATACTTGAGTAAGGCCTCCTACTTCCCCTCTGGCTCACTGAGAAAACCACATTACTGCCCACACTGATGGAAAGGTGACAATGCAGAAAGCAGAGGATGGGACTTAGCATATGGGTATAGGAAGCACAACTGAGGATAGGCCCTCCTGCCATACCAACTGCATAGAAGCAAGGAAGTGGAGGGAATACAACACTCAGTTGGCCTCTTAAGGTGCAGTGACCCTGACTCATGGCAAGGAAAGGACATAGAGGTTCTCCCTCCACAGGTAGAAAGATGTAGTTCCCGTCCCTGGGTGAAGAAAACATATATGCATGGCAACCTGCTAATGCCAGGGATTCCATAGCTCTAGCAGTAAGGTGGAACATAAGGAAGTCTCTGTCCTTGAGGCTTACCTCGTTCTTTGCTTCTACATGTTGAAGGAATTATCAAGGAGTAAGAATATTTAGATTCTCAGAAAGCATCATCCCAATACACCAAGCAGTGACTATTCCAAGACAAAAACCTCACTACAATCCTAGCATGTTCTACTTTATAGCACCATTGGGCAGCACAGACCTCACCCAGGGTCACATGAAGGTCCCCAAGTTTTCCCAGCTTATTAGCACCATATATGAAGTATTATTAATTCTATGAATGGAAGAAGATGCCAAGATAAAAGAAATTAGACATAATTTGTTAATTTCTTTTTTTTATAGATGTCTATAAAGAAAAATTAAACCAAATGTCGAAATAAAAGTACAAAAATTACTTGTGGGTCTTGGTTAAATTTACCACAAAAATTATGCTGATTGTTGTCTTATTATTAACAGCCTTCGGATAGTCCTGACCTTTTGAAGACACCAGGAATAAATTGGAATACTATCTGACTGAATCTGAACCTGTCTGGGTTAATTTACAACCTTTAATAATGAACCACGGATTGCCATGAATTTAAACAACTATTTAAAGTTAACATCTCAACATCAAATAGTTATAAACATTACAGCATTTGTATCCATAAAATATATTAATATTTCCTGTTTAGTAATTATGATAACTGGTGTGTTTATGAATAGAATTATATGATGAGAATTGTTCAAAACTAGTTCTGGAGAGGTGGGAGCGGGGAATGACGGGTAAGAAGTAAAGCTTGTTGGCTATATGTTTATAATTTTTTAGGTTGGGTGATAAATATTCAGGGTTTCATTACACTGTTCTCTCTACTTTTGCTTATGCTTAAAATTCTCCATAATAAAATTTGATTTTTACTAGAATGACTACTATATATGTGTACATAAGATACAAGTATCTTTAAAATGTCATATATATATATATAATGCTGTTACATAATTTGGGGGTTTCAATAAGCTACAAGCTGATCTTTAATAAGCTGCTAAATAATTTCCTTCTTGACATCAGGTATTTACTTTTCTCTTAGCCCTGCTTTACCACTATGAACTATAATCACAAGTAATGGGATATCAAAAGCTATATAAATGGGTAGAGATAAATAAAAAATGAAGATTTTTTTTAAGATTTTATTTATTTATTCATGAGAGAGGCAGAGACCTAGACAGAGGGAAAAGTAGGCTCCTCACAGGGAACCTGATATGGGACTCAATCCCTGCACCTGAGATTACCACCTGAGCAGAAAGCAGATGCTCAACTGCTGAGCCACCCAGACATCCCAAAAATGAAGATCTTTTAAGGAGAGGGTAATTTGGAACAGCTATCAGCTCACCATAATTCCTGAAACCCACTCGTTTTATTAAATGTTTACCACATGTTGAACTGAGAGAAGATAAACTTCCCGGAAGCGTTGGCAGAGAAGGGTGATAATATTTCAAAGTAGAAACTTACATTCGGGGTTACTGCAGACTCTCTTTGGTTAGAAATGGAAGGCAGTTAATCTGTCTGTAAATGCTTGCTTGGTTACCATTGCGGGGAGTAGGATATACCCAACAGGTGGCTGTCCTTTCCCATACTATTCCCTGTATCAGGTGTGTTCTATCTCCTCCTCATCCCCTGGACTCCTCTCCTCAATCTTTCCCCAGCTTCACGAACTTCCCACCTCCTTTTCAGCTGTTGGCAGCCCTGGAACTGTTTGCCTTCCCAGATTTCCTTTGGCTCTTACTGTCTTTATGGAAATCTTAACACATGCTGCTTCCATTGTTAGTTTTGCAAGAGTCTGTTTGTAAACTTCTTGAAGGAAGAACAGTCTTTGAATGCATCCCTCTGTTAAGTAGGCTCAATAAATATGTGGTGCATGGAACACCTGGGTGGCTCAGCTGTTGAGCACCTGCCCTCAGCCCAGGGTGTGATCTTGGAGTCCCAGGATTGAGTCCCACATTGGGCTCCCTGCGTAGAGCCTGCTTCTCCCTCTGCCTATGTCTGTGTGTCTCTCATGAATAAGTAAATAAGATCTTTAAAATAAAAAAAAAAAAAAGAAAGAAAGAAGTGGTGCTTGACCAAGTTCATCCTCATGAGTATCCAGTTTGTATTAGCCCTTCTGAATGATATTTTTCCAAAACATTTTCTACAGGCCTCTTTTTTTCCTAAAAAGAGATTCACAAACCTCATCCTAATAACTCAGAATGGTCATTATGAGAATAAATTTTTATGTAAAATTGTGATACAGTATCTCCCCTCCCTCTCCCTCTCTCTTTCCTTCTACTTCTGCGATCACTCCTGCAGTCAATGGCCCCTGCGTCTACATGTCTTCTAATTTCCTAATTCCGGTTCTGTGATTTGGAAAACAAACAAAAATTTCATTATTTTTCACAAGGCTGTTAAAATTACTTATAGAATCACTGAAAACCCAGAGTGATGTGTATGAGGTTTAAAGCTTAACCTTGATCATTCCCTTGGCAGCAAAGGCCTTTTTTTCTTATCCATGCACCTAGCTGAAACTTCTGGTAAATGTAATCACAGTATAATTCTCCAAAACATACACCTAATTCCGAAGTCACCCAAGCATTTCTTTCTTAAAATGATAAATGAATGCTGAATCTATAGGATACTCCAGGAACTAAAATCATGTACCACTAACCATTTGGCAATGTGCAGAAAAGTTCTGTTGTGCCCAAGATTGCAAATCCGAGAAACCACCAAGGAGCGGCCACCGATGCAAGCACACGAGGGTTTATTTACAAGCTCGAGCTTGGGTCCAAGTGTACCCGACACAGCGGAGCAGGGACTTGGACCCTGAGATGGGATTTAGCTTAGTTTTAAGGGCTGCTCTAGGGGACCTTCAGAAGGGGTGGAGGAATTCCTCAAGTTCTGTTTACATTTTGATATGGGGCCTTCAAGGGCATTAAGCTCTGTTCTTATTCTAATATGGGGCTTCCTGCCACTGGCTTGGGCTCTGTTCTCATTCTATTAGGGGCTTCCTGCCCTTGGCTTGGGCTCTGTTTTTATTCTAATATGGGGCTTTCTAGGGCATTAAACTGTAAACTGTTTTTTTTTTTTTTCTGTAACTGCAGTAAGGTAAAGTTCAGCTCTTATTCACAGGGGCCTGGGATGGCTGTACTTGTGCTAACGCTGAACTTAAAGTGGAATGGCCTTAATTTTCTCGGCCTGCACAGTTCCATTTAAAAATTGCACTTTATTTTTTTCAAGATTTATTTATTTATTGGACAGACAGAGACAAAGTATGGCAGGGAGGGGGCAGAGGAAGAGGGAGACAAGACTCCCCACTGAGTGGAGAGCCTGACGTGGGGCTCAATCCCGGGACCCTAAAAATCATGCCCTGAGATGAAATCAAGAGTCAGACACTTAACTGACTGAGCCACCCAGGAATCCCTAAAAATTGCACTTTAAAGACATAAAAATAAATCTGCAAGCTACTGACAGTTATCTATTTCTCCTAAGGGCTCTCAAATTTGCTCTTCAATTTTAAGTGTTACTTTTCAAAATACTAGGGACAACACACAAATCAGTATTTCTAGGATTCCAAGTTACTGAAACAAAACTGGAGTGGAATTTGACCCCTCCAGGGATGGCTGGATGGTTCAGCCATTGAGCGTCTGCTTTAGGCTCAGGGTGCCATCCTAGGATCCTGGGATGAGTCCTGCATCAGGTTCCCCGCGAGGAGCCTGCTTTTCCTTCTGCCTAGGTCTCTGTCTCTCTCTCTATGTGTCTCTCATGAATAAATAAATAAATAAATAATTTTTTTAAAAAACGAATTTGACCCCTCCAAAGGGAAGAAAAATTAATTTTAAAGGTTTTGATTCTCTAACATAGTAAAATATTCAGGTCTATTTTTTTTTCATGCTTTTTCAGTCTGAAATTATTACAAAACTTTAAGAATGTCAGTTAATAGGGTGAATAATACTTAAATGTAGAAGGCAACACAATCACAGTATATTTTTCTGGCAAGAAAAAAATGCAGTTTTAAAGTTTAATCACTCTTCGAGCATCCTAGCTGGTCATTGTTTTCTATATGCTACTACCGCGCCCTCTGGTGTTTGTTTAAAACATTCTTTTTCCCATCTACTAGACCCTATTTTCTTGAAAAACGATTCAGGGAGAGAATAACAACTTTCACATATATCATAGTTGACATTTTAGAAACTACTTTCATGTGCATTATTCCACGTGATTCTCCAGAATTTTCACTGGCCCATAAATTCTTGAGGGCAAGGCCATGTTTCACATTCTTTGAGTGCCTTGCTGATAGCAGGGCCTCCAAGCAATGTGCTCTATGAGGAGCAGGGCAAAGTTTATTAATTTCATCGAATAAATCCTGTGTTACAGGGCAAAGAAACACTACTTTTCTCACTTGCTTATGAGAGGTTCACAGAAACTTCAAACTGAACATATCTTAAGAATGGATGGTAACATGTAGGAGAATGACCCTAGTAGGAGATAGTTGCTGAAAAATTTGGGGGTAAATTTCATGAGATTTGCAACTTCCTTTCAAATGGATCATCAAAAAAATGTGTAGTGTGTGTGTGTGTGTGTGTGAGAGAGAGAGAGAGCAAGAGAAAGTAAATGTGACAAAAAATATTAATTGGCATACCTAAGTGAAAAACATAGAGGTATCCATTGTCCTGTTTTTCAAATACGAAAATTGCAAAATTTTTCAAAATAAAAACTTAGGTCAAGGAAAGGGGATATTTTCCAATTCCAAATTAAGTAAATAAATCACTTTTAAAAATATGCCTAACGGGTGATCAGTCAACCCTGGATTAAACCCCTCATAGGTCAATTTTTTCCTTATATGGTTAAAACTAAGGTCTGCCTTCCTAGTTTTGCTCTCCAGAGCATCAGAAAGTTTAGTCCCTCTGGTAGCTGAAGACAGCTAGAATAATCCGGTCTCCTATAACACCATGTCCTCTTTATTCCTAATTAAATACCTCTAAGTATACTTAGAGTCAATATTCCACATGCAAGTGAAGTGTGAATAAAAGACTAAATGTAGACCATATTTACTCTTTAGTCAGCCTGCCCCATCACTGACAAATATTGAGCTGTATAAAATTCTTAAACATTTCCTTTCTGGAATGCTCTTATTCTATCACTTTAACCCAAAGATAGACCATTTGTCTTCTCTGAAGTTTCAAGGTCTTTTTAGAAGGAAATTATGAGCATAAGTAGGCATTTTAAAATATAGAAGAAAAACAATATCCTCTTAATTTTATTGCTATTAAAGGACATTTTTTATCCTTTCTACCAATAAAACTTGTTTTATAGGTCTACCTACAATGTAGCTAATAAAATTTCAGAACCTGACCTTAAAAATAAAAACGTTTATAATTAACCAAAGGAGTCTAAGAAAGAGATGAAAGAGATATCCCTTAGTGCAGATAGGTAAAAAATAAAATAAAATTCTGCATCATAAGCTACCTTTAAAAACCTGGTTTGATAAGGTATTAAAAAGATTTCCAAAAGAGACAAACCAAAAACCCAACTCTCAACTATAGAGAACAAACAGATGGGAAACAAACCGGAGGGAAGGTGGGTGGGGGAAATGGGTGAAATAAGTGATGGGAATTAAGAGTACACTTACCTTGATGAGCAATGAGTAATATAAGCAACTGTTGAATTACTATATTGTATACTTGAAACTCATATGACACTGCATGTTAACTATACAGAAATTAAAATTTTTTTAAAGTTTATTTTCTCAGGATCCCTGGGTGGCTCAGCGGTTTGGCGCCTGCCTTTGGCCCAGGGCATGATCCTGAAGTCCTGGGATTGAGTCCCCAGCATGGAGCTTGCTTCTCCCTCTGCCTGTGCCTCTCTCTCTCTCTCTCTCTCTCTCTCTGTGTGTGTGTGTCTCATGAATAAATAAATAAAATATTTTTAAAAAATAAGAAAAACAATTTTTTAAAAATACAGTTTATTTTCTCTGGTTAATATTTGCCCATGGTTAAATCTGTGTCACTGGTAATCTAAATGCCTATCTATTATACTACTCTATATACTTTTCTATGTTTGAACTATTTCAATATTTATTTCAAAATAAGAGAAAATAAAATAGTCCTAGCTACAAAAAAAGTTTATTTTCTCTGAAAAAATATTTTTTTTAAAGATTTTATTTATTTATTCATGAGAGACACACAGAGAGAGGCAGAGACACAGGAAGAGGGAGAAGCAGGCTCCATGAAGGGAGCCAGATGTGGGACTCAATCCTGGGTCTCCAGGATCATGCCCTGGGCTGAAGGCGGCGCTAAACCGCTGAGCCATCCCGGCTGCCCCTGAAAAAAGATTTTTTAAAGGTTTCCAAAAATATTTGTTGGTTCTTCTCAGTAATATGAAAACATGTGTGAATATTCACAACTATTACTAGAACGTCTTCTGTTTTTTTCTAAAAGAAATCCATTCTCAGTTAATTTAGTGCTATTTGAACCAAAATGTCTTGTAAAACTCTAAAGACTTTAAAAAGTGTTGCCTTATTCCATGAAAATAACCTCCAAGAGGAATCTGCAATTCTGCTCATAATAGCCAAGATTTTTACCTGGTAATAATATTGTAACTGATACCTGTGTATTTCTAAGCAGTCTTTAAATGTTTCTGCCAAATTAAAAGAGAATCCTTAGCACTTTCCTTTCCCTCCACAGGTACAATGTGGAATTATTAATTATTTCAAAATAGGCGGCGCCCACGGGTGCCGGGAGGAGCCGCTAGTGTCCTGGAACCGAGCGGTGTGGGGGCGCGTGCGGGGCCGAGGCCGCGGCCTAGGGCAGGTGCGTGCAGGTGTCCATGGCCCCGGGCGGCCGGCCGCCTGGCGAAGGACCTCTGTGCGCGGGAGTTCGAGGCTCTGCGGTGCTGCTTCGCCGCCGCGTGGCCAAGACGACCCTGAGGGGAGGCCTTTAGGATGGACGAGCCAGCACTGCACTTGTTTGCTGCCCCCAGGCAGCAGAGCCGGGCGCCTGGTGCTGACCGCCGCCAAGGGCAAAAGTCCAAAACGTCTGACACTTTTAGAGCTAGAAGGACTGCAGGCGCGTCGGGGAAGGGGTGGGCGAGCGGGCGTGGGTTTTTCTGCCTCGTGTGTGAGGCTTTGGGTTAGAGTAAGATGCTGAAGCGATAATAAAGACCACGGCAGACCACAAAAAAAAAAAAAAAAAAAAAAAATTTTCAAAATAATGTAGGAACTAAAAGTGTATGTCTTTGCTATATTTCCTTTTTTAATCTGATAGTCTGAATCCATGTTTCATTTATATTAATAAATCCATGGATGATGATACAAGTATATAATAAGGAAAAAATTCTACATTTGGAATAAGGATAGATCCCAGTGAGAACAAATTTCTGCCCCCTTGCATGATGAAGGGAATCCAATGTAAACAATCTGTGACAGAATGGCTTAGATATTATATCATATTGGGGATCCAGGGTTGTTAGACCTTGCTATCAATCTGAGCACTCAGAAGTGGCAGAGCCAGAACACCCTTGATAAGGAATGTTTATGCTGTTGAACCTATGCTCATGCCTATGGGCACTACACGTATAAGCCCACTAAGCAAACACTTGGGGGATTTGCTAAACCATATCCCCAGGCTGGGTCACCTTCTTCACCTGGTAATTAACAATCTCTTCCAAAATCAGACCTTTTGGTGAGATTCACATGGAACACAAATTTTCTCACATACCATGCTCATGTAGTATAAAAGTTCCAGCCACCTATCTCTTCATCAGATTTTCTTATTACCAATCTTATAACCTCATTCCTTCAAGTCCCTGACTATCTGACCAAATCACTAATTACTGCCTAATAATCAATGTAGATTCTTTTCTCAGGCCATTTCATTCTTGTCAAAGAAGACTCAAAGAGATATACATAGGGGCACCCAAGTGGTTCAGTCAGTTAAGCATCTGCCTTCAGCTTACGTCATTCCAGGGTCCTGTGATCAAGCCCTACATTGGGCTCCCTGCTCAGTGGAGCATCTGCTTTTCCCACTCTATCTACCCCTCCTCCCACTCATGCTCTCTTGCTCTCTCTCTCAATTAAATAAATACAATCTTTTAAAAAAAATTTAAAGAGAGATATACATTAACTCTTAAAGTTCTGTATCTCTGTAAGATTTCCCAAATTTACCTCTACCAACTGCCTAAATTTTGTGCAGGGCATTGTAAACCAAGCTGAGATTCTCTTCCTCCTCTATAACCATATAGGAGTGGAAGCAACAGTGGAACAAACTCATTTGCTCAGGCAATTTACTGGGCCTTCAGGATCTGTATGGATACAGTCCTATATACATAACTCCACTTGATAATGCCATCCTCCTGGGGCATGTGCAGGCTTATAATTCTGTAGATCCAATAACACCTAGTTCATGGTGAGAAACTCAAATAGCATGATCACCCAGCATGTCACAGTTAGACATTTTCAATCATAAGCAGGACTAAGGAGAGCATTTCTTTGCTCTAAAACTCTAGGTTCTCCATATAGTTCTACTACTTGAGCCTGTATAGGCTCCATACAACATCTTGCCATAGACACTTAAAAAACAGTCAGTCCATAAAGGAAAGCATCAACGTTGTTCTCATAACAGTCTAGACCAGCTGAACTTCTCTTGCTCTAGGTTCCACTCAAAGCTGGCAGATTTTAGGTCACACTATCACAGGTGAGAGCTGCCCAAAGATGGTGTTGTCCACACTGGCTGCTGACTCATTAGCCATTCCTCACTTCTCTATTACAAAAAGAACCTCAATGTCATTCAAGAAACAGGCAATAATGAACTCAGGGAAGGTGGGAGTCTCCTTCAGCCCCAAGAGTTAAACTAATCCCATTCTCCTTTGCTAGTGACTAAGTTAGGATAGATATATGACTCTGTTCTGTGAGACATAAAAGGAAGTCTATTAGAGGGTTTTGGGGAATAATTTCTCCCTTGATTTAAAAAAAAGGAGAGCTAAAAGGAAGATCTTTTCTTTCCTACCTTTGAGTGTTGTCCTGTAAGGACATGACAGGCTGGAACTGAAGCAGCCATCTTACAACCATGATGGGAAAAACAAACCTGAGCAACTAAACCACATCCCTGACATCACAGAACAACCAGAAGTTACCATTCTCTTTCATTAAACTGTCCAGCACTTTTTCTTTTTTTTTTATTTAAATTCAATTAGCCAACATATAGTATATCACTAGTTTCAGATATAGAGTTCAGTAATTCATCAGTTGTATATAACACCCAGTGCTCATCACATCACGTGGCCTCCTTAATCCCAATCACCCAGTTATACCATCCCCTACCCACCTCCCCTCCAGCAACCCTCAGTTTGTTTCCTATAATTAAGAGTCTCTCATGGTTTGTCTCCCTCTCTGATTTCTTCCCTTTTGCTTTCCTTCCCTTCCTCTATGATCCTCTAAGTTATTTCTTATACTCCACATACAAGTGAAACCATATGATAATACTAGAAGCCCTAGCTTCAGCAATCAGACAACAGAAAAATAAATAAATAAATAAATAAATAAATAAATAAATAAATAAATAAATAAATAAAGGCATTCAAATTGGCAAAGACGTAGTCAAACCCTCATTCTTCACGGATGGCATGATACTTCATGGGGAAAACACAAAACTCCAAAATTGATAGAATTCATCCAGGAATTCAGCAACGTGGCAAAATATAATATCAACACAACAGAAATCAGTTGCATTTCTATATGATAATAATGAAACAGAAGAAAAAGAAATTAAGAATTGATCTCATTTATAATTCCACCAAAAACCAGAAGATACCTAGGAATAAATCTAACCAAAGAGGTAAAGGATCTGTACTCTACATGACCACTGATAACTACTGATGCAATCATATTTTTTTCCATTTTAAAAAATATTTTATTTAATTTCAACTTGCCAACATATAGTATAACACCCAGTGCTCATCTCATCTGCAATCTGATATTGATACTCTGTGGTGTAGCACCTTTTAGATACTGGATTCCTTCTTGAGAAGAGAATTTCTGTGGGTTTGACAAAGAACCCTCCACCTTACTGGGGATCTCCTATCTACCATTCCTTTATAAGTTGGATTCTTTCCACAACCAGCCAACCAAGATTCTGCCTTCAGCCTTTGACTCCCACCAGGGTCACCTACCTTCACCAGGTGTATCTCACTGGTGAAGTTTCTTTTAAGATCGTCTACAACTATATCCTTTTGCAGGATCCACATGTGGTCCATGGGAAAAAAAACCTGAGTATCCGACTCCACTAAGCTCTGCTCTACTTCATTCTGCCACCAAACAGACTGCTCTAGCCAGTCTCTAGCCTAGTGTGTTTTATTATTTCAGATACCAGATCTTGAGTCTTTCAGCTTCCAGAGAACATATTTCAAGTTTTTTGAGTGGTTTTCTTCTCTTGGCTTCACATGAGAAAGAAGTGCTTCCATCACTCTCACCAGGTGGGAAGGGCATATATAGAACACTGGCAATGCTTCCCAAAGAAATCCTGCCTTGCAATTATTTCTGCCCTTCCTCATGAATCCTTTGCCCTTCCTTACAGAGCTCAGAAACAAGAGAGGAACTAATGCTGGCAGAAGAAACTGTGTCTTACCATGTCCTACATAAGATAGGGTAGTACCTTGCCTTAGAATGTGGGAGTGATTTTGGTACCTATATTGTTTAGCCTTGAAGTTCTTAGTCAAAACTGAGACAATATGAAAAGTGCCATTTTAATTTTTTTAAAGATTTTATTTATTCATGAGAGAGAGAGAGAGAGAGAGAGAGAGAGAAGCAGAGACACAGGCAAAGGGAGAAGCAGGCTCCATGCAGGGAGCCTGACGAGGGACTCAATCCTGGGGCTCCAGGATCACTACCTAGGCTGAAGGCGGCGCTAAACCACTGAGCTACCCGGGCTGCCCCATTTTAATTTCCTATTACCCTTAATCATGAAATTATACCTTGTACTTCTCCAACCTGTCAGGTTTTCCAGAGTCTCCAAAGTTCCTGTCTGGAAAAGATAAGGTCAGGTTACTTACAATAAGGAATAACTTATAATATATGATTACACAAAGAAAATTTACTTCTTTGGGATCATAGAACCACCTGAGAAGTCTCTGCCTCCCGATTCTGAGATTTATTGGTATTGAAAAATAACAGGAAAAATTGCACAATATAATTCAGATCTGTGGCTGCAGATTTGTTATCCATCTTCTCTGTATGCTATGTTTATGTGTATTTCCCAAGAGAAACGGTTTGTTGAGTAGCTTTGGAACCTTAGATTTAACAGAATTAGTACTAGCCACTTCTGGTTCCCTCGTCTAAGGATTCCTTCAATTCAGAAGTTTCCTATTCCAATTCATAGGGTCTAAAGCAAGGGTTGTCTCTGCCTCTCAACTGGAGTATGTACCCAAGCAATGCCAACTAGAACTGGGCGGGGGCGGTGGGGGGGGGACAGTTCCTTTGAAAATGCAGAGATATTTATGGCTTCATTAACTCTTCTTTCATTTTATTCAGTACTTACTTTTCTAGCAAAGCTCTATGAAATATGCTTCCACTCCTTTAAATGTTTGACTATGTACACTCACTTGTCTGTTCTAAAACCTAAAATTATGGGTCATTTTCACCTAATGAGTCTTTCAGTTCAAAATAAACTGAACTTTTTTCTTGGAAGTCAGAATCCAATACAAGTGAGCAGTAAACTCATTGTTTACTCTCTTCTGCTAGATGAAACAGAGAGCAATATAGATCAAGAATTTAACTAAATGATGTCCGGAGGTTGATGTTCCCCATTACTTCTATCTTTTGCTGCTATGCCCATTTTGTGATCTGTGTTTGGAAAACATCACCTGTATCTCCTATCTGGTTAAGGTTATTTCTAATCTAGCTAATTCCCTAATAAAACTGAGGGCCTTTGATTTCATCTTGTATCAATTTTTCCTTTTCAAAGAAAGTAGATATGACTTCCACATCTACTTGTAACTCCTGTCTTTTTAAAAAAAATATATATTTTATTTTCAGAAGTTTTAGGATTCACAGCAAAACTGAACACAGTTCCCATATATCAGCTGCCACCACACACAGACACACCTACCCCACTATCACTATGTCACACAATACTGGTACATTTGCTACAGTTATAAACACTGACAAATCATTTATCACCCAAAGTTCACACTCTATGTAGGGTTCACTTTTGGTGTTGTACATTCTATGGATTTTGACAAATGTATAATGACATCTACCATTACAGTATCATAATTTCATTGCCTTAAAAATCTTCTCTACTCCACCTATTCATTCCTCCCTCCCCACTAACCTCTAGCAACTACTGATTTTTTTTTTTTTTTTTTTTTTTTTTACTGTGTCCATGGCTTTGTCTGTTTCAGAATGTTATATTGTTGGAGTTACACAGTATGTAGCTTTTTCAGATTGGCTTCTTTCATTTAGTAATATGCATTTAAGATTCCTCCATGTCTTTTCAGACTTGATAACTCATTCCTTTTCAGCACTTGACAATATTACACTGTCAAGATGAACCACAGTTTATTCACCCATTCACCTACTAAAGGATATTCAGTTGCTTCTAAGTTTCGGCAATTATGAATAGAGCTGCTATAAAATTTGTGCAAATATAAGGCTTCAACTCATGTGGGTAAATATCAAGGAATATGATTGCTGGGTAGTATGGAAATAATATGTTCACTGTCAAACTGTCTTCCAAAGTGTTCATACCATTTTGCATCCCCACCAACTAGGAATGAGAGTTCCTGTTGCATTTGGTACTCTGTTTTGGATTTTGACCAAAGAGTTGCGTAGTAGTATCTTATTGTCTTGATTTTCAACTCCCTAATGACATGTTGAGTACTTTTTCATACTCACTTGCTATATATACATCTTCTTTGATGAGGAATTTGCTCAAATATTTTGCCTTTTTAAAAATTGGGTTGTTAGCTTATTGTTGAGTTTTAAGAGTTCTTTATATATTTTGGAAGACCATCCTTTACCAAACATGCCTTGCAAATATTTTCTCCCAGTCTGTGGTTTGTCCCATTCTCCTGACAAGTTTATTTAATGAAGTCCAGCTTATCAATTATTCCTTTTATGGGTCATACTGTTGGTATATTTAAAAATCATTGCCATACCTAAGGTCATCTAGATTTTCTCTTACGTTATCTTCTAGGAGTTTTATATTTTTGCATGTACTTCAGGTCTATGATCTATTTTGAGTTAATTTCTCTGAAGGATGAAGGTCTGTATCTAGATTCGTTTTTTTGCAGTGTATATCTAGCTGTTCTGGCATCATTTTTTAAAACACTATTTCTTGTATTGTATATAGCATATTTTCTTTGCTATATTGTCAAAAGTCATTCACTACATTTACATGGATCATTTGTGGACTCTATTCTGTTCTATTGATCTATGTGTCTATTTTTTGCTGATACCACACTGTCTCAATTATTATAGCTTTATAGTAAGAATTGGGTAGTGTTGGGTAGTGTTATTGGGTAGTGTTATTCTCTGAAGTTGGGTAGTGTTATTCTCTGACTTTGCTCTTCTTCTTCAATGTTGGGTTGATTTATTCTGGGTATTTTGCCCCTCCATATAAACTTTAGTCAGTTTGTTGATAACAAAATAACTTGCTGGGATTTTGACTGGGATTGTGTTGAAGAACTGACATATAGGCAATATCAAGTCTTTCTATGGACATGGAATATATCTTCATTTACTTAGTTCTTGTTTGATTTCTTTCATCAGGGTTTTGCAGTTTTCCCCATAAAGATATTGTACATATTTTGTTAGGTTTGTACCTAAGTGTTTCTTTTTTTTCACAAGCTAATATAAATAGCCTTGTGTTTTTAATTTCAAATTCCATTTGTTGATTGCTGGTATATAGGAAAGTAATTGACTTTTGTCTATTACCTTGCACCCTACAAACTTGGTATAATTACCAATCAGATATAGGAGCTTTATGTGGATTCTTTCAGTACTTCTACATAGGTAATGATGTCAATTGTGAACAGATAGCTTTATTTCTTCCTTGTCAATCACTATACTTTTTATTTTCTTGTCTTATTGCATTAGCTAGAACTTCCAGTATGATATTGAAAATGAGCGTGAGAGAGGACATCCTTGCCTTGTGCCTGGTCTTGGGAAAAAGCTTATAGTTTCTCTTCGTTAATTATATTGCTAATTGTAGACTTGCTGTAAATGTTCTTTATCAAGTTGAGAAAGTTCTCTTCTATTCCTAGTTTCCTGAGACTTTTTGTCATGAGTGGGTGTTAGATTTTGTCAGATGCTTTTTTCTCCATCTATTGATATTATCATGGCTTTTCTTCTTTAGTCTGTTGATATGACAGATTATGCTAATTGATTTTCAAATGTTGAACCAGCCTTGCATACATCAAATAAGTCCCACTTGGTCATACCATATAACTCTTCTTATAAATTTGATCCAAATTGATAATATTTTGTTGAGAATTTTGCACCTAGGTTTATGAGATGTTGAGCTGTAGTCTTCTTCTCTTGTAATGATTTTGCCTAAAATTGGTATTAGGGTAATGCTGACATCATAGAACTAATTAGTAAATATCTATCTTCCTCTGCTTCTATCTTCTGGAAGAAATTATAGGTAATTGGCATAATCTTTTCCCTTAAACAGTTGGTAGAATTCACCAGTAAACCCATCTGAGCCTAGTGCTTTCTGTTTTGGAAGGTTATTAATTACTGATTCATTTTCTTTAATAGATATAAGCCTATTCAAATAATCCATTTTTTTTTCTTTGTGAGTTTTAAAAAGATTGTGTCTTTTAAGGGATTGTCCATTTGATATAGGTTATCAATTCTGTGGGCATACAGTTGTTCACAGTATTACTTTATTATTCTTTGGAGATCCATGATGTCTGTAGTGATGTTCCCTTTTCACTTCTGATGTTAGTAATTTGTACCCCTCTCTTTTTTCTTAATTAGCCTGGCTAGAGGTTTATCAATTTCATTATCTATTCAAAGAACCAGCCTTTGATTTTGCTGAGTTTCTCAACTGATTAATTTTTTTTTAAGATTTTTAATTATTTATGAAGACACACAGAGAGGCAGAGACACAGGCAGGCTACACACAGGGAGCCCGATGTAGGACTTGATCCTGGGTCTCCAGGATCAGGCCCTGGGCCGAAGGTGGCGCTAAACCGCTGAGCCACCCGGGCTGCCCAACTGATTCATTTTTAATTTCATTGATTTCTACTCTAAGTTTTATTATTTCTTTTCTTCTCTAACTTTGGACTTAATATGTTCTTCTTCTTCTACTTTCCTAATGGAAAATGTAAGAAAATTGATTTTTATCTTCCTTCTTTTCCAATACATACATTCAAAGCTATAAATTTTCCTATAAGCACTGCTTTCACTATATGACACAAATTTTGTTGTGTTTTCGTTTCCATTAGGTTCAAGTAATAAGCCAAAACAAAACCTCCTTCTCATCCTTCCCACTGAGCAACTTGCCCAAGACCCTGTTTCAATTCTGATAGCTGACAGGACAAGCCCTGCACATTCCCTGAAGTTACAAAAGTGTGAGGATCCCCCAATGACTAGATCTCTCTGGAATTAACTCTCAAACTTATCCACAATAAGCCTCCAGCAATTCATCAATTACACTTCATATTTTCCAATACCAATATTGGTTCCTCCAGAGGTAGGTTTCTCTCCAATAAGTTGTGATTCTCTGAATTCACCTGGCTCTCCAATTCTGGCGTCATTGATTTGCCCTGTGATCTCAATTCTCTGACAGATCTAAGACTGCCATAAGCCCTAGTCACCCTTCCAGAGCAGCTGGAATAGAGCTTGGGGAAAGACTATCCACTGGAAAAAGGACAGTCTCTTCAATAAATGGTGCTGGGAAAATTGGACATCCACATGCAGAAGAATGAAACTAGACCATTCTCTTACACCATACACAAAGATTAACTCAAAATGGATGAAAGATCTAAATGTGAGACAAGAATCCATCAGAATCCTAGAGGAGAGGAGGCAACACCCTTTTTGAACTTGGCCACAGCAACTTCTTGCAAGATGCAACTATGAAAGCAAGGGAAACAAGAGCAAAAATGAACTAATGGGACTTCACCAAGATAAAAACCTTCTGCACAGCAAAAGAAACAGTCAACAAAACTAAAAGACAACCTACAGAATGCGAGAAGATATTTGCAAATGACAGATCAGATAAAGGGCTAGTATCCAAGATCTATAAAGAACTTTAAACTGAACAGCAAAGAAAAAAACAATCCAATCGTGAAATGGGCAAAAGACATGAAAAGAAATCTCACAGAGGAAGACATAGACATGGCCAACACGCACATGAGAAAATGCTCCACATCACTTGCCATCAGGGAAATACAAATCAAAACCACAATGAGATACCACCTCACACCAGTGAGAATGGGGCAAATTAACAAGGCAGGAAACAACAAATGTTGGAGAGGATGTGGAGAAAGGGGAACCCTCTTACACTGTTGGTGGGAATGTGAACTGGTGCAGCCACTCTGGAAAACTGTGTGGAGGTTCCTCAAAGAGTTAAAAATAGACCTGCCCTACGACCCAGCAATTGCAGTCTTGGGGATTTATCCCAAAGATACAGATGCAATGAATCGCCGGGACACCTGCACCCCAATGCAGCAATGTCCACAATAGCCAAACTGTGGAAGGAGCCTCGGTGTCCATCAAAAGATGAATGGATAAAGAAGATGTGGTTTATGTATACATTGGAATATTACTCAGCCATCAGAAATGACAAATACCCACCATTTGCTTCAACGTGGATGGAACTGGAGGGTATTATGCTGAGTGAAGTAAGTCAGTCGGAGAAGGACAAACATTATATGTTCTCATTCATTTGGGGAATATAAAAAATAGTGAAAGGGAATAAAGGGGAAAGGAGAGAAAGTGAGTGGGAAAAATCAGAAAGGGAGACAGAACATGAGAGACTCGTAACTCTGGTAAACGAACTAGGGGCAGTGGAAGGGGAGGTGGGCGGGGGTGGGGGTGACTGGGTGACGGGCACTGAGGGGGGCACTTGATGGGATGAGCACTGGGTGTTATGCTATATGTTGGCAAATTGAACTCCAATAAAAAAAATACCAAAAAAAATTTTTTTAATGTAATAGAGCCTGGGAAGTTCCCCAAGAAGTACCTCCTTTGTGTCCCCTTTATCACTCTTCTCACAGCTCAGTTTCTCCTCAGTAGAGAGCTCTTCGAAGCGCTAGGTCTTGCAAGGCGGACGAAGCGTGCATTAAGAGCACAAGACGGTACATACAGTCCTCTCCATTTCTCACGTGCTTCCAGTGAAATTCCTAGTTCCTCACCTTCCATATCTCTCCTTCATAAGCCTTTCCTACGCTGCCTGGGCTAAAGTTACAAGAGGAAAAAACCGCTCCCAGACACAGAAGTTTCGCCGCCAGGCGGACGGAGCCAGCAGGTGGAGCCGCCGCCACCGCGCCTCGCGAAAACCTTCCAGCTTCAGAGGCAAAACCCCGTGAGCATGCGCGGACGCGCCGGCAGCGTCAGGCTCAAGCCCCGCCCTTCGCGCCCCTGGCTGGCCACGCACGCCCCGCCCCCAGGCGGCCGGAGGCGGGAGCACGCCAGGAGCACGCCACGCCCACACCCCGCCCCTGCGCACGCCCCGCCCCCAGGCGGCCGGAGGCGGGAGCACGCCACGCCCACGCCCCGCCCCTGCGCACGCCCCGCCCCCCAGGCGGCCGGAGGCGGGAGCACGCCAGGAGCACGCCAGGAGCGCGCCCCGCCCCGCCCCCCAGGCGGCCGGAGGCGGGAGCACGCCAGGAGCACGCCAGGAGCACGCCAGGAGCACGCCCCGCCCACGCCGCGCCCCCTGCGCCGGGCGCACGCCCCGCGCCCGCTTCCAGCTCGGTGCGGCCCACCCCGGATGTCCGCCCCTCACTGACCCGGAGCAGAGGACATGGCGAACCAGGTAGGCCTGGCCGTGCAGCGCGAGCGAGTCCGAGGAGTGAGGGGACAGAGGGGAAGCACAGGATGGAACCGGGGCGCTGACCGCGCGGGGCGGGGCCCGTGGACAGGCGTGAGCTGTGGATCCGAAATGGTGCCTTGGGCGAGCTGCTCTGCGGGAAGGAAGGGAAAGTACCTTTGCTGCGTTGGGCTCCTTTCTGGAAAGCGCTTGGCTGCTTCTGCGGCAGCCGGAGCGGAGTGGGGGTGGGGAGAGCCGGAGCGGGGGGCGGGGGGCGGGGGGGAGTATCCTGGTAGAAGTGGGTTTGGAGCGCTAGAGCCTTTGCAAATTATAAAATAAGTGACTTCCCGGGGGTCATTCTTGCATTTAGCAGAACTACAGCCAGAACCCGTGTTCTCCTAACCCTTAAGGTTGCTGTGCTTCACGATTGTAGTTCATAATTGAACAGTTACGGTGACACCAAAGAATGTATTTGGGGAGGACGCCTAGGTCCCTTTCAGTATTAATATTTTTGAGCACTTAAGGTACCAGGAGTTTATGTCCTCTTTTAACCCTCCCGTGACACTTCTGCGAGGTATTATCCCCATTTTACAGAACAAATATTGAAGCTTAGGGGTTGAGAGTGCTTAGTGGTCACATTAAGATAATCAAGATTCCGATCCAGGTCCGTCCCTGTGCCAGGAACTATTCCAGGTTCCTGAAATACGCATTGACGATAAAGAAAGCCAGAAATAAGAGAATAACGCGAATAAGCCATCTAAAGTCGTTTAGTGTTTTAATGTTTTGCAAACTTGAGAAATTTTCCAGAAAGACTTACGGCCTTGAATGCTGAAGTTGAAAAGAAATGGTAGGCTCTAGACGATCTTTTAGACTTAACAAATTTGCAAGTTGTTTTTCCTTATTACCAAATGCCTTTGTTCGGAGGTGAAAAATTATAATCCTGTGATAGTTCAGATGCTGACGTAGGGCAATTGCCTGTGGATTTAGAGTGGAGCTTTGTTTTACTTAGAATTGTCATTGAAAGAAAGAGGTTAATCTTTCAGCATTCCTGAAAATGGGGCAAAGGGGCACAAAAATCTAGATTATGGGTGAATTACAGTACAATAAGGTATTTTAAGAGAGAGACCATGCTCCCATAACTTTTTACAACATAATTATTCCTGTTGCTTAAATTCTGTAGGATACATGACTATCCTGAATTTGACCTTTTGGGACTTTGTTTTGAGACTTATGGTACATTGAGTTGAAAACAGATTCAAATGCAATATCTGAATTTTCTTACCATCGGATTTAATACCTGAACTTTAATTGTAAAAGCAATAATTTCCAGCCCTACCAGTTTACACAAGCTGCTCATCTCTCTAGGTAGTCCAACTCTCCTTGCATTCACACCTTTTGTTCTACTGCTACTAATAAATATTGACTCGTTTTTGCAAAGCTACACTATGCCAAGGACTCCATTAGGGACTATACATACTCGTTTTCATTTACTTCTCACAATAGCTTTTTGTAATTGTAGGTGTTTTGTCACTGTTTGTAACTAACACTCATCCTTTTGTATCCTAGTTAAAAGTGAAATCCACCCACCAAAGTTAACTCTTTCTCCACTTTGTGCATTCTGTAGCATTTTATGCCTCTCCCTTTAACTTATACTTGCTGGAACTGCTGACTTTCAAGTCTGTCTCCTATAAACCCAGCAGTTTGCAACCTTTATTCTGTCAACACATTTCATAAGCATTATCTGAACTAATCAAAGCTTTAGGGGTTTGTGGGGGAGGGGTGGTAAAATAGGTGAAGGAGATTAAGAGGGTCAAACTTCCACTTATAAAGAAGTCAGAAGGATGTAAAAGTACAGCTTTGGGAATAAAATCAATAATATTGCAATAACTTTGTATGGTGACAGATGGATAAGCAGATCTACTGTGGTGATCATTTTTTTATGTACTTAAACATCAAATCAAGGGTGCCTGGGTGGCTCAGTCGGTTAAGCATCTGCCTTCTGCTCAGGTCATGATCCCAGGGGCCTGAGATGAAGCAAGCCCTGTGTAGGGCTCCCTGCTCAGTGGGGAGCCTGCTTCTCCCTCTACACTCCCCCTGCTTGTGCTCTTGCTCTGTCAAATAAATAAAATCTTAAAAATAAATAAATAAACATCAAATCACTGTGTTGTATACCTGAAACTAATATAATATTCTATGTTAACTATGTTTCAATTAAAAAAAATTTTTTTTTTTAACTCTCCTCATTTACACTTGATTCTCTGGTAAAGGAGAAATGTACTGACTAGAATTTCTAACAATACTATGCTACAGAAATATGATACAAGTCCCATATGGAATTTTTACTTTTCTAGTAGTCACATTAAAAGTGGATAAAGGGGATCCCTGGGTGGCTCAGCGGTTTAGCGCCTGCCTTTGGCCCAAGGCGTGATCCTAGAGTCCCGAGATCGAGTCCCGCATCGGGCTCCAGGCATGGAGCCTGCTTCTCCCTCCTCCTGTGTCTCTGCCTCTCTCTCTCTCTCTCTTTATGTCTATTATGAATAAAGAAATAAAATTTTTTTAAAAAGTGGATACAAACTTACTCCATAATACAGTAATCCACCCCCATCCACAGTTTCAGTTACCCAAGGTCAACTGCCATCCAGAAGCAGGTGATCTTCCTTCTGATCTATTGTCAGAAGGTCAGTCGATAGTAGTCTAACACTGCATCACAATGGCTACATCACTCATTTCACTTCACTTCACACTTCACCTCGTGTAGGCATTTTATCACCTCACATCATCACAAGAAGGGTGAGTACATACAGTACAATAAGGTATTTTAAGAGAGAAACCATACTCACATAACTTTTTACAATATAATTGCTCTATTTTATTATTGTTAATATCTTACTGTACCTAATTTATAAATTAAACTTTATCATAAGTATGTTTGTATAGTTTCAGACATCTGCTGAGAGTTTGATAATGTATCCTTCTCAGATAAGGAAGAACTACTGTATTCAAGTTACTATCCTGACATATAATTCATATTCTTTAAATATTGAAATACTTTTCCTTTTTTTTTTTTTTTTTTTTTTTTACTAAGTCTTCATAATCTGGGTAACTTTTACACTTACAGTTTGTATCAGTATAGACTGGCCATTTTCTAAGTGCAATAGCCACACATGGCAATTGGCTACTATGTGGTATAGCACAGTTAAAAGGGGTAGATACAGTGTTTTTTTTTAAGGTTTTATTTATTTATTCATGAGAGACACAGAGAGAGAGAGAGAGAGAGGCAAAGATGCAGGCAGAGGGAGAAGCAGGCTCCATGCAAGGAGCCTGATGCGGGACTTAATCCCGGATCCCGGGATCATGCCCTGAGCCAAAGGCAGACACCCAACTGCTGAGCCACCAAGGCATCCCAAAAGGGGTAGATAGAGTATTTTAAAATTCCCCCATTCTGATGCTCTTTATGCTTCTTCCCACTTTGCAGGTTTGTACTAAACCAGTATTAACTTAAGCCATCCTTAGCCAAAGGAATACCGTAGGGTACATGTTAAGCATTCAGATTCCCTGGATCTCATGCCAGACCTACTAAATCGGATTGTCTTGGAACCTGTATTTTTGACATGCTCCTGCTTATGTATTGTAGAAGGTCATTAAATATTTAACAATAAAATTTCTTAACCAAAAGAGGCTTTTATATATGGCAATGTGGTCATCTCCATTAAATTTTTTAGTGAACATTGTTTAAGTGAAACCTAAAAATATGCAAAACAGTTCTCCATATCACTTTGAGGTGTAGAGTTTTTTATGATTGTGTGATACACTTTTTAAGATTAGCATTCATCAGGATCTAAACTAACTAATAAGTAGTGTGTTATTAGTGCAGGAGGATAAACGACTTGTTCTCTTTTTTCCCCATTTCAGGTTATCAAGTGTAAGGCTGCAGTTGCCTGGGAGGCAGGAAAGCCTCTCTCTATAGAAGAGGTAGAGGTGGCACCCCCAAAGGCTCATGAAGTTCGAATTAAGGTAATGATACATCTAAGGCTCTGGAAAAGAAGACTTACAATTAGGTCTCTGGGTAAATGAGTCCTCTGAGGATAAATCCCAAAGGCCAGTGTCAAGGAGAAGGCATTGAAAGTCATCCAGCCTTAGAATCACAACATCCTCCTCTTATTTTACCCCCTTCGCTTTTGCAGCACTCCTCTCCATCTTTTTAGCTTTGATATTGAGCTCAGCAGTATTTCCCATGGATC
This sequence comes from Canis lupus dingo, assembly GCF_003254725.2. Taxonomy (NCBI): domain Eukaryota; kingdom Metazoa; phylum Chordata; class Mammalia; order Carnivora; family Canidae; genus Canis; species Canis lupus. The sequence goes on along the minus strand of NC_064274.1, from coordinate 21,293,580 downwards.
ACTGGATTACTGCAATTTATCATCTGTAACCTGTGTTTAAGAAGCCTTTGTAAGCTAGTCCTCTTTCTGCCTGTTCTATAACTTAAAATGTGTGATGGCACATTAGAAACAAAAGAAGAAATGATCTTCAGTTTTGTTAGAGGAGATTTCAAATAAGATTTGGAAAGAGGCTCCTGATTTGACTGGAGCAAGAAGCAAGTGAAGAGAAATATATATGTGTGTGTGTGTGTGTGTGTGTGTGTGTGTATATTTATATAAGTATATATGTATACAGATATACATATATTAAAATATCTATATATAAAATAGATATAAATATATAAATATTTATAAATGCATACACACACACACACACACACACAAAGAAAGAAAAAAGAAAGCAAGCTTAGAGAGCTCTAAAATGTACTGAGCTTTGCAGACAAGGTCTGTGTTCAGGGGATCCATAAGTCTAATGCTTCTCAACCTCTGTTGTGGCAGAGAAAGCCTCTCCAGAGGCTACCCCTAGAGAGGGGGATATTGCACAAGGCAGCCAACTGGGTATTTTTAGCATTCTACTCTGTACTTGTTTTGATATAAAACTAATATTCTAGAAAAAATAAACTCTTTCTTGCTGTGAATTAGAGTATACTTTCCCTATCCCACCTCCAAATGCTCATGCTCCTGTGCATCAAATATTAGGTTGAGAAGCCCAGGGCCAAAAAGTTTTCAGGATCCTTTTCAACCCACACACAGGAATCTGCAGTCTTATAAAGTTTATACATTTTTCTTTAAATTTAGAAGTTAACCTGATTGTGATTATGCCACTGAAAAAGAAAATGTGTCCTGTGATGTACTAAGATGAGCTGAATGGAACATGTCGTCTTCTCTGGGAAACTACTAACAAATAGCAAAAAAAATGTTACCTTATAAGCAGGTGGTATATAGGTGAGAAAGAAGCATAAATATAAATACTCCAAGACTTTTTTTCTGTGCTTTTAGTGGTTTAGAAAGATGAGTCACTTAAAAGCAGAAAGATGAGAATAAAGGGCTGTTTAAGTAAAAGTTATGTGTGGCTGCTAAAAGGGGAGTTGGTTTCATTAAAAGCTCTGAATTTTGGCCCCAAATAAGCAGGCTGTCAGATTTCAGAGGTAGTCCGTACCTTCTTAGAAGTTGCATTTGTCAGGGCACCTGGGTGGCTCAGTCAGTTAATTAAGTGTCTGACTCTCGGTTTCAGCTCCGGTCTTGATCTCAGGGTTGTGAGATGCAGCCCCAAGTGAGGCTGAGTGAGTGTGGAGTCTGGTTGAGATTCTCTCTTCCTCTCTCTCTGCCTCTCCCATTCGTGTGCTCTTTCTCTCTCTCTCTCTCTCTCTCTCTCTCTCTCTCTCTCTCCCTCTCCCTCCCCCCCCCTCCCCCCTCCCTCCCTCCCTCCCTCTCAAAATAAAATATATGGGGGAAAAAGAAGAAAAGAAATCACATTTGTCAACAGGGAGGAGGCTTCACAGCAGTGAAGTGAGCCCCACCTGCTTTGTACACCAGTCATATTCCCCTCCACACCTGGAGGCTCGGTGCCCATAAAATCCCCTTGTTTACCTGCTCTTGCTAGCATGAACTGAAAAGGAGATAGATGTACCATTTTTTTGCATATAAATACACCATTATTTTTATGTTTCACTTAAAAATTCTGCCAATTCTAATTGTTCAGATACCGTAGATGACAAGCACGTGCTGATTTTAAAGAGGTTAAAATACCAAAGAAATGTATCTCAGAATCAATGAAATACACTATTAAAAATGCCTTTCCTTTGGCCTGTATCTCACTCTGAATTGCGTGTAAACACACTTAAATGGTCTCTAATATCCTGTTAGATTATTGCCACTGCAGTTTGCCACACCGATGCCTACACCCTGAGTGGGGCTGATCCTGAAGGAAGTTTTCCAGTGATCCTGGGACATGAAGGTGCTGGAATTGTGGAAAGTGTTGGCGAAGGAGTTACTAAGCTGAAAGCAGGTAAGGGGATATTTGAACCACTTAATTTTATAATTTCAAGTTATTTCTGCAAGGAAATTATATTTCCAATAAGCTATACACCGTTTCTTCATGAACAAGTTATCACTTGAGTCTTTGTCAAGAAGGAAATTACTCCTTATCTGGGAAGCCACAAATATTTGAGAGCTTTTTTCATATTCTGTGACTACTGTTCATCTAGAATTATTTAAGTATATTTCCAAAACCAGTTTTGATCAATTAAACAAGAATTTTTAAAGATCCATCAGTAAGTCAGTATTTTGAAGTTCGTGGCCTTGTTCTTCAGTTGCAATTTTAAGAGCTTCATTTCAATCAAAATTTTGAACTTGTATTTCTTCCGTAGCCAGACAGTGTCTGAATGATGTTGTGTAGGTAGAGTTCTAAGTTGAAGTTCTTAACTTTGCCAAGTCACATGAGTTGAGAGGAATGGGTATTTGCCGGGGCTGATGTATCCATTTAGAAACAGATGCTCCCTATTCAAGATAATGTCTTTGCGTTTGTTTCCCAGGTGACACTGTCATCCCACTTTACATCCCACAGTGTGGAGAATGCAAATTTTGTCTAAATCCTAAAACAAACCTTTGCCAGAAGATAAGGTTAGTATCTTTGTTACTTTATTCTTAAAATAATAAGTAATTGTGTGGCAGTCTACATGAATTATTTCATTCCAGCTTTATGGCTGCCTCGCTTTCACTGGTATCACCATTTTCATAGATTAGAAAATTAAGACTCAGAAATTAAGTGGCTTACCCAGTATCATAACTATTAGATAAAACAATTTTCTGAACCATTCTCCTTCCATAACTCTAGGCTAAATTCACCAAAATAACTGTTAAGGAGGGGCATACTTATGAAATTAAATGAAATCATTTTTATGGGCCATTTTATTGTCCATGAAATCGAAGTAATAAAACTCATAAGGTTATTAGGAAAACTACAAGAGATAACATAACCCCTTGACACAGAAAAGGTGGTTTTATTGTAGTAAGATAACAGCACTTAAAGAACCACAACTTTGAGGCAATTTAAGATCTCCGTGCATTCACCTTTTTTCTTCTTATTGAGGTAGAACATATGTATTAAAGTACTTAGTCTATAAATCTGAAGTGTACAGCTCAATGAATTATTATGTGTATTCGTACCTAATGGTATAACCCCTCAGATCAAGATAGAGAACCCTTCCAGAACCCTACAAAGTTACTCATATCCCTTCCATGTCAGTACCTGCCTCCCTCAAGGGAACCACTGTTCTGATTTCTTTTGCTACGGGACTTCATATATATATATAGAATCACATACCATGTGTTCTTTTGTCTGGTTTCTTTCTTTCATAATGTCTGTGAGATGTATCCAGGTTGCTGTGTGCATCAGTTCTTTTTGTAACTCTGTCATATTTCATTCCAGATATTTATCTGTTTATTCATTTATCTGTATTTATTCTCTTTTTGATGACAGTTAAGTTGCTCCCTAAATGTTTGGAGCTATTGTGATTCATGCTGCTCTGAATGTTCCTGTGCATATCTCTTGGTGGATATATGTACTACTTTGTCTGGGGTCTTTTCCTAGGATTGGAATTGCTAAATGTAATACTGTGATTTCATTTAGATGACCAAATGTATATCTCTCATATGTATTTGGTTTTCTGCCATGGTTTCTGGCTCATAGCTACTAAAAGCCTTGAACTTTCCCATGTTATTTGTTATAAAGGTGCCTTTGTCATATTAGTGAAGGTGACCTTTGGAAAACTTAGGAACCCTATGGATGGCCTGGCCTTTGGTAGGGGAAAAGGGTATATTGAGGCTGAATCAGCCAATGGCCAATATAGTCAATGATGACTATAACTAAGCTTCCATAAAACCCCAAAAGGACTGGGTTCAGAGAGGTTGGGGCAGGTAAACACATGGAGACTGAGGAGACTGACATACCTAGAGAGCGTGTGGAAGCTCCTCAGCTTTTCCCCATACCTCCTGTGCATCTCTTCATCTGGCTGTTGATTCATATTTTTTATCATATCCATTAATAACATAAGTGTTTCTATGAGTACCATGAGCCGCTCTAGGAAATTAAAAGAACCTAAGGAAGCAGTCTTTGGAACCTCCAATCTGTAGCTGGTGGGTCAGAAGCATGGGTAACATGGGGTACCTGGGTGGCTCATTTGGTTGAGCCTCTGACTCTTGGTTTCAATTCAGGTCAGAGGGTCAAGCCCTGTGTTGGGCTCTGCACTTGGTTGGCACCAAGTCTGTTTGAGATTCTCGGCCTCTCCCTTCCCCTCCTCCCTCAGCTCATGTGCACACATGCTCATGTGTGCACTCTCTCTCTCTCTCTCAAATAAATAAAATCTTAAACACACACACACACACACACACAACAGCCTAGAACTTGCAACTGGCTTCTGAAGTGGAGGGTAGGGGGCAGTCTTCTAGGACTGAGCCCTTAACCTGGAATATGATACTATCTCCGGGTAGCTGGTGTTGGAATTGAGTTAAATTCTCAGACACCCTGCTGGTGTCCAAGAATTGTTCAGTGTTGTGTTTGAGGGAAACCCCACATACACACACACACACACACACACACACACACACACACACACATTGGAATTGGGTCCATGACCTAGAAGAGTGAGTCATATGTGGAAGATCCATGTGTTCTTACATTTGTTTTCTAGTGCCATTGACAAAAATAGTTTTTATTTTTGTGAAACAAGATTCCATTTATTTTATAACATAAGTCCAGTTGGTTTTGGCAAAGCTGGAACCAAAATAAGTCTTGTTTTGAAAGATGATTTTTTTTTTAAGATTTTATTTATTGATTGATGAGAGAGAACGAGAGAGAGGCAAAGACATGGGGAGAGGGAGAAGCAGGCTCCATGCAGGAAGCCCCGATGCAGGACTTGATCCTGGGACTCTAGGATCACACCCTGAGCCAAAGGCAGACACTCAACCACTGAGCCATCCCTGAAAGAGAATTTTCTAACACTGTCTAAAATCTTGGGACCTATCAAGTATAATAATGGTAATGGGCTTTTTGTGGCTGTCTGTAGCCTTTTAGAGGGACAGGTCCTTTCAAAGCATAAATCATATCCCATGTCACTTTTTGTTTGAGAAAATTCCTCTGGGACAGAAGTGATTTCTTACATTAAGGAAGGCTAACCAAACTTAAGTTGCTCTCTTAAAGATGTAACAGTTATTTATGGTAGGGCTTTGTCACATAGTTGTTTTTGTTTCTAGTCACATATTTCTCTCAAAGGAAAACCATTATTTCTCCTGTGTATTTGTTTATTATGTGTATTCCAAAAGACTAGCCTAAGAATGTACATCAAGTTATAGTGCATTAATTTTACTAAAAATAACATATTTATTAAGCACCCTGTGCTAGGCATAATGCTTTATGTAACACCTCATTTGATTTCTATAGCAATCTATAAGTAAGATAGGATTATTTCTCTCCATTTTCTAGTGAGGAAACTAAGGCACCAAGGTTAACTAACTGGCCCAAGATCACAGAGGATTTTGACCCAACACTGTTTGACTTTAGGGCCTATACTCCTAAGCAGGATGTTACATTACCTATCTATTTAGAATATCAAAAACAATTTTTGGTACCATTTATCATACGGTTGCCTTTGTGAGGTTTTTTCATCCTTCATTAGCATTACCAACTATATAGGCCAATAAACAAAGTGAAGAGAAAGAGAAGGGAACCTGAATCCTAGAGGATTATTTTGAAAAGATGCCTCCTAAAGATCTAACTTAGCCAATGTGGCTATTTTCATCACCTAATCTGCATAATGGCTCATAATCTGTTTGTGTAGATTCTGGTTTTGGCTCTATGCTTTAAGTTATATATGTTCACAGTTTCATGATGGAATTTTAAAATTACTTCATCTGATCCATAAGTTGTATCTATTAAATTTATTTCAATACCCAACAGTAAGATCCAGAAGGATATCAAATGTTGGAAAAGATATGTAAGGTTAAAAGTCTTTTGTAAGTTTCTCTAATAAGGTATTGCTGAAAGGTGCTAAATTATTAACACATTAGAAATTAGACTTTGGGGGGGCACCTGGGTGGTGCATTCAGTTAAGTATTCAACTCTTGGTTTCAGCTCAGGTTGTGATCTTTCAGGGTCATGAGATTGAGCCTCCTGTCAGGCTTAGCTCAGAAGAGCCTGCTTGAGATTCTGTCTCACTCTGCCCCTCCTGCTCATGCCCACATGTGCTCTCTTGTGATCTCATGCTCTCTCTAAAATAAATAAATCTTGAAAGAAAAAAAATAAAGGTGGGGTGCCTGGGTGACTCAGTTGGTTAAACTTCTGCTTTCGGCTCAGGTCATGATCCCAGCATCCTGGGATCGAGCCCCATATTGGGCTCGTTGCTCAGTAGGAAGTCTGCTTCTTGTTCTCCCTCTGTCCCTGGCTTGTGCTTACTTTCTCACTCCCTGTCTCTCACATAAAATTAAAAGAAAGAAAGAGAGAGAGAGAGAGAGAGAAAGAAAGAGAGAGAGAGAGATAGAGAAAGAAAGAAAAAGAAAGAAGAGAAAGAGAGAAAGAGAGAAAGAGAGAGAGAAAGAGAGAAAGAGAGAAAGAGAGAAAGAGAGAAAGAAAGAAAGAAAGAAAGAAAGAAAGAAAGAAAGAAAGAAAGAAAGAAAGAAAGAAAGAAAGAAATAAATTAGACTTTGGGTCTTAGCATAATTTTCTATCTACGTGTCATTTAAAACTGATTTCTTTTTCCTGTGCATTTTGGGAAACCTGATTTTACCCTTTTTCCATTTTCCTTAGAGTTACACAGGGGAAAGGATTAATGCCAGATGGTACTAGCAGATTTACTTGCAAAGGAAAGACAATTTTACATTATATGGGAACCAGCACATTTTCTGAATATACAGTTGTGGCTGATATCTCTGTTGCTAAAATTGATCCTTTAGCACCTTTGGATAAAGTCTGCCTTCTCGGTTGTGGCATTTCAACTGGTTATGGTGCTGCTCTGAACACTGCCAAGGTAAGAGATTGGTCTGGATTTTAGTTTCTGCCTTCTAATTTGATACAACAGAGCTTTGCTAGAATAATGCAGTGGACCCAGTCTATAAGAAACCTGGTGATGTCCTTGACAACTTGTGCAATGAGTACCTCATAGACTGTCTTTACTATTAGGTGGAGCCTGGCTCTATTTGTGCCGTCTTTGGCCTAGGAGGAGTTGGATTGGCGACTATCATGGGCTGTAAAGTGGCTGGTGCATCCCGGATCATTGGTGTGGACATCAATAAAGATAAATTCTCAAGGGCCAAGGAGTTTGGAGCCTCTGAATGTATTAACCCCCAGGACTTTAGTAAACCCATCCAGGAAGTGCTCATTGAAATGACTGACGGGGGAGTGGACTATTCCTTTGAGTGTATTGGTAACGTGAAAGTCATGGTAAGTATGTTTTGCTTTATTCCTTTATTTTTTCTCTAGCTTTATTGTAATAATAGAGCATATAATAAATATACAAAATATGTGTTAATTGACTGTTTCTGGTAAGGCTTCCAGTCAACTGTAGGCTATTAGCTAAATTTGGGGGGGGAATCAAATGTTCTTTATGAATTTTCAACTAGGTAGGGGGTCGACCCCCCCAACCCCTGTTTATTGTCCAGAGGTCAGCTGTACATCCACTTTACTAACTTCGAGCAACAACTTCTTTAAACCTCAGTTTCCTCTTGTGTAAAATGCAAACAGTAATAACCTCTACCTGACAACAAAGTAGATACTCAGCAGGAGTAGTATTCTCCATCTGCTTCCTTTATTAAAGATATTAGAATTTTGAACTAGGATTTACTTTAAAAACTAGACAGCAAATAAAAGCTTTAAATTGTTCCATTTTGTGCTAACATGGTAGCCAGGTTAATAAATTTGTTAAGTACCTGTTAAAACTGTTGAATGAAATTACATTTAATGTAATATCTCCCCCGAAGATATTTTACTGATATTCTTAGCAAAATGCACTGACTTCTGTGATTTGGTCCTATCCCTGCCTGCAGAGAGCTGCGCTAGAGGCCTGCCACAAAGGCTGGGGTGTCAGCGTCATAGTTGGAGTAGCTGCTTCAGGTGAAGAAATCGCCACTCGTCCATTTCAGCTGGTAACAGGGCGCGTATGGAAAGGCACTGCCTTTGGAGGTAATTTAGTGAGTGAACACATTTTCTCTTTTGTTATTTCCATTGGCAGAATTTTAATCCCAGGCTGATTTTTTGTTTGTTTGTTTGAACAAGAATGTTCCCGTCTCATCATAAGTTGTGTGTATAGTTTTTTTTGTTTGTTTGTTTGTTTGCAGGGGAGGGTGTTTCACATTGAGTCAGTATTTACTCCTGGAGCTGAGGAGATGTTCAACTTCCTCTGAAGTACAAGATCACTTTTTACACACAAATCAGTATCCTGTTGATGAGGAAATAGTTGGGGTAGGGCAGGAGTGAGAAGTTGGTTCCAGGGTACACTAACAACAGTGTCAATCACACTGTTACACTGTGGACTTAAATAGGTTATTGGCATTTCTCCCATTTTTCCAGACTGCAGTTTTTGTTGGATATGATTATATCTCTTTTCTACATAGTACTGATTTCACCAATAACCAATACAAAGCCTTAAACTGAAAGTACTATATTAGACAAAACCTTACAACACAATTGAAAAGCTGCCAGACTGATCATTTTGCCAGACTGATCATTTTTCCCTTTTGTGATCCTAAAAAAGTACATGGTGGTTTGGGGTTGCCTAACTACTGGTAGAATGCTGAGAAACATTTTCCATCTTTTTTGTGGTTGCTTAGCTAGGAAGCACAAATCATGCTTCTATATCTCAACAACTATAATTGAATGAAATTTCAAGTTTTTACAAGTTTTTAAGACTATATATAAAAATCACATAAGTTTTTAATACTCTGTATTTAACAAAGTATCACTTACAATCATCATCCTCATATATTTTTTTCATCATCCTCATATCCACTTTTTTTGAAGGTCAGAGGAAAAGATCAGGAAGTAGGAGGGGTTTGGCCAAAGTTTTCTGACTTATTACTATAGAATTCATCATAAAAATGTCACAGACTCCCTGGGTGGCTCAGTTGGTTAAGTATCCGACTCTTCCTTTCAGCTCAGGTCATGATCTCAGGGTCTTGAGATTGAGCCCCATGTCAGGCTCAGCATGGAGTCTGCTTGAGTTTCTCTCCCTCTCCTTCTGCCCCTCTCCAACGCATATGTGTGGGTGTGGGTGTGCACACACACCTGCACACTCTCTCTGAAATAAATAAAACCCTTAAAAAAAAAGAATTCCTTAAAAAAAAAAAAAAAGCCAAGCTGACCAAGCCTGCCTTTCCAACTAGATGTATGCCTCACTTATTTTAGAATAGAGTTTTAAAGCCACACATCTTTCTCAGGTCCTTATCTATATCTTAAAGGGCCTTCTGAGCCTGAGAGACTGAGCGAGATGATCCTAACCTCTCACTGAAGCCTCATCCTCCCAGCACATGGTGGTTGGGAAGTAAGCTGGAGCATTGGGGCCAATGGGTGTTGTTAAAATATGACCCACAGATGGAAATAGAACTTTTGGTGTAGAGAATAGTGGTGACTGTACTTGTCTTGGTTACCAGGAGATTTAAAGCAGAAAGAAAGGGGCACCTGGCTGGCTCAGTGGGTAGAACATGTGACATTTGATCTTGGGGTCATGAGTTCAAGTCCCATGTTGGGTGTAGAGCCTACTTTAAATAAATAAAAATAATTTTTTAATAAAAGGAGAGAGGGGCAGCCCGGGTGGCTCAGTGGTTTAGCGCCGCCTTAAAGACCCAGGATCGAGTCCCCCGTCGGGCTCCCTGCATGGAGCCTGCTTCACCCTCTGCCTGTGTCTCTGCCTCTCTCTCCCTCTCTGTGTGTGTCTCATAAATAAATAAAATATTTTTAAAAAAAAAGGAGAGAGAAAAAGCCCCACAATCTGTAGGGGAAGAATAATTGGTAGAGGCATAAGGATAGAGATTTGGATAAAGGCTTAAAAGAGGTTTTAGATAAGCTACAAAGTGTACCTGGGTACCTGGGTGGTTCAGTCAGATAAGTGTGCCTTCAGTTCAGGCCATGATGATTGCAGGGTCCGAGGATCCATCTCCTCTGTTTGGAGCTCTCCACTCAGTGGGGGGTCTGCTTCTCTCTCTGACCCTCCCCCTGCTCTTGTGCTCACATGCTCACTCACACGCTCTCTCAAATAACTAAAAGAAAAAAAATTTTAAGTGTCCCTGGTTTAAAAGGTAGGAAGGCTTTTTTATTGATTTATTGCTTCTTTCAATACAAGTGAAAGATTGGAGTATTTTTGTTTAAAATCTTAAATAGCTAAAAATTTCCCACTTTCGTTTTCAGTTTCACAGTTTTCTAGGGTTAGATGCTATCCTAATTTCATTGTTGAATTTAAAACCAAAGAAATAAAGTCACATATCACATCACTTTTATTCTTTCCTTTTATGACTATAGAAATCTTTGCTGCTGTGGACCTAGATAGGTTTATTCTAAGACTTCCAGTTCTATCCTGGATAGTTTAAAACTTAGTCTCAATTGGCTAAGCTATTAATGAGATTTTATTTATTTATTTATTTATTTATTTATTTATTTTTAATGAGATTTTAGTAAATCTTAATACAGTAAAAGAGAAGTACTCAAAAGGCATTTACCGTTTTCTTTTTTAAAGACGTGTATTAAATTATTTCTCCTTTGTATATGCTGATTTTGAAGTTTTTCATTCCTCTTTAATTCATGAAAACATTTAATCTCTTTAATGTCTGTCAGCCACTAAGCAATAAATATACTATAAAGATTTGTTGAGTGCATTAATAGACATATGATTTCTTTTAGGATGGAAGAGTGTGGAAAGTGTCCCAAAGTTGGTGTCTGAATATATGTCCAGAAAGATAAAAGTTGATGAATTTGTGACTCACAGTCTGTCTTTTGACCAAATTAATGAAGCCTTTGACCTGTTGCATGCAGGAAAGAGGTAAGCTTCCTCTTTAGGTATATATTATAAAACATAGTAATGATTTAGGGTTCATAGAGGAAGGGTAAAAAAAATTTGTTTTAGTGGTCTTAAAAGATAGCAGTTAAAAACCTCTTTATTGCTTCCTTCTCTTACAGCATTCGGACTGTTGTAAAGCTTTAAATTCAACAGAGAACACATTTCCATCCTTGTACTGAAGTCTTGTGGTCCACCTGGAACAGCCAGACAAGTAGCTCTTCTAAGTTCACAGTCTCTTAGACCTTTTCTACTACTACTTTTAGAGTAACCTTCTCTAGGGAATAATATTTTTTGTATAATTCATAAATCTCTAATCAAGGACAAGGCTAATACAGTCATAAATCTGTTTTCTGAACTCTCCTTCACATGAATAATTGCCAACCCATTAAGGAATATTCTAACATAATAAAAGTAATTTCTGCATATGTCTAGGCTTTGTCCTCTTGTTTTATGCTGAATTCATTCTCATGGTTCCTATCCCCATAATCTTCATTCTTTAAAGGAAAGCTATAGGAAACAGAGCAGTGATATCTGAACCATGCCACCTTCCATCCTCAGCAATGTTTGCTTAACTTTTAAGAGCCTCTGGCCCATTTACTAAAGAACAATTTCCCCTGCCATCAGGGGCAAAGTTCATCAGAACCCAAGTCTGCCTCTGTGAGATTACATTCTTGAGAATAGATCCATGCTCAGTATGTTCAGACATACTCTCCCAGTTCCCGGTAAGGCATCTACCCCACCCTGGGCACTAAACTTCACTGACAAAACTACCTTCTGAGCATAAGTAGGTGTATGTGTGTTGGTAGTGGCTCTATGAACTTTAAAGAACATTAAAAAATATATACTAAATTTCAAAGTTCCCCAGTACTTTTTCAGATCGTCACATTTACCACTTCTAGATCACACTGCCTTTCCTCTCCAGAGGTTTTTTTGTGAATTATCTGTCCACACTACAGAGGAATTATCTTTCCTTGTCACCTAGAATTTGGTGTTTTTTACTCATGCATGTTGTTACACTTTTAGTATACATATCCATTAACCTTCTAGTCTTTGGTATTGAAAACCTAATACTGTCTGGTTCTGCAGCTTTCATTTTTTACTGATTATTGTTTGATGAATCCATGTTACTGTGTATTGAATCCATATGATGTTCTCATTCACTAATTTTAATACTGTGCAATAGTATTTAGTTATATGAGATAACAGTTTATCTGCTGTCCAAATGATGGCATAAAGTAGCTTCCAAAGCTGTTTCTGTATTGCTAACAACACTGGGGAAACAGTCTTGTATATCTTGATCATTGTGTTAGTTACTTAGGATGTATAGATGCTTGACCCATGAACACCATAGGTTTGACCTGCACAGATCTACTTACACATGGATTTTTTAATAGTACAGTACTGTAAATGTATCTTAACATTTTTTTCTTTAGCTTACTTTGTTGTAAGAATTCTCTTTATAATGCATATTTTTATATGTCAATCAACTGTTATCTTAAGGCTTCCAGTCAACAGCCAGAAGTAATATGTGGGTTTTCAAATGCGTGGAGGGTCAGCAACCCTAACCCCTGCATTGTTCAAGAGTCAACTCTATATCATAGAATAAGTATATCTTAACCGTACTAGAAATTGTCAGGTTGTTCCTCAAAAAATGGTTGGAAACTTTTGCAAATCAGATGGGTGTGAAATAGTATTTCATTACTTTGGTTTGCATTCTCCTCAGTTACTAAAGTACTATTACTGTGTATTCATATTTCCTTCTTTGTGAAGTATCTGTTCACATCCTTTGCTCATTTTCCCATTGGATTATCTTCTCTGATTAATTTTTAGAAGTTATTATAGATGCCAATTCATCAGTTTTATATTTTAATGTATGTCCAAGAATTGAAAATTCAAATAGAGAAAACTATATAAGAAAGAAGAGCAACACTCCGGTCCCACAACAAAAAGTTGATTACTGTCAAGTTTATATATCTTCCCAATAGTTTGAATGCATATAATAGCATTTATACGTATCCTTTAAAATTATGCAAAGCATATTACAGACTGTTTTTGTATCGATACACTGGATATGCCATGCACATAGATCTCTTGGTTGGAGTGAAGCCATGTACTTTTGTTGTTGTTTTAATACTTTTGATTGATGTGCTTTAATTACTCCTTATAAAAAGGCTGTGTTTCTGAGCACCATCTAGTGGACAGTAAAGTAGAAAATTGGAATTATGGTCAGGATCTCTCCTTTTTGGATCTTGATGCATTCGTAGGGGCCAAGCAGTGCAACCTAGAGGGCTGGAGATGCACTAGGGGCCCAAATGGCCCCAAACTATTGCCCTGAGAAAACTGGAAGAAGAAATCAAAACTAGCTTCTACTAAAGCTGGTTCAAGAATAAGCTTTTAAGCTTGTTCGATTTAGCCTAGGCTTCCAGAAACAAAAGATAGTATTACCTTGAGCAATTGCACTAAGAAAATGGACATGTAATAATGGAGAGCAAATAATTCTTTAAAAAGTTTTTTCCCTGTTACTTTTCTTCTACCTGACATATACGCAAATGAGATGGCAAGCATTTTTATGTTCACCAATGTGAAAATGCCATTTTAAAATACTAAAATAATTAACTCTAATTCTTATAGCTGACCAATTAGTGAGTTTATTTTTCATTTCTGTCAAAGTACATACTCTTGAGCCAGCTAATCAGTTTTACAAGTACAAGCATTTCCTGGCTGAAAGCACAATTGATCCTTTTCAAAGAACTAGTAGAAATGAGTTTGTAAGATCCTTACTATAAAGATTCTTAGATCATGGGACTATAAAGCCTTTTCAAGATCCTTTTAATACATCCTTTTGGATACCATCTAGGATATTATGTATAATGCTGGACAAAATAGGTTTTGGAAGAAAGTATAGATAAAAATAGCTAAAATCCATTCAGCATATGCATGTCAGCAAATCTATCCTGGTTGTCCAAAATTAGGAGTCTACTGCTTTAGTATTGTTGGAAATTTTAAGTAAGTATCTTAAATTGCCTTCCAGACAGATATGTAATTTTAATATCAATGGCTAACCCACTGTATATTTCATGAAAGCTACTATAATGTATTTTTAAGTACCCAAAATTTTACAGTATTAAGAACTAACTGTAGGGGTACCTGGTTGGCTCAGTTAAACGTCCGACTCTTGGTTTCGGCTCGGGTCATGATCTCGAGTTATGGGTGGTGGGATTGGCCCTGTGTCCAGCTCCGTGCTCAGGGCAGGGAGTCTGCTTGAGATTGCCCCTCTGCCTCTTCCCCCACTCACGCTCACACTCTGTCAAAAAAATAACTTTAAGCAACTTTTTTACTGAAAAATTTTCCTATACCTAACCAACATTTTTCAGATCTTGCTTGCATATTCATTTTCAGTTTGTGCTACTTTTTTTACTTAACCCTACTGATGTTCACTGGAGTAAAATAGTCCATATACAGACATGTCTGACTTGGAACAAGTTCTCTATTGTATGCAGAGAACTAACATATAAAGTAGGAATGGATAAAATGATGAGCTTTGAGGAGGAGGCAGGAAAAAACTGCATTATATCCAAAACTCTGTCCAGGGAACCCGTTAATGTGTGTACAACTTAAACCAAACAAATCCTCTAAAAAAATCTCCATGTTATTTCCATTTATCCCACTTGAATGCAAAATTATACATAGCTGGTAATCCTCAACATGTTTGTTAGTTGATCTAGAGATAGGAGGAACATATTTTCCATGCATAGAAGGCTTCAGAACATTTTCTGCTTGGCTACCAATCTGCCAGGCCGGTGATCAAAGTCCTAAGGTAACTGACAGTTCTTTGGGCTTAGAGTCACTCATTGACCCAGGAAAAAAGACCAACTTTGGATTCAGCCAATTTTGTTTAATATGCAAAATTGGATACTTTGTCAGCAAACGCCTTTTAGAAAAACTATACCATAAACACATTTGGAAAGCACTTTATTAATTATAAAGAGAGATTTAGATAATAAATGCATAGAACTAAAAGAATTGTGTCTTTACAGAAACAACTACAAAGTGAACAGGGACATACAAAGTCCTCCATTATACAAATTGCTTTGGTGGAACTTTTCTTTATGGGCACAAAGCAGGTGGGATGGCTTTTAAGCAGACTGGTTGTGACGCCTGAGTGGCTCAGAGGTTGAGCCATCTGCCTTTGGCTCAGGGCGTGATCCTGGGGTCTTGGGATCAAGTCCACATCAGGTTCCCTAAGAGGAGCCTGCTTCTCTCTCTGCCTGTGTCTCTACCTCTCTCTCTCTATCTCTCATGAATAAATGAAATCTTTAAAAAAAAAAAAAAAAGACTGGTTTTCATCAGGTGGACATTATACCAGAATTCCTTGGGATGACATAAATTTGCACATGGTCCTTTTCTAAGAAAGGAGTGCTAATCCACCACAGAACCACCTCCAGTTTAGAATGGACTGAAATGTCCTTGACTCCCAAAACCAGGATATATGAAGCAAGATAAACAGTGAAAATGTGCTTTAAAATATTCACTGTTTAATAAGCGACTTCATACTAGAAATTCTTATCCTTGACTGTTGTTTCCGCAGAATCACTCAGGTCTCAGATTTACTAATAAAGTTTCAAAAATTCTAGCCTGAATTTTCTGTTGACCCCTGAGCCAACTACTGAAATAATGCAGATTTGTTTTTTTCAGTCACACTATCTATATAATAAAACAGTTGTTACGTTACGGTATCACTCGACAGAGAAGTATGACGATTTGTCCTAGTCAAGCAACCAAGTAAAAATCTAGAGAAATCAGAGCCCTGGAGTCCTGATTGTTGGTCTTGTGCTCTTCTCATGACACCAAAATACAAATGTACCTACAAGTTTTGGAAAGTGTTAGCATGTTTGTTCTCAGAGTGGGATGAGGTGCTGGGGTAACAGTAAAAGGGCTAAGCAACCAGGAGATGTAAGCAATTACTCTACTAAAAGCTTTACACTGGTAAAAAGATGAGACATCTATTTTTTAAAATTATTAAAATACTTGGAGCTCTAACAAACATATTACTGATAACTTTCCAGGAAGCTCTTCTTCAGTGTTCCACTTACTTTTTGGCACATTTAATAAGATATACCAGTGTGGACACATTTTTTAATACAGCCAGAGAATCGCCATAGACGGACACTTCTGTTTTTGCTCAGAGTCCTCAAAATAAAAAACAGGTAGCCAAGGCCACCTTATTCCCGCTTCCTTTTTCTCAAAATCACCACATACAAACCACTGTTTTTCTTTTTCATACTTACAACCCAAAAGAAGAGATAAAGGGGAAGGCTGCCACCAAAGGCTGCTTCTTCTCAGAGTTCAAATTCAGGAGAGCCAGAAAATTTCCATGAACTGTGTTGCAAAGTTGACCTTTCCTTAGATGTTCATTTTTTAAATGAAACACATTGAAAACTTTTAGGATATTAGCATAATGTAGCCTACACTGTGAAACAATTTGCTCCCAAGGCATTAATGTCCAGATGTTTTTCTCTATTGGAAAATGGGCCACACATCCACATTACAAAGTGGCATAATTTGCTCCTCTTGTAGCCATAGAGCTTGGTAGAAGTCAAATACCAAATGTAGACACAATCTTATCACACGATCTCAAACAGTGCCAAAATTTCTAACTCCCAGACCAATAAAATATCCTCACTTCTCCTACTGTATGTTTTGCCCCCAACATTCACTGTATTCATTGTTTAAAAGTAGCTCACAGTTTATGAAATACAAATACAAAGCAGGAAAAGGTGAGGAAGATTAGTGTTAGATTTCAAAGTATCAGAATGGGGACACCTGGGTGGCTCAGCAGTTGAGCATCTGGCTTCGGCTCAGGGAGTGATCCTGGGGTTCTGGGATTGAGTCCCACATTCGGCTCCCCATGGGGAGCCTGCTTCTCCTTCTGCCTATGTCTCTGCCTCCCTCTCTGTGTCTATCATGAATAAATAAAATCTTAAAAAAAAAAAAAAGGTATCAGAATGAACTCATGATTTAAAAAAAAAAAAAAAATGCATTTCCTGGCTCTGTTCCCTGAAAATGACTGGAAACAATGACACAGTAGTACCCAAATCTTGATTTCCAAATACCATTCCTCATGAAAAAAAACTAGAGCTCCAGAGCTCCTTGGAGAAACAGCCTATCCCACTGTGGGACAGGAAAGCTATATGATGAACCTACACTTTGCTATGGCAAAAAGCAAGAAAGTGCCCAAAGACTGGTAGGCACAGGTCAAAATGACACATGAATGAGCTTAAAGGTGCTTCTGCTGGCCAAATTTGGAACAATTACAGTAAATACAGTTTTTAAGAATTGATGAGCTTGCACTGATACTCAAAAACAGTAGATAGGACAGGGGGAAAATGCTTCTTTGTAAGAGTGCCAGCTAAAAAATGTAGATGGAAGGCTAGACTTAGAAAATCTCAGTTTGCAGCCAGCAATGTAATAAAACAGTAGACTCTGGCAAGGATTATCAGTGAATGTTAAAACCATGGAGTGAATAGGATACCAAAATGGTCTCCAATTATCTCCTCCCAGATTATTTGCTTAAGAGGTTTTTTTTTAAGATGTTATTTGACAGGGATCCCTGGGTGGCGCAGCGGTTTGGCGCCTGCCTTTGGCCTAGGGCGCGATCCTGGAGACCCAGGATCGATTCCCACATCGGGCTCCCGGTGCATGGAGCCTGCTTCTCCCTCTGCCTGTGTCTCTGCCTCTCCTTCTCTCTCTGTGACTATCATAAATAAATAAAAAATTAAAAAAAAAAAAAAAAAAAAGATGTTATTTGACAGAAAACACAAGGCACACAGGGATCATGACCTGAACTGAAGGTGGACACCCGGCCAACTAAGCTACCCAGGAGCCCCAGAAAAAAATACTCTTAAAATGGGAAGGTCTGGCAAAGCAAGTGACCAAACTCATATTGGCAATGTGACAATTAACACTGTGTCTCCTGATATTATGTGACATCATGAATGAGATACACCACATACCATCAATAGACTCTTCTGCCAAAATATTTATCCTGAACCTACTCGTGAGAAACTAAGAAATACAGAATCTACAAGCTAACTGGCTTGCTTTCTTAAGTGTCAATTTCATAAAAAGGTAGGCTTGGGGTGCCTGGTTACACATCTGACTTGTGATTTCAGCTCAGGTCATGATCAAAGAGTCCTAGAATCGAGCCCCCCCCCACCCCATCAGACTCTGCTAGCAGCATGGAGTCTGTATGAGTGTCTCTGTCCCTCCCCTTACACACGGACATGTGCACACACTCTCTCTCAAAATAAATCAGTAATAAAAATTAAAAATAAATGTAAACAAAAAAAGAAAGTAGGCTTGTTCCAGAATAAAGATACAGGACACATGTAGTCACAGATACAGGACAACCAAATGCCATGGGTTTGGATCTTGGATTTTAAGAAAGAAGAAAAGCTTTAAGGAACACTTGGGAAAAACTGCGACTCATGTTTATGTACTATAGATAATTCTGTATCAATGTTAAATTCCTTGGGTGTGGTAACTGTATTATGACCAGGTAAGAAATTGCTTATGTTGCATGAGACATGCTATAATAGTAATGGGTGAAGTATGGAGCCACTTCTTTCAAAAGGAAAGTGTCTAAAGAGAGAGATGTGGCAAAGTAACAAACATTGAACACAGGAAAAGGATTTAAGATGATTTCCTTGTAGTATACTTTGAACTTTTCTATAAATTGGAAATTTTCAAAATAAAAAGTTGGAAATGAACAATCTTTTTCAGAAGAAACAGCTTACAGATACCTTGAGGATGATTAGGGGGGCCTTAGCAAAGTGAAGCACCAGGCATTCAATTCTAACCATACAGAAAAAAAAAAAAACAGGGATGCTTGGGTGGCTCAGCAGTTGAGCACCTGCCTTTGGCCCAGGGTGTGATCCTGGAGGCCTGGGATGGAGTCCCACATCAGGCTCCCTGCGTGGAGCCTGCTTCTCTCTCTGCCTCTGTGTGTCTCTCATGAATAAATAAAATCTTAAAAAAAAAAAAAAAAAAAGTGGTTCTGAGACAAAAGAATCAAGCTAAGATGGCAAACAAATTCCTAACCCTCCTCCTATTAATTGATTTGTGGGGACGTGTGAGTGGCTCAGCGGTTAAAGCATCTGCCTTCAGCTCAGGGTGTGATCCTAGAATCCTAAGATTGAGTCCCACATAGGGCTCCCTGCATGGAGCCTGCTTCTCCCTCTGCCTGTGTCTCTGCCTCTCTCTCTCATGAATAAATAAAATCTTTAAAAGTAATTCTTGCTTGTAGAAAGTGGTATAAAAGTGTTAATGAATGGATTCTCATGTACCTTAATCCATTTTATCATAAGACCTAAAATGAAGATAAATGGCAAACATATTCCCTTGCTTGTAAATTATAAGTCCAAGGTGGACAGAGGAATAGCAGGAAAAAATATATGTAGTATTTTAAAAGTTAACACCAAAAAATAAAAATATATTGACTTATTTTGAAAAGTTGGCTGATACAATTGATGTTTTCATCTAAATCTAATAAACATCTGAAATTAGGTATTTACAATTAGACTACAGCCTATATTGTTTCGAAATCTCCCAAATCGAAGAAAGCATCACCAATGTGTTGGTTCACCTTTTTACAAAAACAAAAAACAAAACAAAAAAAACTATCCCATCAAGACTTTTCTTTCTTGAGCTTATTTTCTAATGATAGACAAAGAAACTCTCGCTCTTAATTCCATGATCAATACATAAAACGGTCCCCTAAATATTCATCATTGTCTTAAAATTAGCTCTCAAAAATACAGTTCCATCTCAAATGCTGCTGATAGACTCTGTTGAACCAAACGGTACTGGAATTTTTTGTGTAGTCATTAAACTCAGACTCTTTTTACTCAAACGGTCATGAGTTTATTTCAGATTATGAAATCAGCCACCCTATTCCCACCACTGTCCTCTGAAATCCCCCATAAATGCAGCAAAGTTAATGACTACACGGTGGGATAATCATTCAAACTTTTAATCTCCCTTTACACATTATATTAACATTCATATTGCAAGGCATTCCATTCACAAATATTACAGTTTGATAAAAAACTTCACACACATACCCCAAAAAAGTCTATACCAGATTCAGTCACTTCACTAAATCATTAAAATAATAAAGTAATGAAAACATCATCATAATTCTCTTAAAGCAATAAAGGTCTGAGGCACTCTGGGAAAGATGTTCTCATATAACATGTCAGTGGTATCAAATTATCTTACAAGAAAGTTACCAGATACCCAGCAATCAAGTATACTCCAATGACAATAACTTTGATCTGATATGTGTTCGCTGGATCCACTCCCATTTGGACTGAACTATTGAAAGGAACACAGACAGTGGGCAGCTGAGGCTGTTTCTAATGAGGTTCACAACTATGTAAAGGTAAAGTGTGTTTTCAACACGCCAAGGACAGGTGCATCTCTACTGCAAGGGAACAGGTCCAGTCTTGAAAAATGTTCCTTTATCATCACTACCAGGTTTACTAAATGTGAGAAATGAACAGCCCACTTAACTCTGCCCACTGCTAAAGAGATTTCAGAACTGTGTCTTCCCATCAACCTCTGCAGTGCAATGTTTGCCCTTCTTTGAGGGTCTTCAAGGTGTGCCCTTGAAATAAAATAAAGGGGAAGAAAGGGAGCTTTTCCCCTCCATTTCGACCAAACAGAGGTCTAAAATAGCAATGTATTACAAAATTCTCATGCTCTGCAAGAGCCAGCTATCTGGAGCATGGCTATTTTTACCACAAACAAGATTTTTAAAAACCTGATAATCCTTTTCCAAAGCAAATTTTGCCACATCCATTCACTGACAGAGTCCACATGGGAGAGGAGGTCTCACTGACCGAGTGCTTCCTTAAACACAATTACAAGGGTAAATCATTAGCATGGGGAAGGAGGGAGGCCGATTCCCAATGGGGAAATAAATCACTGCAAACTAGGGGTCGACTTATGACAGCATAGAACCCTGTCAGAGCAGAATCAACACAAGCCCAGGTCATATAGTGTCTGGTAATTACATACATGGAGTTTAAAATGTATACATATATAATAAAAAAAAATCTGGAACAACATATGTTGCTAATCTTTCAAGGATTCTCCTCTTCAACATTCACCTGGAGAGCAGCTGGCTCTTGCTGGCCCAGTTGTGGCAGTGATAAAAGCAACTAGAAGCAGGTTTAAGTAAAAAGTGCTCAAAGGCCAAGTGAGAAAACAGGGGTGCAGAGATTTCTGGAGGAAGAGGGGAGCACTGAAGAGTTGAGAATATTTCCTTTCTTCTTCTTAGCTTTTTCAGACCCAAGACAAATTCTGGAGGACACACATCCAATGCTGTAGTCCTTCCTTATCTATAGTCAAAACAAAACAAGTAATAAAAATTTCCTCTTCCATTCTGTACTCTTAATAAAATGCATAGTACAGCCAGAAGGTATTATTGAGATGTGCCATCTTGGGAGAAATTAAAATTGGGACATGAAGTGAGGCCGCGTGCTATCGAGTCGCCGGGTCAGGATTTCACAGCCAGTGTCCGTGACCAGCAGGGTGTGCTCGAACTGAGCAGACCGCTTTCCATCTCTTGTCACTGCAGTCCAACCATCTGGCCAGGTTTCATCCTGCCATCCACCTTAAACAACAAGAACAATTTCTTAATTCTATCACTCAGTTTTCTAAAAAAACTCTCTAGGTAAGTGCATTTGCATGTACTCCTATATCCTTGGACTCCTATTAAGACTCCTATTTACAAACGGTAGACAGCGGGCAGCCCCGGTGGCTTAGAGGTTTAGCACCACTTTCAGCCTGGGGTGTGATCCTGGAGACCTGGGATCGAGTCCCACATCGGATTCCCTGCATGGAGCCTGCTTCCCCCCTCTGCCTGTGTCTCTGCCTCTCTCTCTCTGTGTGTCTCTCATGAACGAATAAATAAAATAAATGAACCAAAACAAAAAACAAAACAAAACAAAAAAAAAACAAATGGTAGACAGCTACATGCAAAAGAATGACGCTGGACCACTTTCTTACACCATACACAAAAATAAACTCAAAATGAACTGATGACTTGAATGTAAGACCTGAAACCATGGAATTCCTTAAAGAAAACATAAGCAAAAAAAAAAAAAAAAAGAAAACATAAGCAATAATCTCTTGACATCAGCTTCATCAACAAATTTATGAATCTGTCTCGTCAAGCAAGGGAAACAAAAGCAAAAATAAACTATTGGGGGTGCCTGGGTGGCATGGTTGGTTAAGCTTCCAACTCTTGGTTTCAGCTCAGGTTGTGATTCAGGGTCATGAGATTGAGCCCCACCTTGGGCTCCAAGTTCAGCTGCTTCAGATTCTCTCTCTCTCTCCCTCTGCCCCTCTCCCTGCCCCCCTCAATAAATCGATAAATCCTTAAAAAAAATAGGTAAATACCCACACATACACACACACAAGCTATTGGAGCTACACTAAAATAAAAGGCTTTTGCACAGCAAAAGACTCCATCAACAAAACAGAAAAGCAACCTACTGAATGGGAGAAAGTATTTGTAAATGATATATCTAATAAGGGGTTAATATACAAAATACATAAAGAATTTATATACCTCAACACCACACACACAGACAAAAACCACCCACAAATAATCTAATTAAAAATGGGCAGAAGAGTTGAATAAACATTTTTCCAAAGAAGACTCACAAAGAGTCAACAGGTACATGAAAAGATTCCTAATATCATAATAATCAGGGAAATGCAAATCAAAACCACAATGAGATATCACCTCACACCTGTCAGAATGGCTAAGATCAAAAAGGCAATAACATGTGTTGGTAAGGAAATAGAGAAAAGGGAACCCTTATGGACTGTTGGTGGGAATGCAAACTGGTACAATTGCTGTAAAAAACAGTGCAGAGGTTCCTCAAAAAATTAATTAATTTTAGTAGTAATTCCACTACTGGTATTTATACAAAGAAATAAAACCACTAATTCTAAAAGATATATACACTCCTATGTTTATTGCAGCATTATTTACAATAGCCAAGATATGAAAGCAATTCAAGCGTCCACTGATAGATGAATGGATGAGAAAGTATGGTATACATATGCAATGGAATACTACACGGCCATAAAAAAAAAAGATGAGATCATGCCATTTGCTACAACATGGATAGACCTAAATGACATTATGCTAGATGAAATAAGTCAGAGAAAGAAAGAAAACCCTATGATTTCACTTAAACATGGAACATAAAAAGCAAAACAAATGAATAATCAATCAGACTCTTAAATACAGAGAACAAACTGGTGGTTGCCAGAGAGGAGGTGTGTGGTAGAGTGGGGGTAGGGGTGCGAAATAGATAATGGAGATTAAGAGGTACAAACTTCGTTATAAAATAAGTAAGTTACAGAGATGAAAAGTATAGCATGGGAATATAGTCAATAATACTGTAATGCCGTTGGGTGACAGATGGTGACTATACTTATCCTGATGAGCACTGAGTCATCGTACTGGCCAATCAGTGTGTTTATTGGATACCTGAGACTAACATGACATTGTGTGTCAATTGTACTTCAGTAAAAACAATAATAAAAGATTCCTATTTATACTTCAACTGTCTTAGTCTTTTCAACTTCATTTTGGTCTTTAGTCCAATGAAGTAATGACAATATTTTAAACTTCCTCGGGTGTGTTAGAACGTCACATTTTTTATACTTCCCAAATATCAAATCAAGATGATATTTCCAAAATAAAGGCACTGGGTTTCATTTTAGGAAACATACTGATACTATTCCTTACAAAAGTGTGAGTTAAAAGTTGAATTAATGAATTGAGCTCTTTCCTGTTATAACTTTGGTATCTGACTAAACTGCAGCCAATGTGTATTGTGAAGAAAATAATCTTCTTATACTTTCATTAAAGCATTTAATTCCTGATATTATTTTTAAATGGGAGGCACAGAGATGGGGAGTATAATCTGTGCAATTCTTGTAGATCACACATCCCTGTAACCAAAAGAAAGGGCTAAGAGAAACGGGTTGGTGAGAGAAGGTAAGAAATGACAATCAGGCAAAACAGGTTAGGGTGGGGCTGGGACTAGAGAATTAGGAAATGAAAGCACAGGGAAAAGAGCCTGAAACAGACCACACTGGAGAGAGAGACGAGAGTAGAGGAGGGGAGGTAGAAATAAAATGAGAAAATTCTACAATTCTGGATACTACTATAAAAGTGTTTACAGAGACTTACTTTCTTGTCTCCAAATTAGATCCCCTCCAAAAAAATTAATCCATTCTTCACTCTGAGTAATCTTTATCAAACTTAGGTCTCACCGACTCAGAAAAATCCCAGAGCATAAACTCTACAGTAAAGTAACCTACTTTTTTGCAATATTTAATCCCAGTCTAAAAAGAGAATATGAGGTCAGCTTGAAGAATGTTAACTCACACTTTGTCAAACATGTAAAGATGAGTGACTGGGTATTTTCTGATGTAATGAGTAAGCCTTTTATAACTGGATTTAAGATATAATATTTCTCTGACTTTATTGTGATCTGCTTAAAACATGATCTTTACTAATTTCAAATCAGATATATCTGGATATTATTCAGAGGAAATTCAAATTCCTCTTTGGATTTGGAACTTCCCGCTCCACAGGTAGGATTTAACCTAGAGGAGTTACACTGACATATATGCATTATAATTTGATGATTATCTGACCAGGCTCCTTGGAAAGTTCTTTGCTTATACCTGGAAATACCACATTATGTCTCACCTACCAGGTGCCAGTTAATGAAAATAGGTATATAATCCAAATGTTTTCCTCTCAGGTTCTTGCCTTTCTAATATACTTACTGCTCTTGCAATTGGTTCCACATGATCAGAACTTTATATTCTTATTCCATGAAGATGACAAAAACAATATCTTACATTTTGTACAGCCCTTTAAAGTTCACCGGGTATTTTGTGCTGCTATAAATTGCCTCAATTCTTACAACAGCAGCCCTAGAGAATTGGCAGGTTAAAGATTGTCATTTCCATTTTACAGAAAAGGGAGCAAAGGATCATGTTATAAAGAAGTCTGTGCGCTGGATTTAGTGACTCACTTCTAAGTCACTGCAATGTGGCAGACATAACGGGATGCCACTCCTAAGATCAGGTCATAAAGAAGACCAGAAGGATCCAGAAAGGAGGTATCCTTTAATAAGGCCCCAGGACACACCAGCCCCACTACCACTGCCTCACTGTATCCTCTAATCCCAACCGAAAACTGGCTGAAAAAAAAGGTGAAGAGAACATCTGACCATCTGGGTGAGAAGTCCTCATCATGACACTGGGTTTTCATCACTGCCACAAGCCTGCCACAGGGAAGTGACAGTGAGGACATAAAAGTACCAGCACTACATGTGTCTGTGCTGTGCTTTCACGAGAGTTGTATGATCCCACCTGATGACCTGAGCAGAGACTCTGTAGAGGCAGAACAGCTCATGAGTTTAGAGTCTGACAAACTCTGTCACATAACTCGCTAAGTGACTTTGGACAAGTTATGTAACTTCTTCAAGGATCAGTCTCCTCTTCTATATAATGAGGATAGCACCTACCTCATAAATTGTGGAGAATTAAAGCATATACCTGTGTCTGCCTCTAAGTGGGTAGCACTACTTCTTTCCTCCTCCCCCTAGCACCCCGCCAAGCGAGCTACACAGGGTTGACAGTCTCCGGATTGTTACAATGCACCTCTGACAGCATCTTTTATGGAAACGGACTGCGATTCAAGTACTTCAGGATCTACTGATACGAGAATTCCCAGGCAGAAAGTACTGCTTTCTTGCCAACCCTTATGACTTTCAGTTCTCTACAGGACACTGAATCGAGTTTGAGATGGGACAGGAAGTGGAAATGAACCAACATAAAAATACACAGAGCAGACTATTAATCTGATCCTGGGTAATCAAAAGTAAATAAAAATTTAATTAAAGAACATTATAGCATCCCTTTTTCTCACCTTCACAAATCATTGGCTCAATTGTGAATACATGGCCCGCCTTCATCACTCCAACTGCTTTATTTTCTGAAATTAGAGGAAAAAAATTCTGAACATGCAGCAAAAAAATCAACATTGTACTGTTGAACAGCTCACTGTAAGAGTACACGTTGTTCACTAACATGAGATGATTTTTCAGGACCATCATGAAAAACACAACTACAAATTAAAGTATCCAGACCTGCCTTCCTCCAAAAAAGGCCAAAAGGTAAAAATAGGGACAGATCTTTTTGAGACAATCTCAGACAAAAGTGGAGATACCAGTTAAAGTTCAAATTAAAAAGAACAGATGTGAACATCAGTAAATGAACGATTGCATTTGCTCTGCCTACCACCAGATGGCAAAAGCACTGGCTTTCAGGGTTTCTTGTAAGGCTAGTCTTCACGACGGTGACTCTGGTAATGAAGGACACGTGTCCAGAGGCTGCATCAACTACACACCATTCTCCATAGGTATGGTCTGATATCACCCACACGTTTACATTCCTGCACATCTTCCCTAATGAACAGCTATCATGCTTCTTTCTACTATCTTAGGTAGTACCAAAAAATACTTACTGCAGATTTCCAAATCTGGCATTTGTAGATTGTCATAAAATCTAAGGCAAAAAATAATTTTGACTTTGTTTCTAATCCCATGAATTTTCTCTCCCAATGATCTATAACTTACTACAAAAAATATATTTTTTAATTTTATATATTTTTTTAATATCAAGAGTATCAGTGTGGTGTCCTAGAAAGAAAAAGGATAAAGATATCTCGAGCTAGGCTGTTCCCTTACCATTAGCACTAGCTGCATGTAGCCACTGTCAACCTGCAAAGAGGCTAGTCAGAATGGTATTGGCTATATGTGTAAAAAAATAAGCTAAGTTCAAAGACAAAGTATGTGATATATCTCAACCCTTTTTACATTGACAAAATGCTGGAATGTTAATACTGTGAATGCAATGCATTAAATAAAACATTTCTTTTTACTTTTTTTAAATATGACCACTGGAAATTTTTAAATTACATAATGTGCCTCAGAATATATTACTAGTGGACAGTGAACTCTAAGTTCCACTCCTGTTTTTGCCACTGACTTCATTATTCTAGAAACATTACATCTCTCACTCAACTTGACTCACAGTTTCAGTTTCTCAACATACCTCACTCTGCAAATATACCTTTTCTGATTGACTACACTACTGCAGATACTAGGCTGAGTACTTTTTAAAAAATTTGTACTTGCTCTACCACCTACCTCACAGAATTATTATAAAATACGTTCTAAATGTAGAGTCTTATCATCATTACTTCCCAACCATAATGACTTAAAGTAATCACTCTAATCTAACAAGGACTTCTCTTACACAGAAGGGTGTAGGGGAGTTATACAATTTCTTAGTTCCACCTTCAGTTGTTAGGGATACCACAGAGTTACAAGCCAAAGGCGGGATCATTTACGTTTCAAAAGTGTCCTCTGTACAAAGACTCAGCAGTTTCCTTTTACACCTCCCTAAAGTGATCACAACATATTTTAATTTATATAAACCTAATTTACACTAGACTTTTCATAAACGTTATCAAATGCATAAAACAAGTATATATCTGGTCTTTGCTTCTTTTTTCAGAATTGCTTTTTATTCCTTTTTTTTTTTTTGCTTTTTATTCCTAATTAAATGGTTTTATGTGTTTTACAAACACTATTATCACTGATCCATATCCTCTTCTCCCACAAATTCTATTTTCTTCAGTCTGTCTTTATATAATCTGTATCTAGACATGAGTTTTTCAATTCCCTAAGTAAAGGGACTTTCTCCACCCCCTTCCCTGCACACACTCTTTTTACACACACACCTAGAAACATACACATGTATCACTGTAATCAGAGTAGCTACTTCTATTCTGCTAATGTAAGGCTATATCCAGTGATTACAGGGCCTATCAGGAAGGAACTAAGTTGGTTACTTACTTTCTGTTGCTAATTTTTATTTCAAGCACAATTCACAGCTTAAACAAGAACTTTGTGGTCTGCTAATAAATGTTGATATGTACCAAATGCTGTGCTCTAAACTGCTTCTCCAGCTTCTCTCGTTGAGAGGCTCCTCACTCATTTCCCTTTTCTTCACAGCTAGTGACACCTAGGATTTTATCAGCTCACACCTGACCTGCACCAGCAGCTGTGATCAGGCTGCCTGCACATCTAGCCTGACTTGCTCTCACACCCGCTATACGTCCTAGACACCACTGCCAAATTTGTCTTCCCGAACTTATGTCACCTTGTCATTCTTCTCAAAAATGTTTCTGCAAATCCCTACAAATGAAGTCAAATGTCTCTGGTCAGGAACTGCCTACTGTTAGTTTTTAACACAAAATACTCAGCCCAAGCTTACCTGGTCTCCGTTCAGTCTCACCGTGAAGCACCTACTCATGATTCCCCTCTACCTGGAATATTTTTCCCCATCTTCTCCACCAAACCACGATTTCAACCATTCCGTATTTCTCCCACAGGACCTGCGCCCAATGCTTCAGTCCTCACTAGGCAGCACAAAGTACAGAAAAAGACTGCCTCTAGAAAGACAGAAGCCAGGCGCCAATCCTACCTCTAGCATTTCCTTACTGGTCTGTGTGAACCTGAGTAAACAGTGTACTTCTCTAAGGACAGAATCTGACCGCCTTCCTTTTTCCTTCTTCCCTTTTCCCTTTCTTTTTGCAGAATCTGCTCTATAAAGCAGGGCTAACGGGGCACCTGGGTGGCTTAAAGATCTAATTCTTGATCTCAGCTCAGGTCTTGTTGTCAGGATTGTGAGTTCAGGCACGTGAGTTCAAGGTGCGAGGAGCATAGAGCCTACCACATAAATAAATAAGTAAACAAATAAATAAATAAGGCTAAGAAATTATTCAGATGTGGTGATCTAATGAAATAATGTATATCATTATCATCATGATCATTCCAAGAGTTAATATTAAGTGCTTTCCATGTATTCTCTCACTCCTAGTAACACTTCGAGGATAGGTACCATTCCCTACTATTGTTCTAGATGAGAAAACAAGCTTTCACAAAAACCTATGTGAAAATGTCTATATTGCAATAACTTATACATACTTGTTAAATTCCTTCTTAGGTCAGTTTCTGTGGACAGCTTTCCTTTTTAGCACTAAATAGCAGACTTATTCCTGTGTGTCTTAGCTCTCCAAGAAAAAAGGCTTCTGGAAGACATTAATTGTCCACACTTCCTTTGTTATTCTATCAGACAGTACTGAACTTAAAGAAAGGTCTTTTGTCTATTCCCCTGTATTTATACCAACAGATAGTAAAGCATTTGCCATACACTATGAAATCAAACCAAACCAAACCAATTTCATTTAAGGAGTCAGAATACTGATAGCTAGACCCATGGCAGTGGCTGTGATCTATTCACTAAAACTAGTTTACTTTTCTTCTGAGTACACAGCTAGATTACATTTCCCAACCTCTTCTTTAGTTAGCATAGCCATGTGACTGAATTCCTGCCAATGAAAAGTAAATATAATTGATTTATGCCAATTCCAGGCTCGTGCATTAAAACCTCCTACACAGGGATCCCTGGGTGGCGCAGCGGTTTAGGACCTGCCTTTGGCCCAGGGCGCAATCCTGGAGACCCGGGATCGAATCCCACGTCAGGCTCCCTGCATGGAGCCTGCTTCTCCCTCTGCCTATGTCTCTGCCTCTCTCTCTCTCTCTCTCTCTCTGTGACTATCATGAATAAATAAATAAAATCTTTAAAAAATAAAAAAATAAAACTAGCTACACTCATAAAAAAAAACAAAAAAAAACCTCCTACACATACCATTTCATGCTTTTCCCCATCCTTCCCAGTATCTACAGATTAGAAGAGTAACCCAAAGTGACCTTGAAAGATAGGCTGAAGATAACAGAACCTGGGTCACAGAATAACTGACCTATCACCATCCTCAACAACAAACACACCTTTTGGACTGTTAACATGAGCAAGATATGAACATATAGTGTGTTATGAGCAAAAATATATTTTGAGGGTCCATTTATAACAGCTTATAGATTAATAAATACAAAATAGTAGGTCCTGTTATATATTCGAATAAATATCTCTTGAATAAATGCTTAGCAAAGATCAAATCTTTGGATAGTACTTACTGGCATAATGGGGTACATTGGGGGCTGTATGAAAAAGTTTGTGGATTCCATGCCCACAATAGCTTCGAACAACTGAAAACCCATTTGCTTGGGCATGCTTCTGAATAATGTTTCCCAATTCTCTGTATCGAACACCAGGTTTCACTGAAAGGAAAGAAGACCAATGACAAAAAATAATAATAACTAATATTTACTGAATAATTACTATCTATGTGCCAGGAACTTTTCTAAATGCTTTATATGCTACATAGAAACATATATATACAAAACTTTCAGATGAGGAAACCAAGGGACAGAAATGCTATATGGCCAGTAAATGGCAAAGTTGAGATTCAACCCAGTAGCACCTATGCTTCCTCCTTGGGTGCATAAAAGGACATGGGTGCAGTACGCTAAGGGTTTTAGGGACATACACCTTTTGTCTTCTGAATAAACAAAAGAATGGAAAACACGCATCTCTTCCTCTCCTCTAAGGTCAAGTGTGTTCCTTTTTTTAGAGAGAGAGAGCACGTGTGGGGCAGGGCAGAGGGGCAGAAGGAGGAGAGACAGAATTGCAAGTAGACCCCCTCCACCTCCACTGCTGAGCACATAGCCTGATGCACGAAGGACTCAATCCTACAACCCTGAGATCATAACCTGAAGTGAAAATTGAGTCGAACACTTAACGAACTGGGCCACCCAGGTTCCCCAAGTGTGCTCCTCTTTTAAAGTGAACAGAAGTAGTAAGGAGAGTACAGAGCCTCAGGAGAAAAAGGAACGTCCAGAAAGTAACTTGACTTGTCCTCAGTTTCATTCTGATCAACCTCAAAGAATTACTTCCCCTGGGCTTCTTTACCCCCATAAAGGTGATCCTAAAGTTATTCATAGTTGCCTCAGAACACAATCCTGGGGACAGGATATAGAAAGATACTTTTAACTACATTCTTCCTCCTCTGCTTAATTTTTATGACTTTTACCACTGTTTCAATACAAACCAAAACAGAGTGGTTCTCGTTGTTATGGCTCTCCTAGCACTGAGACCCCAGGACAATCAAATCTTTGTTGATTGGACAACCAGCCAATCAAATCTCTGGGCAAACAGCTCCAGGAATCATTTCAATCAATATATACTCGATTTTAACTATACGTTCCAGCTTGACTTTTGCTGGGGGGGAGGGGGAGTTAATAATTTTAAGGAACCATGCTGACTTTCATAATGATCTGCTTGCATTCCAATCTAAGACCTCCTATCAGCCCCAGTAGTGGGAGAGGAAGCAAAAATTTTAACCCATTTTGCATAATATACAACAAAGAAAATCAAAGGTAATGGGAGAGCATGAGAGGAGATTCTGTCCTAATTCTCAAACTAGAAACAATTCTCATCCCAAGAAAGCACTTCATTAAAATCTGGAGACATTTCTGGTTGTCACAAGTAGGAGTGCCAGGGTAACTGGCATCCGGCAGGTAACGACCAGAATGTGTCTAAGCATACTACCATGCACAGAAGGCCCTATGACAAAGAATTAGCAGACTCACCAGGCCAACAATGCATAGGCAGAGAAGCCCTATTCTAGAAGGATAATTTCAACAAGAGTCAAGCTCTCTACTGTGCTGCACTACCCCGAGCAGCCAAGTTAGTAGAATACAAGGGGCAAGACTGCTACACACAAAGGTATTAACAGCACTTTCCAGAGACTAAGCAACTTGTGTTCTTTCCTGGCCACTGTTAGGAAGATTCTGGTTTCTGATAGTTTCTTGGCAAATTTTACTCCTGTGTCTTTGTAAAAACAACATTTGATCACCTGTCTGGTTATTTCAATCAGCTCACAGAAAAGCAAAAAGGACATACACACTGAAGGCATTATCTGGCAAAAACCCTAAAAATTATTTTAAACTACCACTTCCACAAATGAGAAACTAAAGAATATTAGTTTTTAAATAATCTAAAATGAGTAAGTAAAAAAGAAATCTCACACATTGATAGATAAAAATATCATGTTCTCACTTTTCATTCCTCCAACTCTATTAGTGAAAGTTTCATCATCTCCCAACATCTTCCATGTTAAAACAGACTCAAAACAATAAAAATAACAAATCTATGTCATCAGAGATAACTATGTGCTTGCCAAAGAACCTGGTCAACATCCAATACTTTGTTGATATATCAGGTTTATTGTGGGGAAAGGGACGTCAGGTACAGATAATACACTGAACAATAGAGCTAAAATGTTGTGGGTTTCAACTGAAAAAACTGTTTGCCCTCAAACTGCCCTCTTAAAGTAATAGTCTGCTGGTATTCCCACTAAGCCATTCTTTCTCTCTCCTCATAAGACCCAGTACAAATAAACAAACAAATCTGAATGGGCTGTTTGTATGGACAAAGACAGCCTTTGAAAAAATCTACAGAAATACATCTCTATTCAAAGGTATTATTCACTTAAAAAAAAAAATTATTATTCACCACAGTAGCAAGACGTCTAGAAAACACAAATTTCCAGTAGAGGAATAGCTGTAGAAATTTTTATACTCTGGATATAATAGATAGTCATTTAAAGAAGGGAGTATATCTATGCATTAGATACATATACTAATTTAGAAAAATCATAAAGATCTTGTTGAGAAAGGGAAAGGGATCCCTGGGTGGCTCAGTAGTTTAGCGCCTCCTTCAGCCCAGGGCATGATCCTGGAGACTTGGGATCAAGTCCCACGTCGGGCTCCCTGCATGGAGCCTGCTTCTCCCTCTGCCTGTGTCTCTGCCTCTCTCTCTCTGTGTGTCTCATGAATAAATAAAATCTTTAGAAACAAAACAAAACAAAAAGATCCTACTGAGAAAGTATCAAATTACAGAATGCTACCAATACTGTAACTCCATTTAACCTAACTAAACAGATACACATAGGTGTATGTGGTGTGTCTGTGTCTGTCTGTTAATGCACAAGGGAGAAAAAACCTAAATGTTAGAAGTAGAAAAAAAATATAAAAAGGTAAGAGGAAAGTATTACGGGAAGATCATTCATTTTTCTCTCATAATCTAGCATCTTGGTTTTTTTTATAAAGAGAACATAATACTTATGACAGAATTAAAAAATAGAAGAAAAACTGCACTCAAGAACTATACATTCCTATACATTTATCATGTTCCATATAAATATTATACATTCCTCCTCATTTATCAGCCAAAGAAAATGAAATTCCCAAATCACCCATAAATCAGTTAGTGCTAAAATCTGAAGCTAACTCAGGGAGGGTAGAGGCAAAACTGGCAGGGACAAGGAATGCAACAAGAGCCATCTGAGGCCCATCACAACAACAGCAGCTCTAGCGGGTGCCAGCACTGATGCTGACCTGCATCGATGGCTTGCATCAGGCACTCATACGTGGTCTGCACCAGTTTCCGTGCTCCCTCATCCACGTCTCCAACAAAAAACGTCTCATTCAAGTCCCCATGATAACCATTGCGATAAAGAGTGATGTCCACTGCAAAACAACAAATATAAAGTACAAATATAAAGACCACATTTGTTTTTATTTCAAAATAGAAGTCACTTCTCCAACATGACAGCAGCAAGCAGCTTCGTGAGCAAGACAATTTCTGCATTCTTAAATTAGACACTAATGGATATACAGTTATCACCTGTAATGCAACTGAACTCACTGTGGAGAAAAGGGACATGGTCATGCAGCACAAGTTAGAAGGTGGGCTTTTCTAGGTATAGTAGTAATTAGATCGGGTGTGGCAGAAGAAATGTATTGAGGATACATTCATGCAAGATCAATAAGCCAAATTAATAGCATTAAACGGAGGACTGTGCTACATTTTGACATTAAACAGAAAATATTGCTTTCACTTTCCATCTTTGACGAGATTTTTTTTTCCTCCCAGCAAATCCGCAAATAGGAAAACTTACACTATTCTAAACTTACTTTTCAGAGACTCATTTGCCCTTCACTTAACTGTGAAAATTCATCCTTCCCACTGTCCTCATATTTTAGAGTACGACTACTGGTATATAACTATAAAACACTAAATGTACACATTAAATTAGTATTTTTAAACCATGAATTTTCAACCAACCTAAAGTATCACAATAGTGTGTTTGCCAGCATGACACATATATTCCTGAAAAACCTCACGCATTACACATGTAATCAAAATAAGAGTGTTTGTATAAAAAAACAGGGTTGGCCAGACCACTCAAAACCTATGGCACTTCATACAGAGATACCCTAACTAAAGAATAACAACCGGGATAAGAAGTGTCAGCTGTCTCCACTATCACTCCCAGCCAGCATCACAGCAGGGCACTCCCTGCAGCCTTTACCATATGGGCTCATGCTTCCCCATCTGACGGGGTATCTGATTCCTAGAGAGACCAAGTTATTAACCAATATTAAATATACCATCTAGGGACACCTTCTTTGTCGATATTTCTTTTAATCACAGAGAGAAATATCTTGGCATCTCCTTCCTCTGCACTTGCAGTCTCAAGGCAGGTTAATACAGTGGTCCTTACAGCCACTTTCAGGACCTCTAACACATCAAGGAAGGCACTTCTTATAGAATGTAGCTTTCTTCTTAGGGTCTTCATATATTGCTAAAAATTTCTCCTTATCTCTAAAAAGTCTGCCCTGATCTCTTCAAAATCATTAGTGCACTAAAAGGAAAAGAGGGGGTAAAATCTCACTTGAAATAACATTACTTCCACATTTCACTGACATCTTTCACCTTTTTAACAATCACATAAAATAACTGGCATTAAAGAAACTCATGTACTACCAAACCTATCATACTAAAAGTATCTTAAAAAAAAAAAAAAAAAAAAAAAAAAAGCAGTTATCTTAAAATCATAAAAAAAAAAAGTTTCCATATCCATAGATTTAAGATTTCTTTTAAATTTTAAACACAAAAGACTAAGTTAAAAATAGGTAGCAAGTAAACAAAACACTAGTCATTGTCAGACTCCCAAAACCTTGTTGCTGCTTCACTGATGGGGACAGAAGTCACACTTACATATTTCTTACCATTAACAATATCACCTTCTTGCAAGGGCCGTCTGTCTGGAATCCCATGGCAGATAACTTCATTCACTGAAGTACAACAAGACTTTGGAAAATTATAATAATTCAGGGGAGAAGGATAACAATTTCTTGCAATACATGCCTATAATAAATTAAAATACAGAGAAAATAATTTAGAATGTACAAAAGAAAAAAATTAACCCATATGCAAACGAACCTGATTTTAAAATTTGAAAAATGTGAAAAAATTTGTTGTACCTATGCTAACGAACTTGATATTTTATACTTTAGAAATAGTAATAAATAGTATCTTAAACAATATACATCAGACTGTTTGCAAACCAGTTTACTGATAATTGTAAAAGAAAAGCAAATTCACATATTACAAATATTTATAAATATACACAAATATTATGATTCTAATTTAGAATTAACTACTTTTTGTTAAAAATACTTTAAAATAAAATAAAGTATTAACATGTACTTTTAATGTAATTATTTTATATAACAAGCCTGTATCCCTATGACCAAAAAAAAGGAATACCAACATAATTAAGAGATGATAAAGTACTTACAAATACATTTAATCATTATATTCATATAGAACAACAAAGGTACCTCTAAGAAAATGGTCTGGTTTTCCTTAATCAGTCTTATTTTACTTGGATTTTTTAATACAGTGAGTCATAGCATGTATGATATTTCTTTCCATACTGCTACACAGTCTTCAGACTAATAATCTTTAAACAGCTGCATATAATATGATTCATGAAATATATCATAATTTTACTGGCAATTCCACTATTACTAGAAATTTAAATTAAGTTTTCTCAATTACAAAAAAAATTACAACCAATAACTACATGCCTGTCACTTTTCCCTTATTTAATAATATACTTCTACACTTCCCATAGCCAGTATAAATAGTAGTTTAGAGCACAGCAAACCTTCTTGACTAAAAATGCCAACTCCATCACTTACAAGTTGTGTAACATTAGACAAGTTAATTAACCTCTGCCTCAGTTTCCTTTCCTATACAATGGAGGCAACAATGGTGTCTACCTCATGGAGTTGTTGCAGAAATTAAATGAGTTGGTAAAAGAAGCAGGTAAAAGAGCACCTGGGGGTGCCTAGTTGGTTAAGCATCTGCCTTTGGTCCTGGGATGGAGTCCCATAATTAGGCTCCCTGGTCAGTGGGGAGTCTGCTTCTCTCTATCCCTCTGCCCCTCCCTGCCACTCCTGCTCTCTAATAAATAAATAAAATCTTAAAACAAAAAGAACATCTTGGCTATAGCAAGCACGCAAAATGCTGTTAATGCATACTATATATTTTGTAACATATGGAACAATTCCCCCAAATCAGAATTTATACATTTTTTAAATAAAATATTTTACAAGTTGAGTGCCTGAGTGACTCAGTTGGTTAAATGTCTGACTCTTGATTTTGACTCAGATTGTGATCTCAGGCATGTGAGATCAAGTCCCACTGCTTGCACACTGGGGCATGGAGCCCACTTGGGATTCTCTCTCTCCTTCTCCCTCTGAACCCTCCTGACTTATGCACGCACAAACACATGGGTTCTCTCTCAGTAAGTAAGTAAATAAATAAATAAATAAATTTATGAGCCTTTTTATAGCTCAAGACAGACTGTCAAATTTCCTTTCAAAAAGGTCGTCCCAATTTAAAGTAGCATCACCATGTAAAAGAGTACCAGCTTCATCTCCTCCATAAGGTAGTGTAAATAAACATCTTTAAAATACTTAACTAACGGGATGCCTGGCTGGCTCAACGGTTGAGCGCCTGCCTTCAGCTCAGGGCGTGATGCCAGAGTCCAGGGATCGAGTCCCACACCAGGCTCCCTGCATGGAGCCTCCTTCTTCTGCCTGTGTCTCTGCCTCTCTGTGTGTCTCTCATGAATAAATAAATAAAATATTAAAAAAAAAACTTCACTAATTCAGTAGGTATTCATGATCTGCATTTGTTTATATTACCATAGGAGGTTTAATTAGTTTTCCATGTGATTTATTAACTAATTATTGCTCTTCTCTTGTGAACAATCTACTCATATAATGTGTGCATTCACTACTACTCACATACTAAGGTCTCTCCATGAGGGACAGGCAATCTTTATAAAAAAGATATCCCTATATCATATTTACTACAAACATTTATCTATTTACTTCTTTGTTCCTGTAGCTACGAAAGGTAACATTTTTATACTAATCTAGTTTCAGAAGTTGTATTCTTTTTTATTTCAGAATTTTTAATGTATGGAGTGGTATGATTTATTTACAGCACTATAATTAAAAAAAACAAAGCACTATAAATTTATAAAATTAATCATTTTATAAAAACTAAACTAAAACATAAAATGTAAGTTTCAGAAACAAGATATTTCAAGCTCACCTCAGACCATATATTACAGATACTTAAAAATGGGAATAAAGATTTGAATATTTTCTATATTTAACAAAATAAAAATCTGCTTTCAAATTAGCTATGTTAATTTGGACATTTTTTTGGACATTCAGAACTTAAGCTTACTTAATTTTTAGAAGCTAATAATGTGAAAAATATTTTCAAAAGGAAAGTTCTTACTAAGTGTACAGCATGATCTATTTCTTCAGTAGTTACACCAGGTTTAATCATGCCAGCAGCAATGTCCAAGACTTCTCTAGCAAGCTGTAAAAGAGAAATATTTAATACACTCAAGAAGAAATGAAATAGAAACAGAAATCTGTACACTTTGTACTATCTTAGATTTTGTAAGAGATTTGTAAAAATAAATCTCACCATGAATATGATAATCTCAAATTTTCATTTTAAAACCATTTGCATTTCTAATGTCCATCAATAAACAGATGTGTATATAAATATATAAATAAATTTGGGCTAACTAGCTTAATAAATAAGCATGAATGATTTCTATGCAAAATGCATAGCCTACAGAACCTAAACAATAATCAATTGATGGAAGTTAAGTCTTCTCACATTTTTATACTTCCTAGGTAGAGGAAGTATTTTTATACTTCCTAGGTATAGTCTCCCATTATCTGCAAGGGTATGTTCCAAGATCCTCTGGATGCCTGAAACCAGACCGTACTAAACCGAACATACATTATGTTTTTCCTATACATATAAATCTATGATAAAATTTAATTTATAAATTTAAGGACAGTAAGAGACAAACAACAATAATAAAACAGAACAATTATAACAATATACTCTAATAAAAGTTATATGAATGTGATCTTTCTAAAAATGTCTTACTATACCATACTTACCCTTCTGGTGATGATGTGAGATGTAAAATGCCTCCGTGATGAGATAAGGTGAAGTGAAGAACACAGGCAATGTGATGTAGCATAAGGCTACTATTAACCTTCTGACAATACATCAGAAGGATAACCTGCTTCCAGACCATGGTTGACCACAGGTAACTAAAACCGTGGAAAGTGAAACCACAAACAAGGGTGGGCTACTGTATTTCACAACAGAAGCCTTACCTTAACTTTATAAACAGCCTTAAAGCTTGCCTATGTTATGATGATTTGTGAAAATAAAATGACAAAATATCATGAATACCTGGGTTTTTAAAAAATAGTAATATTAGTACAACAGGAAAAAAAATTGGCTGACCACTAAACTAGATTACCTGCCATATTATTTCTCAAAGAGGCTATCTCAATTATTGAAGTAGAAAACAAAAGTTGCATGAATTATATGCTAACAATCATTTAATGAAAAGTTAGTATGGCTAGCCATAGTCTTACAATGTAACATTTACTACCTTGATAAATCAACAAATCATTGACTTCATGTTTAATTACTTCATGTCCACTTAAACATGTTTTAAACCCATGGTGGAAAAATAACTCTTACCCTACATACAAGTCGCATCCCTTCTATATCTTCAGATGAGAGCAATTTAATTTGAGAAGTACCTTTAAGAGCCTGTTCAGATTCAGACATTCCTGAAAAAGAAAATCAGTAAGAAAAGCCAAAATGAATGAAAAGATGTAGTACTTATTAGCATAATTGTCTTCTTGATAACACAATAGCCTTTATTATTTAGCCTTATTATTTCACACAATGGTATCTCATCATTTGGAGAGTCCAGGTCAGATACTTTTTAAAAATATTTCCAACATGAAAAGGAAATTGCTAAACGAACTGAAGAAAAGAATTCTAAAGCCAAACTCCCAAATCTATTAGAAATCAGTCAATATGGAGTACTTATTACATGACAGGCAGTATGCTGATAAGATCAATAAATGATTCACATTTAAAAAGTACCTACAATTTACAAATTGCTTTCATGATCATCAGCTAATGAAGCAATTATATACCAACCAGTGATGAATCAATTATACTCCATGATTTTTTTTAAACAAGAACCTAAGTCAGTGTTTTACAAATTGTAGTCTATGACCCATTAGTGGACCATGACTAATTTTTTTTTTAAGTAAATGAATGGAAGAGAAAATCTTAGACTAAATCATATAGAGTAGGAATGAGTGCTATTGTGGAATGTTTGTTAATTTACATACACACACAGATCATGTTATAAAATCCATTTCTCAGGGAGCCTTGGTGGCTCAGTCAGCTAAGTGCCTTCTGCTCAGGTCATGATCCCAGAGTCCTGGGATCCAGCCCTGCATCAGGCTCCCTGTTCAGCAGGTAGCCTGCTTCTCCCTTTCCCTCTGCTGTTCCCCCCACCCATGCTCCCTGATTCTCTCTTTCTCTCCCTCTGTCAAATGAATAAATAAAATCTTCAAAGAAAAAAATTTTTTAAATAAAAATTTTAAAAATGCATTTCTCATTGTAGGTCACAGTCAAAAAAGTTTGAAAAATACCACCCAATCTTCACTAATAAAATTAGCTTAATTCAAGTTATTTATACACTTTAAAAGTGTTACAGCCAGTATAATAATTTCAAAATTGACAAAAACAATATAACAAACCATGAACTAATCTTTTTTATAAATGATATAAAAACCCAAATAAAGTATTATCAAACAGAATCCAAAAATCATAAAATACAGCATGACTTAAACGAGATTCCTATTAGAAGCACAAGGATAGTTCTATATTAACACATCTATTCATATAATTCATCAGAGCCACAGATTAAGAGAGGAAAAATAAATGATCATCTAGAAAGAGAATTCTGATAACATGACCAGTTATCACCTTAACATGACAAATACAAATCTCAAGTTATGAACCATCATCATGGAATGTCCACTTGTCAGCAGTATTAGTATTAGCAGTATTAACAATGTTCTGACAGTACTAACAAATGTCATTAAACAAGAGAAAGAATAAGATGTATAAAATTAGAAAGAAAAGAACTAAATCTTCATCATTTTTAGAAATAATTATGTGTCCCTAAAACAAGGGAATACCTGGTAAATAACTAGAAATACGAGTGCAGCAAGCTGGCAGATATATCAGATAAACGTATCAAAGTCAATTAACTTCCTCATCTACAAACCATTGCTAGAAAATACAAAACGTACTATTCACAAGAGTAACTAAAAGAGATAAAAGTCTCCGGGAATAAATGTAACAACAACAACAAAAAACCTAATGAAGAAAAACTGAAAACCCCACTAAAAGACATAGAAGGAGACAAAATAGAAAAACAATATTCTTGGGTAGGAATACTCAAAATTGTAAAGGTGTGAATTCTTCCAATATTAGTCTATAAATTTAATGTTATCCTAATAAAAAATGCTAACAGGATATTCTGGGGAACCAGACAAACTGATTCTAAATTTCACATGGAAAAAATAATTTAATTAATTTAATTAAATTTCACACAGAAAAACAAACCTACAATACCAAAAAAATTCTGAAAAAGAGGAAAGGTGGAGGCAAAAAGGTTTACCAACTATTAAAACATTATATAGCAATAATAATTAAGAGCTTGGCAATAGGGGGCACCCAGGTGGCTCAGTAGGTGAAGCGTCTGCCTTCAGCTCAGGTCATGATCCCAGGGTCCTGGGATTCAGCCCCTCATCAGGCTCCCTCCTCTGTGGGGAAAGTGCTTCTCCCCTCTCCCTCCACCCTTATTTTTGCTTTCTCTTGCTATCTCTCTCAAATAAATAAAATCTAAAAAAAAAAAAAAAATAGAGTTTGGCAATGGCACATGATTAGACAGATGCGTTAAAGAAATAGCGTAGAGGGATCCCTGGGTGGCGCAGCGGTTTGGCGCCTGCCTTCGGCCCAGGGCGCGATCCTGGAGACCCGGGATCGAATCCCTCATCGGGCTCCCGGTGCATGGAGCCTGCTTCTCCCTCTGCCTGTGTCTCTGCCTCTCTCTCTCTCTGTGTGACTATCATGAATAAATAAATAAAATCTTTAAAAAAAAAAAAAAAGAAATAGCGTAGAAACCAAAAACAGACCCAGATGTGTGATAATTTACTATTAAGACACAGATTGCATTTTAAATCAGTTAAAAGACAGCTGATATGTTTAAACGTTAGTCATATGATAACTAGATTATTTTTCTGAGAGAAAAATTAAGTTGCACCCCTATTTAACTCCTCATAGTAATTGTTAGAGGGATCAAAAATCTTATCATACATAAAAAGTGAAACCATGAAAATAGTGGAAGAAAAGAGGAGAAATATTTCTACAGTTTCTGAACCAAAAAGGTCTGTCTAGGTCATAAAGCCAGACACCCTTAAAAGAAAACACTTCTAAGTTTTATTACAGAAAAATGTTGAAAGTTTGTCATACATATAATGCTACAAAAGATAAAATGTAAACGTTCATTTGGGAAAAAACATTTATAACTCATACATAAAAGGACTATTTTTCCTAATATACAAAGAGTACTCATAAGTCAGTACAGAAAAAACTACTAATCTAACCGGGGGAGGAAAGGCTAAAGATATGAACAGATCAAGAGAAAGAAAAATACGAATGACCTTTTAACATATAAAAAGATGCCCAACCTTAAAATTTAAAAATATAAATTATAATAACAATTACCACAAATCATAAAACTTGGCAATATTCTATACTGAGGAAAATATATGAAAAGAAATCCCCATATATTTTTAAAGAGAGTAACAAATGGCAAAATGGTGAAATTTGTAGTCTCTCTCAAAATAAAAAATGCATGCATCCTTTGAACCACCTATTTACATTAGGCAATTCACCAACAGAAATACTCTCACATGTTCACAAAGATGTAATGGTTACTGCAGCCAAATTGTGAGAAGCAAAAACCTAGAAATAAACTAGCCATACATTAGTAGAGGCCTGGTTTGATGAACTATGATGCATCTCCAAAATGGAATACACATTGGTCACTGAAAAGAAAGAAGTGGATTTATTTGTGTTTATATAGAATGTTTATAAGAAATATTAAGA
Organism: Canis lupus dingo; assembly: GCF_003254725.2. Classification (NCBI taxonomy): domain Eukaryota; kingdom Metazoa; phylum Chordata; class Mammalia; order Carnivora; family Canidae; genus Canis; species Canis lupus. The sequence goes on along the minus strand of NC_064274.1, from coordinate 21,250,966 downwards.
GGATATAACAAGGTGAAAAGGTGTATATAGCGTGTTTCTTTAGTGTGTAACCGGGGGTGGGCAGACATAAAATATCTCTGGAAAGTGGTGTAAGAAACCGTTAAGAGACATTACCTCTGGAGAGTAGGACTTATTTTTCACTGTATAACATTTTATCCTATAGAATTTACCTTATCTATGAATTTTTTTAAATACAAATTAAAACTATATGCAAGAATATTAAGTATAGAGCAATGAAATATACATCCTTAACAGTATGCTATTATTCAGACTGTCCTGTCCTTCAATTCCTCTGGAAGTGGGGAGCTTAACTCAATTTTAAAATTATGTTCATGGGGCATTTGGATGGCTCAGTTAAGCAGCCAACTCTTGATTTCAGCTCAGGTCATGACCTCAGGTTCTTGAGATTGAGCCCCGAGATGGGCTCCATGCTCAGCCAGGGAGTCTGCTTGTAGATTCTCTTTCCTCTCCCTCCTCCCCTCTCACTGTGGAGCACACTCCCTCTCTTTTTCTATCTCTAAAATAAATAAATAAATCTTTAAAAAAATAAAATTATATTCATAAGAAGTTAATACATCTCCCCACTTCTTAGAGAATAAAGCAAACATAGCTTAGTATATAAACCACATAAAAATGCTAATTCTCAACATATCAGACATGTAAAATCAGTCATCTCACATAGTCCAACTTAAGCTATATACACAGGCCCTAAGGTCAGACTGCTCCACTATTTTGTGCTGCAAATTACCTACTGTCTCTGGGTATCTCAGACACCCATCCATCTATAAAATGGAAAAGACCATGGAACCCAACTCAGGAGTGGTCAAAGTATTAAATGGAGAAAGAACACATGTAAGAAACCTAGCACAGTGCCTGACACATGGTCATGAAAAAATACGGATCAGTTACAGAATCATAATCATCCTTACTACTATTTCTATTACTGCTATAGCCCAGCCTTTGTAGTCAGGCATTCAATCAAGGCCTCCACAATCTGTTTTTTATCTAAATAAATACTACATAATTAAGGTAGGAGGATATGTTAAAATCAAAACAATTTTTTAATCTAGAATTTGATATAACAACACAAAATACATTATGTTGAATGTAGCCTTTAGCAGCTGCATAAACAATGTTTTCAGAATTGGGTAGATTTCTAAAGGGAGAAAAGAATCTTTAATTCTTGCAAATGTTCTAGTGTGTCTCAGAAAAACATGCTTACATTTACTGGAAATCCAGCACTGAAAAATTTCTACAGAAAAAGCACTCTTTTCCTTTGCAGTAGTCACCAAACCCACAAACTGAAAAATGAAGAATCAGCACAGAATTTACCTAAAGGGTGATCAGCATAATCTGGTCTTTGAATATAACTTGGCACTGGCCTTGTTGGCATCTAAAAACATCAAAGAGGTTAGTTAAAACCAAATCTGAAAGTAACTTTCATTATTAAGATTTTTACTAACAAAGAAAAAAAGTAGGGGAAAACACACTGAACATAAAAGTTCCTATCATATAAATGGAAAACAAGATTTAAGTGACATCTTAAATATCCTATCTATTTCATGAAGACCAAACTTTACTTTCCTAGTGGTTAATGCCACTCCCTTAGGATATTTAAGGAAGAAAGGAGAGTGGATTTAAGATGATACACACAAACAAGGTGCCCATGTTGCTCCAAACAAACCGGCAAACCAAAAACAAAAATAAAATAATGTCTTGTAAATATACATCAATATGCACCTGGCCATTATCTCTGGAGGTAGAATTAAAGAGACTTTCTCATGTATTCTAGATTTTTCCAAATTTTAAAAATTAAATATATATTCCTTTTGTAAAAAGAAAAACATCAGTAAACAGTTTTGAAATATTTAAGGATTGCAAACAGATTTCAACTTCAGTCAATTCCTATTCTTGAAGTCTACCTACCAAGAACATAGGAAGGGCTGGAAGTGGCAGAAAAGCCATATCTAAATTAAGAAGGAAATATATTCTGCTATAAGAAAAAAAAAAAAAAAAGGAAAATAGTGATATACACTATCACTGTGTTGGCCAGAAAATATCTACCTCCTTCTTTTTTAAGATTAAAGAGTTTTTCATTCTTTCACTAAAAATTTTTTCTGCTTTGCCCATGACTGTCAATTACCCTAATTTCCAAATAATATATCATAAAAGCTAGAGAGCTAGAATGCAAATTTAATATTGATTATATAACTTATAATTGGAATACAAAATACATGCATCATTTTTAGGAAACTGGAAATTGTGCAAATTGATTTAAAAGAATGTAAAATTTTGGGCACCTGGGGTGGCTCAGTCAGTTAAAAGTCTGACTTCTGCTCAGTTCACAATCTGAGGGTCCTGGGATTGAGCCCATTATTAGGCAACCTGCTCAGTGGGGAGCCTGCTTCTTCCTCTCCCTCTGTCTCTTCCCCTGCTTATCCTCTCTCAAATAATAAATAAAATCTTTTAAAAAATGTAAACATTTTATTACCTTATTTACTCACCAGTGGATAATGTGGTCTGAGTTTACCAGTGTATCGATAGCCTGCCCATGGATCAGTGTTAATATCACCTTCTACAGTCCAGGAAGACACTTCTCGCTTGGCCTTTTCATCTTCTGGGAGGTGGACAAGACAAGAAAAGAAGAGAAAGAATACTTCAATTGTCAAGCTACTGAGCACCAGAATACTTTATCACCTGTTTGGAAACCAAGCCACAGAGCCCAGGCATAAAAATCTAGCAAACTTCCACCCCAACCTAAATCACCAAAGCTGCTGCTTTCTTGCTATGTTCACCAACCCTATGATTTCCCAAAGATCCAAGTGTCTTGGGAGCTTTTAAAAGGCCGGAGCTAAACATATTCTAAGATTTTATACAGTATCAAATAAGAATAGCTGGGATGTGTGGGTGGCTCAGTGGTTGAGCATCTGCCTTTGATTCAGATAGTGATCCCAGGGTCCTGGGATAGAGTCCCACATCAGGCTCCCCACAGGGAGCCTGCTTCTCCCTCCCCGTATGTCTCTGCCTCTCTCATGGAGAAAGAGGAAAAAAAAAAAAAAAGAAAGAAAAAGAAGAGAGAGAAGAGAGAGAAGAGAAGAGAAGAGAAGAGAAGAGAAGAGAAGAGAAGAGAAGAGAAGAGAAGAGAAGAGAAGAGAAGAAGGAAGGAATAGGAATAGATCACAGAACTCCTTTTCCAAGAAAATGCTAAATGTATTCTCTCTACAATGTCAATTTATAGAAGGCCCAGTTTTTGAAATATAAAATCTAAGCCTAGGCAAAACTTCCCAACTGAGAGCAGATGTTATAAATGGATTCTGTGCTCTTACTAAAAGAACAGATTCTAAATAATTCCACAGCAAATTTAAAATAAAAAACAAAATTTCCCACTTAGCTGACAAATAGCTTTCAGACAAATATTTCAAAATGCTTTGAAAATTTTATAGTCAGGATCCCTGGGTGGCTCAGCAGTTTAGTGCCTGCCTTAGGCCCAGGGCATGATCCTAGAGTCCCGGGATCGAGTCCCACATCAGGCTCCTGGCATGCAGCCTGCTTCTCCCTCTGCCTGTGTCTCTGCCCCCCACCCCCCCGTTGTGTATCTTTCATGAAAAAATAAGTAAAATATTTTAAAAAAAAGAAAAAAAAATTTATAGTTATCATATGTCTTTTTCAGGAAAGGAATAATAAAAAAGTAGGAAACTCAAAGATAAGAGGAGGGAACCATCAATAGAAAATTACTGAAAACTCAATAGAAAATTAAAAATCACACGCACTCACTCACTCACTCATTCCTACCAGGTTAGTTATTAATACATAATGTTGTACTCACAGAAATACAACTAAGAATTCTTTGCACATGGAACACATCCTCAATGATGTCTGATGTCAGCACTCTGACTGCATCTCATATCCACAAAGTAAAACAGAAGTAACCTAAGACTTTTTTTACACAGCAGGAAATCAAATCTCTGCTACATCAAATCAACCTATACACCTCCCAATGCATACTGATCTCCTGTTTACTGTTAAGCTATCATAGCTTTTAAAAGTCAGACTTCACATAATTTCTGAAGTGTATAAGAAAATTAACACTCCCCCCCCTTAAGGCATCCCTGGGTGGCTCAGCGGTTTGGCGCCTGCCTTCGGCCCAGGGTGTGATCCTGGAGTCCCAGGATCGAGTCCCACATCAGTATCCTTGCATGGAGCCTGCTTCTCCCTCTGCCTGTGTCTCTGTCTGTGTGTGTGTGTGTGTCTCTCATGAATAAATAAATAAAATCTTAAAAAAAAAAAAAACCCTTTAAACAACCTAACCTAAACATACAAAAGGGGGAGAAGAGAGAGACTCATATAATGCTAAGATAGAGAGGATCGGTGAAGTGGGTGAAGGAGATCCAAAGGTATAAACTCCCAGTCATAAGAGAAGTCAGTCCTAGGGATGTCAAGTGTCGCATGGTGACTAAAGTTAACAACAAAAAAAGACAATCTACACTAACGGACTCATCTTGCAGAAGAGGAAAACAGGCAACATGGCTCAAATGAGCAGAGATATACAGGAATGCTCTTTCCCAGTCCAGTATCCTCTCCGCAGAGCCCATCATCAACCTGAGATTGAAAGGAAGTTGAGGTACAAGTGACAAGAATGAAAAAATACAGCCAGTCCATGCACATTACTTTGGAAGAGAATACAATTATAATATTACATATGAAGTAGAGAAATAGTAAAGAATAAGACTAAAAAATAAGAGTAAGAATAGCAAAGGAGGGACGCCTGGGTGGCTCAGCAGTTTAGTGCCTGCCTTTGGCCCAGGGCATGATCCTGGAGTCCCGGGATCGAGTCCTGCATCAGGCTCCCCGTGTGGAGCCTGCTTCTCCCTCTGCCTGTGTCTCTGCCTCTCGCTCTCTGTGTCTCTCATGAATAAATGGATAAAATCTTAAAAAAAAAAAAAAAGCAAATAAAAAGAAAAGTTCTGTCATCCTCCTGAATTTTAGATCCTCCTCCCCTCTGGAGTTCAAGAAAACCAACATGAACACGAATGTCAATAGGAAAAACATCTCGCATCCCAGGACAAAAATGAACTCCATCCATCACACCTTGCCTTGGGTCAAGGATTACAGAAAACAGTTCCAAATGCAGGCCAACTGATGCCTGCTTCAATTATCACTGTATCAAGTGCTTTGTGTGAAACATGAACGTCAAGAATAATTTTCATCTGAAACATAGAACAGAACAGCCATCAAGATGTAGGCTTCTGGGTCTGATGCACTCCTGGGGACTTGGGGAGGGAGAAGAAAAGATGTACAATCTTTCAAAGCTTCCCGCTGATCTGCATTTGGGCCCTTCCACTACCTATTTTCAAAAGAGAATTAAAAGCAGACCTCCAACAAATAACTAATTCAAAGATCTCTAAACAAGTTAAGACTCAATTATGGTGGGATGCCTGGTTGCTAGGCGGTTAAGCGTCTGCCTTCGGCTCAGGGCATGAACCTGGAGTCCCAGGATCAAGTCCCACATCGGGCTCCCTGCACAGAGTCTGCTTCTCCCTTTGCCTGTGTCTCTGCCTCTCTCTGTGAGTGTCTCTCTGTGCGTGCCTCTCATTTTATCTTTAAATAAAATCTTAAGAAAAAAAGACTCAATTATGGCAATTTCTTTTCTAATCTCCATGTATAATTTACTTAGGGAAATTTACACTTTAAAAGTAAGTTAGTTGACATGTTAGCATCAATTTGATCCAGACCTAAATGCTAGACCCGTTAACAGATACTTAGTAAGCATGAACTGTACTGGGGGGTCAGTTACAAAGTCACATACCAACTGGTCTTTATCAAAACAGAACAGTGTAAATAAACATCTGTAGCTGTCTTTCAAACATTACAATGCAAAAGGGTCAGCCAGGTACACTGTGGGTACTGTGGGATATACACAAGATGTGGCCCAAGGCATAGCACACCCAGGCTTCCTTCTTGAACAAAGTCCTATTCCAAAGAAGGTGCCTTCTCCTACTCAGCTGACACAGAAGAACTGCACATGTCTAAGCTTTGTCTGGGACAGGATTTTCTGATCACAACCCTGACTCAGTTCTTCCAGAGATGATTATTAAACAATTGTTGAGCACTTACTAGGCATCGTACATAGGCTAAGAACTTTATGTGGATTGATTTATTTAATCCTTACAACAAACCTAGAATTTTAGCATTCTGGAGATAAGGCTTCACATAATTCATGCTTACAAAGCTTGGTGGAACCAGTTCTAAATGATTACATAACACCTTCTCTCTGCAATCCCAAAACCAAGCATATTAGGTGAGGAGGGGTAGACAAGTAGAATAAAAAAATTTATGTAGTTTTGGGCTGGGACACCTGGGTGGCTCAGCAGTTGGGCGCCTGCCTTTGGCTCAGGTTGTGATCCCGGGATCCAGGATCAAGTCCCACCTTGGGCTCCCTGCAAGGAGCCTGTTTCTCCCTCTGCCTATGGCTCTGCATCTCTCTCTCATTCTGTGTCTCTCATGAATAAATAAATAAATCTTTAAATAAAAAAATAGATAAATAAAGTTTTGGGTTTTTTTAAAAATAGAGTTTTCATATCATGCTTTTGGCTATTCAAAGATATTTATAAAGTCCTTTTACTGACACACACTGAATGTGTCAGTGATAATCTAAAAAAAGTGACAATCTAAAACATACTATATTATTAATAACAACTTTCACAGGTCAGACTAAAAGCTAATGCTACTGGGACACCTGGGTGGCTCAGTGGTTGAACGTCAGCCTTTAGCTCAGGGTGTGATCCCTGGGTCTTGGGATCGAGTCCCACATCAGGCTCCCCCCGGGGAGCCTGCTTCTCCCTCTGCCTATGTCTCTGCACCTCTCTCTCTGTGTCTCTCATGAATAAATAAATCTTTAAAAAAATAAAAGCCAATGCTACTGTGTGCGTTCTAACAGAAGATACATGTTGGAAGTATACATCAAGCGAGTACCAACACTATGTGCAAAGGCTTTGCAATCTAAGCAGTCTTCTTCACCAGGATACAGGAAAAGTAAATTCTGCCCTTGAGTCATTTCTTTAACTCACAGTTGAAATTTTCCTAAGGCCTGATTAGCTTCTGCAATCAAAACAACTCCAGGTCCAGATGGCTTCACTAGTAAATTCCACCAAATATTTACAGAAAAAAGAATACCAATTGTACACAATCTCTTCTAGAAAAGAAAAGAGGAGGAAACATCTTCCATATTATAAGTCCAGGATTACTCTCATGCCAAAACTAGGCAAAAATATTAAAAGCAAATGACAGACCAATATCCTGCACCAATATAAATATAAATCAGGCATCCTTAATTAGAGATCAGTATGCATTACAGTGAAAAAAGAAAAGGAAAGAAAAGAAAAAAACTGGGTATATCATCTTCATGAAATGAACTTCATGTTGCATGTTATCTCGCTACTGTTTCTTGGAATAAGATGTGATCTTCTAATATGCCCTTGGTTCCCTGCCAGCCCAACATTCTTTTCCCTTGATCCCTTTCCAGATACTAGTCTTACCCTGGATACCAACCTTCTCCACACCATTCCCTCCTCTAAGTCTCTCATCTATAATGGTATAATCAGGGTCTACTTAACAGGGTGTAAAAGATATAAGGCAGGCCAGCTGATGGCTGTCTCTACCCAATACAGCCCAAAGGGATCAAGAACAATACTCACTCACTAAGAAAATCATCCCAAAGATTCAAAAGGGCACTATCTAAAAGATGGCACCACAGTAAAATGCAATGAGTAAAATGCAAAGTTTCAGTTGAAGACAGTAATAATTATGTTCTTTTTACTTAGGGGGCATTAGCTGTTTAATTCTCTTGGAGTGTAGGTCATAATGGCTCTTAATTTCCCATAAGAAACCAGTATTAAAGAAACACACACTCAGGGTCATACTGTATGTATGTTGGTTAAGCATCTGCCTTCAGCTCAGGTCATGATCCTGAGGTCCTGGGACTAAGCCATGAATCAGGGTCCCTGCTGAGTAGGGGAATCTGCTGCCCCCTCCACCCCTCTCCCTGCTCATGCTTGTTCTGTCTCTCAAAAATAAATAAAATCTTAAACACACACACACACACACAAACACACACATTTCAATAAGTTAGCAAATGCTTGGGGTAGATATCCATTCTAAGCTGTTTTACTAACATACTATTTCATCTCAACCCTTCACTTCCCTATGCTTTAACAGCCTGGATATAAAATGTTAATAACTGGCTCAAACAACTCTAAAAATATCTAACACATTAGAAATGCAGGACTTAATGTGTGACGGAATAAATAGCATTATTGAAACCAACTTCTACACTTTGATCTGAAGTAACAAATCCTGCTATTTATGCTTTGTTAAATTCTCATTTATTCATGATCCTCCTTCCTCATCTCTAACCACATTTCCTTCCACAATAACCTAGCATTTCCATTCAATGTACACTTCACCTCATAGAGCCACAGAAAATGTCTTTTTACACTTTCATTTCCCTTTCCTTCAAATGGTAAATTGACCTCAATGAGATTTTATGATAGATATATATAATCTACTTATGTTTATTAAACCAGCAAATTCCTAAAAAATACACAACTAGATGTATAAAAAATTACCAAGATCAGTAGGTTGAAACAGAAACTTTATACCAAGAACCATGTGCTGCCTGCCAAGCTTTCATTCATCAGGATGGCTATGTTGTAAGACTAGAAAGTCATGGTCAGTTTTCAGGTAACTGTGAGGACTTGTCTTAAGCCCTTAAGGCAGCCCACTAATGACATGAATTTACAGAATGATTAAGTAGCTAAAGCAGAATAGGTCATGTGAATTGGTGATAGATCTATGTGGCTGATAGCAATAGCTAAGAAGTAGCTAATAGTTTCACTCTGTGGTTACTTTCTGTCTCAGAAAGTAACTTCAAAAAGAAAAATTGAACCTATGGCTGCAAATAATAATATTAAAACAAAAAACAAAGTAATAAAATTTTGAAAAGTAAACAAAAACAAAGAAATCTGGCTAAATTTAGAAGACAGACAGCTCATGTGCCCCTGCCTACAACACACAAACCCTTTCCGAAGGAAAGCAAGTGCCGAAAAATGAGGACATTCTCAGGTACTTTTCAAGAAAGATTCATCTATCCTAACAACCATCTCATGTTTTCACATTACATACAAGATTAACAAAGAGATCACTCAGCCACATTTTATTTACACAATTACATTTTACACAATTTACACAATTACATACCACAAAGAATAAAAAGTTTTAAAATACATGCTAATTCTAGCTCTTGGGATTATACTTTCAGAAACCCAAATACATATTTTCAGAACTGGAAGATTTCTAGTTCTCTGCATAAAAGCCAAATCTAAGACAAATAGTACAGAGATGTGTGATTTTACTTACTTGCTTTCTTATGTAGTAACTTGTGAGTTGCCCAACTTCCTTTAAAACATTCCTAAAAGAGTAAACAAGAAAATCAGCGTCAGGTCTCCCTTAATCAGAGACATTTAAGGAATACTGGACATAAGAAATAAATGTTGGAATCTCTGTGCATTCAATATTTGGGCAAGCTTAAGAAATGGTGAAATCTATTTAAAAACTGAGATACTTCAGACAAGTAAAAAACATTAGCCTATATTATAAAGAGTAGTCACATAGTTATATTTCAATTTTATGCCACCAAATTATTTTCAAAATTATTAGGAAAATGAACTCAAGTAATAAATTGAATTCAAATAATGAACTCAAGTAATAAATCAGAAAAATGAATTCAACCAAAGATCTTGTTTATGCTTTCATTCTTATAGTATTTCTGTCAAAGAATTTAAAATTATTCAAACAAATCATTACAACTACTAAGAAAATTCACAAAGTCCTACAAATGTTTTGACTTTGCAAATATAAAAGAGTAACTAACAAATAAGAAAAAAAGCTAAAAACATAACTGAAAGCACCCCTAGAACTATGCAGTGATCAAACCACATGACACGAGTGATGCTACAGCTTCTCCTCTCCCTCACAGTTTGTCTAAGGGCTCTGAGGAGCTAGTTTCTCCTTACAGGGCCAGAATCTCCTACTTCCCTTTTCCTCTCCTTATATCTTTCAAAGCCTGCCAACTGCTAAGTTAAGAAAACGCAGGTCATACCTATTGCCTCCTACTGCAACGTTAAGCCTCAGACTTCAAATGTGTAAAAAGAGGGATCCCTGGGTGGCGCAGCGGTTTGGGGCCTGCCTTAGGCCCAGGGTGCGATCCTGGAGACCCGGGATCGAATCCCACATTGGGCTCCCGGTGCATGGAGCCTGCTTCTCCCTCTGCCTGTGTCTCTGTGCCTCTCTCGCTCTGTGTGTGACTATCATAAATAAATAAAAATTTTAAAAAAATGTGTAAAAAGATATCTGCAACATTCGAGACTTTTTTCAAAGTTGGTAAAAAGACCAGTTCTTCGCCACCCTGGAGTTCTAGAAAACCAGTTTATTTATTTATTTTTTTTTTGGAAACCAGTTTAAAAAAAAAAAATTATCTATCATTCTGTCAGAAGAGGTATTGTGATTAATTGGAAAGTCCCAAGAACTGAAACGGGAATATGTTATTTCTTCAGTACTACCTACACCTATTCAGCATAAGAAAACAAAGGTAAAATCAGTGTTAAACAGTAATTTGAAGACAACCATAATGAATAACTAAGTTATCATTTACTGAATATGTGCACTATATGCCCACATTTCCTTTCATCCTCACAAAAACCTTGCAGGACAGATGGCATTATTCCCATTTTACACATGACAAAACTGAAGCACAAATAGCTAAATAATTTTCTGTCATATAACAGAATCACACTTGGCAGAACAAGAACTCAAACTCAGGCTTACCTGACTAAAGGTCATGCTTTCCCACTGCTTTAGTGTGTGGATGGGTAGGTGTGTGGGGGTGTGTGGAGAGTTTGTACTCAATTCCCAAAACATCAATTTAGCATCAAACTCAGAACTAGAAAACATGTATTCAATTAAGCTCTACCATCACAAAGTCTAAAATTTTATCTTTAAGGGGTCCCAGGAGGCTCAGTCAGTTGAGCATCCGACTCTTGATTTTGGCTCAGGTCATGATCTCAGGGTCATGGGATTGAGCCCCGAGATGGACTCCACACTGGGCGTGGAGCCTGCTTAATATTTTCTCTCTCCCTCTACCCCCACTTCTGCTCACTCTCCCTCTCTCTCAAAATAAACAAATCTGAAAAAATAAAAGAAAATTTTATTTTTAAATCTAGGAAGCAATGATAACTACTAACCATTTTCATGGGTCCTCAACTGCCCTATCAAGTGGGGTAGATATCTAGGTGACGATAATATAGCAGATTAGATGAGATCATGTAAATAACATATGGGAAAGTAGATAACCAAGTGTCTAGTACCTAGCAAGTATCAAAATATGGGAATCCCTGACATCCCAGTGCTTATGGCTATGCCTGGCATTGAACAGGTTTTCTCAGTATATGATAAGAGAATGAACAAAAATTAATGTGATCATATACACAAAGCCTTCTTCCTGCTGTCGATGGAAATGTTCTCATCACCTTCCAGGACCAAGCTGCCTACTCCACAGCCATTCTCCCCTCCCTCTCACACCAACAGAATCCTCCTATAGCACAGTTGTAATGGATCCTGCAAAAAAACATTCCCAGCCTCGATGATACAAATGGCCTCATGACTTAACCTGGCCAAAATCTCAACCCAGTTGTCAGGTGGGGCCTCTGGAAAGCTTCTTAGAAAACAGGCACCTATTTTCTCTTCTTTGCCCTTTCCCAGCTTCAAACCGAGACGCTGGCTGAAGCGAAGTGGCAGTCTTGTGACCACAAGGCATCAAGCACACCCCAAGAAGCCTGGATCCCTAAGGACTTTGTGAGGCTGCTGTTCCAGTCTCAAAATACCTACCTCCAGACTCCTCATCATTAAAAATCTCCATACTTGGACCCCTGGGTGGCTCAGCCAATTAAGTGTCTGCCTTCCACTCAGGTCATTGTCCTGAGGTCCTAGGATGGAACCCCGAATCAAGCACCCTGCTCAGCAGGCACTCTGTTTCTGCCTCTCCCGCTGCCCCTCCCCCCTGCTTGCTCTCTCTCTCTCTCTCTCTCTCTCTCAAATAGATAAATAAAATCTAAAAAAAAAAGAACATGATATAAAACAAAACTCCACACTTTTAGTTTTGGAGGATATGTTAGTTAGAAACTGCATTGGATTGAGACACTTGGGCAGCTCAGTCAGTTAAGCATCTGCCTTTAGCTCAGGTCATGATCCTGGGGTCCTGGGATTGAGCCCTGTGTCAGGCTCCCTGCTCAGTGGGGAGTTGGCTTGTCCTTCTGCCTCTCTTACCTGCTGTGGTCTCTCACTCAAATAAATAAAATCTTTAAAAAAAAGAAACTGCATTGGATTATGAGAAATAAAATCTCAAACAACCATGGCATAAAAACAAATCAATCACTCCACTGTATAGTAACAGACTAAAAGGCAGGGGTAGGGGAAAGGGCTACTGGATAAAGATGGCCATAACAACTACAGTAGGTTGAATGATGGCCACCCAGAGACACCAGGTTCTAATCTCTGGAACCTATAAATATCACCTTATTTTGAAAAGGGGTATTTGTATGTGTGATTAAATTAAGGGTCTTGTGATAGGGAGATTACCTTGGTAAGCCCTAAATGCCACCATCATGAGTGCCCTTATGAGAAAGGCAGAAGGAGGCTCACATACACAGAAAAGGAGGGAATGTGGCCAGAAGGGTACAGATTAATGTGGTAGAGCCTCTGGAGGGAGGACTGCCCTGCCACTGCCTTGATTTAGGCTCAGTGGAACTGAATTTGGACTTAGACCTCCCCAACTATGAAAGAATACTGCTGTTGTTTTATGCTACTCTGTGGCAATTTGTTACAGCAGCCACAGGAAACTAACACAGTAAAAAACAAGACACTAGGGCACACCAAAAGAATGAATCCAATTAGGGCACTGAGGGTGAAGGACTAATTACAGTCTTCTTGAAGCTTTTTCTGCTTACTGTACTTATTCATGGGGTCAACTCCCCATTAAGCACAATAATTTTTAAATGAGATCAGCCAAAGCACATGACTTATTTTAAGAAGCTTAACTTCAATCAGTATTTCAATCTCATCTCTTCCTTTCCTTTCTAAACTGTTCATCATCATGGATAAGACTCGCAAAAGTGATGAGACAGACTGGAATTTCCCTTGTTTCTCCTTCTTCCAGCCTCACGGCAGTAGGCTGTCAACAAGGAAAAACATCAGGGATGCAGAAAGAAGGGAGTAGAGAGAAACGGCCAGAGTGGGTCCTAGAATGCCAGTCTAAGAGTCAGCCAGGCCCAGAGGCAGAAACCCACCAGGGCTGCAGGCTCAATGTACCAATGCTATTCTTCAGTTGAAGGCCTTGACACCAACCAATGCCTCCATACTAAGTATGCTTGGTATAATTTTCAATTAATTTTCAGTATGCCAGCTTAGGATAAATCAACCGAATGTCTACCCAATAAGACCTATGTATGGCTAAAGTGGCTTACACATTATCTAGGTGCTGGTATGTCCAATACTGTATCACTGCTGTAAATAGTCTACCCTGAAAAAAATTAAGGACAGATTTTTACTCCATCACATACACCCTATTCTCCAAAATCCTAAGGTACTCCACTTCTTATGGAAGCACCGGCACAGCACAGTTTGCACCTTCACCTGGCTAGCCTTTTTCCTGCCATCACTAAAATTAGAATATAAATCAGAAGAAAACACGTCAAGAACAATAGAGAAAAAACTTCTGGACAGAGCAGGGTTATCAAAAGAGGACTCTTAGGTACTCTTCAGCTCCACAAGCCTCGGATTCCATCTTTTAAGTAATTATATAAAAGAAGTTCTTAAAAAATTGTGATGATCTCAAAGTTAACCTCCTCCTCCCCCCTTCAAAGTAGAGCAAAATGACAGAAGGTTGAAAATAAAGAGATGGCATTTTTTTAAAAAAAAAGATTTAAAACCAATGAGGAGTCTGCAGCATCTGGCTGGTTCAGTCCATAGAGCATAGGAGTCTTGATCTCAGGGTTGTAAGTCTGAGCCCATACTAGTTGTAGGGATAACTTATAAAAAAAAAAAAAAAAATCTTAGAAAAAAAAAAACCAACAAATCTAACATCTGGATAATAAAAGTTTCAGAGAAAAAAGGGAGAAAAGAGACCTTAGAAATAAAGTTTTCCGTAACTAAAAGACAGTAGTTTCTAAACTGAAAAGACTCCCAAAGGATAAATCTTAACTTGCCCAAAGCATACCATATGTAATTTCCTAATACTGGGGTAGAGAAGCTCTAATAAGCTTCCAGAGAAAGGGGGGAGGGCAAAAATATGTAAAAGATTATGAATCCTATGGCAACAAGCTTTTCAATAACAGTGGAAGTTAAAAGAAAATGGAATAATATAAAAATTCTGAGAAAACAATTTCTAAACTAGAATTCCAAATTCAGCCAAACTGAAACTCAAGTGTCAGGGTACAGCAAGGTATTTACAGAATCTCAAAAGTTTACCTCCCGTGCAATCTTTCTCAGGAAGCTACTGGAGGAGATATTACATAAAACATGAGATTAACCAGGAGAGAGGAAGATATGATACAGACAAAAGAGAAGTAAAGGATAATGCTTGAGGAGGGAGGTAAGGATGACTGCCCTGAAGGAAGCCCAGAGGGCAAGAAGTTGTGGCTAGAGGCGGTCAGTGTTCTCAAGTAAAAATGACAAAATGCCAAATGTATTTGAAAGTATTGAGAGGAATTCTATGCAATTGTGGAAGAGTTTGGGAATGAGTAAGTACATGGGCAAAACAAACTGTGAAATGAATGGGAAAGGGCAACCCAGGTGGCTCAGCGGTTTAGCACCGCCTTCAGCCTAGGGCCTGATCCTAAAGATCCGGGATCGAGTCCCACATCAGGTTCCCTGCATGGAGCCTGCTTCTCCCTCTGCCTGTGTCTCTGCCCCTCTCTCTCTACGTCTCCCATGAATAAATAAATAAAATGTTTAAAATAAATAAATAAATGAATGGGAAATAGGGGCATCTGGCTGACTCAGCTGGAGGAGCATGCAATTCTTCATCTTGGGGTCATGAGTTTGAGCCCCATGATGGGTATAGAAATTACTTTAAAAAGAAAGAAAAGAAAAGAAAAGAAAAGGAAATAGGAAAGGAGTGAGGGGCTTTGTAAGTTAGAAACATTTTGACTAGGTATGTGAAATAACTTGAGCAATCAACTAAAAAGTTACAAAAAATTATTTTAATTATGGACATTTTGCCTCCATGAGGTTGAGACAATAAATGAAGCCAATCAAGAAACATTTAAATTACTGTGAGTTAAGATTCGATATAAAATATATTTTTTAAAGATTTTACGTGAGAGAGAGAAGAGAGACAGCGTAAGTGGGAGGAGGGGCAGAAGGACAAGCAGACTTCCCACTATATATGTGTATCCAATGTTAAAAAACGCTTTAAAGTTTAAAATATGAATGAATTAACATCTAAAAAAAATCAATAGATAATTTTAAAAAGAAAACAAAAAACATTTTTAAGATTATTTATTTGAGAGAAAAAGCAGGAACAGGGAGGAAGAAGCAGGAGGAGAGGGGGAGGCAGACCCCGCTGAGCAGGTAGCCGGATGAGGGGTTCAATCCCAGGACCCTGGGATCATAACCTGAGCCAAAGTCAGAGGCTTAACTGATTCAGCCACCCAGGCACTCCTCGAAATAAAATATTTTAAAACATATATATTTCCATTGCTTAAAAAAACCTTTAAACAAGGTTAAAATAAAATGATTGGCATCTAAAAAAATCAATAGGTAATTTAAAAATGAAAACAAAATTTTAAAACTAGAAGAAATTTACAATTTCATAGAACTGAAGTAGTCTCCCACTCGACACCACCTTAACTGTGCTGTCATATGTTACATAAAAAATGAGATTTTTTTTAGGGACTCCTGAGAGGCTCAGTGGTTGCACATCTGCCTTCAGCTCAAGGTGTGATCCTGGGGTCCTGGGATTGAGTCCCACATCATGCTCCCCACAGGGAGCCTGCTTCTCCGTCAGTCTATGTCTCTCTGTCTCTCATTAATAAATAAATAAAATCTAAAAAAAAAAATGAGATTTCTAAATTGCTATTGTATAGTTAACCTTTTTTAAAATAAATTTTATGTTCTGTAATGTAATAATTTAAAAGGTTTGCCCATCATCATATACATCTTATATGTCCAGATATTCAAATATAGTTTAAAACTGAAGAGTTAACTACACTATGTTAACTAAATGGAATTTAAATTAAAACTTAAACAGAAAAGTAAACATCTTCAGTATTTAATGATACCATCTAGGTTGAGTATCCATTTCAGGGCATCCAATTCCTTTAATGTGATACTTAACTTTTTTTTAGATCACTAAATCCTTTGATAATCTGGGGAAAGCAATCATTCCCCTCCACAGAAAAAAAAAACATACCTGTGCACAACAAACTTGTGCACAGTGTTAGTCGCTACTAAGTCATTCATGCATATAAAGTGTACAATATGACCAAACCACTTGTAAGGTGCTGGACATTCAGCAGTGAACAATATAGGCCTGGTCTTGACAAATATTACACGGCTAATTACACGATCACATAGTTTAAGTCATAAGGGCTAAAAAGAAAAATTATATAGTGCTAAGAAAAAGAGGTAAAGTGCAAGAGGTAAAGATACAGGCATGGGTCAGGATGAGGTTAAGGACTCTGGTCTCTTCCAGTAACAACAGAAAGCCATTAAAAAGTTTTAAACAAAGGAACGACCTGTAAAGACTTGAGTTCATGGCATTCCTGATCTTCATCCACAAACCTAAAATTAAAATCCCTTTTCCTAAATAATAATCGAAAGAATGGTCTTGAAGAACTGTTCTTTAAGCTGTTCTTATTCAAGAGAGAGAAAAAGAGAGAGCGAGCAGGGGGTGATGGATAGACAGACTTCTCTGAGAATCAGAGCATTTTATTTCTTTATTTAAAAACTTACCAAGACCAGATTGAATGTTTGCCTTCTTCCTATTGTATAACTTATGAAACAGAGTGAGCATCTCTTTTATGCTTGGCAAACTGTCCTACTCTTTGCTAGGTATAGAACAGCTTCCAAATTTTATCCTTTGCACTTTCAACACCTCTGGGAGTTCCTTTAAAGCTTTTGTTGGTACTGCTTCCCCCACGACACAGCCATTCTTTTCATCACAACCATTTTCCTCATTTATGCCAACAAGTTGGCCTCATTGAGTTGTTCTGTTCTGGCTGCATGTCTAGCTGTCTAGAATGCTGAGGAATGCCAATATTCCCGTGGCCAGCTATTTCTTCTATAACCCCCTTTATGTTAAATTTAGATTTTGTGTTTCTAGCATTATCATTTACCATTTCTTTGCTGCACTTTCATCTTTGTTGGCCAATTCCTTCTTTCGATTATCCGTTCTTATAAAATATCACAGAAGCCATCACTGGAAAACAAGAAAGCAACACAACTACAGACTTTGCTGTCTGGATGAGAAATGAGTGAGATGCACAGTGGCCAATCACTGACAGGTTTTCAAAGAAGGGAGTGACTGGTCACTGATAAGGTGCACACTTGTGATTTACACAGTGATCCTAGGACTAAAGAGTTGGCCATGAAGTGTGTACTTTATGTAATTACTCCATGCCATTGGGAGACTGGCTTCACTTAATGGAACTACAGTAACTAAATTCATGCATATCAGGCAGCCTGGGTAGCTCAGTGGTTTAGCGCCACCTTCAGCCCAGGGTGTGATCCTGGAGACCCGGGATCAAGTCCCACATCAGGCTCCCTGCATGGAGCCTGCTTCTCCCTCTGCCTGTGTCTCGGCCTCTCTCTCTGTATGTCTCTCTCACGAATAAATAAATAAAATCTTTAAAAAATAAAAAAATAAATTCATACATATCAAAGCTGCAAAATAAGATCTACCTTTAGCAAGTACCTAGCTAGCTTAGTCAATAGAGCATGCAACTCTTGATCTCAGGGTCATGAGATCCTGAGCCCCATGTTGGGTATACAGCCCCATGTTGGGTATACAGCTTACTTAAAATCTGTCTTTATATAGTTGGCACTCTGATACAACCTATTTATAAAACTTTTCTAAATAGGTTATGTGAACAAAACACTTCTGCATCACCCAGCATCTTTTTTTACCCTCACAGAAGCTGACATAAATTTCCTTAAGTTAAAAAAAAAAATCTCTATCCCAACTGATTCATTTAGAGAACACAGAAATTTACATGCCAATTTAAATGGGGGGTGGGGGGGCACATACCAATTTAAACAAGAAACATAAGGAGAAAAAAACACCAGAGAAGAGAGGTAAAAGCAGCATTTAAAATGTTACCAAGAATTTAGTATATTCACCTAATTCGGTAATACTAAAAAAAAAAAATAATAATAATAATACTTTAAAAAAAAAAACACACTACCTACTACTAAGGATAATTGATAACCCCTAAAGGGTTTATAAGTAGGGACAACTCAAAACCCACAAGGTTCTCTAAAACACTCCTTTTCAAACATGACCAGTGGCTAAAAAGCATGGACTCTGAAGTCAGACAGACCTGTATCCTAGCTTGGTCACTTATTAGCCTTTCGATACTTAGTATCTGAAGTTCTGCTTTCCTCAACTGTTATGTTGGGAAAACAACTGTGTAAAATGTGTGGCCAAGAAGTGCTCAATTCTAGTTATCATCAATTTTATTATTTTTTGAGGCAATTTAAATTTTAAACTTGAAAAAATGATCACTTAAGTATCTCTACCTTTAACATGTGTCATCCCTGGCCCAGATTCTTGGCTTCTGAAAATTGATAGCAATTAGGCAGCTAGTAATTGCACTGAGCTTTGTATCTTACTGACATTATTACTGCCCACAGAGGCTGCACAGTGGGGAAAGGGATGTAACCCCAAGTTCGAACCTGCTCCCACCACACAGACCATTAGAGAGAACAAAGCCTACTGGCTCACAGCATCGGAGTACAACCAGAGACCCATCTCTGGCAGACACAAAGGCAACCCTTAGAAAGCCAGGCCTTTATATATATATTTACATTGATAAATAAAACATTGATCAGTGACAACGAGTAGTCATATTACAAGGGAGACAAAAGTCACAGATTTGCAGATTTAGTCCAACTATAAGGCCTGAACAGAATGCGTGGAGCAGCTATTTGAGGGCTCTGAAAAGAAAACCGCAGCACGCAGATTAGGGAAGACCAAAATTTGAAGTTCCACTGATATGGTGATGAGTTCACCATCTCACCCCACGCATCATCAGGGGCAACAGAAAGTGACCACTTGGCACAGACACATTGTGCTCCAGGAGAAATCCTTTAATTCTGGCTCAAGGAACGGAAGAATAATTCCCAGTGCTCCAAGAGCACAGATATCCACCTTTTCTTCTCTCTTCTATCCTGTTACACCCCACACTCCAAGTGATCCCAAGGTGACCACCTATAACACGAGCTTGTAGGAACCAAAATTCTGAGGAAGAGGCATTTTCCTTTTCTCATCTGTGAAGCTGTAGTCCAGAGAGGGTAGGACCAAACCCCACTTTCTTCTCTCTGCCCTGTTGCCATGTAGCCCCTGGACACAGGCAGCATCAAGAAGTGTGCAACAAACTGGGTACTAAATTACAGCTTTCTGGCCAGAAAACCAAAGATGAGAATTTCTGAGAAACCAGAAAGTACCAGGAAGGAGCTCCAGAAAGGGACCCCATAAAGTTGTTCATAATACGACATTAACAATACTTGAGAGAACAGAACTAACTGAAAAGTCCATCATCCACATCTCAGACCAAGCCTGGATCTAACACAGATGAGGAGCGGGCTAAAACAAAAATATCAACACTCTCCAAAGGATTTAAACAAGACTCAAGATCTCGTAATATCAAAATTCCTAGTCTACAGTCTAAAATTATTTGACATATAAAGAACCATGAAAATTTCAACTCACAAGTGAAATGAGTCAACAAAAAAAAAAAAAAAGAAATGAGTCAACAGACACCAATACTAAGATGACATGAATGTTGCCATTAACTGCCAAAGGCTCAGAAGCAGGTATTATTAAAATGTGCCAACGGACAACATTCATAATACCAGTGGATAAAGAGAAAATCTTTGCAAAGAAAAACAGACATAAAGAAAATACACATGGAAATTTTAAAATTGAAAACTACAGTAGCCAAAGTAAAAAGCTAACTGGGTGGATCCAACAGTATAATGGAGATAACAGAAAAAATCCAGAGATCAAAAGAAATTATTCCATTTGAACATGGAGAAGATTTATTTTTAATGAACAAAGTCTAGGGACCAATGTGACAATAACGAATTATTAAGAGTAAAGAGAGAATGGAATAATGATAAAAAAGAAAAAAAGAAAAACAGGTCAACTAAGATGATATAACAGTCTAAACTGTACATCTCTAACAAGAGAGCTTCAAAATACATGAAGCAAAAAGTGACAGAAGTGAAAAGAAGAGAAAAATCCATACTATAGTTGGAAATCAAAATTATCATCCATTCATAATAAAAACCCTCAGTAAACTAAGGAGAGCATTTCCTCAACTTGATAAAGATTATCTACCAAAGTCTATGGATATCATATTTGTGAAAGACACAATGCTTCTTCCCCAAGATCAGAAACCAGACCAGTAGCCTGGGTGGCTCGGCGGTTTAGTACCACCTTCAGGCCAGGGCCTGATCCTGGAGACCTGGGATCGAGTTCCACATCGGGCTCCCTGCATGGAGCCTGCTTCTCCCTCTGCCTGTGTCTCTGCCTCTCTCTCTCTCTGTGTATGTCTCTCATGAATAAATAAATAAAATCTTAAAAAAGAAAGAAAGAAAGAAACAAACAAACAAACAAACCAGACAAGGATGTCTACTCTCAACATTCCCAATTCAACATCACACTGGAAGTCTTAGAATTCAAGAAGGCAAGAAAAATATATATAAAACGCATACAGATAGGAAAAAAAAAGAAAACTGCCCCCATTCAAAGATGACAGAAGTATCTGTATAAAAATACAAATGAAAAAATTCCCAGAACTAAAATACCAGGTTAGCAGAGCCACAAATACAAGGTCAACACACAAAAACCTGCTGTATTTCTATATACTGGCAATATATATAATTAGAAAATGACAAAAAGCATTACTATTTATAATCACTCCTCCCCAGAAAAAACAGTATAAATGTAACAAAACATGCATAGCAGCTGAAAAACTATAACACTTATAGAAACTAAGAAACAATGATAAATCAAATAAGATCTAACTAAATGGATATCTTGTGCATGGAGTGGAAAACTAAACATCGGAAAGATGTCAATTCTCCCCAAATTCATTTACAAGTTTTAAGCAATTCCAATGGGGATTGCTTTAAGATATAAAAAAGTATGGTTCTAAAATTTATATTAAAAGGCAAATAAACTAGAATTGTTCAATTTTGAAAAAAAGAATTAGAGGAATCTTACACTTTTTCTTATGTTAAGGAAACAATTTTTCCTATTTCTGCTCTAAAAATAATTTATTAGGGGCTAATGTTGAATCTCATCAAATGTATCTTAAGCATGTACAGAAGCATTATTTTTGTATTTGGTGTAATGATTTGATGTATTAATAGC
Source organism: Canis lupus dingo (assembly GCF_003254725.2). Taxonomy (NCBI): domain Eukaryota; kingdom Metazoa; phylum Chordata; class Mammalia; order Carnivora; family Canidae; genus Canis; species Canis lupus. Next base: position 21,229,257 of record NC_064274.1, on the reverse strand, counting down.
TTTTCCTATTATTTCATGATTTCTACCTCCCTGAAATAAACTAGCTGACTATGGTGGATTATTCTTTTTTATATTATACAACTTGATAGTATTTGTTTTGCAAAGTTGTGGCCATTTTAGGTCTCTCACTATGTATTGCTGGATATTTTAATTCAGGGTTTCCTTGCTGCCCTTTCTTCCCTTTCCTATCTGCCACCTCATTCTTACTGCCAACCCTTATTATTGCTGGCCAAAAGATAATCTGTCTCAAAAATATAAATAGCCCTGCTATCTTCTTAATGAATAAAAAGGATCAGGTGGCAAGTATCTATAGAGGAAGGTTACCATCAAGCTGGATGAGCAGGACATCATCTTCCATTATAGGTAAAAGCCTGTGGAGCCTCCATTCGACATTTATTATTGGGAACCACCATTTGTTGAGAGCCTCTTTTTGTGTGGGACACCTTAAACGCATTATTATTCAGATGTCACACTAATCCTAGGAAGTGGATATTAATATTCCCATTTTACAGATGAGAAGGTTATTTAACCTACTTTAGTTTGAGCCAGTTCAAACAACTGTTGAGTGGCAGAGCTAGAATATAAATATAGGACTTTCTGGTTCCAAAGTCCACTCTCTTTCTATACAGCTACAAGGCTCACAGGGCAGAGCTCAGAAGAAGCGACAGCTTGAGAACGAGGATAAAAGGGGGCAAGAAATGGGTCTGCATCACTCCCTCCTCCTCACAATACCTTGCCCTCTGCATCTTTTCCATTGGCTGTAGGGACAGTTGTATCCTGTATATAAATCAGTACATGTAAAAAGAAACAAAAACAATCTAGCAGCATAGACGAGAGAGAGGAAGACAGAGATGAGATCAAGGTAAAGGGGGACAAATTTCAAAGAAAAGGCTAAATAAAATTTTAGCTTAAGATATTTAAAAATACAAATATGAAGAATTTCTAAGTAGGTACTAAGAATTGGCAAAAGGACAAAACCAAAGGAAAAAATACGAGACTGGTCTCCAGCAGAATCACATTATCATTTAAAAAACATTTTACAATGTTAAATGTTTTCATCCACGGGGCTTATATTATTATAAGTATGCTAATTCTCTTACCAAAAGCAATTATCTCTTTATTAGAAACTATAGTAACCCATGTTATCAAGTACAGACAGGAAAACAAAATGTTTCTTATTGAATTCTGTTGAATAAAGATGCCCATTAAGAGATGTACTTTTTTTTTTTTTAAGATTTTATTTATTTATGAGAAACAGAGACAGAGAGAGAGAGAGAGAGGCAAAGACATAGGCAGAGGCAGCAGGAAAAGCAGGCTCCATGTAGGAAGCCTGATGCGGGACTCGATCCCGGGTCTTCAGGATCACACCCTGGACTGAAGGCAGACACCCAACCTCCGAGCCACCCAGGTGTCCCTAAGAGATATATTATGTACTTTGAGAACTTCTTGGGATACAGAGAAACCTGTGAACAGTGATTATTCCTAAGGGATGAGAAATAAATTTGGGAGAAGGGACCCCTCACTTTAAATTCTTGTAACACATATTACCTTTTTTTAAACAAAACAAAAAGAATATTGTAATAAAACAGATTTCCAAAATTTTCATCGAATTAAAACACATATATAGGAAAATACTCAGCATCAAAACTACACTAAATAGAAATTAACCACCCTGATGCATCAGCAGCTCCCAGAAAGGACTTTACACGAACATAATGAACTCAACTTTTAAGTTGTACTAATGAAGTTATTAAATGCTAAGCAAATCACTCCACTAGATTATTAATCCTTCATGTTGGTAAAATGCTACCTCTAAATAATAAAAATAAGCAAATATAGCCAGAATGTTATATAACATGGTTTCTTAATCCCTGTCATACTATAAGCAAGTGCTTTTTTCATTTTCAAATAAAGAGGACAAAAAAAAAAAAAATATCTGCCTGCTTACTCCTAGATGACCTACTAGGCACAAGGAAAATGAAGGAACAAAGTAACATTAGAAAGTTCAGGAAAATGTCCTTTCAAGAAGATACAGGCCTGTTTTATAAGTTCCAGAAATACTGTAACTAGTAACCATATTGTCATATTATGGTTTTGTAACTATAAGACTTGGTTGTTCCTACTGTGAAACTTTCAACAAATAGAAGGTTTAAGAATTGCCAAAATTAATCAATTACTATTGAATGTTCAACATATAAAAAGGATTCCTGAATGACAGTTTACTGCATCTGAAAGTACCTATGCTGGGTCCAAACTAAGGTATTCCATGTAAAATTACTATTCAACAGCTTTCACTATTATTGATTTCTATAACTATAAAGTAGTATCAAAATGACTTCTAACTAAAGGGCATTTAAAAACATATTAAAATATGTGGTTTTAAATTCGAAACAAATGCTTTATAACCTTAGAAAAGAAATTATTTTCTCAAAATGTTCTTCAAAGAAATCTTCCACAAATATGTGGAAGGAGCAGGATGTAGGAGTCAGAGAATACTACACAAGACAAAGTATAAGAAAACCCCAGAATGATGTGAGATAAATATCCCCAACAAACTATACAGTAGAGATAGAGTCTTACTAATCCCGGCTGGAAAGGTCAGAGACCTAGAAGAGACTTCTTACAGAAACATGAAACAAGTGATAGAATACCAAGTATGAAAAAAAAAAAAAAAAGAATACCAAGTATGTTTAAATATACTAAAAAGAGATGTACAAGAATCCCAAAGGAAGGGTTAGGGTAAAGTAAAAATAAGTACACAGAGAGCAAGTAAAGGATCTGCATGGGGAAGAAAAAGTAATCACAACATAATAATAATAGGTAAAACTTATAGTGCCTACTATTTGTCATTATTCTAATTACTTTATAGATAGTAACACTTAACCCAATGAGGTAGGTACTATTTATATACTCATTTTACAGATAAGAAAACTGAAATACACAGATGATAAATGACTTGCCCAAGGTCACGCAACTATTAAGTGGCAAGCAAACTACAGGACTGTGCTGTCAAAACCATTCAGAAATCAGAAGACACATATATGGCAGGTAAAGGATAAAACCACTAAATCCTCTTCTTGCATTCCAGAAGCCTAGAGGAAGGCCTGAACCAAATCATCAAGACACAGCAATATAATCATGTTACTTACAGATATGGAATTAAATGCCAAAATAATCTATTTAAAATGTTGAAATAAAAACAAGTTCTGAGGATGTAATGTACATTATGATGACTACAGTTAACAATACCGTATTGTATATCTGAAAGTTCCTAAAAGCATAAATCCTAAAAGTTCTCAACACAAGGAAATAAAAATTTGTAACCAGTAAAATCATGGATATTAGCTAAACTTACTTAGTAATCACATTGCAGTGTATACATATATCAAATCATTTAACTTGATACACCTTAAACTTAGGCAGTTAATGTCAATGACTCCTCAGTAAAACTGGAAAAAATTTTTGAAAGAAATTACATGGTATGTGGTATGAGGATTATAGAGTATTTGATTCTAAGCATGTCTTTTCAAGAATCAAAACCATACTCCCTATAATGTCCAGTGCATATATACTAAGATTCATCTACAGTCAGAATTTATGTTGAATGCCGATTTCCAGTTCCATGAAGAGCCCATCTAAAAGACAAGTTGCTTTCTTATTCTGAATTAAGGCATTACACCAATTAATACATAATTAATGTATTATGTAACATTTGTATACTTTCTGCTAATCGTGTGACTGAACAATTTACTCTCCACTCCACAACTGAATATCCCAAGTGGCAAAACACATAGCCCACCTTTTCAGCCTCTTCCCTGGGGGACATCACCCTTCTGGCGAACTAGGTTTGACAGACTGGCATCAAAAACAACTTTCAGGGATCCCTGGATGGCTCAGCAGTTGAGCGTCTGCCTTCAGCCCAGGGCGTGGTCCTGGAGTCCCAGGATAGAGTCCCACATCAGGTTCTCTGCATGGAGCCTGCTTCTCTCTCTGCCTTTGTCTCTGCCTCTCTCTCTCTCTCTCTGTGTCTCTCATGAATAAATAAATAAAATCTTAAAAAAAAAAAAAAAGAACTTTCAGACTGACTGCTCCTTTCCTTCCCATCAATATTACTTCCATCCTAACACCAACTACATTCAGTGACCTATCCCTTACAGCAGGTAGGTCTACACATTCGTCATTATTTCATCATTCCTAGATTATACTCAGAAGATCATGTTATTTATGACATGACAACATCCAGAACCCAATCGTCAAATCTTCCTGGATTTTAAATAAACAGACTTCTTGATTCCAATGGCAAATGTTTGCCATCTGGAGGGTAGCAGAGTTCAGTTCTAAACATTTTTCTTTTTACTCCTCTTGATCAGGGAATTCTTCTTAAAAAGAAAATCTAGAGCAGTGTTCAGTATTTAAAACAGAAAAGAGTGGCTCTGACTGAGACAGGAGCAGGGAGCTGGTGCCATTCCCACTTGTGCCCAATTCTATAGGTATCTTTCAAAGCAATTAAGCTTAAATAATCAGATGCCCTCCTCTTCTCCATTCAACCTTACCTTTCTTCAAGAGTACAGAAGATAATAATAACTGATTTTAAATACCATCTATCCCTCAGTGGGAACTGACACTTCTAAACCCTTTAGCAATTACTGCCTCTACAATTCACTTAATAATCTCTTCCATTGTGATCTCTACTGTTGATTTGATTCTCAGATAAGCTTTGGACAAACGAAAAGCAGCATAAATTTTTTAAAGGAACCATATTTTTAAAACCCTTCTACTACATCCTCACTTCATAATGGGCAGAGTAAAACTACCCAAGAAAATATATAAAGACCAACCTTTAAATACCTCTTAAGTATTTGGAGGAAATTATGTTTTCCTATGTATTCTGAAAAGTCATACCCTATGTAGCAATTACTAGGATTTTAAAATAATCATCCTTAGGTGCCTGGGTGGCTCAGTTGGGTAAGCATCTGCCTTCAGCTCAGGTCATGATTCCAAGATTCTGGGATCAAGCCCTGCATCAGGCTCCCTACTCAGTGGAGAGTCTGCTTCTCCCTCTTCCTCTGTCCCTGCCCCCTGCTCATGCTCACTCTCTCTCTTTCTCTCTCAAATGAATAAATAAAACCTTGATATAAAAATCATGCTTCATTCTACTTCAGCAAAGAATACTTTCAACAAGATTATGAACGTACTCCCTGGAAAAACACAACACACTTTTACATATATTTCAGACTACTTGGTATTCTAAAAAAGTTTAAGAATGCACTGGGGATCCAACTCTGTCCCACATTATTTTTTCTCCCAACTGTATTTTTAATGTAGCCATCATCAACTAACATTTTGAAATTTCACACATTTATTGAAAAGTAGCTATCTAACTAGCCACCTACTTTCCATTTCAGAATGCTTTCTATTTGGTTCATGCAACTTACATCAAATCCCAACTTTTTAATAAGAGGACTAATAGGATTATTCTCATTAAATAAACTGGGAGCTATCTCATGGAACAGCTTAATTAGCTAAAGGCTTGTATTTCAAGATATATGAGGGTTCAAGTAAATGAAGGAACTAAAATATTCATAATAAACACCTCTCACCTGGAAAAGGACACCCACCTTCCTCTTACTTGCTGAAGCCATGAAGCAACCCAGTCACGGCCCTCAAAATCACTAAGGGTGTCAAGAACATCCTCACATCTCCTAGTAACTTTTGACAGCTGAACAGTGTTCTTTCCTTAAACCACAATCTCGCTCTTTTTCTTCTCCTATTCATTACCAGACTAGGACCACCCAAAATCCTAAGTGACTACCCATTCCCTGAAGAATCAACCTCTGATCGCTTAACCAGGCAAAATTTCCCTTCTCATCTCTGCAAAATGTACCAATGACCTAGCTAAACTAGACTAAACCTACCCCAAACACACTTTCCTTGCCTTGCCACACCTGGTCTATCTGCTGCTGACGCTCCCCTTTACATCTCAGTTCTCAGAAGCATTACCTACCCCTTCAGGTCTATTTCAAATGCTACCTTCTCCATATAGTGTCCATACTATACCCCATCCCACCCTCAAACCTAACAGGTTACATGTGCTTATTTGGTACTTGTCTGAGTGCACTTTGTCTCATTGCTTTATATTCCACCTATTTAATATAATAGCACCAAAGCACTGTGTGTTGATTATCTATTATAACTAGTTGTAAACCTTGAGTTTTCACCCCAAGAGAACATATTTTTTTTTTAGCACCAATAAAAAGGTCCAGGAGCTGATATGACATAGTGTGGTTCTTAGTCTCGGCTATGTATCAGAATCATCTGGAAAGCTTTTCTTTAAAAATATTCATGCTGGGAGTGCCTGGGTGGCTCAGTCAATTAAGCTTCTGCCTTCAGCTCAGGACATGATCCCAGGGTCCTGGGATGGAGCCCCGCATCAGGCTTCCCTGCTCAGTGGAGTCTGCCTCTCTCTCTGTCCCTCCTCCCTGTGCGTGTGCTCTAATAAATAAATAAAATCTTAAAAAAAAAAAACTCATGCTGCTTCCTACCTCATATTTAATCAGAATCTCTGAGGACAAGCTATGTAGATGATTCTTATTTATTTCCAGGATTGTGAATCACTGGAGAGCAAAAAAGTACCAACAGGGTTTGTATTTTCATTTCACTGCTAGAACAAGTTATTTTCCATTTTATTCTTCTTATCTAGTTAATCCCAACATCTCCTACTCTATTTTAGGCTCTACTGACTTGTCAAACTAACCAAAACAGCTTTCCACTGGTCTCCCTACCTGGACCGTCTCCTTTCTCTAATCCTTTCCTATTCTGAACCACAAATCATCCTATAAGTAGTTGCTAGAATTAACATTAAATGGTTTTCCTAATATGACCACTTACCCACTACTGTCTCCTTTAGAATCTATATTTCTCTTTTTCTTTTCTACTACCTCAAAACTAAAATCAATTCATGCTGATGAGGATATGAGCAATTGGACAGACAATAAAATATCAGTGAGTGTTGAATGGTCAGCTGGTACTAAGAAGGCTACATATATCAAATATAGCATGTATATAAACAAATACATACACATAAAAAAACAGAAAAAAATACACTTTGACCGAGTAATGCCAATTTCCCCCCCCAAAAAAAATTATTTATATTTACTTATAATAATTTCAGGTGAACATACTGATTCAACACATTTCACATATTACTCAGTGCTTACCACAATATCCACTTCCTCAAAAACTGAACCAAGGAAAATAACCTGACAAATAAGTAAACATATATGCAATTTAATGCTCACTGCAGCATTATTTATAATTGTGAAAAATTAAAGTGAATTTAGATATCCACTGGTATCAAATGGGTTAAATCCTGATTCAACCATGCAAATAAATTCTACACCATCATTAAAAATAATGGAATCAAATTTACATAAAAATCTACAATGTTTTAGGTGTTCAAGAAAAATCAGAAGGAAAACTGGAAAATCCACAAATATGTGAAAATTAAACAATGAACTCTTAACCAATGGGTCAAAAAGAAAGACACAAAGAAAATTAGAAAATAGCTTGAGACAAATGAAAACAAAATACAACATATCAAAATTTATGGAAGGGGCACCTGGGTAGCTCAAGTTGGTTAGATATCCAACACTTGGTATCAGCTCAGGTTGTAATCTCAGGGTTATGAGATCGAGCCTCCTGTCCAGCTCCAAGCTCAATGGGGAGTCTGCTTCAGATTCTCTCCCCTCTCCCTCTGCCCCTCCCACTCATGCTGTCTCTCCCTCTCTCTCAAGTAAATAAAAGTCTTAAAAAAAAAACTTATGAGATCCAGAAAAAGTGAAAGTTACAACTACAAATTTATATATTAAAAAGGAAGATTAAAAAAAAAAAAAAAAAGGAAGAAAGGGGGCACCTGGGTGGTTCACTCAGTTAAACATCTAACTCATGTTTTTGGCCAGGATCATGATTTCAATGTCATGAGATTGAGCCCCATGCTGGGCTCTGTGCTCAGGGCAGATATGCAGTCTGCTTGAGATTCTTTCTCCTCCCTTTTCCTCTCCCTCCCCCCAAAACATGATAAATCTTTTTAAAAAATTGAATAATAGGGGATTCCTGGGTGGCTCAGAGGTTTAGCACCTGCCTTTGGCCCAGGGCGCGATCCTGGAGTCCCAGAATCGAGTCCCACGTCGGGCTCCTTGCATGGAGCCTGCTTCTCCCTCCTCCTGTGTCTCTGCCTCTCTCTCTCTCTATGTCTATCATAAATAAATAAAGAAATCTTTCAAAAAAATTGAATAATAAATTTAAAAAGTAAAAAGGAAGAAAAATCTCAAATTAGTAACACTAACCTTCCACCTCTCAGGAAACTAAAAAAAGAACAAACTAAATCTAAAGCTAGCAAAAGAAAGGAAATGATAAAGATTTTAACAGATTAGTAAAAGAGAAAAACAATGGGGGGGGAATCAACCCAACTAAGAGTTGAAGTTTTTTAAAAGATCAATAAAATTGACAAAACCCTTAGCTAAATTAACTAAGAAAAAGGAGGAGAAAACTCAGTTAACAAAAAAGAGGGTAAATTCCCAGTGCATTCATTCTGTGAAGCCAGTGCTACCCTGATAACAAAGCCAGACACAAGACACCACAACAAAACTACAGAGCAACATCTCTGATAAATACTAATATAAAAATTCTCAACAAAATACTAGCAAGCCAAACTCGACTACACATTTAGAAAATTATACAGCATGATGACATGGATTCCTGGAATGCAAGGATAGTTCAACATTAAAAAAAAAATCATCTGGTCAGCATTTAAAAATCAATACTACATTAACAAAAGGAAGGACAAAAATCGCAGTCATCTCAACTGATGCAGGAAAAGCATTCGACAAGACTCAACACTCTTTCATGATAAAAACATGTAAGTTAGGAACAGAGAAAACTACCTCAACATGATAAAAACTGACAGCTTAATAGCATCAGTCATTGGTTCAAGAGTGAAAGCTTTTCCTCTAAGACCAGAAACAACACAAGGATGCCCACTCTGACCACTTATATTCAACACAATATTGGAATTCTTAGCAGGAGCAATTTAGCAAAAATAAATAAATAAAAGGCATCCAACTAGAAAGGAAAAGCAAAATTATGTTAGTTCACAAATGACATGATTTTTTTTTTAATGACATGATCTTTTATGTAGAAATCTTAAAGATTCTAAGGTGAAAAGCTGTTAGACTAATAAAATCAGTAAAGCTGAAGGATACAAAATCAACATTGGACAATTGTTTCTATATACTAACAATGAGCAATCTGAAAAGGAAATTAAGAAAACAATTTCATTTACAATAGCATTAAAAAGAGTACTTAGAAATATATCTAATAAAGGTGAGGAACTTTATCCCAAAACTTAACAAAAAATGGAAGCTTTATAAAAAATGGAAAGCAATCCCATGTTTATGGATTGAAAGACTTAATATTGTTAAAATGTCAGTACAACCCAAAGCAACCTACAGATTCAACACAATTGCTATCAAAATCCCAAAGACTTATTTTGCAGAAATTCAAAAAATCATCCTAAAATTCATATGGAATCTAAAGGTTCACTAAACAGCCAAAATAATTATTTTTAAAAAGAACAACTTAGAAGACACTTCTTGATCTCAAACATACTACAAAGCTACAATAATCAAAACAGTATGGTACTACCATTAAAAAATACAGACTACTGGAATAGACTGGAATCTAGACATTAACCCTCACATAGTCAAATGACCTTAGTAGAGTGCCAAGATCATTCAATAAGGAAAAAACAATCTCTTCAATAAATGGTGTTAGGAAAACTGGATATCCACATGGCAAAAGACTAAAGTTGTTAGGCCTTTATCTTACACCACATAAAAAATAAATTCAAAATGGGTTAAAGACCTAAATATATGGCCCAAAACCATAACACATAGGGGGAAATCTTCCAGACATTAGATAGAATGATTTCTTGGATGTGACACCAAAAAGAACAGGTAATGAAAGCAAAAATAAAGTGGAATTACATCAAACACTAAGATCTTTTTTTTTTTAATTTTATTTATTCATTTATTTGAGAGAGAAAAAGCTCAAGCACAGGAGCAAGGGAAGGGGAGAGGGAGAAGCAGACTCTTCACTGAGTAGGAAGCCCAACATGGGGCTCAATCACAGGACCCTGGGATCATGAGCTGAGCCAAAAGCAGATGCTTAAATGACTGAGCCACCCAGGCACCCCAAACATTAAGATTTTGTTCATCAAAGGACACACAACAGACAGAGAAAAGGCAACCTAAAGAATGGAAAAAAAAGATTTGCAAATCATGAATCTGATAAGGGGTTAATATCCAGAATATACAAAGACTCCTACAACCCAACTAAAAAAAAAAAAAAAAAAAAAAATCAACCTGATTAAGAAATGTCAATTGACATATCTCCAAGAATGATTTAAAAAAAAACAGGCCAACAAGCATCTGCAAAGATGCTAAATATCACTAGCCATTCAGAGAAATACAAATCAACATAAAAAAATCATCGTTTTTATTTTTTAGTAAGATATCTCTCACACCCACTTGGATAGCTAGTATCAGGGAAAAAAAAAACTGAAAATAACAAGTATTGGCAGGGCTTTAGAGAAGCTAGAACCCTTATGGGGCAGTAAACTACTGTGTAAACCATAGTGGAATTAATACAGATACTATGGAAAACAGTATGACAGCTCCTCAAAAAATTAAAATAAAACTAGTTATTGATCCAGCAATCCATTTTTAGAATATATAGCCAAAAGAATCGAAAGCAGGGGGCACCTGGCTGGCTCAGTGGTTGAGCATCTGCCTTTGGCTGAGGTTGTGATACTGGCATCCTGGAACTGAGTCCTGAATCAGGCTCCCAGGAAGCCTGTTTCTTGTTCTGTCTATGTCTCTGCCTCTCTGTGTCTCTCATGAATAAATAAATAATTTTTTTTTAAATTGAAAGCAGGGTCAAAGAGACATTTGAACTGTTCACAATAGCCAAGAGGTGAGAGCAACACAAATGTCCATCAAAGGATGAGCAGATACACAAAATGTGGTACATACATACAATAGAACACTATGCAGTCTTAAAAAAGAAGGAAATCCTGTCACATGCTACACCATGGATAAACTTTAAGGGTATTATGTTAAGTGAAATAAGACAGTCACAAAAGGACAAATACTGTATGGTTCCACTAATATGAGGTATCTAAAATAGTCAAATTCATTGATATAGAAAGTAGAATGGTGTTTATCAGGTTGGGAGAAGGGAGCAAAGCAGAGTTCTTGTTTAATGGATTTCAGTTCAAAAAGAAAAGAAAAATTTCAGGAAATCTGTTCCACAACAATATAAATATACTTAACATTAATGAAACTGTATGCTTAAAAATGGTTAAGATACTAAAGTTTTTGTTTTTTCACCTCAATAAAAAAGACACTTAAAAAAAAAGTTATAAAACTGTATAGTTTCATATAAGAGCAATGACTCCATTTTTTTTAAAAAAGATTTTTTTTATTTATTCATGAGAGACACAGAGAGAGAGAGAGAGAGAGAGAGAGATTCAGAGACACAGGCAGAGGGAGGAAGCTCCATGCTGGGAACCTGATGCAGGACCACGCCCTGGGCTAAAGGCAGTGCTAAACTGCTGAGCCACCTAGGCTGCCCATGTTTTGAAAAAATAAAAACAGCTAACATATTTGGGTGCCAAGCACTGATTTAGGGACTTAGTATGTTTCAATGTCGTTAATCATACAACAACTCTAAGAGATAGATAAATGCTATTACTGTCCCATTTTATAGATGAGAAAACAGACAAGGGTTAATTAATATGTCCAAAAAACACAAAGCCAGGGTCTTTTGGTTTGTTTTGTTTTTTTTTGTTTTGTTTTTAAGTTTCTTAAAAGATTTATTTACAGGGCATCTGGGCAGCCCACTCTGTTATGCAACCGCCTTCAGCTCAGGTCAGATCCCAGGGCCCTGGGGATCAGGGCCCAAGTCAGGCAGGCTCCCTGCTCAGTATGGAGTCTGCTTCTCCCTCTTCCTCTGCCACTCCCCTAACTTGTGTTTTCTCTCTCACACACAAATAAAACCTTTGTAAAAAAGAATGGAATGAGCAATCTGAAATGAAATCTTCTTAAAAAGATTTGTGAGAGGGATCCCTGGGTGGCGCAGCGGTTTAGCGCCTGCCTTTGGCCCAGGGCGCGATCCTGGAGACCCAGGATTGAGTCCCACATCGGGCTCCCGGTGCATGGAACCTGCTTCTCCCTCTGCCTATGTCTCTGCCCCTCTCTCTCTCTCTCTCTGTGTGTAACTATCATAAATAAATAAAAATTAAAAAAAAAAAAAGATTTGTGAGAGAGAGAGAGAGCACGTGCATATGTGTGAGCATGCAGGGGCAGGGGTGGAGGGGTGCGCACAGAGAAAGAGGGAGAGAGAATCCTCAAGCAGACTGCCTACTGAGTGCGAAGCTCTAGGTGGGACTCAATTCCAGGACCCTGGGATCATGACCTGATCCAAAATCCAGACTCAGAGGCTTAACCAACTGGGCCACCCAGGAACCGACACCCCCCCCCCCCGCCCCCCGACACACACAAGCCAGGTTTTAAATGCAGGCCCTCTTGAGACACTATACATGTTTTTTTTTTTTTTCTTTTTTTTTTTTTTAATTTATTTATCCATGAGAGACAGAGAGAGAGAGAGCAGAGACACAGGCAGAGGGAGAAGCAGGCTCCATGCAGGGAGCCTAACACGGGACCCGATCCAGGGACTCCAGGATCACACCCTGGGCCGAAGGCATTGCTAAACTGCTGAGCCATCTGGGCTGCCCCTATCCATGCTCTTAACCTCTATGCAGCACATATAGAAAAGTCTGGAAAGATAATAAACCAAACTATTAACATTCTCTAGATCTCTCTGATTATGATGTTTTCACTATATCTGCTCCTATTAAATTTATGCAAAGCTCATGTACTGTTTTTTATAAAAAGCAAAAGGAAATACTGACATTTTCAAAAATATACTTAATGGAACAGCAAGGTCTCTATCCCTACCAACAATGACTTTATCTACTTTTATCTCTGTACTCAAGACTCTTCACTAAAGAAAAGCTATCCTATTTGCTCTAACACCCTTTCTCAGCTTGCTTCTCTACTTCTGTAAACTATCCTTTCCATGGAGAGAATGTCCTCTCCAACACTCTAATGCATACCTTCTGATTTACCTTCTCACTTTTGTAAATTATCAAAATCCAGTTCTTAACTCACCTCTTTCAGGAGGTCTTCCGAGACCGGTCATTAACCTTTACCATTTTTCTTCTACTTAAAGAGGTTTTGTGTCCCTCATAGAGCTATTAGTAAAGTCTCTTAAAGATGTTACTACTCGGGATCCCTTGGTGGCCCAGGGCACGATCCTGGAGATCTGGGATCGAATCCCACGTCGGGCTCCCGGTGCCTGGAGCCTGCTTCTCCCTCTGCCTATGTCTCTGCCTCTCTCTCTCTCTCTCTCTCTCTCTGTGTGACTATCATAAATAAATAAAAATTTTTAAAAAATGTTACTACTCCTTCTCCTACAGGCAAGGATACTCTGGGCAAGGGGGCATAACATATACTTAGCACCCACATCTAGATTTCTAAAGACATTCCTACCAGAAACAAAAGCTGCTTAGAGATAGGACTGATTCCAGATCTGGGATAGGGAAATTACAAGGTAAATCTGATTCCTCTTGTGCCAGAAGGCCAGGAAGCAGAGGCTAATGCAGGAGGGTCCAAAAGATACAAAAGCCACTTTGAAAGTGGTATCACTGATGGAAACTGAGACAATCTGACCAAAAAGAGTAAGGATTGTAACTTATTTTAATGTTTAACGAAGGAAGGGGGCACCTGGGTGGCTCAACTGGTTAAGTATCCCAACTCTTGATTTGGGCTCAGGGTCGTGGGATTAAGTTCCACTTCTGGCTCCACGCTGAGCATGGGAGCCTGCTTGGGATTCTCTTTCCCTCTCTCTCTGGTCACTCATACCCAAACTCTCTCTCAAAAGAAAAAAAAAAGAAAAGAAAAGAAAAGAAAAGAAAAGAAAAGAAAAGAAAAGAAAGAAAAGAAAGAGAAAAAAGAAAAAAGGAAAAAAAAGAGGAAAAAATCCAAAGGTCCCTAAACTAAAAATTGAGAAAACTACAGCTAACATTTGTGATCATTGGAAGTGACCAATATATTATCATTACATACCTTTTTAATATCACCATTTTTAAGTGGAACATAGTTTATTAACCAGTTGATGAGGAAGAACGTTCTCAGAGGAAAAAAAAATCAGCTATTAAATGACAGAATGGGGTTGGAATGGTAATCCCTATTTGCAACCCCTATTGAAATAAAAAGAGGATTCTTCTAAATTAAGAGACTGAGAGACGTGACAACCAAATGCTATGTGAGCTTTGATAAGATCTTTATTCCAAAAAATAACAAAAAGCAAAAAATACAACTTTTAGGGGTGCCTGAGTGGCTCAGTCAGTTAAGCATCTGCTTTGGGCTCAGGTCATGATTTCAGCATCCTGGGATCGAGCCCTGCCTTGGGCTCCCTGCTCAGCAGAGAGCCTGCTTCTCCCTCTCCCTCTGCCGCTCCCCTTGCTGTGCTCTCTCTCACTGTCAAATAAATAAATAAAATCTTAAAAAAAATACAATTATTAAAGATCCTTGGAGGATAACTGAGATATCTGAACAAGACTGACTGCTGGATGATATTAGGAAATTCTTATCAATTTTCTTAGATGTAATCATGGCATTGTAATTAAGAAAGAGGAATGTCCCTGTCATTAAAAGATGCACACTGAGTATTTAATGGTGTGGTGTCATGTTGCCTGTGACTTACTCTCAAATGTTTCAACAAACACATACACAAATGCAATACACACACAAGCCAGCATAAATAAAGCAAACAGGGCAAAATGTTAATTTAGATTAAAGTATACTGCAATTAATTATAAATATTCTTTTTTTTTAAGACTTTATTTATTCATAAGAGACACAGACAGAGAAAGAGGCAGAGACATAGGTAGAGGGAGAAACAGGCTCCATGCAAGGAGCCCCAATGTGGGACTCGATCCTGGGACTCCAGGATCACACCCTGAGCCAAAGGCAGACACTCAACTGCTGAACCACATGGGCATCCCAATTATTAGTATTCTTCTTTAAACTTTCTACATGTTTGAATTTTTTCACAAAAGAAAGAGAAACATAATAAAGTTGTAAAATTATTTTTTTAAGTTTTTTAAGTTGTAAAATTATTAAGGAAAAAAATAACTCCTTGTCTCTAACTTTCACTTAGCACCTTCCTGTGATGTATCTTTCTCTTAACCAAAGCATACTTCACATATAATATTAGTTTCAGGTGCACAACATCCTGATTCAATCACTTACTTTTTAAAAAGTACTTCCTGTCTGTGCAAGTAACCATAAGTCCCTTGAGGACAGTTAAATTTACACAGGTTTACAAATATACAAATAGCCCAACAGATGTTGTTACTCATAAGTAACACAAAAGACCACATTGATAAAAATCAAATGTCTGTTAATTTCAAGTCCTAGCTAGGATTTGAAACAATATAAAGCTTTTGATGACAACAGTATAAGTACAATCACACTGGAAAAGTTTGGCACCATCAAAATAAAGCTGAACATACATATACCGTAACTTAAGAATTTTTTTGCCTGGGTGGGTATAAGAATGTTTACGGTAGCACTGTCTACAAGAGCAAAAACCTGGAACAACCCAAATCTCTATTAACAAAGAAATGAATAAACTATATTAATTCACTGGAATACCACCGAGCAATGAAAATGAACTAGAGCTACACACATCAATGAATCTCAAAAACATAATGTTAAAGAAAGCAAGTTGTACAAGAATACTAGCAATGATTTCATTTATAAAAATTTCAAAAACATTCAACGTAAACAATGCATTATCTAAAGAATCAAACATATAGACAAGTGAATGATAAACACAAAATTCAGGATAAGAAGTACCTCTTATGAGAAGAACACATTGAAGCCTTCTGGTTTTACTTATGTTCTTTTTAATGACTTAGGTACCGGCAGCAGCTCTTTCTGCCCACGGGTCCTAACCCCGTGCTTTAATAAAACCACCATTTTGCACCAAAAAATTTAAAATAAAAAATAACTTAGGTACTAAGTATATAGGCATTTTCTGTATTTCTTTTTTTAGATTCTGTTGATGATTTAATATTCGTTTTTTTATTCTACTCAAAATCTAGTAACAACTGAGTAAAAAAAAGAGAATACTTATATGTAGATCCTGATTTTAAGGTACATGAAACCTCAATTCAAAAACACTACTAAATTATTCACATAATAATTGCATTTATATTTTCTACATTTGTTTAGTAGTGAACCAGTTGTGAGTATTCAAATAGTCAAACCTATCAGCAGTAACAGTTAGCAAATTAATCGGGAATAAAATAAATCCCCCCACCCAAAATGCCATGCCTGATGGGGGGGGTAGGGCATGCCATATCTAATGGCACTCACATTTACTTATTTTACTGAACGATTTAAGCTCAGCTTGATGATAAGATAAAGTAACCCTCAGAATCTGATACAAGAGGTTGCCTTTTGCACCTTTTATCAAGGTTAGAATCACTAAATACAGGTTTACAGAGAAGTCTCGTTGCCTCTTCATGATAATAAGGAAATCACTAACATCACAATTTCATTTGTGTCTTATACCTTAAACGCTAGAGAGGCCTGAACCTCTAGTAAATGACCCAAGTAAATGCCACACTAGCAGCTGACAGGGTTTTCAGGAATGCTTTCCAACAGACAAGGCACAGCTCTAATATACCTGGAAGAAGTCCCTATGGAACCTTGCTATAAAACAGGTTGCTGGAAGACAAAAACAGGAGACAATTTTTTTTTATTTTTTATTTTTATTTATTTTTAAAGATTTTATTTATTAATTCATGAGAGACACAGAGAGGCAGAGACACAGGCAGAGGGAGAAGCAGGCTCCATGCAGGGAGCCCGACACTGGACTCGATCCTGGGTCTCCAGGATCAGGCCCTGGGCTGAAGGCGGCGCTAAACCGCTGAGCCACCCGGGCTGCCCGACAATTTTTTTTTAAATATAAAAACACTTTAACATGAGATCTACCCTCTTAACAAATATAAGTGTCAATATAATTTGCCTTGTTGCAGGTACAATGTTGAATATCAGATGTCGAGAGCCTATTTATCTTGTATGACTAAAACTTTATGCCTCTTGATTAGTAGCTCCCCATTTCTCCCTCCTCTCAGTCCCTGGCAACCACTATTACATTGTTTGGTTCTATGAATTTAACTACTTTATTTTTTTTTTAAAGATTTTACTTATTTATTCATGAGAAACACAGAGAGAGCAGAGACACAGGCAGAGGGAGAAGCAGGCTCCATGCAGGGAGCCTAATGCAGGACTCGATCCCTGGCCCCCAGATCACACCCTGAGCCGACGGCAGATGCTCAACTGCTGAACCACCCAGGAGCCCCAAATTTAACTCCTTTAGATACCTCTGTAACCAGTTTAATTCAGTTAGCATAATGTTGTGGCGTAATGCAGAACTTCCTTCTTTTTTAAGGCTGTATTGTATTCTACTGTGTGTATATACCACATTTTCTTTATCCATTCACCCATCCATGGACATTTTGGTTGTTTCCACAGCTTAGCTATTGTCAACTGTGCTACCAGAGAACTTATTTGCAATGTATAATTCAGGAGAATTATCACAGGGTCCCTCCACCAGGTTCAACTATAGTTGCCAAACACATTGAGAAAAGAAGACCTAGCTTACAGAACGTGTTGAATTGCTCTTTATTCAAAGCCAGACACAAGACTGATACCAATCAAAGAAACTGAAATAAAAAGACCTACTTGTTGAGCTGGGAGTACTACCTGCCCAAGCATGAATAAGCAAATGCTTCATGTTAAAACAGTGAGGTCAGGAGACATTCAGGATCAAGCAGAAAGGGTAATAATTATATTTATACTCCCATTACATTATAACTTTGATCTGTAGAGATTCACAATGTTTACAGAGTATGCCTGCCTACAGTATACCTACTAACTGGGTGTATGCACTTAATGTGTCTGTCACGTCTTCTCTACCAAACTTTTAAAACCAAACTAAAAATTTTGTATGCCAAACCTGAAAAAGATACGCCAGAAAAAAAAAGTGATTAAAACTTCTATATGCTAACTGTATGACTATAAGATCACACCTACTTCCACCAGCCCTTCAATCTCTTAAAAAAAAAAAAAAAAAAAAAAACACTAAACTAAGTTAAAGATTTGTTCAACTTTTGCTTATCTACCAACCAAGTGACCCTTGCTTTTTACAAGTTCTACTGGAATATAAGTATAACTCATGCCAAAACTACAACATAAGTGTTTGTAATATAAGCTTGTCAATAAAAAGAGATCTTTGCTGACCACCACAATGCCCTCAAACCAACAATGATCTTTATAAGATCAATGAGCTTTATAAGAAGCTAGGATAGTTGTACCCAATCACCTAACTCACAGCAATATCTCTGACATGATGCAAGAATTTAAAGATAATCCCTATAAAGTATAATATGGTAATATCTCCATCAATGATGAAAATAAGTTCCAGAAATATGCCGCCTTATCAGGAACTTTGTTACAGAAGGACAAAGAGTTTAAGAGGGCAGGATCACATTTCAAAGATGCTATATGTTGGAAGGGCAATTCCTTCCTCGGTTTCCAATTCCAACCCACAAGATGCCCAGCTACTCCCTCTCTTCCTGAGACCCAATTGATCATCTTTCCTTGCCACTGCTTCTTTCAAAGAATCTACTCCAAGAATTTGTTCAAAATTTTCATAAACAGATGGGAAGAATGGGGGGGGATAGGCAAAATGGGTGAAGGGGAGTGGGAGATATTGGCTCTCAGTTACAGATAATTAAGTCACAAGAATAAAAGGTACTATATAGGAAATAATAGTCAAAGATACTCTAATAGTGTTGTATGGTGACAGATAGTAGTTACACTCATGGTGAGCATAGCCTAAAGCAGAGAGATGCTGAATCACTATGTTAAACACCTGAAACTAATGAAACATTGTGTCAACTATACTAAGTCTAAAAAACTTAAAAAATAATGATGAAAAAGTTCTAAATACTGTGAGAATTACTAAAATGTGACATGGAGACAAAAGAACGCAAATGCTATTAGAAAAATGGGGCTAAGACACTTGCTTGACATAGGATTGCCACAAACCTTCAACTTGTAAAGAAACACAGTATCTGTAAGGCACAATAAAGCAAGTGAAGCAAAATACGTGTGTATATACATGTGTGTTCATATCAGGTCATGATCCTGGGATCCTGGGATCGAGTTCTGCATTAGACTCCCTGTGGGGAGCCTGCTTCTCCCTCTGCCTATCCCTGTGTCTCTCATGAATAAATAAATAAAATCTTTTAAAATAAATAACATAAAACCACTCACTGAACACTGTGCTAAGTACTTTGCATGCTCTCTTTTTCACTTCCCCCTCAATTCCATGAGGAGGATACACCATTAGCCCTCTACTACAAATGTAGGAGAGAAGTTGGCCGAGGACATGGTAGCAAAAATTTAACCCCAGGTCAGACTATAAACCCAATCTCCTTCCACTCACACTTCCACTCTTCTAAGTTCTTTTATCTTTTTAATGGTTACAAATCACTCAAGTCCTTCTCAGCTGATCCTGTAACAAAGCATCTGCCTTGAGCAGATGAATGCTTGAATGCTCTTTGCTCTCCTTCTCAGGCCCATCAACCTCTTTTAAGTTAATAAACTAAGAGCCTACAGTGTACAAGGTAGAGAAAATCAAAATATGTAAAGCACAGTCTTCATCTTCAAAATATTCTTATGGACCCCTAGGAACTAGGAGTAAACTACCACACCACTATTAAAATTAGTAAACTACCGGGATGCCTGGGTGGCTCAGTAGTTGAGCATCTGCCTTTGGCTCAAGTCATGATCCCAGGGTCCTGGGATCAAGTCCTGCATCAGGCTCCCCACAGTGAGCCTGCTTCTCCATCTGCCTATGTCTCTACCTCTCTATGTTTGTCATGAATAAACCCTTAAAAAAAAAAAACAACTTAGTAAACTACTATTAAGAATGGACGCTTCTATAAGGAAATACCATCAAACATCAGAAAAGTTCGATTTTCAAGTAAAACAGATATCACTCATTTAAAGGACCAAAACTTTTCTTAAAGTTAAACACCTCAGGGGTGCCTGGCTGGCTCAGTCAGAAGAGACTGAGACTTAACATTGAGAGGCACCAGCGTGGCTCAGTGGGTTGGGCATCCAACTCTTGATTTTGGCTCAGGTTGTGATCTCAGGGTTGTGAGATTGGGCCTGGTGATGGGCTCCCAGCTCAGAAGTCTGCTTGAGATTCTCTCCCTCTCCCTCTGTACTCCTCTCCCAAGCCATACATTTTCTAAACAAATCTTTTTTAAAAAATGTTTAAAAAAAAAAAAAAAAAACAACCTAACGATTAAATTTACTAATGTGCAGAATATTTTACATACAGTTAGAATTTAGTCTTCACCAAAACCCTGTACTACCAATGGCCCCATTTTAAAAGAATAGAACATTAAGCAGAGTATCCAAGTTATTTGCCCTAAGTCATACAATTAGTAAATGGTAGGGGTCATGATTAATATGCAGCATGTACTTGTCTATTTAGCCTGGTGATACACTTATCACTGATTCAAACATTTACTGTCCACCTACTACATGCATAACATTGTGTTGAGAAATAAGGGCAGTTAACAAGATAAGGTATTCATGAAGCTTACCTTCTGGTTAAAAAACAGATAAATAAGAAAGTAAATGAGATAATTACAGATTGTATAAAATATTCTAAAGGAGGGACGCCTGGATGGCTCAGCGGTTGAGTGTCTACCTTCGGCTCAGGTCGTGATCCGGGGGTCCCGGGATCGAGTCCCACGTCGGGATCCCTGCATGGAGCCTGCTTCTCCCTCCTCCTGTGTCTCTGCCTCCCTCTCTCTCTCTCTCTCTCTCTCATGAATAAATAAATAAAATCTTTTAAAAAATATATCTAAAGGAAATCTGGAAGGTGGTGTGAGAAAGTAACTTGGAAAGGCTTACCTGTTATGGCCTCTTGTAGTTTTGTTCTCAGATTGTTCCCACACAAGCTGGCCAGACAGCCAAGCTGGGGGCCAGAAAAGCAGGCAGAGAGAAGACCGACCTCTCCTAGTGAAGATGATCAGAAAAGTGGCAGGGAGAAGCCCTAGTGTCATGTTTTCACAAATGTGTTGGCATTTTTCCACAAACCCTAATGAGACAGTGTTCTTTCTACTGAATAATACCGTGCCTAAGAGGACATCACCTTTGCCTGATGATTGTGGTTTCACAGCACCTTTTTAAAATCTCAACAAGTGTCTGTATACATTAACTCATCTAGCATTACAAAAGGCAACCTAATTTTAAACTGAACTTAAACCACATTATTCTACTCAGATGATACACAATTTCCAAAAGCAAATTATTGGGTTTGTTTTAAATACAGGTCCCACACGGGCTTCAACAAATTAGAAAATTATTTCAAAGAAACAGACTCATACCAGGTTTAACATGCTGAGTAGTCCCAATCCTATTTTTAGAAAGACAACACTCCTCATGTGCAACTTTTTCCAAATGATACTAACAAGGTCAAGGATCGTACCCTATCTAAAAACAAGAGGTATACAACACAGCTAGGATCTCTGATCATGGCTTACTACAAGTGGTGTGACCTGAAGGATTGATTTGTGTATTTTGCGTAGGTCTTTATGTTTATAGATTTTATATTTAAAATATTCCTGTTACTGTATTTATTGTTCTCATGTATTTGTTTTCACTCCATCCATTCATATTTTTTATATGGTAGTGTTGCATTGTACTGACAGCCTTTAAAAAAAAAAAAAAAAGTGGGGGGAATCCCTGGTGGCTCAGCGGTTTGGCGCCTGCCTTTGGCCCAGGGTGTGATCCTGGAGTCCCGGGACGGAGTCCCACATCGGGCTCCCGGTGCATGGAGCCTGCTTCTCCCTCTGCCTGTGTCTCTGCCTCTCTCTCTATGTCTCTCATGAATAAATTAAAAAAAAAACTTTAAAAATAAATAAATAAATAAAAATTTAAAAAAAAAAGTGCTTCAGGTTTTACCAGCATTTCACATTCACTGGATAATCTGAGCTCCAGAACAACCTGTGAAGAAATATGTCAGTAAAAGTATTATCTTCCCCTCTGCACAGTGGTAGGATTGGAGCTCAGAAAAGGTTAGGGAAGCCTGCACAGTACTTGGCAAGGGCAGGGCCCTGACCAGGCCTTCAGACTCTTTGTTCACGCTCTTCTCCCCACAGGATGCTACTAATTTAATACTTGAACTTTTCATGTGTCTCTCTTCACCAAACCTGGACTGTAACTGAGAGTCATACCCCTGCTGCTCTGCCAACACTCTTGCGTGCCCAAATGCAACCGGAACTCCAGTACTTTTCAGTAAACATCAACACGAGCACACGTCTCAGTCAGGACACTATTCAACGCTGGGTTTGCTCCACTGCACAAAACTTGTTAGAATACACGGCGGCCTTGAAGCATAAAGCTTAATGGAACGGACTTTTTTCACTCGGTGGGAAATTCAGTAAATGAGAAGGGTGGCTCACAGCACTAACTCACGGCTTTCCAGATTAATAATTCTGGAGGCCACCGCAAAAGACTGGATTACAGACCCCCATTCATGCCCACACCCGAAGGTGCTTAGTGTCAAAGAGAGGTAGTGAAACACAGGGAGAGGTGGGGCGGGAGTGGGCTCTCCTGTCGGCGACCCCGGGGCAGGGGTCTCCTCCGACGCCGCCTCCCGCCGGGACCCGAGGGACGAGCCGGCCGCGCAGCGCCCCGCACGGCTGGGCTGCCCCCGCCCGCCCCGGGCGCCCCCACCTGTCCGGGGCAGCCCGCACACCTTCCGGCCGCAGCGAGGGCAGAAGATGCGCGGCGGGAGCCCGCCCCTCGGCGCGGGGCTGCCCCGGCCGCGTCGGCTTCCGCCCCCCGCCCACATGGCCGCTGCAGACCGCGCCCGCGTCCGAGGGGCCCGAGAGCGCCGCAGGCGGGAGGGGGCGGCGGCGCTGCGGCTGGGGGCGGGGGGAGGAAGCGCGGCCGGCGGGCCGGGGAGGGGGAAGAGGAGGAGCGCGCCCCGGCCGGCCGCGAGGGCAGGCGGCAAGGGGAGGACGTCCGCCGGCGGCGGCGCCGCGGAGCAGCGGGCGTCTACCTGGGAGCAGAAGTACGAGCCCTGGATGCCCAGCTTGATGCAGGTAGGGCACTGGAGCTTGGCCTCGCTGCTGCAGCCGTCCGTCTCGCACACCCGCGTCTCCACGGCCGCCATGCTGCCTGGCTGCTGGAGGAGCGCCTCACCGAGGAAGAGGAGGAGGGGGAGGAGGGAGGGCAGAGGAGGGGACGGAGGCCGAGGCGGGGGAGGAGCTCGGCCCGCCGGGCCTGGGCGCGGAAGCAGGAGGAGCGCCCGACCGGCCGGGACCACGCTGCGCGCCCCGCCCCCGCCCCGCGCGCGCAACTGGCGCCCCGCCCCGCCCCTCGCCCCGCCCCTCGCCCCGCCCCCGCCCGCGGCCCCGCCTCCCCGCGCGCGGCGCGCACGTGGGGGCTGAGAGGCAGCCGGGCGGGCGCCTCCACCCGCTCCACGCGGACTCGCGCGCGTCCCGGGCGAGCGGAACCTCCCGGCGCCGGGAGGGCGAGGCCAGGTGCGGCCCCCGGGGAGGGGCCCCCACGTCCCGCGCTCTCCGTACCTAGACAGCGCGCGGCCGCGCCTTGGGATCGCAGGGTCCTCAATGTCCCCCCACCCGCGAGCAGCTGCAAAGGACACCTCGCTCCTCTGCGTTGGTCCACCCGGCAGCTCCTTGGAAGAGGAAAGTGATTCCCTTTTCAAAGTTGTGTTTCTCTCGGGTAGTGTCGGCTCTGAGGCCTAAGGACCACCACTCAGTCATTCACAAAAAGGGGAGCCCGAGAGCTGTCAGGAGGAGCTGGGCTGAGATTTGCATCAGCCCCCCCCCCCCCCCCCCCCCGTGCCTGATGTTTTCTCACACTACCTCCCCCACTCACGATGTACAATGCTAGTAACACAACAACTACTGGATATTAAAAAAAAAAAAAAAAAGCAATCATCTTCTCTATTATCCGAGCTGATTGTTCGAAAGGTGAATAGGGGAGAATTCTGTTAACCGTGAAACATCAGGGTTCAAAGGAGCTTTAGAGGTCATCTGATGCAACTTGTTGCCTAAATCTCTTCAACTAAATCCCAGATCTGCCATTTTCTAACTTGTGCTCGAATACCTCCTGCCACCAGGGAAGGGAGAGGAACCAATACTTGCTGATCATCAGCTAAGTGTTGTGAACTCCGTGTTAATCTAATCCGTAATTTTTTTTTTGATCTTACGTATTTGATAGAGGAGAAAGACTCTTTTCAATAAGTTTTGCTGTCTAAGCAATACAGATAAATAATGTAATAAAATCAAATACATTTTTTTAAAGATTTTATTTATATATTTGAGACAAAGGAAGAAAAGAGCAGAGGGGGTGGGGACAGAGGGAGAGGGGGAGAGAGGAGCAGGGATACAGGGCTCAATCCTAGGACCCTGGGATCCTGACCTGAGTGGAAGGCAGTTGCATAATGGACTGAGCCACCCAGGTGACCTCAAATACATTTTTTCCCTCAAATACATTTTTTTGTAAAGAATTTATTTATTTATGCATGAGAGACATAAAGAGAGAGAGAGAGAAAGAGAGGCAGAGACACAGGCAGAGGGAGAAGCAGGCTCCATGCAGGGAGCCTGATGGGGGGACTCAATCCCAGGTCTCCAGGATCAGGCCCTGGGCTGAAGGCGGCACTAAACCGCTGAGCCACCCGGGCTGCCCCCTCAAATACATTTTTAAAAGTTACACCTAAGCAAGAAGAACTCAACTACTAAATATATATGTGTATAGATGCATGTGCGTTATATGATACATATGTGTATATGTATATATAAAATATTTTTTTAACAAAAACTGGACCATTCCAGGCAGAATCTTTACATGCTTTCTTCAGTTATTGCATCGTGAACTTCCTTTACTGTCATTAAATACAGTATAATTTAATTTATTATTGATTTAATTATTAAATCATTAAAATTTTGACTTAATTATAATAAAATGTACCACATAATTTTAATGTCTGCATAATATTCTACTGTACGGATAATTTGCTGGACCAAGTTCACTAATAATAAACACTTAAGTTATTTATAATTGTTATATATTATAAGCAAGGCTTCAGTGAATACCCTTTTAGCTAGAACTTTGTGTACATCCTTATTTACTTGGCATATATATATATATATAAATATATATATTTTTTTTAAAGTAGGCTCCATATGGAACATGGAACCCAACATGGAACTCAAACTCACAACCCCAGACCAAGGCCTAAGCTGAGACCAAGAGTGAGATGCTTAACCTATTGGCCACCCAGGTCTCCGGAAGATATATTCTTAAAAATGGAATTACTTCATCAAAGTAAAAAATTTGTCAAATTTTCCTTTAAAAAGCATATACAAATTTATAATCTGGTCAGAACTAGTCTGACATATTATTTCCTGAGACTTTACTAGTGCTGGTTATTATCTATTTTTGATACTTGTCATTTTGATAAATGGAAAATTGTATCTTTTTGATAATAAGGCTGAACATTTTTCTCTAATTATTAACATTTGTATGTTTTCCCCTATGTGTTTGCTATTATTTGTCCATTTTTCTTTTTTTCAGAATAGTACTTAAAAAAGAAAAAATCAAGACAAATTGACCACATTACAATTACCTAAACACATCAATGCTTCATTTGCCATGGTTACCATCAGTCCTTATCCATAGGCATATTCAGTGTTCACATATTTGCAGTTATTGATAAAACTTTTTATTCTACATTTTCACATAAGATTATGCCATGGATTCATCTTAGATTTAGGAAAAACACAAAGTACTATTCCTTTTCTACCTGACAGCTCTATATCTGTTTGAGATTGTCATGTCTTATGGTTTGTCAGTCTTAACTGCATCCCCTTATATCTTGTAGTATGTTTAGCTCCCTTGCAATCTTTTTCCATCCAATCTGGAGGAATTCCAGTTTGTTGTCCCCTGATAGGTTGTGTTCAGATTAAGCTAAACAAATAGAGGAACAGGAATTATTGAAAATTCTAGTCGAAAAGACCCCAGGGTTCTTCTCAGGCTAGGAAAGACTGGAAAAGCAGGAGACTCCTGCTTTTGCTGGCTATCTGCTCTGGAAGCTACTCTGTCCTTCCACCTTTGGAAAAGCAATGCTGTGGGGCAATTAAGAGCACTGATGTTGCATTAAGATAGGCAGACCTGGGCTGAAACCTCTACCTCCAACTCTCCTTCCTTAATCATGTTTCCATGAGCCACTTATTTTTTTTTAATATTTTATTTATTCATGAGACACACACACATACACAGAGAGAGAGAGAGAGGCAGAGACACAGGCAGAGGGAGAAGCAGGCTCCAAGCAGGGAGCCCGATGTGGGACTGGATCCCGGGTCTCCAGGATCACACCCTGGGCTGAAGGCGGCGCAGCCACCCAGGCTGCCCCTCCATGAGCCACTTATTTAAGCTTACTTTCCATATCTACAAAATGCAGGCCAGAGTAACCTACCCATAGAGTTTTGCAATGCTCACATTGGAAAGATTTTATGAAGTGCTTAGGAATCCCATAAGTGATACTTAGCCTTGTCATTGGCTTCTCCTTCCTTGGTCCTCCTCACCCCCCACAAAACAAGCTGTTGAGTGACATAAACTCCCTAAGACCACCTTTCTAGCTATTCTTAAAATAATTATCCAGATCTCTTTTGTTTAACCATAAAAAAGTGACAAAATAGGAGATTTTTACAAAATTATGTCAGAGTCCCTGTTTTATTCTTCTCTTCCTTCTGAGATTTTAACTCAAAGTCCCCATTGGACATTTATTCTTGTTTTAATTCCTGTGGGCAAAGTTCAGCCAACCCACTTCCAGAAGGAAGAAGGGACTTTAGAATCTCAGTGAGAATTTGGCATTTATAAGGAATCTTTTTGGGGCACCTAGGTGGCTCAGTTGGTAAAGCATCTGCCTTCCACTCAGGTCATGATCCCACGACCCAACGTCCAGGCTCCCTGCTAAGTGGGGAGTCAGCTTCCCTCTACCCCTCCTCCTGGTCATTCTCCCTCTTTCTCTCTCTCTCTTTCTCAAATAATCTTTAAAATATAGGTATCACTCAACTGTAAAGAAAAAAAAAATCCTTTTGTACTTGTTTCCTGGGACTTCTGCAGAAAGAGAAGCACTTTTGAGATTATGTCTAAGTCCAAAGCCATCTCTCCAACTAGCTACTATATTTCCAGTGTCCATGGACATTTCAAATCCAACTTGGCCAAAAGGACCAATTAATCTTCTATTTAGCCACTTTTGCCCTTTAAATCTGCTTTTTCTCCTAAATTCTTTGTCTGGCTTAGTGACATCCTTATCTACTCTTGTCTCCCAAATTAAAAATTAGGCCCTTTCTCTTCCTCATCCCCCCACATCAAATGAATCACTTGTGTTGTAGATTTTAGCCTCTAAATATTTTTTTAATGTGTTTTCTCTATTCTTATGGCTGCAGCTTTAGTTTAGGCCATTTTAAGCCTTTGCATAGACTATTACAGTAGCTTCTTAACTGCCTTTAATCCATTGAATCTACCCTGCCATCAAGCTGATTGTTCTCCGAGATAAATCTGATCATGGCTTTCCACTGCTTAAAATCCTTCACTAATATGGGGCTTGGAGAGCTGGAGCCAGGGTCAAAAGTTGGCCAGAGCCTGCAGAGTTGCTGGCAAGTAAATAGTCAGGACTAAGGAGATCTGTGGACCACGAAGGCCAAAGCTAAGAACACAGTCAAAGAAATAGGGGATTTGGTACATAAAAGGGAAATGAGGGGCACCTGGATGGCTCAGTGGTTGAGCCTCTGCCTTTGGCTCAGGGCATGATCCCACGGTCCTGGGATAAAGTCCTGAATCAGGCTCTCTTCAGAGAGCCTGCTTCTGCCTCTGCCTCTCTCTCTGCCTCCCTGTGTCTCTCATGAATAAATAAATAAAATTAAAAAAAAATATATATATATATATATAAAAGTTGAAGGCTAGGGTGAATCATGTGGTGGTGTATTGAAATTAGAAATATTGATGTGTGGGACGCCTGGGTGGCTCAGCAGTTGAGTGCCTGCCTTTGGCTCAGGGCGTGATCCTGGTCTGGGGATCGAGTCCTGCATCGGGCTCCCTGCATGGAGCCTGCTTCTCCCTCTGTCTGTATCTCTGCCTCTCTCCCTGTGTTTCTCATGAATAAATAAATAAAATCTTTACAAAGAAAAAGAAATATTGACGTGAACTCAAGGTTTTGATTAATAAATAGATATAATATGGACATGTGTATATGTAGGTATATGAAGTTCTGACCACTAAGGATACTTAGAGGCAATAAGCATGCTTAATTTTCAGATCTTGAAATACTATTCTGTACCAAATACTATTCTCTACTAAAAGGAATCAGATCTCCTTGGAGAGCTGGCTCATTCCAGAAGCAGAGCAGGGAAAGTACAAGTCTGGAAAGTCTCATTGTACCAGAACATAAGGTAGAGCACAAAAATTATGGAGACTAGAGGAAGGACACAGTAGCCAAGTTGAGGCATCTCCCACTGGCCAAACTGAATACAATTTGAACACCAGAATAAATAATGATAGTATGAGATGATAACCAACTGAAAAAAATAGTATTCCATGAGTCCTAACTGATAAAAATACATTAAATAAACAAGCAAATGAATGGGAAAAGTAAGCACTTCTTTACAACAGACTGTCAACTTAGAAATTGGAAAAAATCTGAGAGCTTTTATTCTAAGATGAGGAACAAGACAAGGATGTCCATGATCATCACTTTTGTTCAACATAGTACTAGAAGTCCAATCAGACAAGAAAAAGACATAAAAAGCATCCAAATTGGAAAGGAAGAAGTAAAACTTTCACTATTTGCAGATGACATGATACTATATATAGGAAATCCCGAAGACTACCAACGATCTATTAGAACTGATAAATGCATTCAGTAAAATTACAAACTACAAAATTAATTACGGAAATCTGTATACTTCTATACACTAATAACAAAGTAGCAGAAAGAGAAATTAAGAAAATAATCTCATTTACAATTGCACCAAAAAGAATAAAATACCTAGGAGTAAACTTAACCAAGAAGGTGGAAAGACCTATACTCTGAAACTTTAAGACTGAAAGAAATTGAAGAGGACACAAACAAATGGAAAGATATTCCATGCTCATGGATTGAAAGAATTAACATCACTAAAATGTTCATACTACCCAAAGCAATCTATAAATTCAATGCAATACCAATTAAAATACCAGTAGCATTGTTCACAGAATTAAAACAAATAATCCTAAAATTTATATACAGCCACAAAAAACTTTGAAGAGTCAATGCAATCAAGAAAGAACTGGAGATACCACAATCCCAGATTTCAAGATACATTACAAAGCTATAACAATCAAAACTGGTATATAATACTGGCACAAAAATAGACACATATGTCATTGGGAACAGGATAGAAAGTCTAGAAACAAATCCATACCTGTATGGTTAATTAATCTATGACAAAAAAGGCAAGAATATACAATGGGGAAAAAACAGTCTCTTCAATAAATGTTGGGAAAACTGGACAGCTACATGCAAAAGAATGAAATTGGACCACTTTCTTACACCATACACAAAAATAAACACAATATGGATTAAAGACCAAAACGTGAGTCCTGAAACTATAAAATTAAAAGAAAATATAAGCAGTAATCTCTTGGATATCAGCTGTAGCAACATATTTATGGATATATCTCCTCAGGCAAGAGAAACAAAAACAAAAGTAAAGTATTGGGACTAAACCTACGTAAAACGTTTTTTGCACACCAAAGGAAACTATCAACAAAATAGAAAGGCAACTTACTGAATAAGAGAAGATATTTGCAAGTGATACATCTGATAAGGAGTTAATACCCAAAATATAGAAAGAATTTATACAACTCAACACCAAAAAAAAAAAAAAAAAAAATTAAAAAAAATGGGCAGAGAATCTGAGTAGACATTTTTCCAAAGAGATGTACAGATGGCCAACAGACACATAAGAAGCTCAACATGACTAATCAGGGGAATGCAAATCAAAACCACAATGAGATATCACTCACACCTGTCTGAACGGCTAAAATAAAAAAACAAAGGTATTGGCACAGATGCAGGGTAAAAGGAGCCCTCATACACCGTTGGTGGGAATGCAAATTGATACAGCCATGGTGAAAACCTGTATGGGGGTTCCTCAAAAAATTAAAAAGATAAATACCATACATACCAGTAATTCCACTACTGAGTATTTATCCAAAGAAAACAAAAACACTAATTTGAAAGGATATATTCACCTCTATGTTTATTGCAGCATTACTTCACAGTAGCCAAAATATGGAAGCAATCCAAGTGTTCATGGATAGATGAATGGATAAAGGAGAGGTGGTATATGTATATGCAATGGAATATTAGCCGCAAAAAGGGTGAGATCTTACCATTTGTAACAATATAGATGGACCTATAAGATATTATGGTAAGTGAAATAAGTCAAAGAAAGATTAATACTGTGTGATCATTTTATATGTGTACTCTAGAAAACAAAACAAATGAACAAATAAAATGCAGAAATAGAAAGAACAAACTGATGGTTGCCAAAGGGGATATTGGAGGGAAGGGGCAAAATGGATGAAAGGGAGTGGTAAGTACAGCCTTCCAGTTATACAATGGGATAAAGTCATTGGGATCAAAGTACAGCATAGGGAATATAGACAAAGGTATTGAAATAGCTTTGTATGGTGACAGATGGTAGCTATGCTTGTAATGAGCATAATATAATGTATAGAGTTGTCAAATCACTATGTTGTACATCTGAAACTAATGTAACATTGTGTGTCAACTATACTTCAATTAAGACATTAAAATAAAACTAGAAAAAATAAATAATGGAAAGAATAACAGAGCTAGAAAATCACCATACAGCAATCATTATAGCAGTGATTTATTCTGGCCAGAATCATCAACAGATGCTAAAATAAATGGACACTTTGACTAAGTGAAAGGTTCTTAAGGAACAGGATATTTCCATCATCTCAATTGAACTCCCTACAAAATATTTATTACTTAAAAAGACAAAATAGGGGTGCCTGGATGGCTCAGTCAGTTGAGCTTCTGACTCTTGATTTTGGCTCAGGTCATGGGATGGAGCCCTGCATCAGACTCCATGCTCAGCAGGGAGTCTCCTTGAGATTCTCTCTCTCCTTTGCCCTTTGCCCCTCCCTCCACTCACGTGTGCATGCATACATGCCCTTTCTTCCTCTCTCTAAAATAAATAAATCTTTAAAAAATAATAAAAAAGAAGAACTTCACAATGAGAAACCTTTCAGATACTCTCTTAACTGTGTTATCAAAGTTAAAATCACCAGTAATAAGACAAATTGACTTTGTGCACCTTCTGATATGAAACAATGAGAACACAATATATCTTCTGTGATGTTCTTGGCAGAAATGCATAATTGATTCTATTAGGAAACATCAGTTGAACCCAAACAGAAAACAATCTACAATATAAATGATCTGTGCTCTTCAAAATGTCAGTATCCCAAAGAGGAAGATTTAAAGAAGTCTCCCAGATTGAGAGACTAAAGAGACATGACAACTAAATGGAATGCCTAAACCTGGGCTGGATTTTGGATAAAAAGAAAAAAATGGTCTTGCCATAAAGGAAATACAAAGATAGTACTGTATCCTTAAGAATTTCCTGATTTTGACAGTTATATTGTAGTTACAGTATTGGTTCAGCATATATATGAATATATAATTATATATGAATATTCTGAAAGACAGAGAAAGTAAATAAGACATTTGTGGTAGAATGTTAGCAGTTAGGGAACCTGGGTATACCAGCCTTCTTTTTACAATTCTTGTAACTTTTCTCTAAGTTTGAAATTATTTCAGTATAAAAGAAGGTTTTGTAAGTTCTTTCTAGATGCTCATGACCTGCAGGATCAAGCCCAAACCTTTGTGTATACCCCTTGCCTAACTCATTGGTCTCATCTCTCATTACTTTTCATGCCATGGCCTTGACCCTTCAGCAATAACAAACCACTCTTGTTTCCCTAAACACACAATGCTATTTCATTCTTCCATGTTCTTATACATGCTGTTCTCTCTGCCTCAACTGCCTTTCCCTACCTTTTTTTTTTTTTTTTTTTTTTTTTTTTTCGCCTTTCCCTACTTAATTTCTTGGTAAAGTTGCTATTTCTTCAAGATCCAGCTCAGACATCACTTCACCCATTAAACTTCAGTGACTTCAGTTCTAGCTAATCAGTACCTTCTCAGTGCTACCTCTAAGCCAGGCATAAAGTACTATTATTGCAATTGACAATAATTTTAAGTAGTATTTACTGAAGACTTAATTTATGCTAAGCACGAAGAGATCACAGCATCCATCTATTTATGCTCAGCATATAGTAAGTAAGTATAGATGCTAATGGGGTCACTTTTAATCTTCACAATGACCCAGTAAGTGGCTTAGCCTGGACTTGAGCTCAAGTCTGAAAGTCTGAAAGTCTGACTATAAATCCCTTGCTCTAAACCACTATACTTCATTGCCTATAATTTTCATCTGTCTTTCTTACTAGACTGTGACATGAAGGTTTCTTGTGACCTGAAGGTTTATATCTTGTTTTTCTCGCTATTCCCAATCGTTACCACAATCACAATGCTTACTAAATGTTGTGCTCACTAAATGTTTTTCCTTAAGTTTTTGGTAAATATGAATTATTTCAGATATACAAAAAAAAAAATCATGTATGTGTGTTTCGAGAAAGAAAGAGAGAATACCTAGTGTATTAGTTAGAACCCAGGAAGAAGCAGATGACATTCTCAAGCTGGATAATTTGGGAAGAGTGAAGGATTTCATAAAGGGACTATGTACCAAGGCAAGTCAGTGTCAGAAAAATGACAGAAATGCAGTAACTTTGCAATAGACAGTTAACAATGGGGAAGATTTCCATTGAAAGAAATGGCTTGAAGGAGTGAGGGACCCAGGCAAATACCAAAACTTAGAGTAAGCTGGGAGGAGAGGGCCTCTGACAGGAGCTGTGATCGTTGCCTAAGAGACCTAACCAACCCAAAGCAACCCTAAAGTCAGGAATCTAAGACCTCATTCTCTTCCCTCCTTCCTTCCAATCCTTTAAAAGCTAATAGGATAAGAAGCCCATGGATCTACAAGTGGACCCTGTGAGTAATCCCCTCAGGGCAGAGGGCTGGATTGAGAAGGGTGGAGCATATCCACAGGGGCAAATGGAAGAAAATCCAGAACAACATTGTACCTATCACCCATCTTCAGAAATGGAATATGGCCAATATAGTTGAAGTGCTCAGTGTATCCCTCCCCAGGTAGCTCCCTCTCTCCTGAGGGGAGTCATTATCCTAAAGTTGGTTTTATTGTTCCCATGATTATCTCCAAATTTTATAGTGGCTTTATATTGTTTGTAGTCTTATCTTACCTTCATTCTTCATTATGATTGTGACATCCATCTTTGTTGACACTTACTGCTTGAGGTTGTTTATATTTCCTATAATATAGTGTTCTGTTCTCTGAAGATGCCACAATATACGCATTCTTCTGCTGATAGACATTTACTTTGTCTTCTACATTGTGCTCTTACAATCAGTATGGCCATAAAGATTCTTAGACTTCCACATAATATGCTGTTTAAAAAAAAAATAGAATAATGGAGTTTTCTGACAAGGACTCTTCTTTGCCCTGTCATATCCTTGTATTAGAAAAAACATGGTATGAACAATGTGTTGGGAGTCAGAAAACTGAGCTCCATGTATCTAGTTTCTAACTTTGTCTTGTGCAAAATAAGGAAAATCTTTGAGCTTTGTTTCTTCATCTGTAAAATATGAAAATCAAATGAGTTGGTGCCTATGAAAATACTTTGTAAACTAAAAAGCACCATATGAATGTAAAAGATTACTGCTTATTGTCTGCCTCCTCTTCTATAACATGTCCTGTGAAAGCAGAAAGCTTGTCTCTTGTTTGTTTGCTGTTGTGTCCCAAGTATCCAGAATGAGGGCTGGTACAGAATAGGCATTGCATTAATATTAATCAAGGATGGCTAACTACTATAACAATCCCAAAACTCAGTGGCTTAAGAAAAAAGTTTCTATCTCTCTTGTGTCAGAGTCAGCTATTGGTCAGCCAAGGAAGCCCTGTCTTCTTAGACATCAGAGATTCAGGATCCATCTTTTATCCCCACCACCTCATAGATTCTTGGGATCATCACTTGAGGATAGGCTGACACATAAGCATCCTTGTACATGAGAAATAACAGGCCAACCCTGGGAGTGATACACTTCACTCTAGCCCATTACACTGGCCAGAAGTCAATCACTGGCCACATCATATTCCAAGTGATGCTAGAAAATGTGATCACTGGAAACAAGAGAATATGAGTTCGATCAGCATCTAGCCAGTCTTTGCTATGGCATTCAATAACTATCTGTAGAATAAATAAATGAATGAAATAGGCACGTGTCGATGGACCTAACATCCACTTTTAAAAAAAATTGTTTTAAATACCTTAATATTGAATTTGTGTTAGCTAAAATGACTACAGCATTTTCACTGTGTGTGGATAAGGTCCAGTGAGAACCTAGTGGCTTCTCAGAGGTGGGGTCTGGGGAGATTAGTTAGCAAATGCTGCTGCTGCCCTATTACTAGACCTATCCTCTAATAACATCATGGCCATGCCTACTTTCCTTAGGAAACAGAGCCAGAAGCTCCTTCTCCTCAACTCTTGCTTTCAAAATCTCACATGGATGGCCTATAATTTCAATCAGCTGGCCAAAAGACTACTTCTTTTTTATTCCATTCTCAAGCAACAAGGGTTCTACTTCACAATTTGCATCATCCCCACCACAATCTTCCTCACAGATGAACATGTTGGATCAAGTGAATGCTAAAGTTTCTGAGGTTAGACCTTAAGAAAGCTGCAGCTTCAACTTTAACTTCTCTTGGAATACTCCCTGTTGGTGCCTAACCACTATGCAAGAAGTCTAACTTCCTTGAGACTTCTGTTTTAGGCTCATATTTCTTTTTTTTTTTTTTTTTTTCTGGATAGCCACGTAAAAATTCAGTTTCTTGGGATTGGACATATAAATGTGAAGGTAAAACAATACAGGTTCTAGATAATAACATCAGAAAACATCTCTGTGACGTTATAGAAGGCAACAATTCCTTAAACAGGACACAAAAGCTTCATTTTTTGAAGTCCACCCTTTTCCTTCTGCTCTGCATGCTATCATCTTAAATGAAGGATCCATCTGTGAGTGTATTTATGTCTTGACATTATTAAATGATATTAGTCTATTTGTCTATCCCTTGCCTCTATACCGTACTGAATATAACTCCGTATTAAGATTTTTTTTTTATTTTTATTTATTTATGATAGTCACACAGAGAGAGAGAGAGACGCAGAGATATAGGCAGAGGGAGAAGCAGGCTCCATGAACCGGGAGCCCGACGTGGGATTCGATCCCGGGTCTCCAGGATCACGCCCTGGGCCAAAGGCAGGCGCCAAATCGCTGCGCCACCCAAGGATCCCTCCGTATTAAGATTTGATATCTGAAGGAGCAAGTCTTCCTACTTAGTTTTTTTTTTTTTTTTTTTTTTAAGAGATTCTCAGTAGTTAGTACCAGGCAGTATAAGAAAAGTGTCCATGGGAAGGTGAGGGGAACCCACCTCTGCAGGGCATCAAAGCTTGAAGAGGTGAGGAAATAGTCCGTGCAGGCATGAGGGCCAGTGCAGCTCAGAATAGAGCATCAAAACCTAAATGGGGTGTGGAGGGAGTCAATGTGAGGGACAACTTGATGCTAAGTATCAGACCCTGATGCTGCATGCACCCCACTCAGGCTGCCACCCACACAGGGCACCTTTTCTTTAGGGGATTCCCTTTTCATCCTGCTCAAGCTCTGACAGTAGGTGTAAAAAAGATGTCTCTCCCAAGGGAGATGCCCGAGGTAGGATGTCAGAGCCCCAGCATGATGATATCTCTGCAGAATAATGGGCCTACCTGGGATGTCATGACCAGAGCACAGTGAGAAGGACATGCCCAGAGAGTGACAAGCTGGCAAGGGGAGTCAACCCCTGAGTATGTTGAGGAGGGTGCTTGCACAGCAGGACAGCTTAACATGGAAAGTCGGAGCCTAATGGAGGTAAGGTATGCATCCCTCCAGAAGTGCAGGCCAACATGGTAGTCAGAGCCTATCTGTATGAGAAGGAGATCCAGAGGGTAAGGGGGCAGATGTGGGGTGTCCAAGCCTGAGTTGGGTGAGGAAATCATACCAGTGAAGGAGAAGACTGATATGGGGTGTTGGAGTCCATGTATGATAAGAAGAAAATGCATACACAAGAGGGGAAGAACAACAATGGGGATTCTTTGTGTATACTGGATCCAACAAATAAATATGTTAAGAATAAACAAAGCCAATTTTATTTCTGTCAGAAAATGTAGTTGCAAGTAAGGAAAGGCGGAACACTGAAAAGACACCCTGTGGTGGTGAATGAAATGGGAGAAAACAGTGTGAGCTATGGTTTTCAATATATAGACATAAATATACATTTAATTGTAAGTATATGTGCGTCTATAAATATAAACATTCCCTAGCTCTATCCACTGAGTGAGGCTGAGACCTGCATCATCCCAATAGAAGGATCTTACCTAGTGCCAGATTTTGGATTCTAAATATCAGTCTCTGGCAGCCCGGGTGGCTCAGCGGTTTAGCGCCATCTCCAATCGAGGGCCTGATCCTGGAGACCCAGGATCGAGTCCCATGTCACGCTCCCTGCATGGAGCCTGCTTCTCCCTCTGCCTGTGTCTCTGCCTCTCTCTCTCTCTCTCTCTCTCTCTCTCTCTCTCTCTCTGTGTGTGTGTCTCTCATGAATAAATAAATAAAATCTTAAAAATAAATAAATAAATAATCAGTCTCTGCTAAAAAGAACCAAAATAATAAGAGTAATAGATTATAGCCCATTAAATAAAGTAGGAAATAATGATTCATAAATCATTCACTGCTATAAAAGTATAAATGAATAAATTGCCCATTTGATAAATAAAATTTTTACATGATTTTAATATTTCCCCACAAATTCTTATTAATCACAAAGGAGGAAAAGTAACTTCAGAGTTGACAAGCTCAACAGATGCCTCCTTAATCAAGTAATCAAACAAACATCATCAACAAAGGGACAAATAGAAATGTTGGGGCTTTATATACTGTTACTGGTTTATATAAATTTGGGATTGGGCATCATCTAACATACAGAACAAAATACCCTCAGAACCAAGAGGATCACCCTCTAGGACCCTTCAGATAGGCTACATTCTATCTCCACTACCACTTCCTCACCACGACCATCCCCCCTTTTTTTCTCTTTTCTTTACTTTTTTTCTTCTTCTTTGTATTTGGTTTTTGGCTTTTTATTTTTATTACTTTGTTTTAAAATAGACTTTTCCCTTTAGTCATCCCTTTGTTTAATTTTGTTCTGTTCTTCTTTTTCTTTTATTTTCTAGTCTCTGACCTCTTCAGAATCATTTAGGGTTTATTTCACTTGGGTCATTGTTGATATTTTTGACTCAGCCCACTCAGACAGCCACTCTGCACTGGACAAAATGACTAGAAGGAAGAATTCACCACAAAATAAAGAACAGGAAAAAATACTCTCTGCCACAGAGTTACAGAATTTGGATTTCAATACGATGTCAGAAATTCAATTCAGAAATACAATTATAAAGCTATAATTGGGACCCCTGTAAAAAAAATAAAAAGAGAGAGCCCAAAGAAACAATCCACAAGGGGATCCCTGGAAGGCTCAACGGTTTGGCCCCTGCCTTCCGCCTAAGGCATGATCCTGGAGTCCCGGGATCAATTCCCATGTTGGACTCCCTGCATGGAGCCTGCTTCTCTCTCTGCCTGTGTCTCTACCTCTGTGTGTGTGTGTCTCTCATGAATAAATAAATATAATCTTAAAAAAAAATCACAAAACAAGGGACTGAATAGGTAATACGATAACAGTAAATTCATTTTTTTCAGTAGTTACTCTGAACGTGAGTGGACCAAATGATCCCATCAAAAGATGCAGGGTATCAGACTGGATAAAAGAGCAAGACCCAAGCATCCCTGGGTAGCTTGGTGGTTTAGTGTCTGCCTTCGGCCCAGGGCATGATCCTGGAGTCCCAGGTTCGAGTCCCGCATCAGGATCCCTGCATGGAGCCTGCTTCTCCCTCTGCCTGTGTCTCTGCCTCTGTCTCTCTCTCTCTGTCTCTCATGAATAAATAAATAAATTTTTTTTTTTTTTTTTAAAAGAGCAACCCATGTATTTGCTGTCTACCAGAGACTCATTTTACACCTAAGGATACCTTCAGCCTGAAAATGAAGGGATGGAGAAACATTTACCATTCAATTGATCCTCAAAAGAAAGCTGGGGTAGCAGTCCTCATATCAGATCAATAAAGTTCATACCAAAGACTGTAATAAGAGATGAAGAGGGACACTATATCATACTTAAAGGGTCTATTCAACAAGAAGACCTAAAATCATGAATATTTATGCCTCTAATGTGGGAGCTGCCAAGTATATCAATAAATTAATAACTGAAGTAAAGAGATATGTAGATAATACACTAATAGTAGGAGACTTCAACACAGCACGTTCAGCAAATGACAGATATTCTAAGCAGAACATCACCACAGAAACAAGGGCCTTAAATGATACACTGGACCAAACAGATTTCACAGACACATAGAGACCTTTCCATCCAAATGCAACTGAATACGCATTCATCTCAAGTGCACATGGAACTTTCCCAGAATAGACCACATACTGAGTTACAAATCAGGTCTCAATCGATAGCAAAAGATTGGGATTGTGCCCTGCATATTTTCAGACCACAATGCTCTGAAACTAAAACTCAATCACAAGAAGAAATTTGGAAGAAACTCAAACACATGGAGGTTAAAGAGCATCCTACTAAAAGATGAATGGGTCAGCTAGGAGATTAGAGAAGAATTAGAAAGATTCACAGAAACTAATGAAAATGAAGATACAACCATTCAAAATCTTTGGGATACAGCAAAAGCAGTCCTAACAGGGAAATACATCACAATACAAGCCTCCCTCAAAAAATTGGAAAAAAAAACTCAAATACACAAGCTAACCTTGCACCTAAAGGAATTGGAGAAAGAAGAGCAAGTAAAGCTTGCGCCAAGCAGAAGAAGAGAGATAATAAAGATTTGAGCAGAACACAATGAAATAGAGACCAGAAGAACTGTAGAACAGATCAACAAAACCAGGAGTTGGTTCTTTGAAAGAATTAATAAGATGGAAAGCCTCTAACAAACCTTATTAAAAAGAAAAAAGACTCAAATTAATAACATCATGAATGAAAGAGGAGAGATCACAACCAATACCAAGGAAATATAAACGATTTTAAAAACGTATTATGAGGGCTGCCCCGGTGGCTTAGCCGCTTAGCACCACCTTCAGCCCAGGGCCTGATCCTGGAGACACAGGCTTCCTGCATGGAGCCTGCTTCTCTCTCTGCCTGTGTCTCTGCCTCTCTTTCTCTCTGTGTCTCTCACGAGTAAATAAATAAAATCTTAAAAAAAAAAAAAGTATTATGAGCAGATATATGCCAACAAATTAGGCAATCTAGAAGAAATGGATGCATTCTTGGAAAACCACAAATTACCCAAACTGGAACAGGAAGAAAGAGAAAACCTGAATAGGCCAATAACCAGGGAGGAAATTGAAGCCGTCTTCAAAAACCTCCCAAGACACAGAAGTCCAGGGCCAGATGGCTTCCCAGGGGAATTCTATCAAAAATTAAAAAAAGAAATAATACCCATTCTACTAAAGCTGTTCCACAGGATAGAAAGGGAGGGAATACTTCCAAACTCATTTTACGAGGCCAGCATTACCTCAATTCCAAAACCAGACAAGACCCCACCAAAAAGGAGACTTTTATAGATCAGTATCCCTGGTACACATGGATGCAAAAATTCTCACCAAGATACTAGCCAATAGGATCCAACAGGACATTAAGAAGATTATTCACCATGACCAAGAGGAATTTATGCCAGGAATGCAAGGATGTTTCAACACTCATAAAACAATCAACAAGATAGATCACATCAACAAGAGAAAAAACAGAAATAATATGATCCTCTCAGTAGATGCAGAGAAAGCATTTGACAAAATACAGCATCCATTCCTGATTAAAACTCTTCAAAGTGTAGGGATAGAGGAAACATTCCTCAATATCTTAAAAGACACTTATAAAAGGCCCACAGTGAGTATCATTCTCAATGGGGAAAAACGGAAAACCTTTCCGCTAAGATCAGGAACACGACAGGGATGTCTACTCTCACCACTGTTACTCAACACAGTGCTAGAAGTCCTAGCCTCAGCAATCAGACAACAAAAAGGCATTCAAATTGGCAGAGAGGTCAAACTCTCCCTCTTTGCATATGACATTATACTGTATGTAGAAAACCCAAAAGATTCCACCCCAAGATTGCTAAACTCATACAGCAATTCAGCAATGTGGCAGGATACAAAATCAATGCACAGAAATCAATGGCATTTCTATACCCTAACAATGAGACTGAAGAAAGAGAAATTAAGAAATCAATCCCATTTACAATTGCACCCAAAAGCATAAGATACCTAGGAACAAACCTAACCAAAGAGGTAAAGGATCTATAACCTAAAATCTACAGAACACTTCTGAAAGAAATTGAGGAAGACACAAGGAGATGGAAAAACATCCCATGCTCATGGATTGGGAGAATAAACATTGTGAAAATGTCTATGCTACGCAGGGCAATTTACACGTTCATGCAATCTCTATCAAAATACCATGAACTTTCTTCACAGAGTTGGAACAAATCATCTTAAGATTTGTGCGGAATCAGAAAAGACCCAGAATAGCCAGGGGAATATTGAAAAAAAAAATCACAATGCCAGATTTCAAGCTGTATTACAAAGCTGTGATCATCAAGACATTATGGTACTGGCACAAAAACAGACACACAGATCAATGGAACAGAATAGAGAACCCAGGGTTGCCCGGGTGGCTCAGTGGTTAAGTGCCGCCTTCAGCCCGGGGTGTGATCCTGGAGATCTGGAATCAAGTCCCACATCGGGCTCCCTGCATGGAGCCTGCTTCTCCCTCTGCCTGTGTCTCTGCCTCTCTCTCTCTCTCTCTCTCTCATAAATAAATAAGATCTTAAAAAAAAAAAAAAAAAGAATAGAGAACCCAGAAATGGGCCCTCAACTCTATGGCCAACTAATATTTGACAAAGCAGGAAAGAATATCCACTGGAAAAAGGGCAGTCTATTTAATAAATGGTGCTGGGAAAATTAGACAGCCACATGTAGAAGAATGAAACTAGGCCATTCTCTTATACCATACACAAAGATAAACTCAAAATGGTTGAAAGATCTAAATGTAAGACAAGAATCCCTCAAAATCCTAGAGGAGAACACAGGCAACACCGTTTTTGAACTTGGCCACATCAACTTCTTGCAAGATACATCTATGAAGGCAAGGGAAACAAAAGCAAAAATGAACTATTGGGACTCAGTCAGGATAAAAAGCTTCTGCACAGCAAAAGAAACAGTCAACAAAACTAAACAACCACCTACAGAATGGGAGAAGATATTTGTAAGTGACAGATCAGATAAATGCCTAGTATCCAAGATCTATAAAGAACTTATCAAACTCAACCCTCAAGAAACAAAAACTCCAGTCATGAAATGGTCAGAAGGCCTGAACAGAAATTTCGCAAAGAAGACATATGCATGGCCAACAAGCACATGAGAAAATGCTCCGCATCACCTACCATCAGGGAAATACTAATCAAAACCACAATGAGATACCACCTCACACCAGTGAAAATAGTGAAAATTAACAAGGCAGGAAACCACAAATGTTGGAGAGGATGCGGAGAAAGGGGAACCCTCTTGCACTGTTGGTGGGAATGTGAACTGGTGCAGCCACTCTGGAAAACTGTGTGGAGGTTCCTCAAAGAGTTAAAAATAGACCTGCCCTACGACCCAGCAATTGCACTGCTGGAGATTTACCCCAAAGATTCAGATGCAGTGAAAGGCTGGGACACCTGCATCCTAATGTTCATAGTAGCAATGTTCACAATAGCCAAACTGTGGAAGGAGTCAGGATATCCTTTGACAGATAAATGGATAAAGAAGATGTGATAGATGATAGATAGATAGATAGATAGATAGATAGATAGATAGATAGATAGATAGATAGATGATAGATCACATAGATCACATATATATAGAAGTATATATATCACATATATCATATATATACATGTATATGAATATTATTCAGCCATCAGAAAGGACGAATACCCACCATTTACTTCGATGTGGAGGGACCTGGAGTGTATTATGCTGAGTGAAATAAGTCAATCAGAGAAGGATAATCATCATATGGTTTCACTCATATGTGGAATATAAAAAATAGTGAAAGGGCTTATAAGGGAAAGGAAGGGAACTGAGTGGGGAAAAACTAGAGAAGGAGACAAACCATGAGAGTCTCCTAACTCTGAGAAACAAAGGGTTGCAGAAGGGAAGGTGGGCAGGGAGTTAGGGTAACTGAGTGATAGCCACTGAGTTAGGGCACTTGATGGGATGAGCACTGTGTGTTGTATTATATGTTGGCAAATTGAACTTAAAACAAATGTAAAAAAAAAATTAAAAAAATAAATTCCAGTTACACATATATTCAATTTCTTTTCCAAGTCTTATGTGACTCTTATGTTCTTTTTTACATTTTCTGCCCTTTCTCTTCTCCAGGTTTCTGTCTATGTCAGACAACAAGCCAACCCTTAGGTTAGGTGCCCAAAATGTTATTATTTGGTGGTCTTTTCTCCTGATCTTAAGTTATTCAAGAAAATAATTCTCTTATCTCCTGCCAAGAAATTGTATATAACTGACAGC
The DNA here is from genome assembly GCF_003254725.2 of Canis lupus dingo. Classification (NCBI taxonomy): domain Eukaryota; kingdom Metazoa; phylum Chordata; class Mammalia; order Carnivora; family Canidae; genus Canis; species Canis lupus. The sequence continues at coordinate 21,185,958 of NC_064274.1, read as the reverse complement.
CTCAACCCCAGCAAGGTCTGCATATTTTCACTGATCAGTTCATGGAGTCACTGCTTCCTGTGGTCCATATTTTATTTTTTTAGAGGAAGGCAAGGAGGAGAGAAAAACACAGAGAATCCCAAGCAGACTCCTCACTGAGCACATAGCCCCTCACAGAGCTCCATCTCACAACTCTGAGATCATGACCTGAGCCAAAATCAAGTGAAACACCTAACGACTGAGTCATCCAGATGCCCCCAGATTTCATAGTTTCATTCCCATTTTCTTTAATCTTCTGAGTTAGAATATATATTTTATTTTTTTATTGCCACTTTAATGAAGCTTCGAGTAGAAAATAAATGTATATTGTCATGGTGCCACATTTAACACGAAGTCATATTTATGTACAACACTGTTCATTGCTACCAGTATGCCATTGAACAGCATTCTCGTAAATTTCTAATGGTATCTGATGGCAGTGTCCTTTTTTTTAATAAGGTCTTTAAATATGATATCCCTTCTGAGAAGAAAGCCTCCATAAATAATCTAAAATTCAAAATTAAGAGTATGTTCTATGCAGAAAGATGTTCACAGTTGTATATTTTATGAAAATTAAAACTTACATCAACCTAAATATCTAATGATCTGGGAGTAGATAATTAATTTAAAGACCCCACATTTAATAGAAAATTGTATGACACTTTAAAATTGTTTTTAAAGATGTTAATGTAGATAAATGGTATTATTATTGTTAACTGAAAATAGCAGAATAAAAAATAATTGTAGAGGTGCCTGGGTGGCTTAGTTGGTTAAGCGTCTGCCTTCAGCTTAGGTCATGATCCTGGGGTCCTGGGATCAAGCCTCCTGTCAGGCTCTCTGGTCAGCGGGAGCCTGCTTCTCCCTCTCCCTCTGCCTACCACTCCCCCTGCTTGCTCTCTCTCTCTCTCTCTCTCTCTCTCTCTGTCAAATAAATAAATAAAATAAATATAATATTTTTTACAAAATTATTGTATACAAACAAATTCAAAACAGAAGCATAAAAAGGTACAGAGGAAACTTATCAAATATACATAATACCTATCATTGCATGATGGAACAATGACAATTTTTTTTCTCTATACATTTCTATTTTTTTAAAGATTTATTTATGATGGACAGAGAGAGAGAGAGAGAGAGGCAGAGACACAGGCAGAGGGAGAAGCAGGCTCCACATGGGGAGCCTGACGTGGGACTTGATCCGGGGTCTCCAGGATCAGGCCCTGGGCTAAAGGCAGCGCTAAACCACTGAGCCACCCAGGCTGCCCGTGAATATGCTCTTAAAATGAAGGGGGGAAGCTTTTTTAAAAAGAAGAAACATTATTTAACTTACACGATGTGCTGTTTATAAAGAATATGAGAGCCATGCTATTTGTACAAACTTCCTGATTTCTTTTTAATTCATTACAAGTCCTGGATTTCAGTTCAGTTATAAAGATGGGGATTTTTCAACCTGCATTTTTTGTCTAAGAAAGAGTACTGAACTCAAAAGCCTAGCAAACTCCTGAGATCATCTTTACTACTTTTCTTAGGAAATACATGTTTCAGGTACAAGTCAACCTCAGAATTAATTGACTCAAATTCTGTGCTACTACAACTCAAAAATGCAATGCCTCAGATAAATATCAACCAAGCACTACAAGGTTTAATTTGAAATATGTGTTCTACGTTACACTCTGGTTTCCCTCAATATGTTTAACAAATTAAAATGTCAAGTGGCATCATCTGCTAACCCTTTGAGGCAGAGGAGATACTGAAAAGTTGCTTGAATTTATTTCTGCTGCCATAGTCTTCAATGTATTACAAGCCTGCTTTAAGATTGATTACACATACAAGTTGAACTAAAAGTGATTTTTTTTAAAGAAGTGGATTTGTAGGTGTAGTGTAAAGCCAGCACTACTCTCATTTTCTATCTTGAGCTCTTGTGATAAATTTTTAAAAAGTGAAATGTTTGATTAGAGATAGACAAATATCCATAAATTGTGGAATATGTGACATATACATTAACACCAAGTCACATTGCAGATTCTGAACTTTATTTTCCATTTGCACTGTGGAAGTAACATGTCATCTACAGGCTAGCAAGATCTAAAAGACAGAGACTTAATTATCCATCTAAAACCATTTATATGGAAGGAAATAGCCTTTTATACTCTACTTATGTTCATGGCAACCATTTTAGCAAAGAGGGAGGCTCAGGAAAGAAGCAAGGGGAAGTACAATTCTTTTATATTCTTCACTTTGGGCTCAAATTACACAGAATGGTTTGTACCTTCCAAGTAGATGGCAGGAAAGACCACTCCACTACACCAAACCAGTTTGGTAAGGAAAGACAAGCATCTGTTTGGTTGATAAATTTATCAGCTTCTTTTCTGATAGCTGAGCCAAGCTTCTTCCAAGGCCCTCTACAGCTGCCCTTTGGCACTGCTTGGTGGTACATTCACGTGAAACAAGCTTAGTGATTTTTACTGCTCTTTTTTTTTAGGAAGCAAAATGGTCCTTCTCTATCATGCTTTCCAGTTACTCTATTTGCATAGCTTTATGTATCTCAAAGGAACACACACCATGTAGCATATAAATCAGGAAATTTATAGTATCCATTCACGGACCTTGATTTATGTCAGGACTCCATTTCAGCTCCATTCTAGGCATGTCTAAAAGCAGTGCAAGAGGTGAGATTTACAGATGCTAGCACGGAAGGCTCAAAGGAGAGGTCACACATGCTACCAAGGTCAGAATGCCTTTGTGAGAATGCCACCTCATCCAGCTAGGAGTACAGCAGCTGCTGTGTGAGAATGGCCAGTGTGACAGCACGACGCTGCTTAATCGAGTGTCTCTTGATAATTCAAAGTGTCAATGTGCAACCTGGGATTGCATAAGCTATCTACTTTGCTTTAGTCTAATCTGATCAGCATCAAAATGAATAATGTAACTAAATAATGCAATTCAGTTTTCTTTCCTTGTCTTACAGTTAGACCATATTTCTTCTCAAACACTTGGTGCATTTAGGCAAGGTTTTTCAATAATACTCTTTACAGGGGCACCTGGCTGGCTCAGTTGGAAGAGCATGCAACTCTTGATCTCGAGGTCATGCATTCAAGCCCCATGGTGGGTGTAGACATTACTAAAAGAAATAAACTTAAAAAAATAATAGTCTTTACAACAAGAATATTAGTAATACATCTCTAAGGATTCCTAAATAATTTTATTTTATTATTGTTTTTTATAAAGGATGTTTTATTTATATATTTTTAAAGACTTTTATTTATTTATTCATGAGAGACACACAGAGAGAGGCAGAGACATAGGCAGAGTTTCAGGCTCCTCACCCTAGGATCATGCCCTGAGCTGAAAGCAGATGCTCTAAGCCACCCAGGCGTCCCCCTAAGTAATTTTATATTTACTACTATTTTCTCCATGTATTCTGGTATTTTTTACAATGATAAAGAGCATAGGCTTCTGGGCAGCCTGGGTGGCTCAGCGGTTTAGTGCTGCCTTCAGCCCAGGGTGCGATACTGGAGTCCCGGGATGGAGTCCCACATCAGGCTCCCTGCATGGAGCCTGCTTCTCCCTCTGCCTATGTCTCTGCCTCTCTCTGTGTCTCATGAATAAATAAATAAAGTCTTAAAAAAAAAAAAAAAAGAGCATAGGCTTCCAAATCCCAATGTCGTTTTATCATATTTAAAACATCGATATTGGGATCCCTGGGTGGCACAGTGGTTTGGCTCCTGCCTTTGGCCCAGGGCGCGATCCTGGAGACCCGGGATCGAGTCCCGCGTCGGGCTCCCTGCATGGAGCCTGCTTCTCCCTCCTCCTGTGTCTCTGCCTCTCTCTCTCTATGTCTATCATAAATAAATAAATCTTTAAAAAAAAAAAACTGAATAGGACATAATGACAAAACACTTTAATTTTTTTTAAAGATTTTATTTGTTTGAGAATATGTGAGAGCATGAGCAGGGGAAGAAGGGGGAGACTGAGAGAAAAAGCAGCAGACTCCTTACAGAGTGCAGAGCCTGAAGCAGGGCTCAGTCTCACACCCTGAGATCATGACCTGAGCCAAAATCAAGAATTGGAGGTTTGGGCAGCCCCAGTGGCTCAGCAGTTTAGTGCCACCTTCAGCCCAGGACGTGATCCTGGAAACCTGGGATCGAGTCCCACATCAGACTCCCTGCATGGAACCTGCTTCTCCCTCTGCCTTTCTCTCTCTCTCTCTCTCTGTCTCTCATGAATAAATAAATAAATAACATTAAAAAAAAAAAAAAAGAATTGGACACTTAGGTGACTGAGCCACCCAGGTGCCCCAGCCATAAAATGCTTTTAGAAAGCTCTCTAAAAAGTCTGATAGTAGTGAAACTACTCTTTTAAGGCTTCCTTAAAATAAACAAAAATACAGGTCCCCAACAAAACTGTGTTATGCTCCTCATAGTTTTGAGTGTTGAAGAAAAATATTTACCATCATCAGATCTCTATCTTCTTTTTCACTTAGGAAAACAATGCTTGTTGAATTTGTGAGATTATTGAAAGAATCTTTCTGTTAGTGATATTCAAAGATTGAACTGCAATCAGCAGCGTGGTGGGGATATTCCTGACATGATTGAAGAGTTGGATTATCTATCTCAACTCAGAAAATAAAGGAACAACTTCTAACATGCAGGGATTTCATAGGATGCTAGCAAAGCGCTCTTGGCTGTGGAATTAATTTAAAAAAAAAGTTTGGGTTCATAATATTTAGAGATAGACTCATATATAAAAATCCTACCCACACTGTGCAAGATTATACCTGTGATGATTTAGGAGATTTAAAGAAGCAGAATGTTAATTCCAAGGGACCAAGGGCCTCTGGAATATATTAGTTTTCTAGGACTAACATAACAAAATATCACAGACTGGGTGGCTTAAACAACAGAGTTTATTTTCTCACAGTTCTGGAGATTAGAAGTCCAAGATCAAGATATTGTCACTTGCTTTCCTCGGAGACCACACTCCTTGGCTTACAGATGGCCACCTTCTTATTGTGTCCTTGCATAGTCATCCCTTGGTCTGTAGGTCTGTGTCCTAATCTCGTATAAGGACATCAGTCTTGTTCGATTAGGGCCCATCCACACAATCTCATTTTACCTTAATTGCTTCTTTGTAGACTCTGTCTCCAAACATAGTCACATTGTGAGGTACTGGGAGGTTAAGACTTCAATTTATGAATTTTGGGGAAATAGTTCAGCCCATAATATCGAGAAATATGATCTCGATCAGATCTATCAGAATCTAGATTCAGGAAATGTGGAAGCAGTTCACAGTATTTCCCAATGGATGACCTTGCTTATGCACATAATAATTCTAGGAAGTCCAGGGAAGGATGCCCCATCATATAATAGTATTTGCAGTAGTATTTGCACACATGCAGAAGAGAAGAGTCAATTACTGCTGGAAGGTATTAGCCTTCAGTAAAAATCAATAAAGGGTTAACATTTTCTTCCCAGAGCCTTTGTTAAAACTGTTCAGGTTACTTAACATTGATGTCTAAAACATTTATATGATTAGAACACCTCAACTACACACTTATCAACAAATTTACAAATTTTGTCAAGAAATTGATGCTTATGTGGTATGTGTGTCAGAATAGGCTAACTTCCATTACAACCCCCAAATCTCAGTCCATGGAAGTTTATTTCTTCCACTTTCGAAGTCTTGTAGATGTTCCCGATTGGGCAGCTCTCCTAGGCAGTTCTTCTCCAAGTGGTCAGTCAGAGAACTAGGCACCTTCCATCTTATGGCATTACCATCTTAAATAGGTAGATTCCAAGGTTTCCACGGAGGGGGAATAGAACACGAAGAAGGCTAACCAGATACTAACCAGATACTAACCTCTCTGTCCTGAATGTAAAGAACATCACTTGCATTCACATTGGCTAGAACCAGTCATATGTTCTTACTTAGATTCAAAGGGATTAGAAAACAGGGGTGCTTGGCTGTTTCAGTCAGTGGAGCATGTGGCTCTTAATCTCAGGGTCATGAGCTCAAGCTCCATGTTGGGCATGGAACCTATTTAAAATAAATAAACTAATTTTCTATTTAAAAAAAAAAAAAAGGACCAGAAAACATAATCCTTGGCTGGGCAGCTGCTTCCCACTTAACAACTCTCCACTATAAACACAGAATTTGAGTCATTAATAATCCGCTAGGCCCTCTGTTGTGCACAACAGCTCCAGTGTAGGTTTCTTTAAATCCAGTTAAATTGGGAATGTAGTGGGTAAAAGCCAGACTGCAGGGTTAAAATCCTGCTCTGCTGCTTCCTGGCTGTGTGACCTTGGAAATATCACTTACCTCTAACCACATTAGCTTCCTATCTGCGAAATGGGAATTTTATTCAGAGGTTTGCACAGACCAACTGTAAAGCACTTGGAACAATGTTTAGCCCACAGTTAGCACTCTGTAAGTGTTAGATATTATTTTTACTATTTTCTCAGAGTCTGTCCCTAAAATACTCCTTGTGAGGTAGGTTCAGAAAGGTCAAGAACCCATAGCGCCAGCTGCAGCAGAGTTGATACAGGTATGAGAGCTCCATTGAACAGAGGTGGCTAGAATTGAATGAATGGACCAGTATTCTTTTCTGTAAAGCTGAGTGTATGACACACAGAATAGGTCAGCACTTTATTATGGGAGTAGAATTCAAAAAATGAAAAGAACAAAACCAAACAAACACCCAGAGAAAAGGCAATAATCAGAAGCCATGAGACAATAAAACCCAATAGTAGTCAGAAACCATGAATGGCAAAGCTAAGAAAGACAATGGAGAGAATGGAATAGCAGCTACAAAGAGTAGCTGAGTCACCAGAATGGTATAGGACTGCAGTAGGGATCCATGGCGGCATGATAACACAATGGCATGAGCTGCTAATATCCCAAATGACCTTCCGGATTCGTTCCAGTGATTGTGGGAAGCCTGACTGCAGAAGAGTTATTTGTCTGCCTTACTTCAAAGTTTTATCACTTAAGCTTCCCTAGCATGTCATTTGGCTTGTGATATGAAAGAGCTTGTCATCATAGACCCTATGATTAATTTAAAACTAAGAAGTGATCTTGGCACTTTTTTCTGAAAATGCAAGTATAGTGCCTTGTGAATCTCAGTTTACAGATATAGAGGTACACAAATGTTTACCTACCACCATCATTCCACCAGGTATGTGGAAATTTAACCCTGTCCATTTTTGGAGCTGACTTCAACCTACCCAGGGCTGTTCATCATTCTAGAGTCTTCTACAGTGCCAAGGCATCACTCAGGTGGAAGAAAGGCCATTGGTTGTTGGCCATCTATTCGTAGCCTGGACCATGCTCTGTCTGCCTTGTCCCTTCAGGTCCAGCAGCTCAGCTCTCAGCTGCTTCTGCACCAGGTTTGCAGCATGGATATTCTTACCAAGAATTTCAAGCTTGAGGTCTCATGTACCTGCAGCCATTCCTTTCTGAGATCCATCTTCCTCCCTCCCTAACAATACTACCCGAGAGCATGATCCAGGTTCCTGCATCCAAAACCAAGTCCTCTGACCCCCATTGAGTATATAGAATCTTTTTGTTCTGAAGTGAAGAAAGTTCATTTACTTCAGCTTTCTCCAAGCAATTTGGTCTCTACCTGCAACTTCTCGCCTCTACTAAAGCTTAGCCTTTTGAAATAAGATCTGGAAAGTTTTCCTGGCAACTTCAATATCCATCCGTAGTATATACTTCTTGATGAAGAAAGCACAGATCTGGCCACCTACTTAGAGAAAAGGAAAAGGAAAAATAAAGAGATAAAAGATAAATGTTTCAATATATTTCTGTTCTTTAAAAAAGAAAATTGCCTGAGATGCCTAGAAACTTGGGTTCAAATTTTATGCTCAATAGACATAACAATTATAGACCCTTGGAATGAGGATATATACTAATTTATTATTCTTAAATTCTGATTTTTAGGTTATCATTTTCATATTATTAACTTTAGGAGGTATATCATGTAAACAAGTACACTTTTCTATCCAAATCAGTATAGATTTTTAAAAAACTGACAAATTTCATTGCAGTAAGTGCAGGAGATAGCTAGAGTCCAGTAGATTACAGGGATGAAGACATACTCAAGTTCCCAGGACTCAAGGAGACAGATCATTGCTTGGGAACTGCAAGGTCCATCATGATGTTCAGCAGTTCTAGTGACTCAGTAACCTTCCAGCCCAGGACCTTCGTTATATGCTTGACCATAACAAAGACGCAATTATTCTGTGTCTGACTGTCCTGCTCCAGATGCCACCAATAAACTGACCATCTCCTTTTTCTCTAAATAATGGCATCTGCTTATTTCAGCTTCTCATTCTTGGCTTCTCCTGCTTATAGCCTCTACTGATTACCTTTTCTCAATCTTTGTGTTTTAGTTTTTGCCTGTACTACCACTTGAACACCTCTCAAGGAAAGATGATATTCATCAGCCTAACTACAATTATTCCCAACTGAGTTTCTTTTTTTTTTTTTTTAATTCTTATTTATTTACTTATGATAGTCACAGAGAGAGAGAGAGGCAGAGACACAGGCAGAGGGAGAAGCAGGCTACATGCACCGGGAGCCCGACGTGGGATTCAATCCCGGGTCTCCAGGATTGTGCCCTGGGCCAAAGGCAGGCGCCAAACCGCTGCGCCACCCAGGGATCCCCCAACTGAGTTTCTATGAAAGATCAACGCATATATGATTGACTAAATGGGTTATTGGCTTTCCTTGGATCAGATAACTGCTTTTGTTCACATTGGTAGTGGCTAAGATGACAGGGTGATTTTATAAAGAAGAGAATTCTACGTAGAAGTAAAACTCTAGAAGAGTATTATAGGCAAGAACCATTTAGAAGGGACTGTAGACAGACATCCTTTTTTTTTTTTTAAAGATTTTATTTATTCATGAGTGACACAGAGAGGCAGAGATATAGGCAGAGGGAGAAGCAGGATCCCTGCAGGGAGAGCCTGATGGGGGACTCAAATATGCCCTGAGCCAAAGGCAGATGCTTAACCACTGAGCCCCCAGGTGTCCCAGACAGATACCCTAAGGCTTACTTTGCTCAGTGTTACTATCAAAGGTAGAGTAAATAAAGGAAATATTGCTTCCAGAATATAAACATATCCTTTTCCTTTGGGGATAAAACCCCATCCTGACCCATGCAGACATGGTTTGTTTCCATGATCTCTGTGAGGCAATGACCAGAGTCCAAATTGGTACATTTCCCAAAGTCTGGGTTATTCTGTCTTAAATAAGATCTTATAGAACAAGGTAGCATGTGACTACAAAATCAGATTACATATTCTATTTGTCTCTAAATTATTTATCACATAAGTTCCCTTCAAATATCCTCAATAGTTCTGATGATGACTTCTGATGTCTAGATTATTTTATATATCCATTTGTCCAGCTTCCACTAGCTCATAGATACTAATAAGGTCATATTATGAAGACTAGCCCATTAGTCACTGGCTTATGTCATCACCTGCATAATGCAGGACTTCAGTCCTTTTTTGAAATCTCACTTTCTTGAGGTGTTTTAGACGTTTTCAGTGGGTGTCTCACATATGCTCACCAACACACCCTGATTCAGCAACCACCCACCAGGTACCACATTTGCTCATAGGAACCTGGAACTTTTCCCCCAGCATTGTTTCCCTAACAGGATCTGTGCATGGCAACTTCTGCTGTGTTGCACTGATGTTCGAGGAGGCCTCCAGATCACTTGATGGGCACTCCAGGGATTGGGTTCCCTGCAGGGGCACCTGGGTAGCTTGGGCGGTTAAGCGCCTGCCTTCGGCTCAGGTCATGATCCCGGGGCCCTGGGATGACCCCGGGGTCTTGGGATTGAGCACCAAATTGGGCTCCTTTGCTCAATGGGGAGCCTGCTTCTCCCTCTCTCCCTGCTCCATGCTCTCTCTCTCTTGCTGCCTCCTTCACTGTCTCCGTGTCTCTCTATCTAATAAATAAATAAATAATCCTAAAAAAAAAGGTCCCTGCAGACACTGCTACTGTTCCATGGGGCATCCCAGCTTCTGCTCTGCTCCAACAGGCATGGCACTTCTTATTGGTCTTGGCCGTGGTTCTGCCTCCCAGTACCTGTCACCAAGCACTACCACAAAAACATTGAAGGAATATATTTCTCTCCTATCAATTTTGATAGGAGGAATCCAAACCAATGGTGTCAGTGTTTTATGGCCTTCACTGAAACACACTTTCAATTTTTACTAGAGCCTTTTCTCTCCCTAGATCCCAAATATCCACTTGTAAATGAGAGTGATCTAAACAATAGCTACCAGATGGCCCAGGGAGCACTATTCTCTTCCTAATAAGGCTCAAGCCCATTGCCTCTGACTTGGTTTTTCTTCAGGGTGATTTCTCCTAAGGGACAACTGTATTTTCATACAAATGGTCCTGGGGCAGCCCACCCTACCAGTTTGCCAGACATCCCTGCTCATGCCTGAAACTTATCCTAATTCCAAACTGGGACTCTGTACTATACTTCAATACTATTTGGTATATTGTTCTTTCCCAGTTATATCTTCCAGATTAAAAGGGGATCTTCAAGTAATATGCACAAATACATATGCTCTTTACACCACTAAAACAGAAACAAGGCATTCCTATAGATAGGGAAATGATAACATAGTGCAGAAAATACTGTAGAGACAAGAAAACCAAAACCCACTTCATGTCAGAGCCAAATGCTTAGTCTAATATATGTAATTAGTTATAGACTTGCCAGGTTTCAGCAGCTTTGCAGAAATTATTGCACAAATAATAAATCATTGCATTCCAGAATCTTAGAATAATTTAGAAAGCTGTCAGTAATTCATAGGACTGAAGAACAAATAAAGACTGAATATATCATAACTCACAGAGAGTGACTAAATTAGATTTGCTTAAAGCAAAATTTTTATCCAAATTAAACAGAATTAAATAGTAAAATGAAGTTTTGAGTTAGTTTTGTTGAGACATGTCAAAAGCATTTATCAGGAATTTAAGAACAATTTGTCATGAACAGGATTAAAGTTAACTGCACAGGGCACTTGGGTGGCTCAGTCAGATAAGTGCCCAGCTCTTGGTTTTGGTTCAGGTCATGATCTCAGGGTTGTGAGATCGAGTCCCAAGTCAGACTCCTGTACTGGGTGTGGAGTCTGCTAAAGATTCTCTCTCCTTCTGCCCCCTTCTCTCTCTCTAAAAAATAAAATAAAATAAACTTAACTGCAAATCTGATTATAAGAAGTCACTAATATAATTGATTAATCTGTTTATTTCCTACTGACTTTACATATTTCCTCAGTTTCTGTAGCACTTGCTGGTTACTTGCTTGCTTTTTAATGTTTGTACCATTCACAGAAGAGCATTTTTTGTAATAGTATGTATTCCAAAGAGTATGATAAATAAGAAGCAAATCAATAATTGGCATGTGTAAGAGAAGGAAATTTTCCCTTCAATATTTTGGCCTGTGGTCTTACAGGAACATGGCAAAGTAGCTGGGGGAGAGCCACATGCTAGAGCCACACAGTGTGGGTTCACAGTCTGATGCTGCACATATTAGCAGGGTGAGCCAATATGGTGTACTTTATATCTCCATGTCTCAGTTTTACCTGAAAATGAGGATAATAACAGCACCTATCTCATAGGGTTGTGGAGAGGATTAGATGAGATTTCACATGTAAAGTCCTTAGGACTTTAACTGACACATGGTAAAGCAGAAGTAATTTCTACTATTATTCCTCTAACTTATGTAAGAATACTCTTCATTTTAAGTAAAAAAAAAAAAAAAAAGTCAAAAATTTTGAACATTCAAAATGATCTGACGCTAATTTGTTTTACATATGTTGGAGACTAAACATTAAGACATTTTCAGGATAGAAACTGTTACGAGTGCTGAAGAGAAAAAAAAATATCCAGGAGATGTGACCAGAAATTTAAAAATTCTGAGGCTTGAGAGAAATCCTGATGGCAGGAGATAATACTGATGGGCAAGCAACAAGCAAAGGTAAGAGATCCCAAATTACAAAGGGACTAAGGAAAACAAAAGCCAAATATTACCAGAAGACACAGAAGTCTGGTCCCCATATGAACTTAGTCTTTAAAAAAAAAAAAAAGAAAGATTTATTTATTTATTTATGATAGACAGAGAGAGAGAGGCAGAGACACAGGAGGAGGGAGAAGCAGGCTCCATGCCAGGAGCCCGGCGCAGGACTCAATCCCGGGGCTCCAGGATCGTGCCCTGGGCCAAAGGCAGGTACCAAACTGCTGAGCCACCCAGGGATCCCAAACTTAGTCTTAATAAAAGATTTCAACACTGGATATTTACCCCAAAGGTACAAATGTAGTGACCCAAAGGGGCACCTGCACCCCAATGTTTATAGCAGCAACGTCCACAATAGCCAAACTATGGAAAGGGCCCAGATGTTCATCAACAGATGAATAAATAAAGAAGATGTGGTATAGGGGAACCCTGGGTGGCGCAGCGGTTTAGCGCCTGCCTTTGGTCCAGGGAGTGATCCTGGAGACCCGGGATCGAATCCCATGTCGGGCTCCCGGTGCATGGAGCCTGTTTCTCCCTCTACCTATGTCTCTGCCTCTCTCTCTCTCTCTCTCTCTCTCTCTCTGTGACTATCATAAATAAATAAAAAAATTTTTAAAAAAAGATGTGGTATATACATATATATACACACATACACACACACACGCACACACAATGGAATATTACTCAGCCATCAAAAAAATGAAATCTTACCATCTGCAACAACGTGGATGGAATTAGAGGATATTATGCTAAGTGAAATAAGTGAATCAGAAAAAGACAATTATCATATGCTCTCACTCATATGTGGAATTTAAGAAACAAAACAGAGGATCATAGGGGAAGAGAGGAAACAATAAAATAAATTTTATACATAATTTAATAAAATAAGAGAGGCGGGGCAGCCCCGGTAGCTCAGCGGTTTAGCGCCGCCTACAGCTCAGGGTGTGATCCTGGAGACTTAGGATCGAGTCCCACGTCGGGCTCCCTGCATGGAGCCTGCTTCTCCCTCTGCCTGTGTCTCTGCCTCTCTCTCTCTCTCTCCTCTCTGTGTATTCTCATGAATAAATAAATAAAATCTTTAAAAAAAAAAATAAGAGAGGAAACCAGAGAGGGAGACAAACCATGAGACTCTTAATCATAGGAAACAAACTGAAGGTCGCTGGAGGGGAGGGGGATGGCAGGATGGGATAACTGGGTGATGGACATTAAAGAGGGCACGTGGGTATTATATAATGCATATAATGAGCATTGGCTATTATATAAGATGGATGAGTCACTGACCTCCACTCTGGAACCAATAATACATATATGTTGATTAATTACATTTAAATAAAAAAAATTTTTAAGATTTTATTTATTTATTCATGAGAGACACAGAGAGAGAGAGAGGCAGAGACACAGGCAGAGAGAGAAGCAGGCTCCATGCAGGAAGCCCAATATGGGACTCGATCCCCGGTCTCCAGGATCAGGCCTTGGGCTGAAGGTGGTGCTAAACTGCTTTTATTTATGGCTGCCCCATAAATAAAAATTTTTAAAAATGATTTCTGGGGATCCCTGGGTGGCTCAGCGGTTTAGCGCCTGCCTTTGGCCCAGGGCGCTGATCCTGGAGTCCCGGGATCGAGTCCCACGTCAGGCTCCCTGCATGGAGCCTGCTTCTCCCTCTGCCTATGTCTCTGCCTCTCTCTCTCTCTCTCTCCGTGTGTGACTATCATAAATAAATCAAAAATTTAAAAAAAAAAAAAAAAAGGAAACTAGTGTCACCTGAAGCTCTCATTGTGTGTTTCTGCTTCTGATTCAGTGTCACACCTGGTTGTCTGCCAGCAACCACACACACACACACACACACACACACACACACACACGCACACCCCTATCATCACTCTGTAGAGTTTCCCCACATTAATGCTGTTGTCAGTTGACATTTATCACTATACTTGCATTGCTGTGTTCTTGTAGTAAAGTTCAGAGGACAGGAAACCTTTCTTACACCCGTGTGTTATACGTTTCTTGAAAAAAGAAGATAGCATTCTTTTTTGCAACAAAAAATACTTTATTATACCCTGGTTATGTCATGCATTTATGCAATCTGCCTAATCCTGTAGGTATTTAAATTTCTAGGCCATGTTCAGAAACTTTGCTTAAGTGAATACATAGAGAAAACCTTAACAACTATTATCTTGGTAAAGTATTCAAAAAGAATGAAAATGTCCAGGAGAGGCTTCAGATGAATGCCTATAGGATTTCAGTGTTAAGAATGACTAACTGGCTATTTGTTTCAGATAAGTATATGATAATAAAGAAGTATATTACACTTCTAGTTTGAATCTGAAGTGGGCACTGAATTTTTATTAAATATAATTTCAGTATTTATCTCAATGAGTTTGTGAACTTTTTCCTTTAACAGCTTGTCATCAATTTTATACATAATACATGCATACATATAGCAGGCTTTTAATAAATGCATTATTTTGCATTGCTAAAATAAATCACACTTTGCTATGATTCATTTTAAAACACAATGGGAAAAAATAAAACACAATGGGTATTTTTGTCTAATATTTTATTTGGAATTATTTTTCCTCTTTTTAAACATTTTATTGAGGTATAATCGACATACGATGTTATATTAGTTTGAGAGAGAGAATGAGAAATGGGTAGGGGGTGGAGAGGAGGGACAAAGGGAGAAGGTGGTTAGAAGCTGACTCCTTATTGAGCTGGGAGCCTGCTGTGAGACTTGATCCAAAGACCTGAGATGTGACCTGAGCCCAAGTCAGGCACTTAACCAACTGGGCCACCTAGGTGCCCCTTTACTAAATTCTTTAAAAAAAATTTTTTTTGCAATAAAGTTGTATATAACATGTTCATGTAAGTTTTTAAAATCTTTTCTGAATTTTTGGTTTTGATGTGGAAGAGTTTGGTTGTTATCTCACGGAGTCGAAGAAAAAGGAGAGTGAGTAAAGAGATAGAAGTATTAGCAAGAATACAGAGAGTGCTCTCAGAAGTGAGAGGGGTCCCTGACTGGGTTGCCACTGAAGATTTTTTGGCTGGCCTTTTTTAGAAAACCTGATTAGCAAGTTGATGGCCTTGAGATTTCTTGTGCTGTCATGAGTGAATGACATATGACTGTTTTGAGTCTTGGTGATTACTTGATAGCTATCAAAGGAAGATACTCCCTACCATGTTGGAACCAGGGGGCCAGATTTACTTCCCTATCTCTTTTTTGTTGCCTTATCTTTCTTTTTGTTGCATCTCAGCGTCCTGAGGCCTGGGGATTTACAGGAGCCTGACCCTGGCTTCTTGATGTCCTTGGGATTTATGGGAGCCCAGAGATTTGTGGGAGTCTGACTCTGGGCCTTTCCCTTATCTTCCCCTGCCTAGCCTTATCTGTCCCTAGCTCAGTTTCATTCTCTCTCTCATTCCTAACTTGATAGGTTTGATTTTTCTCTCTCTTTTGTTATAATTTAAAGCTTTTAGGCTGAGAGTACCTGAAGAAACCTATCAACACAATAGGAATGGTCTTGACAATAACACCTCTCCTCTGGCCAAGATTCTCCCTTTCTTGGGAAAGTACTTGGATGGGTACTGCCTAAATTTGTTTCTCAGACTCCTCTCATTCAGGGCTGCGTTGGTAGACCAGTCCCTGCTGGCTGACACATTCACTCTTTCTTTCCTTCTTTTGATACGTTAATGCTTTCTATCTTTTATAGTCTAGTCAAGTTAGTCTAGAAGCCATTCTGTTTAGGGGGCTTCTAATTTTACCATTACTTGCTTTTGCTCTTGATATGAAAATAACATTTATTTTCTGATTTTAAAAATAGTACAAGCTGGTCATTAAACATTTAAATATTCCAGAACAGCATAAAGAATGTAAAATTGACCAGAGACTAACAATGGTTAAAACACTGTTAACATTTTGGTAAGCATCCTTCCTAATCATCTTCAATTAAAAAAAAAAAAAGCATTATATTATACATGCCTTAATATAATGTACTGTTTTGTTTTTTAAGATTTTATTTATTTATTCATGAGAGACACACACACAGAGGCAGAGACATAGGCAGAGGGAAAAGCCCGCTCCATGCAGGGATGCCTGATGTAGGACTCGATCCTGGTACTCCAGGATCAAGCTCTGAGCCGAAGGCAGGTGCTTAACCGCTGAGCCACCCAGGTGTCCCTATAATGTACTGTTTTACTCAATAATATACTAGAGGCATTTTTCTATGTCAATAACTAGAAATGTATGTTATTATTTTGATAGATATGTATTATTACATTGTGTGAATTTTCCATCATTTATTTGTGTTTAATTTTAAGGAAAATCTTATTTCCTTATTTCTGAATTCTTGAAAGATCTCACCATAATCTTCCTGGAACAACACTCACTTTGAGTTTGCCAGGTGCCAACCACTCTGCTAAGACACTTCATTTGCATTAACTTATTTCATTCTTTTTATAAGGTCTGAAGGACTTGAAGCCTTAGTAACAACCAAAATCATAGACTGTATTATAGGAGACAGGGCACCATAGGTTTTCTACAAGAAAGTGATTTTTCTCCACTGTCCCCAAAGCACCACTGACCTATTTGTCTGAATCTTCATTTTCACTTCAGCTAGCATTTATTGGGCTCTTGTTAACCAATTTTGATACCCAGTTTTTTTCACCTATAAAATGAGATAGTTGAACTAGATGTTTCTAGGACTTTTTCCAGCTCTGAAATATTTGATTCTGGGTAAGAGACATTGTTGTGTGTTTTCAGGGGGAACAAAATGATTATAAAATGTCCCTCATCGAAAGGAGAGAAAATGAGTGGGAAATATCAGTGACGGTGACAGAACATGAGAGACTCCTAACTCTGGGAAACAAACAAGAGGTGATGGAAAGGGAGGTGGGCAAGAGGATGGGGTGACTGGGTGACAGGCACTGAGGGGGGCACTTGACGGGATGAGCACTGGGTGTTATGCTATATGTTGGCAAATTGAACTCCAATAAAAAAATATACAAAAAAAAGTCCCTCATCATCAAAGAGTTTATATTATGTCTGAGAAGATAAACATATAGACAGCTCTTATAACGTGTAAAATTTAAATCTTTTAAATGGAATATTATGGGAACATATTGGAGGACAAATTGACTAAAGAAGTTGGAAAGCCTTCATGGAAAAGGTAGAAATTAAGTTGGGCTTGAAGCCTAGATGCAAAGTGCAAAATCTACAAACATGTGGAGATTTAATCTGTGATTTAAGAGGAAGAGTAAAAGGGATGGAAGGTGTGCTAGATATCTTCCGTTTGCCTGTTTGGTTTTCCTCTTTGCTGTGTGTTTCACTCTGCTTCATCCTGCCTGCAGTTTACCTGCATTCATAAACTTGCTTTTCCTCTGGATTCCAATTGAGTTCAGCTAACATGAAGATAGGAGGGTAGGGGAAGAGTGAAGTAGGGATATTTATTACCCTACCCTGCCCAGTTTTCTCAGCTTGCTCCCTCTAATAGAGGCTACTAGTCTTGTTTAGAGACCGGCTCGATATACTTCCCTCAGTAGGTCTGGGTAATGGTCTTTCACTTGCCCCTTCAGACTTAGAGGTTGTAATACTGGCCATCCCATCCCAGAGCTAGCCTTAAGGATACTGCAGCATGTCCTGTTGACTTCCTAAAGTTTGCCCATGTCTTATAAGTAATTCCCTTACTGAATTCTCCTCAAACCACCCAGTTTAGTATGCCATCCATTACTTGCTATTTCCCTAATACTGTAGCTGCAGTTATAAGAATCATTAAATATGTCCTTACATTTTATTTTTATTTTATTTTATTTTATATTTTATTTTATTTTATTTTATTTTATTTATTTTATTTTATTTTATATTTTATTTTATTTTATATTTTATTTTATTTATTTTATTATTTATTTTAATTTTATTTTCCTTAACATTTTAAATCTTGTGAGATCATGACGTATCTTATCCATGATGTGTAGGGCCCACTGTGCCCTTGTGTCCTGACCCAAAGGCTGTTATTAAAACAATCCTGTGTCATAATCACCAATACCTTAGAACTAAAGAACTATAGTATATAGCAAAAACTACTCTAGTGGAAGGCTACAAAGGCCCCATCTCAGATTCTTGTGGAAAAAAGAGAATTTGAATTTTATTCTCTGGGCAACTGAGAGCAATTGTTGGGATAATGAGTGCTGTCATTAGGCTTGAGGTATAAGAATAGTCTCTCTGGACGCCTGGGTGGTTCAGTGGGTTAAGCATCTGCCTTTGGCTTGGGTTATGTTATGATCACAGGGTCCTAGAATCAGCCTGCATCAGGCTCTCTGCTCAGCGCGGAACCTGCTTCTCTCCCTCTCCTTGCCTCTCTGCCTTGTGCTCTCTCTCTTTCTAAAATAAAATCTTAAAAAAAAAAAAAAGGAATAATCTCTCAACAGTATGAAGGGTGGGCTGGACATAGAGGTCTGATTACAGGAAGATCAATTAGGTTGCTATTGCAATGATTTAGATACAAAGTGATGAAGGTCCAAAGTAAGGGAATTATGGGGCACCTGGCTGGCTCAGTCGGTAGAGGATGAAACTCTTGATCATGGGGTCATAAGTTTGAGCCCCACATTGGGTGGAGAGCTTACTCTAAAAAAATAAATAAAATATCCAAAATAAGGAAATTAGAGTGGAAATACCAGCGTGGGACAGATGTAACAGCCTATAGAAGTTGTTACAATTGCAAGAAAAAGCAACTCATCAGGATAGCTCAACTATGAGGTTTGAGGCTTTCTAGAAACCTAGAGGGATAGCTACAAACCCAGAGATCATCCCTGTCTTAGGTGCTAGGACAACAGCCTTATTTGTATGAAACAGAGGGGGCGATCCCTGGGTGGCTCAGCGGTTTAGCGCCTGCCTTTGGCCCAGGGCGCGATCCTGGAGTCCCGAGATCAAGTACTGCGTCGGGCTCCCGGCATGGAGCCTGTTTCTGCCTGTGTCTCTGCCTTTCTCTCTCTCTATGTCTATCATGAATAAATTAAAAAAATAAAAAAAGAAGAAAGAAACAGAGGGAACCTCATACCAAGAACCTTGAAGGCCATAAGCTGGTAGCAGTTAAAACTGAAATGAAGTTTGTTGTTATTTTTACTGTTTTTGTCTATGTTCAGAATTTTCCATATTAAAAAATTAAAATAATGTGCTTTTTCCAAACTTTGAGAAACATCTTCCAAATACAAAAGCATTGGACTAAAGTGAAGAAAAAAATAAAGAGGGAACATTAACATTTGGGGTTAAGAGCACAATCTCTGAGCAAGAGTGCCTGGGTTCATTTCTAAATCAAAAGCCCTAGACGCACAAAGCCTTCAAGTGCTGATGGCCTCAGCCCACTTCCTCCATCTCCCAAACCACAGGAGGGTAATATTCATAACACTCAACTCTTATAGAGTTTTGTCCATACATCAGGCAACATTTTAGATGTGTTACAAGCATAAAATCACTTAATCCAATAGACTCACTTTACAGTACGGTGACTGAACCACAGAGATATTAAGAAACTCAAGGGCACATGGCTAGTAAACAACAGACACCGACCAACATTCTGGCTCTAGAACCTGGGTTTGTACATATTACATATTACAGTAAGGGATATTGTCTTATAATGAAGAGAATATACCCATCCCTAATATTATAGGACAGTTTAACAGTTCCCAGGTAAAGAGAGAGTGAGCAATCAAGGAAAACCATCAATAATATTTTTTTGGACAAAAAACAGACTTAGATAGAACTGCTCATATATGCAATTATGAAGAAAAACCCTACAATTATAAATAGATGTACACACTAAAAGAAAGAAAAGAACATATGGGGACGCCTGGTGGCTCAGCGGTTGAGCGTCTGCCTTCAGGGAGTGATCCTGGGTCCAGGGATCGAGTTCCACATCGGGCTCCCTGTGAGGAGCCTGCCTCCCTCTCTGTCTCTGCCTCTCTCGGTGTCTGTCTCTCATGAATAAATAAATAAAATCTTAAAAAAAAAAAAAAAAGAACATATGGTACAACTGGATGGTAGTTTGGGAAAATAAAGTTGGATTCTTACAACACGTTTCACTAAAAAAAAAAAATTCAAAGATTTAAACTCAAGATATGAAAATATAAAACTACATAAAAGAGAGATTGTTATTTTTTATTTTTTTTTTAAATTTTATATATTCATAAGAGACAGAGAGAGAGAGACCGAGACACAGAGGGAGAAGCAGGTTCCACCCCCGGAGCCCGACGCGGGACTAGATTCTGGGTCCCCAGGATCACACCCTGGGCCTAAGGCAGCGCTAAACCGCTGAGCCACCTGGGCTGCCCAAGAGAGGTTTTTAAAAATATACATACTCTTAAAGAGGTGCCTACCTGGCTCAGTCGGTGGAGCACTCAACTCTTGATCTCAGTCAAGAGTTCGAGCCCCACATTGGGCATAGAAAGAACCTACTTAAAACAACAAACAAACAAAAAAAGAAACAAACAAAAAACCCAAAACCACACTCTTAAAATAAGTTACAGTATCCTAAATATGAAATAAGCCTGTAGCCATAAAACATAAAACTGATGAAATTAATCATATAAAATTAAAAAAATTTTTTTTTAGTTTTTTTAATTCTTAAAGAGGAAAACTCATCAACAATTAAGAAAAGTGACAAACTATAAACTGGGAAAAAATATTTGCAATTCATGTCACAAGTAGAACATATAAAGGGCTCCTTAACACATGAAGGGCTCCTTAAAGTCAATAATAAAATGACCTAATAACCCAATAGAAAAATGGGCAAAGGTATGAAAAGACATTTCATAACACTAGAAATTACACATAATTTTTAAATATAGGAAAAACACTCAATTTCATTCATTAGAAGAGACATACAAACTACAACATTATGATACCATATTTCATGAAATTACAAAGCACAAAAAGTTTGATAATTTATTTTGTTCATGAGGATATGAATCAGTAGATGTTGTCACATGTTGCTAATTAGTATTACATATTTTATTATGTCCAGGAAATTTTACAATATCTATCAGAATCATATATGCACATACACTTTTACCTAACAATTCTTCTTTTGAATTCTATTCCATACACATACATTTATGTATATGGAAATTTGTCAGAACATTCTTTGCCTTAAAGAAATGTTTAAAAAAAAAAAAAAAACAGGTAAAAGCCTCCACGATTGGCTAAATAAATCACCCTTCATCTGTAAAATGGAATATCTCCAGTTAACAAAAAGAAGGAAGTATTTCTATGTATACTTATATGGAAGCATCACCTACATATAGTATGTGAAAATATTATACATACGTATATGAAAAAAGTGTGTGTATACACTCAAAAATATACACACACCCAAATGGGAGTACACTATATACACTGCTGTTTATCATATATATGTGTGTATGTGTGTGTGTATATATATATATATATATATGCACCAAATGAGCGAATTAGTGTATAGTCAAAAATAAACGTTATTCCAGAAATAAGATTGTGGATTGTATACGGGAACATGCAAGGAAATCATTAGCTCAGTACTTAAGGATGCTCACTTCTTGCATTTCTCTACATTCCTACATTTTCTCCATTTCTCCCTCCATATCAGTTTCACCCTAGAGCTTGTTCTTCTATGATTATGAGCTAGCTGTAGCAGTTTATGTACTTACATGCAGGCACAACTTCTGGCAAGAATGTGCCATCTCAGGTTCACTTTTCCCTAGAGTGAGGAAAGCTTCCTAGAAGCCCTCTAGTGGACAATTCCTTAATGACATACTAGCCAGGTTTGGGACATCTACCCAGTGGGAAATCTACCCCTTGAAAAAGTAATAGAATTACCATAAATAGCTTAGATCAGTAGTTCTCAACCTGAGGTGATTTTGCCTTCCAAGGGGCATTTGGCAATATCTGGAAGTTTTTTGGTCACAACTTCGTGGAAGAGTGCTACTGGCATCTGATGGCTAGAAATCAGGATCACTGCTAAATATCCTTCGATGCATCGAATAAGCCCCCCACAGCCAAGAATTATCTGACCCCAAATGTCAATAGTACAAGGACTTACTGACTTAGGTTAATCATTTGAGGAGGGACCACTACTGGTCAACCAAAACCACTACAATAACCTTGACCTGCAGAAGGTTAAGTTTTTGAAACACATCCTTTCAAGTTATGCCTCCCCTTTTAATTTCCTACCCTAGGTTCTGTGCCTCTACTTGTAGCTAGAGTAAGACCTCCGCTAGGGACTCCAGCAGGACCACAGGGTTAGAATGGGAGAGAAGTAGGTCATTCACAGTTACCAGAGAAAGGAGAAAGCTGAAATATGGATCTAAAGATGTCGGATTAAATAAATGAATGAATGAATGAATGAATGAATGAATGAATGAATGTAAAAAATAAGTAAAACAAAGATGTTGGATATGCTAAGGTAGTGAGAATGAAAAGATGAGGATGTTTGAGGATATTGGAAGAATTGTTTATTCCTGATGATTTTCTAGGTATGGAGGATGAGAGAGATAGTCACTGGAGGGCTGATGACAAGATTTGTAGCAAAAGAGTGACTAGAAGGTGATTTTTATTGTTAACCAGGATAAAGAATTCAGGTAAAGAAACATGTTTGGTTAGGTAGAAGGGAGATTAGTAATGTTTTGGATTTTTCTTATTTTCATTAGCATTCACCTGGAAGCAACTTTTAGGAATAATTTTTATAGGGCTACCTTTAAGTTTTATATCCTATTTAGTAACAAGTGTCTCCGACTTCGTTAGTCTAGAATAGGGAGAGATTCCTGGCTCACAGATCGGCTACCATATTTGTGTTCCAAGGCCCTGAATATGCAGACAGAACAGCCAAAATCATTTTTCTGAACTTTCCTTTTAAATATGACAGAGTGGGCAGCCCGGGTGGCTCAGCAGTTTAGCCCTGCCTTCAGCCCAGGGCGTGATCCTGGGACACCCAGGATCGAGTCCCATGTCAGGCTCCCTGCATGGAGCCTGCTTCTCCCTCTGCCTGTCTCTCTCTCTTCCTCTCTCTCTCTCTCTCTCTGTTTCTCATGAATAAATAAATAAAATCTTAAAAAAAATTAAAAAATAAAAATGACAGGGACACTACCACCAACTCCCTCTCCCTTGTAAAAGCACAATTTTTCAGGGAGACTATATTGCAACGACTTCGTTTCAGTTTCTTGGTTAAAATCACAATCCAATTGTGCTTCCCTAAATTTATACCGAGGGACATCTTTGTTGAATTTTGTTATTTTCTACTCATTATTGGAGGCGTATGCTCTGTTTTGGCATTACCCCCTTGAATTATTAAAAAGCCTGGAAACTTACTCAGTCCAAGGAGGTCTGTTCTAATTTCTCAACTGCTCAGCTACAGAGGAGAACTGGAGAAGCAAGCATACCAGTTTGCTAACAGCTCTAGTTTGGGGTTATGATTCTGTCTACTAGTACAAGGATACCTTGCTCGTCCATTGGGGCACAGGTCATTCTAGGTTTGGGACCCCAAAATGATAGCATGTTAACATATTTAAAAACACACTCTCCAAAACAATTTGTGAGGGAGAAAGGAGAAAAGCTTATTTGGGAGCCACATGCTAGGCCATATAGGGATTTGTCCCTGTCTCCAGATGGCCCCTTTCTTCATGGCTAATTCCGGGTAACTTTGGTGTCCTTTATTGCCAGAAAGCATCATTTGGGACCATCTCAATCCCTTAAATAGATTGTAATAAATCAGAATATCAGAAGAGAAGAGATCAAGGTCTTAGTTCCTTTCCATCCAAGAGGCTCCTTGTTTTCTATGAGAATTTGCATATCAAGAAGCATTCAAAAAAAAAAAAAAAAGAAGCATTCAGAAGGGCAGCCTTTGTCAAGCCACAAAATAAAGGGTATGGGGTGCCCGTGTTCTTGCATTTACATCACTAAAAGCAGCCACTTGGGTGATTCTACTCCCCTCACTCCAAAAAAAATCTGCTTTAAAGTGAAATTCTGTCTCCGCTTAGAGTAGTGAGCACCTGGCAATTTTTAAATTTGTTAAAGCAACTGTCAAGTTCTACCTAAACAGACAACGCATTACACTTCTGTGTTCCATTCTCACTGGGTAAGTGTACTCATCACTTTGTATCATCTCGTGCTTTTAGCTTCTTAAACTAAATGGAATTTACTCTCGGGATCCCTGGGTGGCGCAGCGGTTTGGCGCCTGCCTTTGCCCCAGGGCGTGATCCTGGAGACTCGGGATCGAATCCCACATCGGGCTCCCGGTGCATGTAGCCTGCTTCTCCCTCTGCCTGTGTCTCTGCCTCTCTCTCTCTCTCTCTCTGTATCTGTCATAAATAAATATTTAAAAAAAATAAATAAAAAAAAATAAATGGAATTTACTCTCTACCTCATTTGAGGGGTATTGGTTACAGGCTTATCTGGACAACCAAGGCCTTAGAAATCTTTGAACCATTCCTAACTAACTTTCCCTTGCCTCAGATTCATCTAATTACATTTTTTTTACTTAAAAAAATATATATTTTATTTATTTATTTGAGAGAGAGTGTGCGTACATGGGGAGGGGAGAGGCAGAGGGAGAAGTAGACTCCCTGCTGAACAGGAAGCCCAATGCATGGCTAGATCCCAGAGTCCTGGGATCCTGACCTGAGCTGAAGGCAGAGGCTGAGCCACCCAGGCTCTCCAGTCTAATCACTTATTTTTCTTTCTTATATATCTAGACTTCAATGCACTTTGTGACCTCATAAAAGCATCATACCAATTTCATCAGCTTGAAAGTTATTTCTTTTGCAGATATTCTTCTTCCAGAAAGCAGGACTAGTCTCTCTGTGTGTTCATTTCAAATACACAGAATTGGTGACTATTACATTTTATAGGTTCTGGTGTGTTTTTCATCACACATAACACCTCTTTTAGTTTCCTAGTATATGATACTCCTCTATTATTGTTGCTTAAAAAACTTTTAAGGAATCTTGGGTCTTCTATCTTTGTTTGCTATTTCTTCACAAGCTTTGGTATACTACAAATGTATATATAATCATAAAAATTTCAAACATTCTAGACATGTAAAACATGGGAGTCTCCACATGACCCTTCCCCCAACTAATTCCCCAGATATAACCATTACTAATACACTGATATGTATTGTTCTGAATATTTGCATATTCTCATTCTTTCCAAATATACTCAGTTTTTATTCTATTGTTAGAGCTTATTTATCTTATAATATCTAGGTTGGTTGACTAATTATTCATCTGTATATGATCTTAATTAAGCTTTTGTCTTGGTTTTTCTTCTATACTAAATTTACACTCTTTCCTTGGCAGCACATCACTCCGTTCACCTTTCTGTAACCTACTCTTCCCTCTCCTCCAACTCTCTGATTTACATAGAAGTTACTACATTGTTACAAATGCTATCCCTTTCCCAGGCAGAGTTGACTGGTCCAAGAGGAGTATATAACCTAAGTCAGGCCAATTATAACAAGCTGCCCTTGCTAGACTTCATTGGTTGTGGTCTGGATGTGAGCCCATGACTTAGAACCCTTCCTTCTCTGGGATTAATTTAGCATAGGACCATGGGAGTCAGTACCATTATGGTGGCAGGGCCTATAGTATGACAGTGAAGTTTAGAGTTTTTGGCAGCCATGTTTCCTACAATTTGGAGACACTTTGCAGTGAGAGAGAATGAAGTTGACATACAGAACCCAAATAACAGGAAGAGGAGGTTTTGAAGTCATTCAAATTCCCTGTTCCTGAGACTTAGCTTCATTCTTATCTTTTCTAAGTTCTTTCATCTAAAAGATTCTCAGGACGCCTCCGTGGCTCAGTGGTTGAGTGTCTGCCTTGGGCTCAGGGCATGATCCTGGAGTCGGGGGGCAAGGAGACAGAGTCCCACATAGGGCCCACTGCAGGGAACGTGCTTCTCCCTCTGCCTGTGTCACTGTCTCTCTCTCTCTCTGTGTCTCTCATGAATAAATAAAGTTTTTAAAAATAAATAAATAACAGATTCTCAAGTAATTTCCCTTTTTACTTATGCTAAGTCCCCAAATAACATATTCTCTTTAGTTTAAGAACACTTCTATTTTGTTCCTACCATCTCTAAAACATCACTTTGTTTCAACAAAACATTTTGAGATAGTTCATCAAGGTTACACAGGATGTTCTGAATTTCCTTTTCACTAATAAGATCTTCAAAAGTTATAAATATAGGATGCTATTTCTTCAGGGAACACTCATGTAGAATCTGGAGTGTGGAAGCCGGATCAGACTATCAGTACTTTTCCCTAGTTACCAGTGCATGGATGAAAACATGTAGTTAGCAAACATACAGTCAGGATCATATCATGTTCTTTGAGTTAGAAATCACTAAAACTGAGGTGCTTGGCTGGCTCAGTCAGTGGAGTATGTGTAACTCTTGATCTTGGGCTTGTGAGTTCAAGTCCCATGTTGAGTATAGAGATTGCTTAAAAATAAAATCTTTAAAAAAAATCACCAAGGCTGATGTAAGAGGCCATGCAAACATATTCCTTTATCTTATAGAACCATAATTTTTATGGTTTAAAGTACATTTTTCATCAATTCTATTCACCATCTCTTGATGAATTACATGATGTATTAATTACTAGTACTCAAACTAGGAATTTCATTTGGTAGATTGTGACAAAGTACCTTAATATTAATTTCTTGAAAATTTTCTTGAGGCTGGCAAACAGCAATCATTTTAAATCAGGAAAGATTACTAACCCTTATAAGTTACATATGACCAACAATATATAAAAGAATTTTTAGAGGTTCAGGTGAGGGTGTTTCTAGAAGAGATTAGCATTTGACTGGTAGACTAAGATTGCCCTCACCAGTGTGGGTAGGCATCATCCAATCCAGAATAAAAAGGTGGAGGAAGGGTGAATTTTTTTCTCCACTTGAGCTGGGACACCTATCTTCTGCGCTTGGACATCAGTGTTCCTGGTTCTCTAGCCTTTGCACTTGCACTAGGGCTTACACTAGGACTTGGTTCTCCTGGTTTCCAGGCCTTCAGACTCAGACTGAATCATACCACTGGCTTTCCTGGTTCTCCAGGCTGCAGACAACAGATTGTGAGTTTTCTTAGCCTCCATAATTGCATAATTACATAAGCCAATTCCTGTAAGTCATGCGTATAGGAGATATATATATTTTTTGTGTATATATATATGTATATATGTTCTATAGTAGAATATTATTCTGTTTTTTTAATGTTTCTTTGGAGAACCCTAATATAGTCACATAAGGTCATTTAATGGGAATGTCTTGTCTTAGCAGCCTGAGCTAGAATTTAGTTGTGGGGATTGGAGACTATGGGTCAGTTTGTCTAAATGCTGAATCTTTACCTGTTCCCAATCCAAAAAAAATAGCTGGAACATTATAAATAACATAAAGTGTAATTTCAGGATTTTAGCATTTCCAAATATAGAAATGAGTAAGCCTCCCATCTAAGTATAATCATATTCAGCCACATTTTCAAACTGTATTACCCTAAAAAGCAATAATAATCCTTTGGGTCAGGACATATGAATTCTTTATATAGCAATTTAGAAAAAAATCTGGAAACAGCTTAAGTTGCCAGATGTGTCACATTGCAATTTAATATTTTTCACTCTGATTTACATATTTAGCTTAATGTATGTACTCAAAATTTTATGACAAGTTATGCCATTATATATTTTTCAATTTATTCATAAATTACAATCCAATCATGAACTTCTCTAGTTCTATTCGATTATTGGTATATATTTTTAAAAATATTTCTTTTAAAATGTACTAAATATCAGTGTTCTTCTACACCTCTATATCAAGTTACACCTGCTCAAAATTTTAAAGTATTATGTATATTGATTTTTGCTGGTTGTACACTTTGAGCAGTACGTTCTGATGCGAGCTTGGGGCAACAAGTCATTCATTAAAGGCAAATCTTGGGCAGCCCGGGTGCCTCAGCGGTTTAGCACCACCCTCAGCCCAGGGCATGATCCTGGAGTCCCGGGACCGAGTCCCATGTCGGGCTCCCTGCATGGAGCCTGCTTCTCCCTCTGCCTGTGTCTCTGCCTCTCTCTCTCTCTCTCTCTCTCTCTCTCTCTCTCTGTGTGTGTCTCTCATGAATAAATAAATATAAATCTTAAAAAAAAAAAAAAAGGCAAATCTTGGGACACTTGGGTGGCTCAGCAGTTGAGCATCTGCCTTCAGCTCAGGTGTGATCCCAGAATGGGAGAATTGAGTCCCACATGGAGCTCCCTGCATAGAGCCTGCTTCTCCCTCTGCCTATGTCTCTCTCTCTCTTTCTTTCTCTCTCCTTGAGTCTCTCATGAATGAATAAATAAATAAAATCTTTAAAAAGAAATTAAAAGCAAATCTTGGTGGGTCACCATTACGTTGACAGTAATTTATCCCCTGTGCTGCCCAGATCCACTCCTTTTTTTTTAAGTTTTTTTTTCTTAATTGAAGTATAGTTGGCACACAATGTTACATTAGTTTCAGGTATACAGATCCACTTCTTCACAAATATTCTGGAACACCTCCTCCCACATCACAGGGGACCTGTTTTCCAAGGGGAATTTGGAAGTGGTAGGTGAGTGGGAGGAATTACCGATACCACCACACCATCTGATGTCAAGGCTGTGGCTGAGCTTCATCATCTCCCTCCTCCACTATTTACTCAAGGTCCTCTCCACCCTCAGAGAGCACCTGGCTGGTTTTGGTAGTTTGTCCCACAATTTGGCACAGGTCCTTATCCTAGGGATCTAATTCCCAGGGTGCCATGCCCTACTTTGTCCATTTGCCTTTAAAATTAGGCAAGGAAGTGCCAGGAGGCACTCAGGTGGATCTCAAGGAGTGTATCCCCTATGCCTCCACTGCTTTAGTAGCAGTCCTAGGGATCCCTGGGTGGCGCAGCGGTTTGGCGCCTGCCTTTGGCCCAGGGCGCGATCCTGGAGACCCGGGATCGAATCCCATATCAGGCTCCCGGTGCATGGAGCCTGCTTCTCCCTCTGCCTGTGTCTCTGCCTCTCTCTCTCTCTGTAACTATCATAAGTAAATAAATAAAAATTAAAAAAAAAAATTAGTTTAGTAGCAGTCCTACCTCTTCCAGAACAGCAGGGTCAATGACCTCTCACTGAAGGATGATTCCTTTTGTCTGCCAAGCTGGAGCTTGCCAGGGCAGTAGCTGGATCAGCCTTGGTGAGTGAGTTCATCATTTGGGGGCCTTTGGGCGGCCTTTATTCGCTGTCACCATGGGTATTTCGTTCATGCACCCATTGTGTAAGCACTGAGGTGGCTGATGACAGATGATGGCTAATGTCCAGTGGACACATTTTGTTTTCTTGGTTGTTTAGAGTCTCTTACATAGTTGATGCTCTCTGGTGGACATTAACATGTGGCTCAAGGATCCTCATACTTGTTTATATATATATATTTTGTTTGTTTGTTTGTTTATTCATGAGAGACACAGAGAGAGAGAGGCAGAGACATAGGCAGAGAGAGAAGCAGGCTCCCTTCGAGGGAGCCTGATGCAGAACTTGATCCCAGGACCCCAGGATCATGTCCTTGAACTAAAGGCAGATGTTCAACTACTGAGCCACCTAGGTCCCCAAGGATCCTCATACTTGTATTCACATGTTTATCCACATGGTCTACCCAAATCCACTTGGCTCTAATCTTTTAATATTTCTTCTTTCAGGCCCTTATCTGGCTGGCTGAGCCATTCACCACCGACGTGGGTTTTTAAAACATTCTAACCCTAGGCCACTTATCTTTACACACAAAGTGGGGGACCCAGTACAGTGTAGTTATTTGGAGGAATTTCGCTCACTGGTGATTTTTTTTTTTTTTTTTTTTTTAGTTTTTGTTTTAATCACCCAGTGCTCATCATGACAAATGCACTCCTTAATCCGCATCACCTATTTACCCCTCCCCCACCCTGTTCCCTATGGTAACCATCAGTTTGTTCTCCGTAGTTAAGAGTCTGTTTCTCCGTTTGTCATTCTCACTCCTTTTTCCCCTTTGTTTTGTTCCTTAAATTCCACATGAGTGAAATCAAATGGTATTTGTCATTCTCTGACTGACTTATTTCACCTAGCATTATATTCTCTAGCTCCATCCACATCTTTGCAAATGACAAGATTTCATTCTTTTTATGGCTGAGTAATACTCCATGATTGATATGTGTGTGTATATACATGTATGTATATGATATACCATGATATATATATATATCATGCCGGTATATATACCGTGTGTATGTGTGTATACATGCACCACATCTTCTTTATCCGTTCATTTATCGACAGACACTTGGGCTGCTTCCATATCTTGGCTATCATAAATAATGCTACTATAAACATGGGGGTACATGTACCCCTTTGAATTAGTGTTTCTGTATTCTTTTTTTTTTTCCTTTTTTTTAAGTAGGCTCCACACTCAACGTGGGGATTGAACTTATAGCCCTGAGATCAAGAGTCACATGCTGTATCAACTGAGCCAACTAGGCACCCCAGTGTTTTTGTATCCTTTGGGTAAATACCCTAATAGTGTGATTGCTGGATCATAAGATTATTCTATTTTTAACTTTTTGAGGAACCTCCTTACTATCTTCCACAGTGGCTGCACCAGTTTGCATTCCCACTAGCAGTGTAAGAGTTTCCTTTTTTTCCCACAGCCTCACCAACACCTGTTGTTTCTTGTATTTTTTATTTTATTTTTTTAAAGATTTATTTATTTATTCATGAGAGAGAGAGAGAGGCAGAGACATAGGTAGAGGAAGGAGCAGGCTCCCCATAGGGAGCCCGATGTGGGACTCAATCCAGGATCCTAGGATCATGCTCTGACCAAAGGCAGATGCTCAACTGCTGAGCCACCCAGGCATCCCTGTGTTTTTTATTTTAGCCATTTTGACAGGTGTGAGGTGCTATCTCACTGTAGTTTTAATAGGCATTTACCTGATGATGTGATGTTCAGCATCTTCTTATATGTCTTTTAGCCATCTGCATAACTTCTTTGGAGAAATGTCTGTTCACATCTTCTAACCATTATTTAATTGGATTATTTGCTTTTTGGGTGTTGAACTGCATCAGTTCTTTATATATTTTGGATACTGACCCTTTATCAGATATATCATTTGCAAATATCTTCTCCCATTCCATAGGTTGCCTTTTAGTTTTGTTGATTGTTTCCTTGACTGTGCAGAAATTTATTTGGATCTAGTCCCAATAGTTTATCTTTGCTTTTGTTTCCCTTGCTTCAGGAGACATATCTAGAAAAAAGTTGCTACAGCCAATGTCAGAAAAATTAACTGTGTTCTCTTCTAGGATTCTTATAGTTTCAGGCCTCACATTTAAATCTTTAATCCATTTTGAATTTATTTTGTGTTTGTTCCAGTTTCATTCTTTTGCACATTTTTGTCCTGTTTTCCTGTTTTCTCATTGGATATTTTTTCCCTGCTTTATTGAAAATTAATTGACCATATAATTATGGGTTTGTTTCTGGATTTTCTATTCTGTTCTATTGATCTATGCCTCTTCTTTTTTTTTTTTTTAAAGATTTTATTTATTTATTCATGAGAGACACAGAGAGAGAGAGAGAGAGAGAGAGAGAGAGGCAGAGACACAGGCAGAGGGAGAAGCAGGCTTTATGCAGGGAGCCCGATGCGGGACTCAACCCTGGGTCTCCAGGATCACACCCCAGGCTGAAGGTGGTGCCAAACCGCTGGGCCACTGGGGCTGCCCATCTATGTGTCTTCTTTTTGTGCCAGTGCCGTACTATTTTTGATTACTACAACTTTGAAATATAACTTGAAGTCTGGAATTATGATACCTCCAGCTTTGCTTATCTTTTTCAAGATTGCTTTAGCTATTCAGGGTCTTTTGTGGTTCCATACATATTTTAGGGCTGTTTGTTCTAGTTCTGTGAAAAATGCTTTTGGTATTAATAATTTTATAAAGTTTTTTATTTATTTAAGTAATCTCTACACCCGTCATGGGACTCAAACTCATAACTTTGAGGTCAAGAGTCACACACTCTTCCAACTGAGCCAGTCGGGCAGCCCTGCTATTGGTATTTTGATAGGAATTGCACTAAATGTGTAGGGATGCTATGGGTAGGAAAGACATTTTAACAATATTTGTTCTTCCATCCATTAGCATGGAATGTCTTCACATTTCTTTGTGTCATCTTCAACTTTTTTCATCAGTGTTTTATAGTTTTCAGAGTACAGGTCTTTTCACCTCTTTGGTTAGGTTTATTCCTAGGTATCTTCTTGTTTGGGGCACTCACAGGTGTTTTTTTTTTTTGTTTTTTTTTAAGATTTTATTTATTTATTCATGAGAGACACAGGAGAGAGAGGCAGAGACACAGGTAGAGGGAGAAGCAGGTTCCAAGCAGGGAGCCTGACCTGGGACTCAATCCTGGATCTCCAGGATCACGCTCCAGGCTGAAGGTGGTGTTAAACCACTAAGCCACCAGAGCTGCCTTCACCAGTGTTTTTTAAGGCCACAACCATGTGAAGCTGCAGTGAACTTCTATTTTCAGCTTGCACCCACTTATTGAGTAGACCCAGCCATGAGCTTTCCTCCACCACCAGATGATCTCAAATAATTCTTCATACAGCTACTATGCAAGGTGAAGGAGATGGGCTGAGGCAACCTGCTCATGCCCTCTGGTCCTACTTATGCTAGATTCTAGGTGTTCAGCTTTTATTTCATAATGAATCATTGCTAGGCTGCCTAGCCTTGTGATTTGGTGGAATAGGTCTGATAGAACCGAGCTTGTCATGGGTAGTTGCAACCATATGGTCACTTGAAGTCCCACAGGCAAGTACTTCCCTTCTATCAGGGTCTAACAGCATGCCAGAACTTGTTTTTCAAAAGGGGTAAAATTCTCTGCTGCAAATGCTGTGGCCTTGCTCTGGAATCCCAGAGGCTTGCATTGGGAGTATCCTATTCCAGCTTGCCAGAAATTCCACATGGTATCTTTTACCACCGTTGACACCTCTATCATTTTAGGTCTTCTGGTTTATCACCATTGTTCCCAGAAATATACTGCTTTTGGCTTACTATCTTAACTGGAGTCAGTGGGGGAGGAGGAGCAGTTTCAGAGGTTTTCACTTGGCCTTTACCACTATGAAAAATCTTTTCTCCCAAGAGCCAAGGTTCCAACTATCAAGTATGACTCTTCCAGTTACATCTTTGGGGAATGGTAAAATAATGATTAGGTGGGTCTCTTGATACCGTGGATTTACTGTAAGCTAGACACTAACTGGGATTCCATTTATTACTTGAATTCCATATGCCTTCATTCTAAGAGGGGGAGCCAGGAGGATTTTTCAGGGCTCTGGGTATCAAAGTAATGTACTACTACTGTTGAGGCCAACAGTATTACAAATATTTAGGTATTCCCTTCTCTGAGGTATACAATTACCCAAATAAATGGTGATAGATCCATTTGAGAAAGGACTGGGAAAATTGTTTCCCTGTTACATGATTCTTTTCTCTTGGGCACTCCCCTCTTTCAGTCAATGGATTTTGGGTCTGAAAACTGGCTCAGGTTCAGGAATTGGGCAAAAGATTATGATGAATACATTTATCTTGATGAATACTGAGAAATGTATAGAATTATTGAATCATTATATTGTACACCTGAAACTAATAGAATTCTGTATGTTAATCATAACTGAATTTTAAAAATTGTGATGTTTTATTGATACAACTGCCTTTGGCCTTCTTATCATCCATCATAATTTTTTGATAGTACGAATCAAATCGTGTTCTTGTTAGCTGCCCATCTATTTTGTACCTAAAGACTTCATGTCCTACTATTTCCATAATTCAGAGGGACAGGCCACATTGGCTGCAATGTATTTTTTAATTATCACAAATATTCTTATCCTTATTGATTCAAAGATTAACAACCAGAGAATCTAGATGAAAAGTCTACAGGTGTTTATTATAGTGTTTCAACATTTTATAGATTTAAAATTTTCCAAAATAAAAAGTAGAACAAAGGTAAAGTCTATGAATAAGTAAATATAGAAACTATTGATAAAAATTATTAACAATATATTCTCAATTATTTTTAACACTGAATGCTAGGATCCCTGGGTGGCGCAGCGGTTTAGCGCCTGCCTTTGGCCCAGCGCGCGATCCTGGAGACCCGGGATCGAATCCCACGTCGGGCTCCCAGTGCATGGAGCCTGCTTCTCCCTCTGCCTGTGTCTCTGCCTCTCTCTCTCTCTCTCTCTCTGTGTGACTAACATAAATAAAAATTAAAAAAAAAAAAAACACTGAATGCTGATAAGTTTGTGTGTCCTAATATGACAATATAACACTTTTAGAGAGCAGTGTGAATTCCAATATGTTTGCAGCTTATTAACTGTTTAATTTCATTGCTGAAAATTCATCCTGAAGGAATCTCCTAAAATATGAAAAAAAATTGCTCATGAATGTATGTATTGGAGCATTATTCATAACAGAATAAAATGGAAATAACCTGAATATATAACTGTGGGGAATTGGGTAAAAGAATTCTAATATACCTGCTCAGTGGAATATTCTGAAGCCATTAATGTTACCAATGTTGTGATACACTAGGGAGGACACAATATTACTTATATAGTATTTCCATCAAAAATGCACAAATCCAAAAATGCTGTATCAACATAACAAGATCACAATAATCTTATCAGGAGGGTCAAACTATGGTAAGGAAATAATCAGATAAACCAAAATAAGGGATAGTCTTACATTCTTTTTTTTTTTATTTTATTTATTCATGAGAGACACACAGAGAGAGAGATAGAGAGAGAGAGAGAGAGAGGCAGAGACACAGGCAGAGAGAAGCAGATCTCCATGCAGGGCGCCTGATATGGGACTTGATCCCAGGACCCTGGCATCATGACCTGAGCTGAAGGCAGATGCTCAGCCATTGAGCCACCCAGGCGTCCCTAGTGATAGTCTTCAAAACAACTCTCTTTTATTCCTCAGAATGTCAATATCTCAAAAGACAAACAAAAACTAAGAAATTATTCCAGATTAAAGAAAACCTAAGGGTCACTACAACCTATGCAATGCATGGTCCTGGGCTAGAAGAAAAACAATTTTATGAAAGTAATTATTGGAACAATTGGCAAAATTCAAATATTGATTATATATTTTATTTTATTTTTTAAAAATTTTTTAATTTATTTATGCATGAGAGACATAGAGAGAGAGGCAGAGACACAGGCAGAGAGAGAAGCAGGCTCCACTCAGGGAGCCCGATGTGGGACTCCATCCCGGGTCTCCAGGATGACGCCCTAGGCTGAAGGCGGCGCTAAACCGCTAAGCCACCCGGGGTTGCCCTGATTATATATATATATATATATATATTTTTTTATTTTTTATTTATGATAGTCACGCACAGAGAGAGAGAGAGAGGCAGAGACATAGACAGAGGGAGAAGCAGGCTCCATGCACCGGGAGCCCGATGTGGGATTCGATCCCGGGTCTCCAGTATCGCGCCCTGGGCCAAAGGCAGGCGCCAAACCGCTGCGCCACCCAGGGATCCCCTGATTATATATTTTAGATAAAAGTATTAGTATTAGTATTACATTTCGTGATGTCATTAATTATATGGCTCTGTAAGAAAATGTCTTTATACTTAAGAGGAATATGCTGAGCTATTTAGAGGTCATTGTGTCTGCAACTTGCTCTTGAATGACTTAGAAATGATGATGGAGGGACGTCTGGGTGGCTCAGTGGTTGAGCGTCTGACTTCAGCTCAGGGCGTGATCCCAGTCCAGGGATTGAGTCCCGCATCAGGCTCCCTGTGAGGAGCCTGCTTCTTTCTCTGCCTGTGTCTCTCTGCCTCTCTCTCTGTGTCTCACATGAATAAATAAAATCTTAAAAAAAAAAAAAAAAAGAGAAAGAGAAATATTGAGAGACAAGGCAACATTCTAATGATTGGCAAATTTAGAAAGATTTGTGAGCATTTACTGTTAAAATGACTCCGTAGGTTTCATAATTTTTCAAAATAAAATGTTTAAAAATGTTATCTGGTCTGTAACCAATGTTCAATTTGCAATATTTGCAATAAAAAAATCATGGGAAAAGATGCAGAGTTCAAAATTGCATATGACCTACAATTGTAAAAACATCAAATGTTGGCATGTTGGGTATAGGAGTAGAAGAGATTTTCCTTTAAAATTTTATTTTTCCTTGCGGCGCCTGAGTGGTTCAGTCAGTTGAGCGTCTGATTCTTGGTTTTGGCTCAGGTTGTGATCTCAGGGTTGTGGGATCTAGATCAAGCCCAGTGTAGAGCCCTGCTTTGGGCTCCATGCTCAGTGGGGAGTCAGCTTGAGATTCTCTCCCTCTGCCCCTCCCCCTGCTCATGCAATCTCTCTCAAATAAATACATCTTTAAAAAGTTTTTTTTCTTTAATATTATTATATTGTGTTTAAAATGAAACCATTACATATGATTAAGTGCATTTAAAAATCACCAACCGGGGCACCTCAGTGGTTGAGTGTCTGCCTTCGGCTTAGGTCATGATCCTGGGGTCCTGGGATTGAGTCCCGCATTGGGCTCCCCACAGAGAGCCTGCTTCTCCCTCTGCCTACATCTTGGCCTCTCTCTGTGTGTCTCAT
Organism: Canis lupus dingo; assembly: GCF_003254725.2. NCBI lineage: Eukaryota > Metazoa > Chordata > Mammalia > Carnivora > Canidae > Canis > Canis lupus. The sequence continues at coordinate 21,149,263 of NC_064274.1, read as the reverse complement.
GAATAAAGAAAAAAAAAATCTTAAAAAAATTAATAAAAATAAAAATCACCAAGGGGAAGAACAATAAGAAATAACAAGAATAACAATTTTAATTATTTAAAAATTTTTAATTAAAATTTTTAATTTGATTTAAATGCAACTAATTAACATATAATGTATTATTGGTTTCAGAGGTGGAGGTCAGTGGTTCATCAGTCTTATATCATACCCAGTGCTCATTATATCACATGTCCTCTCTAATGCCCATCACCCAGTTACCATGTCCCTGCCCCTCCTCCACCCCCAGCAACCCTCGTTTGTTTCCTATGATTAAGAGTCTCTTCTGGTAAAGTTCTAATTCTGCTCAGGTTCCTAAACCATTTTGAAAAACAAAAGTTTGTAGACGCAAACTGATTTAGTCTGTTGTTCCAACCCCAAAGTGAAATTTACTAAAGTCCAACTCTAAGTTAAAAAGCAAATGAATAATAAAACAAATTGATCTTTGTGTGGGTGTGATTTTTTAATGAGCTAAGCACCAGACTTAAGTAATGTTATTTCCTATCAGATATCTGACTTAATTTCCCAAAACAGCAACATAATTCCAAGTTTCTTTATCAGTACTTTATTTTTCTAAAATGATTTTACTTATCTATTTATTTGAGAGAGATCGAGGGAGAGGTGAGCAGGGGAGAAGCAGAGGGAAGGGGACAAGTAGACTTCTCACAGAGCACACAGTCTATGGAGCTCCATCTTCCCACCCTGAGATCATGACCTGAGCTGAACTAAGAGTCAGATGCTTAACAGACTGAGCCACCCAGGCACTCCTCTTTGTCAGCACTTTAGATTTAGAAAATAGCAGGATTTTCTTCAACATTCTCTTTTCATCTTACAGAACAAACAAACAAGCAAACAGCTTTATGTGTACAGTTGACATAGAATGTAACATTGCTTTTTAAGACAAAAAGTAAGCTAAAATATTTAAAGGCTTTCACTCAAATATTTTCAGTCAAGTACTGTTGATTGCTCTGCCTTTCAAGTATTATATTTAGCCAGGTTTGTTTTTTTTTAAGGTTTTATTTATTCATGAGAGACCCAGAGAGAGAGCCAGAGACACAGGCAGAGGGAAAAGCAGGCCCCCTGTGGGGAGCCTGATGTGGAACTTGATCTCTTGACTCTTGACCCTGGGATCACGACCCAAGCCAAAGGCAGAGGCTCAACCACTGAGCCACCCAGGTGTTCCTAGCCAGTTTTTTGTATTTAACAAAACACTGTTTTCCCCTTGACCTTTTAATTTTAACAACAGCTGCTGATATTTTCCTATATATTTCCAAAATTTTCTTTTGGATTGTAAAATTTATGTAAAATTTTACAGAATGTAAAAGTTAAGCCCTATTAAAATAATATTGTGTTTATTCACCTTGCCATCTTTATTGTAAAATGGAATAGTTACCACATTTAACTTTCATCTGAATAAATTCTCTCAACTTAGCAGGGGTGGGTGGGAGGAAGCATATAAGAATATAAGGAAGAACTTTTAAAGGTCAGATTATTTTTTAAGGTGCTATTTCCATAAATTGCCTGGCAATTAAACTAACAGTTTGTTTCAGAACTCTGCTCAAAATGGTATTTTCTCATTTCCTAGAAATCAGTTTTTACAAGCTAAATATATCTAGTCTGTTAATACATCTGGATCAAACCTTTTCCCCCTTCTTAAAACCTGATAATCTCAGGTACTGATACGATAAAGTATAGACCCTTGTTTCCTAACTTTCCATTGGAGAACTCTGAATGCTATTGTTTAATTTGTACTAAATGCACCTGTAAGGCAGTCTGGGTGGCTCAGCGGTTTAGCGCTGCCTTCAGCCCAAGGTGTGATCCTGGAGACCCGGAATCGAGTTCCACGTCAGGGCCCTGCATGGAGCCTGCTTCTCCCTCTGCCTGTGTCTCTGCCTCTCTCTCTCTCTCTCTCTCTCTCTGTGTCTCTCATGAATAAATAAAATATTAAAAAATAATTAATAATAAATACATAAATGCACCTGTAGAGCTGGCAAAAGCTTTCCCCAGGTGATTTCTCATTTTTTTTCAAGATACAAATAGCTCTTTGAATATTATTAGTATTAATTTATAATTCATATTAGCAAGACAATCATGGTTTTCCATTAGCTACTTGAAACACATAGCGTCATATCAGAATTTTTAGTATATCTCATGTTTTTAAGCAACTTCCTAAACAAGGATTGGTATCTCTCAAACTCTGAAAATTAAAGAGTTTAGAGGCAGGTAAGCCAAAAATTCCTAATTCACAGATCTCTAAAGATGCAGTTGGAATATAAAAAGGCCGAAGGCTGATTAGCCATCCAGACAATTCCTACAGACTGACATTTCTTCAGAGAATGATTACAATCTAAGGACACAAGGCAGCCCCGGAAGCTCAGCGGTTTAGCGCCGCCTTCAACCCAGGGCGTGATCCTGGAGACCGGGGATCGAGTCCCACACTGGACTCCCTGCATGAAGCCTGCTTCTCCCCCTGCTTGTATCTGTCTCTCTCTCTTTCTCTCTCTCTCTCTCTCTCGTTCTGTGTCTCTCATGAATAAATAAATAAAATCTTTTTAAAAATTAAAAAAATAGGGGATCCCTGGGTGGCGCAGCGGTTTGGCGCCTGCCTTTGGCCCAGGGTGCGATCCTGGAGACCCGGGATCGAATCCCACATCAGGCTCCCGGTGCATGGAGCCTGCTTCTCCCTCGGCCTATGTCTCTGCCTCTCTCTCTCTCTCTCTCTGTGACTATCATAAATAAATAAAAATTAAAAAAAAAAAAAAGAAACAAATCCCACATCAGGTTCCCGGTGCATGGAGCCTGCTTCTTCCTCTGCCTATGTCTCTGCCTCTCTCTCTCTGTGACTATCATAAATTAAAAAAAAAAAGAAAGAAAAGAAAAAAAAATAAAAATTAAAAAAATAAACAATCTGAGGACACAGAGAAAATTCATTCTGTGGGAGTATTTCCATTTGCCAAGCTCAGAGACCATGATTATAAAAAACAAACAAACAAAAACTTAGTACTATTAAAAAAAAAAAAGAAAAAAAAACGGGCAGGGGATACCTGGGTGGCTCAGTGGTTGAGTGCTGCCTTTGGCTCAGGGCGTGATCCTGGGGTCCTGGGATTGAGCTCCACATCAGGATCCCCGCAGAGAGCCTGCTTCTCTCTCTGTCTTTCTCATAAATAAATAAATAAATAATTAATAAATAAATAAATAAATAAATACTTTTTTTTTAAAAAAGGGCCTCTGGGGTGACTGCCTGGCTCAATTAGTAAGCATATGATTCTTGATCTCAGGGTCATGAGTTCAAGCCCCAGGCTGGATGTAGAGCTAAATTAAAAAAAAATTTAATGGACTCTGAGCAATATATGTATAACTATTATGGATCTGGATATTTGTGTTTCCAGTCCTACATTTCTATAAATCAATATGGGAAGATAAGCTTACCATATGGTTGTGAACCTGGAATCAAAGCAAGGTGAATTAGTTGTGAATTAGTTGTATGGTTGGTGTCTAATGAAGAACAATGGACCAGAGATCCATATTTTTGTACCAGAGCACCTTTTCTGCCGAACAGTGCTAGAGACAGATCGTCAAATATTGTCATTCTAGATTTCTTTTTTATAGATACCAAGCAGGCCATCTATCACCCACTAATGCAGGCATTTACTCACATATGTAGCATGCCTCCCTGAATTTTGGGTGTTTACAATCTTGTAGACTATTTCTAAATACTATTGATTCATCTCATATGCTTACATTTTTTCTTAATTTCAGTTTTAAAAGGTAAATTAAGTTCGTTTTGGGAGTTACCTTATTGTTGCCCAACATACCATTTACATGAATTTTTCATGTACTCTTTGCAGATTATTTCTTTCTCATTATTTCAATGATCTCACTTACTAGACAGTCCAATCACAATCCAGTCAATATTATATAGTGTTAAGAGCCCTGAAGACCAAACTGTGCTGTTGGGAATGTTATTTAACCTCAGTATCCTTATCTATCTCAGAATGTTTTAAAGATAAAATGAGGTTATTAAAAAATGAGGTTATTACCATGGCAAGTAAACTGCATAACATGGTGCTTGGCAAATAATAATTTTTTATTACTTACATTATTAGTTTTCAGGCTAGAAATTTTATGTAGTTTTTAAAATTATATTTGAATTTTCCCAAATATTTGTTAGCAAATATTTGTTATCTACCTACAAATCATCAAAAAAACTAATATTTTAATAGTGGAGACAACCTGCAATTAATTAAACAGTGTTTAATATACTCTTGGGTGAGATGCCTGCGTGGCTCAGGTCATGATCTCTAGGTCCTGGGATCCCTGCTCAGGCAAGAGTCTGATTCTCCCTCTCCCTTTGCCCCTCTCTCTGCTCATGCTCCCTCTCTCTCAAATAAATAAAATTTAAAAATATATATATACTCTTGGGTATAGAGCGAGGGTAATGAAGCGGACTGAAGAAAAATAAAGCAAGGGCAGCCCTCGTGGCTCAGCAGGTTTAGCGCCGCCTCCAGCCCAGCGCGTGATCCCGGAGACCTGGGATTGAGTCCCGCATCCGGCTCCCTGTATGGAGCCTGCTTCTCCCTCTGCCTGTGTCCCTGCCTCTCTCTCTCTCTGTGTCTCTATGAATAAATAAATAGTTAAAAAAAAAAAAGAAAAATAAAGCAAAGTAAGGAGATAAAGAGTAATGAGCATGCTAACTTAGGGTAGTCAAGGAAGACTTCCCTTAGGAGATGGCATCAGAACAGAGACCTGAGTGAAAAGAGGGAAGGAACTATGTTACTGTCTCATTTATTAGATGAATGAGTGCTTGTTATGGTGTTTGTTAGCCGCATCCTTTTGGTTCTTAGTCACACTTCTTTATATGGGTACTGAACTATTTATATTTCTATGACTTAGGATGCCAAGCAGATTTTACAGTCCAGGAAGGAAGTGACTGGGCTTTCCATGTGCTTTAAATATCTGCCTGTGATTACACATTTCCCATTACTGACTTAGTACTTGGTTTGTCAGTTCTGTAAATGAATTCAGTATTAGAAGTCCTTTGAAAAGGAAGAGACATTTGGAAGAATCTATCAAAAGAAAGCTGCTATGGTATGGAGGAAAGAATCTTGAGTCAAGAGAATTGGGTTTGAATCCTAGCTCACCACCGGCTGTGTGGATTTGTGTGTCCCCTAACTTTATTGCATTTGTTTATCTATAAAATGAGGATGATAATGCGTAATTCACATAATTGTTGTAAAAGTCGAATGAAGTAATTGATATGAAAAATGGTTGGTATGTTATAGGAAATTGATAAATGTTACTTGACTTTGAAAGCTTAAAGTATCCTTAAAGCTTATGGGCTGGGGTTGGATCTCTGCATAAAGAATTCTTAAGCATATTAGACCAAACTAAAAAGTAGAAGTAAGAAATTCATGTTACTACAATGTTACAGCATGATAATTATAATTAACATCGAGTGTTCACTGGTTTTTTTTTTTTTTTGAGGGTTCACTATGTTCTAAGAACTATTCTAAGCATGTTACATAGATTAACTCACTTATTTCTCACATTAATCATAGAGGTACTATTATTCTGGCCCTCTAACTCATGACAAAAATGAAGCACAAAGATGGGGTTCCTGGCTGGCTCAGTCAGTAGAGCATGCAACTCTTAATCTCAGGGTCATGAGATCAAGCCCCATGGTGGGTGTGGAGACTACTTAAAAATTTTTTTTTAAATGAGGCACAGGGATGCCTGGGTGGCTCAGCGGTTGAGCGTCTGCCTTTGGCTCAGGGTGTGATTCCGGGTCCGGGGATCAAGTCCCACATCGAACTACCTGCAAGGAGCCTGCTTCTCTCTCTGCCTATGTCTCTGCCTCTCTCTTTCATGAATAAATAAATCTTAAAAAAAATTATCAAAAAAATGAGGCACAAAGAGATGAAATAATCCGCATACGGTCATATAGTAAGTAATAGGATTTGGATTAGAAATTAGATAATTTGATATTACAGCTCATGTTCTTAAATATTAAACTAGGCAACTCTAATTTAAAAGATTACTTATCCTGTCCGAAGCCATCACCTTAGGTCTTTCTTAAAGGAACATCACTGTAGAAAGTGACAGTAACAAAAAAATAGAGTTTAAGGTATGAGCAAGTTTAAAAAGAGAGTGAATAAGGTTAAAATAACAAAACAAAACCCCCAAAAGTCAATGTTAATGTTAGAGGTTGCTTTAGATTATATCTAAAGTCAATAACCACTACTGTAATATTTTACTTTATTATGCAATTTCATATCTTCTGTCTGAAGATTTACTCATTTTAAGAAAAACGGTTGCTTAATGCTGATCAGAGACTAAGAAAGGCTAAAGAAGGCATCAAATAAGGACAGATTGTCTAAAATTCCAGGCATTAAAAAAAAAATCCCGGAAAGTACAGCAATAATATTTTTGAAGGATTGATTATAACAGATGTGATCAATTTGAACCATAGTTGAACAATGCTCAACAAAACAAGGACTCTGATTATCTAGAAAACCTAAATAAAGTTCCAGTGACAAAGAGGTAAATAAATAAAAACAACTGATGTATTCTATCAAATTATTTAAAATCTTCTACCATGAGTTAAGTCTATAAAGGCTAGTAACATACCAGCTTGAGGAATATATTATGCAAGGAAACATCATGACTATTTATACATGCTAAATGATAACCATTCATCACAGACTCATAAGTAACAGTTACCATGGTACTATGCTGGGCCATTAGTTATGTATTAACTAACTCGAAATAGACTAGTATTTCAATACCATATCCTGTTTCATAGATCTCTTTATTGCCCCTTTTCTTTTCCTTAAGTATAAGCATGAATATGATGGTAAGACGACAAATGTAATTTTTTGTAGATTAATAGGGAAATAAAGTATAACATTTCTACTCTGCATAATTCAGATTGACAAAAACAATACAACCACATAGACACATAGATAAAAATCTAATCACTAAATATTTGACATGGTAAATCTAATGGTGATATTAGGCAAAGACACATGAATGTGCCATAAAACACATGCAACAAAGTGTATCCAAAGTAGGAATAAACTAAGCTACAAAGAATAGGAGCATATACATGTATTAAAGAAGTACTGGGGGCAGCCCTGGTGGCTCAGCGGTTTAGCGCCGCCTTCAGCCCAGGGTGTGACCTGGAGATCCGGGATCGAGTCCCACGTCGGGCTCCCTGCATGGAGCCTGCTTCTCCCTCTGCCTGTGTCTCTGCCTCTCTCTCTCTCTCTATGTCTATCATGAATAAATAAATCAATCTTTAAAAAAGAAAAGGAAGATAACCAGATACTATAGAAGGTCATCACCGAGATCAATTGTAATTACTTTGGATAGTTTAAGTACCAGTAGATAGTCTCTGTAAGTAGAAATTCATTCATTCACTTATTTATTTAGAATTCCACCTACTTTTAAGACTACTAGAGCTAAGCTGACTGGAAAAATCACCTCTGACATCCAGGGAAACCAACACATATGAAAAGGCAATGGTTTTGCACATACAGCCTCAATTATGTGTCAGTCAACTCAAGCAACCATTATGTACTCAATAATAGCTATGACACAGCTCTGGACATCAGCAACACTGTAAGCAGGCAGACACAGGCAGCCTGCTTATACTGATGTTTCTAGTGTTAACATTCTTTTTTTTTTTTTTTTTTTAAGATTTTATTTATTCATGAGACACACTCACACAGGCAGAGGGAGGATCAGGCTCCACGCAGGGAGCCCGACGTGGGACTCGATCCGGGGCCTCCAGGATCAGGCCCTGGGCTGAAGGCGGCGCTAAACCGCTGAGCCACCCAGGGATCCCCAGCGTTAACATTCTTTTTTCTTTTTCTTTTTTTTTTTTAATTTTATTTATTTATGATAGTCACAGAGAGAGAGAGAGAGGCAGAGACACAGGCAGAGGGAGAAGCAGGCTCCATGCACCGGGAGCCCGACGTGGGATTCGATCCCGGGTCTCCAGGATCGCGCCCTGGGCCAAAGGCAGGCGCCAAACCGCTGCGCCACCCAGGGACCCCCCCAGCGTTAACATTCTTAAGAAGCGTGGAAAATAGTAATGATACACCGTCTTCCTCAGTAGAACTTCACAGTAGTGCTCTATTAGATTCATCTCCATTCGTTTATAACCAGACTGTACAGAATAACACGGTCTTACGAAACAACAGCACGGTGTCTTAGAGGAAAAGGACATGTAGGACGCCAGTGTGAGGACACACTTCCAATTGCTGTGATTGTTGTGAATACAACAACATTTTCCTGAACATTAGAGCCTCTGTGGACGGTAGTAGCCACCCTGACACAGAAAAGGGCTGCTTTGCAACTTCAAGGTTTCATTCGCGTACATAATAATGTAACAACGTAAACAGAAGAAAAACTTTGAACCGCGGGCGGCCTAAGGTAACATCAGGGGAGGCAGCTTATCCTCCGGGAGGCACGAGGATAAGCTCATTAATAAGCGCTTATCGAGTCCGATGCGTTTTCAAAGCAGGTTACAATCCTTACCGCAGCACACCCTTGTGAGGTAAGTGTGTTATCATCTGTGGTTCATAAATGAAAGAGCCGAGGCGCTGGATGATTCAGTCACTTGCCTGAGGAGAATGAGTCAACGTCAAGAGTCACGGTTGACCGACCTAACTAACCTCGGAGGGTCAGTCCAGGGCTTAGTCAGCGGGGCCCGGAGTGGCTTCCCTGGCTGGCACCTGGACTTGGGCTATTTCCGCTCACGTTAAGGGAGAGGAGTGGAACCGACAGGGCAGAACTTTCAAATAATTTTCCCTTCCCCTCAAGGTTTAGCCCTGAGCGCTTAACCTCAGGAGTTGGGTGCACGCCCCCTCCCCCAGCCCGTGGCAAGCGGGTCCCGCGGGCGGCTCGGCCTCCCCCGCCCTTGCGCAGCGATGGCCCTGAGTGACCACCGGCGTTAGCAGAGCCGGGGGACGGGGGAGGGTCGGCCGCCGCCTCTTTCCGAAAGCCAGAGCAAATGGTGGGAAGTCCAACAGGATCCAAATAAACAGGCAGCTAGCTTGTCCTGGGACCTCCACTAAGCAAATGAAGCCTCCCTGTGCGCGCTGAGCCTGCGGTGCCCAACTTTCCGGGGAAGATGGGAGGACGGGGCAACAAAGGGCGCAGCCGGCATGCCCGGCAGTAAACGCGACAGCAGCTCTCCAGGCGGAAGAGCCCGGGACTGCACACCCACCTCCAGCACGCCGGGGCCCGCCGCCGAGAGCCGCGCACCCTACCCACCAAGCCACGTGACCAGTCTTTTCTTCCTTTTCTTTTTTCTTTTTTTTTTTAAACTTCTTCGCCCTTAAAAAAAAAAAAAAGAGAGAGAGAGAGAGGGGGAGTGAGCGAGAGAGACTCCACTTCCCAGAAGCCTCTTGTTCCCCACGCAGCCGCAGTCTCGCGCAGGCGCCGCCGGGGCCAAACGGACACGTCCGTCACGTGGACAGGAGCCGGCCAATCCGGTTTGAATCTCATTTTTTTCCTCTCACCCCCCCCTTCAGGAGCGGTTGTGCGATCAGATCGATCTAAGATGGCGACTGTGGAACCGGTGAGTATTGCCTTTGGCCCCCACCCCCACCGGTCCCCGCGCTCCGTCTCCCTTCGGGCTGGGGGACCCCGCGGGGCGGCGTTCCCGGCGCGCACGCTACCTCTTGCTGCCCCCTCCCCCTCTTCTCGGGCCTGACCTCTCCGCGGGCAACCGGGAGTGCCCGGGAGGCTGGCCGCGGCGGCGTGTAGCGCACACGTTCCAGTGGGGGCCCGAGAGCTGGGGGAGCGGGGTGGGGGAGGGGCGGCACGGAGCCTCCTGCGGCTCCGCGAGGTCGTCTGCTGGGGTGCCGGGTGCTGGGGGCCCTTGGCTAGGGGTGTGCGGTTTGTGTCTTGGGGTTGGAGGGGCTCAGGACTGGCTCCGAGCGGGCGCCGGGATCCGCAGGAAGGGTGGGCGGCAAGCCGGCCTGGAAGGAGATGGAGGAGGGAGCTCCGGGGCAGCCTTGCCGTGCTTCCTCGGCTCCCGAGCCCCAGCCCGGGGGTCCGCGTGCTAGGCGCGCGCCGGTCTTCTTGGGACCGGTGGGCCAGGGAAGCCGGTGGGCGCGCGTTGCCGGAGGGTGGGTTGGGCGGGCGGGCGGGCGGGCGGGAGTGGTGCCGCGGCACGCGCGGAGAAGCTGCGACCTCGCCGAGGGGGAGCCGAGGGGGAGCCGAGAGGGGCAAGCGCATGTTACTCCGGCGCGCCCGAGAGTTGCCGGGGTTGGCGGCAGGGGAGGCGAGAAAGGTTTGGGGTGGGGAGGAGGACCTCGTGTTGCGCGGTAGAGCTCTCGGAGTAGGGTGAAGGGTGGTGGTGGTGAGAAAGGGGGATCACATTGTCCTCTCCCCTCCATGCTTGATCCTGGGCTGTCATGGAGGAGGGAAGGGGGAGGAGCGAGGCCTACTGATCGCGGCTGCTGCTGGTCTGCTCGCCGGCCGGACCTGCTGCATTTCACACGCGCCTGTCTTCCATTCATTCATCCTTTTCCGCGCAGTGCGCACGGCTCCGAGAATGCGGATGGGCCTTGATCCATCCGTTCTCCCGAGCCTTTCTCTTCTGAAAGATTTCTAAGACACGGTTTATTGGAAATAGGAACAGAACTTTTAAAATTAGTTTTCTTTTTTTTTTTTTCCTTTCTTTTTTTTTTTTTTTTTTTGACTCGTTATAACGCTTTCCTTTCAGTTTAGGCACCATTTTAAACTTAGTTGAAGCAAGCCGACTCCAGAACAGTAATTTGGTAGTTACCGCCCAAAGGAGAGGATATCTTTGTCAGAGTTTGGGTTTGCCAGCCCTGGCTCCCTGAAACTTACAGGCCTGTGTGGCTGTTTTAGGATGGTCACATCTAAGTGAAATTGTTTTAGAGGCATAATGGAATATTTTAACCACCAGAAGACCTTTGACACGCTGGAACCAGTTCTGGACCTTGGTTGCCAGATATTTTTGTGTATCTTTAATGATAGTTTGTGATTTTGATGATGACTTTTACCAATTTGTTGTGACTTTTTAAAGACTTCATAGCTAGCTCAAGAATTCTATAAACCTCGCGGAAGGTTTAGAGAGTACAAAAAGACTAATTTTTCATTACGTTGGTGTGAACTATCCTTTGCTTGTTGCCAGAATTTAAGGCAGCTCTTCTGCTTGGTTACTTGTTTTTTTTATTGGTACGTGTTCTCATTTATGTTCTGCAAAACTGTCTTTTAATTTGCTGATACAGTTAACTGACTTTAGAACATTAATGTTACATAAATAAAAAGGTAAAGGATGACTATGAAAATACTCTCTTTTAACAGTTTCCCATGTCCACTTTTTACTGGACCTGCTCTCCTGACCACTGTACCAGTACCATTAAAAAAAAGCATTACAGCTGGTTATAGGGGCAAGGCTAAAACCTCTAAACTGTGAAATAATAACGCATTCTGTGAAGTTTCAGTAACATTTAGGTCCTTTGGATTTTGCAGAGCTATGCAGTTTTGTTTAAATAGCACAGAATAGACCTACAAAGTATTGAAGGACTGTTTTGAGTCAGTAAATATTTATAGCCTCTGTTAGGTTTAGGAGGTTATACCAAATGTTCCTTAGAACACAAAGTTATACAAAATGTGATTCTATACCTTGTTGAGTGTAAGACTCTTACTGAGGTTAATTCCCAGTGGTGTGGGGGTGATATATTAATAGTATTCATTCTAGTGCTGACCCAGGGAAATTTGGGTACTGCATTTAAATTTGGGGAGTAGGGAACCTAAAAACCCAAAGTGTGTGAAAGTAGAAGGCCTGTAGTAGTTTGAACTTCTATGAAAAATACATTGACGTGTTCATTCTTACTGAGAATGGCAAATTTTTAGCACTTCGAATGCACCTTTTTCACAGGTTAGTCTTTCAGAATTCTTTGATTTTTAAATAGCGGGAGTTGTGGGTTTTTTTTGTTTTTTGTTGTTGTTTTTTGTTTTTGTTTTTACAGCAGCTGATTAGAACTGAAGCCTACAAAAACCATATTCATATTTGTTCATTGCTATATCAACTAGGTTGTGAGTTTCCTTACTGCTTTTATATTGAGCATAATCATAAGCACTTAAAAGAGTCATAGGCTTTTCCTCCTTGCCCCACCTTTCATTGGTATTTGGGGAATTTTTATCTATGGAAATTACATAAAATATCAGTCCTTTTCAATTCAATATTATTTGATTTTCTTCAAGTGTGTGTAAGAGGTCAGTTACCTTAAGATGTGGATTACAAATTCTAAGTTTTTTGAGCAGCTTGATAGGGCAAATTAAAGGAAGCATTTTACCTTTTTATAGGTAATATGACACAGTTTTGAACATTGAGATAAACAGTGCTTTCCTGTTATTCTTTGGGCATTTGAATTGTGGCTAGGTCAAAATTAGACAATATTGTGAAGATGGCAAGACAGTTTTCCCAGGCCATCTTGCTTCCAGTGGCTCATATTTCTTTGTAGCTTTGTCTTCATTCCGTGTTCTTGGGGAATAAGAACTATAAGTTCTCTGACTTATAGTTCTTTAAGATAAGAGGTTTTTTAATTTATTTTTTTAAGTTAAACTGAAAGTATATAGTTTAACTTGTTTTTACATTGTATCTCTTGGATTTTAAAACTACATTAATTGCTTAAATGGAATCAACTTGGACAGTCCGCTAATCAAATGCTTCCATTTTTACTCTTTAGAAACATGTTCTGCAAAGAGTTTATTAAAAGTAAATAAGACTTAAAAATAATATTGACAAATGCATTGTATATAGTTCAGTGTTTGGGGTTTATTAAAGACTGCTGATTGACAAGCGGACCTTGCAAATTAATGTGTTTTTGCCTTAATGAAAGAACCCAGTACATGTATCAGAGTTTATTCATAAACCAAATAAATTTGATTCTGGTTTTTATCTTTCAAATTTCACTTGATTTTACACTTTGAGTTAATACTGTACTATGCATAATTGTTTGACTTAGTTCCAGTTTAGAAAGCAGTCATAGTTTATACACTGAAGTTGAAGAGAATACAGTGATAAATGAATTTGGTAAGCTTAGTCCAATTTGGACAGCAAATTCTAGGCAAAATTTAAAATATATTGTTTAATTTATATAAGGTTAACAATGTAGTAGAGTACCTGGATGTAACAGGGAACTTGGGAAATGGTTATTCTAGCAATGGTAATTCCTACTTTTCTTTCTATGCTACTCCTTGGAAATTTTCTTGCTCTTCTGGTACTTGTGAGTTTTTCCATCTTTGTTGTAGAAATTTGAGAGAGGTGAAAATGAGCGTGGAGTATAGTCTGATTTTAATATGTATGACCTTGACTAAATTTCTAAGTCTAGCTGAGAAAATGGGAATAAGATATCTTGCAGTGATTTTGATTTTCCAATTCAGTATTCAGAGATGACAGTTTGTCACTTAGGAAGAACTAGGTATACCAAGTTCATAGTCCATGAATGTGTTGCATGCAGGTGTATTATGCATACATATACTCACCTTTTCCCCTCTTTGCTAAGAAATTCACATAGCCATTTTTTTATTGTTAATCCCTGGTCGTTGGCAAGAAATGAAAGGCTTATGATCTGCAATCCTGAGATACTCTTCTCACTCCTATACCGATCATAAAAATCACTAGTGTTCCTTCAGAAGTTCCTATTTATATCTGGAGAAAAAAAAAAAAGATTACTTTTGGCTTTCAGGTGCCTGAGAACCTGGTCAGAAAATAAGGTTTTTCCTCTGGGTTGGAACTTTTGATACATTATTCCATAGAAACAAGGGGAAGCTCTAATTTAGTCACATTGTTCAATACGTTTCTGTGGCCTTAAAACCAATCTAACCAGTATTGGATTTCCAGGGATATGGGTTTAGAGTTCTAAGCAACTGCCTTAAAAAAATGATCTTTAACTACAACCTCTTTGTAACAGTGATTTTTTTTTTTTTTTAATGTAGGCAGATCTGTATTTTCTAAAGAATTTATTTGAGAGAGAGAGAGCAGGGAGGAGATAGGGAGAGGCAGAAGCAGGCTCCCTGCTGAGCAGGGAGGCTGACTTGGGATCAGTCCCAGGACTGGGACCATGACCTGAGCCCAAGGCAGTTGTTTAACCAACTGAGCCACCCGGGCACCTCTTTATTTCTTTATAATAGCTACCTTATAGCACTTCTAAATGTCAGGTACCACACTGAGTATTTTTACATATATGAATTCATTTAATCCCACAGCAGCCCTATGAGTTAGGCATTATTATCCTTAAGTCAAATGAGAAAACCAAGGCACAAAGAGATTAAGTAACTGTGTGTGACTAACTTGCTCAAGATCACACAGCTAATAAATGGTGGGGTGGAGTTCTAACTAAAGCAGCCAAATTCCAGAGTATGTGTTCTTAACATGACCCTGTCTTTCCAGTAGCCATGTAATATGTTTTTTTATGTGATTTGGGAACAATAATTTGATAAACTTTCTAGGTATTTTGCTGTAGTTCTAAAAGAAAATATGTGGACATTTTAGGCTCTTCTGTACTACAGTGTTTGATAACTGATAACCAAAGTACAGTAAGAAAATAATACTGTAGTGTTTAAATTTAAGGACTAAACAAGTAGTTACACATAAGGTTATATTTTAAAAGCTGGTCCAGAACATTTTGGATAGATTTCTGAAGAAAGCAAATGATCACTTCCCTTCTCCCCCTTCTCATTTGATTTCTGAATCTTGTCACTTCAAATGATCTGCCAGTGAAAATATTTTGGTATTAAAACCAATGGAGTGAATTTTTTAAAATTTGTGATTATGGAATTTGCTCATAACTACCTTTGTACTGTTAGTAGTTTTGGTGAAAGGTCTAAGAGTTAAGCAGTTGTTTTGAAAAGTTTCAGCATCGTAATGTTGCTAGTCTTTTTTTTTTCCTTTTCCTTTTTTTTTTTTTTTAACAGATTTTTTTTTAGAGAGCTAGTGAAAGAGCATGTGTACATGCAAGCAAGCATGCAGGGGAGGGGTGAAGAGAGAGGGAGAGAGAATCTCAGACAGACTCCCTGCTGAGTGCAGAGCCAGAAAGACTTGATCTCAAGAGATCATGACTTGAGCCTAAATCAGGAGTTGGTCACTCGACTGACTGAAGCACTCAGGTACACTTAATATTGCTAGTCTTAAAAGCTGAATTGTTCCAGGAGGGTAGTAGTCAGACCATTTCTTTGAAACTCAAGTCTGCAGTAATTGTTAGAACTAAAACATATTTATGCGTTTTTAGCTATATGTTTTAAACTTACTGTAAAAAATGCTGTACCGAAATTAACTTCCTGTGCTCTGCTTATTATAGCAACAGTCAATAAGATCTTTACCTGAACTCATGATAGTTTTTTTTTTTTTTTTAAAGATTTTATTTATCTTAAAGGGAGATAGAGCGCAAGTGGGAGGACCAGTAGGGGAAGAGGGAGAGAGAATATTTGAACAGACTGCGCTGAGCATGGAGCCTGATATGGTTCTTGATTTCAGAACCCTAAGACCGTGACCTCAGCTGAAATCAAGAGTTAGATGTTTGACTGAGGCACCCAGGTGTACCATGTTAGTGTTGTTACAAAGAATTTTTATGGGATTTTACATGGTCATCTTAGGGCAATAGCCTTTGCAGCCACAAAGTTTGGTAACTTCCAAGTATTAACTAAGGAAAGATGAAATGTATATCTTTCTCTTGTAGTTTTCCCCCCAATTCTCTCAATGAAATAAATAATAGGTGGGAAATTCATATTTTAAGTATTTTTTTTTTCCTTGTCAGGGTCACATGGTTCTAAGTGAGAGAGCTTCAAACTCAAACCTAGGTCCTGGCCCCAAAGCTGTGTTACTATTCTGTTCAAAAAAAGAAATTGAAATGTTCACCCAAGACTTAAAAAGTCCAACTCTTTATCTTCAGTAAAACTCCTTCCTTAAGCATAAAATTGCTGCATAGATCATCATGCATAAATGAATTAAATATAAAATCCTATCTTTGAAGGGGTGCCTGGATGACTCGGTTGCTTAAGCGGTGGACTCTTGGTTTCAGCTCAGGTCATGATCCAAGGGTTCAGGGATTGAGCCCAGGGTCAGGCTCTGTACTCAGAGGGAGGTCTGCTTCTCTATCTCCCTCTCCTTCTGTCTGCCCTTTCCCCCACTTGGGTGTGTGTGCTCTCTCTCTAAAATCTTTAAAAAAAAAAAAAAAAATCCCATCTTTGAAAAGATGTACCAGATGATTTATGAGCTGTATGTGACATGGAGCAATACAAGGTTTTTTTTTTTTGTGAGAGGTGAGAGAGAGAGGCAGTGAGAGAGAGGCAGAGACACAGGCAGAGGGAGAAGCATGCTCCATGCACCGGGAGCCCGATGTGGGATTCAATCCCGGGTCTCCAGGACCGTGCCCTGGGCCAAAGGCAGGCACCAAACCGCTGCGCCAGCCAGGGATCCCCTTTTTTTTTTTTTTTTTTAATTTGAACTTATACACTATTTTTTTTAGTAATGTTTAGGATTGTAAAAATCTATTTTTTTTTAAACTTTTTTCTTGAATTAGTAACACATGCTCATGGCCCAAAATCCAAATGGATCCCTTTAGCAATGAAGCCTGTGGCCCCATTATCAGAATGATGTTTTTAAATGCATTAAATAAAATACTTAGGATTACAAGGAAAACTTATTATATTGAAGTACAGTAAGGATTAACTGAGTTTATATGAAACTTTAAAGATGCTGCCTTGCACAGGCTCAGTCCTTTTAAAGATTATTCTGTTAAGGGCATGGGTGGGAGGGGCAGAGGGAAAGGGAGAGAGAATCTCAAGCAGACTCCCCACTTAGTTTGGAGCCTGATGCCGGTTATCCCATGACCATGAGATAAACCACCTGAGCTGAAACCAACAGTTGGGACTCTCAACTGAGAAAGCCACCCAGGTGCCCCAGTCCTGTTTTTTTTTATTGTGAAAAACCTATTTCCTGTCTGTCTTCTCCTTTCTACCTGGTTCCCCTCTCCAAAGCATCCACACTGTTAACCAGTTTTTTGGGGATTCTTTTGGATAAGTGCTGTCCAAGAGAACTTTCTGTGATGGTGGAAATGTTATGTATTTGTGCTGTTCAGTACAGTAGCCACTAGCTCAATATGTCTTTTGAGCACTTGAATTGTGACTGATTCAACCAAGGAAGTGAATTTTAAAAACTTCATTTAACTTTAATTTAAATATCCTTTTTAATTACTTGAAATATAATTTTGTATGTCGCTAGTGGCTGCTAAATTGGACAGTGTAGGTGTAGAATCTAGACATAACTGGTGTAAACAAACATATACATACTGTATTTGGCTTAACTTTGTAAGGTACAGTTAGATATAACCAGTTTGGAGAAATATCTAATTTCATTGTGTGAAAATGTCTGCATATATATATATATTTATATTTATATATTTAAAGATTTTATTTATTTATTCATGAGAGACACGGGGTGGGGTGGGGGGGGTGGGCAGGCTCCATGCAGGAAGCCCGACGTGGGACTCGATCCTGGGTCTCCAGGATCAGGCCCTGGGCCAAAGGCAGGCGCCAAACTGCTGAGCCACCCAGGGATCCCCACTTCTGTCTATATTTTAAACTTTCAAAGGCAATTATTTGCTGTTGTACCAATAATTAAAATTGTCCTATGGCCTTTTTTTTGTTGTTGTTGAACATTTTTTTTTTTTTTTGAGTAGGTAGTACTTTATGTTGTTTGAAATTCAGAGTTTGTACAAAAGACTATATAGCGAAGTCTTTCTCAAGTTGATCCCATCTGGGTGGATCATCTGTAGTGACAGCCTGCATTGTCACTACCTATCTTTCCATAGATATTTGTATATATACAAACAAAAGGATATATATTCTTTTTTAAAAAATGGTAGTCAGCCGTATACATTATTATGGCATGTCATGTTTTTCACTCAATAATAGTGTTTTAGAGCATTGCATATCAGCGTATAAAACTTTCACTTTTTTTTCCTGATGCTATGTATTGCATGGTTTGGTCTTAAACATACTTCTATAATGTATTTCTATACATTTGGGTTAATTCCCACCATTTGATAATTTGTGGTCAGTAGCCTTCCACCTATATCATTCCATATGTGAGATAGTATAGCTGCAAGGTAAATGTTTTGGCAATAAATTGAAAATTTTAAAAACTCTACTGGTTAGATAAAACACTGTGACTGTATAGTTGACTATCAGGCTATAATTTTTTCTTACAGCTACCCCTCCTTTTCTAATTGTGAATAATTTATATGTAAAAAAAAACCATAAAAATAAGTTTTAGAGAAATAAACTGAACACCTGTGTATTCATCACCTAAGACATCATGTCTTCATGATGGTCTCAGCTTCTTAGAATCTCTACTAAAGCCCCATTTGGGGAAATCATTTGGCAAGATCATGAACATGTTCTGGGAAACATAGGACTCCACAATTGTTCTTTGCCTGGTGTTGACCAAGCAAAGAACCTTCAATTAAGTAAGATGCTTTATGTATTTTAAGAGTAGGTTAAAGTTGAACTCACTTGGTGTGACATTTGTAGCTGTTTCAGGGAGAAGGGCGGCACAAAGGAGAGAAATGGAGCTTTGTTGACACCAGGTTAAGCTGAGTTAAGTATAGATAGAAGTCTGGGCCAAACAAACCATGGGATTCAATGTTTTGTTTTTTTAAGGATAGAATAATAAGCATCTTGATCATTACAGCCATCAGTTGAAGAATGTAGCCTGAATCACATTGCTCCAATCTGGATGTTGCTCTCTATATCTGGTGCACACCTGTCTTTGACTATACTCGTGATTCCCTCTCATCTGACTTCCTTGGTGTGCCTGTCCATTTGCTGTGGCCCTTATTTTCTTATTTGGTTTCTTATTTCATTTTGGTAGATCATATCTCCAGTAAGTTTTTTGAGAAAAGATAAATGAGACTTAAATATTTTTGAGATCTTGCCTATTAAACAATATCATATCTGGCTGGGTGTAGAATTCTTTTCTTCAGAATTTTTTAAAGTCATTATTCAAGGTCATTTTTTGTTGTAGCTGTTAAGTCAGATATTATTCTAATGGCAACTTCTTTTTCTTTTTTTTCTTTTTCTTTTTCTTTTTCTTTTTCTTTTTTTCTTTTTCTTTTGGTCCAGTTCTACTTTGCCCCCAGAAATTTTTCTTGTTCCCATTTCACAATGACATGCTTTAACATGGGTGTTTTCATCCACTGTGCCTAGGTACTCATTGCACATTTTTGTCATTGCACTCCTATTCATCCCTTTAGATTTATCTAATTTGTGATTTTTCCTTCCCTTTTTTTTCTTCTTTGAAACAGTTATTCAGGGATGCCTGGATGGCTCAGTGGTTGAGCGTCTGCCTTTCGCTTAGGGCATGATCCCGGGGTTCTGGGATCAAGTCCTGCATTGGGCTCCCTGCATGGAGCCTGCTTCTCCCTCTGATTGTCTCTGCCTCTCTCTCTCTCTGGCTCTCATGAATAAATAAATACAATTTTAAAAAAGAAAAAAAAAAAACAGTTACTCAGATACTGGATCTTCTAGCATAGTTCTGATTTCTTGCTTACATTTTCTCTCTCTGTCTCTCTGGCTCTCATGAATAAATAAATAAAATTTTAAAAAAGAAAAAAACAGTTATTCAGATACTGGATCTTCTAGCATAGTTCTGATTTCTTGCTTACATTTTCTATCTTTTATTTTCTGAGGAATTTTATTTTCCAGTCTTCTCTGTCATAATTTTAATTTCCAGATATCTTCCCTCTCTGTCTCTGTCTCTCTTTTCTGAATGTTCATTTTATAGCTTCCTATGACTGGGATGCAACATTTTTAACCTTTTGAGGATATATATATATATAGGTACATATTTTTGAAGGCATTTTCTTTACCCTGCCTGTTCCCTCCAAGTTGCTTATTTTCTATTTTTGACCTCAGTGGAGCAGTCCTGTTAAGGTAGAAGGAGGGAATTGAAGGATCTAGTTATTTTTCAAATAGCTTTCGCCTCGTTCTCTTTAATTTACCTCCTTCCTTCACTTCCAGTTCTTTTTTATTTCCCATTCACCCCCAGTTCTTAAGGTGGGTGAGACTTTAGGATCTAGCAGTGTACATCGATCAGTAACCACTTGTCTGTGTTCCAGCTCTTTTTTTTTCCCCTGCTCTTCCCATAGTTGTAGACTTGGAAAAAAAATGTTATAGTTTTAGTGGGATTTTGAGAGGGAATAAAATTCAGATTATTCATTTAGTCAAGCATTTGAGTACCTATCATGTCAGACACTGCGGAGTGCTTAACCTACCTCACCTTTGAGTTTAAAGTTACTGAATTACTGAATAGCAAAAAAACAAAACAAAACAAAACACTTAGCTTGAGGACCCTTTAAAAAGTAACTTATTGTTGCATTCTGATTATAGAACACAGTATTACATTTTTTCTGAAACTAGGTAAAAGTGGCAGCAAGTAATTTGCCATATTCATGTGCCCAAGTGCCAATGCCTTCAGGTGTTCAGAAATTATAAGCCTAGTTAGTAATTTGCAGGATTCCTAAATGAAGGCTGTATAATTCTACTGAGGAATGTGATGGCTTTAATAAAGTCATTTGCTTTTGGAAAAGATTGATACTGGAAAAATGTTAATTTTGAATTTAGTGCTTAAGTTCAGTATATTTTGAATCAAAATACCAAAATCTTTGCAGTTTGATGGGGAACTATATACTGAGGTCCACAACTGGCCTTAAGGCTACTCTTGTGTGGCCTGCTAGCTAAGTATGTGTTTTGGAGTTGTAAAACAAAACAGAATAAGTGATAGATCACCAGCCTAAAATATTTACTCTCCTTACCCTTTATAGAAAAAGTTTGCAAGCCCCTACTTTGTAAAATGATTGTAAAGTTTATTTGAAAGAGTAAATAAATGAGAATTGGCAGTAAATTTTTGAAGAGGAGGAGAAAATGTGAATGAGAAAATACTGAACAAGGTTAACTTTTAAAAATGTATTGCAGGGATCCCTGGGTGGGTCAGCGGTTTAGCACCTGCCTTTGACCCAGGGCGCGATCCTGGAGTCCTGGGATCCAGTCCCACATCGGGCTCCCGGCATGGAGCCTGCTTCTCCCTCTGCCTGTGTCTCTGCTCTCTCCCTCTCTCTCTCTCTCTCTGTCTATCATGAATAAATAAATAAATGTTATAAAAAATAATGTATTGCTGTAATGGGACTGACAGATCACAAACTGAGCAGTCCAGTAGACTCAAGTATATATTTGGTTTAATATATTTTATAATTTTGTATAATATTTGTTGTAATATATTCAGAACCTATAGACACGTGTGAAGAAATGAGAATCATCTGTAATCCCAACAACTAGGTTTTCTTTGGTAATATTTTGGTTTACATGTTTGTGGACCCTTTTTTCTTACCTTATCTCTTCTTTGTACCTCTTTTCCTTTTTTTAAGGTTTATTTATTTGAGAGCATGCACGGGCACACACGCATGAGCGATGGGGTGAGGCAGAGGCAGGAAAGAGAATCTCAGGCGGACTCCACGCTGAGCCTGGAGTCCATTGCAGGGCTCCATCTCAGGACCCTGAGATCCTGACCTAAGACAAAATCAAGAGTTGGAGGTTTAACCGACTGTGCTACCCAGGTTGCCCCACTTTTGCTTTTAAATAAGAGTATGTTTTAGGGCAGATTTAGATTCACTACAAAAAAATTTTTTTTTGTATATTTTTTTATTGATTCACTACAAAATTGAGAGGAAGATAGGGTTCTGGTATACTTATGTTACTATATGCACAGCCTTCGCCGCCCCCAGACAACATCCCGTACCAGAGTGGCACATTTGTTACACCGAATGAACCTACATTGGCACATCATTGTTGTCTCAAGCCTTTAGTTTACATTAGGGTTCACTCTTGGTGTTATATAATCTTTGGGTTTGGACAAATAAATAATGACACATATTTACCATTGTATCATATGGGAGTAGTTTCATTGCCTAAAATCCTCTGTTTTCTGCTTATTCGTCTGTCCCTTCTCATCCCTGGCAACCACTGATCTTTTTTACTGCCTCTATAGTTTTGCCTTTTCCAGAATGTCATTGTTGGAATCATATACAGCATGTAGTCTTTTCAAATTGGCTTCTTTCACTTGGTAATATACATTTATGGTTCCTCCATGTCTTTTCATGGTTTGATAGCTCATTTCTTTTTGTGCAGAACAATATTGCATTGTGTGGATGTCCCACAGTTTATTTATGACTTCTTAAAAAGTACATCTACCAAAAAAGTAAAGTGCTCCTTGTTTAAACAGTTCTGTAATCTACCTTTTCCTATATTTACATTAGCATTTTAAAATAATTTTCTAAGTATCACATTTAATGTCTAAATTGTGAACACCATAATATATCTCTTATTTGTTGGTTGTATCTTTTGATACATGTTGACTCTACTTTTATTTCCTAACAGGAAATATGCAAAATTGTTAGTGCCCTGATACTTTGAAGAAATCTTAGAAGTATAGTTACTGATTTAAAGAATATAGGTCTTATATTTGGAAGCTTGATAGTTCATTAACTTAAGCTCAGTAAGAGGAAGTATATAACCTACTCTGTAAACCTGGGGACATTTGAAACTGTCCCTCATTCCCTAATTTTTTAAAGAAATAAAGGTTGATGTCTTCTGGAAGATAATTTAAATACTTGAAGTATGAAAGGACAATTCTAATTTTCTTACTAAAACTATTATTTTGGGGTATCTGGCTGGCTCAGTTGGTAGAGCATGTGACTCTTGATCTTAAGATCATAAATTTGAGCGTAGAGATTGGGTGTAGAGATTATTTTTAAAAAGACTATAGTTATTTATTAAATATTTTATTTATTTATTCATAAGAGAGAGAGAGTAGGCAGAGACATAGGCAGAAGGAGAAGGCAGGCTCCCCTCAGGGAGCCTGATGCAGGACTGGATCCCTGAACTCCAGGATCACTCCCTGAGCCGAAAGCAGAGCTTAACCGCTGAGCCATCCGGGTGTCCCAAGACTATAGTTTATTTTATTTTTTTTTAATTTTTATTTATTTATGATAGTCACACACACAGAAAGAGAGAGAGAGAGGCAGAGACACAGGCAGAGGGAGAAGCAGGCTCCATGCACCGGGAGCCCGATGTGGGATTCGATCCCGGGTCCCCAGGATCGCGCCCTGGGCCAAAGGCAGGCGCCAAACCGTTGCGCCACTCAGGGATCCCCCAAGACTATAGTTTATATCACAATTTTAGTAGTTGACATTATAGAACTTTTTAAAAACATGTAGAATTTAGAAACTTCAGCTGTAAAAAGAAAGCAGCTGCTTACTTGTTTAACTGGGACTGTAAAGATTGTTTTTTTAAAAACTAATATTTAATCATTGTCATTAAATTTTAGTTATAATTTTAAAAGGAATAAACTTAAAAAGAATCAGCAGTTAAGTTCTTTTAAATGTTTGCCTTCATTTTGTAATTATAAAGCTTTAAAGAATAATTGAAATAGAAATTGCCATGCTACTGGAACCAGTATAATTTTGTGAAGTGAAAATGCTTGTCCTACCTAACATTTTAATGTTATTTGAAGCACTTTTTTATTTTGTGTAATGTTCAACTTCTATAAATTTCCTTAGTTATTGTAAAATATGAGTCTTCTGGTAGCCTTTGGTTTAAATAACACTGACATTTAAATTATTCATTAGCCTTGTTATCATTCTCTTTTATTTCTTAATGTCTCTATCATCATGGGATCCCTGGATGGCGCAGCGGTTTGGTGCCTGCCTTTGGCCCAGGGCGCGATACTGGAGACCCGGGATCGAATCCCACATCGGGCTCCCGGTGCATGGAGCCTGCTTCTCCCTCTGCCTGTGTCTCTGCGCCTCTCTCTCTCTCTCTGTGACTATCATAAATAAATAAAAATTAAAAAAAAAAAAAAAACCATCATAGAGTAAAAAGACAAAATCTTTAAAAAAAAAAATGTCTCTATCATCACACTTTCTGAATTTGAGATCTTCTCTTAGGCTCCATAAGATACACAGAGTAATTTGGTTGATGGATTACTTAATTTATTTAAAAGATTTTATTTATTTGGGAGGGGGAAAGAGAAAAGAGTGAGAGCGCGTGAGCAAGAGCAGGGGAAGGGAGTCGCATATTCCTCGCTGAGCAGGATGCTGGGATCTTGACCTGAGCAGATGCTTAACTGAGCCACCCAGGCACCCTGGTTGACAGGTTTGACAGATTATTTTAAATGAAACAAGATGCCTACAAGTCTTTCTAGTAAAGAGTTAAAGATATGTGCATCCAAGTTTTAAGAATTGTATTCTAGAAAATCAGAAATTTAAGTGTGGCCTGTAGGGATTTTTTTTTTTATATTAGTAAAATGTGGTTAAGTATATTTTGCTGTCTGTCCAGAAATATCCATTTTTAGCTATAGAGGAGCAACCTTAATCAACTCTGTTCACTGAAAAATTTAGTGCCAGTCATTAATTTTAGTCATGTAATTAGGTTATTCTTACTTAAATAGGTTGAACAGCTATTAAATTTTGCAGTACTTATAGCTTTGACACAATTTGTACAAATCATCATAGCTCTTCCCCTCTATAGCTCAGCTTCCAGTATTTTTTGTCGTCATTTTACATCAATTGAAAAGTACTTTTGTACTCTTTTAAATCAGAATTGATATATAGGGTCTCCCAGTCCGTTAATGTGGAAAAAATTTCTCCATTAGAGCCAGTGCTTTAAGCTTAAAAGGTTTGTATCTTGCTAAATCTGCATGTTTTTTCTACTTCAACTTTTTAGAGCATGAAGGTCACTATTTTGATTCTTTATTACAGATAAGGAAGAAGATCTGCAAAATCCAGCCTCCACTTTTGTGATGACTGATGCCAGATTAGCTGGTATTACTTTAACAACCAAAACTATTGATTTAATCATTTGTGGTAACCTTCAAAGTTTACACCTTTTTAAAAAATTCTTTACAAGGCAAGTGGTAAGACTACTTGTTCTTGTGTATTAGTTAATTAATTATACTAATTGACATGTGGGTGGGTGCTGGGGGAAATGCATTGTTTGCTAAAAAGAGACCTGGGAACTGAATGTTTGGAGACCAAAAAGAAGAATGCTTCTTGAGGTCTGTTCACAGATCTTAGTATTTGCCAGTATTTGAGATATTTGATCTTATATATATACATATATATATATAGGCTTTTAGTATGCTGTTTTGTATAATAATATAAACTCTATAATTGGTCATTGACATTTACTTGATTTTTTTCTTAGTGGGATTTTGTGTGTGTGTGTTGGGAGTGTGAGCTGTACCATTCATCCCTTTTTTCTAGTTTATTGGCAGTGGCATGCATTTGCAAGATAGTGAAGGTGTTGAGTCTAAGGCTGTGGCACAAAACATAGTACAATACAGTAGGGTTATGCGGCCTGGAAAGAGTACCTCAATAACCATATAAAACTTATTATCCACCTCTGAGTACTTCTGGGAGTGAAGGAAGGTTCTGCTGATACAGTGAAACAATAAGCAGGTAAAACCAGGACATATAGTATATCTAGCTGTGAACCCTGATAGTCCTGGATTCAAATGTAGAAGACAGCTAGGCCATTTAACTTGCAGCACTTAAATCTGAAGAGCAGGGAGCATTAGTAGTTTCACAGAATTGAAAGATTGAA
Organism: Canis lupus dingo; assembly: GCF_003254725.2. Taxonomy (NCBI): domain Eukaryota; kingdom Metazoa; phylum Chordata; class Mammalia; order Carnivora; family Canidae; genus Canis; species Canis lupus. The sequence goes on along the minus strand of NC_064274.1, from coordinate 21,123,523 downwards.
TATGTTGAAGTTATATAAATATTGAAATAACGTATATAAAAAAATACGTAGCACACTGTTTGGTAGTAGCTGCTTGGTAAATGTTACCTATCAAGTAAAAACTCATTGTTTGAATGAAGTGTGGGGGTGGGTGTTACCACTTTAAAAGTCATAAAGCAGCATTCTTTTCTGTTCTTATTTGCTTACTCTTCTCATTATTCCATATCTTTATTTAATGTATGTAGTGCCTTCAGTTTCTAGAAATCTTGGATGAGTAACTTGTACAGATAATTGCAACTGTCTTTGCTATAATAGCATTTACATTTCTCTTAAAGCCACAAATGATCTTTTCTAATTCAACTAAAAAAATAGAAGCAAGAAAGAGGAAATAATGTAAGGAAGTGTTATTGAAAATAGGGTATTATCCTTTATTTGGTGCTTTGCTGAACTTACCTGAAATTATAAAACTGAATGTCAGAGCTGGGATTCCAACCTGGGTAGCATGGCTCCAGAGTATGTGATCTAAAACCAGTGTGTCTCATACTCTGGTAGAGAGTGAGTGAGTGAGTTATTTATTTACTTATTTTTAAAACCTATATATATATTTTTATTTTTTTAAATCTTTTTTTTTTAATTTTTATTTATTTATAATAGTCACACAGAGAGAGAGAGAGAGAGGCAGAGACTTAGGCAGAGGGAGAAGCAGGCTCCATGCACCGGGAGCCCGACGTGGGATTCGATCCCGGGTCTCCAGGATCGCGCCCTGGGCCAAAGGCAGGCGCCACCCAGGGATCCCGTAAAGTCTGTATATATTTTTTTAAATAATCTGTACATTCAATGTGGAACTCTTAATTTATAGCCCCAGGATCAAGAGTTGCACGTGTTCTACTGACTGAGTCAGCCAGGCACTCTTTTTACTTTGTTTTTAAACAATTCCTCATGTAATGTTTTTGTAAATCATAGAAATAGGATAAAGAAAAATAAAAAAAAAAAATCACAAAACTAAGAGCCTGAAGGTGCTGTAATTAGTTTTGACCGGTACAAAAATACTCTCAGATTGTTATAAAGTTTTCTGAGTATTTACTTTCTAATTCTATACCTACCCTGGTTGTAGACTATAACCAACAGAAATCTGTGGTTTGAGTTAGGTTTGAGTTACTGCTTTAATTAACCCTTTTTCGGGACGCCTGGGTGGCTCAGCCATTTAGCGCCTGCCTTCAGCCCAGGGCGTGATCCTGGAGACCTGGGATCGAGTCCCACATCAGGCTCCTTGCATGGAGCCTCCTTCTCCCTTTGCCTGTGTCTCTGTCTCTCTCTCTCTGTGTCTCTCATGAATAAATATAATCCTTTAAAAAATTAACCCTTATTAGTGCCAGGGGAACTATTGATTTTTGCTTACTTCAAATTAAGGTTTAGGTGACGTCCCAAAGCTGTGAGGGGTAGAGGGGGGCAGGGTGCTGAAGTTCTTAGTAGTAATATTTGTTCAGTGAAGTAAGGAAACATACTAATTGGGTGTCCTGAGGGGAAGGCTCATTGTTATTTCTAGAAGAGATAGTGTGTAAGTGTGTTTAGGTTGAGAGTTTATGAAAAATCTTGAGTGTCCACAACTATGGAAAAGCACACCATGGCTTTGGAATTTGACCATTGTAGATTTGAATGTGGCTAGAAGGAAGAATCTAAACTTTGGTCAGATTAAAGAAATGATACTATATCTTGGAAGTATTTAGCTTTATAATACTAGGATTGTCCAACAAATTTAGTATTGTGTTTGATACATGTGTTGGCTTTTGCAGAATGTTACTGCATTCTGAGATGTAGCAATATTCAAAAACTGCCTGAGATTCTTTGCAGCTAATTGTTAGACTTACCCCACCCTTGCTCTACTTTTTTTTTTCAGCTTTCTTCTTTTGCTGTGACAGTTACTGAGCTCTGGAATCACTAAATTGATTATAGGACTACATTTTTATTTGAACCTCATAAACTCAGCAAATCCAAAACCAGGTTTAATATTTTGCACTTAAAATGGTTGTCTTTTCTATTCCCTTACTTGTCATCAGTCTTTAATCACTTTCATTTATTAATGAATGATTTCCTTTATTCACAAGATGAAAAGTATGCTTTTGGCTGGATCTTTGAGGCCTTTCACAGTTTTCCTTCAGCCTACTATTTTAGTCTACCTTTGGTTTCATGAGCCCTCTCTTTCAGCCTCATTGGTTCCTTACCATCTTCTAATTAAACATTGCAGCATCTCATGGCTTTGTGCTCTCCATTCTGCCCACCTGAAATATGTTATACAACTATAGTTTGTTTTTTAGGTTAAAAAATGAAATTAACAACACAGGAAACGAGATGTTGGAGAGGATGTGGAGAAAGGGGAACCCTCTTGCACTGTTGGTGGGAATGCATACTGGTGCAGCCACTCTGAAGAACAGTATGGAGGTTCCATATTTAAAAATAGAATTATGGTATTATCCAGCAATTACACTATTGGGTATTGACCCAAAGGATAAAAAAAAAAATACTGATTCAAAGGAATGCATGCAGCCGATGTTTTGGGCAGCATTATCAGCGATAGCCAAATTATGGAAAGAGCCCAAATGTCCATTGACTGATGAATGGATAAAGAAGACGTTTATAAATACATGTACAATGATGAATGGATAAAGAAGACATTTATAAATACATATACAATGGAATATTACTTAGCCATCAAAAAGAACGAAAATATAACAAAATAGTAAGTTGAAGGAAATTGACAGAGAGGATGGCAGCAGGCCCTCTTCCTAGCAGTGATGCCTCAAGAGTCTCAAGGTTTTTTTTCTTTGCAATAATTTACAACCTGGTTGCAAGAAACTAAAGATGAATGATAAATTTTTGGTTTAGTTTTTTTTTTTTTAAGATTTTATTTATTCATTCATAGAGATACACAGAGAGAGAAAGGCAGAGGGAGAAAGAAGCAGGCTCCATGCAGGGAGCCTGACATGGGACCCGATCCTGGGTCTCCAGGATCATGCCCTGGACTGAAGGCGGCACTAAACCGCTGAGCCACCTGGGCTGCCCTTTGGTTTAGATTTTGGTTTAAATTTCTGCTGATTCAGAATGGATTGGTTGAGGGTGCCTGAGTGGCTCAATTGTTTGAGTCTGCCTGCCTTTGGCTTGGGTCATGATCCCAGGGTTCTGGGATCAAGCCCTACAGGGGCTCCCTGCTCAGGGAGATGTCTGCTTCTCTTTTGCTCTCTGCCCATGCACACCTGTGCTCTCTCTTAACTCTCTCAAATAAACTTAAAAAATGAATGAATGGTGAGGGGCACCTGGGTGGCTCAGTTGGTTAAGCATCTGCCTTTAGCTCAGATCATGATCCCAGGGTTCCAGGATTGAGCCCCACATTGCCCCACATTGGGCTTCCTGCTCAGTGGGGAGTCTGCTTCTTCCTTTCCCTCTGCTGCTCTCCCTGCTTTTGGGCTCGCTCTCTGTGCCAAATCAATAAATAAAATCTTTAAAAAAATGAATTAGACAAGTAGATGGTCATAACAAAATATGGCCTAAAGAAGAAATGTATGCCAAGAAAATAGGACTTTTTAAAAAATATTTTATTTATTAATGAGAGACTGAGAGAGAGAGAGAGAGAGAGAGAGAGAGGCAGAGACAATCATGCCCCAAACCAAAGGCAGACCCTCAACCAACCACTGAGCCACCCAGGCATCCCAATATGATTTTTTTTAATGTGCTCTTTTATATGTGGTTTTTAATATTAATGTTTTCATAAGTAAATGCCATCATGAAGTGATTTCTAAAAATTTTATTAGATTTGGTTTGTGCTGTGTGAATGAGTATTTTTATAGAGTATTTGAGTATTAGAGTATTCTATCTTGGAAATAATTGGCTATTAAAACTACTGTTGGTTTATTAACAGAGTTTAAGAAATTCATAAGTTAAAATTTGAACATGATGGGCGCCTAGGTGATGCAGTCGGTTGAATATCTGACTCTTGGTTTGGCTCGGGTCATGATCTTAGGATTGTGAGATCGAGCCCCACATAAGACTCACTCTCCCTCTCCTTTTGCCCCTCCCCTCCATGCAGGTGTGTTCTTCCTCTTTCAAAACTCTCTTTTAAAATCTTTAAAAATTAGGGATCCCTGGGTGGCGCAGCGGTTTGGTGCCTGCCTTTGGCCCAGGGCATGATCCTGGAGACCCGGGATCGAATCCCACATCGGGCTCCCGGTGCATGGAGCCTGCTTCTCCCTCTGCCTGTGTCTCTGCCTCTCTCTCTCTCTCTGTATCTGTCATAAATAAATAAAATATTTAAAAAATAAAAAATAAAATAAAAATAAAATCTTTAAAAATTAAAAAAAAATCTTTAAAAATTTGAACAGGAGACTATTAAAATTGCAGACGGCAACTTAAAAGGCTAAAATAAATGTCCACTGCTTACATTAAAAGAAAGGTTTAAATACTGAAAAGATGATAATCTCTTAAAATAAATATTTTTAGAGTGTTTTTAGAGTATTAATCTTAACATCTAGCATATTTGTATAATATTAAAAGTGAACACTGAAAAATTTTGCAACTTTAAAGTTGAATAGTTATTTTTATTTTAGTTATAAGAAAAATAGAAAATATAGATTCTCAATGTTAAGACTAAAACATTAAGGTAGGACTTTTAATTCAAAAGAAGCTTTTAAATTTTAGGAACTGAGTATACTTTTTCCTGAGTTACTATCTGCTTTTAGTTCCTATGTGTCCAGAGATCTTTGATATCATCTAAGTTTTTCATCATTCTCCTCATTGTGAAAAGAGTGGAGTAATACAAAAGAAAGGGAAAATACTGAGTTGGCAGGTGACGTTTTTGACCTCGTGAAACTTATAATTATTCATACTGTAATTAATCCATTGTTTTTATGTGCTGCTGACATAAACTATTTAAATAAATGTTGTGAAAGTGTGGTTTGTACTGAGGATTTGGAACTTATGAGTAAATATTACTTGTCTTTTAATTTAGATAAATAAGAGAATTTGTAGTACTTAACCTTTGGAGGAAGAATATGCTGTACACTCCACCTTACAAATCCATAAGACATCATCATTCATTGTTCCTTTGTAAACTGTTCATAGGGCAGCCCGGGTGGCTCAGCCGTTTAGCGCCGCCTTCATCCTGGGACCTGATCCTGGAGTCCAGGGATCCAGTCCCACATCGGGCTCCCTGCATGGAGCCTGCTTCTCCCTCTGTCTGTGTCTCTGTCTCTCTCATGAATAAATAGATGAAACCTTTAAAAAAATAAACTGTTCATAGTCTTTTACATACTGGTCTACCTGTTTAACTTTTCTAGTGCTTTTTGTTCTTTTTTGCATTTTCATATAATGTGGGCTTCATTTTTTCCCCTTTAGCCTGAAGACTTTTCCTTTGGTGTTCCTCTTATATTCAACTTATGTGTATGTGTTGATGGAGGAGAGGTTGTGTCTGCCTATGTGCATCTGCATATTTCTCCATTTATGAAGGATATTTTTCCTAGGCACTGAATTTTATTTTTTTATTTTATTTTTATTTTTATTTTTTTAGGCACTGAATTTTAGGCTGACAGTTTTTCTTTCAGAATGGAGATGTCATTCTGTTGTCTTAATGGCTTCCATAGTGTGTGTGTCTGTGTTCCTGTCCCTTTCCTAACTGCTTTTGATGTGACTTTTGTGAATTTTCAATAGTTTGAATCTGATGTGCCCAGATATAGTTTGTTTGTATTGTTTTGTTTGTTTTGTTTTGTTTGTATTTTACTGCTTGGAGTTCCTTCAGCTTTTTGAATTTATGACTTTGAGTTTCCGATGAGATTTGATAAATTTTAGTCGTTATTTGTATATTGCTTCTGTACCATTCTCTCTTCTTGTCCTTAGACTTTTATAACCATCTTCCACAGTGTTTCTTACCATCTATTTTTTTCTCTGTATTTATTTGAATATTTTCTGTTGACTGTCTTTGAGTTCACCTGTCTTTGAATTTGTTGTTAATCATTCAGTGAATTCTTTTTTTTTTTTTTAAGATTTTATTTATTCATGAGAAACACAGAGAGAGAGAGAGAGAGAGAGAGAGAGAGAGAGGAGAGAGGCAGAGACACAAGCAGAGGGAGTAGCAGGCTCCATGCAGGGAACCCGACGTGGGACTCGATCCTGGGTCTCCAGGATTGGGCCCTGGGCTGAAGGTGGCACTAAACCGCTGAGCCACCTGGGCTGCCCCATTCAGCGAATTCTCTAAAAAAAAAAAAAAAAATTAATTTATTTGAGAGAGGGAGAGCATGAACAGAAGGGACCAGGGGGCGAGAGAATCTCTAGCAGACTCTGTGCTGAACATGAAGCCTCACGTGGGCCTCAATCTCATGACAGGAGATCGCAACCTGAGCTGAAACTGAGTGTCAGATGGTTTAACCAACTGTGCCACCCAGGTGCCTCATTCAGTGAACTCTTAATTTCAGGCATTATACTTGGCAGTTCCATAATGTCTTTTTTTTTTTTTAAGATTTGTTTTCTTTTCAAATACTCCCCATTTTTTTTAATCCTTTTTTCTGTCTTCATTTTACTATAGTAATCTTGGTTATTTTGTCTTTGCTGTTTTACCATAGTAATCATAATTATAAACTCCCATTACTTTGGTCGTGTCTGGATGTTTTTCTGTGAATAGGTTAATTTCTTGATCATTAGTGACTTAAAATTCTTTGTATGTCTAGTAATGTTTGTTTGGTAGGTAAATAACATTCATAGAGACAGAGGATTATGTTCTCTTCTTCTTTTTTTTTTTTTTTTTTTTTTTTTTAATTTATGATAGTCACAGAGAGAGAGAGGCAGAGACACAGGCAGAGGGAGAAGCAGGCTCCATGCACCGGGAGCCCGACGTGGGATGCGATCCCGGGTCTCCAGGATCGCGCCCCGGGCCAAAGGCAGGCGCCAAACCGCTGCGCCAGCCAGGGATCCCGATTATGTTCTCTTCTGAAGAATGTAGAGTTTGGTTCTTGGAGGCACTTAATTTATAGGTAGATTACCTTGATCCTGTCAATGATTGGTTTTAGGATTTGTTAGGCAGATATATTTCCCCTGATTCCTAGGGCATGGCCTTTCTAGGATTTCATCTGAAAGCTGAGGATTTTCACTCACCTACTGTGTCTGGATCTGAACCATTTTCCCTGTGGTATTCAGCCTCTGAAGTCTTGGCTCAGCTGTTCTCTTCTAGACTATCCAGAGTTGAACTCTGAACATCGCAGCTTAGGAACTAGCCTAGCCAAGGACCTCTGAGGGATTTTTATATAGAGTTTTGAGGTTCACACCTCTGGTAGTACCCTGTCGCCCTAGGCCCACTTAGTCCCTAACTTCCCTATTTTCTTGATCCTTTGAGACTGCCTCTGGAAACTGTCATTAATTTTAAGCTGGTGGGGTAAGGAATGGCATTTGGTAATTCTATGAAGTTGTAAATTGACTCTGATGGAAATATGCTGGTAAAAAATGTTTGGTGATTTTAAGACCTTGACTACTCTGTAAATTTTAGGGTCTTAATTGCTTTGTAAACATTTAAATTTACTACTTAAGAAATCAAGACAATAAGTTCCTATGGAGTATAGCACTTTGCTCATTGGCATTATAGTTGTGAGCAAAATCAAGACATAGCCTCTGCTGTGAGTGACTATTCATTGGCTAGTAGATATTAGTTCCTACATATGTCATGTTGTTAAGAAAAATCTATTTTGTAAAATGAATATTTACCAACTATCCACTAAGAGATCTTTTAGATCCTTCATCTCTGATTTACATAATCTTGTTAATGTGAGCATATATTGTTTTGCTGGTTCAATTTAAATTCAGTCCCCAGACTCTTGTTGCAGTGCCTTTTTTTGAAAAAAATCAGCTTTTGTTTTAGCTTCTGGTGCCTTTCTTTGGCGTTCGGTTTTGTTGACAGTAATTTATAATTGAGTGAAGAGCTACATGGAGCAATGTGGAGAACACAGATTATCCCCAAGCTCCTTTTTTCCCTGATTTTTTATTATTGTTTTTATTTTTTAAAGATTTTTATTGATTTAATCATGAGAGACAGAGAGAGAGAGAGAGAGAGGCAGAGACCCAGGCAGAGGGAGAAGCAGGCTCCATGCAGGGAGCCTGACATGGGACTCGATCCCAGGTCTCCAGGATCATGCCCTGGGCTGAAGGCAGGCACTCAACCGCTGAGCCACCCTGGCATCCGTTTCCCTGATTTTTTAGATGACTATATTAATTAGGTCTAATCTAGAAAAAGATTTAGGTTCAAGCCAACATTGAGCTTTTTTTGCCTCGGGCCAATTGAAAATAACAGAACTTTTAAGTTAACCAGATGTTACAATAGTATAACATGAAGGAAGGACCTGTGTAATATTGGTTTGATCAATTTATAAAGTTTTCTTTTGCCATTGTAATATAGTTCTTAAACTCACCAAATTTAAGCTATACTTCCCCAATCTCCAAACCATGCATAGTACGTTAATAGTATGTTAGGGAAGACTGGGAAGACTGCTGGTTATCTTAACTTTGTTGCATGGTGTCTAACAATCTTTCTGATACCAAAATGTGTAAGTGACAGAAACTGCATATAATATTGTTATTATATTTTTATTGAGAAATCTTCTGTTCCTAGTGAAGAAATGCTAGAATGGAGAGTCTGGTGCTTTTCTTAGTTCTAGCGGTTGGTCTGTGGTCTATTTTATGAAATGCTTTTATAATTCTCCTTAAAAGAAGAATATTGGCAGTATTGGTTCGAATTGCTTTAAAGTATTGTTATCATAGTTATGTTAAAAATTTTAAAATAATTTTTATTATTTTCCATTAGGAAACCACCCCTACTCCTAATCCCCCGCCTACAGAAGAAGAGAAAACAGAATCTAATCAGGAGGTTGCTAACCCAGAACACTATATTAAACATCCTTTACAGAACAGGTAAGCCTTCTGACACATATGTTCTTCTGACTTAGACAATGAAGTAAATGGTGAAATAGGACAGGTTTGGAGGAAACAGGGTGAGACTAGTTTTAGATATATTGGGTTGAGGATTCCATTTTCACTTGGATAACCTGTTTATAGCAGGCAGTTTTATGTGTGAGTCGAGCTCAGAAAAGAGCACTGGTTGAGACATTGGGTTTGAAATTCGTCAGTAATTGGTAGTAAGTGAAATTATAGTAGTAAATGAATCGTCTTTAAAGTGAACTTGACTCAAGACAGAGGCTTGGAATACCAACTTATAAGGGATTTTTTTGGAGGGATAATGCCTACGAAGGGTTTAGACACATAAACTATAAGTTGGGACAGAGTCGTGGTCAGGGAAACAAAGAAAATGTGGGGGTTTTTTGTTTTTGTTTTCTAAAGGTTTTATTTATTCTTGAGAGAGAGAGAGAGAGGCAGAGACATAGGCAGAGGGAGAAGCAGGCTTCCTGTGGGGAGCCTGATGTGGGACTCAACCCCGGGATCCCGGGATCACGACCTAAGCTGAAGACAGACACTCAACCATTGAGCCACCCAGGCATCCTGAAAATGGTTTGTTTTAAGGACAGGTGATTAATAGCATATGTTCCATAAAAAGATCAGATATTCATTGGATTAAACAATTTAAAAAGGCTCAAAATTGCCATTGGATTGAATGATAAAGTCCTAGCTAATGTAGGGGAAAGTTTAGTAGAATGTAGATGATGGAAAAAGATTGGAATAGCTTGTAGAGAGTGAATATAAATGTATTATATAGAGCAAGAATAAACAACTTGAAGTTGGGCTGTAAAGGAGAAAAAGCTAGGGGATGTGGCATCTGCAGGTTAGTTGGTTTTTATTTAAGACAAGTTAGGCGAGGAAAAGAGAGATTAAGGTGAGTTAAGCTTCGGGGTACATAGCTGGTTCAATTGGTAAGAGCATGCGACTCTTGATCTCAGGGGTTATAATGTAAATTCAAGCTCCATGCTGTATGTAGCGCCTACTTTAAAAAAAAAAGATGAATTAAACTTCATAGTTACAGTAGTTGAATAGTAGTAGCTCATATAGTTTTCTCAACTCTACCTCACACCTTCCCAGTGTTTGTGTTTTTATGGTTTATATGATGAAAATTAATATAAATGCACTGAGAGCTGATTGTGGGGGAAGAAAAATGCAATGCAGAAATATTGTAAGAATCTGGAAGAAAGTAAATTAGAATGAATTTGAGGATATTTAAGTAATTCAGTTCCTTTCATTTCCCTACCCCAAGACTTTTTTTTACCCTATCTACTTTACAGATCCCATAGGCCTGTGTATGTTTCACAGACATCCCTTATTTTATTGCATTTTGCAGATACTGCATTTTTTACAAATTGAAGGTTTGTGGCAACCTTCATTGAGCAAAAGTATTGGTGCCATTTTTCCAACATTTGCTGTTTTGTGTCTCTGTGTCACATTTTGGCAATTCTTGGCAAAATCTCAAACTTTTTCATCATGTTTGTTAGAGTGATCTGTAATCAGTGATCTTTGATGTAACTGTTATATTTGTTTTGGGGCACTATGAACTGTGCTCATATAAAGTTACAAACTTAATAAATATTGTGTGTTCTAATTGCCTTACTCTCACTAGTTGTTCCCCGTCTCTCTCCCTCACCTTGGGTCTCCCTGTTCCTGAGACACAACAATACTGAAATTAGGCCAATTAATAACCCTACAGTGGCTTCTAAATATTCAAGTGAAAGGAGGAGTCCTACATGTCTCACTTTAAATAAAAAACTAGAAATGATTAAGCTTAGTGAGGAAGGCATGTTAAAAGCCGAGATGGGGCAAAAACTAAGCCTCTTGTACTAAACAGCCAAAAGTTCCTGAAGGAAATTAAAAGTACTACTCCAGTGAGCACATGAATAATAAGAAAGTGAAACAGCCTTATGCTGATATGGAGAAAGTTTGAGTTGTCTGGATAGAAGATCAAACCAACCACAACATTCCCTTAAGCCAAAACCTAAACCAGAAGAAGGACTTAATTAATTCTCCTCAATTCTCTGAAGGCTAAGAGAGGTGAGGAAGCTGCCAAAGAAAAGTTTAAAGTTAACATAGGTTTGGCTCATGAGGTTTAAGGAAAGAAATGGTCTCTGTAACATAAAAGTGCAAGGTGAAGCAAGAAGTGGTTACAGCAAGTTACCCTGAAGATTTTGCTAATAAGTGCATTATGAAGATGGCTACACTAAACAACAGGTTTTCAATGTAGATGAAACAGCCTTCTAGTGAAGGAAGATGCCCATTTGGGTGGACTTTCATAGTGAGAGAGGAGTCAGTGCCTAAGTGTTTAGAGGACAGGCTGACTTTTATGTTAGGGTCTAATATAATAGCTGGTGACTTTAGGTTGAAGCCAGTGTTTATTTACCATACTGAAAATCCTAGAGTCCTAAGGAATTATGCTCATCTGCTCTCCTATGCTTTATAAATGGAACAGTAAAGTCTGGATGACAGAACTTTGGTTTACAAAATGGTTTCCTGAATATTAATCCCACTGTTAAAACCTGCTCAGAACAAAAGGATGCCTTTCAAAATACACTGCTCATTGACAATATACTCGGTCACCCAAGAGTTCTGATGTACCAAATGCATGTTGTTTTCATGCCTGCTAATACAACATCTGTTTTTGCAGTTTATATACAACATTTGGAAAAGGAGTAATTTTGACTTTGAAGTCTTACTATTTAAGGAATACGTTTTGTAGGACTCTAGCTGCCATAGATAGAGATTATTCTGATTGATCTGGCCAAAGTACATTGAAAACCTTCTGGAGGGGCAGCCCCGGTGGCTCAGCAGTTTAGTGCCGCCTTCGACCTGGGGCATGATCCTGGAGACCTGGGATCAAGACCCTCGTCAGACTCCCTGCGTGGAGCCTGCTTCTCCCTCTGCCTGTGTCTCTGCCTCTCTCTCTCTCTCTGTGTGTCTCCCATGAATAAATAAATAAAATCTAAAAATAAAAAAATAAAATAAAAAACCTGGAAAGGATTCACCATTCTAAGATGCCTTTACGAACATTTGTGATTCATGGGTAGAGGTCAGAATACTGACATGAAACAGGTGTTTGGAAGATTCCAGCTCTTCTGGATGAATTTTGAGGGCTTCAAGACTTTGGTGGAAGAAGTAACTGCAGATGTGGTAAAAATAGCAAAGAATAGAACTAGAAGTGGAGCCTGAAGACATGACTGAATTGCTGCAACTCATAAAACTTGAATGGGTGAGGAGTTGCTTGTTATGGATGAGCAAAGAAAATGGTTTCTTGAGATGGAACCTACTCCTTATGAAGATGCTGTGAAGATTGTTGAAATGACAACAAAGGATTTAGAACATTACACAAACTTAGTTGATAAAGCAGCAGCAGTTTGAGAGAATTTGAGAGAAATTTTGTGGATAAAATATCCAAGCAGCATTGTGTGCTACAGAGAAATCCTTTGTGAAAGGAAAAGTCGGTTAATAGAGCAAACTTCATTGTTTAACCACAGTTCTTAACCACAGCCACCCCATGCTTCAGTAACCAACCCCTGATCAGCCAGCAGCCAGCATAATCAAAGCAGGACGTTCCACCAGCAAAAAGATTATGACCCACTAAAAGCTCAGATGATGGTTTTTAGTAATAAAGTATATTTAAATTAAGGTTATAGTAGTTTTTTAGACATCATCATCATCATCATAATAATAACAATAATGTTACTCTTACTAGACAAATATAGTGTAAACATAACTTCTCCGTGCAGTGGGAAACGAAAAACTTCAATAGTCTGACTTACATTATTGTGATAACTTGCTTTATTATGGTGATTTGCATTTGCATCTACAGTATCTCTGATGTATACCTATAGTGAAACTATAAATATCTAAAAAATACATTTCACTTTATGGCCTGAATATTTTTTTATCATTTCTTCATTATCATGGTAGATTTATCAAAATAAAAGTCCAAACATGTTTTATGTAGTTTTTTTCTTTTCTTCTTTTTTTAAAGATTTTACTTATTTATTCATGAGAAACACAGAAAGAGAGAGAGAGAGAGGCACAGAGACACAGGCAGAGCGGAGAGCAACAGGCTCCATGCAAGGAGCCTGATGTGGGACTTGATCCCAAGACCCTTATCTTAGTGGGTATATAGACTTTTGTTTCCTATTTACAGTGTTGTAATTTATGCATATTTATGTTTTTTGTACACTTGTGTGAATATAAGATAAAATTTCAGATTTCTTAGGTTAAAGACTATGCTCTAATAACCTTAGTAGATAATTGCCAAATTATCCTCCTTTTTTTTATCAGCTTAGGCTGTTAGCAGTTTGAGAGTTCCTGGTTTCTGCATCTTTGCCAGTTGGTTGGTCCTAGTCTGATTTATAAAAACAATGTCTTATCATTTTACATTTGCATTTCTTTTATTGACATTGCAAAACTGTTTCATGTATCAGTCATTTTTGTTATATGTGGACAGTGTCTTATTTTAAATTTTCTTTTATTGACATTGATAAGCCGTTTCATATATATTGATCATTTTTGTTTTTTATCTCTGGACAGTCAGCTCAGTTCTTTTGTCTAGGAGTAGGGGGCGGGTATTCTTTAAAGTTTATTTCCAGAGTGCTTGGGTGGCTCAGTCGGTTAAGTGTCCCTCTTCTGATTTCGGCTCAGGTCGTGATCTCAGAGTTGTGAGATCAAGCCCTAGATTGGGCTTCTTGCTCAGTTTGAGATTATCCCCATCTCCCTCTGCCCTACTCCCCACCCCCCAACTTTCTATCCCTCTAAAGAAGTCTTTATTAAAGAGAAAATAAAGTTTATTTCCAAGCATTCTAATTAGGGATGCTAACTTAGCCATGTAAGGCATTAGGTTGAAAATGCATTATCCAAAATCATTGGTCTTGGGGAGCCTTGGGTGGCTCAGCAGTTTAGTTCCTGTCTTTGGCCCAGGGCATGATCCTGGAGTCCCGGGATTGAATCCCACATCGGGCTCCCTGCATGAAGCCTGCTTCTCCCTCTGCTTGTGTCTCTGCCTCTGTGTCTCTCATGAATTAATAAATAAAAATCTTTAAAAAACAAAAAAACCCCAAATCATTTGTCTTTTAACATTGTGCAATTATATGTTTGTTACATGTTTTAGATTTTTATGTAGCGTAGTATCACCTTTCCTCCATGGCTTCTGGGTTTCATGCCCATCTTAAGAATAACTTTACCCACATAATTATTCTTTTCAGTAGTTGCACAGCAGTCTCTTTTATGGGTGTATTTTATTTAAGTCAGCAGTTCTCAAATTTTTGGTTTCATGACCTTTTTATACTCTTAAGTTACTGAGGACAGGACCCCTGGGTGGCTCAGCAGTTGACCTTTGGCCCAGGGTGGTGATCCTGGCTTCCCGGGATCAAGTCCCACATCAGGCTTCCTACATGAAGCCTGCTTCTTCCTCTGCCTATGTCTCTGTCTCTGTCTGTCTCTCTCTCTCTGTGTCTCTCATGAGTAAATAAAATCTTAAAGTTACTGAGGACTCCACAGAGCTTTGGTTATATAGATTTTTATCTATTTCCATTTAGTATGTTAGAAAGTAACCTGAGAAAATGTAAAATTATATATTCATTTAGAAAATCCATTGCATGTTAACAAATAGTTTTATGAAAAAATGTTTAAAAATATGGTGGGAAGAAAGACATTTTTGCATTTTTATAAATCTCAGGTGCCTGGCAATAGAAATTAGTGGTATGTATTTTCATAGCTGCTTCTACATTCAGTCTGTGAAGGAGATAAGTTGTTTCATAGAGTATAAGAATATAGGACCTCATACAAGTACATAGTTGGAAAAGGAAGATTTTTTAATAGCCTTTTAAGATATTATAGGTATTCTCCTTTGATAATAGGTTTTTTGTAGGTCAATTGCAGTGGAGAATCTGAAACCATATCCAAGAACCTTTCCTTCTATGTTACATTAAAATCTACTGGCCTGTCTTGCATTTGGAATGGGTCTTTTTTTATCCATGCATGATTTTGCAACACCAGGGTTCATCTGGAAAACATTGGTTCAGTGAATTATGCAGATCTTTGGTTCAGTGAATTATGCAGATCTTCTGGATATTGGTACTTTTCATTATACAGTATGAAAACAGTAACATTCATTAATACCACTATTAAACTCCTCACAAGTGTACTTAAATTTTAGTAAGTTTGTCGCAGTGGCAAATAGAGGCTTCCCAAAATTTTTCTCCTGAAAGCTCACATTGTAAGCATCAGTCTTTACTTTCTTGATTTTTAAGAAATCACCATGGTTTATCTATCAGTCATGGTTAAAAAGTGGCTAGTTCACTTCACAATTCAATTCCTTAAGCACTGATTGTACTTTGGAATGCAGAAGTGTTTTTGTTGTTGTTTTTGAATTTTTGCAGAATATGAAAAAGGTGTACATAGATTAGAATTTAATGAAACTATTAATTATTGCTTCATCAGTGGCATTCTTAACTGCCACTGACTTTGGTTTTTTTATTTATTTTTTTATAAGATTTATTTATTTATTCATTCAAAGAGAGAGAGGCAGGCAGAGACACAGGCAGAGGGAGAAAGCAGGCCCCATGCAGGGAGCCCGATGCGGGACCCAATCCTGGGTCTCCAGAATCACGCCCTGGGCTGCAGGCGGCGCTAAACTGCTGCGCCACTGGAGCTGCCCTGCCACTGACTTTGTTACTGTGAGAGGTGGTGAAGACAAAGGGGTACAGTGACTGCTAATACAATTTGGTGCCATTGTATGGAACTTGCTAAGAAGACACTAGCAGATTTACCCTACCATTGCAATGTCAACACAGTGAAAAATAAAATAATGTCTTAGAACTATTTTGTTCTTATCAGAGCTTAAAGGGTCTGCAAACCACGTTTTGATAACTTGAATTTAAATGATCCCTTGTTGAAAGCACATAATATGTTTCCACATTTTCCAACATTAAGAACATTTTTATACAAACGTTTTTGCCTAATCAACTAATTATGTTCTTAGGGTAAATTTTTATATGTTCAATGGCTAGATGCAGTAAAAAATAAAAAGATTTATTTTTAATTGAGTTCTAATTGACATACAACAGTTTCAGGTGTACAGCATGACACCTGTGTATATTGTGAAATGATCACTGCAGTAAGTGTATTTATAATATCTGTCACCATGTATAACCAAGGTTTTTTTCCTTGTGATGAGAACTTCTTTAAGATTTACTCTTAGCAAAAAAAAAAAGATTTACTCTTAGCAACTTAATGTATATACGTAATACATTGTCATTAACTGTAGTCACCATATTGTATATCCTTCATGACTTTTATTTTATAACTGGAAGTTTGTACCTTTTGGCCCTCTTTACCCGTTTTCACCCAACCCCTACCTCTGCCAACCAACAATATGTTTTCTGTATTTATGACCTTGGATTTTTTGTTTGTATTCTGTTTTAAGATTCCCCATATTAATAAAATCATGTGGTATTTGTCTTTCTTTTTCTGACTTATTTCAGTTAGCATATGCCCTCAAAGTCCATCCAGTGTCACAAATGACAGATTTCTTCCTTCTTTTTTTTTCTTTTTTTTGTATAGGTGAATAATACCCCATTATGTACATACAACGTTCTCTTTATCCATTTATTCATTCATTTATGGACACTGAGGTTGTTTCTATATCTTGGCTATTATAATGCTGCATGAACATGAGGGTGGTGCATATATCTTTTTGAGTTCTTGTTTTCATTTTCTTCGGATAAATACCCAGAAATGGAATTGCTGGACGATATGGTAGTTTTATTTTTTTGAGGAAAGATTTAATTAATTTTGGAAAACCAGAGTATGGTATTTGACCTTATTCCATGTATGTTTAATAATTTTTTACACCTTTGCTTTTTTCTTTTTTGTCCTTGGTAGCGGCTTGGCAAATTCACATTATCAAGTGGATGTTGAAATGTATCTCATTTTTTTGTCAGATTATCCAGGCATTAATCAGGGAGTTGTTTGAAACCTGTCTTCAGACAACCTTATTCTCAATGAGAAAGTGAAATTTCCCTTTTGAGTTACCTTTGGTATAGTAATTCAGACAAATATAACTGTACTGAAGATATTATCTAGGGATATTTAAGTATAACTTTGATGTGACATGAGTTTATCTTCCAGATATTAGAATAAAACATTTTAACAGGTATATACAGATATGTAGAAACTAGTATACGTTGTTTCAGAACATGTCTGTGATAGCATTCCTCAATGTATCCCTTTATTTTGTTATTTTCCCATTTGTGTGTTTGAGTAAACAGAGAATTGCATTTAATACTGCCCCCCCCCCCCCATATTTTTAGGAGTCTCATTTTCCACTCTTGGCTAATACTTTTTCATTTCTATGAGAATTCAACTTTCTTGCTCTCCGCTTTCATTTCTGGTTAAATGCTTCCATTTTTCTCATTTAAGTGTTTGGTTATTTCTATCATAGCACTTAGCACACTGTTGTCTCTCTACTACATTTCTGTGAATTACTCTGAAGCATGAACCTCAGTGGGTCTCTGAAGTATAGCATGGTAGAGATTCTGCGAAGTAGGTTGGGCAATAGGTACAAAATACATACTTCTAAATGAAAGAGAAAACTAATCATTACTTGCCACTGTATTAATATCTACCATTTAAAATTATTTTTAAAGTAAATTTTTAATTGTGGTAAATAAAATACTCCATAACATAAAATTTATCATGTTAGCTGTTTTTTAAGTGTATGGTTGGTTCAGTAGTGTTAAGTACGTCAGTACTATTGTGCAACCAGTGTTCAGAATTCTTTTCATCTTACAAAACTAAAACTCTATACTCATTAAGCAGTTGTTCATTTCTTTTCCTTCTAGCCCCTGCCATTTTACTTTATGAATTTGATTACTTTAGGTACCTCATACAAGTAGAATCATACTGTTTGTCTTTTTTTTTTGATTGGCTTATTTAACATAATGTCCCTAAGGTTCATCTTCAGAATTTGCCTTTTAAGTCTTGATACATATCCCACTGTATGTTTAACCCACATTTTGTTTATCTAGTTATCTGTCAATGGACACTTGAGCTGTGTCCTCCCTTTGGCTGTTATGAAGAATGCTGCTACAAATGTGAATATGGAAACTACCATGTTTGACACTGACTTTTTACTTTTAGATGGGCACTCTGGTTTTTTAAAAATGATAAAAGCAAAACTTGGCAAGCAAACCTTCGGCTGATCTCTAAGTTTGATACTGTTGAAGACTTTTGGGCGTAAGTAACCTATTTAGGATGTTTGTTTAATTAATTGTGTAATTTTTCATTGAGTCACATTCACAAAATGAAGGCTAAGGTAAACAATTAATAAATATTCATCTATAGACCTACCTTTTGTTTGTCCATCTCCTTACAACTGTTTGAATTGGTGATTATATCTCATCATTTAGAAAGCTTTAGTCTTGTCATCCTTTAGCCCTGTGTATATTCTGTATTCCTTGTCCTAAGAGATCCTTCTCCTAAGAGCCCTTTGTTGCTTCTAGAACTTTTGACAATTTTTTAGAACCTGTTCCCTTTCTTGATTGCCCAGATACCTTTGCCCCATACTCCAGAGCTTTGTTAGGTTCCCATTTGTGCAGATTCTTTTTAGTGAAACACGGGATTTCCTTTGGTAGAGATTCTGCGATTTTTTTTAAAGGCTGAAGTGCTCAAAATTCAGGTTTGTCCAAGTATCTGTGATGGTAATTAATCAATTTCAAGAAGAATAGTTGTAATATCTTTGAGATTTCTTTTCAGATTTAACAAAACATTAAGATTTGGGGGTCAAAACTTTGCTTGACTTTGACATAAAATTATAAAGTCTCTTCAAGAAGTTTTGTAGTATTCTCCAAAAACAATTAACTTAATATTTAATTTATTTGAAAAATAATTTTTATTTCAAAGATAAAACTTGTTAAAACCTTTTTAAGAGGTTTAAGTAATTAGCAGTTATCTAAAAATTCTAGTTTGTACATCTAGTATATTTTTGGATCCTATATATGTTAAATCAGTGATGCATTTCTTATATATTAATCCACTGAATGTATTTTGCCCACACAAAAGAACAGATTGTCAGAAGATTCATATATCTATACTTCTTCCAGGGTAGAGACAATATTCTTTTGTATCTTTCCAGTGATTTGCCCATATAATAGGCATTTAGTATGCATTTAAATCCCCGGGCAGGGGTGGGGGGTGGGGAGTATAGACTAATTAGAGAAAACTCTTAAATTGTGAGCTATACGCTTTAAGAGCAGTCACTTTATATTGAAATCATTGGCTTTTTTTTTTTTAAGTAATGAAACTATATTTAAATCACCAGTAATTCACAGATTTAATTGTCTAAAGAGGGTTTTTGCCCTTCATCAAACATTAAGTGATTTTCTTCTTTAATTGTATTTACTTGAATCTTCTAAACCAAAAAGTCTCCAGTCTCCTAATAGAGGAGGAAGAGCAAGAGTCTTGAACCATTTCCCCACTGAATCAGGTCTATGTTTATCTAGTTTGTTTGGCTTTTCACCAATTTTCGTAATTGAGTTTCTAAGTGGACCTCTAATTAGAACATGGCCCCACACTTTAGTTATGTACAAGCAATGTTACTGCATAGTGGACTTAGACATATGAAGGAATTGTTTAGGTTTCTGTATATACCTAAGCACTTACTCATTTCTCACTTTTTTCCTGGCAGATTTTGTGGTGAACAGCTGTTGAGCCCTTTGGGATTTATCTAGTCTTGTCTGTAGTTTTCTGATTCTATTTAAATATGTCATTACAGATTCTCATTACTATAAACTTAACTAAGAGACCTTAGAGCATCACAACGGAGAAAAGAGACAACATAAACATTGGTCATTTCTACCTTGGATGCCATTGAAGACAGTCCATTAATTTCATAAAGTTGTGCTTATTCTATGGTTACTAACCCAGGCCTCATTTGTTGCCTAGTGGTAGTTGCCAGTGGTAATGTAGTTTGGGAAGAGTGACCATTGAGTAATTAAACAGGTCTCAGTCCTCCTCTACCTTCCCCAAACTGGATTTATATGTTATCCTGTGGGATGTGATCCAAAGGATGCCAGAATCTTTCTTAAAACTCTACTTGAGATATTTCTAGATTGGGTTAAAATAACATCAAGAGAATCTAACTAAGGATAATAGTAGCATTGTCCATGGTCTGCAGATGTAGTAAAGATCATGTTTCTGCATTTAATATTTACTTTCAGGCTAGTGAATATCCAAGTTACATTGATATTTGGGGGAAAGTTTAGAAATACAGATTCCAGGGTTCTAGCCCATATTTAAGGGATTAAAATCACAAGGAGTAGGGCCTGGTGTGGTTTTTTGTTTGTTTGCTGCTTGTTTGTTTTTTTCCAAAGCTTCCCAAATGATTGCTATGCTGACTGACTAGTAGTGACTGCAGTATTTGAGACCCATTGGTCTGTTTAGGATACCTTCAAGGATAATAGTGTTGTCTTCTTTCAATCATGTAACCTTGATAGGAAGTTTGTCTTACTTTCTCTGGATTTTTTTTGTGTGTGTGTCTTTAAAACTGCTCATTAGCCTCATGAATTCTTTCATGTACTTAAAGCCACCTCAGGCTTCCTATTCCCAGTTTCTTATATATACATATGTATGCATTGAGTTAAGAAATATATCAAAATATATTTTTATCAGAATAAAATTATTAAACATATTTTCCTGAAAATCATCAAATGCTGATTCTTGAACTGACCGTTAGGATACCTGTTTGATGCATTAAAGAAATTGACTCAGTAGAAGAACAAGTAAACATGAACTTTTATCTTATCATATTTTCTAAATGTATATGTAGGTACCTAAACTGCATTACATATTCTATGTTTATAATTGTCCTTTTCTTTTACCTAGTCTGTACAACCACATCCAGTTGTCTAGTAATTTAATGCCTGGCTGTGACTACTCACTTTTTAAGGTATGCTTTTACTGGCAATTTCATATATTTATTACAAGACTGGACTGTTCATTTACTCATTAAGAAATCTTGTCAGAAACTTAGGAATAGTTAATGCTCTGAGGTTTGGAGAATAATTAAATTAGTTTTACTGGGCTTTCACATAAACAAATTTTGCCCTATTGCTATAAATAATTGAAATTGAGAGTCTTACTTTATGGGCACACAGTGTGATTGATTTTTGAAGAGAGCTTTGTTCATCCAGTCCAGTATCTTTTATATATTTGAGTAGGCTGGAGTTTGTCAGAATTTTTAACCTGGGATGTATTGGTCTTTGGGGTATTTATAAATCAGTTTTGTCAAGTGGTAGGAGGTGGGGCATTCATTAACCCTGAAATTGCATAATTTTTGCATGTATTTTTCTAGATCATAGACATGTATGTAGCTTCTCAAGGGTATCTGCTACTCAGTGTTTAAAAACCTCAAAAGAAACTCAAGGTTTGATAGCTAGTAAGTGTCTATATCAAGACTCTTAATTCTGTAGTCCCATGCCTCTGGATTTAAGGCCTGCCTGCTTTTTTTCCCCCACTACATCAATAGCAGTTTTATGAAGAGAAAAAAACAAGAAGTTGACAGAGTTGTTGCTTGCTCTTTCTAGTGATCTCTTCAATTAAAATAACAATTTTGTCTAATATTGTTACTTACTAACCTTGTAGGATGGTATTGAGCCTATGTGGGAAGATGAGAAAAACAAACGAGGAGGACGATGGCTAATTACATTGAACAAGCAGCAGAGACGTAGTGACCTGGATCGCTTTTGGCTAGAGACAGTAAGCTTTTAAAATTATAAAATAGTTTTGGAATACTAAAAACTTAATTTGGATTACATTTTACATCGGTTACTTCTGAAGAGATGAGGATACCCACCCTATAAAATCTAAGCCAGCAATTAATTTTGTTCTATCATGTGAACATTGTATATTTTACATACTAGTCCAGTGAAACCCATACCGTATTACATATCAGATATAAAGTGATTGGTAGTTGATTCTCACCTTCCACAGTAAGTTTCTCCTGGTCATTTCATTAACTTCAAAATTGCAGAACTTCACATTTGTAAGTTTTTACAACCTTCTTCAGAGTATTACTGTGTATAAATTTTTTAGGTCAGTGAAGCAAACAATGAAAGCATAGCTTGATATTATTTACCTTATGTATTGTACTATAATCTAAAACTTCCAGCTTTTTAAGACATATATTAAATATGAGATAATTGGCATTTTCTATAGTGAGAAGTTAAAAGCTCTAAGCTATTAGGAGTAGGAATAATAGTCTCTTGGATTCGTAGCACTCATCACAGTGTCTCATTTATAGTTAGCACTTAATGAGTTAAGCAGTTACTGAATATTTGCATGAATTTCTTTTTTGAATGAAGAAACTTAATTTTGCTTTTGGAGATTATCAGTAAATAAATACCATTTAGAATTCCACTTTAAAAATTAGTCATTTCAGTTTTGTAAGATGACAAAAGTTCAGGAGATGGATGATTGTTATAGCTATACAATGTTGTCAGTATACTTAATGCCATTGAACCATACCCTTAAAAATGGTTAAGTGATTTAATGTCATATTTTGTCTATCCTCAAATAAAAAACGTTATTTAAACGATTAAAATGGTAAATTTTATATATATTTGCCACAATAAAAAAAAAAACCTGTGTTCATGAAAAACGGCAAGATCATGAGGCAGTTAATTTAACCTTGCACAACTATTCAGTCCTTCCATTATTTGTTTGCTGGCAAGTAGAAGCAGAAGAGCAATTGAATATTAACATAATTTACCTTTCATATGTGCCCTCACATCAATTGCCCCATTTGCTAAAAAAAGTTAAAATCATCTGTTAATGTTTTTGATATTAAACAAAGAAATGAATCTTTAAAAAGTCAGGACAAAGAACAATATACATAAATATAATTTAGACATTGAAAAAGTCAACTTTTGGTTTAAAAACTGTTTTCAGTTTTGTATATATACAAATATAAGAAACATTTGTAGTTTAATAAGCAGTGAATAATTTGTTTCATGTAATTTGGGATTGAATTTTTTTAAAGCTGCTGTGCCTTATTGGAGAATCTTTTGATGACTACAGTGATGATGTATGTGGAGCTGTTGTTAATGTTAGAGCTAAAGGTGATAAGATAGCAATATGGACTACTGAATGTGAAAACAGAGAGGCTGTTACACATATAGGGTAAGTTTTGCTATTTTTATACTTCCTTTAAAATATTAAGATAACTAAAAGCAAAGTACTGTTACAACTTTAAAAACACTTGGATTTGTAGATCATTATTTTCCTTGTATTGTTTTCATGAAAACTTATAATCTTGAACCTGCTCTATTGGTTTTCATTGTCTTGTCCATATTTTTTTTTAATTTCATTTTCCTCGCAATGGAGTATGTAATCAATGACCAAAGTATTCTATATTGGCATGTAGCATTTTATTTATCCTATGAGAATATTAAGTCTTTTTTCTACTTTAAAATCGTAACATTAGTATTACAATACTCATAGGAATAGTAATTCAGGGAGTATTGGCAAATAGTATATATTCTGTATACGTGTGTGTAAAAATTTCAGTGACTGACATTTAAATGATAGTATTTTAGTTCTGTCCATATTTTAAATGTCTGTTCTGTGCACATGTGTGTAAAATTTTCAGGGACATTTAAGTGATAGTATTTTAGTTGTGTCCATATTTTAAAAACCTACATGTGTAAGTTTTTAAATTTGGGGCATGGTGAATAATTGCCTGGAATTTCCCTATCCCCCAAGCATTGATCAGTATTAACTGGGATCCTCTTTTTATTACTTTTAAATTAGTAATATTTGACTTTTAATTTTGTGTTAAAATTAAGTATTGGTCATAGGTCACAAAATATTTGGTTTGCCCTTCGTGATTGTTTTCAAACAATATGAATTCTCCTATGAACATAATTCCTTTCTAGATTAAAAGATAATGGAGATTTTCCAGGTTTTTTCTAAAAGAGAAGTTGAGGGCAGCCTGGATGGCTCAGCAGTTTAGTGCTGCCTTCAGCCCAGGGCCTGATCCTGGAGACCCGGGATTAAGTCCCACATCAGGCTCCCTGCATGGAGCCTGCTTCTCCCTCTGCCTGTGTCTCTGCCTCTCTCTCTCTCTCTCTCTTTCATGAATAAATAAATAAAATCTAAAAAAAAAAAAAAAAGTTGATTTGTCATCATATTCTTAACCTTTCAGCATCAAAACTTAATAGTTTTGATTATTAAAAAAACAATTTAAAAAATAAGTATGAAGTTCTTTCCTCTGAAAATATAGTATTTGTGTCAGTATTTAAAATTATTGAAATCTTTGTGAAATATTTGACTTCAGTTTTTTAATGGAGGTTATTTTGTTTTGTTTTGTTTTTGTTTTGTTTTGTTTTTGTTTTTTTTTTGACCCAAGTTACATGGCTGAGTGCTCTGGCTTTCTGGCATTTTTATGATTAAGTGTAATGGAAGGGAATACTTTGTATCCTCATATAAATCTGATAATGGTTATTTTAGTTAGAAAGTTATTTTTAGAAACTTTATTTGTAGGAAGGTAGTAGAATCTTCTGGAAGGTATGAGTATGAATAAAACTATCCTAGTATCATATTGGAGAATTTAGCTCCAATATGTATAAATGTATGTCTTTTATTTTATTTGGGTGCTTATTTTTGAAGGTTTGCTGTCTTTTCTTTAGAATAAGTGTCCAAATCCCTAACTTTACCTGTGATGCTCTCTGTGATCTAGCCTCAGTTTTATTTAACCTTTTTAACTCATAGTCCCTTTCTTTATGAGCTGTAGCCACACAGCCTTATTTAGTTCCCCAGCCTTCAGATGTGCTTCATTCTCTCAGCATTTTACTTTTAACCTCATGACTTTTAAAGGGGAGATTTCTCTAATTTCACAGACAAGATTAGATCATCCTTGTTATACAATATCACAGCCCCTGTACTTACCCACGTTGGCACTCGTCATAGTTTGTTCTTAAAATAGTCACATGTTATTTGAAAATTAGGTTGCAGAGTTAGTATAGAAGGCAGAAATGATGTATGTTTTAAATTACTCTGGAAATATCATAAAGTAATAAGTGTGGTAAATGTGATTTGCAGTAATATATTTATTATGGTTTATATATAAAATATAATTGTAGCATTTTATTTCATTTTATTTTTTAAAAAAGATTTTATTTATTTACTCATGAGAGACACAGAGAGGCAGGGACACAAGCAGAGGGAGAAACAGGCTCCATTCAGGGAGCCCAACGTGGGACTCGATCCCAGGTCTCCAGGATCACGCCCTGGATTGAAGGCCGTGCTAAACCGCTGAGCCACCTGGGCTGCCCTAATTGTAGCATTTTAGATGAAAGAATTAAAGTAGACCTATATAGGCAATAAATTTTGTATAAATGAGTTATGCATGTGATGCAGCTCCACTGTATTTATTATTTGTTTGTGAATAATCAAATACTATAAATACCCAGGGACTGTCCATGCTTTGCTTATTGATTTATTAGTAATTACGTAGTACCTGATAACATAGTGGAGTCTCAAATATTGGTTAAGTGTTTAACCAAGATTGTGAAAATGAGTCAGATTTGCTAAAAGGAAAAAGGTGTGCAATTTCCTATTTCACACTCTGTTTTTTTTTTTTATGTAAAGAACAAGAATACCAAATTTGGTGTATATGAATAAAAATTAATGACTACCTTTTTTCTTTTTCTTCTTCTAGGAGGGTATACAAGGAAAGGTTAGGACTTCCTCCAAAGATAGTGATTGGTTATCAGTCCCATGCAGACACAGCTACAAAGAGCGGCTCCACTACTAAAAATAGGTTTGTTGTTTAAGAAGACACCTTCTGAGTATTCTCATAGGAGACTGCGTCAAGCAATCGAGATTTGGGAGCTGAACCAAAGCCTCTTCAAAAGCAGAGTGGACTGCATTTAAATTTGATTTCCATCTAAATGTTGCTAAGATATAAGAGAAGTCTCATTCACCTTTGTCTTGTACTTCTGTGTTCATATTTTTTTTTTTTTTTTGGCTAGAGTGTCCACTATCCCAATCAAAGAATTAACAGTACACATCATCCCCAGAATCCATAAATGTGTTCCTGGCCCACTCTGTAATAGCTTAGTAGAATTACCATATAAACACATTTTGCCCATCCACAATATTCAAAAAAGAACTTCCATTTCTATACCTTACAGGAAAAAAATTCTGTTTATGTTCCATTGTATGCAGGAGCATATTTTGCTGGTTTGAAAGAGTATGATGCATACAGTTTTCTAGCAATTTTCTTTGTTTCTTTTTACAGCATTGTCTTTGCTGTACTCTTGCTGATGGCTGCTAGATTTTAATTTATTTGTTTCCCTACTTGATAACATTAGTGATTCTGATTTCAGTTTTTCATTTGTTTTGCTTTTGTTTTTTTCCTCATGTAACATTGGTGAAGGATCCAGGAATATGACACAAAGGTGGAATAAACATTAATTTTGTGCATTCTTTGGTAATTTTTTTTGTTTTTTTGTAACTGCAAAGCTTTGGTACAAATTTATGCATTTCATTCAAATCAGTGATCTATGTTTGTGTGATTTCCTAAACATAATTGTGGATTATAAAAAAAAATGTAACATCATAATTACATTCCTAATTAGAATTAGTATGTCTGTTTTTGTATCTTTATGCTGTATTTTAACACTTTGTATTACTTAGGTTATTTTGCTTTGGTTAAAAAAAATGGCTCAAGTAGAAAAGCGGTCCCATTCATATTAAGACAGTGTACAAAACTGTAAATAAAATGTGTACAGTGAATTGTCTTTTAGACAACTAGATTTGTCCTTTTATTTCTCCATCTCTATAGAAGGAATTTGTACTTCTTATTGCCAGGCAGTCTCTATTGTGTCTTCTTGTAGTGTCTTCACCTGAACAGCATAAGTTTGGAGCACTAGTTTGATTATTATGTTTATTACAATTTTTAATAAATTGAATAGGTAGCATCATATATATGGAATTAAATTGATTTGGCTATCTTTGTTATTTATACAAGAAGGCATAGTCCTTCAGTCTTAGGTAAATAATGTACTCTTAATGTGTTAAAATTCAAGAGAATTGTTATCTTGGTGCATTACCATTTGATTGGTAGGAATGGTAGTTATAAAATTTGGTTGCTTAACTGGATGTTGTTTTCTAAGTGTCAATGATAGCATAGGGAAAGAGAACAGGTGGTTGGAGCTTATACATTTTGTTAGTATTGCTGTCTAAATAGAATGGAATAAATAGGTATGAAGACATATTTATATTGGTAAATTGGTGTAGTATGGTTTTATGTAAATTTTAAAACTTGATCTCTTTTTAGGCATTTGAAAGCACATGTGAAAAACTTTGTATATAATAGATAATTGTGTATTTCAGATGCAGTAAAATGAAATATGGCTATTATAGACAAAAGGGTAAGCTCAACTTAGAGAATGAAAATCAATTTAGATAAGAGGAAAATTTGTCTTTAAATGATGATTATGAATTAACTTAAAAACTGTTGTTTGACAAAAATCTTATATAAGTAAATATGAAATTAATAGTATTGATTTCATTGAAGAACTTTAAAACAGTTTAAAGGGTACCATAGGCTACCATCTAAGTATTCTCAATACCACAAACACCTCTTGTTCAGTATTCTAAAAATACTGAATTGTTTGTGTTTATAATCTCAATAGAATATATCTAATATCTGCTGCTTAAGCTTGAGTGATTGGTTAAGGTTATTTATTGTCTGTGTTGATATGTGTACTTGTGAGCACTTCAGGAGCCTGCTTATAAGTGATGGTGGTTGTGGTGTGTTGGCAATGGGTGGGATTGGAGTAGTATATCTATTAGAAATTAATGCTCTTTCCTAATTCTAAGATGCAGTCCATTTTAAGAAGCATCAGCTTTCAGGAGTGGAGGAGGAATAATGAATTAAATGTACACATTATTCTAAATTTTTTAAAAACCTGGTTTATATGCATTTGATTATCCTTATTATTACCATTTCAGAATCATAATCAGTTTTATTTTAAGTCTTTTCCCAGTGGGTGGGGAAGATGATAAATTACTGAGTCACTTTTGGCAGATGCCACATAAGTATTACAATGATTTGCAACTTTTCTTAACTTCATTAGCCTCTTTTCTAAATATGATTAGACTGTATATGATTTTCTAACTTTTTTCTCCCTGTCCAATAGGCGATTATAAATAAATATATTTTCATAATAGAGAATTAAAGTCTTTTAACAGAAGAATTGTAATTAATTATAGGGATGCGACATATTTAACCAATTTAATTGTTAACCCAGTTCTACAGAAGGATTTGAGATATACTATGTAAGAATTAAATAATTACAATACTTATATATTACTTATTATGTGCCAAGGAGTGTTCCAAGCACTTTACATGCACTTTAACCTGCACAAGTATCCTTTGATGTAGGTGCTTTTATCCCCCATTTAATAGATAAAACAGAAGCAATGAGGATGTAAGTCACTTTACAGCTTGAAAGGTGCAAAATGGGTTTGGTTCCAGAGACCCTGTTAATCACATTAGACTCTAAATAGTGTAGAGCCTATCTTACAGGCTATATAGTAAATTACATCAGATTGTAGTCATTTTATAAGCCAGACAGTTTGCTTCCTCTGGTAATGGAACTTAAAATAGCCCCTCTAGCTCACTCTTTTAGCAATCAACTAAATCATTTGGGGGAGTTTTGAGAACATGGAGACAAAGATAACAGGAGTTTACAGATAAAGGAGTTACAAAAATTAAGTGAATATTTTCATACACAACTTTTATGTGTCTATCTTGTCTTCTAAAATAAAGCAAAATTTTCAAGTTGATAGGAGTCAACATTCTTAAATGCTGTAGCTTGCATTTAAAAGGATTTTAATTTTCTAAGGTAGTATGATAATGCAATGTTTTACATTTTAAAATTAAAACAAGTTAATGACAAGTCTCTGTGCTACTTTTGTTTTTTTAAGATTTTATGTATTTGACAGGGAGAGAGCACAACCAGGGGGAGCAGCAAAGAGAGGGAAAGGGAGAGGGAGAAGTAGGCTCCTCACTGAGCAGGGAGTTGGATGATGTGATGATGCGATGTGAGCTGGATCCCTTGACCCTGGGATCATGACCTGAGCTGAAGGTAGATACGCTCAACCGACTGAGCCACTCAGGTGTCCCTCTGTGCTACTTTTTCATTGTTGTGGATTGTCTTCATTTTTTAGTAGGGGGAAAAAAAAACAACTGAATTTTCTCACTCAGAGTCAGACTCTTTAGACAAATGCAAGATTTTAGGTGAGACTGACACTAAACAAAATGCTAAGGCATTGTTATACAGTGTCTCTCTATGGACCAGTGTAGAAATTGAGAATAGTTATATTCTATAGCAGTTTGATGTTGCTATCACATTAAAACATATCATTTTTCTGGTAATTTTGGAAAATACATTTTATAGAAGTGTGTTTTTGACAGAGTACAATATAGGGGTTAGGTCCCTCACATATAATTTGAGAAGCACTACTCCTAGGTGGTTTTCCTCAGGAGCCAAAGCCAGCTCATTTGCCCATCCTTCCCTGAAACAGCTAGGTTTGTTACTGCTCTATGCCTCATTTCCTCACACCTTTTGGATTTGTGTCAAAATTTCGGTCCTAATTTGTAGCATCTTTAAATACTGTGTGGTATCCTGCTTACTATGAATTCTAAAGTAGACATTAGGCAGTTTTCCTAATACTTTGAATAGTTTAGATTTTAATATTGCTGTCACTATTCCATTGTTAGAAGCAAGAAATGAAATTGCAGGCATGTGTCACATGTAGTACTGTGTTGTTGTTTTTTTTTTTAATTCAGAGGAACCTATTTTCACGTTTTAATCTTGTCGCTTTTTCCTTGAATTCATAATTTATAATGCCTCATAGTTTTACACAGGTTCTGTTCCTCCTTTTCCTACCCCCCCCAAAATATGTATTGAGTACTTATATTTATTATATTCTAGGTGATGGGCATACAGCAGAAAATGGAATGACCTGGCTCATGTTGTAAACTTTTAAGATTTTATTTATTTATTCATGAGAGACACACAGAGGGAGAAGCGGGCTCCACACAGGGAACCCGACATGAGACTCGATCCTGGGTTTCTAGGATCAGGCCCCGGACCGAAAGTGGTGCTAAACCACTGAGCCACCAGGGCTTGCCCTCGTGTTGTAAACTTTTAACAGCAGACATGTCTTAAAAATAAATCTCTCCATAAGATTCTACAAACGATTTTTAATTTTTTAAATTTTTATTATTTTTTAAAAGATTTTATTCATGAGAGAGAGAGGCAGAGACACAGGCAGACGGGGAAGCTGGCTCCCTGCAGGAGCCCAATGCAGGACTCATTCCCAAACCTGGGATCATGCCCTGAGCCCAAGGCAGAGGCTCAACCTCTGAGCCACCCAGGTGTTCCTACAAATAGTTTGTTATTGAAATAGAACTCCCTGGGTCTCTCTTACTAGGAGTTAGTAGTCTAGAGGTACATATAAAATGAGGTTGTTTAACATTGAACAGATCACACTATATAATGATTGGATTAGACCCTCACATGCAAATATATAGTTTTTGCAAGGCTTAATTTTTACTTTTTGTTAGTGAATTATGACTTCAGTAGTGTCCACAAGAAATTTGGTGGTTCTTTTTTGGTTATGTGATTGTACTCTTAAAAAGGTACAACTTTATCATTTAACGTACTGAGTATGGTGAAGCATTTTAGATGTGATCATGTCTACATTGGTGTGGTTTATATAGGTAGCAGTCCTCTAGCCACTTTCCCAAAATAATGATAGTGTTTTTTCTTTTAATGTTGGAGCAAACATACTGTATGTTTATTTTTACTACAGAAAGGTAGAAGGTGAAAATTTCCTGTCTTGTTTAATCCTACTCTTCTTTTTCAGGGGACCACTCCCATCTCTTGTAAATGTCTAAATTTTCTGTGCACACACCAGATATATGTGTCTGTAACTTTTCTTTGAACACAAATCATTTTCTGGTGTTTTCTCATTTAGACATTTTTACCTGTCATTGAACACACAGAACATTATTTTTGTTCATTGTCTAGTGATCCATTGTATGAATGTATGCCTTATTGGAGGACGAAGACTGCCTGCCTGTTTTCCCTGTCATTTTTGCCTTTTATGGTCCCCAGTGTAAATTATAGTCTTATCTTTTTATACTGTAGTTTTTTGGTATGTGTAAAGGAAATAGTTTTCTGTTCTTTAGCAGTACTAAGTGGGACTCATTCTCTACCCTTCCCCATCCAGACTGTTCTAATCCACATACATAAATCATCAGTTTTGTAACTGTCCTGCAGTGCTTCTTTGCAAGTTTTGCAATTTTGGGTCCCTTGTGATATTTTTTTTAGTGGTTTTTAATTGCTTTACTATCTTCTAATGAGCCAGCATTGTTATAAATACAAGTTATAGTTTATTTGCTGGATTGTATTTTTTTCCCAAAGACAAGCAATAAGACCTGTTCTATTTTACACCTGTAAACATTGAAAAAGCTCTAATCAAATACATTGATATTGGACCCTGTTTTATTTTTAAGCGGTGTAATGAATTTAACTTCGTAATTTTTGAAATGAGCATTTCCCAAATACATTTATGTATTGTAACCCGTTTCCCTTGACATTTGGTTTTGTTTTTAAGGGTATTTTTTTTCTTTATTTTCAACCACTTGACTCAATTTTGTGTAAATAGTTTCTGTGAAATGCGTATGTATGGATTTTGTTTTGGTATAGGACACTCTATGAAATATGTGAGGCACAAGATTTTGTTCCAAATTGACCCTATTTTGTGTTGTCTCATGTTGAGGCCCTGCATGTATTATATACACATTTGGGGCCTTTTCTGTGTTCTGGCTCTGCCTTCCAGGTAATGACCATGGTTAAATAAATACTGCAGTGTTCTGCACTTCTTCAGGCATAAGGGATTTGTAATTGAGCCAGAATGACATTTACGGGAATCATGAATTTTATTTCACATCTTTTTTCTCTACTTTGAGAAAACTACTAATAATTTACCTCCTCTTCATGCTTTTTATAAAGTGGTGTTCTTTTTTTTTTTTTTTAATTTATTTATTCATGAGAGACACAGAGAGAGGCAGAGACACAGGCAGAAGGAGAAGCAGGCTCCACGCAAGGAGCCTGATGTGGGACTCGATCCTGGGTCTCCAGGATCACACCCTGAGCTGAAGGTGGCACTAAACCGCTGAGCCACCCAGGCTCCCCTAAAGTGTTGTTCTTCATAAAGTTTCTGTATTTAAGTATTCATGTTTTCCATTTCTATTATTCTTTGGTTATCTATTCTATCACTTTATTTGTGACAGTGACTTCCAAATATTTGTCCTTATCCATCACCTACCTCTTGGGCTTCAGATCTGTGTCTCCCTACTTACTGGACTTATGTCAAGGGTTAGCAAAATACCAACTCATAGGCTATATTTCATCTGCATTCCATTTTGTAAATGAAATTTTATTAAAACAGCCTCATCCATTTGTTTACGTATCTGTGGCTGTTTTGTGCTACAGTGGCAGAGTTGGCTAGTTATGACAGAGACTGTGGCCTGCAAAGCTTAAGATACTTATTACCTGACCCTTAACAGAAAAAAGGCTGATCCTTTTTTCATTTCTTTTTTTAAGTCTGATCCTTACTCTAAATGTTTTGTAGCAGTGATGTTACTGTCAAAAGCCAAGTATCTTATCCTCTTCCCCTTTTCACTTAGGTAAATCCCTAACCCCATTCCCACCCGATGGCTTTATTAATACAGTCAAGTAAGTATGATGTGCATTGACATTTATTTCCTTTCATCTTCCACTTATAATATCTCTGAATCCATTGCAGTTTCTCCTAATGGTCCCTTTTTTAGTGTGTGGGTTTTTACGCTAAAAGACATCCCAACTGAACTCCCTCCTTTTTGCCCATGTCCTTGGATGCTTATTTTATCTACAGGTTAAGAACTCCTTTATTGCTCTTTTGAAAACAAAGTAACCAGAGTTTTTGCCAACTGGAAAATATTGGAGCTATGTATTTGTTATCAGAGTGATAGCTGGTGTTTTTAATTATAAAAAAAAAAATGATTGCAAAGTGGTTTTTGAATTATCCAAGAAAGCTTGTACTCACTCTGTAGGACTCTAATATATTTACTATATTATCTAAAGCAGCTTATGGTATGCATTTATTCCTTGTTTTATTACAGGAAGTAGAAGAATGAAAGGGGGGGGGGGAATTTGAGAAAAGATTAAGCCAGAAATAAGATTAGCATGCAAAATGCATTCATTCCATGAAGTCAATCTAGTGACCAAATAAAAGGGTGAAGCAGATAATTCACAGATGCTAATAACATGCTTGGGCAACTGCCATTTGTGGCCACAGTTTCTGCTGTAAGTAATCTAACAGGCTATGCCAAAGGAAGACAGGATCCAGTAGGCATTCCATAGAAAGATTAAAGGAAAAAACAGCTACCTGCTCCAGTAAACCACACATGCTTTCGAGTCTAACAGCTTGCGCTCAGAGTCCAGTTCTGCCATCTATTAAGTATATAAGTTTAGTCAAATTCATTGAGCTCTCTAAGTCAATTTTCTCGTCTGTGATATGAGTGATACTAACATCAGAGGGCAGTTGACTTATTTGAGGTGACATGTACAAAATATAGTGCAGTTCCTGGTATGTTATGAATGTGAATTGAATATTAGTCATCTTCTATGGGTCTTCATAAAAAACTAGTGTGCTAGAACACCTGTAGTGTACATAATGCAGTGACTGACATTGTATAGTAATTCTTTTATGGGGTTTTTAAAAACGTTTGTCAATGTAAGCTGGTGAAGTGATGCAAATTGTAGTTCTGTAAATGTAATTGGGTAGGAGGCTCAACTACCTTTTGAGATCCAAGTTTATAATCCCACCCAGTACATAGAGTCTCAGGGTGTAATGTAATAGTTCTTAATATAATAGTTTTTGATGGAACAAAGTTCTGCGTTAACCCCCCCAGGGTAGCTATGCATATATTGAATTGTATGTAGTATTGGGGAGTTTTGTTGACTTCCTGAAGCCATGCCATGGATTATTAGCCTGAATGTCGTTGTATCCCCAAATTAAGGACTCCCGATCTAGGGTGATGGTAATGTGCATAAATCTTTAAATCAGTAGTTCTTAAATCTGTTAGGCATAGTACCACATATGTTAAAGGAAATGTATTATTGCACATTCTTATCTTGAAGTGTGAAATTCATAGGTAATACAACAACTTGCTTGCCCACATTTTATTTTTATTCATGACAGACTCAGAGAGAGAGAGAGAGGCAGAGACACAGGCAGA
Source organism: Canis lupus dingo (assembly GCF_003254725.2). NCBI lineage: Eukaryota > Metazoa > Chordata > Mammalia > Carnivora > Canidae > Canis > Canis lupus. Next base: position 21,089,190 of record NC_064274.1, on the reverse strand, counting down.
GGGAGAAACAGGCTCCATGCAGGGAGCCCAACATGGGACTTCATCCCGGGTCCCCAGGATCACACCCCGGGCCAAAGGTGGCGCTAAACCACTGGGCCACCGGGACTGCCCTCTTACTCACATTTTAAAGAAAAATTAGGGATCCCTGGGTGGCGCAGCGGTTTGGCGCCTGCCTTTGGCCCAGGGCGCGAAGACCCGGGATCGAATCCCACATCGGGCTCCCGGTGCATGGAGCCTGCTTCTCCCTCTGCCTGTGTCTCTGCCTCTCTCTCTCTGTGACTATCATAAATTTAAAAAAAAAAAAAAAATTAACAAATAACCTAACTAGAAAACAATAGCGATAATAATAGAGTAACAAGAGAAGGAAAGTTAGAGGGAAGTAGTTTTTTAGGAAAATTACTTTATCTCAAGTATAACTATATTATGAAGTCTGATAATTGAACTTCTACCTATTATCAGTAGGAATGTGGCAATTCTAAAATGTAAGGTACTAAGTTACACTGAAATGGTGAATGATACTTATTAGTAAAGTTCTGGACTAAAACTATCTTCAATATACATATGGTATTTCTAGAAAATTCAGAGTATGTTAAGGTTGTGCAAAAATTGGTTAGATTATATATACAGTTAGATTCAAATTTTCAATCTAAAGTCTAATACAAACAGATTTTTTTTAAAGTTTATGTGAATGTCTGGCAGGATATTTGAATGTTGTTTGAGATACTAGTCCTTAGGTGTGTAGATCTGTTTTGTGTATGCTTATCTGTAATGCCAGCATTACTCTACCTATAATTGCTACAACCAAAGTATCTTGTGAATTTCCACTGATATGGTAGTGCTCAGTGGTACTGTGCCCATTGACAGCCAGTCCTTTAGATTGTTTTCATTCTGCACATGAGTCAGCTGGCCATTCTGTTCATTATACCTGTATCAGACCTATAATTCTGCATTTCTAAGAAGTTTCTGAGTGATTCAGATGATTATCGTAATCCATGGACCACACTTTTCAGGCCCAATTCTGAGTCTGCACTGTCCAAAAGGGTAGCTCAGATACTGAACATTTTTCTATTATTGTGGAAAGTTCTATTAGGGAACTGCAGTGAATACTGTGTCTCAAGTGATCTTTTAATAGGTCTCAAATGCCAATGAGTTTTACTTTTGGACATTTATCTGAAAAACTAGCTATGTTTGTGATCATATGCCTTAGGAGCAGCGTTTGGAATAAGACTGCTGTTCTCTTTGTTAAAGTTGATAAAGACACATACTTGAATGGAATGTCACCAAATATGCACAGACAGATCTAGATCATACTGAAGGAGTTCTAAGGCATAAAACGGCATTTTTCAAAAATCTCTCTTACTACAACCTACAATAAGAAATACATTTTGTACTGTGGCTCAGTTTATCTGTATATGTATATCCCAAAACAAGAGAATCACTAAGCTGTACTCAACTTTACCATAAGGGACCCATTCTGAGATTTTTCTATGCTAGTCTGTTTTGTTTTTTTGTTTTGTTTTGTTTTTAAAGATTTTATTTATTCATAGAGACACAGCTAGAGAGAGAGAGGCAGAGACACAGGCAGAGGGAGAAGCAGGCACCATGCAGGGAGCCTGATGTGGGACTCGATCCCGGGTCTCCAGGATCACACCCCGGGCTGCAGGCAGCACTAAACAGCTGCGCCACCGGGAATGCCCCCCCCCCCTTTTTTTTAATGCTGGTCTTGATCTTCATTTAGTCACAATCTGCAGTTTGAAAATACACCATAGGAAATATACCAGGTAATAGGAGCCTATTCAAATTATAAAGCAGGGTTGTTGTTTTGTTGAGATTTACTTATCTGAGAAGGGAGAGCCTCAGGTAGACTGCTGAGCACGGAGCCCTACCTGGTGCTCAATCTCATGGCCGTGAAATCATGATGAGTCCAAATCAAGAATCCAGTGCTTACCTGACTGTGCCAGGTAAAATTATAAAGCATTTTATACCATTTGGCCACATTAGCCATGGAAAAGTATTTATAAAGCCTTCATTGTTTGTTTATCTTTGGTTAGTTTAAGTTTTTTACTTCTTAAAGTTTTATATTTATTTAAATAATATCGACACCTAACTTGGAGCTGGAACTCAGCAACTCTGAGGTCAAGATTTGCATGCTCTTCTGACTGAGCCAGCTAGGCACCCTAGTTTAACTTTTTAAAAATTGAAGTAAAATTAGTATATATTAGTTTGAAGTGTATGACATAATTTGATACTTGTATACACTTCAAGGTGATCACCAGGTAAGTCTAGTTACCATCTGTCACCATACAATTGACTTCCTTCACTCATTTTGCTCACCCTCCAATCCTCTTCCTTTCTGATAAATATCAATCTCTTCTCTGTATCTATGAGTTGTTTGTAAGTTTGTATTTTAGATTCCATATATAAGTGAAATATGTTATTTGTCTTTCTCTAGCTTCTTTCATTTAGCATAATTTAGGGTCCATCCATGTCTCAAGTGACAAAATGTCTTTTTTTTTTTTTTTTTAATGCCTCAGTAGTAGTCCATTGTGTGTGTAAACCACACTTTGATTCACCCATCCATTGATGGACACTTAGGTTGTTTTCATGTCTTGGCTATTTAGATATTGCAATGAACATAATGGGGCTCCTATATCTGTTTGAATTAGTGTTTTTGTTTTCTTTGGATAAATATCCAAAGTAGAATAGCTGGATCATCTGGTAGTTCTATTTTTAATTTATTGAGGAACCTCCATACTGTTTTCCATAGTGGTGGTACCAACTTCTATTCCCACCAACAGTGTACAAGGGACTCCTTTTCTCTACATCCTCACCAACACTTGTTATTTCTTGTCTTTTTGACAGTAGCTATTCTGACTGATGTGAGGTGGTATCTCATTGTGATTTTGATTTGCAGTTTCCCTAATAATGATGTTGGACATCTTTCATGTGCCTGTTGGCTGTCTCTACATCTTCTTTGGGAAAATATGTATTTAGATTCTCTGCCCATTTTTTATTATTTCTTTATTTATTTATTTTAAAGATTTTATTTATTTATTCATGAGAGACACAGAGAGAGAAAGAGGCAGAGACACAGGTAGAGGGAGAAGCAGGCTCCGTGCAGGGAACCTGATGTGGGACTTGATCCTGGGACTTGATCCTGGGACTCCAGGATCACACCCTGGGCTGAAGGCAGGCGCCAAACCGCTGAGCCACCCAGGGATCCCCCATCTGCCCATTTTTTAATAGGATTGTTTGGGTGTTGGGTTTTTGCGGTTTTCTTTTGTTTTGCTATTGAGCTATTTGAGTTCTTTTAGATTTTAACTAGACTCAAACAAATACAAAATATATTCCTAGGCAAATCAGTAGGCAGTGTTAAGTCTTATCATTTAAAATAGTTAAAACATTGTAAAAAGTGATAATATTGGTTTTATTATTTTATTTTTTTGAGAGAGCACAAGTGGGTGGAGGGGGCAGGGGCAGAAGGAGAGAAAGAGGGAGAATCGCAAGCAGGCTCCACCTGCAGCATGGAGCATGAATGAGATCATGACCTGAGCTGAAATCAAGAGTCAGATGCTTAACCAACTGAGCCACTCAGGTGCCCCAGTAATGCTGGTTTTAGGTAGGTACTCTATAGAATTATTTTTGGGGGGGAGCAATAATATATTGCAAACTACTTGCCTATTGAAGGTGACAGTTCATGACAGTAAACCTGGATCCTCTGCAATAACCTGAAAACTTACCTTTGTATAACAAAGGAGCCTATATTCATCTTATCCAAGTGTGGTATTAACTTACTAAGTTAAAAATTAAAAAGAAGGTGCAGGGAGGGATCCCTGGGTGGCGCAGCGGTTTGGCGCCTGCCTTTGGCCCAGGGCATGATCCTGGAGACCCGGGATCGAATCCCACGTCGGGCTCCCGGTGCATGGAGCCTGCTTCTCTCTCTGCCTGTGTCTCTGCCTCTCTCTCTCTCTCTCTCTGTGTGACTATCATAAATAAAAAAAATAAAAAAAAAATTAAAAAAAAAAAAGAAGGTGCAGGGAATATGCACATTAACCTTATCCCACTGGAATTCTTATCTATTAAAGTTGTTTCTTAGTACTCAGTCTCCCACAAGTATTAATAAGCAGGCTTAGTATTTAGCCATTCAACAAATATTGAGGACCTATTATATGCTAAGCATTGCTAAGTCTTGAATAGACAATGATAAACAAAAGAGGACATGCTTCCCCCTCCACCATGATGATTATGATCTGTAGGTTTATATAACATAACATAAATGAAAACATGTATTAAATGGTTACTATATGCCAGGGTAGTTTATACTAACAAAGCAGAACAAAAATATTTTACCTAATCTTGTTCTAATAGATTTGTAAGTATGTTCATTTTCCCTTTGTATTTGTGAAAGTTTATGCCTATACAATTCAATGCAGTTACTTGATGCTAGCAGATGACATTTCATTGTTAATTGTATGTTTCATCATCAGAGAAGTGGTTCATGTTTCTCCATTGCAGTAGATAATCATTGATGTGACTTACCTTGAACCCCCCTCCTCTACTCCCTACTTCTGAAGTCATCCCTATGGCTTTAGTGTAGATTAGAATCTTAAATGGTTTATTCCAGAGCAATAATTATTTATCTATGTGTGAACTCCAGAAAATATTTTTTTAATTTCTAATTTTGACCTATTTCAAAGTACAGAAAAATTGTAACAATACAAAGAATTTCTATATATCTTCACCCAGATTCATCCATGTTAGCATTTATCTTTAAATGCTTTAAATTTTTTAAACTTTAGGGATGCCTGGGTGACTCAGTGGTTGAGCATCTGCCTTTGGCTCAGGGCGTTGATCCTGAAGTTCTGGGATCGAGTTCCACATCAGGCTTCCTACATGGAGCCTGCTTCTCCCTCTGCCTGTGTCTGTCTGCCTCTCTATCTCTCATGAATAAATAAATAAAATCTAAAAAAAAAATTTTTTTTTATACTTTAAAACTTTTCCCCAAGCCTCTTAAGAATAGCTGATACCCTCCTTTGCCCTAAATACTTCAGTAAGTTTCTTAGCATATTTACTGCATGTTTCCTAAAAGCCAAGGCATTCTCTTACATAAGCATAATACAGTGATTTAAATCAGGAAATTAGTATTGATACAATAATATAAATCTATAGAATACAATAGTATAAATCTATAGATTTTACTCTGGTATTATCATCTGTCCCAGTAATTTCCTTGATAGCAGTTGATGTTTATATGTTGCATTTGGGTGGCATATCTCTTCAGTCTCTAATCTAGAACAGGTTCTTAGCTCTCCTTTTCGTTTAATAATAGCATTAACATTTTTGAAGAGAACATGCCAGCTATTTTGTAGTATATTTCTCAGTTTGGGTTTGAATAATGTTTCCTCATGATTAGAATGAGGTTATGAATTTTGGCAAGTATACAACAGAAGTTATGTATTTTTCTCAAGACATCCTACCAGGAACTCATGATGCCAATTTGTTCCATTACTGGTGATGTTAATTTTTATCACTTGAGTTAGATAATTTCTGAGTTTCTCCATTGTAAACTTACTAATTTTCCGTTTGTAGTTTATAAGTATCTTGTAGTGGAACTTCCTGTTTCTCCACACATTTTATGCACAAAGTTTTAGTGCCAAATGATGGTATTGTCTTCAGTTATGATGACTGACAAATGGTGATTTTTCTACTTTATCACCTTTCTGTATTTGTTCGTTGGTTTCATATTGTTAGAGCTTTCTCTTTAAGTGCAGGCTCAGGATTTCTATTTGATTGATAGTAATCCTTTACCATCATTATTTTGATGTTTGTACTGTCCCAGATTTGGCCAGTGGGAACTCTTTCAACCTGGCTCCTTGTCTTTTTGACATTGTTTGAGTGGAATTTACTTTTGAGTACAAAAGAATATTCCAGACTTTTCTTGACTCCTCTTGCACTTTCTCTACTTCAGCTCTGAAATTGTTGATCTCTCCATGGAGCCTGATTTCCTTTAATGGAGAATGGAATTTATCCAAGATCTGGACAGTTGGTATGGTACGCTCATTGCTACCAAAGTGTCTGCTTAAAAGTTCTCACAATAGACAGAACTAGGAAATAGAAGTATGTGTGTATTTACACACATACCTTTTTATAATTTTATATATGTATATATATCTTAATCCATGAGTTTCAACTATCTCTAATTCCAATACAACATCCACAGGGGTCTTTGTATTCCCTCTTTTCATATGTGTAATTCTTTTCTGAGTGCAGTGAGAAAATAGAACATCATCCCTAATATATTTACCTATTTGTTCAGTCCTGAAACAGAAAATAGGTTAATAATTGCTAGCCTTTGTCTTTACCAAAAGAAAAAAGGAAATCTAAGAATTCAAAATATGTTCAGAGTTCATTTAATCTTTAGATGTAGGGCATTTAGTTCAAATATTTTTCTTATTCTGTTCCCTCCTTTTTTTTCTTCCTCCCCTTTCCCCTTTCTCTCCTTTCATCTTCCTTGAATGTGTAAAACATTAACATTCCAAAAGACAGAATGGTTTATGAAGCTATATTCAGAAAAATAACATGTTCCCTCTAATTCCTTTTGTCCTTTCTACCCCATTCCAGCCCACCTCCTGTGGGTAACTAAATTCATGAGTACCCAGGTTATATTTATTTATTTTTGTACAAAGGAATAGATACATATATATTTTTGCTTCCTTTTATTTCTTAAACAAAGGGTAATGTACTACAGATATCTTTTGTATTTTGCTTATTTTGCCTGAGAGTGTCCTGTAAATTTTTTCACATCAATTCATAAAGATCTTATTTTTATTTATAGCTACAGAGTCCCATAGTTTATTCAACCACTCTCCCTTGTGTTCCGATATTTACAATTTCAAACAATGCTGCAATGAATATTTGTTTGCAATTAAATTTTCACATATCTTCAGGTTAAACTCCTAGAAACAGGATTCTTTGATTAAAAGATAAGTGTATGTAGTTTTTGTTGATCCCTTAAAGTTTACTTCAATGTACATTGCCACCTGCAGTATTTGAGAGTGCCTGTTTTCCAATGACTTCACCAACAGAATATGTTGTTAATATTTGAATATTTGCCAGTGGAAAATGAAGAAATGGTATTTTGGTATACTTTTAGTGTTCTCTTACCTTGAGTGGTGTTGAATATATTTTAAGGGCTGAGTTTGTGTATGTTTAAAAATTGTTCTTGTCTTTTACTTATTTATAATTATTCTGGTATTTTTAACGGACCCTCAGGTAGTTACCAGGTAATCAATCGTGCAGGACTGGAAATTCTTGCTCTGTTCTTAAAAAACATCTTTGGCCACATTTATATGCCTTTCCCAAGATGTGTGTGTGTGCACGCACATGCATGCATCCCCTAGAATCAGTAAGGATAGTGTGAGAATTGGTGGTTTTGGGTTCCTGGTTCCAGTTGTTCCTGAAGCCCATATATTTCCCTACTCTTTCTGGTTTTTGTTCACTAATTTCTGCATCACTTGGCAAATAAATCCCTTTGCCTTTTACTTACATTCATTAGATTTCAGTTGCTACCAAAATAGCCTTGAAAACCATTTTGTTCTTTTTTTTTTTTTACAATAAATTTTCATATTCTTTGAAGGAGTATTCTTTCATCTGTCAGTTTTGTTGTTTTTTTATTTTTTTAAAAAAGATTTTTATTATTTGTTAGCATTGAGGGGGCAGAGGGAGAGGGAGAAGCAGATTCCCCACTGAGTGTGGAGCCCCATGAGGGGCTTGATGTGGACTCTCGGATTGAGCTGAAGGCAGATGCTTAACCAACTAAGCCACCCAGGCACCACTGTTTTATTTCTGATAGTATCTTTGATGTGCGCATTTAAAAAAGTTATTTAGTGAATTGTGAAATGTAACTGTACTTTACCGGTATTTCTCACATTTTCAGTTGCTGGGCCTTTTTGTACTGTCTAAGCTTTCCACTCCCCTTTGTTTGTACAGCCCTCACACTAGTCTTGTGTTGGTTGTTATAAAGAAGGCTATGCATTTTAGGGTGCAAGTGTATTTTTTCTGGTGCTCTCTGAGATCTGCCACCACTGAGTTCTGTTCACATCTGTGCAGTGTGAGGTGCTTTTGGGCAGTACTTATCTCTGTTTTGGTGTCTGTGGATTATACTTTTCCTGTGCTTCATTGCATTGGGAAAGGTCACAAGGTTTCCCTCTATATTTTTGTTTTTGAACAATTTCCAAGAAGAGAAAGGGAAAGATGCTGATTTCTAGCTATTATGCATCAGAAGTCCTTCTTCATTGTTGTTTTATGATCATGGGAAGGAAGGGAGGTAATTTTATCCTCAGTCCATTATTTTCAATTGCAAAACCAGATTTTGGTCATTTTTAATCCTTTCTGAGATCCATCTGTCTTTTTTCATTTTTATTTTTTTAAAAGTAATCTCTACACCCAACGTGGGGCTCGAACTTATAACCCCAATGCATCCTCTACTGACTGAGCCAGCCAGGTACCCCTCATTTGTCTTGAATGCAGAAGACTAATTTATTCTTATAATTAATGTGTTTGATGATAGTCATCTTCTTAGTTTTTCTTAAATGCATGATTGCTACTCCTTTCTGTAGTGTTTTGGTTTAAACTATTTTCTTTGCTTCTGTCTTCCTAAAATGTGTTTTCTTTTTGATTCTTAAGTTTTCAAAGCATTCTTTAACTTATGTTCTTTGTTAGTATTAACTATTCCATGACAGGTAATATTTTTAGCCCCTTTTTAAGAAAATACTTTAAGTTTTACAATTCTGTTTTTTTGTACTGTTTTATGAACACATTTACAGCATTAAGAGTTGTCTCTATTTTTTATTTATTACCTGACCCTGAAGTCATCATTTTTTGAAATAATGAAATCAGTTTTATTATTTTGGTCTGACTATATAAATGATATTTGCTCATCAAAAATTGAAATAATTTATAAAAAGTTTTAGGACTAGTGTTAACATTTTGGTGGTCAAATTTTCATGCATTCATAATATCCAGATAAACCCAGGGCTAGTTTAGATGTTAAGCTATAATTGACGAAAGGCAATATCAACAATAGAGGTTTGTTAATTAAATATCTAACATATAATAAGGCTACCAGTTGACAATTCTAGGGTTTACAGCAGCTTAGCAAAGTTAAGGCTTTGGATTGACTTTTCTTGATTTTCTTGACTTTCCTCTCTTAGTCACAAGATGGCTCTCATAGTTCCAGCCATAGCTTACTCAGATAACTATGTTCAAAAGCATGAAGCAAGGAAATAAGCTACTTCTCCTTGTGTCTCTCTTTTTAAGGAAAAAAAAAATCTTTCCTAGGAGATTGTAGCAAATATTTACTTTCCATTGGTCAGGTTACATGGTTATGCTTCAGCTGCAAGGGAGGCTGGGAAAGAGTGCTTCTGGCATTTTCTGCTTCTATATCGACAGGTAGACTTTAGCAAGAAAGAATGGTAGAGAAAGACTGTTAGACAACATACAGTGTTTGTTGCATGTGTGATTGTACACAATGGTGCTGTATATTGTGTTTATTTTGATATGCACATTTTTCAAAAAGAAAGGTTTTTTTCTTACCATACCCAAACGCCATATAACCATTACTACAAATCCATTAGCTCACATTTCACTGTGCTTATCTATGCATAAAGGTCTAGAGTGAAGGTCTAGTCATTGTATTATAAAATGGCTCACGTTCTGTATATTTATCTGAATCTTCCTTTTCTTGCTCATTATATTGTAGAACTACTCCTAATCAATAGGCATAGATCTAATTTCAGTTAATTTTTTTTTTTTTTAAGATAGAGACAGAGAAAGCCAGCAGGAGGAGGGACAGAGAGATGAGTCCTAAACAGGTTCCACTCCTAGCATGGAGTGACATGTGGGGCTCCATGCAGGGCTTGATCTCACGACTCTGAGATCGTGACCAGAGCTGAAATCAAGAGTTGGATGCGTAATGGACAGAGCCACACAGGCACCCCTAATTTCAATTATTTTAAAGTCTGGAAAACCTATACTGTATGCCTACTACATTTTATTCAACCATATCATCAGTGGTGAACATTCATTCATTTTGCTAGTATTTTCCTCTACAAGTATTGCCATTATAGACATCTTTCCTATGCATGTGTCCTTATATTTTGGAGTTTTATTTAGATTATGAAGATGGTGACCCATTGCTGGGTTAAAGAGAATGTTGTCATACACAGGCATAAGTTTACACAAATTCCAAAATGCTATCATAAATTCACATATCCTCCACAAGTATAGACGAGTTTCAATATATTAGTACTTTTACTAATGGTAGGTGTTTCCTCACTGTATGTTTGTTCATTCAGTCAACAAATACTTATCATTTCAGTCATGTGTCTGGCACTATTCCAGGTACTAGAGTGAAAAAGTTCTTGCCTTTATGGACAAGAGGAAGTCTATTGAGGAAGATAGACAATAAACAAGTAATGAATGCAACCTAATAAATATTGTACACATACAATAGAAGAGTTACACTGGGTAACAGATAAGTGCTATAAAGGGAAACAGTAGGATAAGCAGGTGGAGCATTATGGGAAGAGGATTCCCTATTAGGGAGATCAGGGCAAATTTCTGAGCAGTTAGTTTTTGGGCTAAGACTTGATTAAGTGAAGGAGCAAGCCATGGTAATATCTAAGGAGGGACTATTTCAGGCAGAAAGGGCAGTGTTTCTTATTTGAAGATCAGTAGCTGGACAACATTAGCAGGGGTGGAGTGATAGGGGAAGAAAAGAAAAATGAAGTCAGAAAGGGTGGTCTAGGGTTAGATTCAAAAGGCCTTGTCAGCCATCGTAAGAAATTTGGTAAGGCGCTGAAGCTCTTAATTCTTGATAATCTGATGGATGTAAAGTAATGTCATTGGTACTTCATTTTTCTCTATAGTAATGTTTTGAAAATATTTTCATATGTGTATTTAGATTTACTCTCCTGCCTCTTACTATTTACTCTTCTGCCTATTTATATCGTTTGTCCATGTTTCTGTCAAGTTGCTCTTTATAGTTGTTTCCTAAGAGTTGTTTCACATTATAAATACTTCAATTATATCATTTAATGACTTGAGTTTTGATATGTTTTCTCATCCACAAATTAAGTTTTTTTTAAGTCAAAGCTGTCTAAACTGTTACCACTTACAGATTTATGACCATTGTATTCTGCATGAATTGCTACTTCTATATAATGCCTCTTTATTCTGCTATAGCTTTTAATATTATATTGAGCACTGACTGATATTAGCAGGGAGAAAAGATTTTGCCACTTACCAGCTTGTGGCTTTGGGCAAGTTTTTAAATCTGTACTCCTATTCCTCATCTGTAAACTAGGGATTATAAAAGCATCTAACTCATAGGGTTGAGGATTAAAGGAGTTAATATTTATTTTCTTTTTAAAAATATTCATTTGAGAGAGAGAATGAGAACAAGTGGGGGTGAGTAATGCAGAAGAGGAAGCAGACTCTTTGTAGGGCAGAGAGCCCGACTCAAGACTCAATCCCAGGACCCTGGGTTCATGACCTGAGCCCAAGACAAACACTCAACTGTTCAACTGACTGAGCCACTCAGGTACCCAGGAGCTAAGATTTCTAAAGATCTTAGAACAGTGCCTGGCATACTACGTATTATATAAGTCTCTGTTACCTAGCCACGATATCCTTCACTGGCTGAGTGAAGACAATATTCCCAGATAAGAAATATTCAGAGACTATACCAGCCATCCACACCAAAATATTCAAGGAAGAATTCAAACTTGATTTATAAAGACGCTAACTGATTTTATCTTGTACTGTTAGAGATAAAAATTAAAAATCCAGTACTGATCTTTTTTGAGAGGAGTGTGTTGAGGGGAATGATTATTTTTCTCTTTTTTTCTGTCTAGAAGACTGTATGATTTTATCTTTGAAATAGTTTAATAAAGCGAATCAGGTGTGTATATTTTTCAAACAATCCCACGGGGCTTCTAACCTCTTCAATCTGCAGACTTAAGTTTTCTTTTATTTGTTTGATTATGTTTCCTCCATATTTTGTTAACTTCTGGCACCTCTGTGATTTTTTTTATGAGAGATGCCTTCGGATCTGTCCAAGTCAGTTTCTCATCTTTTCTCTCAAGTCACGTTCTTTTGTATACCTGCTGACTGTTTTTGAGGTCGGCCTCCTTACTTGACCTTTAATTAGTCAAAGGTCTAAATAGTACACTTCCTGTTTTGATTTATCGACTGAATTTAAAATTTTTTAATCCATGGTTTGTGATTTGTAATCAGATTTCCTTAAGCATGTTGATTTTGTATATCGTAGGTGGCTTTGCCTTTCAGGAGCTCTGTTTCAGGAGATAATCTCAGTTCTGGATGTTTTGTGTGCTCTTTCTCACTCTGGCTGCTAGGCTAGGGGCTGTGCTATTTGCCTTTGCCTCCATAGGGCTCCACCCTTGCTCAGGGCTTAAGTCCTGCTAATGGTATACCTCTGTGTAACTCCTCTAGTTCCAAGGGGCACTGGCATTTTCTGTCTTCAGACTACTTGTATTCCAGCAGGTACTCAAGCTGGTACTCCAGCCAGAGGTTGTTTATCCCCTACTGAGAATGGTCTACCCCCTTGATTCCTCAGATTTGGAGGCAGGAAGGATTTAGTGAATTTATCAGTTCTCCCCACTTCAAGGGCCAGCAATGTGAAAAGGAGTAAGTCATGAGATCGAGTATGATCACGTATCATTGATTTTCAACCCTCATCCCAGAACACCTGCTCTTTCTACAGGATCCCTTGTTTCATCTGACCTGGAAGGGAAAGACCTGAGTTCACTCTCTTGGAAGAGATCTCAGCCCACTTGAAGTTTAGGTTGTACATGTGTTGGCCTACTTAAGGGAAGTTGTTGGTATTTGGGCTGGAGTTGAGAAAGCTGAGCAATAGGAATGCATTCACACTGCTATCTTCCCAGAAATCTTCTAGTGTTGAGCCTATAATGTTGAGTCATTTGATAGACATTTTTGTGTAACTTGTGCAAGAAGGATTTGTGGATAATGTGTTTTCTCAGACTTTGTCTATCTGAAATGATCTTTTTGTTTCCTCTTGCATTTAAAGAAAGCTTGAAGGGGTATAAATGGTTTAACATTTTAGGGTTGCAGGGTTTTCTTTTTGAAAACTTTATAGATGTTGCTTAATTATTCTTGGCATTTAAAATTGCAGTCAGATCCATCCCTAATGTTCACCAGATCCAAGGTAAGAGTTCAAATGGAGATCCACATACAATATATCTAAATATTTAAAATGTTTGAATCAAGCTAACAAACTTAAATATATTCTGTTCTCTTACCTTGGCAAATAAATTTTCATTACCATAAAATTGAAAAAGATGTGTAGCTTTATGGTTTTTATAAGAGAAAAACAAAATATCAAAGATGACTGAATTTAATTATTGCACAGGTCTGGGTTTTCAACAGCAATGTTTGCATCAGTGATAAAGACCTATGTCTTTGGGGATCCCTGGGTGGCGCATCGGTTTAGCGCCTGTGTTTGGCCCAGGGCACAATCCTGGAGTCCTGGGATCGAGTCCCACATCCGGCTCCCTGCATGGAGCCTGCTTCTGTCTCTGCTTCTCTCTCTCTGTGTCTATCATGAATAAATTAAAAAATAATAAAATCTTAAAAAAAAAAGACCTATGTCTTTGATTAATGCTTCTGTTTCTTTTTTCAGTCTCCTTCAGGAACACTTTTTATTTTGATCCTATTCTCTATATATTTGGCTATTCTTCCATTGTTTTAGTCTTATCTTTTTCAAATCTTTATTCTGAAGAGCTTTTTCATTTGCCTTGCCTTTGTTCTAGCAAAATCATTAATTACATTCTTATAAAAAGAATTTTCTTATGATTTCTGATAGCAGTATGTAAAGTATAAAAAATATTCCAAGTGTATAATATTCAAATATATTTCATCAAAAATGAAAATTTAAATGAATACTAAAAATTATTTTTTTCAAAAAGTCTTAAAATATTTAGAATTATTTATTAAAACTAAAAGGCAAAATACAAATAAATGTTTCACTTTTAAATAAAAAAACTTAACTTTTACAAATTTAATGAAATATTAAGTGGTTTATATAAATAAAAGTCTTTGCAATTCTAATGTTCAATATCCATCTTGTTGCCAATGTAGAGTGTTAGTAATACATTTCACACATGTTACATCTTATATACAAATGTCAGAGTAATAATGAATTGTTGAATATCATGAAGTGTACTTTGTGCACCTGATGTGAATACTTGGCTATTTGTGTCATTTTGTTTTTTTAAAGTTGTTTCATTTAGTCTCTTTTAACCTAATCAAGTCTCTGTCACTTTTCTCCCTTGAGGTTTTTTGCCTATTAGAAGAAATCAGATCTTGTAGGATGGCCCACAGTCTGGATTTGTCTGATTGCTTAACTTGTTCCTTTATCTTTGATATTCCCATTAACTAGACCAAAGGTTTGGCTAGAATAATGTTGAACTTTTTTGGCAAGAGTGTTTCATGGCTAATGCTGTGTATTTCATATTGCATTCCATCAGTGAGCACATAATGCCAGGTTTGGTCACTTGGCTAAGATGATAACACCAGAGGTGTCAGTTGTAAGGTATGTTTCTCCTTTGCAGTAAAAAGGTTATCTGTGGGGTGATACTTTGGTTCTGTTCCAATATCATCTTCAGCAACCTTTTACCCAATGGTTTTAAATTAACATTCTTGTCTGAATTATTTCATTAAGATTTACAGAAAAGTTTTCTAATTAAATAATTCCTTCTATGTTTATTAGCTGACATTTTTCTATAAAGAAGAAGTCTCCCTCATCAACAGGAGATAAATTCTAGTTCTTCCCCAAAGGCAGGATAAAAGTTTTGTTCTTTGCAGAATAAAGAAATGATTACCCATAAGGGATGATGAAGGCTTGGGGAGAGAAGGATGGAAGCATGACCTTTATATGACTTTGATTTTCTTTTACAAATGTGCTTTATAAACTTGAAAAAATATTAGATGGAGTGTAAAATGTAAACATCCAGATTCAACTCCAGTAAGGAGTTCCTGGGTAGCTCAGTCGGTTGAGCATCTAACTCTTGATTTTGGCTCAGGGTCCTGATCTCAGGGTTGGGAGATTCAGCCTAGAGTTGGGTTCTGTGCTCAGCAAGGAGTCTTCCTGAAATTCTCTCTCTCTCCTCTCCCTCCCCTTCTGCCCCTCTCTGCACTCATGCAAATGTATATTCTCTCTCTCAAATAAATAAATCATCAAATTTAACTCCCAATAATGAAAAAGTCTATTTTCATTTTACATTGGTAGGAACCATACAGAGAAAATAATATTCCAAGTGAATGTTGAATATAATACTCCACCTGTACATCCTTAATGGGATATATTCTAAGAATGAAAAGAACGCAAAGAAATCTTTTTGGGTAGGGAGGGACAGAGGGAGGAGTGGGAGAATCTTAAACAGGCTTCATGCTCAGCATGGAGCCAAACATGGGGCTCAATCTCACAATGGGATCATGACATGAGCCAAAATCAAGAGTCAGAGGCTTAACTGACTGAGCTACCCAGATGCCCCAAGAACTGTAAAATCTTGAAACTAAACTAGATAATTTTATTGCTAATAGTAATATTCATGTTAGAATTATCAGGCCCCAAGATTTTCACTGCCAGAGAAAAAGATATAAACATAAAACCAGAAGTTCAGAAATACCTTTATAATAGTAAATATGAATTAGAAATATTAACATGAAGTCATTTAAAAATATTTAAGAATATTTCCTATATTTGTCCAAGGAGAGAGCCTAGAGCTAATGATGCCCCAACTGGGAAAAAGGAAGATTCCCAGGTATACATGATCTCTCTCGCAAAATTTGCACTAACACAACCTGCAAAGCCAGGTAAATCCAACCCTCCACCTTTCAGGTAACCAGAGAAAAATACAACTGGTCTAACTTAAGTCATCACCCTAACCTTAAGTGGGTCTCAATGCTGCCTCATGTTTGTGGTATAGCAATCTGGTCCATTCACTATACTACTCTCTTGATTATTTCACACTTCCAAGTCACTTCCTTTACCCTGTGATGGTTTTTGCTTCCTAATCCCTGAGAAAATGGAAACAGTCAGAAGAGAACTTGTTAGGCTCCTATCACTGTATCTACCCACCTATACAATTACATCTGTTTTGGCTCATCTGCTACTATAGAACCTCCCTCTCCTCACATAAGGCAGAACATTTCATGCCCTCCCATCCTGCTCTCAGGGACATGACATCATCATTCACTGTCTCTGTTATCATCAGTTGTCTCACTAAATTATTCCTATCAGTGTATAAATATGTTATCTATTCTCTAGGAAACTTCTCCCAACCCTCATGCCCCTTGAAAGGTAATCACTATTCTGACTTTTATTACTATTCACTAGTTTTGTCTGATCTTAAATTTCATATAAATGCATCATCATATATGTACCGTTGTGACCACTTATTATGTCTGTAATATGCATCTATTTTGTTGCAATTATCAATAGTTTTAAAAATTATTGTATTCAATTGTGAGACTATACCATAATTGATTCATATATTGAACATTTGGGTGGCTCCTAGTTTTTGACTTATGGATAATGCTGCTGTGACCATTTTAAAAACATTTAGGAATACCTGTGCATATATTTCTCCTGGGTATGTACCTAGGTGAATTCCTGGATCACAGGGTAGGTGCATGTCATTTTGTACATAGTGCCATCAGTTTTCCTATTGCCAAACAGTTTTCCAAAGTGACTGAAGTAATTTACCTTCCATAAGTAATATATGAGAGTTCCAGCTGTTGCTTCAGATCCCCAGTAATATTTGATATTGATGATCTTTAATTTTAGCCATTCTGGTAGGTATGTTCTCTCATTATATTTTATTATTTGTGTGACAAAGACTTCCTTTTCATATGCTTGTTGGTCATTTGAATAGCCTCTTTTATGACAGACCTGTTCAGGTTTTATGCCCATTAAAAAAAATTGAGTTATATGTCATTTTCTTACAGATTTAGATATGGGTCCTTTGTCATGATATGTATATCATGAAAATCTCTTTGTGATTTGCCTTTTTACTTGTTTGTTTTTGATGAGTATAGTTCTTAATTTTAATGAAGTCAGTCTTTTATGATTAGTGTCTTTTGTGTTCTGTTTGAAACTGTCTTGAAGAAATTTTTCTGTTTCGAAAGTTGTATTGTTTTACACATTTAGAACTATGGTCTATCTCACGTTAAATTTTGTATACTATGATAGGAGTCAGTTTTATTTTGTTCCATAAAATATCCAAATGTTCCAATACCAATTATTGAAAAACTATTCATTCCCTTACAGACTTGCATTGATAATCTGTCATAAACTGGGTCTTAGAATTTCTGACTATTCTGTTCCACTGGTCTATTTGTATGTATATCTTTGTGCCAATCCCACCCTGTTGTTACTATAACTTTGCATTAAATCTTAAATTCAAATATGTTCTTTTTCAAGCTTGATTGGATTCTTCTGGTCTTATTTCTTCATGCCTCAAAACCAAAGTAATATATATTTATGGACCCAATGCCAATAAGACATATTTTAGGTTATCAGCAATCAGTTGATAGAAAAAAATATATGATACGTTAGGTAAATATTTTGAAACGTCTCAGGTGGCAAAATCTCAACCAACAGTATTTTAAATTTCTATAGTCCACCTATTCTCATTCCTTCATTCTCCTCAGTCCAATCATGTACAGAAAGGTACCAGTTTTTAAAACGTGTGAAGTTACTGCATTATACTAGACCCATAATGTTCATAATGATATCTGTTAAGCACAGAATAAAGATATATGAGTAATAAATCCTCAGCTTTATTCTCTGTATTATCACTGACACTACCAGGATCTATTAATAATGTATTGAGGAATTTTACATTTTCACCAGTAGTTCACAACCGGGGGCTATTTTATTTATTTATTTGACAGAGACTTTTTGGGGAGTGGTCACAACTGGGGCAGGAGGCAGTAGGAAGAAGGTGCTACTGACTTCTAGTGAGTAAAGGCCAAGAATGTTGCTCAACACCCTATGATGCACTAGATAACACCCAACCACAACAAAGAATTATCCAGCCCAAACGTCATACTGCAGAGGTTAAGAAATCCTGATCTAGATGATTACATTTTTCTCTCATTGAAAGATTAGATAATCAGGCAAATAACCCACCCATTTAATTCTGCTATCATACTTACAAAATAAAGAGAACAGCCAGCATGTGCCTTGCTGAGTGAATATGGTACGGGGAGTGGAGAGATAGGATTTAAATGTTCGATAAACCGCATCCAGTTTACCAGAAAATAAAATCAGGAACTAAAGGAAGAAGTGGTGGTAATGTGAATTAGGGGGTCAAGAGCACCTCCCCCGTGGAGATTAGAGAAAAGGCTGACAAACTATCTCTCTCTTCTGTGGGAAACCATTCTCTCCTGACACATAATTGTAGCATTTACTATGTGGAAGAAGATGGAGATATGCCACCCTACTCTCAAACTTTCCACAGGGAAATGGTTTTTTGGTGGCTACAATATGATGTTAGTATCTACATGAAAGTCTTCTCAGTAACTTGTTCTTCAATAGCTCCTTATATCTTTTCTGGTCTTTCCCTCCCTCTTTCACTGGTTTCTTGTCTCTTCTAGAGTTTAGATTCCCAGTTCCAAGTTTTTTCTCTACTGGGTCATTTTTTTTTAGCCTACAGATATACTATTATATCTACCATCTTAAAAATATAAAACCTTTGCTTGAATAATTTCTGTTTCTCTTTCCAGGAAAGCTCAAAAAACTTGTTTACTCATTATATCCAATTTCTTTATTTCAATTTTTGCTTAAAGTTAGTAAGCCTTAGCCTACCTACTCGTTTCCCTACTTCCATCCTTGCTCCACAAATAGCCAGAAAGATCCTTTAAAAATGCAATGCCTCCATTCAAAACACTGCAGTGCCTCCTCATTTCTTTGTGAAGGTGGAACCTCCTCATTCAGGCTCTTTCACACCCTCCGCTCTTCGCAGGAGGCGTTAGTTCCTCACTGTGTAAGCCTTTATTTAGGGCTGCTTGCATGACCTTACAACATGGCAGCTGGCTTCCCCCAGAACAAATGGTCCACGAGAGAACACGGTAGAAGTTGCAACGTCTTTTATGAATTAGGCTCAGAAATCACACTCTAATATGTTTACAATATCCCATGGCTATTCAGTATGGGAGGGGGCTACCCAAGGTCATGAAGACAAGGAGGCAGGGATCATTGGGCCCATTTTGGGGGCATGATATCATACTTGGGATATTCTTTATAAGTCTCTAATCTCTTCTTAGCCTTTTATATCCTTATCCATTTAAATCAGGTTGTCAGTTCACACACTCAATTTCTGTTGCCATCTTGATTATGGTCATAAAAAATATATAGGTCTGTGGACCAATTTGAGTGAATTGACAGCTGTTTACATTATTGGATCTTCCATTCCAAGAATATAATATATATTTCCCCACTTATTTATATCTGTTAAAATTCCTCTCAGTAGTGTTTTAGGTTTCTGCATAAAATCTTTCACATTTTGGGGCACCTAGGTGGCTCAGTCAGTTAAGTGTCCAACTCTTGATTTCACCTTGGGTCATGATCTCAGGATTATGAGACTGAACCCTGCACTGGCCCCATGCTGAACATGGAGGCTGTTTAAATTCTTTCTTTCCCTCTCCTTCTGTCCTTCCTTCACCCCCAGCACATTCTGTCTCTCAAAAATCTTTCACATTTTGAAAATTAGATCTATTTTTTAAAAATATTTATTTATTCATTTGAAAGAGAGAGAGCATTCGTGCATGAGTTGACAGAGGGGCAGAGGAAGAGGGAGAGAAGCAGACTCCACAGCCAGGGAGCCAATGGGGGACTTGATTCTAAGATCCCAACATCATGACCTGAGCTGAAATCAAGAGTTGGTCGCTCAACCGACTGAGACACCCAGGCGCCACTAGATCTATTTTATTAGATATTTTTTATGTTAATGCTAGTAGGGTATTAAGTATTCTAAGATTTAGATTTCTGGATGATTTTTTTTTCTGGGTCAGGCTTTTCCTACTGTGTAGGCATCATTTGGGAAAGTAGTCATCAAGGCAAATAGGGCAGACCCTCTTTCAGACTCTTTCAGAGTCTGGGTGAGAGTCAACAATGTTACGGTTAAAATAATGAGAAAAGATCCATTATGGAGAGAGGTTTTGGAGAGGTATCTCTCAGCAATTCTATTGGAAGAAAAGTATCTGAAACTTGGTGTATTAGTTATCTGCTGAGTTAAAAACGAACCCCAAACTTAGTGACTTAAAAAACAAAAATTGTAGGGGTGCTTGGGTGGCTCAGTAAGTTAGGTGTCTGCTTTCTGCTTGGGTCATGATCCCACAGTCTAGGATAGAGTCCCGCGTCAGGCTCCCTGCTCAGCTGGGAACTTGCTTCTCCCTCTGCCTGCCGCTCCCCCTGCCTGTGCTCTCACTCTCTCTCTGTCAAATAAATAAATAAAATCTTGAAAAAAACCTACATTGTATAGTGTCTGTGGATTAAAGTAGATCTGTGGATATAAGTATTCTGCGGAATAAAGGAGTAGCTTAGCTGGATGGCTTAGCTTGGGATGTCTCATGAAGCTATAGGCAAAATATTGACTGGGGCTTAATCATCTGAAAATTTCACTGGAATTGGAGGATGCACTGCCAGGATGGATATTGTCATTATGGTTTCTTCCATGCTAGTTGAATAGGTTGCTCTTCCATGTCTGTAATCAAGTCAGTATTATAACTTATTCTGCAGTAGAAAAACACCAAAGGATGATAAAATAATCTTAGCAACCTGCCTGTGCCGTAAGAGCTTTCTTACAGGAGACTGAAGTGAAATTAACCTTCTCTTTGCCATAGGTTTCATCCAAGTTGTTCTGTATGGGATCTAGAAAAACTAAGAGATTGTTCAAGTAGGAGCATAACCAATTCTTTAAAACTAAGTAGAACTTATATTCTGGCTACTGTTTTCTTGATGTTTGAAACTAAAAGAGAGTGAACTATACACCGAGAGTGTTCTACTATGACCTTTCCAAGAAAGGAAGTCTATAAACTGGAAATAGGTGGGTTTTTGCGTAAGTAGCTCCAAAAATCAGGCCACGAGCTATCTGCTGTGTTTCCTCCTGAGTATCCCTCCCTTCTTGCTCATTATGGCAGAGTGTAGAAAGAAACTTCCCTACTGTGACTCCTCCTTGGCAGTGTCCCCAATGTATGACATCGTACATGTACAACCTGTAGCTCTGTTGCTACATGAAGCCAAAACTATTCATTTTTCAATAGTTTAGTTGTTCTCTCTGCCTATTCAAGATCATTCTTTCCTTCTCATTTAATAACAAAACTTCAAGTTCATTCCAAACAGTAAATGTCGAGTTTAAAGTCTATAATTTGTATCTCACCTTCATCAGTGTGGCTATGTAACTGAGTTCCAGCTTGTAAAGTATAAGTAAAAGGTGTTAGGTAGAAACTTTCAAAATAATTTTTTTATAAGAGGGACAGACAACTTGGTTGTGCTCTTCTACTTTTTCACTCTTTCTGCTTCTTGGAATGCAGGCAGGATGGCTGGAACTCCCAGCAGTCTTCTAGGACAAGTGATTGTGAGATTAGAAGCAACATACTAAACATACAGAGCAAAAAGGTAGGAGAAACAAGTCTGGCTGCTCACTCCAAGTATGAAAAGACATTTATAGGCAATAATTAAGAAAATTCATGATTAGTAGACCTGCACTGAAGGAATTCTAAATGAAACATAAAAAAGCATCAATGAAATTTTGAAGAATTGAAATCCTACAGAATATATTAATTATAAATATGCTAGAAATAAGTAACAAAAATGCTGAAAATATTCCCATATATTTCAAATTCACATACATACTCATTTATTTGCTTATTTATTTTCAATTCAAGTATAATTAGCACACAGTTTTATATTGGTTTTAGGTGTACAATAGAGTGATTCAACAATTCTATACATTTCCCAGTGCTCATCACGATAAGTGTACTCTTCATGAACTTCACCCTTCCCCCCAACCATTTCCCTCTGGCAACCACCAATTTGTTCCCTGTATGATCATTTAGTCCATTTACATTCAAAGTATTATTGATAGGTTTGTACTTATTACCAATTTGTAACTTGTTTTACAGTTATTTTTAAAAATTCTTCTCTGTTTCTTTCTTCTCTTGTGCTCTTCCCTTGTGGCTTGATGGTTTTCTTCAGCAATATGTTTGGCTTCCTTTCTCTTTAGTTTTTGCATATCTATCACAGGTTTTTGATTTGTGATTACTATTAGGTTCACATATAACATACACATAGCAGCCTATATTAAATTGATGGTCATTCGAATTTGAACCCATTCTAAAAGCACTAAATTTTTACCCCTATGTTTTATGTATATGGTGTCATGCTTTATATCCTTTTATAGATTTATTTATATATTTTATATAGAGAGAGTGTGTGAGCAGGAGGAGGGGCAGAGAGAGAGAAAGAGAAAGAGAGAATCTCAAGCAGACTCCCTACTGATTGTGAAGCCCAATTTGGGGATCAATCTCACAACCCTGAGATCATGACCTGAGTCTAAATGAAGAATCCATCACTTAACTGGTGGAACCACACAGGCACTCCTCCCCTCTTTACTGATTTTTAGAAATATAATTGATTTTACTGCCTTTGTTGCTTTAACCTCCATACTGATTTTATAAGTGAATAATCTACTGCTTTTATTATGTTTGCATTTACTTGTGACATTTTTTTCTCCCATAATTTTCTTACTCCTAACTACGGCCTTTTCTTTCCATTCAAAGAATTCCCTTTAACATTTCTGGTAAGGCTGGTTTACTGGTGATGAACTCCTTTACCTTTTGTTTGGGAAACTATCTTTCCTTCTATTTGGAATGATTACCTTGCCTCAACAAAGTAGAGTATTCTTTGTTGCAGGTTTTTTCATTTAAGCACTCTGAATATATCATGCCACTCCCTTCTGGCCTTTTGCTGAAAAATCGGCTAATATCCTTATGGGATTTTCCTTGTATATAACTTATTTTTTCTTCAAATAAATTTTCTACCCTCTTTTTTCTCTCTTCTCCTTTTGGGATCTCTACAATGTGAATGTTATTATGCTTGCTGATGTTGCTGAGTTTCCTTAACCTATTCTTGTTTTTTATTCTTCTTCTTCTTTTTTTTTTTTTTTTTTCAGCTGTTCAAATTGGTGGCTTTCCATTATGGCTTCTATACTGTATCTCAGTGGGGTTATTTACTATGCTGGCTCTGCAAGGACTGGAACTCAATTTCCCTCTAGCTCTCCTAGAGCTAAGCCTGCTAACTTTCAAAATACCTGGAGTTAAGCCTTGCTGACTATAAATACAAAATTAAATCCTACTGTTTTTCAAAGCCAAATGTTATGAAGATTCATCTTCTGAGGCAGGTCTTCTGTATCTGGTACGCCTGGTGTGGGGTCTACTCCTCTCTTCCATGCTTGTAGTGTCCCTCCTGTTTGTGGTTAATCTAGTTTTTGACTGCATCTTCATCCTCCCACCCTTTCAAAAGGGAAAGTGGAAAGTCTGTTCTGCTATTCCCTGGGTTGTTTTCTGGGTTGGCTGCACTAATGTGGCTGTTATCTAGGTGTGTCCATGGGATAGGTAAGTTTAGGATCCTCTTGCTCCTCTATCTTCCCAGCTTTGGTCCAAGATACATATTTTCAAAAAATCCTTGGGCTAAAGAAGAAATCACAATGTAAGTAGGAACCTACTTAAAATTGATTGTGGAAATAATATATTTTTATTTTTTTAAAAAGATTTTATTTATTTATTCATGAGAGTCAGAGAGAGAGAGAGAGAGAGAAAGAGAGAGAGAGAAGCAGAGACACAGGTAGAGGGAAAAGCCGCTCCATGCAGGGAACCTGACATGGGACTCGATGCCAGGTCTCCAGGTCATGCCCTGGGCTGAAGGCAAAGCTAAACCACTGAACCACCCGGGCTGCGCCCAAATACTATATTTTTAAACTTGTGGGATGTAGCTAACACACTACTTAGAGGGAACTCTATAATAGAAAAGAAAAAGACTGAAAATTAATAAGCTAAGTACCTATCTTAAGAAGTTAGAAAAGAAGTAGAAAGAAGTGCTATATACAACAGCAGAAATTAACGAAACAAAACAAACATACAAAAGATAAAATTGACAAAGCTAAAAGTTGGTTCTTTATAAAGATTAGTAAAACTGATTAATCTGCTCAGTCTGATTGAAAAATAAAGCACAGGGATCCCTGGGTGGCGCAGCGGTTTGGCGCCTGCCTTTGGCACAGGGCACGATCCTGGAGACCCGGGATCGAATCCCACATCGGGCTCCCGGTGCATGGAGCCTGCTTCTCCCTCTGCCTATGTCTCTGCCTCTCTCTCTCCCTGTGTGACTATCATAAATAAATTAAAAATTTAAAAAAAAAAAAAAAAGAAAAAGAAAGCACAAATAATCAAGACTAGGAATTTAAAGGAGGATATCATTTTAGATCTTTTTTTTTTTTAATTTTTATTTATTTATGATAGTCACAGAGAGAGAGAGAGAGAGAGGCAGAGACACAGGCAGAGGGAGAAGCAGGCTCCATGCACTGGGAGCCCAATGTGGGATTCGATCCTGGGTTCCAGGATCGCGCCCTAGGCCAAAGGCAGGCGCCAAACCGCTGCGCCACCCAGGGATCCCCATTTTAGATCTTATAAACACTAAAAAAAGTGAATATTTTTGACAACTTTATACCAGTAAAATTGATAATTTGATTGTCATAGACAAATTCCAATAAAAATGCTACTTCATAAACTTATGGAAGGAAAAGGAAACCTAAAGAGTCATATTACTTTTAAAGGACTGAATTCATCATTAAAAACTTATCACAAACACAAAATATCCAGGCCTAGATGTCACAAAACATGAATTTTGCTAAACACTTAGATAGAAACAATCCAAATCATTTTTTTGAAGAATTTATTTATTTATTTGAGAGAGAGACAGAGAACACAAGCAGTGGGAAGGAGCAGAGGTAGAGGGAGAAGAAGGTTCCCTGCTGAGCAGAAGCACAACATGGGGCTTGATCCCAGGACCCCAAAATCATGACCTGAGCTGAAGGCAGATGCTTACCTGACTGAATTACCCAGGTGCCCCAGAGACAATCTAGATATTGTAAACTCTTCTGGAAAATAGAAAATGAGGGAAAACTGTCCCACTTATTTTTAATGCTAGCAAAATCTTGAAAAAATTCAAAATTTAGAAAAACCCAACAAGGACAGGATGAGAAGAGAAAATTAAGGTCAGTTTCAATTATGTACATGGATGCAAATATCCCTTTCCCCCCTTCTTTTTTAAGTTTTTATTTAAATTCCAGTTAGTTAACATATAGTGTAAGGGATTGCTAGCATAACATATAATGTAAGGGTGGGTGGCTCAGTTGGTTAAGTGTCTGACTCTTTTGGCTCAGGTCATGATCTCAGAGTTGTGAGATTGAACCCTGTATCAGGCTCTGCACTGGGTGTGGGGATTTCTTGAGATTTTCTCTCTCTCCCTCTGCCCATCCCTGCCCCCACTCTCTAAACAACAACAACAACAATAATCAGCAAAAAAACAACATATACTATAAGAATGTAAGTATCCTTAAAAATTCTTTCAAAACAAATTCAACAAAATGTGAATAAGATAATATATCTTCATCAAATTGGATTTAAGTGAGGATTTCAAGGTTGGTTTAATATCAGAAAATTTATCAACAGGGATGTCTGAGTGACTCAGTGGCTCTGCCTTTGGTTCAGGGTGTGATAGTGCAGTTCTGGATTGAGTCCCACATTGAGCTCCCTGCATGGAGGCTCCTTCTTCCTCTGCCTGTGTCTGCCTCTCTCTGTGTGTCTCTCATGAAAAAAAAAATAAATTTTTTAAAGAAAAAAACTTATCAACATAGCTCACCAATTAGTAGATTGAAGGAGAAAAATCATAAGATTGTCACAAAAGATGCAGAAAAAGAATTTGATTAAATTCAATATCCATGATTTAAAAAGTACTGTTAGTTAATTAGGAATAGCAGGGAGTTGCCTTAATCTATCAAAATTTACAACAGGTTTTATGTTTAATTGGAAAAAGTGAAAAGATTTTTCATTTTGCAAATGGGAGCAAGAAAAAGGTGTCCACTTCTAGTCAACATTGTATTGGAGGTCTTAGAAAGAGCAGTAAATCTAGAAGTAGAAATGTATAGGAGTAGGAAAAAAAAAGTAATTATTCACAGATATTATAATATGAACTTAGAGTTTGGCAAAGTTCCTGGGTTCATAAGCAGTTTATATTATAAAGGTCATATTATATTTTCATATATCATTAACAAGCAGTTAGAAAATGAAATTTAATTAGCATTGAAAATATCTAATAAAACAGATCTTATGAAAAAAATCTGGAAGACCTTAATGCAGAAACCTAAAAACACTACTCAGAGAAATTTTAACAGACCCAAATAAATGAAGAATTATATTCATGAAATAGAAGGTCCAATACCTTAAAACTGTTAATTTACCCAAATTGGCTTATGGATCTATATATTCAATGAAATCTTAGTCAAAATTGTAACAGAAATTGTATGTGTAAGTTGACCAAGTGATTTAAATTGGTATGAAAATAAAAGGCTAAGAATAGATGAGACACTCATAAAGAATAATTTGTTGAGAGAACTTATTCTACCACGTATCAAGACATTTTTAAATATTAGGAATTTAAAAAACATGGTACTCTGGCGCAAGGATCAGAAAATAAACCAGTGGAATAGAATAAAAAACCCAGAATAGGCTCATACATATATGAACATTTTATTCACAACAAAGGTGATACTGCATATCAGTGGGAAAAGACGGTCTTTCAAATGTGCAGGAAAAAATTGGATATTGCTGTGGAAGAAAAGAAATTTAGGATCATACTAATATGCACACACAAAAATAACTCCAGATGGGTTAAAGACCTAAATGAAAGGGCAAACAATGAAGCTTTTAGAAGACAATATCTTCATGGCCTCTGACAAAATGGGGAAGGATTTCTTAAATAAGACACAAAAGCAGGGGCACCTGAGTGGCTCAGTGGTTGAGCATCTCTGCCTTTGGCTCAGGTCGTGATCCTGGGGTCCTGGGATTGAGTTCTGCATCAGGCTCCCTGCAGGGAGCCAGCTTCTCCTTCTGCCTGTGTCTCTGCCTCTCTCTCTGTGTGTCTCATGAATAAATAAATAAAAATCTTAAAAAAAAAAAAAAGACACAAAAGCAGTGAGGTTAAGAAAAGGATTAATTTGACCACAATAAAATTAAGAGTTTGTGTTTATAAAAAAAAAAAAAAAAGACCAGTATGATAGTTAAAAGGCCAGTATAGAGTAGAAGAAAGCAGCAACACATATAACCTATGACTTGTAACTAGAATATGTAACGAACCCTACAAAATCAATAAAGAAAAGGAAAGATAACTCAATAGGAAAATGGGTAAAAGACCTGGTCAACTCCACAGAGAGGAAGGATATCTGCATAGTTAACAAACCTATAAAAAAGTAGAGAATCTCATTAATAATTAGCGAAATGCTGAGTAAAAACAATGAGATAGCATCATACACTCACCATATTGACAAAGAGAGTCCTGAAAAATTAAAGTTCAACAAAAAATGCAGGAGTGAAACAAAAAACAATATATTGGTAAATCTAAATCCTACCATATTAATAATTATATTAAATACTAATGAGCTAAACATTCCAATTAAATGATAGAGATTATCAGACTGGATTTAAAAAGCAAGATTTACTCAATTATATACCACGTACAGGAGATGAACTTTAAATATAAAGACACAGATAGGTTGAAAACAAATGGCCAAAAGGAGATATACCATACAAACAATAAGCATACGTGGGCTGGATGGAAACCCAAAAGACTCCACCCCAATATTGCTAGAATTCATACAGCAATTCAGCATTGTGATAGGATACAAAATCAATGCACAGAAATCAGTGTCATTTCTATACCCTAACAATTAGACTGAAGAAAGAGAAATTAAGGAATCAATCCCATTTATAATTGCACCCAAAAGCATAAGATGGAAGGGGGGGAGGGCTATAAATTACAAATTCTAAATTGCACATTTTTGGAATAAAGTGTCACTAATTACCTCTATCAATAACTATTTGAATTATATGAAAACTATTCTGAAATTCTGGTCTCTCACCATCACAAGATTTTTATGTGGGATAATTTGGAGAGGTATATCTTAAAAACTTTTATAAAGCTTTCTTAAGTATCTCTCAAAAGTTATTTCTACACAATAAAAATAACCATCAAATTGGAAGTATGTTGTTTTTCTTTTTTTTTTTTTTTTTTTTTTTTAAAGTTTCAGCCTTTATTAAATAAAAAGGAGGTAGAAGACAGGTAAAAACAGGCCAG
The DNA here is from genome assembly GCF_003254725.2 of Canis lupus dingo. Classification (NCBI taxonomy): domain Eukaryota; kingdom Metazoa; phylum Chordata; class Mammalia; order Carnivora; family Canidae; genus Canis; species Canis lupus. Next base: position 21,060,677 of record NC_064274.1, on the reverse strand, counting down.
GCACCCCTTCTTCCAACTACACATATACAGGCAAACAGACAGACACAACCGAATAAGTGATAGGGACAAGTCAGGGGATGGCCTGGACGGCAGAGGGAGGCAGCATCCTCCGAGAGTGGGCCCGGACCCAAGGGTGGGCTGAGACCTGGGACAGGGGCAGCCGTTCTGAAGGGTTGTGCTTGAGTAGCTTGGAGATGAGGTCCTGGGCTCCCGTGGGTACAGAAGGGGGGAATTTCAGGTCCACCTTGACGATGCGCCGATAGGTCTCATTGTGAGAAGCGCTCTCGAATGGCGGGTTGCCCACCAGCAGCTCATAGCAGAGCACCCCGATGCACCACAGGTCCACCTTCTCGTTGTGCATGCGCCCTTCAATCATTTCTGGAGGCAGGTAGTCCAAGGTGCCGCACATCGTCTTCCTCCTTAGGGAGGGGGCGTGCACGGACCAGCCAAAGTCAGCGATCTTCAGCTCTCCCTGGAGCCCCAAGAGCAGATTCTCTGGCTTTATGTCTCTGTGAATCACCTTTTTCCCGTGGCAGTACATCAGAGCATCCGCCAGCTCCTCCATGATTGTGGCTGTTCGCTGCTCGTCGAAAGTGTGGCTTTTCTGCAGCTCCTTGTAGAGCTCCCCTCGGGGGGCATACTCCAGAATCAAGTAGATCCTTCTCCGGTCGTAGAAATAGTTGTAGAGACGCAGGATGTTGGGATGCTGCAGATGGGCCTGGATTTCAATCTCCCTGCGCAGCTGGTGTTCCACGCCCTCCTTTTCTGTCTGAGACTTGAAGAGGACCTTGAGAGCCACGATGAAATGGCTTTTCTTCTCCCGAGCCAAGTACACATTTCCAAACTTGCCTTTGCCCAGAGGACGCCCAATCTCAAAGTCGTCGATGGTGAAGGACCGCATTGAGAAGTTGGGTATCCCACTGCTGTTCTCCACCACCTTCTGGCCAGGGGCAGCTGTGGGCTGGCCATTGGAGCGGCTCATGAGGACAAGTGCAGACGGGGTGGCGGGGTCCTTCCGGAGGACTCTCTGGGGCAGGGTGTTCAGGCCAGGCTGAGTCGTCTGCCGGCCGTAGGGCCAGGGGTAGGCGTTCTCCTTCTGGGTCATCGTTAGAGGGAAGAGGGGAGGAGAGCTGGAGCCCGTGGCACAGCCACCCCCTGGCCGCGGGCAAATGACTCTGTTTTTCTTTTTCTTAACCCATTGTACAAAATGAGTCACTAAAGCCTTTTTCAAGATTCAAAGGACGTAGTTTGGCTACTCTATTATTATTATTATTATTATTACTCTATTATTATTAACCCTTTCACAATATTCCAAACTAATAGTAAGTGTGTGATTAATTCTATTCTGATATGGGACACTAATGCTATATGACAATTATTTTTATTTTTTAAAAAGATTTTATTTATTTATTTGACAGAGAACACAAGCAGGGAGAGCAGGAGGCAGAAGGAGAGGGAGAAGTAGGCTCCTGGCTCAGCCAGGAGCCCAATGCAGGGCTTGATCCCAGGACTTTGGGATCATGATCTGAGCCGAAGGTAGATGCTTAACCAACTGAGCCACACAGGTGCCCTGACAATTACTTTTAAAAAATTTTAGGAAGTATTTTTTTAAATTAAGGTTTAATAAATTAAGGCTTAGAAGTTTCTAAATGATAAAATTCCATTTCGTGGTATCAGAGTTTACTAAGTAAGCATGAACATGTTTTGTGGAGAGTTTACATTGTATAGTGTATTATTTTGCATTTTAAGGATCAGTTGTCGGATACATGCCCAAAATAATCTCTGACACATATTATCCAGTTCACAGTAGTCCAATCCATTCTAATTTGATCCTTAGATACAGAGTGCGTCAGTTTGTCCCTTAGAAACTAACATCTTTGTTTCAATTTTTTTTTTATGTAAATAAGCATAATCTGAATAGCAGTAGCCTGAGGAAAAGGCAACTTCCCCATGCCATCAATCAATTACAAGCCTTCCTTCTTCTGGCTACTTGGAGTCTTTTCTGGTTCCACACAATCTTAAGATGATTTGTTCCAACTCTGTGAAGAAAGTCCATGGTATTTTGAATGGGATTGTGTTGAACGTGTAAATTGCCCTGGGTAGCATAGACATTTTCACAATGTTTATTCTTCCAATCCATGAGCATGGAATGTTTTTCCATCTCCTTGTGTCTTCCTCAATTTCTTTCAGAAGTGTTCTGTAGATTTTAGGGTATAGATCCTTTGCCTCTTTGGTTAGGTTTATTCCTAGGTATCTTATGCTTTTGGGTGCAATTGTAAATGGGATTGATTCCTTAATCTCTCTTTCTTCAGTCTAATTGTTATGGTATAGAAATGACACTGATTTCTGTGCATTGATTTTGTATCCTATCACAATGCTGAATTGCTGGCAATTTTGGGGTGGAGTCTTTTGGGTTTTCTACATACAGTATAATGTCATATGCAAAGAGGGAGAGTTTGACCTCTCTGCCAATTTGAATGCCTATTAATCCTTTTTGTTGTCTGATTGCTGAGGCTAGGACTTCTAGCACTGTGTTGAGTAACAGTGGTGAGAGTGGACATCCCTGTCATGTTCCTGATCTTAGGGGAAAGGCTCTCAGTTTTTCCCCATTGAGAATGATATTCACTGTGGTATTTTCATAAATGGCTTTTAAGATACTGAGAATGTTCCCTCTATCCCTACACTTTGAAGAGTTTTAATCAGGAATGGATGTGGTATTTTGTCAAATGCTTTCTCTGTGTCTATTGAAAAGATTACATAGTTCTTGTTTTTCCTCTTGTTGATGTGATCTATCTTGTTGATTGTTTTACGAGTGTTTAACCACCCTTGCATTCCGGGGATAAATCCCACTTGGTCATGGTGAATAATCCTCTTAATGTCCTGTTGGATCCTATTGGCTAGTATCTTGATGAGAATTTTTGCATCCATGTTCATCAGGGATATTGGTCTATAATTGTCCTTTTTGGTGGGGTCGTCTGGTTTTGGAATCAAGTTAATGCTGGCCTCATAAAATGAGTTTGGAAGTATTTCCTCCCTTTCTATCCTGCGGAACAGCTTTAGTAGAATGGGTATTATTATTTCTTCTTTAAATGTTTGATAGAATTTCCCTGGAAAGCCATCTGGGCCTGGACTTTTGTGTCTTGGGAGGTTTTTCAAGACTGCTTCAATTTCCTCCCTGGTTATTGTCCTGTTCAGGTTTTCTATTTCTTCCTGTTCCAGTTTTGGTAATTTGTGGTTTTCCAGAAATGCGTCCAATTCTTCTAGATTGCCTAATTTGTTGACATATAGTTGCTCATAATACATTTTTAAAATCGTTTGTATTTCCTTGGTATTGGTTGTGATCTCTCCTCTTTCATTCATGATTTTATTAATTTGAGTCTTTTCTCTTTTTTTATTAATAAGGATGGATAATGGTTTATCTATCTTATTTATTCTTTCAAAGAACCAACTCCTGGTTTTGTAGATCTGTTCTACAGTTCTTCTGGTCTCTATTTCATTGAGTTCTCTATTTCATTATCTCTCTTCTTCTGCTTGGTGTTAGCTTTACTTGCTGTTCTTTCTCCAATTCCTTTAGGTGAGAGGTTAGCTTGTGTATTTGATTTTTTCCCAATTTTTGAGGGAGGCTTGTATTGTGATGTATTTCCATTAGGACTGCTTTTTCTGTATCCCAAAGATTTTGAATGGTTGTATCTTCACTTTCATTAGTTTCTGTGAATCTTTCTAATTCTTCTCTAATTTCCTGGTTGACCCATTCATCTTTTAGTAGAATGCTCTTTAACCTTCATGTGTTTGAGTTTCTTCCAAATTTCTTCTTGTGATTGAGTTTTAGTTTCAAAGCATTGTGGTCTGAAAATATGCAGGGGACAGTCCCAATCTTTTGGTATCAGTTGAGACCTGATATGACCCAATATGTGGTATATTCTGGAGAAAGTTCCATATGCACTTGGGAAGAATGTGTATTCAGTTGCATTCAGATGGAAAGCTCTCTATGTATCTGTAAAATCTATTTGGTCCAGTGTATTATTTAAGGCCCTTGTTTCTGGGGTGATGTTCTGTTTAGAAGATGTGTCATTTGCTGAATGTGCCATGTTGAATAAAGTCTCCTACTATTAGTGTATTATTATCTAAGTATCTCTTTGTTTTGGTAATTAATTGATTGATATACTTGGCAGTTCCCAAATTACCAAAACTGGAACAGGAAGAAATAGAAAACCTCAACAGGCCAGTAACCAGAGAGGAAATTGAAGCAGTCTTCAAAAACCTCCCAAGACACAAAAGTCCAGACCCAGATGGCTTTCCAGGGGAATTCTATCAAAAGTTTAAAGAAGAAATAATACCCATTCTACTAAAGCTGTTCCACAGGATAGAAAGGGAGGAAATACTTCCAAACTCATTTTATGAGGCCAGCATTACCTTGATTCCAAAACCGACAAGACCCCATCAAAATAAATATTCATGATTGTTAGGTCTTCTTGTTGGGTAGACCCTTTAAATATGATATAATGTCCCTCTTCATCTCTTATTACAGTCTTCAGTATAAACTTTAATTGATCTGATATGAGGATTGCTACCTCAGCTTTCTTTTGTGGACCATTTGAATGATAAATGGTTCTCCACCCCTTCATTTTCAGGCTGAAGGTATCCTTAGGTTTAAAAGAAGTCTCTTGTAGATAGCAAAGAGATGGGTCTTGCTTTTTTATCCAGTCTGATACTCTGTGTCTTTTGATGGGATCATTTAGCCCACTCACATTCAGAGTAACTAGTGAAAGATGAATTTAGTGTCATTGTATTACCTATTCAGTCCCTGTTTTTGTGGATTGTTTCTTTGGGCTTCCTTTTTCTTTTACAGGGTCCCCCTTAATATTTCTTGCAGAGCCGATTCAGTGGTCAGATATTCTTTCAGTTTCTGCCTATCCTGGAATCTCTTTATCTCTCATTCTATTCTGAATGAGAGCCTTGCTGGATAAAGTATTCTTGGCTGCATGTTCTTCTCATTTAGTACCCTGAATATATCCTGCCAGCCTTTTCTGGCCTGCCAGGCCTCTGTAGAGAGATCTGCTGTTAATCTGATATTTTTCCCCATATGAGTTAAGAATCTCTTGTCTCTCACTGCCATAAGTATTTTCTCTTTATCTTTGAAATTTGCAAGTTTCACTATTAAATGTCGAAGTGTTGAGTGTTTTTTATTGATTTTTGGCGGGGAACCTCTCTATATCTTGGATCTGAATGCCCATTTCCTTCTCCAGATTTGGGAAGTTCTCAGCTTTAATTTGTTCAAATATACTTTGTGGTTCTCTCTCTCTCTCTCTCTCTCCACCTCTTCTGGAATCCCAATTAGACATATATTCTTCCTTCTCAAGCTAGCATTTATTTCTCTAAGCCTTTCCTTGTGGGCTCTTAATTGTTTTTCTCTTTTTTCCTCAGCTTCCTTCCTTACCATCAACTTGTCTTATGTCACTCACTCTCTCTTCCACCTCATTAACCCTAGCAGTTAGAGCACCCAGTTTGGATTGCATCTCATTTAATCTATTTTTAATTTTGGCCTGATTAGGTCTCAATTATGCAGGAACAAAGTCTCTAGAGTCCTTTATGCTTTTTTCCAGACCACAAGTAGGTTTATAATTGTACTTCTGAATTGAATTTCTGATATCATATTTTAATCCAAATTCCATAACTCTGTGGCAGAGAGTATTGTTTCTGGTTCTTTCTTTTGTGGTGAATTCTTCCTTCTAGTCATTTTGTCCAGTGCAGAGTGGCTGTATGAGTGGGCTGAGTCAAAAATATCAACCATGACCCAAGTAAAATACACCCTAGATGATTCCGAAGAGTTTAGAGACCAGAAAATAAAAGAAAAAGAACAGAACATAATAAAACAAAAGGAGACTAAAGTGAAAAACAGATATTAAAACAAAATAATAAAAATAAAAAGCTAGAAGCCAAAAACAAAGAAGAAGAAAAAAGAAACAGAAAAAAACAGCAAAGAAAATAGGAAAAAGCAAAAAAAAAAAAAAGGGGGTGGGTGGGTGGGGAGGATGGTGGGGATGAGGAAGTGGTAGTAGAGAGAGAATGTAGTCTACCTGATGGGGACTAGAGTGTGATCCTCTTGGTTCTGAGTGTATTTTGTTCTGTATTTTAGAAGATGATCAATCCCAAATTTATATAAACCAGCAATAGTTATATAAAGCCCCAACATTGACCACCAAACCATAAACAAGATAAAAGAGGGAGACAGAATGGGATGGAAGAGAGAATATAATCTCACAGAATGAACCAATATGGTATTCCATTGTTACTGTGTGTATGTTGGTCATGTTTTAGAAGATACTAATTTCCACCATTGTAAAACAAAACGAGGCAGAAAAAACAACAGAAAAAAACCAAATACTGATATCTTTTATATCTCCCCAAATTAATTTGAATACATTGAAGGGAATCCAGAAATGAAAAATATATCTAAGACATGTAATGTAGAAAATAAAATAAAAATAAAAGGAAAAAACTTAAGAATGAAGAGCTGGTAAAATATTGTACTTAAGGTTGGAAAAGAGAAAAAATATTGGAAATTTTTAGTCTGATATAAAAAGTCATAATGGAAAAAGAAAAAAAGGATCCTCTAGTTCTATATACTATTTTCCCTCAGTCCTGGAGCTTTCAGTGTTCCTTGTTCAGTAAACTTGCTTTTTTTCTCTTGTACTTCCAGCAGTTCTTCTGGGGGAGGGTCTGCTGTGCTGATTCTCAGGTATCTGTGCCTGGGTGGAGATGCCCTGCCCCATGCCAGGTACTGGGCTCAGTATGAGCTGTTTATCCTGCAAGGCCTTTGTTCTCTAGTGGCTCTGCCTCTCCCAGGCACAAGGTGAAACAAAGAGGAAAAAAAATGGTGGCAGCCAGATTTCTAGTTCTGGAGTCAACTCCCCACAAGTAACTAACTGCAGTCTCCCAATCCACACCGGCCTAGATGCTCCTGGGGGCAGGTGTGGGTGCACTGATCTGCACAGCCTCCTCTTATAGTGACTCTAGGGATCTTGAGGCTTCCCTGCCCCTCCCGTGATTCTGCCCGATTTCCCTGCTAAGCACTTTTCCATCAGGGTAAACTATAAAGTTCCTGCTTCTCCAGAGCTCGGCTTTCCTGCCGTGGAGGCTCTTGCTCTCTGCTTTAGCCCTGCTAGTCATGATTCCCTTCCCCCACTGTATTCTTTTTTATTTATTTTTTTGTCTTCATACCTTGTTAGAAGCGAAAACTTTTCTCTCTGTAGCATTCCAATTGTTCTCTCTTTAAATCTCAGGTCGAATTTGTAGGTGTTCAGGATGTTTTGAAAATCATCTAGGTAATTTTATGGGGCCAGGTGAGTTGAGAACTACTACTTCTCTGTCATCTTGCCCCCCTTGAAGGAAAAGTTTTAAACTGCATTAATATTTTGCTCTATTTACTGAAATTGTTTAAATAAAAGAAAAATTGCTATTTTTGCCTTTTAATAGGTGATTATTTCAACTATTAAAGCAAGAAAAAGATTTAGGAAGCCAGCAGTCTTTAATAACAAATAGACTTTTCTCAGCCATAAAAAAAGAATGAAATCTTGCTATTTGCAATGATGCGGATGAAGCCAGATAGTATTATGCAAAGCAAATAAGTCAGAGAAAGATGAATACCATGTGATTTCACTCATATGTCGAATTCAAGAAACAAAATAGGGCAGCCCCGGTGACTCAGCAGTTTAGCGCCGCCTTCAACCCAGGGCCTGATCCTGGAGACGGGGGATCGAGTCCAACATTGGGCTCCCTGCATGGAGCCTGCTTCTCCCTCTGCCTGGGTCTCTGCCTCTCTCTCCTCTCTGTGTATTCTCATGAATAAATAAATAAAATCTTAAAAAAAAAAAAAAAAAGAAACAAAATAGATGAACATGGGGGAAGAAAAGAGGCAAACCAGAAAACAGACTTTTAAGTATAGAGAACAAATGGAGGGTTACTGGAGGGGGGGTAGGCAGGAGGGATGGGTAAAACGGGTGATGGGTATTAAGGAGGGCACTTGTGATGAGCATTGGGTTTGTATGTAAGTGATGAATCACTAAATTCTACACTTGAAACTAATATTACACTGTATGTTAACTAGCTGGAATTTATTTACTTATTTGTTATTATTATTATCTTGAGAGAGAGAAAGAACAATTGGAGAGGGGAGGGGCAAAGGAAGAAGGAGAGAAAGAATCTTAAGCAGGCTCCACACCTAGTGAGGAGCCTGAGTGGGGCTCCAGCTTGCAACCCTGAGATCACGACCTGAGCCAAAATCAAGAATTGGACACCCAACCAACTCAGCTGCTCAGGTGCTCCCCACTAACTGGAGTTTAAATAAAAACTTGAAAAAAAAATAAATTTTCAGCATAAAAAAATAGCAAATAGACTTTTAAGTAACAAATAGACTTTTCTTTCTTTCTTCTTCTTTTTTCTTTTTTTTTTTTGAAAGAGAAAGAGAGAATCTTAAGCAGGCTCCGTGTGCTGCATGGAGCCCCATGCAGAGCTCGGCCTCATGACCCTGAAATCATAACCTGAGCCAGAATCAAGAGTCATATGCTTAACCAAATGAGCCACCCAGGTGCCCTTCAAATAGACTTTTCATTAACTATTCTTGTCTAATTTTTTGAGGAGTGACATGTTTGCACATTATTTGCAATTTGAAAGGATTATTTTTATATCTGCTAACCTGCTGTTATTTTTGAGATATCTGGGTTTTTTTCTTTTTGTATCATGGAAACTTTAAATTTTTAAAAAGATTTTATTTATTTACTTGAGGGGGGGTAGAGACAGAGATAGCAGCAGAGGGCACAAGTGGGGAGAAGAGGGAGAAATAGGCCCCCACTGAGCAGGTAGCCTGACAAGGGCCTCAATCTCAGACTTTGGGATCATGACATGAGCTGAAGGCAGACATTTAACTGACTGAGCCACCAGGCACTCCTAAAATTTTTTTTAAATTATTGTAGTACAATTTGTAGTGACACCTGTTTTTTTTTTAAGGTTTTATTTATTTATTCATGAAACACACAGAGAGACAGAGGCAAAGACATAGGCAGAGAGAGAAGCAGGATCCATGCAGGGAGCCCGATGTGGGACTCGATCCAGGGACTCCAGGATTATGCCCTGGGACAAAGGCAGATGCTCAACCTCTGAGCCACCCAGGCGTCCCATGATGCCTGTTTTGAACACATTTTACTGACGTTGTATTTGACTTCCTGTGTTACCCCTTTGGCAGGGATATTTAGACAAATGTTCCCCATGTTAATTGGATTTCATAGGTTGGTAAGATATATATTTCTAAAATTGGCCAGGGGAGTTTCCTTTTTTGTCTTGCCAAGTGGGACAAAATAAAAGCAACTAGCAAATATTGTTAATAGAAAAATAGAAAAAATAATTAATAGAAAAAAAGTTTTTGTTAAGTGCTTTTCAATAAAAAAATTGTATAGTCAGGCAAGTTTATAAAACCCTGAACAATGTATTTCAAAATTGGAAATTTAAAAGGAACTAGCAAAAAACCCTCAAAAGACAAATAAGAAAAGCCACCAGCATCTACTATCTCCCAAAAGTAAATAAATAAATAAATAAATAAATAAATAAATAAAATTCAACACCAGAAAGGATGTAATATCAGAATAAAAGGGTTATTTCAATTTTAGTTTCCTAAAAATTTATCTGTGCTGCTCCCCTTTTTCTCAGTTTTACATGGAGAAGGGAAAACCTTACTAAAAATTTCCTTTGGCCCACGGAACAGCTACTGTTTCCAGTGGAGCCTAAGGAGCTTCCTTGCTGGAGAGGCTGAGGTCCTGGTCCATATGCGACTCGCCCAAGTCAGTGCTTTACTGTCACTTCCATCCTGCAGTGTTTGAAAGAGGAGGTGGGTTTGTGTGTTTGTTTTAACATCTCTCTTTATTTCTTTTATACTTTCTCTTACTGGTGCTTTCTTTCTCCCTTTCTCCTTAATGACACACAGTTTATTCCCCTGCCTCCTTGATCGTAACTGGATAACACAGAATCGAAATTACATGACACTCTTTCGAATACAACAAAGCAATTCAGATGCCTGATTTCTACATGGGAGAAGTAGGAGGATGGGAGGGAAGGCAGGGTTCCATGGTTGTCCTAAATGCCCATTTGTGATTTGGAACGTTAAGCTTCTTTCACTGTAGCCTCAATCTTTGCCTGCCCAGCAACGAAGCATTCTGGGTCAATTATTCTTTGAAACATTACTTACAGTGCCACTGAGAGTTGGTGACATTTTCCTTGGGTGCCTCTCATGACCTATTTATGGTAACTGTTTTAAAAATATGCCTGGTTTGACACTTCGGAGTCTATCAGAAATGTGAGAACAGAAGTTTAAAAGGGTATGAAAACTAACAGAAAGTAAACAAGCTCTATGTATTTTTATTTTATTTTATTATTATTTTTTTAGTATATGGAACTAGTCTTAGAATCTAGACCTCTCTGGTCCCAAATAGCAGAGTCAAAATGAGAGCTACTAAACCATATCTTCATTTCACCATATGGTCAGTGACCAAGAAGCCAAGAAGAGGTCCCTCTGAAGGGGCACACACTGGGGACCAGCACAGGTCCATTTGTGTTTGCCTGGGCTCACATGGCTGCATGGGACCCAACCCAGCCTGCAAAGTGAGGAGGTGTCCCTCGAAGCAGGGAAAAGGCAGTCTTTAACATTATGATATTAATCAACATGAGCTCTTCACCCAGAGAATCCACAAGTTTATTTGTTCACTCTATGTGAGCCTCAGGTGCTGGGAAGTGGTTTCTGGGTCATATTGCATAATTCCTCTAGACCCATGATTCCTCACACATCAAGTCTACAACTGCCCTCTTGAACCCTGTATGTGGTTCCTTGCTGGGCAAACAATTCATTTCAAGGACAATGTCCAAAAAGATGGTTGGAGAAGTCATCCTTTCTGTGTAGTCTAACTGCTACGGGGAAAAATTTTCTAACTACATCTAATTAGGTAAAATTCCATTCCCTTCACCAGTTGTGAAGCACATGATGCAGAATTTTGGACTTGTTTCTTCTATCCCTTCTTTGCATCTCTCAATTACCTGCACAGAATCACACGGAGATATTTTTCCTTTCTTTTTTTTTTTTTTTAAGAAAGATTTATTTATTTATTCATGAGACGCACACACACACACACACACACACACACACACACACACACACAGAGGCAGAGACATAGGCAGAGGGAGAAGCAGGCTTCCCGCAGGGAACCAGATGTGGGACTCAATCTGGATTCTGGGATCATGCCCTGAGCTGAAGGCAGATGCTCAACTGCTGAGCCACCCAGCCTCCCCCCTGAGGAATATAATACCATAGTTTAAAATGTTAAAATACAGTAGGGAGCCCAGTTTATAGTCTCCTTCAATTCATGTCCCTCCATCATCTAGCACCTGTTTCTAGATGCCAGCAATTATCCATTTCTTATCTTCTTTGTTCAGGCCCAGATGGAAGGAACACTTCTTGCTCACCCACAAGGTTTACACAAAGAGTTTTTTCCCCTAACTTGCTAGGCCTTGGCCCTATCCCTTTCTTCTTCCCTCAGTATGGAGTGAGTTACATGAGTTTGGGAGAAAAAATGGTGTGTGGAGCTCAGTCCTTTCCTTCTCCTCTTTCATTTTGGGAGCCAAGATGACTTCAGCAACAGACTTTTTACTCTACAACTCCGTCTTGGAAAATGCACAGGGGGAGGCTTGCAGAGGCCCAGTTCAAATGGGCAAACTGCTTTTGTGTTCTTGATATGAGCTTTATCAATAACAAAGATAATATTTTGAATTCCAGTTGCCATTCTTTGTTTCCCATCAGCCACAATATACTCTTCCAGAGATATAGACACATGGAAATTCTCTCCTCCTCTTCTTTAAAAAAAAAAACAAAACAACAACAAAAAAAACTAGTAGTAGTATGTTAAATAGATACTGCTTTGTGTCTAGGAAGTTATTTGTTACACAGAGAAGATCCTCATTTTTCTTAATGGATGCATAGAATTCCACTGCGTAGAAGGATCATGATTTATTTAATCAGACCCTTATTAGTGGACATTGAGGCTATTTCTAATCTTTTGCTATTACTAGTATGCTATAATGAATGACTTTGTACATGTTATTTTGCATATATGCAAATATTACATAGTTGGCAAAATCCGACAATTAGAATTGCTGGGTCAGAAATTTGCATGTATATTTGGATGCATTTCTGGTCTTTGTAACTAGTCCACTGAGTGGTCTTCCTGGCCACATACAGTACTCAACTGTGCCTTTATAATACACTTTAATATACAATATGGTATTTACAAAATGATTTTTGACTATTTCCGCTGTTTCTGTCTTGAGAGCACATTAAGTTTTTACACTTATTTAAGGAGAACTGACATCTTAATGAAAGTATTTCTTTCTATTATATGTTTTTTCAGTTATTCAAGACTCCTTTTGTAGGGACACCTGGTGGCTCATCAGTTTAGCATCTGACTTTGGCTCAGGGCATGATCCTGGGATTCGGGATTGAGTTCTGCATCAGGCTCCCTGCGGGAATCCTACTTTTCCCTCTGCGTATGTCTCTGCCTCTCTCTATGTCTGTCATGAATAATCAAATAAATCTTGAAAAAAAAAAAAGAAGACTCCTTTTGTGAAGTTTTAAAGTTTATTTACAGAGATTATGAATATTTTTCTAATGTTAATTCCCAAATATTTATTTTAAATTTTTAAAATTTGTGTTTGTTTTTATTCAGAAAAAATTCAGTCATAGAAAAGTTGCAAAAAACAACAAAGAGTTTCCATATTACCTTTACCCAGATTCACTAATTTTTAACATTTTGCCACATTTACTTTATCATTCTCTCTCACTATAGATATATATTTTTTTCTGAACCATTTGGGAGAACATTGCATTTATTATACCCTTCAGCATGTATTTCCTACAAAGATGTTCTATTATATAAAAACAATATAGTGATCAAACTCAAGAAATTTAGCATTGATATAAAACTATTATCTAATCTGCAGTCCATACTCTAACTGTCAAGTGTCCCAATAACATCCTTTGTAGAAATTTTTTCTCCTGGGACAGAATCCAATCTGCAATCATATATTGCTTTGGCTATCATGACTCTTCACTCTCCTTTAATGAACAGTTCCTCAGTCTTGGTCTTTCATGAGAAACATGACATTTTTGAAAGAGTACAGGTCAGTTGTTTTATGGTTTAGTTTTGTCTGATGTTTTCTCATGGTTAGATTCAGGTTGTGAACCTTGGCTGGAGAACAATATAAATGCTATTTTGTTCTTGGTGTGTCTTATTCACAGGCTCATTAATATTAATTTATTTCATTTTCTGGTGATATAATTTAAATCATTAATCCATTCATTTCTTCAATTATATCTTCTAGTTAGTTAATATATATGTATATGTGTATGTATGTATGTGTGTATGTGTGTGTGTATAATTGTCATTGCTTCTGGTGTTAACTTTTTACTTAACTACCTATTGGGAGAGATGGGTATCTCAAATTTCTGCCCATCTTGCAAGCAGAGGCACTGTCAACCTCTGTCCAGATACTCTTTTCAAGTTGTTGTAGTGAATAGCCTTGGAAGATAGAGATGGTGTCTTTCTCTGGAGAAAAGTTCATTTACTGTCCAGTCTTGTGGCCCTGGAAATTAACCTGTATTATGTATTTAGTCTCCTGGATCATTTGCAGTCTGATAATACTGCACCTTTTATCACAAAAGCCATTTAACAATGGATCTTTCCTGTTGTCTACTGCCCACAGGCATCTACTATTGGTAAGTATTGTAATGCCCTTCTGAAAAAACGTCTACTTAAAAACATTTCTTTTTTTTAAGAGAGGGAGAGGGTTGGGGAGGGGCAGAGAGAATCTTTTTTTTTTTTTTTCTTAAAGATTTTATTTTATTTTTTATTTATCCATGAGAGACACAGAGAGAGGCAGAGACACAGGCAGAGGGAGAAGCAAGCTCCCTGCAGGGAGCCCAACGCGGGACTCGATGCAGGACTCAATCCCGGGTCTCCAGGATCACGCCCTGGGCCCAAGGCAGGCGCTCCACCGCTGAGCCACCCGGGCTCCCCACAGAGAGAATCTTAAACAGGCTCCATGAGTAGCCAGACTCGGGGGGAGCTTGATCTTACAACGGTGAGATCACAACCCGAGCTGAAATTGAGTTGTACACTTAACCTAGTGAACCACCTAGGTACCGCAAAAATGTTTCTGATCTTACCTCTTTCTGATCTGCACACATTATCAAGACAGTTTGGTCACTAAATTCAGCTATATCCAGAAAGGAACCACGTCCTCTTAACGTCTGCCTGGGTGGAGAGCAGGGGGGATAGGTTGTGTAGATTTATTGGGATTTTATCTTGATTGTGTCTAGGCATGATGCACCTTTATTTCCCCTAACAGCAACACTGAACCAGTCCGGTTGTATACTCTCTAAGTAGCTGTCCAGCCAAAACGAGGCATAAAGGATATAAATTTAATTCTAAATCAGGCACTTTGAGTTGACAAAGTCTTAGATTATAGGATAATGACCACTTAGTTGAACGCACAGTTCACTGGGTCTCTATGTGGGCCAGAGTAGAGGACATAATAGGTCTCTGTAAATTTTATTTTGAAATGCCCCTGTCCATCTTGCCTCTGACCTTCCCAGACAAAATGTCTGTGCAAGTAGGCCATTTTGGAAAAAAGATGAAGTAATAGCTCCTGGATTGAGACACAGATTTAGTAGCAATAGAGAGAGAGAGCAACAATTCCAGAATCTGGGGAGGAAACATTTAGATCCTAGTGATATAGAGGAGGGAAAGGCATTAATGATCTCCACAGTCCCCTAATCACTCCTGGAGCCTTCTTCATGAAAGAAAGTGATCAAAAAATGCTCTGATGTGGCTCTTCTAAATTGTTACAGTGCCTTGAATTTAACTGACTGCTGGATCTGCCATCCCCCACCAGGTATGAGGGAAGCCAGGGGAATGTGACATCCTAAAAGTCAAAGTCAAAAGTAAAAGTCAAGTGATGGGGCACCTGGCTGGCTCAGTTGGTGAAGCATCTGCCTTTGGCTCAGCTCATGGTCTTAGGGTCCTGGGATTGAACCCAGAGTTGGGTTCCCTGCTCAATGGGGAGTCTGCTTGTCTCTCTCCATCTAGCCCTCCCTGCACTTGTGCTCTCTTTCAAATAAATAAATAAAATATTTTTTTAAAGAAAGAAAGTAAAAGTCAAGTGAAAGTGTTTCAGGAAGTATGGAAAGGATCAACTGTGCAGGTGTTGCCGCCTATATGAATCAGATGAGGACTTAGAATTGGTCATTGACATGGTGACAAAGAAGTCATTGGTCATCTTGTCTTTGCAGTTTCAGTGATAGAGACATGGCAGTGAGAAAGAAATGACAAAATAGAGATGATTGCTTTTTTTAAAGCTTATTTTTATCAGAGAGGATGTGGGAGAGAAATGGAAGCTAAATTTCCATCTTCCATGGTGGGAAGTTATTAAATGATACATAATTTTAAAATTTTGGTTAGATCAATATTCAGGGTTTACTTTATTATGACTATGTAAACCCTACTCATAGATGAGCCAGGCAGTAAACCGTGGTTACTTTTCTTTTGCTCTGCAAGTTCTTGCAGAATGCAGGAGTTGGGATCCAATCTACAAGTGGAGAATTTGGCCCTGGAATTAGTTTTCTAATATGTGTTCCACTAATTTGACTCTAAACCCTCCCCCACTGTCTAAATCTTTTTTTCAGAACCTTCATAAGTGTTATATATCCTGTCACTTGCACTAAGAATTGGTTCCTCCACTGAAATTAGAAGGAAGGCAGAATGCATGCATCTAGGGGAAGGTACGTTGGTGGGTTTTTTTGAGAGTTGTTGAGAAAGTTATTTTTGATTGCAGCTGTTTTCTCAGTGAAATAATAAGCAAGTTTATCAGTGAAAGTGAGAAAGGTCAAGGAGCTGGAAATTTAAGAAGGGACGAGAAAGTGTGGAGCAGCTGTAGAGGAAACTGGGAGACCAAATAAACAGGAAGAGTGAAACAGGATTTCCTGTGCATGCTGGGGGCCTTCCTGAGTTTTGTGATCATCAATTTAAAGCAATGCCCCTCATCACGTTGGGTAATTTCTTTCCAGCTATGTTCAGCTTTCTTTTCTTTCTTTCTTTCTTTCTTTCTTTCTTTCTTTCTTTCTTTCTTTCTTTCTTTCTTTCTTTCTTTCTCTCTCTCTCTCTTTCTTTCTTTCTTCTTCTATTATTATTATTATTATTATTATTATTATTATTATTATTGCTGTTGTTCACCTTACAAGATACATGAATATGCTTGGAGATACAGGGTGTTTAAAATTTTTGTAGCATTTTAAAGCTGAACAGTTAGTTACATTGTTTTAGAAGCTGAGCCCTTCCCTCACAGAGAGCTCACAGAGGGCTACTGGTCCACCTTTCTGCGGATCTCAAAGCACTCCTGTCTTGCTTTTGCAGCGTTGGTCATTTCTAATTTTCCTTCTGAATCTAATCTCTTTTTTGCTCAACAGTATACTTTTGAGTTAAGAAAACACAAGAACTTAGCTTGTGTTGCTGACCACATTTGGAAGGGCAGGAGTGTTAGGGTGTCCTCAGCAGTCCACGCACTCACACCTTTGAGGGCTTTGGCTCATTGGAGGCATGGAGAGGACGTGGAGCAGGAGAGTTTCCCAGTTAAGTGCAGTGTTGTGCGCCCAAGTGCAGGTTGTCACCTTTTGAAAAGCATAGATGACTTTTCTTTTTGAAAGTCAGCATATATAGTATATTCATTTGTGGTTTTTCTTTGTGTTTTTAAATGTTTCATCAGAGATTATGTTTTATTTTTTTAAATTTTTTTAGATTTTATTTATTTATTTGGTATATAAAGAGAGCACGTGCAAGTGCACAAGCAGAGGGAGCCACAGAAGCAGAGGGAGAAGCAGGCTCCCCACTGAGCAGGACCCTGATATGGGACTCAATCCCAGGACCCCGGGATCATGACCTGAGCCGAAGGCAGATGTTCAACTGATTGAGGTGTCCCTGGGCTTAATCAGAGATTCAATCTATGAATCTTAAAAAAAAAAAAAATCATCCTCTTAAAAATCAGCTTAGCTATGGGAAATACAGAATAACTGATCTTCAGTCACAGGGAATAACTCTGCTTTGAACCATAATATAGATAAAGGAGATTTTCCTTTTCTGGTACTGAATACTTCAGTAACTCCTTACATGTCTTTCCTCATTCACTCGAAGCACCTCTGCTTTTTTTTTTTTTTTTTTTTAAGGAGAGGAGGGGACTAATATTTAAAAGAAATTTGTAGCTTCTGTTGTTCTTGGTCAACCAGAGAGTCATACAGACTAACAATTACTTCTGCCTTTCTTTTTACACACACACACACACACACACACACACACACACGAGCGCACGTACATAAAACATTGACATTTTGAGAGAAGAACAGAGGACAAAGGGCCCAGGGAAGGGGATGGAAATGGGGAGGAGGAGAGTCAGTGAGGTCTCAGTATTTCAGAGCATGAAAAAGAGAGGAAAGGAAAGAGGTTATGGTGGGAGAGATGGTCATGGCGAAGGAGGAGAAATTGCAGAGATGGGAAGAGAGCAGGAGAGAAGAAAAAAAATAAATACAGGGAAAGCAAATTAGGCAAGCACTTGATTTGATTGAGTCATTGATACAACTTACACATGGCTGTTGCCTTCTCCTCAAGAACATGGGTGCCTCAGGTGGGGCTCTCTCCCCACCAGCACCTATGAATGCAGGTCCAACACATTAGTCTCTCACTGTGCTGTGAGGGACTCTTCATGCTGATGCCATGTGTATTTTCTTCATTGTTTTAATGACTGCTATAGGGTTTCTTTTTGGGGTAATGAAATTTTCTGGAACTAGGGGTACAACTTTGTGAATATATAACATCTACTAAGTCGTATACTTAAAAATCAATAAAATAAGAAAAGTAAGATTCAAACCATACTTATGTTCTTCTTTTCTAATATTGTTTTCCTCAGGAGTGGGAAAGGAGGTAGCTTCTCTTCTTTCCCTAGTTTAAAAAAAAAACAAAACATGCTGAAGCATTGGTTGTTTGACCTGGACAAACAAAAAAATCATCACTAATAAGTGTTTTTGCTCAAGTCTGACTTCTGGAATTTTATTCTATTTGACCATGGAAGTGTAGGCTATGCTATGTAGCTATTCACATGGTAAGCACAGAGTAGACCTAATGTTTTCAGCTGCATTAACAGCTAATTCTGATACAAGAAATCGTAATAAGCCTGCAGCTTTCTAAATAAGTGGCCAAAGTCAACTGAGCTTCCATTAGTTGTTTATTTTAATAGAAATGACCTCTGTGTTAATCCTGGAACCACCACTCGATGAAAGGAGAGAATGTTCTTTTTCCTGCATTACCTTCTGTAAGGACATGGTTCATACATGTCCTACCTAAAGTAGGTGCCCAATAATTTCTGATCAAGATGATAGCAGCTTGGTTGTCCACTTGGTGCCTTAGTTTCTTTATAAATAGCATATGTGTCATGTTTCCTTCTCCTTTCTTTGGAGGAAAATGGTGAGGAAAGTTGGTAGTACAGCTTGAATCTTATCTTTCTTAGTTTAGTGATTTTTAAATGTATAACTCTTTAAATTTTAGTATATTTTCTTATATTCACAAAATTTTGCCACTATTTAATTCAGAAAAATTTCATCACCCTCCAAAAAAGCTCTGTCTCCACCAGTAGCCATTCCCCATATCCCACTCCCCCAACCTCTGGAAACCACTAATCTGTTTTCTGTCTCTATGGATTTGTCTGTTCTGGACATTTCATAGAAATGGAATCATGCAGTATATAGTCTTTTCTGTCTGGATTCTTTCACTTAGCATAATGTTTTCAAGATTCACTCATATATTAGCATATATTAATATTTCATTCTTTTAAATGCAAATCAAAACCACAATGAGATTCCACCTCACACCTATTAGAATAGCTATAACCAAAACCATAAGAAACAAGTGTTGGTGAGGATGGAGAGAAAAAGGAACCCTTGTGCACTGTCGGTGGGAATGCAAACTGGTGCAACTACAGTGGAAAACAGTATGGAAGTTCCTAAAAAAATTAAAAATAGAATTACCATATAATCCAGTAATTCCACTGTTCACCCAAAGAACACAAAGCACTAATTCAAAATGATGTATGTAGTTCTATATTTATAGCAGCATTATTTATAATAGCTAAATTATAGAGGCAGCCCACATGTCCATCCTTAGATAAATAAAGAAAAAGTGGTATATGTATAAAATTGAATATTATTCAGCCATAAAAAAGAATGAAATTTTGTCATTTGCAACAACATGGATGGACCTAAAAGGTATAATGCTAAGTGAAATAAGTCAGATAAAGACAAAT
Source organism: Canis lupus dingo (assembly GCF_003254725.2). NCBI lineage: Eukaryota > Metazoa > Chordata > Mammalia > Carnivora > Canidae > Canis > Canis lupus. The sequence goes on along the minus strand of NC_064274.1, from coordinate 21,041,240 downwards.
AGCACATGATTTCACTCATATGTGAAATTTAAGAAAAAAGAAGAAAAAAAGAGGCAAGCCAAAAAATAAACTCAAACTCAAACCTGAGAATAAACAGATGGTTACCAGAGGGGGAGGTGGCTGGAGAGGATGGGTGAAATAGGGGATCGGGATTAAGAGTGTACATATCATGATAAGCACTAGCAATATATGGAACTGTTGAATCACTATACTGTATACCTTAAACCAATAGAATACTGCATGTTAACCACCCTGGAATTTACAAAAAAAATTTCATTCCTTTTTATAGCTAATATTCCACTACATTGATATACAACATTTTGTTTACCCATTCATCAACTGGTGGATATTTGGGTTTTTCCACTTTTCAGCTACTATGAGTAATATTGCTATGAACATTCACATACTAGTTTTTATATGAACATACGGTTTAAATTCTCTTGGCTATATAAAACCAGGAATGGAATTACTGGTTCATATGGTAGCTCTATGTTTACCTTTTTGAGGAGCTGCCAAACTGTTTTCTGAAAATGCAGAGGGGTTTTAATTTTACCAGCAATATATGAGGGTTTCATTTCCTTTGCATCCTTTTCAACACTCGTTATTGTCTGTCTTTTTTGATTATACAGTCATCCTGGTGGGGGGTTTAAATTTGCACTTCCCTATAGACAAATGGTGTTGAACATATTTTCATGTACTTATCGGTCATTTGGAGATTTCTTTTGGCTAAATGTCTTTCAGATCTTAGCCCATTTTTAAACTGTTTTTTTTTTAACTTTGTATATTGTGTCTTTTTAAAATAAATTTTTTAAGGACAATTTTAGATTTACAGAAAAATTATGAAGTACAGAGAATTCACATATAATCTGTACCTAGTTTTCCTTATTAACATCTTACATTAGGATGATACATTTGTTACAATCAGTGAACCAATATTGATGCATTATTGTTGACTAAAATTTATATTTTATTCAGATTTCCTTAGTTTTTATCTAATGTCCTTTTTCTATTCTGGGATCCCATCCAGGATACCACATTGCATTTAGTTGTCATGTCTCATGGTTCTCTTGTCTGTGGCAGTTTCTCAGATGTTTCTTGTTTTTGGTGACCTCCACAGTTTTGAGAAACACTGGTCAAGTGTTTCAGAGAATGTTCTATTGGGATTTTCTGATGTTTTTCTCATGATTAGATTGGGGTAATCTGTCTTAAGAAGTAAGGCCACAGAGGTGCCATTTTCATCATATACTATGACATGACTTATCATTGTTAATATTAATTAACTTTGGTCACCTGGCTGAGTCGGTGTTTGTACAGTTTCTTTCCTCTCCCTTTTCCATACTATAGTCTTTGCAATGGAGTCACTAGGCATAGCCCACATCTAAGGAGTAAGGAGTTATGGCCACCTCTTGAGAGCAGAATATCTACATAAATTATTTGGAATTCCTCTGTGCATAAGATTTGTCTCTTCTTCTCTCTCTCTCTCTCATCTATCTACCTCTCATCCATCTATCTATATTTGTATAGACTCATGGATATTTATTTTATATTTTGGTTTTTACTATTGGTTTGTTTTTTTTTTGTTGTTTTGTTTTTACTATTGTTTTGTGGTAGCTTGAATTTTGTGGCAATAGAATTAGCAATGCATTTAGTAGTGCTATTGCTGAGCTGTGAAAGGTTGTTCAGTGACCTCTCAGAGCTGCCCAGATTTTTACTGTGCTTTAAACTGGACTGGAAACTTTATTCACTTGCCACAGTCAGAGGGTAGGAGGTATACACAGGAACTGTGAAATTCTTTTATGGCATAATGACATGGTGTCATTGGCCAGATTCGTAAACTGAGTAGCTTGAAATAGATACAGACAAAGCCACAAGCAGGATAAAGGGAGAGTGCTTTGGGTGTAAGATATAAAATTTATGCTTAGTTTGCTGTTTTCTGAGAAGGTCTTAGAGCTACTAGCTGCTTTCCCCAGATGCATACCGTAGAGGCTAAAGGAAATGCTACTCTTTCTTTAGCCACTCTGCCTTTCAAGTCACTTCTTGGCTCTCTGCTCCCAGAACTTGGCTCTGTGAGATCTCCCATAGGTGTAAAGTGGAGCCATGCTCCTAGTGTTCATAGAAACAAATCCATTTTAAAGGGACACTTTTTAGACAGAATGCTTATGCCATGTTTGTTTATTTGAAAACAAATGGTCTTTTAGATGTGTGGGGTCACAACCTCCTTGCCCAAATTTCCATTGACATTGGTCAATTAAGAATTGTACATTTATTTTATTCCATTTTATTTTTTTAACAACAGATAATTGTACATTTATTTTTTTAAATATTTTATTTATTTATCTGAGAGAAAGAGAGAGAGAGCGTGTGAGCATGCACAGAGGTGGAGGAGGGGCAGAGGAAGGAGAAACAGATTTCCCACTAAGCATGGATGATGTGGGGCTCGAGCCCAGGACCCTGGGATCATGACCTGAGCCAAAGTCAGGCACTTAACTGACCGAGCCATCCAGGCATTCAAAGATTTAAATGGTAATTTTGAATGAATTTCCAAAGCCTGAGTTGTGGGCTAATATGAGTAGGGAAAATCCTGGGCACCACAGTCTGGGGGAAGTCCCCATATTCTGGTGGTCTTTATCTTCAGGAACCCTACTGGGTTATTACTTTGAAAGTCTGAATGCAAATGGTCTATATATACCATTTAAAGACAGAAATGGTCAGTGTGGATTAAAAAAATAAGATCTAAGTATAAGAAACCTATTTTACATGTAAATACTCAGACATATTATAAGTAAAGGATGGAGAAAGATACACCATGCTAACATTAATCAAAGAAAGCTGGAGCATATCTACATTCATTTCAGGCAAAGCCAACTTTTGAGCAAGAAAGGTTATCAGAAATAAAATGGGGCATTATATACATGATAAACGGTTTCAAGAGGACATAACAACCCTACACATATATGCACCTAACAATGAGCATTAAAACACAGGAGTAAAAACTGATAGAATAAAAAGAGCAATAGACAAATCCACTATTACAGTTGAAGACTTCATCGCCCCTTCATTAGTAACTGATATATCAAGAAAGCAGTAAATCATTAAGGATATAGATAACCTAAGCAGAGCTATCAATCAACTAGATTTAATGGACAAATAGAATACTTCATCCAATATCAGCAGAATGCATATTCTTTTCAATCTTACAGGGATTATTCACCAAGATAGACCATGTTCTCGATCATAAGACACATTTTTTTTTTTTTTTTTTTTTTACTTATGATAGTCATACAGAGAGAGAGAGGCAGAGACACAGGCAGAGGGAGAAGCAGGCTCCATGCACCAGGAGCCCGATGTGGGATTTGATCCCGGGTCTCGAGGATCGCGCCCTGGGCCAAAGGCAGGTGCCAAACCGCTGCGCCACCCAGGGATCCCAATCATAAGACACACTTTAATAAATTTAGAAGTACAAAAATCTTACAAATAATATTCCCTGATAACAATGAAAATAAACTAGAAATAAGTAATGTAAGGATAGCTGGATAATCCCCCAAATATTTGAATTTTAAACAACACAGTTCTAAATAACCCATGAGTCAAAGAAGCCTCAAAGAAATCTAAAAATATTTTTAATTCTCTTTGAAAGAAACTACAAAGGAAAAGATTGAAAAAGTTGGCCAGACAAACAATAGAAACAATAAAAGCTTTGTCAAAAAACCTCACAGAGAAAATGGAAAAAAACAGCAGAGAAAAATATCTACAGCAAATATAAATAGAAAATCCAGATATTTATTTATTTATTTATTTATTTATTTATTTATTTTGAAAATCCAGATTTTTAAAAGTCACTCAGACCTCAACAGATAAATAACATGAACCATCAGTCACAAAAGAGCAAATTCAAGAGTCTAATAAGCATAATAAAACAATTTGCTAGAATTAAAAGAAATATATTTTTCCTATTAAATTATCAAATATTGAAAAATGATACTATTCTATTGAGCTATACATTTGAAATTAGTGCAGTTTACTGAATGTATGCTGAAATCCATTTTAAAAATTCTATGCAATATTGACAGGAATTTAGTAAGAAAGTCATTTTTATATTTTGCTCGTAATAATTTAAATTACAGCAACCTTTCTAGAAAACAATATAACCAGTTATCAAGAGCATTAATAATGTTCATATACTTTAATCCAGGATTTCCACTTCTAAAATATGACACAATTTATACATAAAGACATCCTTTAAATGAATGAAAATTAGGAGCAAAAAATCCACAACAGATTAATGCTTACATATATTAAGGTAAATCTAGTAGGATTTTAAGAAGCTATCAAATACTAATTTAACAAGTTTTTTAGTGATAGACTGTTTTGGGAATGAACAATATACAAAATTATAAATATAGTATAAACACAATTTTATATTGAAATACCAAGAAAAAGAAAATAAGGAATTATGACAAAATAATTAGTGGTATTGTATTGCCTCTAGCTATCAGAGTTATGGGTCATTTTTTGGAGTCATTGTTTTTTTTACTTCTCTATAATTTTTTGGCACAGTGCATATTTTCTAAGTGAACATTCAGTACTTCAATACTAAAAAGAGTAAATAAAAATAAACTCCGGGCAGCCGGGGTGGCTCAGCAGTTTAGTGCTGCCTCTGGCCCGGGGTGTGATCCTGGAGACCAGGGATCGAGTCCCATGTCAGGCTCCCTGCATGGAGCCTGCTTCTCCCTCTGCCTGTGTCTCTGCCTCTCTCTCTCTCTCTCTCTCTCTCTCTGTCTTTCATGAATAAATAAATAAAATCTTAAAAATAAATAAATAAATAAATAAATAAATAAATAAATAAATAAACTCCAAGTTTCTGAAATCCTCTGTTTTCTGTTACTCCTCCTACTAGGTCCTAAAGTATCTTCCAAGGTGAAGGCCAAAGTTCACCCTTTCTACGAAACCCCTCTTGACCCTCAGACAGTCATGCACTCCTTTGTGTTTGTCAACTCTTTCCATGTAGCTCTCACCTGTTGCTCCCACTAGACTGAGGAGTAGGAGCCATGTCTTGCCTCTTATCTCCCTGGTACCCAGAACAGCATCTGGTACAAAATAGATATTTAATTAATCATTATTATGATTATTGGCCGGCTCAATTCACTATTCCCCTGATTCTCTTGCTGGAGATTCATATCCTTGCCCAGCTGATACTTCTGAGAAACCAGAGAAATAGGAAACCATGAGGGCAAAGACATTTCTCAGCCCTATCAAGGACCGACTTTCGTTTTCCTGCCCATGCCCACATGATTAGAAGTGGGATCCAAGATATGAGTATCATTTCTGTCCCTGGCAGGAGAAACAGCATCATGTTCTGAAACAGAATGAGTAGCTTGTGGTTATTTCTGCCACAGCTGAACTCTGATCTTTCTTTTCTATAGTGAATGGATTAGACTGTCCCAAGTAAAATCAGTTGAAAACTTGTAGGTGAAAACATCTTCACATCTTAGGTTTCTTTATAGTTCCCTTAAGATCTGGTCCTGAGAGTAGCTTTTTTTTTTTTTTTTTTTTTTATTTATTTTTTAAGATTTATTTACTATTCATGAGAAACAGACACACACACACACACACAGAGAGAGAGAGAGAGAGGCAGAGACATAGGCAGAGGGAGAAGTAAGCCCCTCACAGAAGCGGGCCCAATGTGCGACTCGACCCTGGATCCCAGGATCACGACCTGAGCCTAAGACAGGTGTGCAACCGCTGAGCAACCCAGGCGTCCCCTGAGAGTAGCCTTTCTTGATTCAGGTCTATATGAGCAGATGAGTCTAAAATTTCTTCCTTCATGAATGCCTAGGAAGAAGCTTTCCCACATACCTTTATACAAATGAGGTAGTTACAAAATGCATTAGTCACTATGGCAAAAAGAGCCTAAATTTTGATGCTGTTGCTTCTCTTCCTAAAAATGAAAACCAGGTCTAAAAACAACAACAACAACAAAACAGCCATGAGATGAAAGTATATGCATCGCTGGCTCTTCATGACTAGCACAGCCATGACTCATGGTCCTAAGAAGCATCTGAAGCATGTGGAAGCTCCAAAGCATTGGATGCTGGATAAACTGACTGATGTGTTTGCCCCTTGTCCATCCATTGGTCCCCGTAAGTAGAGAGAATATCTCCTTCTCATCATTTTCCTAAGGAACGGACTTAAGTATGCCCTAATAGGAGATAAATAAAGAAGATCTGTATGCAGGGTTTTATTAAGATTGATGGCAAGGTCCAAACTGATATAACCTACTCTGCTGGTTTTATGGATGTCACCAGCTTTGACAAGACTGGGAAGAATTTCCATTTGATCTATGACACCAAGGGTCACTTTGCTGTTCATTGGGTTATACCTGAGGACACCAAGTATAAGTTGTGCAAAGTGAGAAAGTTTTTTGTGGGGACAAAAGAAATCCCTCATCTGGTGACCCATGATGCTTTCACCATCTGCTATCTTGATTCCCTTATCAAGGTGAATGACACCATTCAGATTGATTTGGACTCTGGAAAGATTCCTAATTTCATCAAGTTTGACACTAGTAATCTGTGTATGACAACTGGGGATGCTAACCTGGGAAAAATTGGTGTGATCACCAACAGAGAGAGACATCCTGGTTCTTTTGATGTAGTTCACGTGAAAGATGCCAATGGCAACAGCTTTGCCACCTGGCTCTCCAACATTTTTGTTAGTGGCAAAGGCAACAAACCATGGATTACTCTTCCCCGTGGAAAGGGTATCCATTTCACCATCACTGAAGAAAGAGACAAGAGACTAGTGGCCAAACAGAACAGTGGGTAAGATGGTCTCTATGTGATGTGTTTGGAAGTCTTTATACTGAAAGATAATATAGCATGAAAAAAAAGTATATGCATCACTGAATGACATGAGACCAAAGTGAATGATCTTAAATCCAAAGAGATGAGCTCTTATTCTACACATGATTCCAGAAAAATGATAGAGGTTCTTTTTTCCCTCTGTGAGAGTTAATGTGTCACCTTGGCTAGATCATGGGACTCAAATTTTTTTAAAAAGATTTATTTATTCATAAGAGACACAGAGACAGAGAGAGGCAGAGACACAGGCAGAGGGAGAAGCAGGCTCCATGCAGGGAGCCCGAAGCGGGACACTATCCCAGAACTCCAGGATCATGCCCTGGGCTGAAGGCGGCGCTAAACCGCCGAGCCACACAGGCTGCCCGGGACTCAGATATTTGGTTAAATATTTTTCTGGATGTTTCTGTGAAGGTATCTTTTAGTGAGAATAACATTTAAATCAGGAGAGCTTAGGTCTTAATAGAAAAAAAGGCTCACTTCCCCAAGGAAGAAAGAATTCTTCCAGCTCCTGCTTTTGGATTCCAGAGTCTCCAGACTGCTGGCTTACCCTGCAGATTTTGGACTTGCCAAGCCTCCAAATCATGTGAGTCAATTTCTTAAAATAAATCTCAGTCTCTCTCTCTCTCTCTCCCTCTCTCTCCCTTTCCCTGTCGCTCTCAATCTCAATCTTTACATTCTGTTGCTTTTGCTTCTCTAGAGAATACTATTACCTCCTGCTATTGCTGAATTGTTAGATCAAGTGATGCCCCTGTGGCATGTTACCATTGGAAAATAAATCTAATAAAGCTGTATAAAACCATTTAGAGCTGTGGGTGAAGAGAGTACAATCCTTATTATTAGCAAGGACATCTACCTCTTCAGGAATATAAAGTATTTTATTGTTAACCCTCGTTTTGAAGATGAAGCCATGTTAATAGTGTGTCAGAGCTGTGATTTTGCTTGGATCTTTGAGCAGGATGGTATGGGCAATGTTGAATATCCCTAGTCTTTCTCCAATCATCGGTGATGAAAAGTAGGCAGGTAAAGAACCATCTATTTCTTTGCAAGCCACTAAGTATTAGAGATTGATGCCATATTAGTTTCCAGTGGTTGTTTTAAGGGATTACCATGGGCTGTTTAGTTTTACTTATTTATTTTTTAAAGATTTATTTATTTGAGAGAGAGAGAGAGAGAGCAAGCATGTGGAGGGGAAGGGGCAGAGGGAGAGAGAGAGAAAGGTTTAAGCAGGCTCCATGCTGAGTGCTGAGCCCCCAGGGGGCTTGATGTCATGACCCTGTGATCATGACCTGAGTGGAAACCAAGAGTCAGACGCTTAACAGACTGCGTCACCCAGGTGCCCCACCATGAGCTGTTTAAAACAACAGAAATCTTTGGGATCCCTGGGTGGCGCAGCGCTTTGGCGCCTGCCTTTGGCCCAGGGCGCGATCCTGGAGACCCGGGATCGGATCCCACATCGGGCTCCCGGTGCGTGGAGCCTGCTTCTCCCTCTGCCTATATCTCTGCCTCTCTCTCTCTCTGTGACTATCATAAATAAATAAATAAATAAATTAAAAAAAAAAAAAAAAACAAATCTTTTCTCGTTCTTGAGGCCAACAGGCACAAACCAGTTTCACTAAGGCTAAATGAAGGTGTCATGTTTCCTCTGGAGGCATTAGGGGACAATCCATTCCTTGTTTCCTCCATCTGGTGGCTGCCAGCTTTCCTTTACTTGTGGCTTCATTCCTCCACCTCTAAGGCTTCCTGGCCACATTAGTTTTCATTTCTCTTTAGTTGCCTCTAATCTGGAACAGTTTTTAAATCTTTCCTTGACCATTATAACTTTGAGAATTTTGAAGATCATAGACCATTTTATAGAATATCCTCCAATTTGGATCTGTCTGATGCCTCCCCATGAGTAGGTTTTGATTATGTTTCTTTGGCAGGGCTATCATGGAAGTGGTACCGTGGCTCGTTGTAGTCCGTTGGCACAGATGTTTGACTCTGCTTCATTACCAGTGATGTTAACTTGGATCACCTGATTACAAAGGTGTTTGCTAGCCTTCTCCAGTGTAAATTTACTGTGCTTTCCTTAGTAATTAGTGAATATTTTGAGGGGCAGTACTTAGGGATTTCGTGAATATTCTACTGTTCATCAGACCTTCACTTTTTCCATTTATCTATCTAAATATTTATATATTTATATAATGGATTTCTCTGTTTCATGTGTTTTAATCATTACTCTCATCATTTATTTCAATGCTCTCTCAGATTTAGCCAGTGGGAGCCTCTTCAAACTGACTTCTGTTTCCTTTTGACTGTCCATCTTTTTTTTTTTTTTTTTTTTTTTTGAGCACTTCCTTATTTAGGGCTGAACAAGATGTTTCAGGCTCATCATTTACTTTTTCTGTCTGAGCTCTGGGATAAGCTATTTTTCCAAGTACCCCTGATTCCTTTAGTGGATAACTATATAGATACAGTGTTATTAATTAATTTAATTAATTAAATTAAATAGACATATATTTAATTAATTAATTTATTTATTTAAAAATATTTTATTTATTTTTTCATGAGAGAGAGAGAGAGAGGGGCAGAGATACAGGCAGAGAGAGAAGCAGGCTCTATGCAGGGAGCTGGACGTGGGACTCGATCCCTAGTCTCCAGGATCACGCCCTCGGCCCAAGGCGGCACTAAACTGCTGAGCCGCCGGGCTGCCCCATATGTTTAGTCTAATTAATTTATTGTGCATACACAAGTGGGAAGAGGGGGAGAGGGAGAGAAATCATCTCAAGCAGACTCTGCACTGAGCACAGAGTCTGACACACAGGGCTTGATCTCACGACCTGAGCCAAAATCAAGAATTGGATACTTAACCAACTGAGCCACCCAAGTGCTCCCAGTGGAGAATGATATTTAGAATGAAGACCTGTGTGTTACATGTGGTCATTTCCATTGGGGAGTTGCTAGTCCCAGGCCCTTTCAGGGAAATTTACATATACATACACATTTACAATTATATTTGTTTATCTTACATATATTGAAAACTAAGGTATTAACCACGTTAATATCTTCGATTGTAATCCAACAATATAGGCTTCATTATGATTTTCTCTCTTTCCATATTTGTAACTCTGAGAGTGAGAAACTTGCCTCCCATCATACATAGTATATTTACATAATTGATCTCACCCTGCTCATTCTCTGACACCCTGCTCTGGGCCACCACATCTCTTCACACCTTCACCAAACACCTACCTTTCACGGTCCTTCATAATGATTTTTGGACTAAATTGTTCAGAAAGGAAAGGGAAAGGAAAGAGAACAATTCTGTTCAGCCAATTTTTATGGAATGTGTACTATAGGCAAATGACTATGCTGGGTGCTGTTTGGGATATAGAAGGAAACAAGATGCTTTTGAGTTTGATTGAAAATAGCATCCCATTGTAGTTTTAATTCGTATTTCACTTATTATGAGTGAGGATGAGCATCTCTTAAGTTTCATGTCCCTATTTCCATTTTATTGGGCTGTTTTTATTAATACCCTATGCCTATTTTTCTACTGGGTTTGGGGTCTTTTTCTAATGATTTCTAGGAAAGGTTGAGAAGGATCTGGTTGGTCAGGGTTGAGGTCAGGAATTCTGCCAGAACTGTGCCAGGTGCTAGAGATGGATGGGAAGCAGTCCTTGAACTGAGTGTTTCTCTCTAGATTACCACAAGCGGAAAGAATCACCTGTTTCAAGTATTTAGGAAATAGCCACAAGTTCAAGTAGTGGGGCTGAAGGTTCACGGTGTGCTTCAGCAGGAGCACAGTCCCATTTTGGGCAAAGAAAGGTTCTTAGTGTGTTATGTTGGGCTCCCTAAAATCAGACTCTGATATGGGGGTTACCTTTTCAAGTGATTTTTTTTAGAGTCCTCTCAGGAGAAGACAAGTGAGAGAACCAGGACAGGTTAAAGGAGGAAAGGTAAGCAAGAATGCAGTCCCCTGGGGAGACTAGCTCATCCTGGCCCCATGGGGAAGCTCTGGAGCATGAACCACGTCACAGGGATGATCAGCCCTTCCTGGAGAGAAGTGACCTGCCGTTTGCGCTCCACATCAGTAAGTGTTTGGCTGAGGAGTGGGGAGAGCATAGCTTCCAGGTCAAGATGGCTTCAGTTTGGTAGAGGCGAGTTCTCTAAAGGGAGCAGCTGAGAGCTGTTAGCAGCCGCCACTTATAGCAGCTGAAAGGCAAGGGCACCTCTGGGCAGACCCTCAACAGCTTCCATTGCATTAGTAGGACCCAGAGTCCTCCTGAGAATCTTGCAGTACAGATCCAACTGTGTACTTGAATGTCCCCTAAAAATGTCCCCAAATAGCAAGTGAAAACCTTTCAATAAAAGCTAATGGATATAGCCCAGAAACACAACTGTAAAACTTATGAATCAGTTTGACTTGCAGTTGCTCGCCTAGGATAATCATTTGTTATCTTGAGCAAGACACTCTGCTGGGACTCAAATGTTAGTTTATGAACATTTTGATTATTCTTGAGTCCCAGCTGTAAAATGCCAGAAACTTGACTCTTCTAAATATATCACTTATTACAGGTGGTAATGGCTCCAATGATGGTGGCAGAGGTTAGCCCAAGCAAGTATTTATAATTGACAATGAATGCATGAGCAGGATGCTAATAGATGGATGTGCTGATTACTTTCCCCTGTCACAAACATTGGCTCTTGTTTGGCTTAACTGTCAAACTGACACTGCAGATGAGAAATGAGAGAATGCTGGCAGAGATCCATGGTGGGGAAGAATATTAAGAAAATTAGCAAATTGTGTAACTTTTGATGATTCTTTTTCCAAATATAAATTGTTTGTGGGTGTTAGCAGGAGCTTGTGGCTTAATTATAGGCCTAAAAAAAAAAAACAATTAGATTTACAAGTAGGTTTGGATTTTTGAAGTCTTTCATTTAAGCACAGGAAACCAAGCTGATGACATCTTGTTGGATTCAGGTGGATATATTTGAATTTGGATGTATACATAAAACAAATATTTTGCTCTTCCCAGTCATTTCCTATTATAAATATGAGTGTTGAGTTTTTCATTATAACATGTAATGTGTTTTTATATATACTTGCATATATTTGTTTGGCTTGTCAGTAACATTGTTGTACGTATTCATGGTGGCCTTGGCTGGCGGGACTATCATTCGTGAAGGTGACCACTCTTTTCAGCAGAGTTGTGTTGGTGGCTTTACGTTTGGATATTTTTTGTGGCTGAACCTCTCAGCTGCTGAGTGTGCCTTTCAATGTCATACATTAGCTCTTGCTGACAAGGCCCCAAATGCCGACGTGTGGGGGCGTGCCTTCCTGGCAGGAGTGTGGGTTGTAGTTATGCACAACAGACAGGCCTTGAGCTTGTGGGTACTAGTGACCTACAACACTTTGACCTGCTTATTCTGTGGGCTTTCTCATTGTATATCAGTGAGTCACAAAGCAGACAGTGAATGCCAGGGGAGCAGATGTGGTGAACACAGTGTACATGAAGTGTCTTGGAAAGAGTGACTCTGTGGACTATTGTTTTTCCAATGAATCTGCCGTGGCCCTATTTGGACCTCCTTCATTACAGCCGTAGGACTTGACTTGAAGGCATTTTAAAAACTCCCATATTCAAAAAAAAAAAAAAAAAAAAAGCTCCCATATTAAGAGTGAGAAGAAGATAGAGGGAACCAGCAGCTGTGTCCACTGATGGGGTAAAATGGGCTTTTGGTCATAGCCTTTCCTAGAGGAAGAGCTATGCAGGGATGTGTGTACCTTGCAGTTTTTAATCTCTGACACAGCAATGCAGCTTTGCTTTGAGATAAAGGGCCCTATTGCCTCCTTCAATTGCTGTGCGAGTTTCTCTGGGTGTCAGAATAGCAGTGGCAGGTGACACTTCACATCATAGTAGCTCAAGGCTCATACTGAGAACTCACTATATTCCAGGCACTGTGCCTAAGGAAAACATGTGCTCTATCTTATCAAGTCCTTCTAATGGCCCAGTGTGGTACTAAAGATTCTAGGAGTGAGTGAGTACCTTTATTGTCCATATTTTGCAGTCAAGAAAGTGGGATCTTGAGGAATTTGAATAAGTTTGTTGAGGTCACAGAGTTAGCAACAGAAGAGCTAGACTTCCTACCCCAACTTTCCTGATATCAAAACCCATGGTTTTAGCCACACGGTTAAATGGGCTCCAGGGCCAGTGCATGTGTGTCTGGCCATAGCTGAACTCTGCATGCTGAGCATACACAGCACAGGTGAGTTCCTGTTTTTACAGTTACCTGGTATGGCTTTTTAATCCTAACCACTTGAACTGACATATTTATTCAGGTGAGGGATCCCTGGGTGGCGCAGCGGTTTAGCGCCTGCCTTTGGCCCAGGGCGCGATCCTGGAGACCCGGGATCGAGTCCCACATCGGGCTCCCGGTGCATGGAGCCTGCCTCTCCCTCTGCCTGTGTCTCTGCCTCTCTCTCTCTCTCTCTCTCTCTCTCTCTCTCTGTGTGACTATCATAAATAAAAATTTAAAAAAAAAAAAATTTATTCAGGTGAGTTTCTCTGATCACTTTAACCGAAGTTCCTGACTTGTCACCATTGTTGTTTGCTCTGCAAATTTAGGTTGATGCCAGATCCTGTTGCCTTCACTTTCCCAGCTCCTTGAATCGGCTCGTAACCCTTGCCACATAGTCCTAGACAAGGCTCAGGTCAGCCCATTTCCTTAGAATTCTTGTCCCCACACCTTTCTGTAGGAGTCAGTGTCAAAATCTTGCTAGAACTGTTCTCTCCATCTGTCACTGCACACGTGCTGTTCCACTGAAAGCCTTGATGGTTATCCTCCACTGAGTGCCAATCAGGGCCATGGCTTTTTCTTTCCTTCTCCAAGTCACTGAAAAGCACGTTTTCCTTATTTCCATTGTCTGCCCTACCCAGGCCCACTGCTCACCACTTCCACCATTACTACCCTACTCTGTCAGTAGTGCTTGACTACTGCAATGACCTTCTACTCTTATTCCCCTGTATTAGGTACCTATTGCTGTACTAACAAATGATACCAAAATATAATGACTTAAAAACAATACTCTGAAAACCAAGAGCAGCTTAGCTGGGTGCCTCTGGTTTAAAGATTCTTGCAAAGTTGCTGTCATCTCAAGATTTGACTGGGGCAGAGGGATCTACTTCCAATTACTCATGTGGCTGCCACAGGCTTCAGCTCCTCATGGGCTTTGGACTGTAGGGCCTAGTTCCTTGTCACATCCTGTGGACTTCTCCATAAGGTAGCTTACAGTATGGCAGCTAGCTTCCCCCAGAGGGAAGCTGAGAGAGGGAGGGAGGGAGGAAATGTAAGGGAGAATATTCAAGATGGAAGCCACAGTCTTGTAGCCTAATCTCAGAAGTGATACCCTGTTACTTCTATCATATTCTATTCATTATAAGTGAGTCAGTAAGTGCAGCTTCTACTCAAGGGGAATATAGAGAGGTAGGAACACCAGAAGGCGGGAATCAGGAGGGGCTATCTTAGAGTTGGCCTACTAGATCCTCTGTCATCTACTCTATCCAGCAGCCAGATATATATTTTTTTAAAAGATTCATTTATATATTTTAGAGAGAGAGAGAGAGAGAGAGCACAGTGGGGGAAGGGCAGAGGGAGAGAGAGAGAGAATCTTAAGCAGACTCCATGCTCAGCGTGGAGCCAGACACAGGGCTCCATCTCAAGACCCTGAGATCATGACTTGAAGCGAAACCAAGAATCCCATGCTTAACTGACTGAGCACCCAGGTGACCCCTAGATATATAGTTTTAAAAAAACTTTTTTTGGGGGGGATAATTAAAGATTCCAAGGATGTGATTTTAAAATATAAATCAGGAACCTGAGCATGGAGTCTGCTGAGATTCTTTCCCTCTCCCACTCATGCTCTTTCACTCTTTCTCCCTCCCTCCTAAATAAATCTTTAATATATATATATTCAGGGGCACTTGGGTGGCTCAGTCAGTTGGGCATCCAATTCTTGATTTTGGCTTAGGTCATGATCTCAGGGCTGTAGGATTGAGTCCCATGCAGGCTCTGTGCCCAGCTGGTAGTCTGCTTGGGATTCTCTCTCTCTGCCCCTCCCCCTACTCTTTCTCCCTTTCTGTTTTGCTCTCTCAAAAATAAATAAATCTTTAAAAATATATATATAAGTCAGATCATGTCAGCTGGTCAAAACTTTTGAATGACTTCCCAATGTCCAAAGCCCTTATCATGACCTATAGATTCCTTCAGGAATCTCAGCTATTTTTCTGAACACTTTTCTTTCCTTTCACTCTGTCTTTGCCTCCTTTATCCTTCCTATGTAGACCTTCACTATTTCTGCCAAACCCACTCCTGCCTTGGAACCTTGAACTTGCTGTTCCCTCTGCATTAGACACTTTTCCCTTCATTCAGATCTCTTTGGAATGGAAGTGGCCCCTTCTCAGAAACACCTTCCCTGGCCACCCTAACTAGAATGCACCCCTTGTTAGTTCCTACTCTCTTATTTGTTTTAATATTTATCCTTGTCACACATCACTTACCTGACAATTTATAATTACGTGTATATTTCTGTATCATCTGCTAGAATATTAAACTCCTTGGAGGTAGGGACTTGGTTTTGTATTTGCTTGTATCCTCAGTGCCTAAGACAATGCCTTGCTCTAAATAGGTGATTTATAATATGCCCGCTGCATTGAATCATGTGGAGGCAATGAACAAGATCTATACCCACCAAAACCCAAAGGAAAAATAAAATGGTTTTTATGACATCCTTATTCTGTACTCCACACACCATGTCCTGCCCTCAAGGTAGCCGCTCAGTCATTCAAGTCCACCAAACAGCAACTTGGAGTTTCTATCATCAAGATGTTAGGATTTGAATTCAATCCTTGGAGCACACTGCAAACCCACAAAAAGCCCAAAAGTAGCTTTATGGGAAAGCTGTTTTCAGTCTCCTTTGTCTTTGAATGTGAACACAGCAGTCTTTCTCTTGGGAGTGCGTAGCAAGGTGTGATGCAATTCGTGGCTGAGAGTGCGGAGGTTGGTGAGTGTGGGGTGATTGAGGTGTTGGCTGGGGCAGTGGGGAATTGAGCAGTTTTGTAAGCATTTCTTGCAAGCACTGTAACTTCAGTTCAAACCTCCTGTACAGTGAAAAGCCCAAGGCTGAATGATGGATTCTGTTGTCTTGCTTCAATAATAAAATATCAAGGATATTTTAGTGTCAAGTTTCTGATGTACCTTTTAGTATGTCAGGCTTTTATCCTGAACTCCATAACTTGTGAGAAGATGCTTGAGGCTAGTGCAAGGGATGGTGAAGGGGATATGTGAAGTGATTTTTATCACAGTGTGGTGAGAAAAGAATTTCATTCTTTTTGTGTTAAAAGAGGAGCACTGGCTTTGTGCACATTGCACCTGAGAACTTGACAGGACCACAAGAGGAGTCTCTGGCTGTTTTATGGGATTTTTCCTGCTTTAAAACATTAGAATCTCTTATATAATCCACAGACTATTTTTACTGAGCAGCACTTGAATGTGAGAAGAGTCCTTTAGAATAATTTCTATGGAACAAATTTAGTGGCAGCATCTTTATTTCCTGTGTGGATTTTTAGAGGCCTTTAAAACAACAACAAACCTTTTTCCTCTCAAAATCATGCACTTTGGAAAACAGTAGCTTAATACTATCTGGAAATCAACTAAAATAGAAAAGACTTATTTGTCCAAATCTGGATTTTTCTCACCTTTAAAATCAGGCTGATATAGTCAATGTCTAGGATTATCATGAACATTAAATGAGATGATATAACCACGGATCTAAGCTCCAAGTTTTACAAAGAGCAGCCCTCCCGTAAATTGTTCTCATCCTTGTTATAATATTATTATTTTAAGAAGAAGAAAGAAAAGTAAAGCATTCAACTCGGAGTCTTAACAGCAATTTAAGGAAGTAGCTCCGAAAGACATGACTAGTCAAAGAGCAAGCTGCTGCTGACCATTTTGTATCAAAATGCACAACTTTCAGGTTTCAGCTGGTTAAGTACCAGTGCCTTCCTTCTATTATTCAGAGTTAAATATTATATTCTTAACAACAATTAATTTGTATGCATTTTAAGTTTTACTTAAAAGAAAATAGGTTATGGGGCCCCTGCGTGGCTCAGTTGGTTAAGTGTCTGTCTTCAGCTCAAGTCATGATCCCAGGGTCCTGGGATGGAGCCCCATGTCAGGCTCCCTGCTCAGTGGGGAGTCTACTTCTCCCTTTCCCTCTGCCCTCCCCCTGCTCATGCTCTTTCTCTCTCTCTTTCTCTATCGCAAAGAAATAAAAATCTTTTAAAAATAAAAAAATAGATAATGCATTGACTTGTTTCAAAATACAGATGGCACAAAGGATGCATAGTGATAAATCTGCCATTCTTCCTGCTACCAGCTCCCTCTTGGAGGCAACTAAGGTTAATAATTTCCTTTTTTTTTTTTTTTTTTTTTTTTAAGAGAGGGTTGGGGGTAGGGCGAGGGACAGAGAGACTCTCCATGCCTAGTGTGGCGCCCAGTGCAGGGCTTGATCTCACGATCCTGAGACCATGACCTGAGTGGAAATCAAGAGACACTTAACCAACTGAGCCACCCAGGCACCCCAAGGTTAATAATTTCTTGATAGTCTAGTTAAATACAAAGATTTGTGTCTCTTTTCTCCTTCACACAAAGTGAAGCGCATAGCACTTGCTCTGTATCTTCTGTTTTTCACTTAGCAAATTGTGTTAACAATAATCCTCATTTTTTTAATGATTGTATATAATTCTTTGTAGGAGTGACCATAATTTAGGAGTCTCCTATCAATGAAAATCAGGTTGTTTCAGCCCTTTGCTATCGCAGTTACAGTGAATAATCTTGTGCACATGTTATTTTTCACAAATGCAAGTATTCTTAAAGGGTGAAATTGAACAAAAGTCATTTGGTAGTAATTGCCAAAAGGCCTCTGGAGCAGTGGCATCCAGCCCCACTGTCGCCTGCAGTGTACGGGCAAGACTGTTTCCCCACAGTCACCACCACAGAGGTGATAACAAATGTTCTTTCGCTCTGATATGTTGATAAGTGAAATTTTATTTGTATTTCTCTTATGAGTATAAATGAACACCTAAAAAGATATGCTTAAGAGCCTTTTCTGTAAACTGTTCACTCTTCCCCTTTGTGCATTTCTCTGTTGGGCTGTTGGTAAATCAGGATGCTAAAGAGTGGAGTGTACTGAATAGTGGAAAGAAATAGGTCTTCAAGTTGGTGGCTCAATACTCAAATTCTGGATCAATCTTTCATTGATTATGGAAATGCTTTTGTGCTTCTGTTTCTTCATCTCTCAACTGGTAATAGTGGTGTCTCCTTCATAGGGCTCTAGGAGTATAGCCAGGGTGCTGAGGTGCAAAAGCACCTGCTCCCAGATTTCCAAACAGACCAAGTTTGGCTACCAGCTGCTGACAAAATATCCAAAGGCAGAGACATGAGTGGTGGTAAAACAAGAAAGGAATTTAGGTCAATGAGGCCAACATCAGGAAGACAGTGGACTAGGACTAGCATCTCAAAGGCTGTCTCCAAAGTGCCAAAAATACTTCCAAGCTTATATAAGAAAAATGCAGGACAAAAGCTGGTGGGTATATGTAGGTGGGCAAAGAAGATCAATCAAGTGAATCATTGTCTGGGAGTCGATGGTGGGAGGTTATTGGGGGAAAGTGGGGTCTTGCTGGCTCAGGGCAGTCCTTATTGCTTGAGGGGGTAGTTTTGGTTTCCATTAGGGTTGCTTTGCCTGCAGAGTCTTTTGCCTGGGTTAAGAGATAAGCTGGAAAGATCTTAATCAATTAGAAAGTTTGAGTTAAAAGTGGAGGTAGCTGGAGTCCTCATTCAGGTTGATTAAAAGAGATAATTTATGTAACAGTACAATATCTAGCCCTTCGTAAGGGGCTCAATAAGTTAAAAGTGTTTTTTTTTTCCCCTCTTCCCATGATTTTATGAAGATTGCAACAAACAGTTTTCCATATTCCTAAGGAGCCACATATAAATCCTAAGAAAAAAGAAAAGGAAAGAATGAAAGAAAAAAAAGGCCTGGAGAGGAAGGAATAGAGGGTGGGATGGAGAAGTCAAGTTTTCTTGGCTTAGGTGTCTTGAATCCTTTTTTATCTTCTTGCCCAGAATGTTTCTAAAGCCACTTCTTCCTCTGACGGTGGTCAGGGAATACAGGCTAATTTTAATATTAGCATAAGCAAAACATAATTAGGGAGGTAAATCTGTGTCTGGATGTACTTTATGCATTACAAAGCAATATGGAATATAACTTTAAAAAGACTTTGCTGCTCAGCATTATTTGGAGAGTTATTGGGGCTTTGCCCAATATTAAAATTGACTTTCCCGAATGTTTGCTGAACTAACTTGGTGCACTTTTTCTTTTTTGCTAGCAAAACAGCAAAAATGTCATCTTCTAGTCCCTCTTCTGGGCTGGCGTGTGTTATTGCTCTCTGTATCAGCAGTGCCCAGCTCAGTGCCAAGCACGTAGAGGAGCCTGATTCTAATTGAATCATGGATTGAGATGTGTGCTCTTGAAATGCAAGATGAATCACGGTTAAACCCCCAAAGAATGAAAACATCTCTGACTTTCAAAAAGGACATTGATGCATTTCTCTGCTCTATATCCATTTAATATGTGGAGTTATCTATAGAGCCGTGCTTTTCAACTTTTTTTTTTTAGTTCCCAAGATCCTATTTTTATTTTCAGATTTCCTCTCTCTGACTCACTAAATGTGATATGCTATATATTCATATGAAATAAAAATAATTGTAAATCTGTTTTGTGAATTACTTAATATCTCATGGGATAGATGGAAAGATGGTAAGGTGTTGTAAAGCCATGATGGAAAAATCATGCTCTGGAAATTCCAGGATGCAACATTTTAATAGCCTCAAAGAAGGCTGAATGCTGAGGATGACTTTCTCATATTTCTTCTCTTTCTAGCCATTTTAAACTCAGTGGCTCTGCTCTCTATAGGCCTAGGTTGCAGTTTATTTGGAGTAAACATGGCTCGTTTTCAACATGGATTTCTCCAAGCTAAGAATGAGACATTCTCACAAGCCCCACGTTTGCTCGCCAAAAGTGGACAGTCTGATCTTGTGCTTCACTTCAGAGAAAGCACACAGATGACCAAACAGTCTACATTTTCACTTCTGGCAACCTGTGGCCTTTACCTGCAGAGACCTGCCTCCTCTGTGTGTGTGGGGGGGGGAAGGGGAGGGCATTTACAAACTCCTCCTTCCTCACACAGTGCCTCCGCCCACACCCTGGGGCAACCTGAAGTCTGGCTTTTAGTGGCCAGCACATGAGCTCTCTGGTGTCTGGGAAGACTGCAGGGATGAACAACCCAAAATATTTCTATATTTTAACATACTTGAGCCTTAGGAATATTTGTCAGAGGTGGCAGGATGGTCAAGTGTTTCAAAGACCTTTCTGGAAGAGTGCTGGCCTGGAACCCTGAAGTCCCAGGTGGGATTATGGACAGTACACACTGCTCCAGAGGGTGGCCATTGACTCATTGAACCCTTTCCCTCTCCTTAGCCCCTTTCTCATGTTTATCCCTTTTCCTTATCACTGATATCTCCTTTGGGAACGTGCACAGAATGAGCAAAGGCAACACATCTTGATTAAATCTATGGCTTGCTAGTTAATTTGGTAAAGGAGGGTTGATTGCATTGGCAGATTCTCGGTGGTTCAGCATCAAGATCCCCTTGTTCCGGAGACCTCAAACCATGGGTAGTTGAAAGTTGCCGACGCACAATCTTATAAATTCAGGCTTCTAGGCTTGAACATAGCCTTAGGGATAGGAAGCCGATAGTTTAGCAGAAACTCTCACAGCTAAGAGCTTGGGTGGGGGAGTGACTCAGCAGAGGCTCAGGAGGCAGGATACTAACTGGCTGATTTGTCTCAGGGAACATTTTCTGAGGAGTGTGAGAAGCTACGGGGATTGAGGCAAAGAATGAGGTGGTTCAGGCTGACAAACTACTTCAGTCACACATGCTCCCTTTTTTCCCTCCCGCTAACTGTGGTTGTTACATCAGCAACAACTGGCCCTCACAATAATTAGGCATTATAAGTGCGTGTGCACACATTTGCATTACAAGTATATGTGCACACGTTATATATGTAATACTCAGGCCCTCTACAGCTACAATGATTGTCTGCATGTGTGTAACTTGTTTCTGCAATAAGATGAATTCTGTAGGATATAATCAAGAAGCAGCTCTGTATTTCTCCTGCCACTACCTGTAAGCTTTTGGAATGCATCGAGGGTAGAGACAGTTCTTTGGACTCTTGTCACCATACTGAATTCTCTTATCATTCATAATAGTTGCTTAATAATTTCTCTTGTGCTTTCCAAATATTTGTTATATCAAGTGAAAATAGTGGAGGTTTAAATTTTTCTTCTCTCATGCTTACACTTTTAATTTCATTTTCTTTTCTAAGTATGTTTACTCCAGTAAACAAGAATAGTGGTAGTGGGTATTCTTGTCTTGTGATTTTTTTAGAAGCACGACTGACCCTGCAGAAAAATGCAGACTCTTATTGAAGGCAGCTGCAAACAAACATCGTTCATATCTCATAATGTCACTTCTGATAATTAAGAGACATGCTAAGAGATTAATAAATAACAGTTTATTATCAGTTTCTTCATTGTAGTATTGTAATGATGAAAAATTAGAGGCAGGGGCAGCCCGGGTGGCTCAGCAGTTTAGCGCTGCCTTCAGCCCATGGCATGATCCTGGAGACCCGGGATCAAATCCCACGTCAGGCTTCCTGCATGGAGCCTGCTTCTCCCTCTGCCTGTGTCTCTTCTCTCTCTCTCTCTCTCTCTCTGCCTCTCAATAAATAAAATCTTAAAAAGAAAATTAGAGGCAATCTAAATGCTCAACACTGAGGGAAGGTTAAACAAATTATGATGTACCCAGCCATATGATAAAATCAGGCTGTGTTCTTTAATAATACACAACAAAGCACTCTGAAACTTAGTGGCTTCAAACAATAAACATTTATTAAACATTTATTATCTCACACAATTTATTATCTCACACAATCTCTTGGGCCAGGAACCCAGGAGAAGCTTACGAGTAGTTCTGCCTTAGGATATATCATGAGGGGGACACCTGGCTGGCTCAAGCAGTTGAGCATCTGCCTTTGGCTCAGGCTGTGATCCTGGAGTTCCAGGATCGAGTCCTGCATCGGGCTCCTGCATGGAGCCTGCTTCTCCTCCCTCTGCCGATGTCTCTGCCTCTCTCTCTCTCTGTGTCTCTCATTAATTAAAAAAAAAAAAAAAAAGATATATCATGAGGTTTTTCAGGAGGTTGGCGGGGGCTGTGGTGGTCTGCAGTGGTCTGCAGCTTGCCTGGGGCTGGAGGGGCTGCTTCCGAAGTAGCTCGCATACAGGCTTGGGAAGATAGGGTCCATTGCTGGCAGGAGGTGTCCTCACCACGTGGCCCTCCTCATAGGACTGGAGTGTCCTCACATGGCCCGATAGCTGGTTTCTCCCAGAGGGAGAGATCCGAGAGAAAGCGAGGTGGAAACTACACTGTCTTTTATGAAGTCACACTCTTATTTTCACAGTATCCTATGAGTCCTAAGGATTGGTGCTGTTCATTGTGGCAGGGGGCTACACGGGGACATGAAGACCAGGAGGCAAGAACTATTGGGGGTCAGCAGGGAGGCGGGTCACTGCAGTCTGTGCTTGGCCCCCAATGATTCATGTCCCCCTCCACATGCAAAATACTCTTACCCTTTCACAAAGTCCCCAAAGTTTTATCCTCTTATAGCAGTCTGTACCGAGGCCAGAATCTCACCACCTAAACCAGGTCCAGGGGCAGATGAAGTTCTTCAGGAACAGGTCCTGCAGTGTATTGTTCCAATTACGGTTCAAGTGTAGCTCCTCTTGAACTTCGGGGCTCTGAGTTAATGGGAGAAGTTTCCTGCCTCCTCCCTTATCCGACCTATGCTTGTGGGACAGACACAGGATAATACAGTCGATAGTCCTGTTCAAAATATGGAGAACAGAGACCACTGCTTCTCAGCAATTCTGAAATCCTGTCAGGCAAATGTTGGCAGCTCCTCAGTTAGGACTCAGGCCTGCTCTCTCCTGGGAGAGATACTCCCTGGCTCTTGGCTCTACCCTCTGTGGCATCCTTCCTGTTCCATTAAAGGTAACCCATGTCTTGCAGCTGAGAGAGTCTCAGCCTGCTTTCTGCCTGTTGGAGTTTGGGAGTCTGAAGTCCTCTTTTCACTTTGTATGGTTTCTATCCACTCAGTCCAACCTGGTAGTATTTCTATTGATAGTAATTAAAAAAAAAAAAAAAGACTTTGAAGGTCACTTGCAGAAGAGTTGTAAATGGGGTTCATTTCGTTCAACAAAAGCATTACATCTCTTCAAGAGAAGCCATTTTCTAATGTTGAACTTGCTTTTGTTGAACTTGCTGAGGAACAATACCCTTAAATCTCTTAGAAGTTCTGGAGTTCTCGGAGTACCCCCTTAGAATTTTCTTAATCATTAAAACAGAATGTTATAAGGTACAGCCTCAGCTTCATCTGTAGACCACAGTTTTTTTGGAAGAGCCCTGGATTTGACCTTGCCTTTGCATATCGTTATGAGCAGCAAGAAGAAATCAAGTGCACTTTCAATACTCTGCCTGGAAATCTCCTTGGCTAGATCTCTTAGTTCATTATATGTATTTTCTTCTTTTCAGTATTTTTTGCATGTGAGAGTGTTGCTAAATTTTGTCATATCTAACAAGAATCTCTCATCATTTAGTTTTCAGTAATATTTTCCAGATTCTCCTCCAAGCTGTTACCAGCAATGTTCCTGAAGGTCACCAGGCTTCTGCTGACAATCTCTTTGGTGTATTTTGTGCTTTCACTTCTCAAAGTCTTTCCTTCCTGCCTTTGTGAAGCCACTCCCAGGTTTTCAGTGTTTTGGTAGGTAGTGCCCTACTTCTGGCACCAAAATCGTCATCATTATGAATCCATGTGCAACAAGTTACTCCAAAATATTGTTTATTATGTTTAAAACAGTAAATATTTGCTAACTCACACAATTTCTGTGGGCCAGGAACCCAGGAGCAGATGAGTTTGGTGGTTCCATTTCAGAGTCCCTCATGAGGTTATACTCAAGATGTCAGCCAGGGTTGTAATCATCTGAGAACTTGACTGAGTGGGAGGATATACTTCTGTGGTGGCAAACTCAAATACCTGACAAATTTGTGGTGGTTATTAATAGAGGGCCTCAATTGCTCACCACGTGGACCTGTCTATAGGAATGCTGGAGTCCTCATGACATGCCATTTGGCTTTTCCTATAGTGAATAATCCAAAAAAGAGCAAGGCAGAAATTATAATGTCTTTTCTCACATATCTTTGGAAGTCACACTCCATTTCTGGAGTATCTTATTGGTTACTAAGGCCAGCTCTACTCATTGTGGGAAGGCGCTTTGTAGGATCATAAGTACCAGGAGGCAATAATCATTGGGGACCATCTTGGAGGCTGGCTACAATAATGACTGATAAATAATTATGGCAGATACCTAAAATAATGTGTTTTTTTAAAAGATATTTTGTATTTATTCGTAAGAGAGACAGAGAGAGAGGCAGAGACATAGGCCAAGGGAGAAGCAGGCTTCATGCAGGGAGCCTGATGTGGGACTCGATCCCACGACCTGAGCCAAAGGCAGATGCTCAACCAATGAGCCACCCAGGAGCCCCTAAAATAATGTTTGAAAGGTCTTTAATAACACATGAAAGAAAAGATTCAAAACTTATTTAATTCAGTATCACCCACAAGTTAAAAATAACATTTTATGCTCTTGTCTGAGTGTGTCTATGCATGCAGAAAGACAGACCAGATGGAAAACAAAAATGTTAGCATTGCTTATTTCCAGGTGAGAGGATTGTGAATTTTTTTTTTTACTTACTTATTTATGATAGTCACAGAGAGAGAGAGAGAGAGAGAGAGGCAGAGACACAGGCAGAGGGAGAAGCAGGCTCCATGCACCGGTAGCCTGACGTGGGATTCGATCCCGGGTCTCCAGGATCGCGCCCTGGGCCAAAGGCAGGCACTAAACCGCTGCTCCACCCAGAGATTCCCAGGATTGTGAATTTTAAAGTTTTCTTAAATTCTTTTTGTTTCCAAAGTACAACAGTACAGTATAGGTGAATAATTTTATAATTAACAAACTTACTAATTTTGAGGACACAATTAAAAATTAATTTAAATTTGTGTTTATTTTCCTTAAGATGCAAACATTTCCCTTTGGTTTAAAAACTAAAAATTCTACACCCTTCAAAAAAAACTAATGATAGTTTAAATGGCAGGAACTGTTAATTCCCAATTTGGCAATTGATGACATCTCATTAAAAGGTAATCATGCTGCCAATTTTTAAATTAATATTTGCACTAACACAGATGGAATATGTGTGCATGCATAAATGAGTGTGTTCAATAGGAAAAGGGGGAAGACTCCTTTGAAAATCATTCCTTTGAGTTATTGCTTAGAAAAATATTCTTTTGTCTATTTAATATTGAATACTAATTAACAAGTACAAACTTTTATATTTTCTATGAAAATTCCTCCACAATTTCTCCTAAAAAAAGCTGAAATTTAACGATGAAATATAAAACATTCCCATAAGATTGTTTGAAAGAGAAAGCAAAACAAAATTTAATCAAAATGGATATGAAACTTCCAAAAATATACCAGCCTTGAGATCCTTTGAAGCTCTTTCTGAAAATTAAAGCAAGAGTTATTTTCTTCCCTTTGGATGTGAGGATATCCAGGTTCATAAACTCCTTGTTTATTACATAACTCAGGACCCTAGAAGTCTTTCCTAACTACCTCTCTATGTACTCTGATAAGCCACTGTGGATGTTCAATTATGCAGTTTTACTGAGAGCTGGTGGGGCTGGAATTCCAGCTCACACATACGTATATAGGTGTCAACCATGAGGGGAAAGCTGGTTGCCCCCCTTCCTATTTCACAACATGTCTACAGATGGGCTAGAGTGAGTTCTATCACTCCTCTGTATTATGAGCTCTAGGGAAACTGGTATCTGTCTGTTCTTGTGACTTTCCACTTGTCACTTTATTACTAAGGGGTGTCACTGTTATGCATTTTGCTTTCTCATATCTTTGTAAGTTTAGGTCAAGGACCATGTCCTCTATTTCTTTTATTTCTCTGTTTGGCTACTAACATGACAAATGGCAAACTTTAAGCATGGTAATAGGCATTTAATTATAACAAATGTCAGACACCCAAAATTAAAGTCTCTAAGATGTTTATGCACTTGTACTTTTTGTTATTGTTGTTATATACTCTACATATACACAGATAAACCCCAAGTACACTTTTTTTTACTTTAAAGGGTCATTTACTGGAGTACCTGGGTGGCTCAGTGGGTTAAGTGTCTGCATTCAGCTGGGGTCATGATCCCAGAGTCCTCGGAGGG
Source organism: Canis lupus dingo (assembly GCF_003254725.2). NCBI lineage: Eukaryota > Metazoa > Chordata > Mammalia > Carnivora > Canidae > Canis > Canis lupus. The sequence continues at coordinate 21,014,882 of NC_064274.1, read as the reverse complement.
TGCCCCGCATCTGGTTCCCTGTGCAGTGGGGAGCCTGCTTCTCCCTCTCCTTCTGCCTGCCACTTTCCCTGCTTGTGATTTCTCTCTCTCAAATAAACAAATAAAATCTTAAAAAAAAAAGAGTCATTTATCTTTCAATATAATTAATAGAATGGAAAAATAATAGCCTTTTATATATACCAACCTATTTACATTTCTTTAAGATGCAAACAACATTTCCCTTTGGTTTAAAAATTAAAAATTATCTTCATTACTTCCTATAGATCTGAGTTTCTATCTGTTATCATTTCTATTTAGCTTAAAGAATTTTCCCTAGCATATCATGTAGTGGTTTTCCAGTAACTTTATTCAATTTTCACATACTCATCAATATCTACTTTACCTTCATTTTTGGAGTGTATGTATGTATGTATGTTTTATTTATTTATGAGAGAGAAAGTATGTGTGCATGTACAGGGGTGGGGAAGGGCAGAGAGAGAGAGAGATAACCCAAGCAGGCTCCACACCTAGTGTGGAACCCAATGCAGGGCTTAGTCTCACCACCTAAGATCATGACCTGAGCCAAAATCAAGAGTCGGATGCTTAACCCACCTAGGCGACCGTGGGGTGTACTTTAGCTCTTTATATAATTTAAGATTGACATCTCCCTACCCCCCAATACCTTAAAGTTGTCTTTCTATTGTCTTCTGGCCTCCATTGTTTCTGATGAGAAGTTAGATGTCATTCTTATAGTTGTTCCTCTCTAACTTCATTTTTATTTTTTTCTAGTTGACTTAAAGAGTTTATGTTTAATTTTCAGGCAGTTTCATTATAGTGGGCTAACAAGTGGGGGGGGGTTGTATTTATTCAACTTTTGATTTGCTGAGTTTCTTTGCTTCATAAGTTGATGTTCTTTTATAAAATGTGAAAAATATTTGGCCATTATTTCTCCTAATATTTTTTCTACTGTATGCTCTTTGTCCTCTTCATTTGAGACTTCAGCCACACGTATGTTAGACCACTTGACATTGTCTTATAAATTATTGAGGTGCTCTCTGTTCTTTAAAAAATATTTCCTCACTCTGTTATTCAGTTGGGCCCATGTCTATTGATTTGTCTTCAAGGTTACTGATCCTTTTTTTTCTGTAACATCTATCATTATTAAACACATCCAGTGAAATTTTCATTTCAGATTATTCATTTTTAAGTTCTAGAATTTCCATTTGTTTTCTTTTTTGTATTTTCATTGCTCTGCTGAGACTCACATCTGTTTACTCATTATGTATATCTCTTCATTTAATTCTTAAACATATTGATTGTTTTAAAATTCTCTGATAAGTCCAATATTTGGGTCCTCTTAAGATATGTTTTTATTGGCTACCTCTTTTCTTTATTATAGGTCATATTTTATTCCCTCTTTGTGTGTATAAAATATTTTTATTGTATGCTAAACATTATGGATGGTGCTTTGTGGGAAGCTTAAATTATTTCTTTTTAAAAAGATTTGCATTTTGTTGTGATAGGTAGGTAAATTACTAGAAGATCCTCTAAATCCTTTCAAACTTTATTTTAAGCTTTGTTAAGGCGTGTCTACTTTGATATTTCCTAATTTATAAGGTATAAACTTTTCTATAGCACACAGTAATTATTCCTAAAATGTGGCCTTTCTGTGGTCTCATTGAAATTTCCAATGTGCTAATATGTTTTCCTCCTCTCAGGCTAGACCAGGACTCCAGTGTCTTCTAGGATTTTATGTTCATAGTAACCCCATTCAGCTTAATCCCCAGTAGCCACTCCCTCCTAGGCCTCATGAAGTCTCATGCTGCCCATGCACAATTAAGAACCTAAGGCATATGCCCATGTAGACTTTCATGCCTTGTCCCCCTTCTGTGCTGCTCCCTCCTCTCTGGTACCTTGTCTGATAAATTCCAGCCACATTGGTAGCTTTACATTCTTAACCTCTGCCTCTTCAGCTCAGCAAGCCCACTTCTCTTGGTCTCCATCATCTTGCACTTTCGTTTGAAAGTACCCCTAAGCAAAACAGGTGTGAAAACAATGCTAACTTTTAATGTGTTCCCTTACTTCATGGGTCTCAGTTCTTTGCTGCCTCTTTCTCCCTGCCTGTAAAGAGTTGCCTCACATATTTTGTTCAATGTTATGATTATTTACAGGAGGAAGATAAGTTTAATATTAGTTATTCCTTTGTGGACAAAAATAGAAGTCATCCAACTCTAGAAAAAAAAGCAATATGAATGCTATTGTATTATTTATTGAATGTATAGATTATGTAGGCTTGAAGTTTATTTTTAATATCAATATATAAGGGTGCCTGACTGGCTCAGTCAGAAGAGTATGTGACTCCTGATCTCAGGATCATGAGTTCGAGTTCCATGTTGGGTGTAGAGATTACTTAAATAAATAAAACTTTAAAAACCCAGTATATATACTTCTCTGAAAGGAATAAGAAATTATGTGGCAAGAATAGGTAATTCCTTTAGGTGTATCAAGCCTCTTTCTGCCATATTTTGAACAAAGTGGAGGAAGAAGGCAGCAGGAATTTCCTAGTCTGTCAAGTTGAACTGTAATGTAAGAAGGTGTAAGAAACACCCTATTGATGACACAGGGTGTTTGTGATGTCCAAAGGTATGTGAAAAATCATTTTGAAGATTTATATTTCAGAATCTATATGCTAAATTTAAAAATCATGTTTGTAATAATACTTACCAGATTTGCTACAAGGATCAAATGACTAAATAAAAGAGTGCCTGGCATATAGTGAATACTAAATAAATTATTATTTGTATCAGGTTAGCTTTTGCTTTGTAACGAATGACCCCACATACTAATTGTGGGTCAAAACAACTATTGTTTCTCACAATGCTACAGGCTGTCTGGTGGTTCTTCTGATTAGAGCTGAGTTTACCTGGGCTCACTTATGTGTCTGGTGATCACCTGGCTGTCATTTAATTTATGATGGCCTCAGCTATCATGGTAGACTGTGATTTGGTCTACTACATGAGTTTTACCAACCAGCAGACTAGTTTTCATGATGATGATAGAGTAAGAGATGAGGTGGAAACATGTGAGGATTTTTTTGAAGTCCCTGTTTGCATCCATGTTGCTATAACTCCATTGACCAAAGCAAGTCACATAACAAACCAGAAAGTTAGTGTGGAAGGTACTACCAAAGGAGTATGGATATAGGAAGGCATGAAAGGTTGGTCCATTAGTGTGATCAATATACGTAACCCTTGATTATCACTATTATTTTCATTTAATTCTGCAAATAATTCACCAGTAAGTTACAGTAATAACCTTCTTCCACATTCACTTACTTTTAGTGCACATCAGTCATCTTAGACCAAAATAATCTAGGAATGGTAGAGAACAGACTGTTCACTCTATTTTTTTTTAATTGGGTCTGTTAATAGGAGATACACATAGTGCTTAGCAAAGGGTGAAGCAAGTATGTTTTGCTTTCTCTCCACCACCAACCTTCTCTGCCTCTCATTAGCAAGAGACAATTGCAGATAACAATTTAATACTACTGGGTTATTTTGGAAGATGTTTTCCTTCATGGTGTATCTACAACATTCCTTTAACTAACATGCTACGTAGTTTTGTTTTGTTTTTTTTTTGCAGGAAGTAAGATTGAGAGAATTTCAGGAATTAGAGCATGATAGGGAAATTACAAGAAATGTATACTGAAATATAGGGAGTGAGTAGAGACTAGAGACACAAAAATTTGTGTGTGACATAAATTACTATAGTTTATTGATATTTCTGGAGTATTCAAAGGTTATAATTAGTTTTTTATTTTTGGGGGGGATCAGTTTTTAGGGTAGCCTTAAAATTAAAAAAAATTTTTTTGGACGTTTCCTGTTATTCTCAGGGGGAAAAATCCACACCAAATATCTGATTTGATAATGAGACTGTGCCAAGTAGCTTGGAGTTTCTTTAGATTAGGAGTTTAGAAGCTTGGCAGGGTTTTAACCCCATTTTGTTTAGGAAGAAATAAGTTTCATCATAGAATTAACTCAGGACACTCATGAAATAGAATAAAGGTGAATTTTTCACCTTTTTTATACAAATATAAGCACATATTCCAATGTTTGGGAAGTATAAGAATCTTAACATGATGGGATCTAGAATGATTTGGGGTCTTATAGAGCCTGAGTGACATCATTTCTGGAATCAGTGATCTTTATAGAGTCTTTGGATATTCACGTAGATAGGGCTGAATGTTTACTGATCTCAGGATGTAGCTAGTGGGTTGTTTTGTCTTTAAATATAAATCCTTGGTATCAGGTCGTTTTTCTTACTTATCTTGTTTTCCTAAACATTCAGGCCCAAGTAAGTCTATTTTGGATGAAGGTAGCCTATAGTTGTAATGGCTCTCAGAGCTCCTATCACAAGCAAGAGCCCTGTGTAAGATCTGAAGTGACAAGAAGCCTGTGTTACCCCTCCACTTTAAATGGAGACCACATCAAAAAGGTTGGGGGATAGCCAGAGCAGAACTATCCTATAAACTGGAAAAATCAGATTCTGCATAGATTTCCTTCCACATACACAGCCCAAGAAGATTTATTCCTTTTAATTTCCAAGATTTCTAGAAGCATAAAATTCTGTACTACCCTTTCGTCAAGATTAGATTCTATGCAATATGACAATCTGCTTTGATCAATGGAGAGCTAGTGTGCAGACACATAACTTACAAATGCCATTTGATGATGAAGGCAACTGAAAGAAACAGTTCAAAAGTAATCAGCTTTTGGATCAAATATTGACCAACTTGATTCTTTCATTTACTTATTTGTTCATTTGTTCAGTGAGTGAATCATTCATTCAGTAAACACTCAGTGAGTGCCTATTTCAGTGATCCTTAGTCAAAGGACCTCAGCTCTCTGCATCACAAACTCTTTATAAATGAGCTGCCAGATTTTGGCCAATGCATTAATTTTATTCTGATACAGATGGGAGCATTGTATGATTACAGTGATGGCTGGTTCCTAACACTGAGTAGGTCCTACAGGACAATGCTGAGTGAGACCAACTTGCTGCAAGGGACAACTAACGGTAGTAATGTCAGTGCCTAAGAGAGACCTTTCCCTAGTCAGAGAAGATCTTTGACTTCAGGAATATATGAAAGAGTGTGATCGGGGCTGTAAACAATTTGTCTTCAATAGCAGTACTGTTCTAAAGGGTGACCAAAAGAAGACTGCAATAACTAGAAGGTTTTGTGTTTTTTTTTTAAGATTTTATTTGTTTATTTGAGAAAGAATGAGAGAGAGAGACAGAGACAGAGACAGAGAGAGAAATTATGAGCAAAGTGGGAAGACAGAAGGAGAAGCAGACTTCCTGCTGAGCAAGGAGCCCCATGCAGGACTCAATCCCAGGATCTCTGGATTATGACCTGAGCTGAAGGCAGACATTTAACTGACTAAGCCACCCAGGCACCCAATAACTAGAAGGTTTTATATATGCTCAAAACATTTTATATTTCAGGAGTGAACCTGGTAACCTATTGTTGGCTTCTTCAGCTCATAGTTTAAGTTGTACACAGATAATTATAACAGAGCCGTTGGCAAAATGCTGGGGGTAGGGAATAGAGAAATTTTATTTTTAAATAAGTCACAATAGAACCAGAAGGGAAGTTCAGGGAAGTGATCAAGGTGAGCAAAGGCTGGTCCAGGTGGAGAAAGTTGCAGACAGGGGCACAGACAAGAACCCTCCCTTTCTCCTATTTATTTATATATTTTTGAAAATCATCAGTATGCATTAATTTTTTTGCATTAATACTTTTCAGTTAAAAAATTTTTTTTGAGAGAGAGAAAGCATGAGTTGGGGTGGATGGGCAGAGGGAGAGAGAGAGAGAGAGAATCTTAAGTAGACTCCACTTCCAGCATGGAGCCTGACATGGGGCTTGAGTCACAATCCTGAGATCATGACCTGAGCTGAAACCAAGAGTGGGAAACTTAACTGACTGAACCACCCAGGTGCCCTGATATATTATTTTTTAATAGCTTATTATTGTACTTAATATTTTGGTGCTCTAATTATACCTGATTTGGCCAGTGGGACTCTTTTGAGCTGTCTCCCAAGGTCTTGTAAAATGCTCCATTCAGGCCCCCCTTCATGAAAGAATACCATAACTTTGGGTAGAGCACAGGGCCACCAAGTAGAGACTATGCTCTCTGACCTCCTTTGCAGCTAGGCATGGCCATATGACGAGGTCCTAACCAGTAAGATGTGAGCAAAAGTTACGTGTGCAACTACTGAGCCATCTCCTTAGGGACAAAGCCACTACTACCCTGGACTCTCTTTTTGTCAGACAAGGGGGTAGGCCCACTTCAGCCCTGTGGAATAACTGCAATACCCCAGGAGATAGTGAAATAACAAGGTGTTGAGAACATGGGTCCTTGAATGACGTTGTAAAACAGCGCTGTTCTGCTGGCTCTGTGCCACTCACCTCTGGACTGCTTTAGGAGAAAAACTAATTTAAGGTCCTTTATTTTATTCTCTCTTTGTTACATCAGCCTTACCCAAAGTCTTATACAATGCTCAAAGATAGAGTGATATGAAGTGGGAGGATATGTTTAGGCAAATCTTGTAACTGGAACATCCAGAAATGAGTTGGGGAGTGGTGGGAAGTAGGGCTGGAAAGGTTGAAGAGGCAAGAATCAATGTAGTTTTGTGTTCTGGAAAAGTGTGGCCATGTTGGTTTCTCACAACAGAGGAATGAGGAATGATGGGTGTGTAGAATCAGCCTTGGTCTTAAGAGTCCTGCAATGAGGTCTCTTCTCTTCTGTTCTCTTCCCCATAGTGAGCTGCCTCCAAAACAACTAACTACACACTTCACTGCTGGCCTGTCACAGCCTTGGTCCTGAGTCACTGGCCATGCACTGTCATATGCCATACCTCTGCTCTTCCTCCAAACCTCCCAACTTTTCATTTTGTCTTTTATCTTCCAGTTGATAGCTTTACCTTGTCCCTTGAATTTCCTTTGTGAACCAGTTGTTCTGTCGACATCCTGCCTTGTCCCCCGTCTCCTCTACAAAGAACTTCACTGAATACACCACAGATCCTGGATCACAGGTTGGTGAAGCTCTCTAGAAATTTATCACCTTTTTGATCAAGTCTGGGAGACATTCTACTTCTAGGAAAAATTAATGGGATAATCTCTCTGCCTATATTGAATTTTACTGTTATGTTGTTAACAAACTCGCCTATACTTACCTTCCTTCTGGTTGTGGTGGACAATTTGGAAAATATTCGGATAAAATAAGGACTTTAAGAAATCTCATTTCCAATAATAAAGACAGCAGCACTTTTTTTTCTCTCCCAATTTTCTTATCAAATTCTTTAACCACTCTAGTTCCAAGAATCCTCTACCTTCTAATCAGAACTCTTTTGCTTGATGTTGAATGTCAGCAATCTGTGCTTCCACAAAACTAAATATTCACTGCAGCCCCGTATAACTGATGGTTAAATCCATCTTCCCTTCCAGATTCACTTTCTACTTTTCTCTACCCTGCTCTGTGCCCTGGGAGCCTGACCAGTGTAGATTGCATTGACAGGATCTTTGCCTTCTGGTTGCCAGGTGGATTTGGCCATTGGGAGATCCTGGCAGGAGGTCTGAGGGTATAAGGAAAGTGTGGTCAGGGTGTTTATTCCGCATGGCTCCCTTCCTGCTGGGTGGCTGGGGCTTGGCTGCAGAATTGGGTGCATCCCTCTACCAAAGACAACAAGTCCTACCAGATGGCCATACCAGGTATCCATACAGCTCTGCTCTGGGCTTCAGATACTGGTAACTGCTCCCTCCGTTCATTTTTTTGACAGTCCTGGCTTCCCATTACTACTTTCCATGGGGAGCCATGTCTTCCCTTGTTGGTTTCTCTAACTCTGCCCCCTACCTTTGTAGATGGCTTCCTTATTACACTGTTCTCAATATCTAGTTTTGGTGTGCCATCTGTTTCCTGCTGGAAAACTGAACGGTGCAGTGATTAAGCTGGAATTGTATAAAATGCATCAGAGCACACAGACACTGGGTTGGTGCATTAGGTGTATTCACTTGGTCTAAATGGCCTGATTCTTCATCTCATACATTTTTTTGTCATTTCTTAGGTCAGAGAACTAGTTTGTCTAGCTTGACATGGGCATGACCCTAGAATGAATGCTACTACAGGCATTCTGCAGGCAGAGGGAACAACCGTCCCTTCCTCACGGAGTGCTTTTTTTCCCCTCAAGGAACTTTGTCAGCAATCCACTTCCTCCCCTACCCACCTTTCCCTCCCTATCTTCATCTCTCTCTCTCATCTCTCTATGTATCTATCTGTCATCTGTGTGTGTATAGACACATATTTGTGTGTGTGATACAGAATTCTTTTTTTACTGATCCAATCCAAGGTAAATTACATTATGGTGCTTTACCTTTAAATACTTCAGTGCATATTTCCTAAGAATAGAATATTCTCTTACATAACCACAGTACAGTTATCGACTTCATAACTTTACATTGATACAATATTTTTATCTAACCTGGCATCCCTTTTCCAATTTTGTCAGTTGATCTAATAATGTTCTTCTTGGCGCCTCATTCACACGGGATTCTGTCGAGGGTCGGGTATTACATTTAGTTGCATGCTCTTTTAATTTCCTTTAATCTGAAACATTTCCACAGCCTTTTGTATGACACTGACATTTTGGAAAATAGAGTCCCACCCTCCCACACATGCACCTTTCTTTTTAAAAATAGAACAGTCCTCATTTTGAGTTTGTCTGATGTTTCTTGATGATTAGATTGGGGTTATGCTTTTCCAGCTATAATGCTGAATGGGCAAAGTTGTATCCTTGGCAGGGCACCATATCAGGAGACACGAAGTTCACCAGTGAAAGTAATTCTGATCTCTGCTGAATAATTGTTAAGTTTTATTTTCTCCCCTGAACTAATAAGCAGTCTGTGGGGAGACACTTTAAGACATGTGAATGTCCTGCTTCTCATCAAAATCTCCCCCTGGATTCAGCATCCGTTGGTGTTTCTTGTTGACCTAATTTTTACTCTGTGGCTGCAAAATAAGGATTTTCTGCCCAGGAATCCCTGAGCATCAGGCATTTGGTTCTTAGTTTTCTACTGTAAGCAGAATAACTTTCTCCTCTATTTACTTATATATCTTTAAAAATCATTGATATGGATTGCTGCATTCCCAGTTTTCAATAGTTTCTTATTGTCCTTAATATTTGCTGTTCTAGTCGCATGCATTTGAGCCAGTGGGATGCCTTTGAGCTGTATCCCCAGTCCTTGTAGCATAGCCATTGTGTTTCATGTGTACACGTCTTTGCTTTCTGGCTTAATACCATGCTCCAGGCTCATCTTACACCTACCCTGCCCTAGAGTTGGAATCAGACATTTTTCTGAGCGGTCCTGGTCTCTTTTTGTAGCAAGCACTGTCTGGGCACTGACTATACTTATAGCTGCTTCTGGGGTGTCTTTGCTTTTTAGCAGGCAGAACAAGGAGACATAAGCATTTATGTGTACTTATTCATAGACATATAACCACATAAAATACATGCATAGGCAGATAAGCATGTATATATGTACACACATAACACTTTAGAAATCCTGAGTTTGCATAGTACCTTCGATTCTCATCCATTCTCACCAAGTTCATTCTTGCCTTGCCATTCTATTTTTGTATGACCCCTCTTGCAATGAGAACCCAACAAAATCAGCACATTTATTCTTTTGCTCAATCCTATATTACATCTAAAATATTTTCCAAATTGTTTCACCTATACCACTGAATTTAATGAATCTATTGTATTAGAGTTTTCCAGAGAAACAGAACAAATAGGATGTGGGGAGAGATGGGGGAGGGGAGAGGGAAGGAGGGAAGGAATTATTTAAAATAGTTGGTACACAAGATTGTGGAAACTGGCAAATTCAAAATATACGGGTCAAGTGAATAGCCCAGAGACTCAGGGAATTGCTGATATTGCAACTGGAATCAGAATTCCTTCCTCTTTGGAAGACTTCAGTCTTTTTTCTCTTAGGGCCTTCAGCTGATTGGGTGAGGCCCACCCACCATAGGGAGGTGGTTCATTTGCTTTACTCAAAGTTTACTGATTTTAAATGTTAATCTCATGTAAAACACACTTTTGCAGTGACTATTTAGATTGATGTTTGAGCATATCTCTGGGTACTGTGGTCGAGCCAAGTTGACACATAAAATTAACTATCATACTTACTAAGAAAAAAGCTTTTTAAAAAGATTTTATTTATTTATTCATGAGAGACACAGAGGGAGAGGCAGAGACATAGGCAGAGGGAGAAGCAGTCTCCCCACAGGGAGCCTGATGCAGGACCTAGTCCCAGGACCCTGGGATCACGACCTGAGCCGAAGGCAGATGCTCAACCATGGAGCCACCCAGGTGCCACAAAAAAGGAAAGCTTTAAAAAAAAAATCTCAAAGGGAAGTTTGATATGTAACAGAGGAATTGGGAGCACTCCTGTTTAAAAGATGACAGAGAGTAGAACACCCCCCTCTCCTGGCCTTGCTTGCCCTGCGTCCCTGAGAGCTCTGTGTAGCCCAGATTGAAAAATACTCCTTTAGCCCAAAGGAATCTGTGATGTGGGAACTGAAGGCAGTATCACTGGGGAAGGGATCCCTCTGGGAGGAGGGGATAAGGAAGTGGCCTTTGGAGGCCAAATCCTACCTCATCTTTGCCTCCCCACTGTGAGACCACAGCTCACTTTGCTTCTTTTCCCTTGCTAGGATACACAGCAAACAAGGTCTTTTCAAATCCTCCTCTCCCCTGACACTCATACACTTCCTCTTAGCCATATAAGGCAAAGGAATACTATTGATTTTTTTTTTTTTCTTTTTAAGTCCAGGGGATGGAGAGTCACTGCTGATATGAGGGATTCCCTAGGAAATTTTGTTATCTGAAAGTACACGGTTATAGTACTCCTCAGATAAATGCTTCTCTCTTGGGTAAGGCAAAGTATTCCAGATAACCATGCCTCCCACGGCCCAGATCTCATGCTTATCTGTTTTGTGCGACTGTGTTAGTTTTGCTTCAGAAGCATTTTATTCTGTTGAGACAGTGGGGAGCAGCTGTTTGATCCCTGGCCGGAGATAACCCTGGAGAGGTTCTGTCTTACGTGCTGGGAATTCTGAGCGAAACGGCCATTCACAGAATCCTTGAGAGAGGAAGGGCTCAGTTCCCACCCGAGGACATCATCGCGTTCCACGCACACACACTCATGGGACAAGAGTTTTAAATGCACAGAGTGTGAGGGCAGTCGTCGGACGGCACAGGGGACACGTGTGCTTCGCTCCTCGTAGCCTCCTGGTCACTGTTTGGTGCTCTCAGTCACAATCCAGGCTGCAGCTGTCCCCTGTCGTTGAGGCACGAGGGTGACGTGGGGTGGGCAGTCAGCCAGGCCATTCCTCGGGGTCCTGGGGCGCTGCATGCGTCACGGGCGGTGACCTGCTTGGAGAAAAAGGGCTGCAGAAGTGGAGGAGGACAGACAGCTGCGGAGAGTTCCTCCCAGCTGCGGAGAAGGTGAGCGGGAGGCTGACGGGAAACCGGGTTTGCTCACTGCTGCCCCTCTTTTCACTGCCCTGAGTGGCACCAGGTAGATCAATGCCTGCCACCCAGATTCAGCACGTCTCTTTTCCAATCAAAATTCTTCAGGATAAGGCCCAAACTTGCTTCTAATCCATGCCGTCCAACCTGATTCTCAGAGCCTTTCCAGACCCTTCTATACCCAGTAACAGTATGTGTCTGCCGCCCCAGACTGCTCTCTGTTCCCCACACATACCTGATTCCCTTGTGATATCATGGCTTTGCATTATGCTCCCGTTCCCTGTCGTGCCCTTCCACACTCTCATCTGGTGAATGCCTCTTCTTCAAAGCTCAGTTCAGACCTCACCTCTCCTGCAACACCTTCCCTGACTTCCTCTCCCTAATTCCTTCTCTGTGTTCCATGGTACCCTGGCCACCATTCTCCCACAGCTATGATTATTCAGTACTGCATCTGCCTGGTTCCCCATGTACATGTGCATTTGTCACTTGAGGCCCTGAGACCCGAAGCCTGTTGGCTCACCTGGGGCCACTCAGCCAAACCCCGGCCCTGCTGTATTCACAGCCTAGGACCTACAGAATCTTCTCTTCTGCACCTTATGCTGACTGGGGACTCCCCACCTTGCCCTCCTTCCATAGCCTGCTACTTTCATCTGAATCTGTGGCTGGGCGTCTTTCTTCCAGGACTAAGCACACATTTTAGTTCCCGTTGGCACGTGCCCTTTGGTTGTGATTGCTTTTGGGTCTTCCAGGTAATAGCTGCGTGCATTCCAATCAGGCTGTAGCATCGGGTTCCACTTCTGCTGGTAGTGGAGGGCTGTCTCCGAAGAAGGAAGCCAGGCACACCACACTGTCAGTACTAAGGTACGGGAGAGCTGACCCCGGCACAGTGTCTGCCACATAGGAGGGAGCCACTGCTCACTGAAGAGGGAATAAGTAAACCCTGATACTCTCACATGATATCATTTAACCCAAAACTCTGTTAACACTACTGACTTCAGGGGAGTGATTACAGAGGATTCAGGGGAGAAGAGAGAAATGTACTTTCTACTATTCAGATGATGTTTTTTAACTATTTATTTATTTATTTAAGAGCTAGAAAGCAAGCAAGGAGGAGCAGAGGGAGAGAGAGAGAGAGAGAGAGAGAGAGAGAGAGAGAGAGGGAGAGAGAGAAACAGATTTCCTGCTGAGCACGGAGCCAGACATGGGCTCAATCTCCCGACTCGGAGATCATGACCTGAGCCAAAATCCAGAGTCGGAGTCTTAACTGACTGAGCCACTCAGGCACCCCAGGATGATTTTTTTTTTACCATAAATATGTTTTAATTAATAATAACAGTAATAACCAGAAATTCAGACAACCATGTCATCAACACGGTGCCTATACTTCCTGTGTTAGTTTGCTAAGGCTGCCATAACTAACACTGGGTGGCTTAAACAACAAAAATGTATTTTCCCACAGTTCCAGCAGCTGGAAGTCTAAGCTCAGAGTCAGCAGGATTGCTTTCCTGAGGCCCCTCTCCTTGGCCTGCTGATGGCTGTCTCCTCCCTGCGTCTTCATGTGCTCTTCCCTCTCTATGTGTCTGTGCTCTAATCTCTTCTTATAAGCACAGCAATCGTACTGGATGATGGTTCACCCTTATCACCTCTTTAAAGACCCTTATCATTAAATACAGTCACATTCTGAGGAACTGGGGGGGGAGGCGGGGGGTTGATGTCAACCTATGAATTATGCGAGACTAGCAGGTATTAATCCCCACTAGTAGGCAGCAGGTGTGGGAGTTTCCATGAAACCTTCCTCCTGCCTCCAGCCTGCCCTGTCTCACCATCAAGAGCAGCGGGACTCGCTACCTCGCCATTCCCTAGAAGACCATCCCGTAGCTCTCCCTAGTCTGATACAACTGAGCCAGGCTGACGTTCATGCAGCTGCGCACACAGTTCTCCATTCTGGCTACACCCAGATTCACCTAAGAAGACTTAAAAATTCTGATACTAGGCTCCCACCATCAGAGATTCTGATGTGGTGGATCTGGGGAACCTCTGGGGCACTAGTGTCTCTAGGACCGCCCAGGAGACTCTGGTATGCAGCCAGGATTGAACATCATGGATATTGACCCTCTCAGGTGTATGGAAGCAGGTAGAAATCCCAAACAAAGACAAGTGCTTCTATGCTCTCTCTGTTGCAGCTGGTGATTGAAGACAGATGGAAGCCAAGACAGCACAGGATTTTGAAGCCAAACTTTAAAATCATTTTTGGGCTGGTCAAAGCTGTTTCTAGAGAATAAATAGTAGAAATCTAGAAAATAAATAGTGGAAATCTAGAACTTCATTTTATATTACTAAAATCATAGATGCTTGATAAAAATTTTTCAATAAGTAAACAAGGAGGTGAGTGAACATGTGAATGAATGAATGAATGAATGGCCACTGCCCAACCATGACATACTCTTCACTAATTCCTTTATGATATGTCTTCTGGATTTGAAGTCTTTGAGTGATTCTGGACAAACAATTCTTCTTTTCATCTCCCCTTTCCTATATACCTAAAGACCACCATTATAACGTCATTAGACAGGTTCCAAGGCCATCAATTATGTAACAGCTTTCCTTAGTTTTAGAATTTTTCTGCTGGCATAGCCATGGGTGTTGAGCAGCTTCCCAGGGTAGAGGAGCACAGTCTTTGCTGTTTCTGCTCCTTCTATCTGCAATTTCTTGAGCCTAAACGTTCCTCTGATTTCTGTCTATTCTGAGAGGCTTTTCAGATGTTTTAAATGCCGTTTTCAATTTTGACCAGTTTTTATACGTGTCTGCTAAGGATTTGCATGACAGCTTCACTCCTCCATGAGTGAAGCCACTGATATCCAAACTTTCTGAGAAATAATAGCAAAGAATCTTTTAATGAGCATATGTTCCAAGCCAGACACTAGACTGAACTCTTTATATGGATTATGTAGCTCTGTGCTGTGGATCCTACTACTATTTTCATTTTACAAAGGTGAAGACTGAGGTTTGGGTTTACCCAATGTCACACATAATAGTTGTCAGAGCCAGGATTCAAACCCAGATCATGGCCTGTGCTTTTAGCCACCACAATATACCTTTTATAAAGAGAAAGAAAGAAAGAAAGAAAGAAAGAAAGAAAGAAAGAAAGAAAGAAAGAAAGAAGGAAGAAAGAAACCATACAAGGTTAATTTGTTAATTTAGTTTACAAATAAGAGTCAAAAATTATCACAGATAGTTTCCAGACAATGGATACACATATCCCTGGGAGCAGCCATTTACAGTAGTTTGAGAATCTCTGTCAGGAGATTGACTTGGGACTGAGTCATTGTGATACAAGTTGATTTACCTACTGATGTACAAACACATTAGTGTGGCTCACCCTACACTAGTTGATTTTTATTAGCTTTACTCCCCACAGGAACTACAGAGCTTGTAATTTTATACATGATAAGATACCACTTCACCCCCAGTAGAATGGCTAAAATGAAATGCACTGATATCAAGTGTGGAGGAGGATATGGAGCAACTGGAACTCCCAGGCATTGCTGGCGGGCATGTAAATGGCATGTTGTAAAGCTATTTGACTCTTTAAACCATGTTCATGTATGATTTTGATAACTACCAATTGCTTTAATTTTCCACATGAACATTTTATAAAAGAAAAACCACATGATCATTTCAATATCTAATCTAAAAAAAAATTAGATAAAACTGAACAAAAATTTTCTTGACAAAAATCATTAAGAAAACTGGCAAAAGATGAAACTTGCTTACCCTGATAAAGGGCTTCTACCAAAACTCACCAATAACATCATACGTAATCATGAAAAATAAAAAGCATTTCATTACAAATCAGGAACAAAATAAAATACCCACCATATTAGTTTATATATAATACTAATTTATAATAAATTAGAGATCCTATGAGTATAGTAGGTTACAAAAAAGTGAAAAACATATAGGTTGCCAAGGGAGAAACAAAACTGCCACTTTTCACAAATTATATGATAATCTGTAGAAAGTCTAAGAAAATCTATAGTCTAATTATTAGAACTGACCAATGAATTTGGCAAAATCAATTGTGTTTCTACACACTGGCAACAAACATTAAAAACGTTATTGATAAAGATACTGTTTTAAAGATTTTATTCATTTATTTGAGAGAAAGAACATATGTATGAGTGGGGAGAGGGGCCTGGGGAGAGGGAGAGAATATCAAACAGACTGTGCTGAGTGCAGAGCCCAATGTGTGGCTCAATCTCATGATCCTGAGAACATGACCTGAGCAGAAACCAAAAGTCCATCACTTAATGGCCTGTGTTACCCAGGCTACTCCTGAAAAGATACTATTTTAAATAGAAACAAAAACACCACAGTACTTAAGAATCAGTCTTCCAAAAGATGTGCAAGAGGACATTTAGAGATAATTCTAAATTGTTATAAAAATTAAAGTCAATGTAGGTAGAAACATTTATCATGTTTTTAGAAGAGAATACTCAATATTTTAAAGCTATCGAATATCCTCAAATTAGTAGTATAAATTATGTGACTCTGATAAAAATTGAATATATTTCCCTCCCATCCCTTTTATTGAAAGGTTAATTCTAAAATGTATATGGAAGCATAAAGGATCAAGAAAAGCCAAGAAAAATTTGGCAAAATAAAAGTTCAGGGGCTCACTTTACTACCTACCTTATTAAAAATCTATAGTAATACAGATAACTATGAAAACAGACCAGTAGAATAGAATAGGGAGTCAAGAAACAGATTTATGAATATGTGGAAATTAAATTAAATTAAATATGTGACAGAGTTATTATAAAGCATATTTCCTGAGCACTCTCATGTTTAGCTTTTCTCTGTCTATAACTTTAAGTGCAGTTTGAATGCAATATAGCCATGAGCCTCAAAGACACTGTGCATAAAGGAAAAACTCTTCTTTCTCTTCTACTCACACAGTCAGTTTTTCTGGCCACCAAATGTGTTTGGGTTGGGGGATTTCCCACACCAACCAATTGGGTGTCCTACAAATTTAACTCAATTCTGACAGTATCTACTGTGAGAGCAGCAGATCCCACAGCTTTAGGGCTCAGCTTCACAAGATTGCACCCAGCTTCAGACACCAAGTGCAAATGGTCACCTCGGTTCTAAATAATAAGTAGAACAGTTCATGGAACTCAGGAAAGGTTTACTTACTAGGTTACTGGTTTATTACAAGGATATAATTCAGGAACAGCCAGATAGAAGAGATGCATAGGACAAGCTATAGGGGAAGGGGCAAGGAGCTTCCATACCCTCTCCAGCCACAATCCCAGCATCTCCTTGAGTTCACCAACCTGAAGCTCTCCATACCTTAGAGATTTTTATGGAGGTTCATTATATAAACATGACTGATGAACTCATTGGCCATTGGTGATTGAACTCAATCTCCAGCCCTTCTCCCCTCCCTGGAGGTGGGGAGGTGGGGCTGAAAGTTTGAACCTTCTCATCATATGGATGGTTCCCCTAACAACCAGCTCTAGCCTTAGCGGCTTTGGAAAAGTTATTTCATTTTGTAAACTCAGGTGTGGTTGAGAGGGGCTTGTTAGGAAAAACACCTTTATTATTCTTACCACTCGGGAAATTCCAAGGTCTTAGGAGCTCTGTGCCAGGAATGCAAGGAAGATCAAATATATATTTCTTATCATGAATCACAATATTACATGCTGCTTGCTTGAAAGTTACTCATCTAACTTGCTAGCACCTTCCAAAAACCCCCTCCCCCATCATCACCGACTATCAAGTCTTCTCTTGCCATTACATTACATTTCATGGGAAACTCAATTTACTTTTTTTCAAAATGTTGCTTATTATTTTTATAAACTTGTTCTCATTGTCTAGTTGAAATGTTTTTCTCTCAAACAACTTAGGTAATCTCAGTTTACCTATGTATTATACCTCTTCACTACTAGAAGTAGGACAAATGTTTTTATTCATTTAATAGCTTTTCCCTTAGCAGCAGAGTTTTTAGGAACAACCTTGCCCATTTGGAGCAAGGCAGAGAAGTATATGGCAGTCGTGGTCTTTTTCTTGAGGTGGCAAGGATGTCCTATCACATTTAGAAGGCAGGAAACAAGATAAACAGAGCAGAGGAAAAAACAAAAAGAATGAAAGAATCTGGGACAAGAAATTAGAAGACTGGTACCTTAAAATGATGAAGAGAAAGCATGTTTTCATTATAGTTCTTTTATCCAAAGGTCCACTGTGCTGACCAAGTCATTGCCTGTGTGTGTGTTTATGGAAGAGAGTTGGCATTTTCGCATCACAGCGTCCAGGAATTGGGCTGACTCTATCAGCAGGGATTAGAACAAACCATCTATAAGGAATAGATCCATCTATAAGGAATGATTCCTTGATTTAACAAGTGGTTTGCAGTAGAGGCCAACCTGATTACTCCCCACTCTCCCACTTAATGAGAAAGACACAGTCTTTAAAAATATGTTTGGTTTTTAAGAGGCAAATGGTTAAGATTATTAAGAGGCACACGAAACAGTGATTCAATGGGTCAAACTAGATAGTGACTAGTATTATAGTAAGAGGTGCTTGTGAAGTGCTGTGAGTTCTTACTACACACTAGGTACTCCACCTGTGTGGAATCCTCACCACAGCACCATAAGCCTGGGGCTGGTATTATCCCATTTTATAACTAAGGCCACTGACACCCCATTAAGGAACATGCTCCCCTCACAGAGTTAGAAAGTGGCATGAAGGAACACATGGGTGGCTCAGATGCCTTTGGCTCAGGGTGTGATCCCAGGATCAAGTCCTACATCAGCCTCCTACAGGGAGCCTGCTCCTCCCTCTGCCTATGTCTCTGCCTTTCTCTCTGTGTCTCTCATGAGTAAATAAATAAAATCTTTAGAAGACAGACAGACAGACAGACAGACATGAATTCCAATCAGGTTTTCAGATTTCATAGGACCTGAGAGCTAGTTTTTGGAAGAAAGAATGGATGATCCAAAGAACTTATCACATGCTTCTGGGGAGACATTCCCAGGAAACGGGGTAAGAGAAAATCAGGGAAACATTTTGCCTTTTCTAGAACTTGAACACATAACCTGGCTTCATGGGAGATTGCTTGTTCTATTTAGATGAAGTTGTCTGCTTCTGTATGGGATGACTGTCCTCCTGATGACAGCAGCGGCTCAGGGGCAGAGGGGAGGTGTGAGAACCAGGAGATGGCTGTGGAAGCCCCAGTGCTGCGATGGCAGGTACTTCTGAGGGCACAGAGCCAACACCAGGTATCATGGTGACCAGAATGCACACCTCTGACTGACCCTCTCCTATTAATGGCCCCCCACTCTCCTTTCGGAAGTGTAGACTGTATAACTTTAAAATGCAGGAATTTCAGGTTGAACAGGATGCATGGGAGGTTCCCTCCCACATAAGGGGCCTCGCAATCATGCCATTCAGGGTACTTCTGCCCAGCCAGAGGTCAGACCCAGGCCACCCAGCTCAGTTAGCACCATTCCCTAGGGAAAAGTGCTTCATAAGTGCTTGTTATGTAACAAGCCTCTTGTTACAGAGGTCACTGGCTGACCAGCATGTTTGTCGTCCCCGGGGGCAATGAATCTGCCCGTGCCTTTCCTAGCACATCGGGTGACACACATCTATTTAAGAACATCTTATGAGAAAAGAAATAATACCACAGTAGGTGTTGCATTGCAGTTGTGAGATGCATCTCAATTTCAGAAAATTAAGATGTGAAAAAAGTTGAGTCATAGAAATATCAAAAGTTGACAAATATTTTCCTTTGCCAGGGTCCCTGCTGTGCTGTAAGAGAGACCAGAGACTATTTACCATGACGTCTCTTTTCTCTATTCCCAATCATAAATTGGAGCCCGTGTCAGAAACTCAGAGCCTCTCACATCTTATGTTTGTGTGGGAGTGGAGTCTGCTTGCCAGGTAGGATGCTGAAAATTAGTGATGTCACCCAATTAAGGGAAACTTTGCTCACTGTGGCCCTTTGTGACATTTTTGTCCCACTCCTGCTGAAGAAATTGGCCCTGCATTAAGGTGATGACTCTTTTCCACGCCTCATCCAAAGAACAGGTGCTCACAGGGCTTCTTTGAGAAGCCAGGAGGGTTGTTTCCACTGTGGCAATCAATCAAGCACTCTAGGGTGGAAAACGTAGTCACTGAATGTTCTTTAGCCTCTCTCTGTCACTCTGTGTACCTCCACAGAGCAGCCTCCACGACAGGGGATTGACTCCTACTAGTCTGTCAGGAGAGGGGGAAGAGAAGGGAGGGAGATCCTAACCCTTCCATTTATTCTCTCTGCTTTCAAAGGAGTTCTGAATGATTAGGGCATTTTATCTGGTACAGGTAATTGAAGGTACAATTCAAAATGGCTAAGATGACGGAGAAATTCAACATATATAACAAGATTTTCCAAGGTAGGACAGTTCTGGATTTGGTTACTTCAGAGGCTCACTGATGACACCAAGCATGTGGGCCACTGCTTCCATCCTTCTCCTCAGCCATCTTCAGCATCTCAATTGTTCCATCTCTGTCCTAAGAAAGCTGCAGGATCAGCAGGCATCATATCATGATGGAAGCAGAAAAGGGAACCATCTTTTCCCATGTCTCTTAAAGAGCTGAGAACTTTGTCCTTATGCCCCACCCTCCCAGGAGATACTCTCTCATCCCATTTGTGAGAAGAGGATCACATGCGTTATCACTGAAACAGTCACTCTAGGAGGAATGGAAACCTCTGTGCTGGGCTTAAATCAGTCAGGATTTATGTGATCACTTGAGGAGAAGGGGATACCTGAACAACACAGAGGTATGGGGAGGGGAACTCCTGGTTACCAACCCACTGTGTCTGCTACAAAGTTCTACAGCCAATATGACACCCTGAAACTTAAGAAAACTGGCCTAGTTCCTGAAAGGATTTGTTGAAAGTATTTCATTATGGAAATTCTGGCCTGCCCTTGTTTTGGTCAAGTTTACTGGGATATAATAAGGAATTCCTAGTACCCCAGAGGTACTGGGGGATGTGCTATCCTATAGAGGGTTCGTAGGGTGGCATCTCCAAAGCTATACTTCATTCTATTTTCATTTTTCTAAAATACAGACCTAAGCAAGTCAAAGCTCAAACAACCAAGTGGTATTCCCACCAGTTTCTGAGCCATCTCTCTCCTCATATCTTATTTTCTTTTTTGTATGAAAACTCAGGGACGCCTTTTTCTTTTCAGTTCCCTTTCTCCTCCTTTCTTTTCAGTTTCCCTTGTCTTTGCTGTGTTTTGAACACCCTTCTCTCTTTGCCTGACTGATAAACTCCTGCACATCCT
This sequence comes from Canis lupus dingo, assembly GCF_003254725.2. NCBI lineage: Eukaryota > Metazoa > Chordata > Mammalia > Carnivora > Canidae > Canis > Canis lupus. The sequence continues at coordinate 20,993,982 of NC_064274.1, read as the reverse complement.
TCAAGACCCAAGTCAAATGGCAAAATTCACTCCTTTCCTTTAATTTCTCCTTGATTTGCATTTCCATAGTTATTGCCATCATTGTTCTAAAATCATCCCATTGCTCTTACAGCCTCCTGACAAGTTTCTCTGCCTCTTCTTGCTCCCTCTACTTGATTTTCCACACTACAGAATATTTCTAAAGTACTAATCTATTTATGTCACTCTTTTGCTAATGTCCTTCATGGGCTACCCATAATGCCTGGGATGAAGTTCTGTAACATAGCTCATAAAAACCATGTTGATTAGTTAGAGTATCTGTCTCTTCCCCCTCACATTAGGTGCTTTGCCACACCAAGTGATCTGTGGCTTATGAGTGTGCTATGTTCTTTTCCTCCTACATTTGTGCAAATCCTATTGCCTATGCTAGGAATGCTCTCCTTCACCAACCCTCCAGGCTTCTGGTCTCAGTTGCCAGATTTAATGCCTGCAAGTCTTGGTGGGTGCTCTCTCATACATTTGTAAAGTTAGCATAAAACTATCACTTCAGGGCAGAAATAGAATGATTTTGCAGTCTTGGTTCAGTCTTAGGCACAGTGATTAAAGCTGCAAGCCTTCACTTTTGCATGAAACCATCATTTTAAAAAGTTCCTAAAACTTTCAGAATTTGTGGACCATTTACTTTGTCTACGAATCACACAAATCAACAAAAGTAAACATTTTTAAAAGATTCACCATTTGCCAGAGTTATAACCATCATAATAAAAAAAATGAAACTAAAGCCTAAGGTTAACTTACTATTGTTATTAGTAATAGTTTCATATCAGTAAGAAGGATGATACCTGTTTACTATCTTTCACTAAGAGATCTGCAGATACTTTGAGCCATTGACCAGATTTTACATCTAGTTTATATCTCTTTGTTCTGTTGAATTACAACATTCTAACTCGACGATGAAAGGTTTGGGAGATAGTCGGCAAGTGTTTGGGGTATCTTCTAAGTGCTTCAGACTTCTCACTAAGTGCTTTCTCTACTCCATCAGTGATAAACTAGAAGTCCAAGGTTGGATGTTTCACCTTGGGAGATAGTGATGGATGCATTATTAAATCCAATCTGAGTGAGTTCAGCTTCAGAAAGTATTTCTTCTTCTTCTTTTTTTTTTTAGCATGTTCTTAAAATTTAAAAATATGTTCATTATGGAGGATCAGTTTATTTCTCCAGTGAGTGAAGAAAATCATCTAGGATTGGAAAATATTGAAATACTCAGCGACCAAATCACTTATATGATAATTCAGTCTTTTTAAAGGCTTAGCCTCAACATTAAAAACCATTCTATTTCTGCCCTGAAGTGATACTTTTATGCTAGCTATTCAATATGTCAATAATATTGTACATATAATATTGGGAGAAATCACTTGAGATCATAGAAATAGTCTTCATGAGGGGAACCATACATCTCATGTGAGGATTTTTCCCCATGACAGTGTAGAAAAGTGGGAGTTTTAAAGTCACTGCCCATTTTTTCTCTCCCACAGAGCATGCTGAACAGTTTTATTGCTAGTGGATATAATTGGGTCATATTAATACTTGCCTTTATTTCTTTCAACCCCAAATCAAGATCAGGAGTTACAGCACTGAAGCCAATGAAGAACATAGTAATGTGGAGACAGGTATTCAGGAGCAAATTCTTTCATTCACATGAAAACTCCCTTGCTGGTTGTCCCCAGCTGTCAACACTGACCCAGTGCACTTTTCACATTCCACATCACTTTTTGCAAGGAGTTTTCAATGAATGAGAATCTCTTTTTTATGGGAACATGCAATTTCAGTAATAAGTGCAATAAGCCCATCAAATAATTCTTCTTCATAGATGGACAGCATGTATGCCTAGTGTGGATTCATACTTAGTGTATCAGTAGTTACATCTAACTGGAACACACACACACACACCCGCAGAGCATGAATGTGTGACAGCACCTCTACATCATATGCCATCATCATTAGGTGGCATCCAATGGTTCTTTTTGATAAAGGAATTATGTCTAATAGCTCATTCTGTTTTTTTCTCTCAAACACTGGATTTTTGTATCTACAGAAGCTTTATAAACCTCTTAGCCAAATAAAAGTCAAAAGTATGGCCTGGATCTAATTTTGCAATGAGGAGCAAAATGATTAATAATGTCTTAGTAATATTGGTCTCTGCTTTTAATGACAGAATAGATTAGTTTCCTTCTGATATGCAGTGTTTAGGGCTTGTGTTAGAAAAACTTCATTAGTCTACTGTAGAGATCACTCTTCTTTATTTGAAAATTATGGGAAAGTTCTGCTGACTTCATATCACTATTTGACAAAATTTCAAAACAGTGTGTCAAGGAAAAGTGATAAATGAATTATTAGTCAAATAAAATGCAGTATAATTTTTTCATCACTGTATACTTCCTTTTTGCATTTTCTTCTTAGATTGCACATAGGAAATTATCTCATTTGCAGGTCACCTTGAACCAGAGCATATAAACTCGCATTCTATATTTTGCACTGAATTTCTGATCACCATTCACATGTTATATAAATTATATACTTTTCATATATAATTTATATATTATATAAATAACATTAGAACATTTTTATGAGTTCTTATATTTATGATACATTTTTATCATTATTTTTCATTTCGGAAAGCAACTTTGAAACTCTGTTCCATTTTTATCAATTACTATTATTTTTAATTTTTTTATTTTTATCAATTAAATAATAAAATGAATAATAAAGTTAGATATGAACTCATTCTCCTGATAATGCACAGCTCAAGTTTTAAGAATGAATTGGTTATTAAGACCATAACAGCATTTCTGGGAAAAATCACAATCTTTTATTTCAAATTTGTGAAATGTATATTGAGCCAAAATCTTTTTGCTTTTCCCTCTGAACCAGCCGGGATTAGCAGTGTTCTGAGAGCACATTTTTAGAACAGTGCCTCAAAGGGTAGGCCCACTAGTGGCCTATATATTGACCTCTGCTGGCCAGAAAGGCATAAAAATTACAGGACTGATAAGTTATTCTCCTGGGTGTCATGCTGAAATATCACTTTAGCACAGAGAAAACCACAATCTCAAGTGTGGAGACTGGATAACTCAAGAAAGGAGATTGTCCGAGTTTCCTTGGTTACAACAGTGGTGATTCACAGACCTGGCAGACAGACTAGAAGCCCTCTCTCTCTCTCTCTCTCTCTCTCTCTCTCTCTACATTGCAGGAATGGAGAAAGCTCTGCCTGTCAGGCAATGATATTAGGCACCAGAAGCAACCATGGAATGTATGAAGTGCAGGATTCTGTGAGATTTGACTACAAAACAGTGAAACTGGTTTTGCAAAGCATGGCATGAAAACCAATCTTGTTAATTTAATCTATCCATTTATTCATTCATGTATTGATCCTTCAATGTACATGTACTGAGAGGCCATTTCTCTTGATTCAAACTTACTACAATCTCTGTCTTTACCTTCCCCACCCCACCCTATTTACTCCCTTCAGTAAGTTTATGCACCAGAGTTTGAGTCTCAGTTTTTAATCAGTTTTTTTCAAATTGAAGTATAATTTACATACAGTGTATAGATTTTAAATATAGGTTTGAACTGTTTTGACAAATTGATATCAAAGAAGCAGAACATTTCTATAATTTAAATTTTTAATTACAGTTATTATAGTATTAGTATGAAGAAGCACTTTTGAATTAACATCTACCAGGATGCCTGGGTGGCTCAGCAGTTGAGTGCACCTGCCTTCAGCTCAGGGCGTGATCCTGGAGTCCCAGGATCGAGTCCCACATCAGGCTCCCTGCATGGAGCCTGCTTCTCCCTCTGCCTGTGTCTCTGCCTCTCTCTCTGTGTCTCTCATGAATAAATAAATAAAATCTTTAAAAAAATGAATTAACATCTACCTGGTCATATTTATAGGCCTCTTAAATAGTGTATGAGGTATGGCTGAAGAGAGAATTACTGAACTAGAAGACAGATTTGAAAAATTACCTAGAGGGCACCTGGGTGGCTCAGTTGATTAAGCGTCTGCCTTTTGCTCAGGTCATGATCACGGAGTTCTAGAATCAAGTCCCGCATCGGGTTCCCTGCTCAGTGGGAGTCTGCTTCTCCCTCTGCCTCTCACCCCACTCATGCTCTCTCTCTCCCTTTCTCTCTCATTCACTCTCTCTGTGTCTCTCTAATAAACAAATAAAATCTTTAAAAAAGAAAAATTACCTAGAGTGTAGCATATATACACAAAGGAATGGACAATAGGGAAGAGAGATTATGAAATGCTGAGGCTGTGTATCCAGAATATACAAAAAACACTTAAAAGTCAATAATGAGAAGACAGATAACTCAATATAAAAATGGGCAAAGGATTTCAAAAGATATTTCCCTAAAGAAAATATATAAATGGCCCATAAGGCACATAAAAAATGCCCAGCCTCAACTAGCATTAGGGAAATGCAAATTAAAATCAAACTAAGATATAATTTCCCACATATTAGGACAGCTATAAGAAGATGGAAAGAGGGATCCCTGGGTGGCGCAGCGGTTTGGCGCCTGCCTTTGGCCCAGGGCGCGATCCTGGAGACCCGGGATCGAATCCCACGTCGGGCTCCTGGTGCATGGAGCCTGCTTCTCCCTCTGCCTGTGTCTCTGCCTCTCTCTCTCTATCTCTCTCTCTCTCTGTGACTATCATAAATAAATAAAAATTAAAAAAAAAAAAAAGAAGAAGATGGAAAGAGTAAGTATTGGGAAGAATGTTGAGACACTGGAATACTCATGCCAAAATGGTATAGCCACTGTGAAGAAAAAGTTGGGCAGTTTTTCAAAAAGTTAAACATAGAGTTACCATATGACCTTCCATATATACTCCTAGATAAACACCCAAAATAATGAAAATATATGGATAAGTCCTCACAAAAACTTGTATACGAATGTTTATAGCAGCATTATTCATAAAATCCCCTAAATGGAAACAACACCAATGCCCATCCCTGATGAATGGATAAATAAAATATAGTATATCCATACAATAGAATATTATTCAGTCATAAAAAGGCCGGAAGTACTTATCCATGCTACAACATGGATAAACCTAAAGAACAGTATGCTAAGTGAAAGAAGCCAGTCACAAAAGACTACATATTGTATAATTTTATTTATATTAAAACCCAGAAAGGCAAAGCTATTAAACAAGTAGATTAATGGTTGCTTATGGCTCTGCTGGAAGAGGAGAATAAGGAGAAATGGGCAGTGACTGTGAATGAGTACAAGAGTACTTTTTGGGATGAGGCATAGGGTCTAAAACTGGATTGTGGTACCAGTTGTACAACTCTGGGAATATACTAAAACTTACTGAATTATAAATTTTAAATGGGTGAATCTTACATATCTCAATAAAGGTGTTAAAATATGATAGGCAAAACATTAGAAGGAATCTAGGAAAGAGTTTGGGGCTTTTTTTGCCTCAAAGTAAGAAAGGATATCTTAAGATTCCCAGAGTGTAAAGCATAGAGGAAATGATTGAGAAAATTAACTACCGTGATGAATCTAGCTGCCTTTAATTAAGAACTATGTGTCAAAAGATACCATAAAGGAAGAAAGAGACAAGCTGTGGTCTCAGGGAATGTATTTGCAATATATGTTCTGTATACTAAGTCTATGGCAGGTTAAAATGTGTAACCACTTTTGAAAAGAATTTGGTATTTACAGAAATTCTGACACCATCCTTCCTAGGGCTGGAATTGATTTTGTATATCCAAATTGTGTCCCTGCCACTGAGTCACACCTGCGGTATGTGGCAGGATGGTGCTGGGGGTGTAGTAACCTAGGTGTTCCATCTAGGTGACTAAGCTTGTGAAAGAAGCTTTTCTCAACCATGAGGTTCTCCTGACAAGCTGAAGGCCATTGCCACCAGCCTGAGCATGCCTCTTGGAAGGGAGTAGGAGGACTCTAACAGGATGCTCACTGACAGCCCCAGCGTAATATGCTCCAGAATGTATTAACAGTGTACCTTTAAGGGTGCCTGGGTGGCTCAGTTGGTTAAGCTTCTGACTCTTGATTTTAGCTCAGGTCTTGATCTCAGGGTTGAACTCACAACCCTGAGATCAAGCCCCATGTTGGACTCCATGCTAGGCATGGTGCCTATTGAAAAAAAAAAAAAAAAAAAAACCTAAAAAACAATATATTCTTTCAGCTTATAGAAGCAAAATGACATTTGCATAAGATTTATGTATTGGAGTGCTTATTTTCACTGAGCCTCTGCCATTTTTGATAGCTATACCATCTCATATTCCCACTAGTACTATAAAACTGTCCTGGTTGCTTCACATCCTTGCCAAGACTTGGCATTGTCCACGCTTGACATTTGTGCCAATCTGTGCAAGTACTTAAACATATAATATGCTGACTCCATGGAGATGTGTCCTGGTAGACCAGAATATTCACAGCAGCACTGCTTGAGAGCATCAAAAGCATTGATTTTGTTTTATTTCTTAATTTGGGTGTCATGGCCACTCATTTCTTTATTATGTGTGCTATTTATACATATTAAACACATATTCTGAAAATGAATGCTTCATTATAAAAATTTTAAATAACAAGTTGTTAAAAAGATGTTTATGTAGAATGCAAAGTATCCCTAGACTATTTCTATATGCATATGTAAGTGCACTTAAAAATATTAACTATTCAATAGCTTTAAGGATTATTAATGTGCAAAACAGGCAACCTGGTTAAAACTTAGAGATGGGAGACAATACCCTCTGGGCACATGTTCTATGTAACTTCCTGAGCTATGTCCAACACAGTCTAGCACTCAAATGTCTGCATGTTAGACCAGTTAGCATTGTGGGATTTTATCTCTCCTTTGTCAAAGACTTCCAGAATTGCACCACTTAGCCCAACTTGCAGAGTTTGTTTGCTTGTTTGTTTGTTTGTTTGTTTGTTTGTTTTAAGAGTCTCTTATACTTAGCAGCATCTTAAACCCTGTCTTGTTAGTCTAGCTTGGTGTGGCCCAGAGAACGAGAGGGTGAATGAGAGAGAAACCTACTGCACTCAGTTGTAATAAGCATGTTGTTACACACTGACATTTAAACAGTCATGTCAAAATATTCTGCTTCAGTGGCATTTCAGGTAATAAATACAAAAATGTGAGTTCATTTTTACCACCTAGATCTGAGCATTACTGCCTGTCAGTATGATTAAAACCAGAGAGACATTCTGAAAGATAATCAATTCTATTCTTATGTGGTTTCTCACTTGTTTGTATATTATTACCCTATTAGGACAAAGATCCCATATGTGCACCAGGCAAAGAGGAGAGAGACTTTGCAAAACAAATAAAAACCTTCCAAACATACACATTCACATGATTTTATCACAATGTGTATATTATTGTGTGTGTATGTGTATATAACAACTTCTTTATTTATAATTTAATGACAGGAGATTAGTCTGGTTGAAGTTTTAGAATTATATTTGGGAATAGTGAGCCCGGAATGATAATCACTTAGAGGATGATCCTATGTCTGCATATATGCTCATATGATGATAGATAGATAGATAGATAGATAGATAGATAGATAGATAACTTAAATGGGTATACTGAAAATCCATGCTTCTTAATGATAATAAAGTCTAGCATTTATTAAGCAACTACTTATAAGAACTGCTTCTAGTGCTTGCATATACTAATTTAATCCTCACAGTAATCATTAGACAGGTTCTATTATTATTTCCAACATCAAGCATCTGGACTTTAACATATTCAAAAGTGATCTCCTGCCTATCCCTACCATATGCCTTCCTCATAGAATTACCATTCTAGGTTCATGGAAATTTCATCCATTCTGTTGTTCACACTGAAAGCCTGAAAGTCACCTTTAATTTCTCTCTTTCTTTCTCTCTTGACCAACATATATAGCTTTGCAGGTTGTGCACTGCACAAGGTAAGGAGTTGCCATTCACACTGTAGGCATCATAGATTGTGTACTAACTACAATGATTTTCCAACAGCTGCCAATTCTAATAGAATAAGTACATTATCATAATTGTCTGAGAGATTGAAGGAAAATGTCATGATTATGGGCCCCCAGTGCTCTTTTCACCATCTACACTGAATTATTGTTATGGCCTTCCTGCCTCCGCCCTTGTCCTCATTCAGCCCTTGTCAGCACATTAGTCAGTATGACCCTGGCAGGAAAGTCCAATCAAACTCTGCTCCAAACCCTCCAGTGAGCTGTCATTCAGAGAAAAGTCAGAGTCCTTACTACAATGGCTTCATGAGCTCTGTTCCTGATACTGTTTTGTCTGTCTTCTCTTCCCCCCCACCCCCCCCACCTCTTGACTCTTTTCCACTGGCCTCCTTATTGTGCCCACACGCCCACAGCTTCACCACCATCCTCTCCACTCACTACTGCCCCCTCCCTTTCCACTTTTAGGTCTTCATTCAACTGTCCTTTAACGTGGTCTTCCCTGGCCATCCTATTTTGTTTTACTTTATTTTATTTTAAAAAATATTTTATATATTCACGAGAGACACAGAGAGAGAGGCAGGGACGCAGCAGAGAGGGAAGCAGGCTCCCCACGCAGAGCCCAATACGAGTCTCTGTCCTGAGACTGGGAACACACCCTGAGCCGAAGGCAGACCCTCAACCCCTGAGCCACTCAGGTGTCCCTCTGGCCATCCTATTTTAGAGTTGCAGTCCCATCCACCCTAGCCAGTCCTGGCTTCACCCACAGTCATGGCACTTGTCACCATCAATGTTTTCGATACATTCAGTTTATTCTGCTGCATTTCAGTTTGGTAAGTGTGGGCAGGGATCTTTGTTTTATTCATTGTGGATCCCAGGCAACAATTCTTGGCCCAGAGAAAGCAATTAATACTTTATAAATAAATACATCTTCATTTAACAGATTAGGAAGTTGAGATTCCGAAATCATCAATTTACTTTTTTCAAGGCCAACAGCCAGTGAAGTGGTGAAAGCAGGATACAAAGTCACGGAGCTGAACTTCAGACCCTGTGCTCTCTAACCTCTGCATTCTACGCTACATATCCAACAGCATGATTCTTTAATACTGATGATGATGATGATAGCTAGTATATTTAATGCCTGCTTGTGTCAGGCACTGTGCTTTACATGTATTATTTAATTTGATATCCAGGAAACATCTCATCCAAGTCAGACTGGAGTCCTTAAAGTTTTGGCAAATTAACTATCATGCCACTCAAGTATAACTAAAGATGAACAGAACTTGATTTCCAAATCCTGAAGGACAGCATAAACTTCCCTTCTCCCTGTGGGGAAGGCAGGAAACTAGCAACTTCAAATTTCACATGAACAAATTGGAAATTGTGTAGCTACGCGAGAGACCCCAGTGTGATCATCCTATTATGGTTGGCTGCTTTGGTGCAATTTATTATTCATTTATTCGCTCATACATTCACTAGCATTCAATTATAATTCACTCCTTCAACAAACATTCATTGGATGATTGCCCTGTGATGATGTACTATGCCAAGTTCAAAGGCTACAAAGATAAAGATAACACATTCTCCGCCCTTGAGGGCAGCCTCACAGCCTAGCAAGAGAGATGAATGCTAGCGCAAGTAATGCCACTGGGGGAATGAAGCTAGCTATACTAGAAGATCCGTACAGAATGCCACGGAAGCCTAGAGCAGGGAAGGCCTGACCGGCCCTGTCTGGGGAGTACTTCTTAGAGGAGATGACCCAGGATGAGTAGTTCACCAGGCAGGCCTGGGGGAAACGGGCTACGGGCAGAGGAAGGGATTTGCAAAGGTGCAGGGCTATGACTCACACACGGGGGCTCCCAGCCCTGCACATAGCTAGCTCAGTATAACTGGAGCTGGAAGGCATGCGGGGAAGGGGTGGGAGGAAGGAAAACAGGAGCTAGAGGGATTTTAAATAAGGTCATGATTAGATCAGATTTTCATCTTACAAAAATGCCTCAAGAGTCTGGATGGAAACTGATTTAAGGGGGCAAGGCCAGATGCAAAGAGGCAGCAGATATCTGGCACTTTGAAGCTGCTGCTTTGATGCAGGTGTTTTGGCTGGGGGATATTTTGAGGTGGCCTAAAAATAATTACATTTTCAGCTCTTAAAAATTACCGAGTGATGTGCAAAGCAGCCGTCTCACCTCATTGCGGAACCCCGCCCTGTGCCAACTCCCGAATCTGTGGAGGCTGGGGATGGGGTCAGAAGCAGGGCGAGAATTCGACAACATCTGGCAGAGGAGCCACACATAGCCCGCAATCATGCACTTACTGCAGCCTCCTAGCTCAGGAGGAGCCATTAATATGCAAGGAGCACACTGCTGCTTCTCTGAGACTTCCCTTGTATTTTGCAAGAGCCGGTTACTCCCCAGCAGTTATAATTGTAACAATGATTTACTTTTAGCTAATAAGCATTATTAAGTGCTTTAACCAATATGTGTTCAATTTTCCATTAGAGAAATCTTAAGAGTGGAAACCTCTGCTTTTATGGGCTTCCATCTAATGTTCAGTTTCTTTGGGGTTTCATCTTACACACTGGAAAGGAAGCTGGAGAGAGGTATATTATGAGGACTATTTTAACTGTAATGAAAAATAAAGCCATTGTCTTATTGAACTGGAGAGTCCTGAATATCGCTGACAACCAACATAGCTGAATCTAGGGGCTCAGTGATATCACTGTGGCTCTCTTGTTCTGAGACAGGCTTTCTTCTCCACATGTCAGGATAACTAGTCACTGGCACCCCAATGCTCATATCTGATCAGTTGAGCAAACCCAGATAAAAGAGCACTTCTTCAAAATAGCTTCTGAAAAACTGTCCCAGGAAAGCTTCTGACTGGCTCCTAAACCATGATCCAAGGTATGTGGTATCTTTTTTTTTTAAGGTTTTATTTATTTATGTATTTATTCATTCGGAGAGTGTGAGTAGGATAGGGGCAGAAGGAGAGGAGAGAATCTTAAGTCGACTCTGCTGAGCACAGAGCCTGACGTGGGGCTTGATCTCACAAGCCTGAGATCATGACCTGAGCCGAAACCAAGGGTCAGACACTTAACTGACTGAACCACTCAGGTGCTCCAATATGCGGTATTCTAATTGACCAAGCTGGAGGCATGTTGTGTCTATCTATAGAGGGTTGGGGAGCAGTGGTTGGGGGTTCAGCCCTACTGGAATCCCATAGGATGGATATTTCCCAAGTAGATGGACTCCTTTTATCAGGGAAAAAAAGTGGGGGGGGGGGAATTATATGAGGTATCCATTCTAGGCATAAACTGGAACTCTCCTAGGCCATTTAGGAAATATGGTCACTTGGGGTACCTGGATGACTCAGTGGTTGAGCGTCTGTCTGCCTTTGGTTCAGGTCGTGTGATCCTGGGGTCCTAGGGTCGAGTCCTGAATCAGGCTCACTGCATGGAGCCTGCTTCTCCCTCTGCCTATGTCTCTGCCTCTCTCTGTGTGTCTCACATGAATAAATAATAAATAAAACCTTTAAAAAAAAAAAAGGAAATATGGTCACCCTATCTATGTGGGAGAGGCTGTTTGGGCACAGCATGATCCTTTATCTTTTTTCTTCAAATTGCACAGAAAATCCTCAATTATATTTCTAACAGTTCTTTCAGTGCTCCTATAATACATACATGTTATGTTTAATAGCATCAAACTCACTCATGATTTGAGGGCTTTGTTTTCTTTTTATAGGTTAGCCCTGATTTATCAAATTTTTAAAAAGATTTTATTTCTTCACTTGAGAGAGAGTGCAAGAGCATGAGCAGAGGGGAAGGGCAGAGGGAGAGAGAGAAGCAGACTTCACACTGACCAGGGAGCCAGACTCGGGGCTCGATCCCAGGAGCCTGGGATCATGACCTAGGTCAAAGGCAGATGCTTAACCAAGTGAGCCACCCAGGGCCCCTATCAGAATTTAAGACACCCTTTTCCCTGATTATAATAGTCATCTTTAAAAAGAAAAACCTTATGAAAAAAATAATATTAAGTAATATAGATGTGACTAAAATATAAAGTAAAAGTCCCTGTAACTAGGCATTCAGGGAATACAAGTGTCAGTATCTCTTAGTAATAAAAAACCAGTAAGTTTTGACCAAGTTTTGACTCGGATGCTTAGAGACATATAGGAAGTTATCCGGGGAATAACCAGCCAGAGGCCCAACTAAGACAGTGATTGAGACACTGGAAAGAGGAGGACTGTGTTGAGAAATGTATTTAAGAGCTGGCACCCAGGACTGGGTGATGGAACTGAAAGTGCAAGGCAGAGAGTGATGTCCTCATTGCCGGATCAGGAAACCGCCTAGAAAGGGTGCTTCATCAGAGAACTAAGAACTATGGGAAGAAAGGAAAACTGGAAGGTGTAAACGAAGAATGGCTCCAAACCTCCTCTGGGTCTGATTTAATTTACAACCTCATTCTGGGAAGAAATGAATGCATTCCCTGACAAAATGTGTAAGCAATTTTCTGATAAACTTTAATGGAATTAACACTTATTCTGGGAACCAGTCATCATCCTCCACCTAGCTGACCATCTGTCAAGAGTCTTGTGACCCATAACCAAACATTTTCTTCCTCCTCTTTTTTTGAACATGATGATTTAACACTCTCTTTCCCAGCAAAATGCCCTGCCAAGACTTCACCTTTGAAATGACCACAACAGGCCTTTTCTTTTGTAGCAAGATTATGATGAAGTGTCAACATGTGCTTGTAACTAGGACTTCTAGGGGAGGGAGGGTAGCATCTGCTTCATTTATAGATATTTTAAGTCCTAGTTCAATGGAGGCTTTTTAAAGATAAAAATAACAATTTAAAAATATTCGTTAAAGTAATACACATTCACAGAAGGTTTGGAAAACCCTAAAAGTAGAAAGCATAGGAATCTTATTTTTACATCATCTTTATGCATTTTCTTTTTTTCTCCATTATTTGTAGTTTTATCTGTAAATTTTTTTTATTTAAAGTATATATGTGCATATGTATGTATTTATTTATTTTTAAAGATTTTATTTTTAAGCAATCTACACTCAACATGGGTTTTGAACTCACAACCCTGAGACCAAGGGTTGCATCCTCCACTTACAGAGCCAGCCAGGCACCCCTCTTTCTGTGAATTTTCCACCTAAAACCTTCAAATATTTTTTCTATTGATTTGTTGCCTTTTTAAAATTAAATAGTGAGAACTTTTTATAAATGAAGGATATTGCCCCAAATCAATTGATCTTTCTAGATGGGAGCTTGTTATGTGGCTAGGACTTCTGCTCAGTGGTGGGTTCCCTAGCGGTTCCTCTCATGGACTTATTTTAATACTTCATTGGAAGATAACTGCTCTTCAGCAGTTACTATGCATTAGGCACTTGTTAACGTGTCCTCCTGAGAAGAACCACTGGGCCTTTGGCTGCAGTCCCCAGGGGTGAGCACAGTGTCTGGCACATGGCAGGGAATAAATACTTGATGAATCATAATAACAGTAACATTCTTGGATGTTACTAAGGAGTAACTAAGCATGCTGCATGCATTATTTCATTTAAATCCTCAAATTCAGTGAAGTAAATGCAATTATTACCACTATTTTACAGATGAGAGGACCAAGCATAAAGAAGTTAATAATTCATCTGAATTAATAATTCATCTGCCACAGTTAAAGCTGAGTTTAAAACCCAGTTCTGTGTTGTGTTGAGTTTAAGATCATTATGATGCTATCAATGAAATTGTATCTAGAAGGGGAATTTTAGACTGTGGCATGGACACTTGACCCCGAGACGAATTCAACATGAATTGGTCACACATCACAAAATTTGTGCCCTAACATTATTTTGAAACAGTTTTTATTTTTTTAATGAAATTGAGAGCATTGCATTCTATAACTAGAAAAATCCCACATCATAAATTTCATGTTTCTCAAAGGTCCCAAATTATAACCAGGTAGAGTTTGGCAGGGAAAGGACCCAACAGGAGTGAAAAGACCCCACAGGTAATAAAATGAGCTAGTGATCCAGACTCGAGTTGTGAAACTACCCAGGAGTGCAAAAGGCAAAATGAGTTTCATAGAATTATCTCTTCCTATGTTGAACTTTCATAGTAGCTCAGATTGAAACCTCAGTTTTTGTAACACGAGTTAATTGAGAACATTTGCTACTCATACGATTTTATGAGTTCCGATGTATAAAATCCTCTTCCTATGTGTGGAGTCCGAATCATCTGAACTGATTTGTCCAGTTTAGCTTGAGTTTGTATATGCAGAGGCCTGGCTACCTTCACAAGCTGGCTGCGATCACAAGGACAGCATCCCCTGCCGCCTGCCTGCCACTTTCTCAGCTCACCCCGGGGCTGAAGTGTGGGGGTCAAGCAGTTCCAGGCGTGTTATGCAGAGCCAGCTATCTACTCCTTTTCCCTGGGCTACTTATGAGGATGCCTCCAGGGCACTGCAGCTGGGGCGGGGAGACAAGTAATGGACCCCACAGAGGGGACCTACCAACCTGAGTCAACAGTGGGAACACGGTTTGGGCTGCTGACAAGCAGCTGCATTTTACCCATCTTCCTTTTAACCCACTTTCTCTCTTGCCAGTCGGTTAGAATATATTCTGTGTGTTTTTATGGAAAGAGCACGGGACTATGAATCCAAAAACACGTGTCCTTATCCTACGTGATTTAGGACAAGGCATTGCAATTTCTGAGCCTCAGTTTCAATTGTAAATGAGGGATAATAATATCTTTCTTATGGAATGACTGCAAAGATCAAATGAGATAACGTATTTGAAGACACATTGCAAAACTCTACGTACCTTATGCATATTTTGTCATACATAGTTTTATTCCAGTTTTATAACCAAGGAGGCTGAAAGTCATTGGGATTACAGTCACATCTCTACTAAGAAACAATGCAAGGGTTTGAACCAAGTCTAATTCCAGAAACTCCAATCTTTTTTTTTTTTCCACATGCTGCCTCCTTAAACAAATTCAAGTTGTTACTATGACTGTAATATATATATATTACATATATATGTAGGCAATGTATGCTGGAAAATGTTAACCCTAATCTCAAGAGTCCCATTCAACACTCATTGGGACTCTGCCCCAGCTACCGCTAGTACCTAGCAAAGAGGAGAGTACCCAGGTCTAGACTTCCTTTGGTTGCACACAGATTTCCCATGGACTAGAGAAAGGGGCACAATATAAATGTGTATCCCTGTGGCACCAGCTGCTATTACTCAGGGTGCTATTTTAACACTAAACAATTCAGAGTGAAGAAAACATCCTGTGTTTATTCTTTATTCATTGTACTCTGGTCCCCTACAAATCAGGTCACATAACAGTATATCTTTGCAAGTGGCTCTAGGTAATCCTTTTTCACCACGATGATACAATAGAAAACTGCAACCTCCTGACCATTACAAACAAACAAGAAAATGCTTGTTTTTCTGTCAGATGAAGTTACTAATTAAAAATATCTGCTAGGAAAACCTAAAAAACAAAAAAACAAAAAACAAAAAAACAAAAACAAAAAAGGGGAGGAAAAGAATGAGCTATTTTCTTACTTTCTTGCCTGAGGAATCTCCTCTAAACGTTGATGTATATCTTGAGTTTGAGTAATTACAGTTTCTTTACAAGTAATAAACGTTTCTTTGTTGATTTAGTTTCTCATCCCATATTTTTCTTGCAACTGGCAGTACGACTTCTATTAATTAACTGTCTCTTTAATAATTCATCAGTTGCCACAATATGGAAGGTTCTGTAGGCAGACATACATCTTATACACACAGCTTCTAAGATGTAGAAGCCTAAGATAGCACAATTATTCATTGCTGTGCAAAAGTCTTTATCCACCTCCTTTCTCTGACTGGTGAAGACCTCAGCTCTCCTTCCGGCCCAGCACTTGGCACATGGGCCCCAGGATAATCGTCCACACATCCTGGTAAGAGGGCCAGAGGTAACAGAGCTTAGAGAAAAAAGCAGGGGCTCCACTGTCACCTCAAGGATTTACCTTTGATTTCAAAGCTGTTTGAAATTTAGAGCCCCAAATAATTATGGGGCCATCAGTATCAATAGATTAGGATGACGTTGTTCCTTTTTACAACTATTAAAAATGATCTTTTCTTTCTCATATGATATGCACAGTACAGACAGGATTTCAGAAAACAGCAGTAAAAAATAAGAGAAACAGAAAACCATAGTTGCACTCGGAGAAAACCTTTCGTTGTGCATGTTTCATTACACACACAAGAATGTATTGAGTAGTGTCATAGCTCACATCTAATTTTTAGCCTAAGCAACAGTTTGGACATTTATTCATGCCAACAAGTAGTCATCTGCATAATGGTTCTTTTTTACAACTAGTATCACAACGTAATTTTTAACAACTAGTGTTTCAGCCTGTAGAAATCTAATCTAAAGGAACACATTTCCCTCCTATGACTTGGATAAATGAGTGCCAATCTTGCCCTATTCTTGCCACTGTCATATGTTTCTTTTTTTTTTTTTATTCTTTTCAATATAAGTCAATGTGTTTGGTTTGAAAATGATAGCTCACCGAATTATTTATAATTGTTTTCTTATTTTTATTTTTATTTTTTTTTATTTTTTTCTTATTTTTAAATGAATAGTGAGGCTGAACAGTTTTTTCATATTTTTATTCATCCTTGGCCTCTTTTTCTCTAATTGTTCTTTTATATCCTTTGTCTATTTTCGTATTGGTGAATTCCTCCTTTTCTTATTAATTTGAAAGATGTCATATTTTAACAATAACAACCATTGTTTTACACATGTAACAAAGATTTTTCCAGCACATCATTTATCTTTTACTTTGTGTGTGCATGTTTTATCAACAAACATTTTTAACATTTATATTGTGAATCTCTATTAATCTTTTTTCTTTTTATTTTTTTTATATATTTTTAAAGATTTTATTTATTTATTCATGGGAGACACACAGAGAGAGGCAGAGACATGGCAGAGGGAGAAGCAGGCTCCATGAGGGAGCCCGATGCGGGACTCGATCCCGGGACCCCAGGATCACGCCCCGAGCATGAAGGCAGGCACTCAACCACTGAGCCACCCAGATGTCCCTCTTTTTTCTTTTTAAAGATTTTATATATTTTTTTGAGAGGGAGAGAAAGAGAGAGAAGCACAAGCAGGGGTGGCGGTGGGCAGAGGGAGAGGGAGAAGCAGACTCCCCACTGAGCAGGGAACCCAGCATAGGGAGCTTGATCCCAGGACTCTGAGATCATGACCTGAGCTGAAGACAGATGCTTAACTAACTGGCCCACCCAGGCACCCCTCTTCTAATCTTTTCTATAACATTTTTCCATCTTTGGTGTTTTGTTTACAATAGATTTCCCTATCCAAGGATTGACTGGCCAAATCTATTACGGTCTTATTTTAGACATTTAATTCGTTTGGAATTTATTTTGGTTTATATTTTGAAGTATGGGTCTAACATCCATTTTTTTTAATAGCCAAACCATTTTCCCAAGTTCATTACCAAACAATCTACTTTTATTGTATACTAAATACTTAAGAATCCTCGAGTCTGTTTCTGATAGGTCTCTGCTTTAAAAAAAAAAAAAAAAAGATTTTATTTATTTATTCATGAGAGACACACACAGAGAGAGGCAGGGACACAGGCAAAGAGAGAAGCAGGCTGCATGCAGGGAGCCCAATGTGGGACCCGATCCAGGCACCCTAGGATCATGCCCTGGGCCGAAGGCAGACGCTCAACTGCTGAGCCACCCAGGTGTCCTGATAGGTCTTTGCTTTTAATGTAGAGGTGAAGCAGAGAAGATAAACTCTTCATGACATGGCAAAGGTTGGAATCACTGCCACGCTTGTTTCTATGGAGCATGGCTACAGACTAGAAATGAAGGGATGAAAGAGATATAAGTTTAAAAATGTAGAGAATTATGTTCAAATATTTAAAAGATGCTGAGATGTAGTTTTCTCCCAATTTTTCTTTGATGTGATTGGTTTTTAAAAGATGTGATCCCAGTTTAATGATTACACAAAAGTGACACATATATTTTAAAATTCTTTTTTCTGTTCTAGTCTACACTAGCTTTCTTCATAAATAATATATTATCTTCTAGTAGAATCAGTTTGCACTTGGTTACAAATGCATTGCAGATAACTAGATTAAAGTTAACAAAACCAGTATTGAGATTTTTTTTCTTCAACTGAAAATAGAGGGGATGATATTCCTTCCTTCCATTAGGACCAGTGCTAAACATCTAGAAATGGACAAACTTTGCTTTAGACACTTAGAGAGGTTTCCATATCCTCTCTTGATGTAATCTATTCCACTATTTAATGATTTTCATTAATATAAAAATCTCTCATGTAGCAATTTAAACTTTTCTTTCTTACTCTCTTTCCTTTCTTTTTCTTTTTAACTTATTACTTAGTGATAACTTTCTTTGGGCTATCGTCCCTCACACTTCTCCAGACTTAATAATTCCAACCCCATATGCAGATCAAATCAAGATAATTTCTCTTATATTTATCTGGTGTTCAAGAACATCTGAGCAGTTAGTGACACTAATTGAGGACAAACCACACACACACAAGTGTAGGCATATGTACGCTCCCTTATTTTAAAAGTATGTAAGATTGACTCCAGAATTTCCATTTCGGTTTTGGCAAAAATGTGTTTCCTATTGTCTAAACAAAGAACAACTGTATTATGCTGAATTTGCTTTTTCATTTTAGTGAAAAATCTGAGCAAAACCAAAAAGGATCCCTTCATTGCTCAGGAGCCTGGAGTTGGTTGTGGGGAGGCAGAGGATCACAAGATCGTGTTTGTCATTAATAGAAACTTCTAGCACTCTGTCATTGTGCATGGAGCTCTGCTCTGAGCCTGTGCCTTCAGAAGGAAGTCCTGGGGAGAGAGGGCAAACAAGTAACACATCCATGTTAATGGAATAGATGCAGAAATAATGGATTACAGCTGTAATTAGCTGAGTTATGCGCTTGGGAAGTAGGAATGGCAGATGACATGGGACAGAAGACATGATTCTGACTTGAATGTGTTGGAAAGACAGATTCAGTAGGGCTTCTGGGCTATTCTCTAGGTTGAGGGACCTCAACCAAAGAACTGGGCACAGAGGAGGTCAATCCCATTTAAGTTCTCTGCAAAGCATCTTATCCCTGGCCCAGCTGCCATGAGAAAGGATTTCATTCCCTGGGCCCTTTCTTCTCCACTCTGTGCTTTTGCTCATAGTGACCCGCCTTCCTAATTTCTACTGATGGGAGCTTCCATTACAGGGCCCAGAGACTGTGGAACCAACTTGTGTCAGGTGGGTCTTGGTCAGAATGAATGATGCCTAGGGTAACAGAAGTAGGGAGTTTAATGACTTTGGATTCATGGCTAGTGGAAACTGTCTGAATGACAGCACAGATGTCCTGCTTCCTCTTTTGTGCCTAACGTACAGAATTGCTTTGAGATCTGCCTGCCTACCACCGATTCCCCAAGGGGTAGATCTGAAACCACAACACACTCGAATCACCTAGAACAATACTATCTTCACAGTATAAACCAGTCAAATTTTCAAGACGGCAAATTCCTGAGGTCCAGCGGCTTGGCCAGATGTGTTGGCTTCCTGACAAGCTCATATGTTGGCACTCTTTCAAGCTAATGTTTAAAAATGCTCTGGACTTTTCCGTTCCGTGTTTGAGACAGATGCCAAGTGCTCTGGCAGGTGGGGAGAGCAGGAGGACATGGACAGCAGGACTCAGCACCTCTTCTATTGACCCAGCAACCCTGCTCTGGCCATACCTCACTAAGGAAAGCAAAAGCTTCGTAATTAATTGCACTTATCTTCCTTAGAATGTAGCTAGTTGACCAACTATTTTTATTCAAAGATGTCTCTTAGAGGCTCTAATTCGCAGCCCAAGTGGCTATACAAGATCTTTATGCCTTTGAACTACATACAGCACTTTCCCTGAGAGGAGTTTGGTGAGTACAATTTTCACCCACTCATTACATTTCTAGTGTTTTGTTTTTGTTTTGCGTGCATGCGTGCGCACACACACACACACACACCTTCAACAGATTGGGGCTCTTGGAAATTGTCCCAGCAGCCCATGTCCCGATCTAACTCTGCATGGGTAAGACTTCACATGGCTCATTTATTGCTCTGTTACTTTCTGAGTTAGTTCAGTGTGAACAAAACACAAGACTAGAACAACTCACTCCCTAACCAATTCAGAGCAATCTACAGAAAGCTATATTCCAAGTTTTGTTCTCAAATTATATCAGGCGGAGGCATTTTTAGTAGGTAGCTTAAGCTCTACAGGATTGTGTTTTGTTTTGTTTTGTTTTTAAAGATTTTATTTATTTATTCATGAGAGACAGAGAGAGAGGCAGAGACACAGGCAGAGGGAGAAGCAGGCTCCACCCAGGGAGCCCGATGCGGGACTCGATCCTGGGACTTGATCCTGGGACTCTAGGACCACGCCCTGGGCCAAAGGCGGCACTAAACCACTGAGCCACCCAGAGATCCCCAGGATTGTTTTTTGTTAAGGAAATAATTTCTTATCATCAATAAGTGGAGGGCCTAGGAAAAGCTTTTGTTGCTTTAACTTGGGCACTTGGTGTTTGTCCAGCTGCCCTGACCTCTCCTGGTGTAAGTGAGTCAGTGGGGAAAGGGAAAGGCAGTAGCCCTGGAAGGCAAGCCTAGGGATCCTTCCAGGAGGCATAAGCAGCCTCTGGACAGAAACAGAAAGAACAATGGGTATGCCAAGATTTCACTACACGAAAACCGTTTGATAGTAGCAACAGCAATTGAATCACCTAGTCAGCAGTTTACTGCATGTTCTACAGAGAAATAAGAAAGTCTGAGGTCCTATATCATCAAGAAAACAACTCAATATTTAACTTAGCCAGATCTCTAAGTTTACTCGAAGGACAGACACCTCTATGGACATCTAAGCAGATACTTACGCACTTATGTGTGGATTGGTTTGGGCTTTCTGGTTCAGGCCTTTTCAAAAGCATTTAAAATAAACTAACTTTGCCAATGAAGGTCAGAATTATTTCAATAGTGTTGAGAATTCCTCATTCAGGCAAGTTAGGGGTCCCAAGCTGGTGATCAGTGGGGTTAAGGCAGTCAGTGATTGGTTTGGTTTGCAGGATACTTTAATTTTTGGAAAAAATTGCACCCCCTGCACAAAGCAGTAATCATACTCCCTTTCACATTCAGGATTTTGGTTGAGGCTCACGAGTGTGCTCTGAGCACATGATGGGGCAGGCTTTCTGACAAATTGTTCATTCAGCCACTCACTCCTGCTAAGCCCAGTGGCCTTAAAATAAATCATGGAACTAAACAGCAAAGGGCCCTACCTTCTGAGTGTTTGAGCCTCTCCTCTCCCAAGTGTGGCTCAGAGTAAGATTAGAAGAATCTTGTGTTGGCAACAGATGAAGGGATCCAAGGAGACAGGAGTGGGCCAAGGCCTTGTGGAAATTTACATAAGCCTGCTAGAAGTAGAGGCTCAGAGGCCCAGGAGGGGCAGGACGAAACCAGACCAAAAGAAAACATCTGTAATGGGCTGTTAGGGCAAGTGGGCTGCAGAGGTTGGAGCAGGCGCCTCCCACCTACAGAACAATCAAGCAGCTGCCAAAGCAAACCTTTTTCCAGTTGGGATTCTTTTATTGTCGTTCTTCCCTTCCCAGGCCTGCGGAGACTTTGAAGTAATCCTCAGTGTGAAAGCTAGGAGGCTGCACACATAAGAGGCCCCTTGGAAAAAACCTTAGGGAAAGTAGCTAAGTCTGCTGGGAGCAACTGCAAGGTGCCTGGGATGAGGAAGGCAGGAAGCATTGTGGGGAGACCGGATGGAAGAGAGACGGGTGGCTTAAAATCTTGGCCATGGCGGGCCTTCTTAAAGCTACAAGCCCTGCGGCCCTGCAGGTGGCTGCATGCAGCTCTGTGGGCAGGAGTCCTACTTCACGTGGGCCTTGTTCCTTGTGGGCCTGCCAGGGGAGCAGAATAGTTACAGTGACCCTAACGACTGTGCCCCAAACCACAAGGGATCCTTTGGAAAAAGATCCTTTGTTGATCTACCTTCACAAATAAGCAATAATTAGTTGAATGTCCAACAAATTACCTTTATATATTAAAAAAAAAAAAAAGGAAGAAGAAAAGGAAATAGAAAAAAGCACACAAAAAAAGCACAAAACCTAGTGAATAAGGAATAGGAACGTTAGTTCCCTGGACCACTCTCCCATCAGACTCAGACAAGGGGCTTGCATTTGCTCACTGGGGATTTGTGAGAAACAGACTAGAGAGATAAAGAGAAAAGCAACCTTAGTTTTGGGGGGCAAACGCTGAGGGCTCTGGTGTTCAAACTGGGTGTGAAGACAGAACAGGTGCCTCAGCAGCCCTGCCACCAACCCTGGTAAAGAACTCGGAGGGCTCGGGGTCTGAAATGAACCGTGAGCAGAGTCTGAGGGCTGTGTGGGGAAGGCCAACGGGACAGAGGCATGGAGGATGGAAGCAGGAGGCGGCCAAAGACTGCCCCCGAGTTTCTGATAACATCCAAGTGGCTGGAAGGGAATCCAGAAGATTTTGCAGGTAAGAAAGTTAGCTGAGGGAGGCCGGGAGTGGGAGCAAGTGCGAGTGAAGGACCAAGCAGCAGCAGGCGTGGGCTAGGAGGGCATGCCAGCGATGGGAGAAGGTCACTGCTGTTGTCTCGGTGGCATCGTCAGCTCCAAGGGACTGAGTGGGAGCAGCATCAGACCCCACGTGGAGATGGGCTCTCACTGTTTCCAGGAGCCAGGTGCGTGGGTTGTGTGGGTCCAGAATAAGGCTGGCCCAGGTTAGCTGAGGTGGGAGATGGGGAAGCTACTCTAGCAGGATCCAGAGTGGCCCACTTTCCTCCCCTAATGAACCCACTCAGCATCCCATTTCCACCCCATCCCACCCTGGAATTTAGGAAAGCCATCAGAAAGAGGAGAGGTAAAACACACACACACACACACACACACACACACACACACACACAAGGAAGGGGAACTCCTGACTAGAACTGAATTTCGAGTTAAAAGATACTAATAGTCACTGTCTAGGGCTGAGAAGACCCCAGAAGTCGCACTCAGAACCTGGCAGTGAGGCTGGCTCTGCTCTAGGAACCGTGGCCACGAGCCCAACACCCCCCCCCCCCCCCCCCGCCCCCGGCAAGTGGAGGAGGTACTTAAGCAGAAGACAAATGAACTTGTCTAAGCTTTCCTATTTAGCTAGCGCTAGTGCAAGAGATCCTTGTGTAATGAAGTATCATTTAACAGTAACGTTAAGTGCCCCTTTTCTTGCTTCTCTTCAGATTCCAATTCATCGATGCAAAGGCGTTCACAGAGTCGCAGTTTTGCAAAGTGTCCATGAGGACCAAGGACCATGTCGCATCATCAGACATTTTACTCTTAAATTTGTGGTCTGTTGTTCTAGATCAGTGGTTCTGGGCACCCCCGAAGTCCCACAGACTCTGCGGGTCTTTTTTTTCCCCCCTGAAATTGCTAAAATGTGATTTGCCTTTCTCATTCTCACGCTTTCTCAAGCGTGCAGTGGAGTTTTCTGGAGTTTGCAAGACACGTAAGGCTGTCATTGCTCTGAGAGCTGATGGAATCCGGGATATGTGCTTGTGTTTTAATCACGGCCCAGAATTAACTGAGGCTCCGGGGCTGCCCGAGGCCCCGCGGCCCGAACAGGTGAACCTTGCGGGAGGGCCGCGTGGCCACCACCCGCCCGCGCCCTGCTCGCGCCCTGCGCCCCGCCGAGAAATAAAGGGTTTGGAGGCTGAAAATAAAACACAAACCTCCCAGGGGTGAATTCCGACCTGTACATATTGATGGAAGTTACCCACATAGACAAAGTCTTTTCGGAGTCCTCAATAATTTTGAGTTGCTTGAAGGAGTCTTGAGACCAAAGCTTTGAAGGACCTGTGGTCTTGGGGTTGCAGGAATTCTCTGCCTTTAGGGTCTGCAGGCTTAGTCCTGGGGCCTGGAAGAATGAAGAGGTGGACCACAGAAGAGTGGTGGGCAGCAAAGCAAAGTTTATTGAGCAAGAGCATCAGGCTCCCGGAGGAGGAGGGGGATGCGCTGACGGGGTTACCCCTCGAGTTTCTAAGTTTAGGGGTTTTATGAGCTCCTTTGTTGAACTAAAGCAATCGAGGTGTGCCGAGCCTGCCAATCAGGGCTTTGGTCACTATCTGTCTACCTGTTAGGATAATGTCTCTGGGCTCACGGTCTTTTTTGCAGACATCTGGGGGCTTAGGTCTTACCTGCTCCTTGCATGTGATAGTGACAGATGCTTTATGGTTAATTGTCTTATTTTAGGACGTTTTGCAGAAGTCATTTGTGCAAAGGCTGCAAAAACAGTGCTAGTGTGGTCCTAAGCTGCAAAACAGGATGTTAGTGTTCTTTTATTTTAGCTGTCCTGACTCTATATTTTCTTGTTGGGAGCCCTGGCCCTGACTATGTAACTGTCCAACCAACTCCTAACAGTAGGTACAGCAAGAATGAAAGTAATGATGCAGACAGGTGGGGTTAGAGGACCTAGAGGAGGTCCCACAGGAAGAGCCAAGAGGGCCCTTGGCTATGCACAGGATAGAAATCTAACTCTAGCAGGAAGTGAGAGCAAAGTTTATCGAAGATACAGAGAGATTGCAGGTACTGACAGAGCATCTGGGAGACACGGGAAAATAGGAAGAGAGTTTCATCTTTGCTCGGTGTCTGGGGTTTTTATTGAGGATTGTGGTCTGGTGTACGTGTCCTCTCAGGCATCCAGGAACAAGGACAAAGATTCAGATGTCCTTCCTAAGTCACTTATTCTTTGGAGCCAGAGGGTATAGGCATTGAGACGGCCAGAACAGGTAGTCTAGAATAGGCACGTGATGGCTTCCTGGGTAATTCTCACCCAGTCCTTCCTTAGATGTTATCTCTTGTGCTGGAGGACTCTAAAGAAATCGTTAGGGATCCCTGGGTGGCTCAGTGGTTTAGCTCCTGCCTTCTGCCCAGGACCTGATCCTGGAGTCCCGGGATCGAGTCCCACGTTGGGCTCCCTGCATGGAGCCTGCTTCTCCCTCTGCCTGTGTCTCTGCTTCTCTCTCTCTCTCTCTCTCTCTCTCTCTCTCTGTCTCTCATGAATAAATAAATAAAATCCTAAAAAAAAGAAAAAGAAATCTTTAACTCCTTGTCCTTTACAAAGAGGACATACATTATTTGTTCTTTGAGGCATATGTAGCCTGGGGGTATGGATCCTAGCAGGAAGAGGAACAGAAAGCAGATTTTTATGGAGTCCTTCATTTTTCCTATCTCAGTAAGATACTAATTCTTACATTGGCAACTTGATGGATATTTGGTACTAGGATTACAAATGGTTTTGTTTTTATAAAAGTGTTTAGTATGATTGAATTAAATTTAAAAAATCATAATTCAGCTATATTTACATACGTTTTTAAGACTGTTAGTCATTTGTAATGATTTGTCTATCTACTTTAAAATACCTTAGATGAAAAATAACTTTTTAAAAGTATAAATTAAAGTAATTTAAATTTTAAAAATTTCTGTTAGTCCTCTTTAAAAATGATAATATATGCAAATTGTGCACACTGAATAAAATCACATTTTAATTTTAACTCATCAGGTATTTGCTGTCAATAGCACATGACTTAAGTAAAAATCTTCTTTACAACAACAGATGAAGTGATCACTGTTGTAGAAATCATGAAATTAAGGCAAGAAAAATACATTTTATGGAATAACTATATAATAATTTATCAATTATATATACCAAAATTTCACTTTTGTCATTAGGAGGGCATCCTTGATATAGGAAGGTATACCTATGAAGAGTAATAGTGCATTTTATTTAACGTATGACATGAGGACTCGTTTATATTCCTTCCTGGGCTTCACAGAAGTTAGGGCGGCCTGTGTGTTTTTAGCACCTCATTGGCATCTCTAATAACTCTTTGACACAGTTTCCTATCTCTAAACCACAGAGAAGTTCATTGAACGTTAAAGAGATTAAGACTTAACCAAAGGTATTCATGTCATCAGTGTAGGGGCTTGAATTATATCACAGGTCTATCTGAATCAGTACCAATAGACACATGTCTGGCAAACAAGAGTAGAATCTGGGACACCCCAGAAGATAGGATGTGCATCATAGATGGTGGGGGGTTTTCTGAGTATAAACTAATATATGCTTGCTGAAAAAATTAAAAATCAAATAAAGGAAATCACAGGGATAAAACCCCCCACAATATCACCTGTAATCCCACCATCCTGATGGAACTACTTTAAAAATTGCAGAGAGGTGGCATTTCTTTCCCGAGTTTTTTCTCTGCTTTTGTACACACACACACACACACACACACACACACTTTTAAAAATGTGATTGCATTATAAATTCTGTTTAAAACCTGTCTCCCCCGGTATTTTGTGGACATCTTTCCATTTGAATAAATGTAGATTTACATAACTATTTGAGGATTGCATGGGATTCCGTTTTTGTAGATTTGCCGTCATTTATTAAATAAATAATTTCCCTTGTGATGGAACTTTGAGCAGTTTCCAGTTTTCAGGGCAAAAAATACTTTAATATTCTTTGTACTCTTGTTTATTTCTTCAGAAAAATTGCTGAAGATGAAGTTTGGGGGTCAAGGGTAGCACCTTTTCAGACTTTTGATCTATTCAATAAATTACTTTTGGAACCACGGTACAAATTTGTATTCCTACCAGTACTGCCCCAGCGCACGTTTCCTCAAACCCTTACCAGCTCTGCATATTATCTTTCTCTTTAATCCTTGCCAATTTCACAAACCGCTGTGATATCTCAGGCTTGTTTTAATTTGTATTTCTTTGATTACTAGAGAAATTAAATATAATTCATTATGCCTATTGGCCATTTTTACTTCTTTTATGAGCTGCTTTATTATACTCAGGTCCTTTGCCTATTTTTCAGTTGGGGTGACTTGCTCTTTAAAATTGATTTTTTGAGAGTATTACTTTCTTAAAGTTACTTTAGCCTTTAGCCTACTTTAATGCTTTAGAGTTACTTTACAAAGATGGTTTTTCTGCTGATAACCAAAATAGTAGTGTGTGCTTTTTAGAAAAAAATTAAAACCTAGAAAATACAGAGAAAGAAAAGTAAAAATGGTCCATAATCCCACCATATTTTCTTCTTTTTTAAAATGTGCAAAGTAAAAAGTGAATGTTTTCCCCTTTCTCTTCCCACATTACAACTCAGTCAACCTTCAGTAGGTTGAATAATAACTTCAGTAGGTATTTTATTTTATTTTATTTTATTTTATTTTATTTTATTTTATTTTTTTATTTTGAGAGGAAAGTGCACATGTGGGGGGAGAGGCAGAGGGAGAAGGAAACAGAATCTTTTTTTTTTTAAGATTTTATTTATTTATTCATGAGAGACAGAGAGAGAGAGAGAGAGAGAGGCAGAGACACAGGCAGAGGGAGAAGCAGGCTCCATTCAGGGAGCCTGATGTGGGACTGGATCCTGGGTCTCCAGGATCATGCCCTGCGTGGAAGGCAGGCGCTAAACCGCTGAGCCACCCAGGGATTCCCAGGAAACAGAATCTTTTTTTTTTTTTTTTTTTCAGGAAACAGAATCTTAAGCAGGGTCTGCTCCCAGTGTGGAGCTCTACTTGACATGGGGCTCAATCCCATGACCTGAGATCATGACCCAAGCTAAAATCAAGAGTTGGACACTAAACAGACTGAGTTACCCAGGCACCCCAGTAGGCATCCTTTTAAACAGAAGACTTCTTTGCATATTAAAGATAAAGATAAAATGGCAATTTTCCCTTCAACTCTATCATTATCATCATCATCATCATTATGACCAAAAAGAAACTTTGTAGTCATTTCTATTGATTTTTTTCTATTATGTACTCTGTTTTTCTTAAGCCATCTATACTCCCAAGAATAGATAAAATAAACATCTCTATATTATTTTGGTAATTTTATGGCATAATTCTTTTTTTTTTACAATTAATCCTTTAATTCACCTGGAATTTATTCTAGCATATGATGTGAAGTAGTATGCCCAATGTAGGGCTTAAACTCTCTACCCTGAGCTCAAGAGTCTCACATGCTCTATTCACTGAACCATCCAAGCACCTCTGTAGTGATCTAACTTTATATTGGTTGAATGGTTATTCACATCACATATTGAATTGCCTATCCCTTTCAAGCTGATAATTATTAAATTATCATTTAATAATTCACATGCTTTTGGACTTTGCATTTTGGCACCAGTTTTGCATATTTAAAGATCTGGCCAGGCAGTTTTATTTTATTATTCTTGTTTTTAGAGTTTTATGGGCTATTCTTACCAGTTCATTTTATTGGTATTTTATTGGTAATTATGTTAAGCATACAGATAAATTTGGGGACACAATATCTTTTCAATAATAACTGTCCTCGTGTAGGACCACAGCATTTCTCTCCATTTCTTGCTAACTTTATTTCTGGGGGTTTTGTAATTTTTATTATTTAGGTCATTTTTTTCTATCAAGGTATCTGATTATTGGTGAAAAGAGATGGAAAGTATGTTAGAGGAGTGAATTCAGTGGTACTAGTCACTGGAAGTTAAACAGAGGTACTGACAGGGTACTGTCACAAGGGGATGTAAATGCACCTTGGCTGTATGACACATTCTGTTATTAAGGATAGGTAAATGCAAACTCCCACAAAAAAAGAAATTTATATCCTTGTAACTTGGTTTATAAGCTTTCAAAGACACAATTTTTTTCCTATGTTCTCTAGAGTGTAATATAATCTGAAAAAAGCTTCAAGCCTTCTTCAGTGTCTGAGGATGTTTTTTCAGCAATTCCTTTTCATGATGATAAGACTTTAAATCACCATATACTTAAGCCCAATAGACCCCCTCCCGCAGGCTGCTGTGTGTACAGTATTTCTGAAGGCAGTTTTCTTTCTTTTGCCTCACCTATTCTAAGGGTCATTCCAAACTTGAGTCATTCTTTCAAGAGTAATGAAATTAGCAAAAAGAGAATTATTTTTATCCAACAAAAAGTGGGAAATACACATCATTTTGGTGAGTTTTATCTTATATTAGATTTCAGAGTGGTATCATTTAAAACTTCTTTTGACCGAAGTTAACCACCAATATTTTTGAAAACAAATCACGGACAGGAAACCTTATTTAAAGTTTATATAATTCAAAAGCAAATTACAGTGCTTGCTTCGGCAGCACATATACAAAAGCAAATTATGAAAAGACTACTATAGGGGATCCCTGGGTGGCTCAGCAGGTTTAGAGCCTGCCTCTGGCCCAGGCTTTTAGAGTTTTATGGGCTATTCTTACCAGTTCATTTTATTGGTATTTTATTGGTAATTAATCCTGGGGTCCAGGGATTGAGTCCCACATCGGGCTCCCTGGAGGGAGCCTGCTTCTTCTCCCTCTACCTGTGTCTCTGCCTCTCTCTCTGTGTGTCTCTCATGAATAAATAAATAAAATATTTTTTAAAAAAGACTACCATATATAAGAAGGCACTTATACAAAAGGGTAGGAAAAGAAATGAGCAATTATCAAAGTGGGTAAAAGATTCATTAAGGCAATTCACAAAAGGGTATAACTGAATGGCCGATAAACATCTGATAAGATAAGATTATTTACCAGTAATCCTATAAATCCAAACAATGAACTACCATTTCACACATCTTTTTTTATAAAAAAAAAAAAAAGATATGCTAATACCATGTCTTAGGATAAAATAGTTTTCTGATAGTTGGCTGGTGGTGGTATAAACTAGTTCAGCCAGTTCAGAGAGCAATTTTTTTTTTATGCCATATGTGAGAACCCCCACTTGGTTTTTTAAAAATTATTATTATTGGAGTTCAATTTGCCAACATATAGCATAAAACCCAGTGCTCATCCCATCAAGTGCCCCCCTCAGTGCCTGTCACCCAGTCACCCCAACCCCCCACCCACCTCCCTTTCCACCACCCCTTGTCCGTTTCCCAGAGTTAGGAGTCTCTCATGTTCTGTCTCCCTCACTGATATTTCCCGCTCATTTTCTTTCCTTTCACCTTTATTCCCTTTCACTATTTTTTATATTCCCCAAATAAATGAGACCATATAATGTGTGTCCTTCTCCGATTGACTTACATCACTCAGCATCATACCCTCCAGGTCCATCCACGTCAAAGCAAAAGGTGGGTATTTGTCGTTTCTAATGGCTGAGGAATATTCCATTGTATACATAGACTACATCTTCTTTATCCATTCATCTTTCAACAGTCACCGAGGCTCCTTCCACAGTTTGGCTATTGTGGACATTGCTGCTAGAAACATCGGGGTGCAGGTGTCCTGCCGTTTCATTGCATCTGTATCTTTGGGGTAAATCCCCAGCAGTGCAATTGCTGGGTCGTAGGGCAGGTCTATTTTTAATTCTTTGAGGAACCTCCGCACAGTATTCCAGAGTGGCTGCACCAGGTCACATTCCCACCAACAGTGCAAGAGGGTTCCCCTTTCTCCACATCCTCTCCAACATTTGTTGTTTCCCGCCTTGTTACTTTTCCCCATTCTCACTGGTGTGAGGTGGTATCTCATTGTGGTTTTGATTTGTATTCCCCTGATGGCAAGTGATGCGGAGCATTTTCTCATGGGCATGTTGGCCATGTCTATGTCTTCCTCTGTGAG
Organism: Canis lupus dingo; assembly: GCF_003254725.2. NCBI lineage: Eukaryota > Metazoa > Chordata > Mammalia > Carnivora > Canidae > Canis > Canis lupus. The sequence goes on along the minus strand of NC_064274.1, from coordinate 20,963,304 downwards.
ATTTCTCTTCATGTCTTTTGCCCATTTTATGATTGGATTGTTTGTTTCTTTTACTGTGCAGAAGCCTTTTATCTTGATTAAGTCCCAATTGTTCATTTTTGCTTTTGTTTCCCTTGCCTTTGTAGATGTATCTTGCAAGAAGTTGCTGTGGCCAAGTTCAAAAAGGGTGTTGCTTGTGTTCTCCTCTAGGATTTTGATGGATTCTTGTGTCACATTTAGATCTTTCATCCATTTTGAGTTTATCTTTGTGGATGGTGTAAGAGAATGGTCTAGTCTCATTCTTCTGCATGTGGCTGTCCACTTTTCCCAGCACCATTTATTGAAGAGACTGCAATTTGACCCTATTTAATAAAGTGTTAAGATATTCATACCTCATGGATCCAGCAATTCCATTTCTAAGAATATTCTCAAGAGTGGGGTCACCTGTGTGGCTCAGTGCTTGAGTGTCTGCCTTTGGTTTAGGTCATGATCCTAGGGTCCTGGGATCAAGTGCTGCATCAGGCTCCCTACAGGGAGCCTGCTTCTCCCTCTGTGTCTCTGCCTCTTTGTGTCTCTCATGAATAAATAAATAAAATCTTAAAAAAAAAAATAAGAAAGAATATTCCCAAGAGAAACTTGCATGGGTACTGAAGGAGACATGTATAAGGATATTCAGTGCAGCATTATTTATAATAATGGAAAAATTGGAAACAACTTGTATGTATATTAATTGGGTGTCAGGTTTACATATATTGCATATCAGGGTTTTTTTCCCCAGAATAGAATACTGAATGGACTACAATTATATTTAGATATTGCTGACTAAATCTCAAAGACATAATAATGGATAATAATGTTGCAGAATAATTCCCACAGTTTGATTCCAATCAATATCATGTATTGTTTATAAATACATAATCTCTACAGTAAAACTGGAAAGACAGAGATGGGAAGGATACATACCAACTCATGATGCTGGTTGACTCTAGTGAAATAAGGAGCCAACTGTAACCAGAGTGAAAAAGAGACTTCAACTCTCTCTGAAGCTTTATTTCTTTTTTTTTTTTTTAAGATTTTATTTATTTATTCATGAGAGACACAGAGAGAGAGAGGCAGAGACACAGGCAGAGGGAGAAGCAGGCCCGATGCAGGGAGCCCAATGTGGGAAGAGGTCCTGGGTCCCCAGGATCAGGCCCTGGGGCGAAGGCAGCACTAAACCGCTGAGCCACCCAGGCTGCCCTGAAGCTTTATTTCTTAAAAAAAAAAAAAAAAGATTCAAACATGAAAATATAGAAGTACTTGCTAAATATTGGTAGTGGAAATAAGGATATTCTTTTGTTATTTTCTGTACTTTTCTATATGTTAAAGTAGCTCATATTTAAAAACTAAGTTGAAATAACCTACTTCTCTAATAGAAAGTTAGCCAGCCCATTTTTATGGTGATGACACCACCTGGACTTCATCCTCTGTGACAGACAAAATATAGTCTTCCCATTGCTACTCCACCTGGGGCATCTATATGTATGTCAAGTTTGTGACATACTTCTTTTCTAATCTGTGATTTTGTAAGTTCAGAAAATCCTCTCTATCAATTCAGGGGAATTACCAGGCTCTGAGGGACCACTCATGCCAACAAGTGTGAAATGATTGTGAAGTTTGATTTTTCATTATCTAAAAACTGGACTTCATTAGAAAGTATATGCAAATTTTCTGTTTGACTCCAGGAAGAAAAGGCTATCTTACCTAAAAAAAATTAATAAATTTCCTTCATTAGGCATTAAGAACTACGTAGTTCTCTTTCTAGATTTCCTTTATGCCTGGGCTTTTAGCAGGCTAGAGCTAATGTAATGATCAGTTGCATTTACCATCTTATTCTAGATCTTTATTCTAGATAATTACCTTTCCATTTCCCCTATATAGTTTTTGATTTTTATTTCTGATTTATGTAACTACTGTATTTGCATGCATTTGTAAGTGTTCTTAGAGCCATCTAACAGGAAATGCATTTTAAAGTAATAAGCAAGTCAATTGATGGATAGATGGATTGACTGACTTGTGAACCACAGATTACATTAATTTACCCAGAGAAGCATGACTCCCAAATAGACCAGCATATTTTGTCAGCTGCTCAATATATTTGCTTGCCAGTATGAAAGTCTACTTAAAAAAATTTCTAGCAACGTTTTTCAGTGAGTGCAAAATCATTCTTTCTCACGATAATTCACACTATGTGGCTGCCAAATTACTTTTCCCAAAATACAACCCTAGTCTTATTATATACCTGTTCAAAAACCTTCAGAAGTTCTCCGTGGTCCCTGGAATTAAGTAGACGCTCCTGTGGTGAGCATCTTATATGAAAAAAATCTCACTTCTATGTCTTCTATTTTATTTTTTTGTTTTTTTGGTTTTTTTTAAGATTTTACTGTTTATTCATGAGAGACACACAGAGAGAGGCAGAAACATAGGCAGAGTGAGAAGCAGGCTCCCTGCAGGGAAGCCTGATGTGGGACTTGATCCCAGCACCCCAGGATCACAACCTGAGCCAAAGACAGACCCTCAACTGCTGAGCCACTCAGGTGCCCCTACATCTTCTGTTCTTAACATGTACCCTCTGCCTCAGCCAAACTGGAAAACCAGTAGTTTTCTGAGCATCCTTCACCTACCCACATTCACCCTTTTTGAATACTGCTTCTTCCTTCACCTATCTATCTCCCCCACTATAAAATCTTGCTTATACAGGGGCTCCTGGGTGGCTCAGTTGGTTGAGTGTCTGATTCTTGACCTCGGTTCAGGTCTTGATCTCACCTTTGTGAGTTCAAGCTCCATTTTGAGCCCTGTGTTGGGCTCCACATTGGGCATGGAGCCTACTTAAAAGAAAAAAAAAAGGAAAGGGAAAAGAAGAAAAAAAAAAAAGAATCTCCATCTATGAACTCATCTGGTGATAATAACAGCAGATATTCTTATGTTAATTTACTTGATCATTGTATAACCCTATATATGTATTAGGTATTATTAGCTTATTTTCTAGATCAGAAAAACTGAGGCACAAAGAAATGAGTCACTCTCCCAAAGGCACATAACTAATGAGAAATGGTGCTGGGCTTCAAACCTGGGATGGAGCTGGGATTCAGCCTGGCTCTGGAATCCCTATTGCTGAAGTTCAGGATGCAATACCCCAAAATATGGCACCTTGGCACATGGAATATTTTAAGCTGAGGGAATTTGAGAAATGGCAGGTGTAGGAAGGACTTTCTTACCTTCTCCCAAAGCAGGTCATAAGACTATCATGTGGGAGGTGCTCTACCTATACCTGGAGGAAAGGAGCATCCTTATTTCTGACGAGATCAGGCGTGTTCAGGGTGGCATGGCCATAGACGCATCCTTATTTCTGAAGACAGATTCACATTCATGACAGAGGAATCTGAATAAACACCCCCCAAACCTGGCCCTCATTTAGTGTTTCCATGATCTGTCTCTCTGCCTACCTCACCAGACCATCTCCCCCTCACTCTTGGTGCGCCAGCTCCATATCTTCTTTCAGTTCCTCAAAGTCCTTCTCTATCCTTGCCTCAGTGCCTTTGCACACACTCTTCCCTCTGCCTGGAGTTCACCCATCACTTAGCCACCTGATTAGGCTCAGACTTGACTTCCTCAGGAGAGCTTTTCCGACCCCATAGGCCAGATCATGGGCCTTTGCCTTCGCTCTTAGAGTTCTCTATATTTTTCCTCATAGCACAGCATGGTTTGCAGTCCTGTATTCCATGTCCCACATTAAAACTGGTCCATGAGACCTGTCCCAGCACAGGGTCACTCTCAGAGACATGAACTCAAGGTGAATAATTAAAAGCAATTCCATTTACTACTAAAATCAGCCAGAGAATATCAAGGGAATCCAGTTAATGATCTACATTCCACTTTGGAACATCCATTTTGCCCTTCCTTTTGCTCTCAATCATACTTTGTATTAGAGCCCAAGAACCTTCTCTCCTGCTGCCACCGTGTGCTCTGGGGTCACACCACTGGTTTTGAATTCTGGCTGCACCCCTTATGAACTCTGTAACCTACTGCAGTTTACTTTAACTTCTATGTCTCAGTTTTCATGTATGTAAAGTAGGGATACAGTCAAACCTCTCCCAGTGTTTGGGGGAGAACTATAAGCAATGATGTTAGCAAAGTGCATTGAACTGCTCCTGAGATATCATAAGGTAGTCAATGAAAGTTATAAAAAGCAATAGTTTAAACATTTTAATTTTATTTTTAATAATTTATGTCTCCCTCTTTTTTTTTTTTTTTTTGCACAAACTGTTGCTTGTCCTTAATTCTAAAGTCTAGTTGCTCTTTCCCCATTAATTAGATTTGGCATCACGACAGCTCAGGAACTCAGCTGACAAAGAAAAAATTCTTGTTGGCATCATGCAGAGGAGGGAGTGAGATCGGAAAAGCTTAGGAGACAAAGGCAGAATTCTCTTTGAAGGTTGAAAGAGTGAAGGAAATTACAAATATTGTAATTAACAACTTTCCTTTTATTTTCCATCCATCTTCCATGACTGTTTGATTATTACATAGCATCCTTCCTTGGGCCAGGCTCGAGGAGAGCAGAATCCATTTCTCTTCCACTCACCATTGTATGCACAGTTCCTGGAACACAGCAGATGCTCAAATGTCTGCAAATGAATAAATGAGGGAGATCATGATGATGAAGTAGAATCATGCTGATTAAGCACTGATACAGTGCCTGGCACATACTCATTCTTGGTATTCTTCTTCTATTATTAGTCTTCCTTTAGCACCCATTTTCTTCTCTGTAAGAAATTCCTCCTGTACCAATTTTATAACTACTCTATTTCCAAAGCTCATCAGGGCCTCTTCTCAGGAAGCCCTCTCAGAACACCCCTTGTGGAGGAGGGGTGTCATTCAGGGGCTCCCACAGCACCCTGTGCTTCTCCCTAATGTAGGATTAGCTTGTAACATATCTTTCTCTTCACCAGATTGTAAACTGCCAGGGGGCAGTGACCATGTCATGTCTGACTTGCAATCCCGTGCTTGGCACACTGCTGGACACATAGCAGGTGTTCAATAGATGTGAAATGAATATTATTAAATCACAGTTTCTCTTCAGTCTGATTCAACACGATTTCCATGAATTCCTTTATGAAACTTGGGAAAGACTGGTTACATTTGTAATATACGTCATCTCTTAGAGTTGCATTACTTTAGCATATGGCTAATATCATTCATTAGATGTTGAGTCTTTCCAGTTTCAGAATGAAAGATGATATACTTGGTGATCTTGTTCCCAAGTGTGGGAAATCTGGTCTCCCCTCTACTCTGACTAACCCTTTTAACCTGGCTTTTGAGAGTTCAAATACATGGAAACACAGAGTTGAAAGGCTTTTCCTTCTCCAGCGAGTTGCCTAAACTACCCATAGCTAATGGTTGTTGAGCATATTTTCAAAACACTCCAGTGATGGTAATGACAGAGCTTAATCACCTTTGCAGCTGAGTTCTGCCTTAGGTCAAAGAAACTCTCTGGTTGCATTCTAATCCAATTTTGTCTGGTTTTCATCTCTATAGAGATGGAAAAAAGCCAGCTAGCATCCTCCTCCAAATAAACCATCCCGTTCTCGAAGAAAGTTATTAAATCAGTCCTTGTCTGCAATTTTCAAGGCAAAGCCAGTTCAATGTTTTTAATTTTTTTTCTAGTGGATCTTCTTTTCCATCGTTTTAATGGTTTCCGTTGCTTCTCTTTGGATCTTGGCCAACTCTTGTACAGCTCTCTCGAAAATTAGAAACTAAAACCTGAATCAACACTAATAAGGGTCTGACCACTGTTAAATATAGAAAAAATTGTAGGTACTCAGCCTTTGGATGTCATACTTTGTCAGTACCTGTCAGGGAGGGAGCATGCCATTTATCCAGACATCACTAAAGCATCATTTGTGATATTCTAAAAGAAGGTTGAACAAGGATTTGCCACTCAAAAATTATTTTTTGCTTTCTAAGTAATATAAAGGGAAGCAAGGAAGGTATTTTAAATGTTCCCAATAACATACTATTTTAGGCATTCATTAATTGAAAAATAATCAACATCACACATTATCATTTGTTTTTAACTTTTTACCAGGCCAATTTACCTAAGGAGCTTTTTAAAGCATTGTTTTGGTAAAGCAAAGTTTACTTCTGTGACATTTGAAAATGATCCTGAGTTTTGACACTAAAATATATTTTTGTACCTTAGAGCTTTTATTAATTCACTTGCCTTCTGAATTTCTTATAATTTGTGAAGATTTTTCTAAAGCAAAGCAATGTCATGTTTATACAATTTTAAAATCATGTATTTTTCTGCTTTTTCCCCTCTTTTTTTCTTTTGGATGTCTATTTTTGAAAGACTGTTCCCCAGAATAGACTTTCACATTCTCAGTTCCCCTGTTTTACCTGGAGATATGATCTAGTATTAGTATAACAAGGTAGCTAGCATGTGCCAGGATCTCTCCGCAGAGAAGGTTGGGTGTGGGGGTATCCCCGGGGTACATTTTCACTGTTCTCAACTGCTGCCCATCCCCTTTGGGACCTTTTCAGCTCCTGAGTGGGTAGATAAGAAATGAGTTCAGAGACAACCAGCCTCTGTCTGTAAGATTGATAAATTTTGCTACTGATTTCTAAGTTTCCAACTCAGTTTCTTACGTTCTTCCAACAGTGACTCCCAAGGACTACTCCCTATTACTTAATCCCTTCCTGTTCTTTTAAAAACTTTTCTGTATATCATATGGCGAAGGCTTTGTTTGAGTTCATGAAATAATTTCTTTAGATGTGTTTTTCCTTAAGTCACTTAGATTCTGTTTAGTTTAGATTATCTTTTAGTTCCCCTAAAAGCGGAGTGCTGCCCAAGGATTTGGATGCAGTGTTCTTCTGGGGAGGTTATCCCAAAGAGCAGGAGGGAAGGAAAAGGGAAGCTGGGACACAGAATGAGGAAAAGTCAATAGAAGTGTGTATTTCAAGCCCCAGCTGCCGGCAGTATGGATTCAATTTCTGAGATGTAAGGACCTCTGAGAAGCATACAGAATTGTCTCCTGAAGGACAGGAGGCCAGTGCATTTGTCCATCAGCACAGAACACAGACTCCTTAACTTATCAAACCTTTCAGATCATGGGTTGGTATGATTTCTAAAAACCTTTGGAATAAGTGGGCTGCTTGACAGGAATACATGCTCCATGATGGGGACTCCTCATGAACCTCTAATTGCCCTGGAAATTGAAATTTGTGGAACAACTCTTAATCTCTTTGGAATTAAAAAATATTAAGCTTTAATATGAATCTACACCACTTTGAGGGTACTTTCACCAATAATGCTATGGAAATAGATCTCTTTTGCCTCCCCCTCCAGTGTCAGCATAAGAAGCAAGAATTAGACAGAAACCAAAGATGGTGTTCAGGGAGACTCTGGGGAAAGAACACAAGAGCAAGCTCCACAGAGCAGATCAGTCTGAAACCCAGGGAACTCACAGGGGCTCAGCTGGGTGACCCAGATGTGTTCCTGCTTCCCTGTAACTGGGGCACCATATTAATTTGAGAAGAAACATGTTAGTATAGTCACATGATGAGAATATTTTTCTTTTTTTAAGATTTTATTTTTTATTCATGAGAGACACACACAGAGAGAGGCAGAGACATAGGCAGAGGGAGAAGCTGGCTCCCTGCAGAGAGCCTGATGTAGTACTCAATCCCAGAACCCCAGATCACAACCTGAGCCAAAGGCAGATGCTCAACTGCTGAGCCACCCAGGTGCCCCAGTGAGAATATTTTTTCATTAGAAAAAGTCTTAGGTGTAGTTTGTATATTTAGAGCAAATTGACCAGTCAGTACTAGGATTTTGAGTGTTGTGTGTAAAGAGGGCTGATCAGTGTCTCAGTTCATTCTTAGACAGTAGTTCTCAAATCCTTTTGGCCATGACCCACAATAAGGCAAATATTTTACATGATGACTCAGTAGACACCTGTCAAAATATGTAACTGAAACAAAATTTCAACAAGATATTAATTCTTATTATGTACTCTAATATTTTCTATTCTGTTCTATTCTACTCTTCTACCCTATTCTACTTGTTCTATTCCATTTTTTAAAATGCTAGTCTAGACTCACTAAGTTGTTTATGTGACCTACCAGCAGATCACACAAATTGCAGTTGGAAAAACGCTGCTCTAGGGCACCATAGCTCTGCGCTCACAATTCCTCAACTGATTTGTTTCCTTTCATATCATAAATCAATGGACATATAATTTGTTTCCTACTATAACTGTGAGGTTGGTTTCCTATCCAGGATTTTTCCTCCCACCATATCCTTTTCCACTAGCCAAAGTGTTATAATGTAAGATATATTGTTTTGGACACACTGGAAACATTTCTAAATTTTTGGTACTTCATTCTATAAAGGATAGCTGTAAAACCTACAAAAGAGGGTCTTGGATCAGGATGTTTTAGGTTATAAGCAACAGAAATCCTGACTCAAATTGTCCTTCAGAACAGGAATATAATATCTCATTGTGAGGAAGTTCAGACTGAGACTTTGTTGACTCAGTGGCTCACTGATGTCCCTAGGGATGCTGATGTTTCCCATCTCTCAGCCCTACCCATCTCCAGGCTTAATCTGCAGGCTGATAGCAAGGTGGGGTACCTGTTCCAGGCATCACATCCAGGAGCAGCTATATCCAGAGCAAAAAGAGGGTGACTCTTTTCCTGTTGTTCCTTCATGGAGAAGCTCAGGAGCTAACTTGTCATTTCCTATTGGCTATAATGAGGGGCACATGCTGATCCCGAAATCAATGACTGGCAAGGAAAATGTGATTACCCTTAAATCAACTTATAGAGGAGACAGAGATGTCTGCACAATGAAGTGAAATCCCTGAAGTTATCTTTGATTCTTCCCTTTTGTTCCATCTCCGTATCTAATTTCTCACCAAATCTTGATGATTTTACTTCTAAATACATCCAGAATCAGACCACTTTCCCATGTCACCTGCTACTGCCATCTTTCCCACCTGGATATTGCATTGCCTCCAAATTACTTTCCCTTCTCCCTCTCTTCATGCTCCCCTTTGTTCACTCCTCAACACAGAGTAACTTTGTCAAAACAGCAGATCCTGTCAGGTCACTCTGCCCAGAAATCCTCAGCAATCTAAGAATGCCCGTGAGGCTTTGACTCAGAGCCAGACATGAAGGAATGAATCAGACAGACATTCAGAAGGGGCTTACCTTCTATGGGGAATAGGGATATATGCAAGCCAATTTAATCACAAATTATGTAGTATAGTGAGTGGTAGCAAGTGCTAAGGATAAAAATGAAGTTAATCTCTGACATCATGAGGTTTATATTCTTTTTTTTCTTTTAAAGATTTAGTTTATCCTTAAGAGACACACGGGGGGGGGGGGGGGCGCGGGGGCAGAGACATAGGAAGAGGGAGAAGCAGGCTCTCCGCAGGGAGCCTGATGTGGGACTCCATCCAAGATCCTGAGATCACGACCTGAGCCAAAAGCAGATGCTCAACTGCTGAGCCACTCTGGTGCCCCATAAGGTTTATATTCTAATATACTTGAAAGGCCTGGCACAGAGTAAGCCCCTAGCATGTGATAGCTACATCAGTTACTGTTTCATTTGAAGTGGCAAAAAACTAGTTCATACCAAATTAAGCAAATCAGGACAAATGCAAAAGGAGGCCTAGCTTCAGGCACAGCTACATTCAGAGGTTCAAACATCACCAGGGGCCAGTCCCTCCCTATGTATCCACCAAGCTTTTCACTATATTGGCTTCATTCTCTGGTCCATTGTCACCAAATGGGAGTGATGATGGACACCATGACTCCAACTAATACCTTCCTATTGTAGCAAGCTTACGGGAAGAGCCTATCCCAAAAGTTGTAGCCACATTTTGAACCACGTTTTGAAAAACATGCCAACATGCCTCTAATTATATTATCAGTATTAATGCCACTTTCCTTTTTCTGTAAATTAAGTGTATTGATGATAATACCTATTTCACAGATAACTGTAAGACCTGTTTGTTTGATCTATCTAAAGGCAACTTGCATAGGATTTGGCCAAAAGTACACACTTTACTACTCATCATTAATTTGTTTTCAGATGTGGGTGAGTTCATCACAGTCACTGCTTTAGAGAACTAGCAGAAATCAGCAACTTTCATTGGTGCTTAAAATTAGCACTTTGTCATATATTATCATGACCTGTGATTGTTTCCTGAGAATAGTTTCTTCAGTTATATTGCAAAGTCATCCTCCTGAAGTAAGGTAGATGAGTTTGGAACCTGAAAAGCCTGGGTTCAAACCCTACTCTGCCACTTAACCATGTAGGATCTTGTACAACTGAGTTACCTTCCATGACACCCAATTCAGTGATTTCTAAAATGTAGATATTGATACCTACCTCCCTGAGGTTACAGGAGTGATACTATTTCCCTAGCACCATGATGGGTTAAATAGATAGTAGCTAGCAGCCTACGGTGGTGTCCCACACACAGTGGCTAATCAGCAAATGCATACTTGGGGTTAGACATACATTCTAGACCCACAGATTTGGTGGCCTCTGCCTGAACTCTTGGGGAAACTCTGTTTGCACAGGTATTCCTGCAGATGTATTCTTAAGAATTTCCATAGACACTGAGTTCTGAATAGTCAGGATTTCAAGATACTCCTTTGGTTTAATAACTATTCAAAAAGACAACATGTAATGTATGTGTGGAAGGGGCTGGCATCACCAAGTAGGGAAGCACCACATTTGGGCACCAGCAGGTGACATTGGCATCTTCTCCTCCATTCACTATGTTTCTCTTTTTTTGTTATTTTTGTTTTACTCAAAAAACATCTGTTGAGGAGTGCCTAGATGGCTCAGTCAGTTAATCATCTACCTTCGGCTCAGGTCATAATCCCAGGGTCCTGCACCCATGTTGGGCTCCCTGCTCGGTGAGGAGCCACTTCTTCAGCTCCCTCTGCCCTCCTCATGCTGATTCTGTCTCACAAACAAATTTTAAAAAAACTAAAAAGAAAAATATTTGTTGAGCTCATATTACATACCAGGCTATGTGCTAGATGTGGGGCAAGGCATAGCCTTGGCCCAAAGAAACATGGTGTTCTTAGAGAGCTGACAAGTGGCTGTGGCAAGGGCATTCTAGGGGGAGAGGCCTGGAGTAGAAATGCTGAATGTTGTTGAAGGTCAGTGAACACAGCCGTAGTCTGGCTGGAGCCCACGGACTGTAGAAACGGGGCATATGAAAGAACAGGTTGGGCAGTAGGATGGGACATATCATGTATTAAGGAGTTGACACTTTTATAGCACAGATCCTACCAGATGGATATCAAAAACCATCTATTGCCCACTGTGCCATCCTAGCCATTGCTAGGCGGAAGCTGAGCTAGAAGACTAAGCAGGTGCTCCAGCCACTGTTCAAGGACATCTTCAAGGGCAGCCAGTTTACCACCTGCTGGGTTTCCTTCCTCATGTGATTTACCTGGAATTTAAGAGGAATACAGATCCTGAAATGTGTGAACCAACTGTTGTGAGCCTACCTGGGAAATTAATGACTATCTGATCATCTGGATTTGGAAGCAATCAATGAATAGAAACAACATGCAAGGTGTATGCTTTGACTAGGATAAGAAATGGCTTATCAATCAGATGTTCACTGCTTGGATGGCACAGGGATCTTTGCAGATGCATCTGTGCCTGAGTGGAACCTCTACTGACTTATTTATGATAGACTTTATCAAAACAAATGTTTTTGACGATGAAAAGACAAAATCATCATCATCATCATCATCATCATCATCATTATCTACCCAGCTTCCTTGTTTATAGGATCATAAGGAATTGTGTCCATTTTACTAATGAAGATGCTAAGGTTCAGAAGTGTTAAATGACTTCTCCAAAGTCACACAGCTTCCATGGACATGAAGCAGCTCCCAAAGCCACATCTTTAATATGGCTCTGTTCTAAAAGGGAGCATCAATGTGAGTTACAATGAAATTTTCATAACCTAATTGACCAATAAACTTCATAAATAATGACAACCATAAATATAGTATTTCTTTTAATATATTTGCACTCAGCTCTGGGAATAATAATCTAAACAGAGACACTATTTAGATTTCATTCATTCATAACCACCCATTACATTGAGAGCACAGGGCTAGAATTCTTCAATGAAGAATAAACAATAGATATTTTCTTCTCTACTTGTATGCACACTAATAATAGAATCTTAAAATGAGTTCTGTAGTCCTTCAAGGTAATAAAACCTACCCATTTTGACATTGAGCTGTCCGTTATCCAATACAGAGCAATTTTCTTATTAAGACAATTTTCAAAGCAGTTTTAGGTTCATAGCAGAATTAAGGGGAAGATACAGAAGTTTCTCATATACCCTGACCCTACACATACATAACTTCACCTGTTATCAATATCCCCCACCAGAGGGGTACATTTGTTACAGTTGATGAACCTATACTGACACATCATTATTACCCAAACTCTGCAGTTTGCATTAGCACTCTTGGGGTACATTCTATAGGTTTGGACAAATGTACAATGACATGTACCCATCATTGTGGTATCACACAGAATAATTTCACTGCCCTAAAAATCTTCTATGCTCCACCCAATTATCCCTCTCCACTCCCAACTCCTGGCAACCAAAGATCTTTTTACTATTTCCATAGTTCACCTTTTGCAGAATGCCATGTAGTGGGAATGATATAGTATGTAGCTGTGATATTGTGATTTATAATAAGAAACATATTTGGTTTTCCTCCAGTTTCTGGCACAGAGATCTTAAAACCCTAGGAATTTCCAAAGTGGTGAGAGCAACAAAGGTGTCTTTTGATATGTTAATGAGTTGACTTTTGGACTGTACCTAAGGATGGGGGCTGGTTGTCAGAGGAACCAACTCTGGCATTAGAGTTGGAACTTTCAGCCCCACTCCCCATGAGAGAGGCGAGGGGTCTGGAGATTGAGTTCAATCCCCAATGGCCAATGATTTAATCAGTAGTGCCTAAGTAATGAAACTTCAATAAAAACCCAAAAGATGGGCTTTAGAGAGCTTCCAGGTTGGTGAATTCGTGGAGGTGCTGGAAGAGTGACAAACTCTGAGGGCATGAAAAATTCGAGCCCCCTTTACCCACAGCTTCTCTTATGTACCTTTTCTGTCTAGATGTTCTCAAATTATATCCTTTTATGATAAACCAGCAATCTAGTAAGTAAAAGGTTTCTCTGAGTTCTGTGAGCTGCTACTGCAAATTAACAGCCCCAAGGAAGGGAGTTTTGGAACCTCTAATCCAGTCAGTTGGCCAGAAGTATAGGGGACAACCTAGACTTGCAACTGGTATCTGAAGTGTGTGTGTGGCAGGGAGAGCAGTCTTGAAGGACTGAGCCCTTAACCCATGGGAACTGATGCTATCTTTAGATAAATGGTGTCAGAATGGAGTTGAACTAGAAGACACCCAGCTAGTATCGGAGAATTGCTTATTGGTGTGGGGAAGACATCCTCACCCCTGCATTGGCATTGGCACTAGAATATGGAGTAGCCTTTTCAGATTGGCTCCTTTCAGTAAGTAGTATGCATTTAAGTTTCCTTCATGTCTTCATGGCTTGGTAGTTCATTTCTTATAAGTGCTGAGTAATATTCCATTGTCTGGGTGTACCACAGTATATTTGTCCATTTGCCTACTTAAGGACACCTTGGTTGCTTCCAAGTTTTGGCAATTACGAAGAAAGCTGCTGTAAGCAACTGTGTGCAAGTTTTTGTGTGGACATAGTCTTCAATTCCTTTGAATGAATACCAAAGAGCATGATTGCTGGATCATGGGATAAGAGCATGTTTGATTGTGTAAGAAACTACCAAACTGTCTTGCAAAGTGACATTACTGTTTTGTATCCCCACCAGCAGTGAATTAGGGTTTCTGTTGCTCCACAGCCTTGCCTATATTTGGTATTTTCAGTGCTCCAGATTTTGACCATTCTAACAGGTGTGCACAGTAAATTTTAATATAAGGAAAACCAAATTACTTTATATATCTATATCTCTGATGGTTTAGTGGCAAAAAGATATACTTAAGGAATCTGAATGGCAAGGATCCCAGCTTCATCATTTTCCAGCCACGTAGCTGTGGGCAAATTCTTTAACCTCTCCATTTCTTCTTACATAAACAGGTCATGGTAATGGAAGTCTCGCAACATTTTGAGAATATCATATAAAACAACACATGTAAAGAATTCATCCATGTGTGGTCATATAGTAAGCACTTAATGAGTACATGATTTCTTTTCCTCCCTTTGTAAAACATGAGGTTCAGATCACCTCTCTTTATGATGTTAGCACATCTCTATTATCTTCCCGTTGCAGTCAATTACTAATATGACTAGACTTGACCTTCTGATTTTTCAGGATATATTTTTAACTTATTTTACAGAATAATGGTGAACTTAATTTAAACCACTTGCCTTTTATTTTATTAGTAGCTACACAGCACATAAGCTATAACTTAAAGCAACATAGAATCTAATATTAAATACTCATTATATGCAGTGTTCCTTTTTTTAAAGATTTTATTTATTTATTCATGAGAGACACACACACACACAGAGGCAGAGACATAGGCAGAGGGAGAAGCAGACTCCCCATGGGGAACCTGTTGCAGGACTCAATCCTAGTATCACGACCTGAGCCAAAAGCAGACACTCAACCACTGAGCCACCCAAGCACCCCTATATGTAGTATTCTTGTAAAAGAATTAATTATCAAATCCTCCAATTTGGAAAATTTCTAGATTAGCAAAAGAATCTATCAAGTAAACATGTATTGTCCTGACAGTTTATCAATTCCTGCTTAGATCACCAATCCTGGAATATACTAGAACTCAGATTTTTTAGGTTTCTGTTTCTGAATATGATGTTCTTCAAAGAGAGGTTATTAAGTTGTTTCCCATAGGGAACATACTACATACACAAGTTAATCTCACATGCAGAATCTTTTCCACACAAGAACCACAAGAAATCCAAGAAATCTACCAGAAAAGTTGACAAAACTTTCATAATTATAACAGACTGTTAGAACTAGCAACATTGGTGGCACAGAAACGGGAGGCGAAGAAGGAAATAGAACCTAGAGAATTGGTTCAAACCTCAGCCAGAGGAATTAGGAAACTGGAAACTTGATGGTATGACCAAGATTTGCTTTTGTTTATTTCTCGAATAAAGTAAAGGAAACCATGACCAGTGGGAAAATTCTTCCCACCTCCCCAAAGGGAAGCAGAAGGGGCCTCAGAAGGCTGTCCCCAAATAAGAAACTGAAACACTTAGAGCCAATTTTACTGCCAGCAAAATGCAGGCTGTTTCTAAATGTAGCTAATGATGGGCATATCAAACTGGGACAACTTAATTTTAATTTCAGGACATGCACATCAAAGGCTTGGTTTTCCTCATCCTGCTTTTCTGTTACTGCCATAAGTGATGTAAATAGTACACTTTCTTCTTTGGGAAGAATAGTGGGAGTGGTTTGTTTTTTAACTCTTCTGTTTGTGTGGACACACTTGACCAGAGAGAAATCTGCCAATTGTATAATAATATGTAAACAATTCCACATGCACCTCAAGACTGCAAATTCTTTGATGATAAGGGCCAGTCTTGGGCTATTTCCATATCCTTCAGTCTCTGGCTTATGCACATGGGGGAGGTATCCATGGGAGCTGGTATTCGAAGGAGAATTAAGGAGGAGTTTCCTAGAGACCTGGGGTAGTCCTCACCCTGATGGTCACAGACCAGACCAAACTGTTGTGTCCATCAAATTAAGCAGCCAAATTAAGAGGTGGAGTCAGAGGAAGCCCCTCCCTCATGTGAATTTCAGACAGAAGGTGGTAACTGATCCCTCAAGGAAATCCTTTCCTGAATGTTGGCATCCTTGGTAGGATAATATCCTATATGTATTAATCATTGAAACTGGTTTCCGTTGATTTTTTTTTCCTTGTTCCAGTATGTAGCCAGCTGTGGATCCCAGGATCACTATGGTGGCAGACTGACACATCCTGTCTTCCTCACCTCTAGAAAGATCCACCTTTGGGCTCCTTCCTCTCCTTCCACCCCTCCTCTTCTTTTCCTTTCTCTTATCCCTCCTCCTCCTGCTCCTTTATCAAATTAAGCATGATCATTCACTGTTTTTCACCTAACATGCAACATTATAATTGTACATTGTCATAATACTCAGACTTCAGTTGGTGTCAACAGATCAATAGGCAATGTCAGTCAGAACAACTGGGAGAAATTAGTCATTTATTATGGCTTTATAACCACCTCTGGTGGCAAAAAGAATAAATTATGCCATAATATTACTGGCTAGCATTTTTTGAGCACCTGGTATTTACCAGAGAGGCAATGTGATAAGTATTCTGTATATATTCTTTTATACAGTTCTTGCAACAACCTGATGAAGTAGGTACAATTATTCCCATGTCACAAATGGGAAAACTATAACTTAGAAAGACAGGTGAGGTCAATTGCCCAATTTTTCACAGCTAAGAAGTGATGAAGCCAGGTTTGAACCCAAGAATTTTGATTCTTGAACTTAGATTCTTAGTTACTATGCTATTCTGCATTATATCCTAGTGGTGGGGAGGGAGGAGCACCATTCTTGTTTTATTCCCCTGAAGTTTCAGTATTTTGTGTTTAATTTTTTGACGTTCCATCTTGTGAACTTCTGGGAGTCTATAAAGTTGTCTCAAAGTCTCTTAATTTAAAAAAATGTTTGAGGATGCAATTCTAAGCATCTTTTTTTTTTTTAACAATTTTCTTTGTTATTTTATTTAACTAAACATTTATACTTTAAAAACTCTGCTTCAGCTTCTAAGTGTCCCATAAACTCTGATGATCATTAGGACAAAAGCAGGAAGAAAACTCATGATCTTAGAATTGTTTTCTTTGTAACATGTGATGAGTCAGACTTGCAAAGTTCATAGCACAAAAGCTCCTGATGAATGTTAATTCTGTGGAAGCTGGCCATATCATCCTCTTTTTATAACAAAACTTTCTTTAGATGTTCTGTTTGTGGCAGATTTTCCCGGATGTAGATTAATTTTTTCCTTTCTTACTGATGCATGGGTAGAAGGTTTATTAGGTCATAAATTCCATGGCGGTCCCATATCTATCACGAGGAGACCTTAAGAAAGTCATTCTTTGAGCCTGAGTGCTTTCACTTTTAGAATGAGGTGTGGTATAATGAAGATTCCAGTGATAGCTCCCTCCCCTGACCCTCAACCACCCAGGGCAATAAGGGCGGCCTGCCTCTGTTTAACTGGATCTTCACCCTGATTGATAAAGAAGATAGGCATTTTAGTAAACCCTGAAAGTTTCTTATGTTTCTAAAGTCAGTGTTATCCCTTTATGATATGTCTTAGATTTTCTCATCTGAGAAGAGATTTTCTCTTCTGTAATGCTTAATTAATAGCATGTATTCTGATAGGAGCCAGCACATGTAAATAAGAGGGTACTGGACCATGAGCCAGATCAAGAGTACTACTAAACAGATATACAGCTTGCTTGCTTGCTTGCTTGCTTTCTTCCTTCCTTCCTTCTTTTTTTCTTTCTTTCAATTATAGCAAAATACACACAACAGAAAATGTACCATCTTAACTATGTTTAAGCATACTGCTCAGTGGCATTAAGTACTTTCACCCTGTTGTGCAGCCATCACATCACCACCATCCATCCACAGAACTCTTTTCATCTTGCCAAACTGAAATCCTGTGGCCATTAAACAATAATTCCCTATTATTGCCTCCAACTCCAGCTCCTGGGAGCAACTGTCCGACTTTCTGTCTCTGAATTTAACTATTGTTAGTATTTCATATAAGTGGAACCATACAGTATTTGTCTTTTTTTGATGGCCTTATTTCACTGAGCAAAATTTCTTCAAAATTCATCTCTTGTGACATGTTTCATAACTTCCTCCTTTTTAAGGCTGAATAATATTCCATTTTATATATATATATATATATATATATATATATATATATATATATCACATTTTGTTTATCCATTCATTTGTCTGTGGACATTTAGGTTTCTCCTCCTTTTTGGCTCTTCCAAATAATGGTGCTATGAATATGGATGTCCACATATCCCTTTAAGCCTCTGCTTTCAACTCCTTTGCAAATATACCCAGAAGTGGAATTGCTGGATTATATGGTAATTCTATTTAAAATGTTTTGAGGAACCGTTGTATTGTTTTCCACAGCAGCTGTACCATTTTACTTTCCTACCACCTAGCAGGCAGAAGGGTCCCAATTTCTCCACATCCTCACAAACACTTATTTTCTCTGTGTTGTTGTTTTAAATAATAGCTATTCTCTAGGTATACAACTGTGAACAAATATTTATTTAACACCTATTTAACCATTCACTGTTTTAGATGCCAGATCACCACAAACTGACCCTACTCTAATGGGCTTATAATTCTAGGGGAAAGAGCAGAAAGAAATAAACAGGAAATAAAATACTTGCAAATCGTGATGAATGCTGTGGAGGAAATAAGGAGATAAGGCAAGATACTAATGGGGACCTACTTCAAAAATCCTTTTATGAAGGCGTAACGTTTAAGTGAGATAAGCGGATGATAGCTAAGTGGAAGGGAAGAGTATAGAAATGAGCAAAAGGACAGGGGCAAAGGATGTGTGAGGAACTTGAGTCTAGAAAGACTTTGGAGTGTTCAAGTTGTGGAGGGCATGACAGTGTGACCAGAACAGTGCAGCAGGAGGACACGAATATGGTGAAAGGCAGGGGCCTTGTTGTTCAGGTGCTGATGAGCCATTTTTCAGATCTGGGATCTTATTCAATGTTCAGTAGGAGACCATTGAAGTTTAATGCGGGGAAAACAGTATGCTCTGAACTTTGGACCAAACGCTGACTTCTAAGCCTTGGGTTACTAGGTGTCTTCCCAAGAGCCTTTGCGGCTTCAGGGCTGCGAAGATGATGTTCCTGGGCTCCTGGAAGCTGTAGGCACAGTGGTTAAGAACTTACGTTCTGGGGTGAGGCATACTTGGATTCAAATTCCAGCTCTGCCACCTACTAACAGTATGACTTTGAGCAGGTTGCTTAAGCCCTCAGAGCCTCGGTTTCTTCAGGAAAATGGGAATAAAGGTACTTTTCTCATAAAATTGTTTAAGGATAAAATGAGAAGATGTATACAAATCCCTTACCATAGTGCCTCGTACACATGAAACACTACTAAACACTATATTATAACCTTATATTGATTCATTCAACAAGCTTTAATGAGAGCCTATTATGTCCCTGGCTCTGTGCCAGGTAGAGAGGGGTGAAAAAATGAGACTACTGTCCTGATTTTCAGAAAGCAGCAACAGCTCAAATGTTAATGGTGCTGAGTGCAGTAGAAGATGTATTATAAATGCACAAAGAAGATGCATAAAACCAGGAGTGGGGATGGGGAGTTAGAGAAGGTACCCCAAGCAAATGATAACTGAATCAAGTATTAAAGGATGAGCTGAGGGGGGTGGAGGGCATCCAGACAAAGAGGACAACATGAGCAAAAGCATGGAGACAAGAAGTGGCGTAGAAGGCAAGAGGAAAATGAGTTGTGGTTCAGGGGATACCACATAATAAGTGTCAGGATGGGGACTGAGGAAAGCGAGACAGGAACTGGATCCCAGAGGATTTTGTATAACAGGTGGAAGAACTTGGGGTATATCCTATAGGCAGTGGTGAACCATTGGAAGATTTCTAGAGTGGAATGCCTATCCAGATTGGAGTTTGGGATAGTTCACTCTGTGGCATATACAGAAGATGGATGTAATTGGGAAAAGAACAAAGAAAGGAAAACAGGTAGTGGCAGTTGCCATAAACCAGGCAAGAAAGAGATGGTGTGAGTCTGAATTAGGACATTGAACATAAAGTGGAGAGGATGAGGTGGATTTTAGAACTACATTTAGGAGGCTAAATTGGCAGAACATGGTGAGTTACTGGATGTGGAAGCTGTAAGGAATGGAGATGAGTCCAGGGTGACTAGAAGCTATTAAATTGGGTGCCTGAGTGGCTGGCAGACCCAGAAACGGGAAGACGGCTTCCTGTGCATACTATGGTGCACAGCTTTCAAGACAGAAGCCATCATCCCCACAGCCTCCAGGAGTAATGGCAGCAGAGGGCTCGCAGCTGAGTCCCCTCTGGCCCAAGGGAGCCACTTTGCTTGAGGTTACGGCCCCTTGCCAGGGGCAGCCCTCATTCATTGATGAGCTGATTAAAGGGCACAAAAGCTAAACTCCTTTTCTCAATTCAGAAAAAACTCTGGAGGACCATTTCAGCCCCAGAGCTCTCTGAAGACCAGCTGAGAGGCCTTTGTTGTGTCTGTGAAATGCTTCAACTTCTCTCCATGTCTTCCAGGTGCTGTTCCCTAGAGCACTCCCCAGGAAATTCCCTGCACACAGATGGCTGTTTCAGTGTCTGTTTCTCAAGGGACCAGACCTTCGACAGAGGTACCATACTCTGTTTCTGATGAGTTTAGCATGGTATGTCTGTAAGACTTCTAGGTAGAGGTATCTAGCAGGCTTTTGGTCAGCTAAGCCTAAAGCTCCAGACAGAGCTGTGGCATAGAAATAAAGACTTGAAAGTTATGGCAGCACATAGATGGTACAATCCCTTAAGGGCAATTTCCAAATTAAAAAAAAAAAAAAACAACTAAAACCCAGAAGTCTTTCAAAAATTCATTTAGTGACAAAACCTGCCTGATCTCTTCTGACACCAAAACCTAACCTGAACATACATGAGAACTATTTATAACCCCTGTAAAAATCCCATTTAGTGTGAATATTTCTGTGTTTCGCTACAGAGATATTCATGTGTTCGACTACAAGGTGCTGTCCCAGACTCTTCTGGGATCAGTATATAATCTCCAGTATATGCTCCTTATTACCTTCCCAAAATCTGAAAAATTTGGAGGTCTGAAGCCATTTGGCCTTAAGGGTTTCAGATAAGGGATTGTAGACTTCTAATTGGGGCCATGAAAGAGGATAAGATCACCTAGGAAAGAAGTGTACACTGAAAGCTAGCAACAGATAGGCAATGGTAGTATTTCAGTCTAGCCAAGGGAAGGGTGACTAACAAAAGAGAGAGAGAAGAAATGTTCATAAGGTGTGGTTAGTCAGGAGAGGATAGAGTCATGAAGTAAGGAGGACAGAGGGCTTTAAGCAAGAGGAGAGCTATTGGTGGACTCAAGTGCAGCAGGAGTCTAAGGGCCAGGCACTAAAGCTCATCCCCCAGAGTTGGCCATTGGTGATTGACCATGGCAAGCACAGTTTGGGGAGAGTGGCAGGGGTGGGGGCTCAAATGCCATGGATTGTGGAATGGATGGGAAGTGAAGAAAGAAATGATAGATGCTGGAGGGGCAGGGGAGTGTTAGTTAAGCCCAAAGAAAGCATTGGCTGTGGCTGTAGGAAGGCAGAGAGGAACAGAGAGTGAGCGAGAGGTTGAGAGATAATCAGATAAGATGGAAGAGGAGGCGGGAAGACCTCAGGTGGGGGTTAGTGCCAGGTGGAAAAGGGGAGAATGAGAGCTGGTGTAACATTCAAGGAGGTTGGAACAAAGGGAATGAGAAACGGATTCAATGTAGAACAATGGGTGGGTAGGAAAGCCCAGAGTTGAGGTTAGTCATTTCTGATGACTTCCATTTGTTACTGAAAAAGACTAGGCCACCTGCTGAAAGTAAAGGGATGCAAATTGAAAGGGATTGTGAGGAGAGAGGTGAAAGTTTGGTGTAGAGAGGGAGTCAACTAATAAGATCAGAAGGATGAGAAATTGGTGGTCTAAAGGTAGAGAACATGTATTGACATTCATTGACACAGTGGTGTGATTTTTTTTCCCTCAGCCTTCAGCTTTATGCTGAAGATAATGTTAATTAAACAACAAACTATCCATGTAACCATTGAAGTTGTCACGAAGATTATTTAATGACAAGGATAAATGTGTAAGCCATGCTGTAGGAGATATGGTTGGTACCTTCCTCAGAACCCTGTGGCATTCATCTCTGCACAGATCTCTCTGTTCCTGAGAGGCTGCTTGCTGTGGTCACATGAAACTCTCTGCCAGAGGCTTTCCCCTGACCAGGAAACATGCTAGAAGTCAGGGCTAAAGGAATGCCTGTCAATTCCTAGGGGAATTCTTACTCACTCCCCAAATTCCCAGCCCAACCAATTACTAACGGGAAGTGGATGGTTAAATACTTCAGCTTCCTCAGCCTTCCTTGGGGACAATTTTGAGTTGTTTTCTACAGTTTCCAAGAGTTCCCCAGTAAAACTCAGCTCCCTTGCTACAGAATGCCAGTTGGATTAATTATATACAATCTATCTACTTCCTTCCTGTGGTGATTTTTTGAAAGGCCCCAAATTCTTTGGCATTCCTCCCATTAAGTGGTAAGGTCTATGTCCCCTTCCCTGGGGGCTTGGGCCAGCCTTGACTCAAAGAATATGGCAGAATGGACACTAAATGATTTCCAAGGCTAGACCATAAAAAGCCTAGCTTCTGTCTGGTTTTCTTGGACTCTCACTATTGGAGAAACCAGACACCAGGTAAGAAGTCTGGCTACACAGAGGCAGCTGTACTGGAGAGTCCACATGCAGATGCTCTGGTCAACCGTCCCGATTGAGTTCCTTGCAGACCCTTAGCCATGGGAATGGGCCATCTGGAACATCCCGACCAGCAGGACCCTCAGATGCCTGCAGGCTCAGATCTCAGAGCTGAGCACCCCGCCCCCAATTCCTGATGCACAAAATTTTATGCAAAATAAAATGATTGTTAGTTTATACCATTAAGGAGTAACCTGTTACCCAGTAACTGGAACATTTCCCTTCCCTGTATCTCTTCCCTACTTTCTTACTGGTATTTCCTGAAGTCATTTTAAAAATGAAGTATGTTCTCCTACATCTGTATTTCAGAATGTGTTTCAAGGAGAACTCAAACCAAGAAAAACCATGTTACAAAAATAATGATTTTGACCACAACCATGAAAAGATCACTAGAGAAAAAAAAGAAGAAATGTATAAAAATTTAACCAGGTTAATTCCTAGGTAAGAAGATCAAGGTTCATTTATATTTTTAATTTCTTTTTTGTGTATTCTGTAGAAGTTATAAAATATGTATGTATTTCTTTTATCAGAAAAAACATATAAAACATGGAAAAATGAGTAATATATTATTGAAATTTTTTTCCTATGAAAATTGGCATGTAATAGTTTTTACAGTTGAACTAAGATTGTATGATGAAGTATTTAAGGTATAACTCATTCTTCTAGCTTAATGAGCCTACTGTGCTCATGCCTGGGACACAGTGATTCTAGAACCATGTGCCCCACACTCACAGCTGATTGCACCAGGGACACCATATCTGAACCACCCCAAACCAATCCATAAACTAACCAGAATTCAGCCATCTCCTCTCTAGAACTAGGAAATGCAATGCCCATGGGGGCATTGCCAGAGGCCCGGTAGGATCAGGAGCACAGCCAGCCCTTCTCAGGCTGATGCTACATAGAAGCTGAAGTAGTATGGGGAAGCAGAGGCCGTGAGAAGGAGAAGATGCTGATGTGCTGTGGGGAGATGGGCCAAAGGTAAAGACAAACAACAAAGAAAACCTCTCTGTGTCTCTGTGCGTGTGTGTATGTGGGCGTGTGTGCACATACTCATGTAGGGACAGAGACAGAAAGATGACTTTCCAGTTCCCATGAGGCTTGGCAATACTTCTCATACTACATTTCCCTGGGATTCTCTTGTATCTCTTCAAAACCTTCTTTCACTTGACCTTACTTGAGTGGCTTCTGTTCCTTATAACCAGTAGAATCTGATCTGAATGAGTTCATTTCCCAAGACTGAAAATAATACTGATGCTGTCTTAGTTGAGGCTGCTTCAACAGAAATACTGTAGACTGGGTGGGTTACATAACATGGTTCTAGAGGCTGGGAAGTCCAACATCAAGATGCCAGCAGATTTAGTGCCTGGTGAAGGTCTTTTTCTTGGCTAATAGCTGTCTTCTCACTTTGGTAGAAGGAGCAGGAGAGTTTTCCAGAGTTTCTTAATGAGCACGCTAATCCTATTCACAAGGACTCTGCCTTCATGCTCCAATCATGCCTCAAAGGCCCCACCTCCTAATACATCACATTGAGGGTTAGGATTTTAACATGGTTTGGGGGAGGGGACACAAACATCTAGTCCGTAACAAACAGTAACACTAATTACTTAACAAGAAAGTATTATTCATATTCCAATTTCATCTATGAGGTTGCTGAGACATAGGTAAAGTCCACGGTCCCATGGTGGACAAATACAGAGCGGGATTCCTGAGTGGGCAGTCCAGAGCCCAAGCCCTTAACTTCTGTGCCATTCCATCCCACATCCCTGCATTTCTAGGTTGGGGGCCTGAGGCTGTTGCTTTGGTTGATGACTCATCATATGCTGAAGAGGTAAAATGTCAAGGCTCCCCAAGCTGCTCAGTGGGTTGGAGGCTGTCTTAAAACATTAACATGTGCACAGTGCACCACACATGTGGTGATGGGCATATCATTCTCCCTCCCCACACTTATACTCCTCAAAGGTAGGTATTCATTTTCTTTCTTTCTTTTTTTTTTAAAGATTTTATTTATTTATTCATGAGAGAGACACAGAGAGAGGCAGAGACACATGCAGAGGGAGAAGCTCCCTACAGGGAGCCTGATGTGGGACTCAATCCCAGGACCCTGGGTTCATGACTTGACCCAAAGGCAGATGCTTAACCACTGAGCCACCCAGGCGTCCCGTGCATATTCATTTTCTACCCATAATTTGACTAGCAAACACAAGATTGCTCAAGAATATTAAGAGGGAACCACACACTGTAAAATGCCAAAGGACAAGAGAAAGGCAAGGAGAGCTAATGGTGGGACACAACTGTGGTGGCATCACCAGGTGAAGTCTTAGGCAGGCTCAGGTGAGCTTACAGCCCAGGATAAGAGAAGTAGGAAGGAGGAACCAGTGCTTTCACTAATATTCTCTCATTTCATCCTTGCCACAAGCTATGAAGGGAATACCACTAAACTTATTTTAGAAATGAGCCACTCAGTGAGGCTCAGAGACGGTGAGCGATTTGGCGAAGGATACACAACGAGTAATGGCAGAGCTAAGATTCTAAACCCTGTGCACTTTCCATTTCAGGAAACTGTCTCCTCTGTCTGGGCTACTCTACATTTGATTTTACTTACTTCTTAAGTCTCAGATTAACACCATAAGAGCTAAGGTAGCAAATCTGACCCTAACAGTATTAAAACTTAGGTAGTTTCTTTTTACTGTGAACCTCAAATTGTGCTATACAGTGACCATCTGTCTCACTCAGGAACATATAAGTCCAACACAATCAGTTTCTTACATAGGCACATGTTTTCTGAACGGAGCTGCTACAAATTTTTCAGTTTGTAAATTGAGAGCCAAGGCCAACCGAATCAGATGTTAGCAGGCTTCCATACCCATTATTAGCCTCACAGACAGACATACCAAAGAAGAAAGGACATAATAGGCAAGGAGATAGATCAACTCATATCTGATAGTACCAATTCCATAACTCATTGGAATAGGTCATCTTCTTTCAGAGCATATCCATAATACTCTGCTTGCAAATTTTTTTTTGTGAGTAACAGAAATAGAATCTCAAAAATATGCAACTATAAGGGTGAGGTTGGAAATTTCTCTCCAAGATTTCCAATGAGGAGATAGGTCCTCCACATAAATAATGAGTCCAGAGTTTTTAGAGTGAAATGAGATCAGTCATTTGTGAAAGATATGTCATTTCATACTTCAGCAGCTCTCTGCGCCTTTAAAAATGCAGGGCACGGCCACGAGTTAATGCTTGTACAGGACCGTATATCTTTTAATCCAGCCTGAAAGTCAGCCCTGAAAGCAGTGCATTTAACAGAGGACATCAGTGGCTCACGAACATTCAGGAAAAGAAGAGAACCTGCTGACATGAACGTTCAGGAAAAAGAGAATGCAAAAAGAGCCTTTCTGACTTTTTAATTTTTTTGCAAACAGTGACAATAAAGGGAAGAGACAGGCCTGAGAAACAGTGGGGGAGGGGAGTCACCAGCTCCTCCAAACAGTTTCTCCACTTCCATGACCCCGATCTGCTTTCAGATGGAAGAACTTCTGAGATTCTCCAAATCCACAGCTGGCCCAAGCCACTGAAATACGACTGGACTTGTAAGAGCCATGTTTTGGGCCCTGGCCATCCTAGGTGGTCCTCACCCCTGAACCCTCAAGACCCTAATGCTACTGAGCAGTTTCTTGGGAATGAGAATTACACAGAGTCAGTGTGGAATGTGAGAAAAGCATGACTTAGCCCCAGAGAGCCTTACATAACCGAAATCCACAGTGTACCGCTGACCAGCTGTTTGGTGATGGCTATGCTGCCTGAACTTGCTGAGCCTCAAGCATCCTCATCCACAAAGTTCACTAGACGAGCATTTATTTAGCATCCGCCGCTCTGTGTCACTCCAAGCTGTTCTAGGTGCTGGCGACACAATGCTGCCCTCATGGAGGTTTCCCTCCTGATCTCAAATCTTGACAGAAAAGTTTCCTCGAAGAATTGTGAGGACTTGAACTCACAGCACAGAGTTTCTGGAAGACTGCTGAAGGGCTTCAGAGACATCAGCTCTTTTATTATGAGAAGTTGATACGTTCTTAAGGTCATTCCTTGTTGCCACTCAATGGCCAGGGTCAGAGCAGGCACCAGAGCATTTGCACCAGATAGGGAGTTTGGTTGTCTCCTGCTTCCCGAGGAGGTTGCAACCTGTTCTGAAACTTTTGCACTATTGAACTTTAGAACTTGGCCTTGCATGAAACATGGCAAGCTCTGTCTGGCTACACAAGGTGAGCTACTCATGAGTTGCATCCCTTGACTTGTACAAAGTCTCGTCAGTTCAAGGGCTCAGGTATAAATTATTGGTTCCCAAATTTCCTTTGTCTGTTCATAGGAACTCAGAGTTTATTCATCAATATAGCTACTCTGTGCCGGGTGCTGGGTATGGGGTTAGGGAATAGCGAGGACAAGGTAGATGTGACCCTGTCCTCTTACAGCCCATTATCTAATGGTTTATGTGGGGGGGATGGGCTCAAGGGGAAAGGTTGGGGTTGGGAGTTACTGATAAATAGGCATTTAAGTGGCTATTTAGGCACACAGACCTTGAATCAGACTGCTTGGGCTCAAATGCCTCCATTTTCTCATCTGTAAACTGGAATAATCTGAATTGTGGGAGGATGGGACACCTGGGTGGCTCAGCAGTTGAGCGTCTGCCTTTGGCTCAGGTTGTGATCCTAGGGTCCTTGGATCGAGTCCCACATCGGGCTCCCAGAGGGGAGGCTTCTTCTCCCTCTGCCTATGTCTCTGCCTCTCTCTCTGTGTCTCTTATGAATGAATAAAATATTTAAAAAACAGAGAGAATTTTGGGAAGATTAAATGAGTTGGTATATATAAAACTCATTTAGAATAGTGCCTGGTATGTGGTGAATGCTATGCAAATGATTACACCAGTGTTGAGTCTTACTAAAGGAAATGTCGGTGTAGTCTAAGGGATCAGGGAGTGGTCTGGAGGAGTGTCATATGAGCTGTGACCTGAAGCTACCCGACTATTAGTTAAGTAAAACATATCTCTCAAGCATGACCCATAGGACACCATTATAAAACCTCTTTTACAAAGACCACAGTAGAAGGGGCTGGATTGGAAAGGAAGGGAGTGGTTGGGATGTTTTCTGTGTCCTTTTATTTGGAAGACGAACTCATTGGTAAAATTATGAGAGCTCAAAAAAATTCTAAAAAATTAAAAAAATAAAATGTTGGGAGCTCAAGAAGTACAAGTGTCAATCATTTGATCCAGATAACTGTATTTGTATAAATTCTACAGTCATATTGGGGAAAATTACTTGTTTTCATTAAAGGCAAGCCTTTGATCTCTGATCTGACAGCTGCATGTCTATATAAAATGAGACACTTTGACATCCACAGCTCTGATCTCAATTGGACAGGTGGTTTCCCACACACTAATGGAATAGAAAGACAATTGAGCATTATTAGATAGGAGAGAATGTCCTCACACACAGGAAAACAGCTTTTTCCTTTGAAAAACCATGATAAAGAACAGAAAATGACTGACAGAATCAGAGCTTCCCAAATGTCAGAAGAGCTGTTTCAGCTACACTCTGGCCTCTGTTGGGGAAGATTAGGATAGTTTTTAGACAAATATTGAACATACCTTAGCGTTAGCTGATTCAGAGTGGAATTTGCTGGCAAAAGAAGCCTGCTCTTGGAGCATGTCAAAAAGCTAAGATGTGGCTTAGACGTTTTGTATTCAAACAAAGCAAATTCCATGGGTAAGCCTCATTTATACACACTCACTGCAAAGTAAGTAGGCTGGGAAAAGTTAGTAAGTAAGTTAATAAGCAGGAAAATGTTAGTGTAAAACTTTCCTTGCTCCTTCATTTGGCAAATATTTAGAGAGTACACAACACACATATGCTAGATGCTGGGGATATTGTGGGGAGGATAGCCAAGGTCACTTTGCCCCAGTACTTTATAGACTAGAGGACAAGACAGATATTTATCTAAATGAGAATCAAGTCTGATGCATGTTGTGTCAGAGGAAGTAGAAGTGCCATGGGAGCTTCACCCCAAGGTGACCTAACTCAAGCCAATGACTTGGGGAAGGTGTCCAGTGTTCCAAAAGATGAGTAAGAGTTTGCCAGTTGGTGGTTGGAGAGGAGTGAGGCATACTTTGGGCTGTTTATTATTTAAATGATAATGTAGAAACTATTTTTTACATATTTTGTAGAGAACATTCAATTTTCCCTTCACCATCCAAATTATTATTGTACATGTTGAGAAAAGTCAACTCATATTTGTAGTAGAACCATGAAATAAAAAAGAAGCTTTTCTTAGAATACTAATAATAGTGGGCTCTTTTGTCCAAAATGCAAATCTGATATTTTCATTTCACTTCTTCTGTCACATAGAAGAAACCATCTAAAACCAGATGACAGTGGACAGCAGGCAAGGCTGTGGAGACCTTGTACAATTGCTGCTAGGGGAATGTAAAATGGTGCAGTTGCTGTGGAAAACAACCTGGCAATTCCTTAGTTACCATCTGACCCAGCAATTCCACTCTTAGGCATATACACAAGTGAAATGAAAATCTAAGTCCAGATAAAAAACTTACACTTGAATGTTTATTCCTAATATTCATAATGGCCAAAAGCTAGAAATAACCCCAATGTTCATCTATTGATGAATGGATCAACAAATATGGTATACCTATATAATGGAATATTATTAGGCCATAGAAAGGAATGATGTACTGACACATGGTATAGCATACATGAATCTGGGAAACACTACGCTAAGTGAAATAATCCAGACACAAAACACCATATTATATGATTTCATTTATATGAAATGTGTAGAATAGGCAAATCTATAGAGATTGAAAGTAGATCAGTGGCTGCATAGGGATGGAGGAGGAATAGGAAGACAAAGGTGGGGATGGGGGGGTGGTCATAGCTACTAGGTGCAAAGTTTCCTTGTGATGCAATGAAAATGTTCTAAAATGGTGATAGTTGCACATACCTGTGAATACACTAAAAACCATTGAATTGTATTCTTTAGATGGGTGACTTCCATAGTATATGAATTTTATCTCGATAAAGTCATTACAGAATAGAAGAAAAGGAAAAAAAGCATATGCCAGGCACCTTCCTCTCCGGGTGTTGGAGCCAACCAACATGGGCGGATGTGGGATTAGTGTATGATGCAGACACATGGGCCTGCTCTTCTCTGTGAAGGTTCTTTGGCCTCTGGTTCCTTCTATTCATTTTTTTCTTCTTCCTCTATAAACACCAGGAATACGTAGGTGTCATTTTTTTCCCCTTTCTTTTCAAATCCTTATCCCCTACCCTCTGATAACATTACAAGTGCAATACCTTTAACTTGGTTTGGAATTGCGATGCCTTACACTACTATACTATAACCTAATAACCTCATTTTCAAATTTTTACCACTGTTATTAACCATCCCCACGTATTTACAGGTTAGCCTTTTCCCTATGGCTTTAACCTTGCTATTTCTCCGTTATTAATCTACAGGATTCAGCTCCATGGAATGGCTGATAACTCATCAGCAAGCCATGATTACATTAGTTCTCCTCTCCAGAGGCCCAGGAAAAGGATTGAGGTCAGACATGACTGATCTGATGATCCCAACTGAGCCAGTGACAGCAAACATTTTAAATGTCAGAAAAGCTGTTTTGGGAAAATTAATACTAGTGTTCATACATAGACAAGATGTAAGAGTGTCAAGTAAAAATAAATAAATAAATAAATTTACAAAACCATACCATTATTTAGCCAGCTATCCAGTCCCCCTATGTAACACAAAATTAAAATTTTTACATCTGGCTTGTTCAGCAATCTTGGCAAGTAATGCAAGTTAGAGAATCCAAATGTCATAAATGTTTGGTTTTTTAATGTATCCCATTTGTGGCCGCAGATTTACCTTTCTACTAATGTAATACATAGCTTAATATTAAATTGTTTGCATTCTATAAACACACTAGATTGGTGGTGGGAAGTCAGCCAAGAGTAAATGAGGAGTTCGTGGGAAAATCTACTTACTTTCAAAATTTTGCTGGAGCTAATTTGCAAGGAGAATAACCCACATGTGGATTATTGAGGGTTAGCTGTGTAATCCCCAAAGAGCAAAACACTGGGTAATGATTCCTATTGAGAGAGATTTACTGCCAGTTTCTGTGTTTCAGGGATTTTACATATATTATCTCAAATTCCTACAATACATTTATGGGGTTGATATTATTATCCACATTTTCTAGATGAGGAAACTGAGGCTGATGAAGCCAATATTCAATAGGCCTGGGCTCACCTACCACACAACATTGTCTCATTTGTTCATGCATTCATTTACTCAGCCGCCACTGTAGTGAACAAAGAACTGTCTCAATTGTGGTATAGTACCAGTGGGGAGCAATTCACCAAACAAATCAAAGGGAGGACAAGTGAGAGGTTCATGTCTTGATTGTAAATAGTTTTAATGGCAAAGCCTAAAAAGGAAGGATCACATAGCAGAGGCCAGCATCGATATAAAAAACCATCTTTTTCCCAAATCAAAGATCTCTAGTCAATAGGTGACAGGCTGCCGGAAGATCTCGGTTGGATCTCTAACTTGCAGCTGTGATGGGCGTCTCTCTCTCCACACACATGGTGCTGCTTTAGATGTTAGAGTCAGTTTTCTTTGATTTGTAAAGTTCAAAGGAACTTTGTTAGACCCAAGTTTACTTACTTGCAAGTTGAATAATAGCATATAGGCAAAAGAATTTGGGGTTGACTAGTAAGCTGTGGTCCCCACCCAAATTGCAAATATTTGGGCAAAATCAGGAAAGCATGAAATGACAAAGTAGCAATGAAGGGAAATGGACTACGCAGGAATCTGGTAACGGACTTTGATGCCCTTTGGCTTTATTGTATAATCAACAGTTCAAATCAAGCCAAGACAAATAGTAGCCAAAGAAGTAATATTTTATCTCATGGTCTCATGTGCAGGCTAGATAGCCACTCAGCTCATACAAAATACAATCCTCAATGTTCTTTTTTTTTTTTTTTTAATTTCTTATTTGGGTGTAGTTGACACACAATGTTACATTAGTTTTCGGTGTACAACGTAGTGATTCAATTTCTCTGTGCATTATGCTATGCTCACCACAAGTGTAGTACCATCTGTCACCATGCAACCCTATTAGAATATCACTGAGTATATTTCCTATGAGGTACTTTTTATCCTGGTGACCTATTCATTCTGTGAGTGGAAGCTTGTAGCTCCTGCTCCCCTTCACCCATTTTTCTCATCCCACCCCAACTCTGGCAACTATCAGTTTGTTCTCTGTATTTACAGATCTGATCATGCTTTATCTTGGTTTACTCATTCGTTGCGTTTTTTTAGATACTATGTATGAGTGAAATTGTTTGTCTTTCTCAGTCTGACTTCATTTAGCGTGATACTCTGTAGGTCCATCCATGTTATCACAAAGGGTTATCCAGGTGGGCCCAATCTAATCACGTGAGCCCTGAAAAGTAGAAGAATCTTTGCTAGCTGTGGTTGGAAAGTGATGTGCCTGTGTAAGAAATGTTGCAATACTGGCCTTAAAGATGGAGAAAAGTGGCCATGAACCAAGGAATGTGGGCAGCCCCTAGAATCTGGAAAAGGCAAGGAAAAGAATTCTTCCCTAGAACCATCAGAAAGGAAAACAGCTCTGCTGACACCTTGACATTAGCCCAGTGAGACCCAGATGGGACTTCTGACTTCAGAGTTGTAGAGATAACCCATTTTACTGTTTAAAGCCACAAGTTAGTGGTCATTTATTGCAACAGCAGGAGAAGATTAATATGGGAGAGAAAAAAATCAAGGCATTTAGAGAATCTGATTCCTTTGTCAGCACATCCTTCCACCCAGTAGCTCTGTGGTTAAACCTGGACCAGGATATTTCTTGGTTATGAAGCACATCTAAGTAATCTCTAGCTTCTTAGACCAAAGTCAAAACCCGTTAAAATCCTTGTTACCTTTATTGATTTATTAGATTGTTTCTTTGTTTTTATACTCACTGAAAAAATAGATTGCATGTTAATGTCTTTGAAATTTATTTATTTGTGCCTTTCCCTTAACTGAAGATCTATAGTACAATTTAATTATTAATCAAAAAGCATTCCCTTTATTATAAAGAAATTTACCAAATAGTCAAGGGCTCTTCTTACCTTAACACTGATTTAGTTGGACCAGAGAATACCAACCAAACAATTCAGTGGGCCCAGAGACTAATATTATCATTATCATCATTATGACAAATACACTTAGCCATTTTCCAATTTTTTACTGCTGTTGCTAAAAGCAAACCTTGTGTACTTTCCATTATAAAGTATAAAGTGGTCTGAGGCCCACATGAAAATAAGGTACAAAGTAATAGCTCAAATTAACTGTCAGTAGATAAATAGGTCCTTATAGCACAGACCTCTCTGGATTGAACAAAATCAAGTTCTCTGACTCCCTCAGTTAAGTAAATCAGGTTGACATTATCTTGTCTTTGAAGAGCATCATCTATCCTTTATAGTGGATATAAAAGAGAAAGGGCTCATATTTTGCATTCATAGCTTATTATTTCCATGCACACTACCACTTTCCAACTCTTGTAATGATCCTTTTCTCATTTGCCCACATTCTCTCCATTTTATCGCAGCCTGCCATTGCCCCAAACAGATTGTCTAAACTTTAGTCCCTGCTGCCAAAGTACACATGATCAAAAATTAAATATCTAAAGAACATACCTGTGATGAAGCTTAGATCATTCATTTCGCCTTGTGAAAGGCAGGTTTACTGTGAAGCAAACAAAACTTAAGCTTCAGGGCCTCTCTCATGGAGGAGTCCTCTCGTGCATGGACATCTTCTGGGGCCCGGGGAGGGATCCTGACCTGTTCACACAGTTCTAGATTTCTGTGAACTTTACACAAGCAAAATACTTTCCTTGTAATTGGTTAAGCCACTCTCTTTCCACTATGATTTCCTATCTATTACCCCACTGCTGATGGTGTTACTGTTTCAGGGATCTGGTTAAGGGAAATTGGGTTGGGGGCACATTAAGTTGTGATTTAGTGGGATATATTTGTGAGGGCTGCGGTCGCTTCCTTATATAGTAAGCTACTACTGACTGATCCAGTACAGAAAATACTCCAGGTACTTTTCCTGCTTAAGCCAACTTATCAGGCATTATGACTTCAAAGACCAGGGTCAGGGGGCAGGTCAGGATAAGACCGTGTCCTGTAACACCTAGCACTGGAAGTATGTGGGAAGTAGGTAGAAACAAGGTTTGTAATGATCAGAGCCAAAAGCAACTCTGAGTAAAATTCCTCTAAGCATCGGATGTGTAAAAACATCAGCAGAGGATTCAGTTATCCTCAATGCCTCATCAAGGCAGAAATTCTCTCCTGTCAGGGTTATACTTGATGATACCTCATATACAATTATAAACTCCAAATATATTTTTATGGAAATCATCTAAAATAGATTTTAGTAGAATTCCCATCTTTCTGGCTTAGAATTCTGTGGCAGCAAGAACATGCATGTGATGCATGTGTGAAGTTACATGTTTTATGCATCCCATCTATCAATAATGAAACATGAATTTTAACCGGCCATGCTAGAGGAAGACAACTAATTTTCTTTTCTCTCTGTAGAAAGCCATGCTACAAAATTGATGTGGTGTGAAGAGGTGATCAAAGAACATGCAGCCAAATTATATAAGAAAAAAGGCATCATAAAGGGATGTGAAATAATGAAAAAAACAAGAATGTTATATATTTCTAGATTTAGGGACATTTGTAGTATTTATCATCTTATATTTAGAATGTTTTCATTTCTTTTCATTGTAAGTAAACATGAACTTTTATTCCTAATCTTGTATTTATAATTTTACTCTTAGAGAAGATTAAATAAACTTCAGGCCCCACAAAACCTACATCCACTACTGCATCCAGTTCTAATCATTGATTACCCAAGTTTGGCAATCTGTGGGGAGACATTTATTGTTCATTGAAGGCCTTTGGTTTATTCTACTATCTTTTGTATGTAAACCCACTGGGAAAATAAGAGAAAACAAACTAACAAAACACTGTGATATGTCTGAGAGCAAGGTTCATATCCTGAGCACAGGGTCAAACAAACATGAAAGACCACCCAAGTCCTTTTCTCAAAGTCTGCTTTCAGGGGAACCCAAAGTAAGAAACATGCCTGTGTGAGTTTGCTCAGGCTGTCGTAACAAAGTACCATGGAATGGGTGATTTAAACAACAGAAATATATTGTTGCATAGTTCTGGAGGTTGGATGTCTGACATCAGTGTGTTGGCAGGTTTGCTCCGCCTGAGGGCTGTGAGGGACAATCTGTTCCCTGCCTCACTCCTAGCTCCTAGTGGTTTGCTGGCAGACCTTGGTGTTCCTTGTCTTGTAGCTGCATAACCCCCGATCTCCACCTCCTGTTCACACAGTGCTCTTCCTGTGTGTGTGTCTTTGTACCCCAATTTTCCCTTTTTATAAGGACACCAGTTCTGCTGAATTACAGCCCTCCTCATGACCTCATCCTTACTAATTACCTCTTCAAAAAAAAAAAAAAAAACTTCTTCCAAACAAGGAGGTAGCAGGGATAAAGACTTTAACATGTTACTTGGGGGGTGGGGAGACACAATTCAATCCATAATGGTACCTTAATTTTTTTGTCCTTTTCTTCATTATACAAACAAGCAACTAAAACACCTGGTGCTGATAAGAACACAGTAAAGTGACCATTCCTATATATTGCCATTGGGAATGTTAATTAGAACATTAAGAACATAAAATCTAAGTTAATACTGGAATGTAAACTCTGTAAGTTCAGGATCTTATCTGTCTTCTTCACCACAGGAACTTCAGGTACAAAAAATAGCACATAAAAGGCATTCAACACATCTCCCTGTTTTATGTGAAACCATGACCTTGAAATGCCTATACTAAATGGCTATTGTTTGGTGATGATCAGAATACCCAGACAGAAATGTTGCTAAATACCAGAATCTTGACTAAATAGATGGAAAGGGTTTGCCCAGCCTGAAAATCTGTTCAAAAGAAGAATTTAGATCTTTATAAAAATAATAAAATTTGTTGAATATGCTGGGATTCATGCAATTGAACAGAAACTATAATTATACTTAACTGTATAGAAAACATGTGTATTATATATTCAGTAAACCCCAAACAAGCTTTCCAATTCTTTCTGCACTAAGGAATTGGTATCCTTACCCTAGCTAAGTCTTTCTCATTTTTCCAATTTCATTTACAATTTCAAGTCTCACAGAAACCAAAGCAAGATTCTCTGATGCTCTGAGTTAGGTTAGGTCCTCCTGTCATTGACTCTCACAGATTTCAAGACTCTTTTTTGATTAGTACTTACCACATTTGAACTTAAATAACAACTTGTGGTATTATTGTTCCAATCCTTGCTTTTACGTTCAATGAAAGCAGAGCTTTGTCTTTTTCACTAAGGTAACCTCCAATGCTTGTTTAGTGGCTGGCGTGTATTTGCTGGCCAATAAATATATAGTGAATCAACTAATAAATTAGTGAAAGAGTGAATAAATGAATATGCTTGAAATGTCACTAAGTGGGCAATCTCTAGTCTGGTCTAGATTCCTCTCCTTTGGGTGTTACCTGAATTCTGTTGATGCTTTTCAACTTCTTTTTCTATACCAGTATTTGCAGGAATGTGATTTTCTTTTATTGTGACCTTTATTTCTCAGCAGAAAGCCTGATTGCTTTGAGTTTGACCAAAATAATAGTCTTTATCAATTTCATCACAAAGGAGACTTTGTTTTCCTTCCAGAAGCTCTGTGAAGATGCCTACTACTGCTTATTTCTTATCAGAGGCACCTCCCTTTTAATTGGCTGCCCCTGGCATTCTCTGTTTTTTTATTCTGGGTTTTGTGTGTTCCTAGGTCAGCAGCCTCTCTGTTCTGCCCACGTTGTAAGGATGGCGGAGAAATTCTCCTTTTGGTGGACAGAGTAACTTACTGATTGAGGTCAGTGCTACAAAGAGATCCCCACTGGACAGAAATATGTGCACGGTGAAGCTTCCTTTGTAACATTAAGACTTATTTCTGGCTTTCCCAAGGAAGGCTGTTTTCTAATTTAACTATTGCAAGTCCACTATATCTGCAAAGTATTATTTATATTATATAAATATTATATATATCTGCAAAGAAATATTTATATTATTTCTATTTAAAGACCATTATAAACAATCATATTATTTACTTATTTAAATAACAATTTTTCTCCAAATAAGGATTATTTCTTTAAGATAGTCTGTAAGTGGAGATGCTGGGTCACCCACTGAGGACCTTTTTTTTTTTAAAGGATCTTGATACAAATTCAGATAAATGTATAGCAGCATAAAAGAAGACCCTCCTTACTCAACTCTTCCTGACTGTATATTATGATTTTTATTTCTTTTTTTTTTTTAAGATCTTATTTATTTATTTGAGAGAGTGAGAGAGAGCATGAGCAGGAGGAGCTGAAGAATCAAGAATCAACACTCTTGCATATGAGCTGACCAGCTGGATTTTCTCTTTTGGGTAATGAGCTCTTTTACGAGTATTCTATTGGCCAGTTACCACTGGGGCCCTATGGGTTTTCATATCCATTTGCATGAGCTCTTTTGCATAAAATATACTTTATTGAAAACATTTTTCATTTTAATATTTATCTCATGGCTTTTTATGCGTAGAGTTTTCATTTCTATAGATTCAAATCTGCTAATCTTTGCTTTATAATTTCTTCTGTTATTTCTAAGCTTAGGAAATCTTCCCCCTTGTAGAAGTTTTATAAATAAATGTCTATTTTCTTTAAATGTTTCTATTTTTGGAATTTTAAATATTTAACATTTTAATCAACCTAGAATTTATTTTCATGTATGGAATGAAGAAATCAACTTACTTTTCATTTTTTTAGACACTTGTCACAGTATCATTTATTAAATAATTCATCAGGTGCCTGGATGGCTCAGTCTGTTAAACGTCTGCTTTTGGCTCAGGACATGATCCTGGGATCCTGGGATCGAGTTCCACATTGGGCTGGGTTCCCTGCTCAGCGGGGAGTCTGCCTCTCCCTCTGCCCTTCCCCTCTGCTCATAATCTCCCTCTCTCAAATAAATAAATAAAATCTTAAAAAAATTCATCACTGCCCAATGGTTTAATATACTTTCTTATGGCATAATAATACATATATGAAATAGAACCAATTTGGGAGCATCAAAAGCAAAATTTCCCGGGTGCCTGGGTGGCTCAGTCAGTTAAGTATCTGACTCTTGATGTCAGCTCTGGGCTTGACCTCAGGGTCATGGGTTTAGGTCCCGTGTTGGGTTCCACAGAGCCTACTTAAAAAAAAAAAGGCAAAATTTCCTAGGCAAAATTTTCTCGGTCGTGGGCTACACTTTGTTACCTTGCTACAAGAATACTAGCAAGGTGGCTGAAACAAGTATGCCAGTAAAAAGATGGAGGAATTATACAGATTATATATAGAGAGGTTCATTTTCATTTACAAAGTCTTAAAAATATCATGTCTGTATCAGTTATTACAAAAGAAGTGTGTAGTGGGATGGTCCATTATCCTGAATGTGCATTAAACTTTTCAGGTATGTTTTAGAATGATTTTGTTCATCAATAAAAACAAATCACTGATATTTTGATGAGAGTTAAACTATTTATTTGGCTTCTGAAACTCTAAACTCTCCAAGTTTCTCCTCTATTTTACTAGTTGCCTCCTTCCAGTCTTCTCTGCTGGATTTTCTTCCTTGTCCCAAACTCTAAATGTTAGCGACCCCTCGACATTCCTCTGTGTGCATTCTCTCCACAGATGCCCTCATCCAACTTGCCAACTTTATGGTCCACCCATCTGCTGGTGGCCCGAGAAGTGCGCCTAAGTCTCAGATTCATAACAACTGCCTATTCAACATCTCCACTTGGAGTCCAATAGACATTTCAAGTTAATATGTTCAAAACACAGCTCTTGATTTCAATTCTCAGCTCCTGCTCCTTCCCTGCAGTCTCTGCCATCTCAGGAATTAACACTGTGATCCAACAAGTTGCTTCAAGACAAAAACTTAGGGACCAGCCTTGATTCCTCTCTTTCTTTGACCCCTTACCAACCCATCAGCAAACCTTTTGTCTATCTCCAAATGGATATGGAGTCTATTTCTGATTCCCCTGCCCCTATAACCCCAGCACAAGCCTGTTTTTTTTCCAGCCTGAATTATTGAAATAACCATCTAACTGCTCTTACTATTTCCCCCTCATTTCTACCCTATGTATTCTCAGCACTGAGACCAGACAAAAATGTTTTTAATGTAATTAAATCACATCGTCACCTGATAAAAATTTTCCAACGGCTACCATCAGGCTTAGGACAAAACCCAGAGCTTATATGGCCCACAAAGCCCTAGAAGATCTGTCCCACTTACCTCTGTCCTCATCCCCTACCAGTTTTCACTTAGCTTGCTCTGTTTCAACAACATCAAATTGCTTATTGTTCCTGGTAGATATCAAGCATGGCTTCATGTCTGGGTCTTTGCATTCACTATTCCCTCGCAAGAAACACTATCCCTTCAGGCAGCCACATGGCTCTCTACCATACTTTATTCAACTCCTTGTTCATATGTTACTTCCTCAAAGGCCTTTCCTGACCACTCTGTTCTAAACATTATCCTCCTTTCATTCCGTCTCTTAGCTCTGTTCTACTTTTATTCAATGCACATATTACCTGACATTATGTTATAGTAAGGCTTTATTGGATGTGTCAGCTCCATAAGAATCTAAACACCATGTGCGCAGAGTCTGTGTTATTCATTCCCTGCATGGTTATCTCCGGACCTAAAATTTTGCTAGGCATATGGTAAATGCTTGATAAATACTTGTTGAGTGTCTTGATTATATCTATATAATTTTGAAAATATTTAAATACTTAGTACAATGTCCTCGTGTCCAGGAACACAATATATTTTTCCATTTTCTCAAGCTCTAGTAAATATATCTCAATTAAATTTTGCTCTTTTCTTTGAATAGATGAAAGATATTATGCATTAAGGCTACTTCTAAGACATTTTATATTTTTTTGTTGTTACTGTGTATGGGCTCTCTGTATTTTTTGTTTTCCACAACCATCTCAAATCTTTTTTAGAACTACATATAAAAAGGGGCACCTGGGTGTGTTAGTTGGTTATGAGCATAGGGTCCTGGGATCCAGCCCCACATTAGGCTCCCTGCTCAGCGGGAAGTCGGCTTCTCCCTCTCCTGCTCCCTGCCACTCTTGTGCTGCCCCTGCCTGTGCTCTTGCACATGTGAGCACTTTCTCTCTCTCAAATAAATAAACAAAATCTTAAAAGAAAGAACTACATATAAATATGAATTTTAAAAGTTTCCGACTGATTATTTCAATT
Organism: Canis lupus dingo; assembly: GCF_003254725.2. Taxonomy (NCBI): domain Eukaryota; kingdom Metazoa; phylum Chordata; class Mammalia; order Carnivora; family Canidae; genus Canis; species Canis lupus. Next base: position 20,923,184 of record NC_064274.1, on the reverse strand, counting down.
ATATTGGATCGCTTTTGATTCCTATTTATCTTACATTCATCCCCTGTGTTTAATCAATTTTTAAATTATTTCTTTGGGGCACCTGGGTGGCTCAGTCTCTTAAGCATTTGCCTTTGGCCCAGGTTGTGATCCCAGAGTCTTGGGATGGAGCCTGGCATCACGCTCCCTGCTCAGTGCAGAGCCTGCTTCTCCCTCTCCTTTTGCCCCTCTCCCCCACTTATATGCCCTCTCTTTTTCTCTCTGAAAGAAAAGAAAGAAAGAAAGAAAGAAAGAAAGAAAGAATGAAAGAAAGAAAGAAGGAAAGAAAGAAAGTCTTTAGTTAAAAAATATTTCTTTGGACTTATAGTTGTGTAATGACTTATCTCAAAATAAACATAATTTTATGTCTTCATTATTAATAATATACCTTTAATTTTGTATCATGTCATATTGCGTTGGTTATAACTTTCAAGAAAATTATTTCTTTGGACTTATAGTTGTGGAATGACTTATCTCAAAATAAACATCATTTTATGTCTTCATTATTAATAATATACCTTTAATTTTGTATCATGTCTTATTGCATTGGTTATAACTTTCAGGAAAATATTAAATAATATTCCTTATTTTGTACATATTTTTAATGGAGATATCACTAATGTTTTACCATTAAATATAATGCTGGCTATTGTTTTTAATCTTATACTTGTTCTTATATTAAGAAAATATTTTTTTCTATCTCTACTATTAAAATAATGCTATTAGGATTGGTGTTGAATCTTATCAAATGCATTGTACATAGAAGCAATTATGTTTTTTGTGTATTTGGCATAACAATTTGATGTATTATACTAATAGCTCTCCTATTATTTAATGATTTCTAATCTCCTGTGGCTTTTTCCATTACTATGTAATGTAGCTAGATATTTATTTTGCAAAGTTGTAGGCATTTTATCTGTCTGTACATTGCTGGATATTTTAATTCAGGGTTTTCTTGCTGCCTTTTTCCCCCTTTCTTTTCTACCTATTTCACTGTTACTACCAAACTTTATTATTATTGACCAATAGATAATAGAGACTTCTTTGCTTCAGAGCTTGTCCCGAAAATATCTTGACATCTTCCTAATGAGTAAAAAGGATTGGGTGGCAAGTATCCAAAGAGGAAGTTTCCCATCAAGCTGGGTTAGCAGATTATCACCTTCCATTATAGATAAAACCTGTGGAGCCTCCATTCAACATTTATTAATGGGAACCACCATTTATTGAGAGCCTTTTTTTGTGTCAGGCACCTTATATATGCATTATCTCATTCAGATGTCATGCTAATCCTGGAAACTGGATATTAATATTCCCATTTTACAGATTGGGAAACTAAAGCAGAGAAGGGTTAAATAATTTGAACCAGCTCAAGTGGCTGTTGGGTGGCAGAGCTGGAATTTAAATACAGGGCTTTTTCTGGTTCCAAAGTTCACTCTCTAAACTGCTACAAGGCTCACAGGGCAGGGCCTGAAAGAACTGACAGTTCTGTAAAGGGGATGAGATATAGCCATAGATAACCGCATCACACGGCAGGATATAATGATTACCATGAAAAAGGGTCAAGCACAGTGTTTTTCCTTATGCTTCAGATTCACTTGGAGAATTCTGGATAGAGCCTTTAGGAAGGAGGTAGCATAGCACGGGGAGGAGGGTCTTGTAGACTGAGAGCACCCTAAGGGCACATAATTAGGAAAGTCTAGGACATGTTTACAAAAGAAAGAACAATGCTCTTTGGTTGGCGAATTGTGTTTGTGCTGCTGTGTAATCCAAGATCAGGCTGGAAACTTAGATTGTGTTTCTATTGTTGAACTTAAAAGATAGATGAAGGGTTTTTTTGTTTGTTTGTTTGTTTGTTTGTTTGTTTTGAAAAGGTAGGCTATGGGGTTAGTTATTTGTAGTTTTTTAAACAAAGGGTTAGCATAGATCAAAGACGGGAGAATGAGACCTCCATATGTGGCTTTAAACAATATAGACAAGAAATTTGGGAGCCTGATTTGAAGTGTGGCAGTAGGAATGGAAAGCTGGGAGTGGCTAAAGATCAGATACAGGGGTAGGTTTCTTAGGTTGGTGCAGATAGATAGGATGCTGGCCACACAGGGAGTGGCAGGATCAGAGATGCCTTTGGGTCACTGAGAGCCTAAGGCATTGGAAGGACTTTGCCCCTAACAGATGGAGTGGTAATGGGGGCAAGCCTGGCTGGTGGGCAAAAAGCTGAGGAGACACTCAGATAGAAGTTGGTTGTTTCTAGAGAGTTTGATTTGGAATCATCTGCCTAAAAATGATAACTGACTTTGGGGAGGTCATTAATGTCTTTTATGAGAACAGTCTTAGGAAAGGTTGGAGACCTGAAGCCAAGCAGAGATTCTCAATCCTAGCTACACCTCAAAGTCACCTATGGATCCTTATACACACAAACATGCACACACACACAACACAAAACAGGAATAGCTAAAAAAGCTCCATCCTCATATCTGTTGACTCAGAATCCCCAGACGTGAAGCCCAGAGCCCTGTATAATTTAATGGTTGCATAGGTGATTCTGTTGGGCAGCCAGAGCTGAGCGCCACTGGGGCAGGGGTAAAAGTTTGCTGTGAGAAAGGAGGAAGAAAGAATGATGTGGCTCTCATTCCTAACCTGGGGGAGAGATGCACCCTCGGGGTTTCTCTGTAAATTTCCACTTTCACATCCGTCAAAGCATCTCTTCATTTTGCAGATTCTATCAATATCTAGTTAATACATTAGCAGGAATCTATCCCTCTTATTATTGAACAATAAAGAATCAAAGGGTGTGAGAACTGAAAGTAAACCATTGTTTTTGTTTAGGGGGTTGCAAACTTTCTTTCATATGGGATACACTGCAGAAAATGAAATCCTGCATGAAACCCCAATGTGCAAACTGATAAAAGTAATAGTGTTTGGAGACAACTACAGCCTGGAACCTACTTACTCTCCCATTTGCCCCCAGCAGGAACTACAGGAAGTTCTTCACATCAAGATCTCTATCCCACACGTTCAGTCTCAACTCCGCCCTTCCAGGTAAGGAAGCTAAGGTTTTTCAGTAGCCAAGTAACTGAGAGAAGGTGGCAGATGATTTAGGGTAGATCCCCTACCCCCTAACACAGTTTTCCTTTCCTTTCCGCGGTGTTGCCTTCCTGGCTAACATCTCCCTAAAACCACACCTTCTATTCCAACAGAGAAAAGCGTGCAGGGAATCAAATTACCCACAGCAGCTTTGGTACAAGGCTAAGTGAGGGAAGAGGCTGCACCTCCTGACTGCCCTGAACCATGTGGTTTATCTACGGGGATCTCATTTATCCGAGCTGCTCCAGTTTCAATTCTCTCTGGTGGTTCGGAACGGAGTGGCCTGTGCAATCGTTATCTGGCTAACTCAGGGAGATAAAAAACCTTGTTAGTTTTAAAGGGAAAGTTTCAGTGATTGAAATTTTATCAGCGGGATGAGCATGGACAAACGTTTTTTTTTTCTCAGACAAATCTGAGGAAAAAGGAATGAGACCTAAGGAATTGTAATTGAAAATGAGAATTGTTAAACGTCTTTTGCATATTTTATGTGACTGTCCAAGGGGCTGCTTTGGGGGCATATTTGGCATCTAATATACTTCCTAATTATCCCAAAGCCATCTCCTGGTTGCCACCCAGCGCCTGGGGAATGTTTGTCACAATGGAAGAAGCTACAACTTCTAAAGGGCTAAGATATATTTCTGACCTGAGGAGAGTTTGAATTCCTGTAGCTTTTAAAATGTATCCAGAAACTTGAAGGGTTCTTCCCAAACAATTGCATCTAGGTGATTTAACTGCTCTACTCACTCAGGCAATTTATTTGTACAATGCATGTTTGCTGAGTTGAGTTGCTAATATTTGGTTGTATCATCATGATTCTAGATGGGATCAGGAAAAGCCAGTCCACTTCTCCATTAGTATGCAGGAACATATTCAATCACAGAAGATCGAATGCATCTTTAAAGAAGACTTGGGGCGTGCTTTTCCTTTTCTTAATGCCATGTGATTCTGCAGGCTACTATGTAACTCACAACTTCTTATTCAAGTCTCAGAAAGAGAGTGGTTGTTGTCTCTAAATTATCTCCCAGCTCCCTACAAGAGTATGCATATCTTTCATTTCTGGCATCATTGCAAATTTTCTTTATCAATATTGTAAGGAAGGGCCTGGACTTTGTGTCCATGGGGGAGACTGTGCTCTAACTACATCCATCTTTAATTTATGGTAAGTCAGCAGCAAAACTGACAGGATGGAATCCTGTCCCCAGTTGTGGCAAACCTCATGTAGATGACTACAATTTACAGGCCCCCTACTTTGTATGGCCCCGCATTGTAGGTGCTTACCTTAGTACCTGGATGGCTCTCGGAGTCCAACTCACATTTATTCACGTAGTAGTCCTGAAAAATAAATTGGAAGTTCAATAAATGAATAATTCAGCTAACATTCAGTTTTTAATATCTGAAAAATTCATGCTGTTTACATTTTCTCCCTCAATCTCCCTTCTTCCTTTGATTTAGATCAGCAGCCAAAGCAGCTGTGGATTGAAATACATATATATTAATTTCCTGATTCCAGCCTTTACTCCTCCTCTTCCCTTTCTCCTCTGCCTTTGGCCACTCTGCATGTTCTCCAACTTCTAGGACCTCAGGGACTGTGGCTGGTCATTTAGCCGTGTGTTGAGAAGAAGCTCATCTCAGCTTTGCATATTGTCCTGGAGGCTGTGGCTAAAGATATATAATCATGATAATGACAGTGTGCCTTGGATTTACAAAGACTATTCAGTGTACAAAGGAAACACATCTTCATTATCCCTTTGTTATTCAAGACAAGGCTTGACTCCATACAGGGCAGCACATGCACCCTTACCCCCACCCCTGAAACTAGAAGGCTCAAGGGACACTTTTTTTTTTTTTTTAGCAAGATTAAAAAAAATATTTATTCATGAGAGACACACACACACACAGAGAGAGAGAGGCAGAGACACAGGCAGAAGGAGAAGTAGGTTCCATGTAGGGAGCCTGATGTGGGACTTGATCCTGGGACTTGATCCTGGGACTTGATCCTGGGACTCGATCCTGGGACTTGATCCTGGGATTCCAGGATCACGCCCCAGGCCGAAGGCAGGCACTAAACCGCTGAGCAACCCAGGGATCCCCTCAAGGGACACTTTGAAGAGTGTACTGAACTCAGTATTTCCCAAAACTCCCTGGTGAAGAGCATCACCTAGGCACTTGTTAAAAATTCAGATTTCTGGACCTCAAATAGATCCCCTAAATACGATTATCTAGGGAAAGGGCTTGGAAATCTGTATCTAGATCAACAGCCCTAGAGGATTCGTATTACCTGACAATGCTAGAAAACACGGCTGTAGAAAGACTTCTACTGTTCTCAATGGCTCAGTGCCAGCAGTCCTGGGAGGACCCAATGACCATGGTGCTGGGCGTTTTACACGGTGGCAGGTTTATAGTGCCAGAGGTAGATCAACAGCAAGATGCTGGAGATTCCACCTGGCTCCGGGATGTGACTCAGACAGTGGTGAATACTGGGGGACTGATGGGTTAAGAGGAAGGGACAGGCATCCCTTGTAGCAGTGACTGACCCTGTCTTCATTGGCTTGGCCCAGACTTGGCATTTAGTCTGCCTAGGTCTGTAGTTTGGGTGTGTCCTTCCTCCCAGGCCTGGCCATTAGTGTAACACTGTACAAGGTTGATCCTCTACTTTACGGAACATCTTCCCTGTTCCAGACAGGGTATTGGAGAGAAGAAGGTGGTGATGGGCCAGGGGGAGCAGGTGGAAACTGAAGTTGGCAAGTTGTTTTGGGGGGTATATAGGCAGCAAGGTGCTAGAGCTCAACATACTGAGGGATAGTGGTTCCTGTTCTGTACCTCAAGTTTTCATTTTCCATGGTGATATTAGGTATTTGTAGAGCAACTTTGAACATAAAATTTTAGATTTTCAACAATCTTATGCTGTTTTTATTTTTAGAGGATAAACAATCATTGAATTGAAAATAAAACAAAAGTTAGCTTTTAGTTATATATCATTGCTGTGTATTTTATGCCTAATAACTTAATTATGTCACTCTGAAATTGATGAATTTGAAGAAACATGGAAAATTACATTGGCTGTGGCTGTGAATCTAGTGATGTGAAGATGCTGGATTTATGTATGTTAATTTGATTCATATGCAAGTCAAAACACGCATATTTTTAATCAGCAGATGGTTTAATATGCTTTCCACACTTGTAAAAAATGAAAAGTATTGCAAGCTATTTTTTGCCTTGTCATTCATTTTGTCAATAGTATTTATTGTGAACCTAGTGAATGTGGTACATTTGGGTACACAGAAGAGTTACAAACACAGTAGAAAAGATGTCTCTTTTGTAGGAGAAGATGGGTTAGACTTGAACACAGATTTTTCTCTCTATGCTTTGAGGAGTATTTCTCTAAGATTGTTTGTGTCACCTGAACTTTATGACTCAAGTAAGATCTCCTACATATTAGAATTTCAGAGCTGTTTTATAGCTGTTTTTGTTTGAACTTCCATGGCCATATTAAGTCATTTGTTTACTTATTCAGGAAATACTATTATGCAGCCAGCACATGTGGAATACTGGCCTGGCAATATCCTGCAAAGGGAACTTGATCCTGCCTTCAACAAATCTATAGTCTAATAGATAAGGTAGCTTTTGGGGCACCCTGGTGGCTTAGTGGCTTCAGCTTCTGACTCTGGATTTGGTCCAGGTCATGGCCTTGGGATCATGAGATGGAGCCCTGCATAGGGCTCCACGCTCAGTGGAGAGTCTGCTTGAGATTCTCTCTCCCTCTCTCTCTGCCCTTCTTCCCCACACCATGCATGTGTTCATGCCCACTCACGCTTTCCCTCTAAAAAAAAGAAAGAGAAGGTAAGCTGAACTAGTGAAATGAAAACTCAGGTTTTCAGCTTAGAAGATAGCTATGCTCTCAATCACACATCCCTAACTCACCTCACGTGTATTGGATTCTTGCAGGACACTTGAGAGGGGCCAGAGTTATACAGGAAGACATACAGGTGGTTGGTATCCGGTCTGAGATTGTGCACAAGAGAGGGACCCCAGCTTCCTGATACTTCTACCACAGAGTGTTTCTGCTCTCAGGATAACTAAGGAAGCTCCTTATTTAAAGGTATACTTGGGTAAATTGCTTTGTAAAGTAGATACTTTTATATGCAGTTGCCTCTTAATTTTTACACTTCTGTTAGATTTCTTAAAGTGAGGACACACATAACATAGCCTTAGAATGCATATGTTGGACATTTAATTTTGAACATATTTAGACTTGTGAGAGCAACTTATCCTTTCTATTTGTTGAACTATTTCTCAGTTTATTTAAGTGTAGACTTTTTTATTATGGTAAAATATATATAACATAAGGTTTACTATTTTACCATTTTTAAGTGTACAGCATGGTGGCATTAAGTAATCTGTGCAACCATTACCACTATCCATTTCCAAAACTTTTTCATCATCCCATACAGAAACTCTACCTACTAAACAATAATTCCCCACTCCCCTGCCCTTCAGTTCTGGTAACCTCTATGTCCTGTCCCCATGAATTTGCCCATCCTAGGTACTTCATATAAGTGGAATCATGAGTCAAATATGCCCTTTTGTATCTGGCTTATTTCACTTAGCATAATATTTTCAAGGTTCATCCATGTTGTAGCATGTATCAGGATGTCATTCGTTTGTAAGTCTGAATAATATTCCACGGAATGTTTATACCACATTTGTTTATTCACTTACCTGTTTATGGACACTTGGTTTATTTTCACCTTTTGGCTATTGGGTTGCTATGAGCATTAGTATACAAATATCTGTTTGGGCCCCTGCTTTCAATTTGTTTGGGTATATATATGTACACCTAGGAATAGAATTGCTGAATCATATGGTAATCCTGTTTAATGCTTTGAGGAGCTGCCAAACTGCTTTTCATAGTAGCTATACCATGTAGTTAAGTATGACTTTAAAACTTATTCTATCATAGTTGTGACCTCATTCAAATAAATGATTCAGATAGAAGACATTCAGGTCTTGATTAACATAACTAGTTTTCGTTCCTAACAATTTTATCTTAGTGCTACTATTACAAAAAAGAAAAGGGAAAGAAAAAATAGATCTGGAAGAGGTTTGTATTCATGGTCTGTATGCATATTGCACTTTGTTGGAGTTCTGGCATTTAATTGACTCTGACCCGAGTTCTTACTTCTGTTGGTCTATTTCTTCCAGGTGCACTTTTAGGGCAGGAGCCGTGAACATAGGTGCTTTAACAGGAGATGTGCTCAATAAATATTTGTGGTTGAATCAATTGGTTCTGTATAGTAAAACCTAAATAGATATTGGGGGGAATCTGCTAGTATCTATTCCCTGCTTCTGAACATGAAGTTCAATGTTCCACCCATTATAGAGTCTGAAAAGAAGCAAAGTTTTTAGAAATGAAAAAACCTGAGTGGTGAAAGAGGGCAATTACTGGATATGCATGCCTAGCCGTTTAAATGGGGGCAGATTTCATAATGAGTTGAATTATGCTTAACTGCAAAGTAATTCGTTCTGGTGATGGGTGGAAGGGTGGGGTTGGTTTGTGTGATGGGAATGGCCTTTTGAGATCCTTTGGAGCTGAGAGTGACTTAGGAATGTAAGGGAACATGTGGGCATGTTTGCCTTATAAGAATGGAAACACAATAATAGGTGGTAAAAAAGGAAAACACTCAAGGGCTAGAGATAGGGGGCGATGAGGTTAGCATCTTGATGGATAACCACAGCCTGGAAATTGAGATGGCCTTGCCTCTGTTCTGAGAGAGGATTTCTTGGCACTATTTTTGGGCAGTGGAAGTGGAAGATATAAAGGTTTGCATTTTTTCTCTATTGAATGAGATAAACCAGATAAAAATAATTATTGATGAAGAAAATATGTCAAAATACTGATGTTTTCCTCGGAAATGTTGTCATGGGTGAGTCTTTAAAAAATGTTTTTTGTGTTTTCTCGACATTGTATAATGAGAATAGGTTATTTTTGACATCGAAGTTGATGTTTTTCTCTGAAAAGTTCAGTTTTAAGAGTTTGCATAGTGTTATTAAGGCTTTTTTGGTCTAAGCCATAGAAATAAGCATGGTCTAATTTAATCAAAAAGAACTTTTACTGGAAAGAAAGAAACTGGCTATGGGAACTGAGGAAGGGTGGAAGAACCAAGAGGATCCAGAAGGTCTGAAGGGTTTATGTCCTTGAACTCCGGGTGGTTTTTTATCTTTTTGTTCCTCTGCTCAGTATCACAAAGGGTAGCTTCCTCATACTTGCTAAGGTGAAGGAAGGGCCTGGCACCTTGATTCATCCTTAGCCGACTACTTTCAAAGCAGAAGGAAATTGAGGTGGTATGTTGAAAAGAAAGTAGAATAAAATTGGTGCTGGTTCTGTCATATTTTGTAAAAGATAGAATCTTACTGTACAAGCAGTTATAATTGATTTCAAAAAGTGAAACAATTTTGTTCTACATACACTTATTTAATCATATTTTTGAGACAAATGTACTTTCTTTTCCCATCTCCTTGAGATTCTGAAAGCTAATCTTCTTTAACGGTACAGTACGCATGGGTTTGGGTTAGAGGGGGTGTGGGGCTAGTACTTGTCCTGGGGGTGCAATTGTTCACAGAAAAATATAACATTCTAATTTACTTGCTTTTCAACTAAAAACAGAGGGCACAATAGTTAATCCATTAAATATCATGAGGATACACTTTAATTTTATATTATGGCTCATTAAAAAAATTTAAAAAAAACATTTTTTTATTGGAGTTCAATTTGCCAACATATAGTGTAACACCCAGTGCTCATCCCACCCAGTTCCTCCCTCAGTGCCTATCACCCAGTCACCCCAACCCCCCGCCCACCTCCCCTTCCACCACCCCTTGTTCATTTCCCAGAGTTAGGTGTCTCTCATGTTTTGTCACCCTCATTGATATTTTCACTCATTTTCTCTCCTTTCCCTTTATTCGTTTTCACTAATTAAAAAAATATTTTAAGTTGACCTCATTTCCCAATGGATTTGAGGTGGGATGACCCATTATCTAATCAAGGCTCTTTGATTTGCAAATGTGAGGTGCCCATTTCAAAGTAGCCAAAGCCAAAATGGAATGAGATGGAAGGATTCTACAGAAAAATCTCATAAACATCAGAGACAAGGCTCACTTGAAATCCAGAAGTAGAAAGCCTTTGGTGGGGCTGGAAGCCTTTCAGAGGACAAAGCACACAACCAGTCGTAGGGCCCACGCTGTCAGAGACTGCTGCTGTTTCTCTCAGAATTTATGCTTCCTTCCTCTTTTTGGAGAGAGAGAGAGAAAGAGAAGAGGGAGAGAAAGACTTTGGCTTCCTCCTGGAAACGCAGGCCCTCCAACTCTCCTGAAAACACCGCCATTTCAGCCACTTGAAGGGATCCTTTTGTTACTGAATCCCCTCAAGTGAGACAGATTCTCAGGCTGGCTGCGCTGGACCCACACAGTCCTGTCCACTGTGAAGTATAAACATGGCTGGAGGTGGGGAAGTGCTTTGTGGTTGAGAAAGGGGTGGGTGTGAGCCACGCTGACGGTGCCAGACAGTGAGCTGAAGGTATGGCGTGTATTATTTAAGAGAGACAGGAACAGTTGGGGAAGAGAAGAGAGAGGAGGGGAGGGAAATACAGAAAATGCATGTTACTGAGGGACACATGGAAAGGCTAGAGATGATTCAAGAGGAGAAAATCAAAGGGCATGGGAAGAGCTCAGAGGAGAGTGTTAAAGTCAAAGTACTTTCAGCTGCCTGAAACTGAAAACTCCCCTCACGGTGCCTAACCAGGCAAGTGTCTTCTCTGACAGGAAGTCCTGAGGTAGACTTAAGTCAGGATGCAATAATGTCATGAAGGCCTAGGTTCTCTTCGGTTTTTCTTACTCTGCCATCCTTGTGTGGTCTATTTACAGTCACGCTCTACGTGATCCAGGTGTTGTATCCAAACACAGTGAAATCCAAGGCCAAAAAAATACCATCTCTTAGACGTGAGAACCCCTCAGCAGATTTTCCTCCTGTCTCGTTGGCCAGAATTGTGTCACAGCTCATTTCTGAACCAAGCACTTGGCGAGAGCCAACTTTGGCTTAGAAGGTCAAGATGGTCCTTGGAGTCCCATGAGGGGGCTGGTCTTCCCAGAGTATATGGCTGTTAAAAGAGGGGGGACACTGGAACATTAGTCCGGTTCTGAGAGGAAGAAGGTGAAGGGGGAGGAGAGGTAACCAGCAGCGCTGCTTGCATGGAAGGAAAAGAAACGACTGGAGAAGCAAAGAGTAAAATAGAGAAGAAGGAGGCAGAAAGGTGGGCAGAAAAGCAAAACAGATACAGACAAGCCCATTAAATCTGGTGTCTTAAATCCGGTAAAATGCTGTTGTCATATCTTGCTGTTCAGCTGTGTAACTATCAGAAGAACATGCTTTACCTGTTCTCACTGCCATTTGAGAGGCTGATTAACTCTTCAGTAATTAAACTTATTAGCCATTTTTCAACTTCAGAATTATAGGGGAGATGGCTATAGCAGTCTCCAGGGAGCAAACTATTCTCCTTCTTTTAAGATAGATAAAAATTTATTGAGATATTAAGAAGTTGTGATGAAATAAATACAAGGATTACTTAGTTGTCTCATCTTTATTTATACTTTTATCTTTGTAATTGTAGAAGCAGTATGACCACATTAAAAAAAAATGGAAACCAGAAATGTGAAAACAAAATCACCCACAACCACAACTGTTATTACTTGGTGAGAATTAACTCCCAACTTATTTCATATAGTTGCATAAAATTTCATAGAGTGGTTTGTTTTTCAAAACAGTTATGTACATGGTACACATTTAAAAAACAAAAGTGTATCAAAAAATAAAGCAGGTCTCTTTCTCTATCATATCTTTTGTTTTTTCCAGTGTGCTCTCCAAACCCACCCCAAACCTCTATTAGCAGTTTTTCTTTTTTTTCTTTTATTTTCTTCTGTAGATAACCTGCCCATTATCAAGAAAATACGTGTATATACAAATCTTCCAGTCTCCTTTGCCAACATGTTTTTTTTACAAGCTAGTAGCCTACTGTGCCTGCTGTCTTGCACATTTCTTTTATCACATAACATTACTTTGAGATAATTCCATATCCAGTGCCCTTAAAATTTAACATTATAATGTATTCACATTGCCACATACTCTTTATAATTATCATCCTTAATGGCTGTAAAAGGTTTGAGTAAATGATTCATCCACTCGTTTAAAAAATATTTATCAAGCACCTGCCACATTACCAAGGCGCTAGTGCTGCTAAGATTAAAAGGAGTTGGGCCACACCCTTGCAGGAGTCACAGCAGAGTGGAGGAGACAAGCAGGGAAACAAGTAATTAACACGGAGTTTCCCAGTGCAAAATGGAAGACTAGGGGACATGTTGAGGAAACAAAGGAAGGAACCCCGAAAAACGCTGGGTAGGTGAAACAGGAGAAGGGGATGAAGAGCATACTTCCAGGATGAGCACCAAGTAAGGTGTGAAGTGTTGAATCACTATACTATACACCTGAAACTAATATAACACTGTATGTTGACTATACTGCAGTTAAAAAAGCAGTGTTCAGGTTAAGTAAGAGGCGTCAGCTCACAACCCAAATGCGTGGAGAGCACTTCAGGTAGAGGCAAGAATGACACAGGCAGAGAAACTTTTTTTTTTTTTTTTTTTTTTACAAGCAGAGAAACTTGAAGTGACATTGTGGTCCAGGTTACTACAAGGACATGGGTATGGTCTCTACTCCAGGATCTTTAAGCTGTGGCCATACCATAAATAATGGTATGGTGTACAAATTGCAGTATATAGCTTTCTCCATATTTTGGAGTATTTCTTTGGCTAGGTTCCCAGAAGTGGGACTGCTGAGTCAAAACGTAGGTGCACCCTGACCTGGAACACACAGCCAAAATGCTTTCCAAGTGGATGGTATCCCTTCGTAAGGTCACCAGCAATGAATGAGGAAGCCAGTGCTCATTATCTTTATGCCTTTATCATTGATTTTTAAAAAAGATTTTATTTATTCATGACAGACACACACAGAAAGAGGCAGAGACACAGGCAGAGGGAGAAGCAGGCTGCCACAGGGAGCCCAATGCGGGACTCGACCCCAGACCCTAGGATCATGCCCTGAGCCAAAGGCAGACGCTCAACTGCTGAGCCACCCAGGCGTCCCTTATCATTGATTTAAGATCTATTTCTTTGATTACTGGTAAGGTCAATCATTTCCATATCACTTGCTTCTATTGTTTCTACACTGAGAAATACTTCTAGCTAGAGGTTTAACGGATACTGTTTTCTTCTGTTGCTGTGTGTAACTCGTAATTCCTCCAAGGACTTACTTTTGACATATTAAATGAGAATTCACCTAGACCCTCCCCACCTCCCCCATTACTGATGAGTTATCTGAACTTTATCTTCTCTGTTGATTTTTATTTCAAAGATAAATCCTGCTTAGGGATCAACTTAGTCATCAACTGGATCTAATTTCTAGTCCTCTTCTGAACTGTGTCATCTCACTTAAGACAGACCCTTCCTCTGACTTATCCAGAAATCTATTTAGATATAGAGAGTTACCATACCGCAGGAATAGGTTTAGGTAAAGCCTGTCAGTGCTTTTCTGTTAGTAGGGAATCTGAGGTTGAAGGCAGACCTTACCTCTGAAGCCTATTAGATTGGTGATTAGTGTTCTGTGTGCTTTGGGTAGGTGGAGGGCACTTTTTTTTTTTTTTTTAAGATTTTATTTATTTATTTATGAGAGAGAGAGAGAGAGAGGCAGTGACACAGGCAGAAGGAGAACCCACCCTGCATGGAGCCTGACTTGGGACTGGATCCCAGGTCTCCAGGATCCCACCCGGGGCTGAAGGCGGCGCTAAACCGCTGAATCACCGGGGTTGCTTGGTGAAGGGCACTTTTGGGGGAGGGAGGGTTCTATCATCCAGAGGGCGGAAGTCACTGTTAGCCAGTATCATAGTTCTGTCCTACTGAATGGAGAGGATCTCGTGACCCTCCCACCTTTGTGGGTTCTTGGTGACCTCAGTGTAGCCTCAATCCCTCTCAAGGTCAAGCCTATCCCAATGGGTAGTGGTTTACTTCTCACAGGTAACTTCTCACCCCTTCAAAGCTGGATTATAGGTTGTCCACTAGCTAAGCCTATTTTTGAGAAAACTAAGGTGGTTAACCAGAGAAATCCTATGCGAATGGTTCTCAAGCATAAGTGTACTGAGCATCATCTGGGGGAGCTTAGGAAACACGCAGATTTCTATGTCCAGTACAGGTTACACGGGTGGTGCTGGAAAATTTTCCTGATCTCAGCTCTTTCCAGCGTTTTGAACCCTGGGAAAAAAACCAGAAAACAAAAAACCCTCCCCATAGACGTCACAAACAGTTCTGAGCTGCTCGTTCTTCTTTCGTGGACTACCGGTGCCCGCTCGCCAGCACCTGTGAATGCTCGAGGCGGAGGCTGGATTTGCAACTCAGGGGCACACCCTCTCGGGGAGCGCTCCAAAAGTTTCCAGCCACTCGTTCCACCCTCCCCTAGAGGTCAAAAGCTTAATGGTTTATAACCAATAATACCAATTCGCATTTCCCGAAAGACATCCCGGAACTTCTGAATTGCTTCTGAGAGTGAGGAACGAGTCAAGGCCTTGGGCACTACCCCGTCTCCGGGGGCATGTGCTGCCCGACTCTGCGTTGCTGCGCCAGACCCGCGGGCGAGGATCGCATCCCGGCCGGGCTCCTTCCCTCGTCCGCATTCTGGGATGAAGCGTATTTTCCCGCAGGTGGGGGCGGGGGGGGTTGGGTTGGAGCCACACTTGGATTCCGGAGACGTTCCTTCGCAGCCCTCCCAATGCCCCCCCACCCCCACCTCTTTTTTCCTCCCCCTTCCCTAACACCCTACCCTACCCCTTTGCTCCCCGCGAAGTCTGCGCCCCCTTTCCCTCCGGCTCAGGGGCCCGGCGCCTTCCGCCGCAGCGCAGTCCCGCGGTGCAGGAGGGGGCTCGTCCGAGCGGCGAGCGGCTCGCGGGCTCCGCACTCACCCAGCCTCTCCCCCGCGTCCCCCCGGACGCCGTCTGCCGCAGCGGGCGGTGGAGACGGACGCGCCGCGCGTCAAGCCGGGTCACCCCGGCGGGCCGCTCCCGCCCCCCCGTGCCCCCGGGCGCGCCCCCTAGCCTTCCGCCGGCCGCCCTCCCCACGCACCCCGCCGGCTGCGGCGCTCGGGGGTCGGGGAAGGGGCGGGGAGAACCGGGCGGGAGGAGGCGGCGCGGCGACGTGGTCCCGCGGCCGCCCGGGAGCGCGCGCGCCTCGCCGAAGCCGGGGCGGCGGGCGGAGCTGCGGGCGGGCGGCGGGCGGGGCTGCGGGCGGGGCTGCGGGCGGGCGGCGGGCGGGCGGCGGGCGGGGGACTGGCGCGCCGGGCGGGCGGAGCGAGCGGCGGGAGGGCGCGCGCGAGGGGCGGGCGAGGAGCGTCTCCAGCAGCATCTGCTGCGGCCGCGTTTGCCCGAAGCTCGGAGACCGACGGACGGACAGTCGCCGGGCGGACGGACGCGGGCTCTC
The DNA here is from genome assembly GCF_003254725.2 of Canis lupus dingo. Taxonomy (NCBI): domain Eukaryota; kingdom Metazoa; phylum Chordata; class Mammalia; order Carnivora; family Canidae; genus Canis; species Canis lupus. The sequence goes on along the minus strand of NC_064274.1, from coordinate 20,907,515 downwards.
GCCTTGGGCTCGGGGCCAGCTTCGGCGAGGCTCGGGGCTTGCAGCGCGCGGTTCTCCGCCGGCTCGCGGCCACCCCGGCTCCGGCGGCCTCGACGCGCAGGGGGCTGGAGGTGCGGGAGCGGCTCCCCGCGGTCGGTCGGCCGGTCCCGGACCTGCGTCCCCGCCCCGCGTCCCCGGCCCCCTGTCCCCCCGCCCCCCCCGCCCCGGGGCTGCTCTGAGCGACGGTGCTCCGGGGCTCCAAACTCGGGCTGCCGGGGCAAGTGTCTTCATGAACCCAGAGGATGTCCGGGAAGCACTACAAGGGTCCTGAAGTCAGTTGTTGCATCAAATATTTCATATTTGGCTTCAATGTCATATTTTGGGTAAGTTGGAGCGCTTCTGGGCTTTCAACTCTCGTGGCCGACCGATCCGCGACCATTTCCCCGCTCGTTGCCTGCTGCTTTTACTTTTCGCAGCCCCTCGGGCGCTTGCCCGAGCTCGGGGAGGCGTTTGCCTTCCGCCTTTGCAGCTCGCGCGTCGGAGACAGAAGCCTCCAACCCGCCCTAGGAGTGGAGCGGCGTGCGGGGGTAGGCGAGCCGGAGAGGGGGCACTCAGGCCTTGGGGTGGCTTTTTAAGGGACGAGGAGCAGGGATGCAGATGAAAGGAAGGGCTCGGCAGTTTGAGGCATGAGCAACCACACGAATCAGATTTGCTCCCGGTGGGATGTGGATGTTGGGCAGAGCGCGGTGTCATAATAGGGAAGGCTCATCGGGCCGAGCCGACCCCGAGGTCCACCTTCTCGCAGGGACCTGACTGGACGCGGGCTTGGCTCCGCGTTGCCGCGGCTGGTCTGTGCCATGCTCAGCTCAGCGTGTATCTTCTTGCACCATCTCGGGCTTTGTGTAGGATGCAGATGCGGTGGTATATGGTTCTGTAATGTGCACGCAAATAACGCTTCCTGCGAGCTCTTCCCCTTCAGCTGGGAAGCGCTCCTTTTGCATAATGGACTGGCCAGGGGGCGTGGGGGGTGGAGGGTTTTATTTCCAGGTATGTATTATTGTCAGGATAATAACAAGTCACCGTCAACCTGTTTCAGTATGTTCGTGCCTCACATCCTTTTCTGAGGAGTGACAACAGAGCGGGCCGTTTTTTGGGAAAGCTTGGAGAAATGCAAAGAGGATGTGTGAGACATGTTTTATTGGGGGTACGGAGAGAGAGCAAATGCTTGAACGCGAGATTCAAACCGTGCTCTGGCTTTGCTGGCACCACAATGTGCTGGGCACCTATTGTAATTAGTCTGGGATGCCTACTCTTTTGTTTTGTTTGGATTCTTTGCCTTGATCTCACAAACGTGTTCAGCAACCAGACAAAGAGTTCACTAGGGCAAGGGGGAAAACATTGGTTCAAAGACTGTGTTATTCCAACCCCCCCCCCCCATCCCATCCCCTCCTCTTCCTTAATGGGCACCCCCCTACCGGTGGAAAGTAAAGATGGTGGTTGTCTGGGGGTGTTCTCCAAGTTGCTATTCAGTGTAGGTTCAGTATGAGATAAACAATAATCCAACAGTGGGATCAGTAATAATCCACAGCCGCGTGAACACAGGGTGTGTTTATTTTGCTTCTCCTTTAATTTTAGCCATTTCTTGCAAACATATACATATACATATATCAATACAGCTTTTTATATATTTTCCTACACACATTTACCAAGCTATTTTAAAATTTTCCTCTATTTTCTGTTCAAGTATCTTGCGTTGGTTTGCATGTTTTGCAAAGGGAAATGGAAAGGTTTGGAGACCACTTTGTGTGTCAGCATGTCATCTGTCCTCAAGACTCATAAAGAGAATGGGAGGGGATGGAGAACATAAATCAATGTATCTAGTTATTCACAGGCAGGTTTGTTTTTTGTTTTTGCCAGAGATTGTATCTGATTCCTGTGAGTGGTCACCCCCTTCCTGCAGTCATACACTGCTACAATTATAGGAAGAAGAAATTTTCTTTCTTTCTTTGCTTCTCTGTTTTCACCTTTGCTGGAAATGTTGAAAAGTGGTGGGTAGTCACATTTCTGAATGAGGTGTTTTGATTTCATTGGAACTTGAAACTTTGTGACTTTGAGAGTCAGGTACTACTCGGCTGAGACTGGACCTTTTTGAGGCAGTGAGTCCAGGCCTCTTGATTCTATGTGAACACTTCCAAAAGTTGCATATTTCAGCTACCAGGCAACAAAAAGCACCCAGGAGCTTTCTATGCAGTTTCATAGCAGGAGGTGGAAAAGAAATAAAGGGATTTGGGCCTGGTTCCCTGACAGTTTGGTGTAATTTTGTACAGTGTACAGAGGAAAATTTAGTATTTTCTGTGGATTAGGTTGTGGCAAAACCATTAGAACTGTGGAGAGTGCGAAAGAATCGTGGAATGCTTGCAGAGAGAGTTCTGGAATGGAGCTGCATCTTGTCTGATTTTGAAGGTCTTCGACTCTTGGGAGGAGTTTTATGGGAAGGCTGATAGAAGACCTAGGCTGTGGAACTAAACAAGCTGCCCTAGGCGGAATTGTTAAATAGAGAAGTCTTTGCTCCAAGGCCCTTGTCTTATCTGCTTTCTGCACAACCTCTCCCTCCTTTCTATGGCTAATGCCTTGCACCCTGATGCCCTCCATACCTCTCCTATTCTGCTGTCTGCTTCAAAATCACCCCATATTTAAATCTCCCAGTTTATCAGTACCATGGTTTGATCAGCAGGAAGGTTACCATGACATTCAATTAACGTAATTTAGACTAAGATGTTAGTGACTGAAGAGCTGAGGTCAGTCACTTGACAGCCTGCTGCTGTAAAGTTGCACATCTCTGCCCAATACAGAGTCACCATCATCCAGTTACTGCCAGAAACCGTGGACTCAATGCTACTCTTACACAGTTATGAAGAAGAGATTGATAACAAAGAGTATGGTTTCCTAATCTTTCATTGTCACACTGTGAGGTGCTAGAATAAATTTGAAATACATTGAGGACATTTGGAGGTATAGTTCTGATAAAATAAAACTGAACATATGGTAGCACCAGCACTGCAAATTGGGTTCTCTTGCTAATGAGTAGTTTGACCTGTTGCTAGCCAGTTAACTGTCCTTGGCCTCAGTTTCTCAGCTTTTAAAATGAAGGAGTTGGATGAGTTGTAAGGTTCTTTCTAGTTCCGACATAAAAGGTGTCTGTCAAGTTCCAATAAGCTAGGGAAGAAAAAACAAGAGACAGACACTATGTATAATGAAAATAGCATATATTGGGACACTTGTTAAATTATAGACTTTTCTGTTACAGAGACTTGTCTGAAGATAGTTTCTTTTTTCTTCAAAGATCTTTTCATAAGACACACACACACACACACACACACACACACACAAACTCCCCACATCTTTCCCTAATTTCTTCTTGGCTTGTTCATTCCCTGGTATAGTATGCATTCTTCCCTGTCCCCACTGTGACTCTCAAATGTAGTCGTGTGAGTCATTAAATATATTTTTATTATTAGAGTTACAGTTTGGTGTGTAAAATATGAATCCTTTTATAAAACAATTGTAATGATATTCTGAGTAACAAAGTCAACATCTTGTACAGATTCCTTTCTCATTAGTTATCACAGGGTGGTGGGGAAAATCTTACTTTCCCCATTTAACATTGGAAGAACTCAAGCCAGAAGGGAATTGGTTTTATTGAGGGTGTCACCACACTAGGACATTTCTTGGAAAACACTTAGTCTGCTTTGAGGTGGGTAGGGAGTTTTGTTTCAAAGTCACTTCTTTTGGGTATGAACCCTCACATCATGTTGCCCACCATTAATAGATGTTTTGCTCTAAACTCTTGGCTTTTGGTTCCAATTCTTAACAGTTCGTAGGTGAGCAAATTGATCTGATTCTGGTATTGAATTGTTGCTATTTAACAATCAACCCCCACACTTAGTCGTTTAAAACAAAACTTTCTTGTATCTAACAGGTATGAGATTTGACCAGGCCTATCTGGGCAACTGCATTTGGGGTCTTTTGGGCAGTTGCAGTGAGATGTGGCTGGGGCTGGAATTGTCTGAAGGCTCACTGGGGTAAGATGCCCAAAATGGTGTACTCGCATGACTGGCAGTTGATGCTTGCTTTGAGTTCAGCCAGGGTTGTTGGTTGGAGCACCTACATGTGGCTTCTTCCTGTTTCTGAGCCGGAAGAAGGTTCCAGCCAGTTCAGGCTACACCCAGAACTGGCCCAGTGTCATTTCCATCTATTTTACTCATTAAAGCACACATAGAGCCTGCTCAATTTTAAGGGAGTGGAGAAAGAAATTCCACCTTTTGATGGACAGATGTCAAGGCTGTGCAGGTTGTGGCCATCTTTGGAACATACCTTCTGCGCTGAGCCATAATTTCTTGTTTATAAAGGAAGGATAACATTATCTAATGGAATTGTAGTTCCAAGGGTTCAATGAGATAGTACCCAGTACACTGTCTTTATATTTAGCAAATGGTGAATATCATTGTTGTTATTGTCTTAAGACTGTACTACTTCCATCTTGTACTACAGAATTTCTGGAATACTTCAGCCTGGTAGTTTGGCATTGTTGTTACTGCCGAGTAATGATAATGCCCTTAAGACCTGCCAAGGAGATGAAGCAAGTGGATTCAGTAAATTTAATTGTCACTTATTAGAAAAAAAACCCATGGATCACTGGAAACCTTGAATGACTTTGGGAAAACCAAGAATGATTTGGGAAAACCAACTTGTTTTTCTCTTCTCCTCACAATACAATTAGAACAGCCTTGGATACTTGAGGCCAAATTTCTCTTTGATGTGCTTTCAAATATTACATTGTGTCTTTAAGGGGAGGTTTATCCTGGGTTGATGGCAGAATGTTGTATCTAATTTGTTTTCACAGGGCTCAGACTCAGAGAGGAGAGAGATTTAGGGAACCTTGGGGGGGCATCAAGTAGGAAGCCTTATCTTATGATTCACTATAAATTGTAAGATGTTCTGGAATGACGATACATCAGCAGTTTATAAGTCATAATTTTTGTTTTAATTTGCTAGACATCTGTTAGCTTCGATGGCAACCATATGGGAGTCTAAATTGCCTTTTGAATTACAGGGAGTGGTAGGGAGAAAGCTAAATATGGTTATGAAAGTGTCATGTGGGAAAAGTGTAAGAAAGGTGTACAGATCTCAGTGGGGAAAATAATTGAATACTGGACTTGCTTGGTCTGGCTGCCCACACTTGGGGCAGTGAGAACACACTGAAGTATTTACACTTGATGATATGCTGGAAGATTGAAATGAAGCCAAGGGGGGAAAGTTGAAAAACCAAACGATGTTCCACTCACCATCAAATTGCCAAAGTGAGCTCATTTAGATGGATCACTCTGTCTTAATATGTCCACAATAATAGTTAGTCCCTGGCAAAAGGTGAGAACAACCTGTATTTCAACAAAGCTTTATAATTATGATCTCTTTCTTCTAAGCATCTCAAAGCGTCTTACAAGCGTATTATGACATCTTCGTGACAGATGAAAAAATTGGAGCGCAGGCATGTGGAGTGACTTTTCAGCTGTTGAAGAACATGTCAGGGTTCACTTTTGGAATATTAAGTCTCCTCTAGTAACGATAGCCCTAGCTTCTCCTTTGAAACTTATTTTAGAAGATGCTTTTCATTTTAAAATAAAACATCAAGTAAGTCACTTACATCTGTTCATAATTGAAAAGTGATAAGGTTTTTGCATATGCCTCAATTAACACCACCCACTAGCACAAAGAGTTAGGATGAAAATGTTAAGGAATATGATCATATAATAAACTGTGTAGTCTATTGAAAAATCCATAAATGAAAAATTGGATTATTAAAGACAATGGAGTATTGAAGACACATGCTTCTTTCCATATGTAACACTGCCTCACATTTCTAACTTCTGCATCCTTATACTTCACTGGATTATAAGGGCCTCAGCTGCAGGGACTGTCTCCATCATTTTCAGAAGCCGTGTCTAGCATTGAAACATAGAAGGTATTTAACAAGTATTTGTTGAATGAATGAATTACGAAATCACTGGAAAGTACCTAAGCATCATCTCCTCTAACTTCCTATTCAGCGAAACATTTTCTCTGTGACATTCTGCCAACAGGTTGAAGCATGGATCTGTTTTTGGACCACTTTAATCGTTCATGTTTCATTTGTCCTCCAAGTAGTGTAATCTACTTCCCTTAACTTCCATTCTCCTAATTTACTGTTGTTGGTTTTTAATCTTTATTTTGAAACTATCTCAAATGCAGAAAAATCGCACGTGGTATATAATTTGTTTTTACCCTGAATCACTTGAGAAAAAGTTCCTGGGATGATGCCTATCACGCCAACACTTCAGTGTAGATTTCCTGTAAACTAGGATAGTCTAGAGAGCCACCGGACAGCCATCAAAGCCAGGAAGTTACCACTGATACATTACCATCATCCAAACCTTAGATCTTTTTTCAAGTTTCCCAGTTGTTCCAATCATGTCTTGTAAAGCCAAGAATCCAGTACAGAACACACACTGTATTTAGTTATCTCCTTCAGTCCTTCTCTGTCAAGATCTTGACACATTGGAAGATTATAAACCAGTTATTTTGTATAATGTTCTCCAATTTGGGTGTGTCTTCCATTTTCTCATACTTAGATTCTGACTGTGCATCTTTGGCAGGAAAATGACAGAAATGGTGCTACATCCACCTTGTTGCATCCCATCAGATGGCACTGATTTCTGTTTGTCCTAGTACTGATGGTGGTCACTTGGTTAAAGTGTTGTCTGCCAAGCTGCTCCAACCATAAAGTTACTCTTTTTCCTTCTGCAATTGGTACATATTGTGTGATAGGTTACTTTGAAACAATGTAAATAGCCCAATCCTCATCAGATTTTTAATCTGTTAATTTATTTACAGCAGTAAGAACTTATTGTTTCCTTTTTTCCAATATGTTTGTTGAACTGTTGCCCTCCTGACTTGGATGTTCTAGTTAGTCCCGGTTTGGCGGGCAGGGATGGTCTTTTCATGCTGTCTCCTGTGCCTGTTAACTCCCATCATTCTTTAGCACTTCTTTGCTTTCTGGCGGAACAAGATGGTCCAAGCTCATCTTATAATTTACTGATTTACTTTTGTATCAGCCATTTCTCCAAGGAGCCCTAGTTGCTTTGAGTGGCGAATGGTATTTAGAAGCCAAGATCTGGTTGGTAAGTGTGCTCATTGCCATAAGGGTATCACCACCCTGGGAACTCTTAGTGGACAGAACTATGGAATATACATATTCCATACATGTATATCTGTATATACATATATGTGCATATATACACATTCCGTATGCATTTCTGTGTTTAGTTATATTTTGAAACCATGAGTTGAGTGATACCACAAATCCCTATTTGGTACCACAAGGTTTATTCTTGGTTTTTCCTTTCCTTTATTTATAATTATCTTCTTTGACATGAGATTCCTGGCTCCTGTTGTTCTTAACAGGTTTACCTACTTGATAAATCCTCCTCATAGGTAGCCAGTCTTGTACAGTTGCTCCTGTCCCTCACACAATTGCCCTCCTTACCTGCTGATGCTGCAACGAGAATGTCACAAATCCGCACCTCAATACGAACACTCTTCTCACTCTCATTGGGCCCTGATACCCTGCTCTAGGCTTCCAATCCTTCCCCATACCTGTCCTTGCACGAAGGGCTACCTTGCTTTGCCCCCATTAATGGCTTTAGGGCAGAAGTTTTCAGGAAGGAGAAGGGGAAGGCCTCAGGTAACACTCGTGTGATACAAAACAAGATTTTTCTTCCTTTTCTGTAGACCCTCATTGTTTAAAAATAGGTATTATGTCATTCTAAAACCTTCTATTTTCTATCTTTAAAAGCTCTTACTTAGTTCCTTCATGTATTCTTCATGTATGATTTCCAGGTTGTTCTTTGCCCTAGTCATGATACTCTTGCCTGTGGTCCCATTTGGACACATTTCTATTAATGTAGCAACCAGAATGGAATGCACTCTTCACACACCCTTCTACTCTTCCAGAGAGCAGTGGGTTGTTACACTTGAACATCCTCTTAAATCTCTAGGCCATGTTGGACCTAGAGGTAGAAGCCTCTGCTACTGGCTGGATTTGTCTTTGAGGGTTACTCTCACAGGTTGTTTCTTCAGTTGTTTATCTTTTTTTTTTTTCTAAAGATTTTATTCATTCATTCATTCATTCATGAGAGACACACAGAGAGGTAGAGGGAGAAGCAGGCTCCCTTCAGGAAGCCTGATGTGGGACTCGATCCCAGGACCCTGGGATCATGACCTGAGCCAAAGGCAGACACTCAACCACTGAACCACCCAGGCGTCCCTTCAGTTGCTTATCTAAAATAGGAGGAAAATAATTCCAATATCTCACAGAGTTTTTATCTAGTATTAAATGAGAGCATGCAAGTGCAGGTGCTTTGTAAAAGGTAAATCTGTCAATACAAATAGGAGTTATTAACCTAAGCTAAACTGCACAGGCTTCTCCTGGAAGCCAGAGAACACTGCTGGCTCAAAGTGAATTTCTAGTGAAATGAAACCTTCACTTCTTTGTTGGGTGAACTTCTGTTAAACCCATCTTCCTAGGCTAGGTGCTAATCAGAAGCCCTAACCCTCCAGGTAATTATTTGAATTTAGATATAGTTCTATGTATTTATCCCATTTACATGTCTTATTCTGGCCCAGTGGTTTTTAAACTGTGGTATCAGCAGCCCAAGGCTTCCTTGAGGTGTGCCTGGACTGACTGCGAGTGTCTGTGACCTCTCTTCCCCCACTGAGGACTCAGCCAATTGGTTTGATATTTTGGGATACCATAAAGGATTTGGCTTGAAAAAGGGGGTCCACTGCTCCAAAAGACAATTGAAAACCACCATTCTAGCCTTCAGATGTTTTTGAATCTTGATGGTCAAGGCATGTTTTAACAAAATTATTCCTTGTATGGGTCCTTCTCCTATATGTGAATTTCTTCATGCCCAGAAAGTCCCTCTCACGAACTAGAGTGACTTCTGTAAGATTTGTTGATATTTCACCTCTTTATAGATATAGCAGCCTAATTCCTAAGTTGTTAGGAAATTTTAGTCTTCCCACCAGGGGATCTGATTCAGTAGATCCTGGATGGAGCCCTGGTATTGTGGGGGTTTTTTGCTTTTTTGTGTTTGTGTTTTGTGTTTTTAAATCTGTGCTGGTGAGTCTGATGCTCAGCTGACTCTGAGAGGCTCTGGTTTGCTTTTCTTGACAGGGTGTGGCATCTCTTCCCATTGCTTTCTGGAGGGGACACTTGGGGGAGCTGGGAGTGGGTAGCGTAGAGCTCTGACCAAAGTGATTTCACCAGCACATGAAGCTACTGTTCATTGCTTATGAGAAAAATATAATGTGGCCTATTTTATCCTTCATGGAATTTTTTATTAATCCAAAAATGCCAGTTATTTTTAAATCTGAAAGTCCTAAAAACAAAATGAGAAAATTTCCACTAAACAGAACCTCTTGTGCTGCAATTAGTATGCTAAAAATTAGCATCTTATAAGGATAGAAGCTAGTTATTTACTTGACAGGAACAATGAAGAAATAGACATTTTGTTCTTTTGCCCCTGCTGTCCTGCACACTTTAGGGTAGTGAACTGGGTCTAACCACAGATGCCAGATAGTGACCTGTCCTCCCCTTCAGAAATCAGCCTCCCTGGCCAAGATGCTCTTCCTTTCAGCCTCCCTTTCCTGGGGCTTTCTCCTGTGTCCCCAGCCCTGAGTACCCTCATTTGAGAGTGGGGGAAAGCAGAGTTGCTTTCTGTATCTCTGTGGCAGTTTTATTGACTGCCCCACTGTAATGCCATGGCAGGAACATTTCTCCCATATCCAGATGGGCAGCAGTATCCCAAAGGGCTGACAGTATAGCAACGCAGGATTCCTACCCAAGCCTGGTATTTGTCAGTTTACTTTAGAAAGAGAAGGTTGAGTGCAGAATATTCAGAGATTGCATAGTGAATTTTCCTTTTATTTTCTTAAGTACTTCTTTTCTCCTATCCCATTTTAAAAAATTAGGCATTTGATTATGGCTGGGCTCTTAAAGTAGAAGTCTTTTGAAAGAAAGAAAACTTGAAAATAAATTCTAAGTTATTTCTCTGAAATGTTTTACTGGGACATAGTTATCACATCACTTCTAAAAAGTGGGGGGGCGGGGGGGGGGAGAAAAAGAAAAAGACCTGAATGGTGTATGAACTCTGTGGTTAGCACTGATAGTATCTGTATGTACATAAAATATCAAAATCTGAAAATATCATTAATTCTGAAATGCAAGGTATAATTTTTAAGGAATGTAATCACCAACCTCAATAACAAAGTAGTCTTTGGAAGTGAATGGCAAAGCACTGTGGCTCCCCTCATTGAAAAGGCCAAGTGATAATCTATACCTCTTCCAGCTATATTTACTATTTAGATAAGTATTATGAGAGATAGGGCTCTTTTACTTGTTGAGATTTTTTCCTAAATTATACTTGGCACTAAGTGTTGAATTTCTAAAAATCTGGAGGGAACAGCTGGTGCTCTAATAAATATTCAGGCCAGCTATTTTAATGCTTTGTACTTCATTAAGTAGTCCTAATAAAAGGGGGAATACTTGACTTAAGCATTTCTCAAAGTATAATGTTTTGCTTCCAACAAAAATTTCCCCCAGCTGTTAATATTTTCCCCTAAGCAGCCTTAAAACTTAATTCTGCCAAGTAAGTAGTTGTAATCACTGTTGAAGCAATTAATGCCAAAAGTTCATCCTCCTGTTTTGAGGTATAGTCAGTCCTGTGAAAATGGCCCAGCCCTTTAACTGATGAAGACTCCATCAGTTAATTTAGAATTTAGAATTTAGAAAAAGTCTTTATTTGTGTCCGTCTTAGAGAATGATGATCCAGGTGCATCCTGACCTGGGCGTTCTAGTGCCGTGGTGGGAAGTGGGCAAACGAGTCTGGTGTTAAGGAGCTTGGACTTCAAGTGTGTCTGATTTTTAGCCAGCTCTCTTCCCAGGCTTTGATCTTAGGTTATTTAGCAACCTTGCAGTTCAATTTCCTCCTCATCTGCAAGATGGAATTCTTTTTTTTTTTTTTAAGATTTTATTTTATTCATGAGAGACAGAGAGAGAGAGAAAGAGAGCGAGAGAGAAAGAGGCAGAGGGAGAAGCAGGATCCCTGCGGGGAACCTGATGTGGGACTTGATCCCAGGACCCCAAGATTATGACCTGGAGCCGAAGGCAGATGCTCAACCACTGAGCTACCCAGGTGCCCTGCAAGATGGCATTCTTAGTATTAATTAATGTTATTAATACTAGTATTAAGACCTAACATTTGTCTTGGAGTCATGAGGATTAGAGAGTTAATATGTTTCAACTGCTTGGAATACTACTCTATTTTCCTCAATATTTTTGGTTGTTTTTTTCTTAACTTCTTTCAGAGCCATTAAAGTAATCTTACATGGTAACATATATTTTTTGTTCTCTGTAATGTTCTGCCTACATAAGTGCATTCTCAAAATAACTAAAGGGAAAAAAAGATCTAACAATATTCACAGTGTTCTTTTCATTATAATGAATGGCATGTAATTCTTATCGTGGATACCAGACCATGAATTTGCATCTATTGTTTGTTGTTAATTTTCCCCTTTTTCTTTACCCATTTAGATTCCCTTTCCATCTTCTTTGCAAAAACCATAGGTCGTGTCTTAGTGTTTTGTGCTGGGAAGTTGAGTTTCTGATGTTGAGCTCTGGTGTTAGGCCTAACACCTGATGGAAATAAAAACCATTTTATTAACATCTGTTGAATCCAGATATTGTGGTAATATCTCGATGGCTGCACCTATATATTTTTAGCTTTTTTGGCATCACAAGTCCTGCATATTTTGGTCATTGTTTTACTCTGTATTGCAGACAAATTCTGTAGATTGTGAAGGTGTCCTTGATGCAGAAGTAGAATTTTGGCCTGAACTACCTGGTCATTGACTAAATAAATGGGCCACCCATCTTGGTGAACGAGTGACTCTGTGGCTTTGTCTCTGAGGCAGTAATGGGAGGCATCTGGAGCTGTGCTCTTTGGCCTCCAGTAATGTCACCTGACTCAGAAGACCCAGGCAGGCTGTCCTAATATCTGAGCATAATCTTCTCTCTAATTGGGCTCAACTCTGGGAGAAAAGGCCAGGGCATGCTAATTTAATAGGTGTAAAGAGCCTTGTCACTCATTCTTATGCAGAAGGTGTACAGAAATCCTCCAGCCCTTGAAGGGCAGAGGAGGAGGAATGAAAGGGAAGGTAAGTAGAATTTTTACTATAGGATTCACTGGTAAGAAAGATCAATGGTAGTATGACATGATATTATAGGAGCACACTTAATTTTAGCCTACCTACAACATGCGCAACACTATTGGTTTCCCTTTTCTCTTTGTTCTCATGATCCATTGATGATTTATGACTTCCCTTTGGTGGACACTGAAGTTATCCTCTTGTCCTTCTGACCTGTGCCTGCCAGTTTCCCAGAGACCATGGAGTATAGCCACCTGATAGTCCAAACAGCAAACCTCAAAGTTCAGTCATCTTCAAACTGCCTGCATGGTTTTAGATAAACTCCTGAGTCACCTTAGAGTTTCTCTAATTTAAATGTGCATGCAGTTCACATGGGGAATCTTGTTTGAAATGCAGATATGGGGGGGGGGGTGTTGCCTGGATGGCTCAGTCTTTTAAGCCTTTAACTCTTGGTTTGGCTCAGCTCATGATCAGGGTCCTAAGATCGAGCCCTGCACCCTGCATCTGGCTCCATCCTCAGCGTGGAGTCTGCTTGTCCCTCTGCCTCTCCCCCTGGTTGCTTGTGTGCAAAATGTGCCCTTTCTCTCTAGAATGAATGAATGTATGCATGAATGCATGCAGATTCTGATTCAGTAGGTATGAGGCCAAAGTTCTGGCACTTTAACAAGCTCTCAGGTGAGGCCACTGTGGCTGGTCCACTGATCTCATTTTGAGTTGCAAGGATCCAGACCATTGCAAACGGATTCTTTTCTTTTAAATTGATTCCATTTTAAACCTTAAATACATTTATTAAAAAAAAAAACACTTGAAAAATATCGTTATTCAGATGCATACAATGACAATAATATGGCTTATTAACTTCTAGGTAGTGATTGGTGCCTGCTGGCAGGCCTGAGTCAGAAGCTTATTTTCCTTTGTCACAGTGGAGGTTAACAAGTGTACAAAGTGTTCGACATCCTGGCATCAAATGGAGACTTTCTCCTTAACTAGACTAGAGGATTAAAAGAGAGTTGAAAAGGAAATGACTTTCTTATTCAAGATTATTTAATGCCGGATTCGAAAATGGTCTCCTCTGGTACCCCAGTCACCAGGGAATCTCACTTTGGGGAGCATTGCTTTTAAGCAATTTGAAGGAAGGCATGCATTTGTAAGCTCCAGCCTATTAGTGAGATGGATTGATCTCCGGAGGTAAGTGGTTGGGAAGATGTGTTGAAAGTTTTGCCTACTCTATGTTCTGTTTCTTCTCAGGGAAAAAAGAGAGGCCCTCCCCATTGCTGAGAAGTTGCTAACTCGGGGCCCAATGAGTAGTTCTGTCTTAGGTAGAAAAAGGAAAATGCTTGAAAAAATTGGATCTCAGACTAATAGGAAGTTAACCTTAAAAACGGAAGAAATCTTGCGCAGTGGGTCCCTTCGACATCTCTGTCTCCTCTTCCTTTGAGTTATTATTGATTATGTTCAATTGGGAATGAGTCCATTGATGCATTTTTAAGAAAAGGGCACTTTCTTTATACTTTTCTACTGTAAAAACAATACAGCAACACTAATATACATTTTTTTGAAGGAAAAGAAATTCACCACAATCCCAGTAATCCTCTCTTTCGGTTCGGTTATGTTAAAAATGGAGACTCTTAATCAAATACCCTGAGGGCAGTGAACACACACCCCAAAACAAAGAAACAAAATATTTTTGAGATTCAGTTGTAATCACTTACAAGGATCTGAATTTAGCAAACCTCAGTTACTTAACTTTGTAAAGAAAAAAATGTGCTTTCCTGTCAATAGCTCTTAAGCATTTCTTCTGCCTTTCCCCCCCCCTCAGGATCACATTTAGAATGAGTGTTCCAACATACAGTACAAATATCTTGTGAATAAACATCAATTCCACACAACCAAAAAAAAAAAAAAATCAATAGATCTGCTTTAGGCATTTGAGAAACCCTGCACTTTTAAATCAAAGAGTTATGGTGTTAAGTAACTGAAAAACAAAAACCCCCAAACTCACTCTCTTTGCTTTTAAATGTTTTCAACATGACCTTTATGTAGACGGAAAAATATAGCTGGAAACTTTCTGAGCACCAGTTTTATTGCGGATGCCCTGTTTATCCAAAGGTGCGCAGTACCTGCCCACATGGCATTCATGTGAGAATCGCTACCTGGTGGTTTTTTTTTTTTTTTTTTTAATCTCATAAGTGGAATCCTAGGGAAGATAGTGTTTATTTGGTACTGGTTCTTTTAGCTTTGTCTATTGCTTTTGGAAAGAATAAATTGAATGAAGAGGTGGCTAGATGATATGATTATATGTGGCATTTTCATTTTTTTCCTGAGTCTGCAAGATTTAATAATCCCTAATGTTCTTACTGTATGCTTTGAGAGGTTTGAAGTTACTTTCCAGTGAGGATTTGAAACAATTGCATAAAAGTTGGAAAATCATGTTTTGCCCCCTTTTTTTTTAAGACACAAAATCAGTATTTTAAAAATGATAGGATTGGTGTCACTAAAAAGAGGATAGAAGTATTTTATATTTCATGAAAAACATATATTCCATTTAAATATCAATATACTTGGATTTTAAAATATCAACATATATAATATGTTATCAATATATATCACTTATGAATATTAAATATTGATCTAGATCCTTGGATTTTCTTTTTTGTAAGTAGGTATATGCTTTCTTTGGAGAAAGAAAAGCAACCTAAATGACCATATGACCTCCAATTTTATTTACAGTAAACTAAAATTTCTTTTATGACAGTATGGTGAAAATATGCAAACTAAAAGAAAATTTAAGTTAAAAATAAAAAAAAGATCAGTTTTAGTCTCTATGACAGAAACAGAAAAAAAAGGTTATGATTGTATTTTTGGTTCTTTTTTTTTTTTTTTTTTAAATTTTTATTTATTTATGATAGTCAGAGAGAGAGAGGCAGAGACACAGGCAGAGGGAGAAGCAGGCTCCATGCACTGGGAGCCCGACGTGGGATTTGATCCCGGGACTCCAGGATCGCGCCCTGGGCCAAAGGCAGGCGCCAAACCGCTGCGCCACCCAGGGATCCCTATTTTTGGTTCTTAGGTGAAGACTAGAAAATTAACTCTCTGAACTATAAAACTACTGCATCTTAATTGGAGGCACCAACAGATCACTAATTATTGCTAAGAACCTTTCAAAATGCAGTTTTTTAAAAAAATTGTGAGCTTTCTATTGAATATTGCCCACCTTGCCCCCCTTCTTTCTGTGAATTTAATTTCAGAATTGCGAAGACAGTGCTGTTTGCTTTGACTGAAGGTGAATCTCTTTCTCACTCCTTAAAAAGCTTACCCTTCTGATGACAGAACAGAAGGTTGGAATTATTTTCAGCAGGAGTGGCTGTGTAAATATGAATCCAGTGTTCTTTGGTGGGTCTTTTAGTGCCTAGGTATGGGAGCTGTCCTTTTGCTGGTCTTTTGTGGTCCTAATTATATTATCTTAGTGCTTCTGTGTCGAAAGGGACCTTGAAAGTTCTTACTTCCCTTCCCCACTGTTTCACCCCTCCTAATAGCAGAATCCTTTTTTTTTCCTTCCCCAACCAAGATTTTCAGCAGAGCCCCCAGGTTATAAAATAGGGAACAGCTGTGGTCTCTGGAGCCCCGTGACTGGGTGGGCTTGGCCAGCCTCCGCCGCGCTGCACGGGGACAGTGTGTAGAGGGGACAAGGAGACTCCTTGCGGATTTTGCATCTTGCTGAGGACGATGGGGAGGGCATTTAGGATTCACCTAGGATGAAGGCTGTGTCGGCTTGTGCTGTCTGCAGGCTGTGTGCACGCAGAATCGCCTCGTTTTCAAGTGCAAGTTCTTTGATTCCATTTGGTTCTTCTAAGCTGTTTTTGGTGCAGTCATTCTGATTAACATCAGCCTTGTTTATCTTAAGTAAGTATTCAGGTTATTTATTATGTATTACTCTTACTCTTTGGAATGAGCAGACTCAAAAAGTTGGCTTCATATGGATTCCATATGTGGCTTCTAAGTTAGCAGAAACACAAAGCCTTTCAATTA
This sequence comes from Canis lupus dingo, assembly GCF_003254725.2. Lineage (NCBI taxonomy): Eukaryota > Metazoa > Chordata > Mammalia > Carnivora > Canidae > Canis > Canis lupus. Next base: position 20,891,201 of record NC_064274.1, on the reverse strand, counting down.
ATTTGCACATAAAGTTGCATATTGAATAGATTAAGCTTGATGGCATAGGTATTATTTGAAATTCTTTGTCATCTCTAATATTGTTCATTTTTCATTTAAATAAGCTCTTAGGTGTTTGAAGATTCTGTGGTGATTGCCTTTATGAATTCATGTAGGTCCTATTTGTTTTTTTCTGTACTGCATGCGGATACCCATGGAATTTATTTTGTTTTGCACTGTTAGCTCCAGATAGTCCCACATGATCTAAAAAAATGGGAGATTAATTCTTTATAATTTAGCTTTTTCCTCTCCCATCCCCAGGATAGACAGAGAATACTGTCATATCTAAGGTCGTGGTTAAGAGTGAGACTCAGTGGGTTCAAATACTGGCCTTGACACCTCCGAGCTGTGTGACTCAACATTTACTCCATCACTGAACTGTTCCTTTTGGGCAAAAAGTGAGTCTACCCTTAGAATAATGGTGAAGGTTCACTGAGGTGATACATGCAGCTCTGAGAGGGGCAAGCACTCAGTGAGCATGGGCATTGTAATCAAGTATGGCAGGGATAGAGGAAAATTCAGGACAGGTGCAGGCTTTTGGTTCATTATCACCTGGGAAAGCTGGTGACGTCCAGGAGCCTCTGCTGTCCTTTAGGGAGATGTACTCTTTGTAATACAACTTCTCACTCATGGCAACATTTTCTTTGTTTCCTTTTGTCCTTCACCGACTGCGGGAGATTGTACCTCCATGCTTTCCTTTGGCAACTGGATCTTTCTAAGGGTTTCTAGCCAGGACAGCTGCTTGCTCCATTCCCGTATCTTCCTGGACCCTAATTTCCTTTCCTGGTTAGCTGCAGCTGTCCAGTAGGCCCACTCCTGGCATGACCTGATCAGCCCTCTGTTTCTATATCACAAATGCCAGCATTTCTCATGTCGTGCCTAGAGGGCCATTTTGAGGCCATAGACCTACCTAGGGTTTTTTTCTTTTTTTATGGTAGTATGTGCAGAACATTACAGTTCTAATAAAATAACATGTAGAGAGGTGTTACAGGCATGTTAAAGGCATAAGATGTTGTATGTCTAGAAAAGTATGTATTTTAGCTATCCAGCAATTATTAATTGAAATGAATTAGTTAAATCTAAAATAATTTTCGTTAGGAACAAAATAAGCATCCATCTGGGCCCTCTACAAAGGCTTGTTATGTACAAATATGTACATATGTTTATGAACATGTTTCTCAATATATTACTTTTTTTGATAGTAATTACAAATTTTCTAATTGGATTCATTATTTACTTACATACAAATTTTTGTTGCAAATGGTGTTTATGGGCTGTTGAACTTTAAGGAATCTGGCTTTTTAAATTGTGTTTTCACTGTATGGGATGTAAAAAGTATAAGTCTGGCAAGAAGAAAGTTGCCTTCCTTCCCAAAGTTAGTGCCTTTCAGAGTGTGAACATTTGCCAAATGGAATTTTTTCTCACTGTTTTTCATTTTCTGAACTATCATAAGTGACTTTCAACTCTATGGATGAAGATTTCTAGAACTGAAGTTTTGCCCAGATTGAGACCAGCTTCTACTCTGTCCGTTATTTTTTTGGTTTCTTGTTCATTTTTTAATTTTCAAATTTTTTTTTTTAAATTTAAATTCAATTAACATGTATTGGTTTCGGAGGTAAAGGTGAGTGACTCATCAGTCTTACATAACACCCAGTGCTCATTACATCACATGTCCTCCTTAATGCCCATCACCCAGTTACCCCATCCCCCGACCCACTTTCCCTCTAGAAACCCTCAGTTTGTTTCCTATGATTAAGATTTCTAAGCATAGAAAACTTCGAAAGGTGGAAGAGGTGAAAGAAAGGAGGAAGAGGAAGCAAAGGTGGTGTTGTCTTGAGGATAAGATGTGCTTGGGGGGTGGGGGGGGGAATCCCAGACTGTGCTGTTCGACTATGCAATTAAATTGGAGGGGGTGTTTCTGAGTTCCTTTCCAGTGAGGGGCCTATGCTGCTGCTGTTGTAATCCATGCCGTAAGTGTAGTGGGGGTTCAGGTGGAGGTTCTGGGACCATGAACTCCATAAAGACAGTCATCTAAATGTACGAATATACATAGGTTGTCAGGAGACACTCTTCCACATGTTTCTTGAGCTTCTACATGTCTTGCTGGGTGTGCCAAGAATGCTCTTTATCTGGGCCATTTCTTAGAGTGGTGTTAGCAGTGAGCGGTCTTGAAGGATGAGGTAATGTCTCTCCCTGGAATAAAGGGCAATCTCACTTACTGCTTTTTATAAAGCAGCAGGTTCCCTAATGCACAGGTCCTCAGCTGTGGTGTAGGCTTAAAGCACCATGTGCAACTTCCATCTGGGCCCCTCAGCACCGCCCACCTTGGACTTCAGGATGGGGAGAACAGACACAAACATGATGCTCATGCTCTCTGCTGGACTGTGAAGAATAGTCCTTTGTCCCGGACCCGGTGTCTTGTGTGTCCTTCCAGCTTCCAGAGACAGTAACAGGTTAATTTATTGTCTTGTAAGTAGGGTAAAAGCAAATATGGCTAGGCATAGGTGTGTTTTGTGTAAGTTGACTACTTCTCCAGTTAAATATATTCAGCTGTGTCCTGTTTAGAACTTAATCACCTGGGCCCGGCCTGCACCTAGTGTGGTTAGGATAATAGTGGGGAGTGGCTCCTCAGAGCTTCTGACCTTATCAGAGCTTCTCCTGTTCTTCCTATTCAGGCCACTGGCCTGTGCATCTCCAGGGAACCAAGGGAGACTGAGGCATCTTTGCCAAGAATTGTTGTATCCTGAGTCAGGTAAGATGTAAACTGACCTATGCAAGAGGTTGATCTTAGAGTAAGGAGCAGCAAAACCCAGAGGTATTGTTGGTAGTAAGAGGAGTGCCCACAATGTTAGGTCCCTAGGAAGACATCTAGAAGGAGAAACCTAGGGAAGTCCAGGCCAAGGTAGTGGGCCAGAGCAAAGAAGGGGCAGGAAGAGCCCATCTCAGAAACATCCTGGCTCTGCTGAATTGGACGAGGGAAGAAAATTTGTTTGCTTGTTATATTTGTGGAATGAATTGTTTCTCAAGCAGTTAATCAACCTATTGGAAAGTTACCCCGAGATCACCTCCAAGCTGGTTTATACAATTTAGAGAGTGTTCATAATTAGCAGTCATGCAGTTGATAAAAGGCAAGAGGAATATTTGTTTAGAACGATGTTGTTTTTTTTTGTAAAAGACCTGTAAAAGTGTATTTACTTGTTATCTGCAATATATATTTGTTCTTTCCTCCATGTAAAGAATATGTCTCTATGGTAATTAGGCCTGATACTAAGATTCCACATAGAGAAAGGACTCTCAGGGCTCAAATATGAGAAAAGATATTGAAACCTCACTTCTGTTGTTTCCACTGTGAATCTTATTGGCATTTAATCGATCAAATTCTAAGTATTTTTTTATTCGTTTAATGATACGTGAAAATTATTAACTGTCAGAAGCCATCAAAGTGAGATCCATGATGACTACCAAAATCTAAGGATTCCTGATTAAGTAAAAAAATATATTGGATCAGGAACTGGATTTTAATGGGGAATTATTGGTGGGAGTGACCCCTACCCCATCCCAGAGGACTGCCATATATAGCTACACAGGTTGTGGACTGCACAACTCCTTGGGATGTGCATGATGTTCCCCAGAGTTGTACCGTGTAGAGTCTTGTGTGCATTGGGGGAATCATCCGAAGGTTTAAATAAGTGGCATATAAAGTGAGTGATCCTTTTAAGTTGAATGGGTTCAGACATTTCTGCTTAGTGTGTTAAGTACCACCTGTGTCTTTCAGCCCTTGAGGAATCTGGTGGTGGTGATGTAGGTAGTGGGGGCGGGCCGGGGGGCTTCTTGTGGGGAGTTGGGAGCTCCCTGCCAAGGAGAGGATTCCTCTGTCTGACAAGGACTGCTTAAGGTGCCTTGGGACCTTGTGGAACTTGGCTGAGAAACCTCAGACTGGGGTCTACTCTCCAGTTGGTCCTTCCTGGGCCCAGGGAGACCAAAACTGGGATGCTGAACCTCTGTTACTGGACAAGTAAACCATTTGTTTGCTTATGTTAGTGAGTAAGCTTAATCACTCATTCATGTTCAGGATAATTAACCTTGTTTGCGAAGTGATTGTTCTTACCCGTGATTCAAGATTCAAAGATATTACCAAAATGAAGAGGCTGGCAACCAATTTTTTTTTTTTTTTTGGTTTTTTAATACAGTTACTTTCTTTTAATTACATCTTTGGATACACACATGCACAGTGTTTGCTGGTTTAAATGCACAGATTAATAGAGATCATTTTTTTGTATGGAAGATTATTGCATACCTCTGCAAGTAATTTTAGGAAGTAAAAACTAGGTATTAACATACAAACTTAACTTCAGTGTTCTGGATGCATTTTTGTAAAAAAGACTTGGGAGTAGAACTCTCCCCACTGCATAAAGACGCACTGCTGTTGCCCTTCTGCAACACACTGGTTCTGTTTTGTTCTGCCGCTCGAGCTTTGGGGGCTATAGCACAAGGAGAACGTCTAGCATCCTTATAGCTAGGTGGAGTTACCAGCCCCACATGTGTTCCTTATTCCCTATCCAGGCCTGCTGACAACCTCTGGGAAAGCCCAGAGGACTTTTCTATCACTCCTATGACCTTCTCCCCAAGCAGAAGTCCCTATATTTTATGTAAAGGGACTTTAAAAAGTGGAATGCTTGGGACTTGGCATCATCAGGTGAGGATTTGAATCCCACTTGAAATCTCTAGCTTTGTTGTCTTGGCTCATTAGAAGCTTTTTGAGGCTTTGTTGCCTCATAAGTAAAGTGAGTATGTTGAGAAACCCTTCTCTGTAGATGTCCCATGTTTCTTGTGCACATCTTATGAGTGGAGGCACTGGACTGCCTTTGTCCCGGGCTCTTTTTAAGGAGGTTTGTATAGTGAAAAGCCTTGGTAATTAAATTCCTGTGACAAAAAATACCTGGGTTTCCTAAGTTCAGGGGCCTTGTGGTCCAGTTCACCGTATGAGCCCTCTTTGCATTGTCCTGTAGGAAGTGTTGCTCAGGGAACTGGCACAAGGGCAGATACTGTGGCTACTGCTCCTGCTATGAGTAAGAAACCATCCTTTGTCTCTGACCCAAGACTTTAGGTCTCCTGCCAGTACCCGTGAAACTGTGGTAGGCTAACTTGTTAGCTGATTGGTGGGTTACAATCTTGGACCCTGCAAGTCTTAACTTGATCAATGGATGTTTGTACGCTCTGCTGCTTCTCTGCCACCTATCGCTGCCGTGGTTTGGGTCCTTGCTGTTTCCCACGTGCAGTGTCGTAGTACCCCCTAGCTTCCCCAATACCAGATTTCTCCCCATTCTGCTGCAGGGATGTTTCTCTAGTGGAAATTGGATTGTGCCACATTGCTGTGCTTTAAATATTTGATTGGCTCTTAATTAGGACAGGATTAAAGGCAGGCTCCATTATAGGGACCTTGCCTATTTCTCCCTTTCCATGATTCATATACTGTTCTCTAGCCACTTGTATGGAGCAAAGGGGTAGAGATAGTTGATGATCATTATGAACTACTCAGCTTCCCCAAGTTCAGTTCCCTCTGCGCTGTGACATAATATGTTGTGTATGCAGGTGTCACCGGTCTGCTTCCCATCCCCTTGTGGGAATTGGGGCCTGAGGAGTAGTGAATCATGAACTCAAGTTTTCTGACTAACTTTGCACTCACCTCTGCTTTAAATGACCTTTTCTACCATTTCTGTCCATCTTCCAAAGATACAGCATCTAGCACAGAAAGTTGTAAAGAATAAAGAGGAGGTCATGAGGGCAAAGCACTTACTCAGGGCCTGATGAGCTGTTTCTGGTGCTGCTGTAATTCTTCTTTTAAGAGTTGATGCCAGAGTGCCTGGATGGCTCAGTTGGTTCAGTGTCCCACTTTTGATTTTTGGCTCAGGTCATGATCTCAGGGTCTTGAGATGGAGCCCTGCAGTGGCCTCCTAGCTCAGCAGGGAGTCTGCTTGAGATTCTCTCTCCCTCTGCCCCCCCCCCCCCCATAATCAGCTCGCTCATGCTCAAACAATAAATTAATCTTAAAAAAAAAAAAGAGTTGGTGCCAGAATTAGAGCGTTTAGGAACTCTGCTAAACACTCTCTACCCCCACCCCATTATTTAGGTGTACTCCATTTAGCTGTTTAATCCTTTAGCATGTATTCTATATATATCTTCAGAAATATTTAAGCAATCATCAAAAATACGCCAAAATCTATTATAATATTGTAATACTGAAAAGAAGGCATTTATATCTTTTTTTTTTTCCAGCCAGTTGGATGGTGTCTATAGAGGGGGGCTGTGGAGTGTTCTTAGCTAGAGTACTGGCATGGCACTCTGCCTTTTTCAGTTTAAGTGACTCTGGGCAATCTGTTTTGTTTTGTAGTCTTTTTTTTTTTTTCCTCCCTTTTTAACAGCTTGTTTTCCACCTGATGGTCTTTGATTCACAGCAAATTATTTTCTAAAGGATAAATCAAAGGTGGGTTTAAATGGTTAAAATACAAGCTGACTATTAAATTGTGGGTCTTACAAGCCACCAAATCCTATGATATTCTATCTGGCTAGGTCTACCATTTGAACCATTTTGGACAATGGTCAGAAGATAGACATTGGTCAGTAACCCTTCCTCATGCAGACATTAATGGTGTTGGAATTGCACCTGTATCCGGCACTTGCCCCGTTGGCCTTCTCTGATGCTGATTTCAGTTGAGGGGGCCATTTCTCATGGGTTTGTGAAGTCCTTGTGAGACAGGGCCTGAATAGTGGGGTTTCATCCCAGGTCTTGATAGGGCCTGGCTCCCAGAAGGCATTCCATAAATTGTTTTGAATGCATGAATGACTAAGTAAGAAAATGTGAGTGTGCTTAGTTAACAGTAAACCACTAGCCAAATGCGAAAAAATCCTCCCCGCTGTGCCCCTTCTCTGATGTGGAAAGATGAGCTAGTGCAGGAGTGGGGGGCTGGCAGTGGCGGTTTGGGGTAATGGAAAAATGCTTATCACTATACTTGGCTTTCTCTCTGCCCGTGCCCTATCTCTTGCACCTCTCTCCCTGAAGGGTTAGCAAGTGAGGCTGTGGAGGAAGTCCTAAGCAGCTTATTGTCCAGACTTTTGGGCTCTGTTTTAGTTCAAACCTACAGGGCTTTCCAAAGAATGGGCATCTTTTGTCTCCTCTCTCACCTCCTCCAGCTAAGGTTTATAATCCTTTTTATCCTTTCATTCTCTTCACCTCTCTTTGGGTCTTCATCTGAAGAGACTTATCTCTGACACCATTTTGCTTATCTAGGATCCTCTTGCCTCCCAGAGCTGCAGATTCCTCCTTTGTGTTTCCTGGATATTTTTTCTGGGACCACTTTTTGAGTGAGTTCAGGTATGTCTATCTAGGCAAGAGGGGTGGTGGCTATCTGTGTTTGAAAATTGGGACAAGCATCTAATAATGGATCCCCCCCCTCATTTATAGACTTCTATTGTACCTAATACTTTTAGCATCCACATTAAACTGCATTTAATGAATTGGTTTTATTTCAAATAATAAGATTATTCAAAAGAAAAAGTACATATATATGCATGTCAGCTGACAATATTTGAAATAGAAACTTCTAGAAAATCTGAGGATGTGACATTCTTAGGTAATGAAACTTGATAACACTATAACCCAGACTTTGGCCCCGGTTTTCCTTTGTTGGCCTATGTAGGACAAGGCAAAAGGTCCTTTGTACCTATTTCTTTAGAGATAGCACCATGGAGGGGCTCTGTTACTCCCTATCACTTGAGCTTTTGTGACAGGATCTTGATATTTGAGTAGTATTTGCCTGCATGTGCTGTCGAGGTCACTGAAAAAAAATCAAAAACCTTGCAAACCAGAGGGTATGATAAAAATATAGTTGTTAGGAATTTTTACTGTGAGCATTTTTACTTAAGTGCACAAGAATTTTTGGCTTGACATAGAAGAGGTTGGACACTTCTGTTTTTATGTGTGGTATATTTCATGAAAACCCAGTAGTAGTATGGGGTGGCATAGCTATCGTAATCCAAATGATGCCTTTCAATATATTGATCAGATTATCTCAAAGGGTGACTACCAATCTTTTTTTTTTTTTTTTTTAAGAGAGAGAGAGCATGCATGTGAACAGGTGGGAAGGGGCAGAGAGAGAGAGAGAGAGAATCTCCAGCAGACTCCGCTCTCAGCATGGAGCCCAACACAGGGCTCCATCTCATGACCCTGACATCATGACCTGAGCCAAAATCAAGAGTTGAACACCGACTGAGCCATGCAGGCGCTCCGACCAATAATCATTGTAAATTGTTAATCAAAGTGAAGAAGTAAATGGGGATCAGAAGTGATTTTACAGATTTTCAATCCTAGAAATGATTTGCGATTTAAAAACCATCTCTACGGTTGAAAGGCAAACTCGATTTATCACTCAGAACTCTCACAACTTCATCTTCACTTGTATCATTGGGTGATATAATTGAAGAGGTCATGGCAAACACTGAGATGATTAAATTGTTTAGGTGAATCTGCCTGGTTTAGGCTGTTGAAGGATTCATTGACTTGTGGGTGAGGGAAAACTGGCAAGGTAGTTTTGCATTTCATTTTGACCTTACATTGCAAGGGATTTTTGAGGCTGTGTGAACAGGATTACAGGGCAAGCTTAGGGCAAGCTTTAGGGTCCTATAAGGAACTGGCTCTGGCTATCTAATGTTCAGGCCCTTTTTTCTACCCTACTCCCCCCCCCCCCCCCCCCCACTGAGCCAGAATGTTGGCAGCTTTCTGACCCATCACCAGGGTCTTCAGATGTTAACCTCCCGATCTCTTTCACATCTGCCCTCATTAGTCTGTCTACACGACCGTTGCCCTGGCTCGAGCCTTCACCCTCCTGATGGCACTGGCTGCCTGCTGGCTCTGCCTCCTGCCTTCCCTGTTGTCCTCTACCCTGAGCCAGAGAGGTCTTGTCTCACGTCTGTCTGATTGTGACACTCCCATGCTGTGTGTGCCCTCCACGGATTCCCGCTGTCCTTGCTCCAGCCTAAAATTTTCCTCATTATCTTCTCTTTCTCTAGGGCCCACTTTGCAGGCCTTATCTTCTTCTCCTCCCCATCCTTCCTCTCCCTCTCCCCCTTCCCCTCCCCTTCCCTCTTCCCCTCCCCCTCTCCTCCCCCTCCCTCCTCCCCTCCTCCCTCTCCTCCTCCCCCCATCTCTGTCCCCCCTCCCCTCCTTTTCCTCTCCCTCTCCTCCCCTTCTCTGCCCCCCCCCCCCCCTTTCTTTTCTTCCAGGAATCTTTCCTACTTCAGACCCTTTACATATGCTACCCCCAAATCAGGTTGAACGTTGGAATATTCTTTCCTACTACCCAGGACTTCTGAGTACCCACCATAATTCGGTTAGGTCATTGTTGTTTCTTTAGGTGATTCCTTGATTGTGTTCACATTAGCCAGTCAGCTTCCAGAGGGCCGGCCTATGCCTTGAATATGACCTTGGTGGTGGCCTCAGTCCCCGGGTAGGGGGTTTAGCCCCTCCATAGGGCTTGGCTTTCCAAAGCAGTCCTGCTTTATACTTGTAGTCCCATGTCCTAATAGTGTCCCCGTTCACTTGGAAAATCATTTCTCTCGGATAACAGTGTACATGGTGGTCCTATTTAAAACTGAAGGATGGTGAATCACTCAGGTAAATGGTTCAGTGGTCAGGGTCCCAGTGCAGGGTGGTGGACATTCATTTTTGTTTTTTTTTTAAACATTTTGAAGAGGTTATATTCCATTGGGCACCAGAGATCTTAGAATATGCTAGTGGGAGGTGTCAAGGGTGTTAAAGAAACAAAACACAGGTGGCCACAGGTAGGTACTTCTTCTGGTCAGAGGGTGACAAACTTAATTGGAAGGGGTTGAGGATATTTTCACCTTGTTGGGCCAGCAGACATGATGGTCCTTGCTGTCCTCATTCTAACATAAGCTCGTCCCCAGGTGGCAGTGTGTTTGTTGGGTACCTGGTGGGAAGCACTGAGATAATCTGCCTCAGTTTCCTGACCCGTCCACAGACTCAAAGGAATGATACGGACAGTGCCAAGTGATCTTGTTGACTTACAAAAAAGTAAATAAATAGATAAAAATCTAAAAAGCAACACAAGGAGGCTCTTTGGAAGGCCCATCCTGGCACAGGCTCTCAGAGACTCAGTTTCCTCTTCTCCAATGTGGCACCTACAGGCACCTGCCTCAGGGAAGGCTCTGAAGAACCCAGCAAGAATAATGCTTTGTAAGACACTTTCAAATTAGTAGTCCCTTCAGGGGTAAAGGGCTTTTTGCAACACTAGTCTGAAGATAATTTTTATCAAATCTCATAGCCTGAGGTCTCAAAACCACACCCGGGAAAGCCCTCCTCAGGCTGGCTTCTGTGCCATGGTTGTGCTGAGCCCTGAAGCACTGGATTCCTTCATGTTGGCCCTGCAGGGTCAGGAAGCTGAGGGAGACTTGCTGAGGCCCAGGCAGTCACGAGAGATGGCCAGATAACAAGGTGAGTGACCGTCTTCTGTTTGCTGAGTGCAGATATGTTCATTTCCTACACGGCACATTCACCCACAGTCTGGGAGGGACGATGCACATTAAAGCCTCTCGCTTCTGGAATGTTCTAGTGGATTCTGGCGGTGGGCTCTGTGAAATTTAGTGCTGCCTTTCTAGCTTTTTTGCCATCTTTTGTTTTGTAGGTTGTGTGCAAGGAGTATTCACTTTGCTTGCCAATTCGGCTTAGGCCAGAGCAATAGATTATGGGAGATGTGCAGGCCTCATAGAGATTTTGCTAGTCCAGTGATTCAGCAAAGCATTTTGTGAGATTGCTCTAATAATTAAATATCTACGATAGGCCGCATTTAGGTTGGCTAGTAAGAAAGGTGAAATGAGGTAATCACAATTATGTGATTTTTTTTTTTTTTTTTTTAAAGTTCTGGCATCTTGTGTTCTCTGCCTACCAGAAATATTCCAGCAGAACTGTGATAATGCCTTTCATCTGCTAAGCCTTCCAGATGGCAGTTTCTCAGCCGGTGAGCAAAAGAGGGAGCGTTTGAGATTTATGAGTAAGTTACTTCCCTTCCTTGGTATGACCCAGTGAACTCTTGTGCGTGATGTGTGCTGAGTGCCAGTGGTACGTTGTCTGAAGTCCTTCACCCTGCAGGGCCTTTAAAAAGCACTGTGCCTTCTGTTAAGGCAAGGACATCTTCAAATTCCCAGTGATCAATGACTGCCTTAAAAGAGCACTTAAAATGCTTTCTCAGGATACTTTCTGTGACCTAAGTGGACTCTGAGTTCCTTGAGGACAGAGGCTGTCCCTCCTGCTGGGCAGCACCAGTGCCAAGGGAAGCCTCGCTATGCCTTTTCCAGTTGGCACGTGGCCTCGGTTTCTGGGCTGTATTTATACAGTTCGTCTGCTGGCTCCCAGGTCCTCCCTTTTTCAGTGCAGGATGTTGACTGAGCATGCAGGCCTGGAGCTATAGTACGGATGGGTTCAGATAATTTTTGGATTTTAGGAGCTCTCAGAACAGTGGAAGAAAGACTTATTTATAAATACACCAAAGGGAAGTGGTGTGTAAGCCGAGGCTGGAGTGGTCAGGGCATGTGTCAGAGGTGAAGTGGCTGTGTGTTTTCAAGGTTTAGGGATTGGCTGAGCAGAACAACACTTGCTGTATTCCACCACCACCACCCCCCCTCCCCCCAACAATAAGAAAATACCCTCCTCCAACTTGCTAGGATGCAGAGCTGAGCCTATATGATGCATTCTGCTATGTGGACTGGGATAGCTTCAGTGCTGGTTCTCTGTGGTCCTTCTCCTTTGTCTTTATCCTGTTCCTTTTTATGTGGAGGGCGCTTGCAGCCTACCTAGGAGTGCACCTCTATTTGAACTCCTTTAGTTGATACTCAGAGGTTACCAGTTCATGGATCTCTGTTTTGTTCCCCAACTAAATTTTAAGCTCAATGAGGGTGGAAACCACTCCATCCACATCAAGCACAGTGGCAGCTGGTGCATACAGCAAGCATGTAGGCTAGTTGAGGTGTTTTTGTTTGTTTGTTTGTTTGTTTGTTTTTTAAGATTTTATTTATTTAAGAGAGAAAAAGCACTCAAGAAAGCATGAGCCAGGTGAGGGGCAAAGGGAGAGGGAGAAGCAGACTCCCCACTGAGCAGGAAGCCCAACACAGGGCTTGATCCTAGGACCCTGGGATCATGACCTGAGCCGAAGGCAGACGTTTAACTGACTGAGCCACCCAGGCACCCCGCTAGTTGAGGATTTTTACATGTCCTTATTACCTGGCTCTTTAAGTATGACAAGACGGTTCAGTCATGACTCAGGTATAAACAGAGTGGTGTGTTTTGTTTTATTTGTTTCATGGTTTTGTTTTTAGGAAAAGCACATGTCTGGTCAGTAGCATTTCATCAATTTGGTGTTCATTCATTCATTCATTCATTCATTCACTAGCAGGCTCCTCCTTTGGGAGCCTTTTTTCCTGTACTGAGTTTTTGAATGCTGTGTTTTTACTGCACTGGGGATTTTATTCTTTAAACTCTATAATTGTTTTTGATAAATCTCTATCTCTTGGATACTGGCTTAGAGATAATTCTTTTCTATTAAGTACTTCTTAGAGTGGTTGACCATAAACCGTTTGAGAAATCACCACTTTTATTAATGACTTTTGAGATTTGGCAGCAACTTAAATTGATAGTAATGGAATGTGCTTTGAGTGGAAAACTGTAAGATAGACAGCATTTCACTCTGCAAACCAGACTGGAGATGATGTATCTGACAGGAAAACATAACTTATTGGTGGTTTAGGTCAGTGTCTCAGGTAATGCAAGGCTCAGCAGTAGTGATTGCAACGTAAGAATTAAAAAGAAACACTTATGTGGTCGGGCACTGTTTTAAGTGCATATGCTATTCATATGCTTGTATGAATTTATTTAATCCTCCCAGTGACCACATGTAGTGTCTGTGCTGCCATTCTTCACCCTTTACTAATGAGAACATTGAGGCATGGAGAAGTGTGTGACTTGACGATGGGTATGGTCGTGTGACCACAAATAGTCCCTCTGGGACTGGAGATATTCTTTTTTTTTTTTTTTTCTTAAAGATTTTATTTATTTGACAGGATGAGCATGAGAGAGCATGAGCAGAGGGAGCAGCAGGCAGAGAGAGAGGGAGAAGCAGGCTCCCCATGGAGCAGGACGCCTGATATGGGACTCAATTGCAGGATCCTGGGATCATAATCTGAGCCAAAGGCAGGTGCTTAACCAACTGAGCCACCCAGGTTCCCAGAAATATCCCGATTATGTATAGTATGTACCTGGAAGATTGGGAAATTTGTAAATTATTCTTTTGGTGGTTTAGGGCAATTATGTTTACTGTTTCCATTATAGATTGTGTATGTTTATGATTGCTAGCTTTTCGTGTTTTTTACATTGTGGAAAAAAAACATGACTATGATAAGTTTTGAACTCCTTTAGAAGGCTTCTAAAACAAATAACATCATGTTTTGATAAGCTAAGAGACTTCCAAAGCATTCCTGTTCCCAGAGGAAAGTGGCTTCAGTTAAAAATGATGAACTTGGGGCACCTGTGTGGGTCAGTTGGTTAAGTTTCTGCCTTCAGCTCAGGTCATGGTCTCAGGGTCCTGGGATCAAGCCTTGCATTGTCAGGCTTCCTGCTCAGTGGGGAGTCAGTCTGCTTCTCCCTTTCTCTGTGCCCCCCCCCACCCCCCTCCAGGGCTCTTGAGTGCTTTCCCTCAAATAAATAAATAAAATCTTAAAAAAAAAAAAAAAAAAGAATGGATTAATGAGGGGTCCCTGGGGCTCAGTTGTTACGCATTGGCCTTTGGCTCAGGTCATGAATCCCAGGGTCCTGGGATTGAGCCCCATGTGGACCACCCTGCTCGGTGGGGGGTCTGTTGCTCCCTCTGCCTGCCCCAGCTCATGCTGTCTCTCGATAAATCTTAAAAATGATAAACTTTGCCTCTTTACCAAGTGATACTGGTGAGAAGGCTTTTGGAAAAATGTGAATGTGATTTATACATAATAATATGCTTTCTCTCTGAAGTCTTCTTACTAGAGCAGAATGTGTAACCTCTAGCTCAGTTATGGTATCCTAGCAAGCTGGCTGTTCTGTTGTTTTTTCAAAGCTGGGGCTGCAGATGCTTGTGCTTTGAGGGACGAGGCAGTCAGTAAGAAAGCCATTGAGGGTTGGAGGTGGGAATGCAGTAGGGAGTGATAAGGAGTGGGGTAAGGGGTCAGCCGTGCTTCTGCCCTCTGTGTGGGGAGCTGCTTTCCTCCAGTTGATGACTGACCAGAGAATATGTGGCATGGGTTGCCAGATAGAACCATTTTTTTCAGTTGGATCAACACATTCTTTAAATGAAAAATTTCCTGACTTCAATACTTAGGAAGAAAATTTAAATTAAAGCAGTACTGGAAAGCATGGTGGACCCCACATACAAAGGAGAATAGGGGACCTTGGAAGGAGCTTTTGCATCCATCCTTACACTCTCCTGTGGCATTAAATTCCTGCTTTTGTGTGCCTATTTGGTTGTATAGTACATAGATGTATACCTGAAAAGTTGTGTGTAAGCTAGTTTTGTTTCTTTTCTATATCTAAAAAATAGCCTTATGCCTTATTGTAGAAGATGTGGGCCTTCTGATGTGAGTCCTTGTACAGCCAGTAATCACTCAGTGTATTTGTTTTGCATGTTCGTTCTTCTGTGTTTAAAATGGAGAACACGGTTGGATATTGTATATTGCCTGAGTTAAGTTCATGAGCAAGGCCTGCTTTGGGTTACGCAGATTCTTATGGCTGTGGTGTTTGTTGTAATGAGATTTGACCTGTCAGGGGAGCTGTAGACACTTGGAAGAGTGTTTGGTCCTTAATACTAGTATCTAAATTCTAGGCATGTTGCCTGTATCTTCCAGTTTCAAAAAAATCTATGTCAATCTGTTTCTTTATAACCTAGTGCTGTTTCTGTTTCATTTTTTTTCTGCCTTGTTTTATATTCAATCCTTCTCTTTGGCTCACAACAGCAATCTGGTCCAAAGATTTACTTTTTCTATTTCCAACGCTATCATTATTTTTATGTAAAAAGTATGCTTTGAGTTACAGCAATTCATGAAGCTCAAGCTTCTACTCTGTAGGGAGAGAAAGAGATGTCATTTGCTACAGAGTTGATACAGACAAATGTCCTGCTGCATGCTGTGTTTCCACTGTAATCCAGGGGTTTATTTTTGTGACACTTAAAGAAAAATGACCATATTGGGGCTGACGCTAAGCCAAGATGACACAGGCCCAAAGTTTTTTTTTTTGGAGGAGTGGGGGAACAAGGGGATAGAAACATTTGGAAGAAATAGTCCTTTTTCTCCTTCCTTTATGCATTGTGTTTTCATTAACAGATTATTGAATGCATTACATTTACTCATATAATTCCGTTTCTTCTGGGTTTCCTGAGCACCCTTTGCTGCTGCTTTTGGAACAATTTCAATCTTGTATGAAAGTTTTAAGAAGACTGAAAATGAACTTCTACATGCCTTCACTGTAAGGCTCCCTTCGAGTTTCTTCAGTTTTCCCAGTTATGTCCTTTACATCTTTCTAGCCTCCTTCAACCTGGAAGAGTTCCTCATTCTTAGCTTTCAGGATGTGGACCTTTCGCAGGCCAGTAACATAGAACATCCTTCCTTTTCTTTGAGGATGTTCTGTATTCCTCCTGCAAATGTCTGTGAGGAGAGATGGGCTGTGCCTACGAGGAATTGGTGGCTCCTTCCTTTAGATTTTTACAGCACTCCACTAATACTTTTATTTGAGTATTTAGGATATTCAATCAGTAAGTATGGTTTCTTTCTTTCTTTTTTTTTTTTAATTTTTATTTATTTATTCATGATAGTCACAGAGAGAGAGAGAGAGAGAGGCAGAGACACAGGCAGAGGGAGAAGCAGGCTCCATGCAGGGAGCCCGATGTGGGACTCGATCCCGGGTCTCCAGGATCACGCCCTGGGCCAAAGGCAGGCGCTAAACCGCTGCACCACCCAGGGATCCCAATAAGTATGGTTTCTTTGTGCTAAATGGGGATACATTTATGAATACAATGGATTTAAAAAAAAAATCCCTGCTTTTGTGAAGCTTACATTTTAGTGAGGGTAACATACCACTTAAAAGATAAATAAATAAACTAGCGGGTAGCCCGGTGGCTCATTGGTTTAGCCCTGCCTTCAGCCCAGGGTGTGATCCTGGAGACCCGGGATTGAGTTCCACGTCGAGCTCCCTGCATGGAGCTTGCTTCTCCCTCTGCCTGTGTCTCTGCCTCTCTCTCTCTCTCCCTGTGTCTCTCATGAATAAATAAATAAAATCTTAAAAAAAATAAATAAACTAGCAAGTATGTCAGATAGTGATAGGTGCTAAAGAGGACAAAATCTGGTGGAAGAGAGTGGGGCAGGTATGATGGTTCTTGGTAGGGTGGCCATGGGAGGCTTCCCATGAGGGTGATTCTGGAGCAAGACTCACAAAAAAAGTGAGGTAAAGGCCATGCTGATAGCTGAAGGCGTGCAGTCCAGGAGGAGGGAGCCTAGAGGGTACAAAGGCTGTGCCTCAGATGGGCTGGGTGTGGGGAGAAGGCAGCATGGTGGTTGGAGCCAAGGGGAGAGTGATAGGAAAAGTGAAGCAGGGAACCAATCAGGGCTTATGGCCACGAGGGTCATGAGAAGCCTTTGGAGAGTTTTGAGCAGAGAAGTGACAGGATCTGACTTACGCCTGAGAAGGAACCCCCTATTATGTAGGGAATAGCAGGTATGTGGGGATAGCAAGAAGGGTAGAAACAGGAAGACAGATTAAGGGAATGTGGAAAGTCCTTCTGTATAGTTTTGTTCTCTATGGCACATGGAAGTGACTTAGTGGTTCTCATACTTCAGGATCCATAAGACTTATGTGGGCTCTTTGTGAGCAATGCACAGCTTTTTACTTAGAAACTTGAATCCATTAAGTCTCACCTGTACTGTTAACATCTACCCCTCTCCCCCCAAGCAATTCTCAGGTGAGTGGTCCTTAAACCACAGGTTGATAAAGTAACAAGTGAGTTTGGAAGAAGTGAATAATTGGTTTATGGAAAATACTTTAAATGTACTCAGGTATGAAGTGTTTCTTACTCTTCTTGCTTGGTTTCTTACATATTATTCAACTTCTAAAAATCTAATAGTATGAATTTTCTCTTGCAACTGATTTAGTGCATAAAGATCTAACTAGGCAAGAATATTTTTTAAAAGAGAAGTGTGTTTTGTAAAATAAACACAATACTGACATGCTACTTTCCTGCCTCTAAGCATGTGGGTTCAGAAGGAATGAATAAATGGTACCAGTAGGATTCATTCACAAAGAAGCTATTAACTGTATTCAAGAAGAAATTGTATTTAAAGAGTAGGTTGGATGAAGCCACAAAAGATATGAATGAGTATTTTCGATACAGATGGGTATTTAAAAGCAAAAGTGGACTAGATCTGGCTTGGCATTGTATTGTACCAGAGGTCCATGGGATGTATGTCAGAAGGAGTCCTGGAAGCAGAGCTAAGTGTAAAGCACTAAGGGACTTGTCTCTTCTCCTTGGTAAATTAAATTTAGTCATGCATGGGTCACATTGGGTTGAACAAGCGGAAGTTATGCCTTGTTTGTGATGTCATGGTCAGGAGCACAGACTTCGGAGCCAGACTGGTTTCAAATCCTGCTCTGAACTATCAGGGTAACTCATGTTGCTTCAGTTTCCACAGAGGTGGGAAATCCTAGTACCAACCTCACAAGGTCATTGTGAGGTTGGAAAATTAATGACCACAAGGTACTGAGAATGGGGTCTGGCATATTATAAAGGATTCAGCAATTCAGCGTTTTGCCCCCTCCCCCTCCAAATTTTATTGTTACTGTTATATTGCAGTGCTTTCAAACCATGTTTTGCTTTCTGGAATACTATACATTTTCAGTGATTGCTGTTTGGGATGAGTATAGTTATAGGTCATGTCTAAAAATATGCTCACTCGTGCCTCTGTTTATACAAAGAGTTTCAAGTCTTAAGTATAGTTTTGGTCCTTTTTATTTATAACCAGCACATTCTGGAAGTTGGTTGCCATCACTTATGTAACATTAGCTCCACCCCCTTCTTATAAAAGAGGGATGCTCATGCTTGCTTCAGGGACATGTGGTGAGAATTAATGAATAAGTTAATGTTTGTGGCTCTACCCCATTAAGTACTAATTAGCATGAGTTACTGCTCTTATAGTCTCTCCAAGTACCATGATCAAACTGATTCTTAGAACCAGGGGCTTCGAGAGAACTTTTCCTTATGTACTGTGGGGAAGTAGCATCTGAGAACATTTGCTCTTATTACTTCCCATATCTACAAATTTTATACCTCCTCAATAACTGAAAACTAAAGTAAATCAAATAACTTCTTGTAGAACTTAGTCATAAAATGTTACTTGTTAAGTACGAAGTGAAATTTTTCCCTTTGGGAGATCACCATCTTTCATTTTTGACTTTCTCATTGTTATGCAGCAGTTACATCTGTACTTAGCAATAATGTTCTAAAAATTTGCCAAGTCTGTGAAGGCATAGTATGGTAGAGGCAGTCCTAGCATTGCGGTTCAAAGGAAAGAAAGTTTGTATTTCAGTTCTGTCTCACTAGAGGTAAGATTTGGAGCCTTTGTACCTCTGGACCTTTGTGTGTAAAACAGGGATAATAATACCTTTGGAATAACATATGTGAAATAGCAGGCACAAATACCAGCATATGTGCCTGATTGTAGTGAATATAATGATTTTATTACTTTTTCCAATATGATTGAATTTGGTAATGTAACTGGAACCAATTTCATAGTTTTCATATGAAGCAAAAGAAGATATCTTTTAGGGTCCTAGTGTCAATTGGATTTCTGCCTGACATACACTTACCTTAAAGATCTAATTTCCAAACTCACTCTGGGAGAACACCTCTTCTGTCAATTGACAAAGTTAAATCATTAAAAGGATGTGAATATAGAGTGAATATGGGATTGTGTGTGTGTGTATGATATTCAAATAAAGTAATTCAGTGTAATGCAATTTTACATTTCCCTATCTTGTATTAAAATTTAGTAGGAGTAGGCTAACCAAGGGCATGGGTCTGTATCCAAGGAGGGGCTTGGCCTGAGGGAGACTGGCCTTCTGTGCTCCACTAAAGATGATGTTTATTTAACCCCCAGTCTTTTACTCACCTAATTACAAAGTTAAAATTTAATTCCTCGTAAATGTACGCCTGAAAGGATTAGCTACACTCTTGATTGATATGTAAAGAGAGTTTTATAATCTCTGAAACTATGGCTCTTGAGGAACAAAATAAACTATAATTTTGAAATGGGACAGAAGATATTATTATAGGTTTATTCTTAGGATGCTCCTCTTTTGACTTGCCTCTGTAATTAAATATCTACTTGTTGGCAAGGAGGGTGTACAGAGGAACGATTATTCCCTTGCTTTCATCACTGTTGATTTCTTAGGGATGCTTTGAAGTGGTGTCCAACTGTCTTCCCTGGCTTCCAGACGCTTTGATGGAACAATAGGAACTTGTTAAGTACATAACCAGATTCTTTCCACACGGCTCCCTCACGAGGTCTATTTTAAGTTATTAGTTAGGTTTGATGTCCAGACTGAAAAGCACTTATTCACTAGTTCTGATACAAGGTCGAGGAGTTTAACTTCTTACAGATAAGACCGAGAGCCTAAAAGTTTTGCCATGTACTACCTACCCCATCTCTCTTCCAAAAAAGAAGTGTAGAAGGAAGTAAAGCGATGCTTATCTTCTTTATTAAAGTGTCAGAATTTAGACCCTTTTCAGATTTCTGTTATAATTTTGGCGAGTCTCTTGTCTTGGCTTTGTCACTTTCCTCTTCTTATTACACCTGTTTTATTATTTTATTTCTTACGGTGCTCCTTCTTTTGCAGCCTCCTATCCTCTACCCCACCGTTCATTTTTTGGAGCTCCTGAAAGGAGCCAAAACTTCTTTTTCTCTGTACTCTGTACTTTTTCTTTTTCTTTTTTTTTTAATTTTTATTTATTTATGATAGTCACAGAGAGAGAGAGGCAGAGACATAGGCAGAGGGAGAAGCAGGCTCCATGCACCGAGAGCCCGACGTGGGATTCGATCCCGGGTCTCCAGGATCGTGCCCTGGGCCAAAGGCAGGCGCCAAACCACTGCGCCACCCAGGGATCCCTGTACTTTTTCTTAAGGAATGTCATCCATATGTGGCTGCTGAGTCTACAGTTTTTGTAGGTTTTTTTTTTTTTTTTCTTTTTAAGATTTTATTTACTTATTAGAGAACAAGCAGTGGGGACGGGCAGAGAGAGAGAGAAGCAGGCTCCCTGCTGAGCAAGATGCCTGATGTAGGACTCGATCCCAGGATCTGGAGATCATGACCTGAGCCAAAGACAGAGGCTTAACCCACTGAGCCATCCAGACACCCCCTGAGTCTCCATTTTTAACTCCAGAACTGACCTGCTTTTCCAAGCCTCTCCCACCTGTTGTTTCCACCTGAATGTTTTGAAGGGCATGTCAAACCCATCTGTCCCAAACAAACTCCTATTCTTTCACAAAAGCTGGTTCCTATTTTATTTTCAAAGCACAATTCTGTACAAAGCACAATTCCACCTGCTTGAAACTTTCCAGGGAACCCTAAGACCTCGCTGATATGAATGGAAATGGTATAGCCACTGTGGAAGACACTCTGGCCGTTCCTCAAAAAATTAAACCTAGAGTTACTGTATGACCTAGCAATTCCACTCCTAGGTATATGCCCAAGAGAATAGAAAACAAATGTTCGTACAAAATGTATCCAGGAATGTTCAATAGCAATGATATTCATAATAGACCACAAGTCAAAATAAATGTCCAAGGTATGAATGGGTAAATAAAATGATGTATACATATAATACAATGTATACATACAGCTATTGTATAGGGGAGTGAAGAACTGATGCATTCTGTAACATAGATGACTCTTGAAAACTTTATATAAAGTAAAAGAAGCAAGACGCAGAAGTCCACATGTATATTCAGATTATATGATGCCCAGCATAGGCAAATTCCTAGCAGATTAATGGTTGCCAGGACTGTGAGGAGAAGGAAACAGTATTTCCTTTTGATTTATGAAAGTGTTTTAGAATTAGATAGTGGTGATCGTTACTATATTTTGAAGATGCTAAAAATCACTGAATTGTACAGTTTGAAATGGTGACTATATTAGTTTCTTAGGGCTGCTATAACAAAGTACCACAAACTCAGTGATGTAAAATGGAGAAACATCTTGTCCCCTGGTTCTGGAGGCCACAAGTCTGAGACCCAAGTGCTGGCAAAGTTGTTTCCCTCTGAGGATGTGGAGGGGTTCCAGGCTTCTCTCCTAGCTTCTGCTGGATTGCTGGTGATCTGTGGCCTTCCCTGGCTCATAGACTCATCACTCCAGCTCTGCCTTCATCTTCATGTGACGTTCTTCCTATGTACGTGTCAGTGTCCAGATTTCCCCTTATTATAAGGACACCGTCCTTATTGGATTAGGGCTCACCTTAATTATCATAACTAATTACGTCTGTAACAGCCCTGTTTCCAAATAAAGTCCCGTTTTGAGGTACTGGTTTTGACTTCATTTGAATTTTTCAGGGTCCAAATTTAATCCATAACAGTAAACTTGTATGTTCTGTGAATTTTACCTTAATTAGAAGAAAAAAATCCAAACCAAAAAAACCTTTAGGGAGCTTCTGACTGCTGTCGAGTAAGAGACCAAAGCACTGAACACAGTCTGGGCCTCGCCTCTCTCCTTGGCCTATCCTCTTCTCTTACTCTGGGTCCTGGCCAGCTGGCTTTCTTCCTGTGCCAGCCATGCTCCCTCTGACCGCAGGGCCTGTGCCTAGGAGTTGCTTGTATTCCTTTTTTTTTTTTTTTTTTTTTGCCATCCCCTTCTTTCTATTTGTTCTGACCTCCGTTCCGGTGTTCCTTTCACATGGGACTTGCGGTATAAGGCTGCCTCCTCTCTCCTATACACCACCCCTGATGTGGTCATCTACTGCTGTGTGCCTGAGCGCTCCTCAACTTCCTGATGTTAGACAACAGCCATCTGTCATGCTCTTGGATTCTGCGGCTCAGGAATTCAGATTCGCTGATGGTGATCTGTTTCTCTGTAATGTCTGGAGCTTTGGCAGGGAAGATCTCAACAGTGTGGGGCTGGAATCTTCTGGGAGCATCTCCACTCCTGTGTCTGGTGCCTGGACTGGGATGACCCAAAGACTGGGTTCTGCTGGGACTGTTGACCAGTGCTGCTACCCATGGTTCCTTGATGTGGCTTAGACGCCCTCACAGCAGTGCAACCTCAGGATAGTCAGACTTGTTACAGGACAGTGTGAGGCTCCAAGAGTGGGTATTCTGGCAAATAAAAAGAAGAAGCTGTGTGACCTAGCTCTGGCAGTCCACAGCCTCGTTTCCATTCCATATGCTAATGGTTGAAGCTGCTGTGGCCCACCCAGATTCACAAGGGGGCACCTAGACCTCACCTCTCAATGGGAGGAATACCAGAATTTGTGGCTGGGTTTAAAAATAACCACAATACTCCTCAATCTATGTTCCTTCAGAGTGTCCCCCTGCTGTTAATCACTCCTCTGTGTTATTATTGCATTAATTTCCATCTTTCCAACTAGATGATGAGCTTACTTTGCTCACCATGATATTCCCAGCATCTAATACAGTAAATGGCACATAATAGATACTTGGTAAGACTACAAAATGGAAATTGACTGTGAGGAGTTAGAAAAGACACAGCAAGGAAAGGTATTCACTTATGCCCTAAAAATCATGAGCTTGTACGTCCGATCCAAGCACCACCACTACCAAATAAGCCCAGTGATCCGTGGCTGTATTGTTTCATCCTCATGATCTCAGTTGTTTGGCAATAAATCTGGCTGCCTTGTGACTATTGATCGTGCAGGAGACATCTGAGAGCTGATACCCATGAGAAAGTCCTCTTGACGCCTGCAGTAAAACATAGCAACATAAGTATAAGTGAAGCCAAATGTTTGCTGAATGAATTCCCCACAAGGGAATAAACAGAATTAAAAATTTAAGGTTTAAATAGGCTAATACTAATAAGGTGTGTGTGTGTGCCCATGGCTTGCTGTGCCTGTTGGGTGAAGAAAGGAAGGGTAGTAAGGGATCTGGTTTATTTTTAACAGACTGAGTTTATCAGAGCTGTGTGGGGCTGATCATATTTATTTAACATGCTTGACAGAATTTAGAATGAGATTCTCCTTTCCATCTCCTTGACTCCTTATTTCTTTGAAAAATTTCAAGTCTGAGACAGATACACATATAACCTTGCCAGGCACATGGTTCACTTGCTCCTCAGACTCCTGCATAGCTGCTTGACATTTGTGCTACAGACTTGGCAGCAGAATGCCCATTTCCCTTCCTTGCCTGTACATTTTCAGGGCAGTTGTTTACACAGAACCTCTTAAAATGCAGAGGGATGTAGTTCAGTAAATTAAAATGCAATTTTATTTAGTTTTTGCCTCTACATACCAAAGACTCCAAAGTAGTGTGGGGTGATAGTGTTGAAAACACTGGCTTTGGAGTCCCACGGACCTAGGTTTTGAACCTTGACCCTGCCACTTTTTATTGCTATGACCTTAGGCAAGTTAGTTACCCTCCATATGCCTCTTTCACTTAAAGGGGGAGGAGGGAGGAGATAATAATAGAGCTGTTAGAAGAATTTAGTGAGAGCATACATATAAAGATCCTAGTACCGTCTGGCACATAGTGAATGCTCAATCAGTGTTAGTTATTATGACTATTATCATGCAAATGTAACTGCTTGGGGTTTACTTGGAATTTAAGTATAGTAATATTGGAATGGCTTTCAAAGAGTGCTTGATCTTATTCTGATTTTGCTCTTAATTGGAAAGTAAGTTTATGCTGTTTCAAGTTTGGGATGTTTGTAGGTTATTAGTGTGATGGTTCCTACCTTGTCTTTAATACTTGTGGCTTTTGCTTTGAAAAGTGTCTGTTAAAGAATGAATAGAAATTCAGAAGGAGAAATGGTTTGAAATTCTGGGACTTTAGAAAGTTGAATGTCTTTGGGGCCTGGATGGCTCAAGCAGTTAAGTGTCTGCCTTTGGCTCACATCATAATCCCGGAGTCCTGGGATCGAGACCTGTGTCTGGCTCCCTGCTCAGCGGGGAGTCTGCTTCTTCCTCTTACTCTGTGTACACGTTCTCTCCCCCTCTCCCCATCTCCCCCTCTCCCCTCTCCCCCTCTCTCCTTCCCTCCCTCCTTCAAATAAATAAAATCTTTAAAAAATAAGTTAAATGTATTTTTCTAACATCTACCATCTACCATCAGTAAGACTGTCAGAATAAGAGACGCTGATTTTAAGATGTCAGCTTTAACTGTGGTGGCTCCCCATTTCTGGACAAGGGTCAGCATGGCGGGGCCTCTGGAAGGACCCCTCAGTTCAGAAGGCTCTTGCTAGTTGCTGCTCGTGTAACCAGGGACAATGGCAGATCTGTGGTCTGTCGCAAAGTGAAGTTGGGGGAGGGAGGATTTTGTAACAGATGGTTTCTTGGCTATCTGGGGCCTGTCCAGCTCTAAGCTTTGAAAACGATGGGCCAGACCCTAAACTGGCACGGATATGGGCTCGATTGCCAGAACAGGAAGTGAGGTCCTAGGGTGATATCTTTGGGGCAGCTGCTGCAGCTTGGCTGGTGGGCGGCCCTGGCAGCATTGGCTTCCCATGGTTTGGTGAAGCGACTGTGTGTGGTGCAATAATGACAATGAGGTGGGGAACCTGGCCCGGAATCTGAGGTCGTGACCCTTGTGGGGCTGTTGGCCTGTATTGGAAGGGGTGTCAGCTACTGTGCCTTGTGGGGCTTGTGCCACCTTTGCCATGGATGAAAATGAGCGAATGTGGGAGCCAAAGATCTATGCCTCTTGTACCGGTCAGCCTGGCTTTCCGGTTTGGGTGTGAGAGCAGTAAGCAATGCTGTGTGGGAGGGCTTGGCTGTTCGCTTTGACATTAGCTTCCAAAGACTAGGAGCTTATCCCAGAATTTGCTAACCTCCTCTGATACCTTTTTGGAATAATTAAATCATTTTTGGCTGTGTTTAAAAATGTATTTGGCCTGCCTCTTACTAGCTGGGTGTCCTTGGGCAAATTACTTAATCTCTCTGTGCTTAGTTTTTCTTATCTATGAAGAGGCCAGACTGGATGATGTTATAAGCATGAGATGATCTTTAACATCCAACTCTAATTAAATCCTTTTATGTATCCTCAAATATACACATATATATACACAGATATACCTATATACATATACACGTGTGTGTGTGTGTGTAGTTCTTTGAGTCTAGTTGACACCCAACATTACATTAGTTATGGGTGTATGACTTAGTGATTTGACAAGTTTATACATTATGCTGGATTCACCACAAAGGTAGCTGCCATCTGTCTTGCTACATCGCTATTACAATATGTATGTATCTTCATATATTTTGATATTTGCTTCTTTGAATAGTGGACTCCACAAATTTACTTCTTAGAGTGAAACATAAACCATTTCTTTTGCTCTTAACTTCTTTTTTAAATATTTAGGTGGTATTCCTCCATATCTAGTACTTAAGAATTTGGAAATCAAAGTGTCATTTTATGGAGGGAGGGATCCAGATTTTATTTTTCTTGCAGCCTGGAAATGATCTCCTCCCATTTGTTGTTGGGACAATACTGGTTGCAGTTGCTGTTGGGGAGGTGACATATAGGACACATGGCATTAAATGATAAAAGCTTATTCTTGCAATGGCAATAGAGGCCATCTTGTCAACCCTTTCAGGTTGAGAGGAGGAGATTGAGACTCAGAAAGGTTTCACCTCTTGTCTGAGACTGTGCTGCTAGATCCTGTGAGGGCCGAGGCTGTGCCCTGTTCACTGTGACCTCTCTCCTGCCTTTTGGGCATCTGGTCCAGCTGGTTTCTTTATTAGCATTTGTCAGAGTGACTTGAGGTAAAGATGGCCTCACATTACCTCTCCTCTGACCTTGGTAGGTTCTGAAATGCCAAGTTACCCATATTCAGAAGAATTATT
The DNA here is from genome assembly GCF_003254725.2 of Canis lupus dingo. Lineage (NCBI taxonomy): Eukaryota > Metazoa > Chordata > Mammalia > Carnivora > Canidae > Canis > Canis lupus. The sequence continues at coordinate 20,865,021 of NC_064274.1, read as the reverse complement.
TCAAGGTAGAACAAACTCCAAGAGCTTTGCTCTTCCTCTTTGGTATGGTCTGTGTAGACATGGGTGGTTTCTCAGGAGCTGGGCTCAGGTCCTAGAAATGTTTTTCATGAGAGGTCACTTCCTATCTCTTCTCCAACAATTCCTTTGTCTCTGCGGGCTCAACTTTTTAAGAGGAAAGCAGAGGTATAATTCTGAAGAATGATGCAGATTTGATGGAATGTAAGAGAGGCAAGAGCTGAGCAGGTTGGGTTAATATGGAACTAAGAAAGCATTGTGAGGGAAAAGTGCACCCAGAAAGGCCTTGCACATCTCCTAGTGTTTGGATAGAATTTAAGGCAGAACTCTGGGAAAAATTGGAAACATCCTCTAGACATTGTACATTCTCAGAAGTGAGTTCCCACATCTTTGTCTCGCTTCCTTTTGGTTCTCATTGTTCTACTTCTTAACTCCCCATAGCTGCCAAATGCCCTATATGTTTCCTAGGACTGTTTCTGCCTTAATTCCATCGCTTCTTCCTTTTTCTAAGATTCTATCTATCTATCTATCTATCTATCTATCTATCTATCTATCTATTCATATGAGAGCACAAGCAGGGGGAGTGGGAGCGGAGCCGGAGAAGCAGGCTCCTGGCTGAGCAGGGAGCCTGACGCGATCCCAGGACCCTGGGATCATGACCCCAAGGGCAGACACTTAATCGACTGAGCCACCCAGGTGCTCCCCCCATTGGTTCTTCCTAATTGAAATAGACCTTATTTTACCATTTACCTTATTTTCTTTAAGACACTAACTCTTAAAAACATGTGTGTGTGAGGTGCCTGGGTGACTCAGTTGGTTAGGTGGTTAAGTGTCTGCCTTTGGCTCAGGTCGTGATCCCAGGATTCTGGGATGGAGCCCCAGGTCAGGCTCTTCGCTCAGCAGGGAGCTTACTTCTCCCCATACTGCACCACCATCCCTCCTCCTCCGTTCATGCTTGCCAGCACATGCACTCTCTCTTTCTGTGAAATAAATAAATCTTAAATATGTTTGGAATTCCAGTGGATCGAAGAATAAATGTGTGTATTTAAGGTCGTGTTTTTATTTTCCCTAAAAGCACTATTAAGAAACCTCTAGGGCAGCCTGGGTGGCTCAGCGGTCTAGCGCTGCCTTCAGCCCAGGGCCTGATCCTGGAGACCCAGGATCGAGTCCCACGTCGGGCTCCCTGCATGGAGACTGCTTCTCCCTCTGTCTTTGTCTCTGCCCCTCTCTCTCTGTGTCTCTCATGAATAAATAAATACAATCTTTAAAAAAAAAAAATCTCTGCATCTGAGAATCTGGAAATAATGAATTAAATGCTAGACTTTCTCAGTGAAGAGAGAAGCTGAGTGGTTGAGAGCAGAACTGTTAGAAATGAAGGGCCATGAAAACCATGGAGGTGGGGGCATTTTGCTAAGTGAAGTAGAAAAATACTGTATTGTTTAATGCCTGAGGTTTTCAGGCTTGGTTATATCTTGTACGGGGGGGAGCCTCTCAAGAATTTTTAGGAAAGCATGACACTAGGCTCTCCTGGTCCCGAGGCACAAAAACATTGTAGCAGGGTTGCTGTTAGGTTACAGGTGACAAGAGAGGGGAGAATCCATATCTAAGGATGCAGACCGTCCCATGGCCAGGCCTCACAGGTACTACGTTGATAGGTTTTTCTGGATCCAAGATCTAGATTGGGGATGTCACCAGCAGGAGTTTGTGACTACTAGCTCTGCTCTAAACCAGCTGGGTGACTTATTATGTGTCTTGCTAATTGTCATCATCTTTGTTAAGTAGAACTTCTGATTAAATTTTTTGTCTTCTCTCATTGGCCAGAGGGCATAGTGCATGTGATGTAGGGAGGATGGTGGAGGTGGTTGACTGCAAGGCCGTTTGGTGTGGGCCTCACGTGCAGGAAGGGCATCACCTGGTTCCCCTAGTGTTATCTGCACATGAACTTATACATTCCGTCACAGAGACGAACTGGCAAGATTGAAAGAAGATGGCATTCATCATCCAAATTTAAATTTGTTTCTCATTAAGGAGATTCTCCCTGTATGCACCATGAATTAATATGTTTTATAAATCTTGTAACTGTCTCATGAAGAGCATAATTAGTCATAAGTGTTTGGGTGTTAGAAATGTGAATTTGTTCAATGTAGGTATTAAAATATCCTGTCAATTCTTTATTAACCTAACTGGGAGTGTTGCAGTTGAGGGGGGCTCAAGCCTTCTCCACTCTCAAAGGCCCTGCTGACCCGTCTTTGCATTGGCTCTCCTGGATCATGGGCTCACTCCTACTCAGTCAGCTGTGAGTGGGGCCACCACCTGAGCTGGAAAACTGTCCCCTTGGTACTGGGAACAGCCTAGGGCCTTTTCCTTAGGAAGTGCTGTGGGTGCCGTGGACTTAATGATGAGATCGAGGTTGGAGATCGGAATTGAAGATGGAGACTGTTGAGAGTCTGGCTAGGAAGACTAAAGAATGGGACCCTCAGCAGAGCTCTGATTGAGTCCTGAGATACCCCAGGTCTTAGGCAGCTCAGCTCACTTCTCTGCATTTACTCTTGTAAACTATAGGTGAACGATGCCAAGTGGCTTTTGAAAACCAAACACTGTAAAACTCACTTGTGTTTTGAGATATCAAGCCACTGCTAAAATACTTTCTTAAAAATGAAACAATTGAGGCCGTTGACAGTTGTTTTGCTAAAATTTCACAGCGAACAGCTCTATGAGAAGAGCAGTCCCAGAAATAAGGAGAGGATAAAGATATGCAAGGGGCCATCTAGGCAGCTAGGTAAAGGCTGGAAGTGATAATTGTCTGTGCTGAGGGAGGGGTCACATTGGAAAACAATGAAAATGCAGTGTGAGTCGTTCTTGGGGGGAACTCTAAAATGAAAAACTGACATTAAGTAGTGACAGTGACCAGGCATTTAAAATTCATAGACCTGCCTTTCCCACCTGACCCCCTCCCCTATTTCTCATTATCAGCCTTTAATAATTTATGCTGTAACTACCACCAAGAGAGGACTGGGTTGCTTCAATCATCAGGTTTGTTGTCATTTGGCTAAAGCTTTGATATCCACAATAGGGACTAGAAAATTGTATGGGGAAAGATTGGTGTGTTAGCAGACCTCGAAGTAAGCAGTCTGGGACTCAGTTGCATTATGAAGGAAGGGATTTTGGACCTTGGTGTCTTGCAAAGACCACATTTGCATTATTAGAGAACACAGGATTATGTGAAAGATGGTCTTTGCAACTGTTAAACTAGCTTAGTGGGTATGGATTCCTGTTCACTCACAAAATCCCTTTCTGATGTGGTTGTTGAAACTCTGACCATACCATAAATGACCCTAATAAAACCTGCCTGGGATATCAAAGTATCTGGAAATACCATGAGAGCATAGGCACCATTTGTAAGCCTGCTGCTTTATGGACAAAGTGCTTATCAGTAATTAAGGCACCACTTTATGTTTTTCTTCAGACTTCTTTCATATAGAGGATTGACTTGGTATTTCAGTATGTTATTTTGCCAGGAAAATGTCAGGTTAGTGCTCCTCTCGATAGGACACTGTACATCTCAATCAGCTGTGGAACTTAGGAAAGTGCAGATGCCGGGCTCAGCCTGGAGCTGTTTGCCTTATTCTCCAGCACGGGGCCATCACTGTGGTTTTGATTGTAACATCTCGGATGTTACCTTCTCCTGAGTTCCTTCAGTAAATGCAGACCCAGCTTGGTGATTGTCACTGAGCTGAGTATAAAATGGTGAACAAAACAGAAATGGTTCTTGACATCCTGGTATTTACATCTAGGAGGGAGCCAGGAAATAAGTACATAAATACTGCAGGAAAAAGAAATGTGTAAATCGCATTAAGCGCGGCTGAGAGAGAAACAAAACGGGGCATTGGAAGAGCCTCTGCACCAAGAGCCCAGTGTAGGTGGGAGGACAAGCCTCTCTGGGGGAAGTGATGCTGCAACTGGAAACCAAAGAATGGAGAAGACTAGCTGAGTGAAGAGAGGGGCCCGAGTATTTCAGGCAGGGGAACTGTTGGGGGGCAGGGACAGCGTATTGGAAGGTCCTGAAGAGGGAAGAGGCTCCCTGGGGAGTGGGAAGTGAGAGAGGAGTATGCTCCTGGAGAGCTGATGGAAGGTCATGTTGTGTCTCTTCTACATTCCCATAGGATTGTGCTTACCAGGTGACCTGCCTGTGTTGCCCTTTATTATTATTGCTCTTTTATTACAAATTCTTTTAAGAGGATCTGAAGCAGACTCTGTGCTGAGCTCGGCTCAGTGCTCAGTCCCATGGCCCCTAGATCATGACCTGAGCCGAAGTCAAGAGTCGGATGCTTAAGCGACTGAGCCACCTAGGCACCCCTATTATTGCTATTTTAATTAAACTTTTATTTTGGGATAATTGTAGATTCCACTGCAGTTGTAAGAAATAATACAGAGAGATCCTGTGTACCCTTCACCTGGCTTCTTCCAGTGGCAACATCTTGCAAAATTACAGCGTAATATCACAACCAGGAAACTCACATTGATGCAGTCCACTAAGTTTATTCAGATTTTACCAGCATTACCTGTGTGTGCATGCACCTGTGTGTGTAGTGTATTTCTATGCAGTTATATCATATGTTGGTTCATGTATCACAATAGTCAAAGTATAGAACAGTTTCGTTACCACAAGGATCTCTCATCCTTTAGAAAAAATTGAGATATAATTGACATATAACATTAGTTTCAGGTGTACTACATGATTTGAGATATATGGTGGAATGATCACCCCAGCACACATTTAAATGTCTCTCTAAAGGCAAAGGGGTCCTTGCCAGTTACATCAGCTTCACTGTTTAGGTCCCTTAAGCTAATTCTAGGGTTTCTGTTGGCTTAGTTTTGGGAGTTGTAAATGTATTTCACTTGAACATTACAAAAACTGAAAGATTAGTTTAAGCAAAAGAATATAATTGAAGGATGCATCATTGTTCTTGTAAATCCCTTAATGCTTGGCCATTGTTTTCTAGCCTTTTCATTCTCTGTTGTCCCCTGCTTGGAGTACTGGGCTGGAAGCCTTCACCTCTAACCTGTCTCTAATGCCTGCTGCTTGCAGCTCACTTGGTGGTTTCTTCCCTCCCTCCCTCCCTCCTCTTCCATGGAAGGGAGATGGGATAGAGAATTTACTTAGCTATCCTTTGGAATATAATATATCTCCGTTTCCAGTGAAGGAATTCTGGTGGGTTTATTGACAGGTATTGGTTTCTCTCCAGAATTAGGAAACCCAGGAAGTATTAGGTACAACTGCATTATTGATGATAATGCCTTTTGTTCTTTAAGTTTGAGACATTGCCCTGTCTGCAGTTGTAATGTGTTTTTCAGCACAATGGCTGCTGACTTAGGGACAAAAGGAGGCTGAATCCACTGAAATGTATCCCACTCTCCAACCTCCAAGGCTATGGAGAGGCATCAGCTTGGAAGAGGGGTAGGTTCTTTTTTTATTTCTCATAAAGCAACTGAGGAAGCCGAGCCCATTTCTAAGATCCTCTCTGGGTGCCATAAGGGCTGGCCGTGGCCATGCCTGAGAGAAACCTCAGTGGGCTCTGGGTCCTGCATCCCTGCTCAGGGACATCCTGCTCTTACCTGGTGAGATGTGATTGGAAACATGTTTAGTCCTCTGCATCACATGGAGCTGCCACCCTTGTCTCTCCTGGTTACTAGTTTTTATTTTATTTTTAAAATTTTAATTTCCGTATAGTTAACATGGTGTTACATTAGTCTCAAGTGTACAATACAGTGATTCAGTAATGGTATACATTACTCAGTGCTTTTTGTGGTAAGCGTGCCGTTCATCCCGTCACCTATTTCCTCCATCCTCCACCTACCTCTCCTCTGATAACCATCAACTTGTTCTCTAGAGTTAAGAGTCTGTTTCTTGATTCATCTCTTTTTTCCCCCCACTTTGTTTTGTTTCTTAAATTCCTTATATGACTGAAATCATATGGTGTTTTCTTTCTCTGACTGATTTCATTTAGCATGATATCTTCTAGATCCATCCATGTTGTTGCAAATGTCAAGATCTGATTCTTTTTTATGATGGAGTAATTTTCCATTATATATATATTATATATAAAGAGTATATAAAATATACTCTTTTTAATATACTACCTCTCTTTTTTTTTTTTTAAAGATTTTATTTATTTATTCATGAGAGACACAGAGAGAGGCTGAGATGCCAAGACATAGGCAGAGGGAATTGATCCCAGGACCCTGGGATCACGACCTGAGCCAAAGGCAGACACTTAATCATTGAGCCACCCAGGTTCCCCAATATACTACCTCTTTTCAATCTATTCATCTATTTGCGGACACTTGGATTGCTTCCATATCTTGGCTACTATAAATAATGCTGCAGTAAACATAAAGGTACAAAAATTAGTGTTTTTCTGCTCCTTGGGTAAATATTTAGTCGTGGAATTACTGGATCATATGGTAATTCTATTTTTAATTTTTTGAGGGACCTCCATACTGTTTTCCGTAGTGGCTGCACCAGTTTGCATTCCCGACAACAGTGCTGGAGGGTTCCTTTTTTCTGTACATCCTTGCCAACACCTGTTGTTTCTTGTGGTGTTGATTTTCACCAATCTGACATGTGTGAGGTGATACCTCATTGTGGTTTTGATTTTGCATTTCCCTGATGATGAGTGATGTTGAGCATCTTTTCATGTGTCTGTTGGCCATCTGTATGCCTTCTTTGGAGAAATGTCTGTTCATGTCATCTGCCCATTTTTAATTGGATCATTTGGATTTTTGCTGTTGTATAAGTTCTGTATATATCTTGGATATTAACTCCTTATTGGATATGGTATTTGCAAATATCTTCTCCCATTCAGTACATTGTCTTTTTTTGTTGTTTTTTCCTTTGGTGTATGGAAGCTTTTTATTTTGATGCAGTCCCAATAGTTTAATTTTGTATTTGTTTCTCTTCAGAGACATTTCTAGAAAAATGTTGTTATGGCCAATGTCAGAGAAATTACTACCTATGCTTTCTTCTAGGATTTTTTGGTTTCCAGTCTTACATTTAGGTCTTTAATCCATTTTGAATTTACTCTTGTATATGGTAGGAAAGTGGTCCAGTTTCATTCTTTTGCATGTGGCTATCCTGCACCATTGTTGACTTCTTCCCATTGTCTATTCTTGCTTGCTTTTCTGAAGATTGACCGTAGAATCGTGGGTTTTTCTGAGTTCTCTAGTCTGTTCTATTGATCTATGTGTCTGTTTTTGTGCTAGTATCTTAATCTTTTGATCACTACAGCTTTGTAGTATATCTTGGTATCTGGGATTGTGATACTTCCAGTTCTTTTTCAAGATTACTTTGGCTATTTGGGGTCTTTTGTGGTTCCATACAAATTTTAGGATTGTTTGTTCTAGGTGTGTGAAAAATGCTGCTGGTATTTTGATAGGGATTGCATTAAATCTGTAGATTGCTTTGGGTAATATGGACATTTTAACAGTATTTGTTCTGCCAATCCATGAGCATGGAATATCTTTTCGTTTGTTTAATCTTCAGTTTCCTTCATCAGTGTCTTATAGTTTTCAGAGTGCAGGTCTTTTACCACCTTGGTTAATTTTATTTCTAGGTATTTTATTTTTGGTACAATTGTAAATGGGATTGTTAATTTTTCTTTCTGCTGCTTCATTGTTAGTGTATAGAAATGGAATGGATTTGTGTATGTTGATTTTGTATCCTGTGAACTTATTGAATTCATTTATTCTAGTAGTGTTTTGGAGGAGTCTTTAGAGTTTTCAACATATAATGTCCTCTTAAAGTTTTATTTCTTCTTTATCAATTTGGATGCCTTTTATTTCTTGTCTGATTGCTGCTGGAGGACTTCCACTAGTATGTTGAATAAAAGTGGTGAGATTGGACATCCTTGTCTCGTTTCTGATCGTAGGGGAAAAGTTCTATTTTTCCCCATTGAGTAGGATGTTAGCTGTGGGTTTTTCATATGTACTTATTTTTTTATTTTGTTTTCACTTTTATTTCTTTTTTCTCTTATTAATTTTCCCCCAGTTATGGCTTTTATTATGTTGAGGTATGTTCCTGCAAACCCACTTTGAGGGTTTTTATCATGAATGGATGTTGTAATTTGTCAGGTGCCTTCCTGCATCTATTGAAATGATCATTGAGTTTTTATCGTTTCTCTTGTTGATGTGATGTATCACACTGATTGATTTGTGAATGTCGAACTGCTCTTGCATTCCAGGAATAAATCCCACTTGGTTGTGATGAATAATTTTTTAAAATGTATTGTTGGATCTAGTTTGCTAATATTTTGTTTAGGAATTTTGTGTCTGTGTTCATCAGAGATATTAGCCTGTAGTTCTTGTTTTTTGGTAGCATCTTTGGTTTTAGTAACAGGGTAATGCTGGCCTCAGAATGAATTTGGAAGTTTTCCTTCTATGTTTTGGAATGGTTTGGAAAGAATAAGTACTAACTTTTCTTTAAATGTTTGGTAGAATTCACTGTGAAGCCCTCTGGTCCTGGACTTTTGTTTTTTGGGAATTTTTTGTTTATTGATTCCGTTTCATTGCTAGTAATCAGTCTGTTAAAAGTGTCCATTTCTTCCTGATTCAGATTTGGGAGATCGTGTGTTTAAGAATTTATCCATTTGTCCAGTTTTTGGCATATAATTTTTCATAACATTCTTATAGTCCTTTGTATTTCTGTGGTGTCAGTTCTGATTTCTCCTCTTTCATTTGAGTTTGTTTGAGTCCTTTTTTTGGTGAGTCTGGCTTAAGGTTTATCTTGGTTACTAGTTTTAATGGGTGTATTAATGTCTGTGCATACAAATCCTATTTGTAAGCATTTGATACATTTAAAATATGAAATATTTTATGAAATATTCATGGTGATGAACTGACATTTTAGCTTATCAAAAAAGTAGTATTCTGGTATAACTCAAACCTAGTTTCATTCTGGGGCAGTACTTTCCACAACTATGTGCATTGCACTTACATCCTATTCACTCACAGAGGCTGCCTCACGTAACTTTCCAAGGCATTTGTACTTTGATATTACATTTGATACTTGTTATTAATAAGATTGAGTAAGTGTACTTTATCCTCAATTTATAAAGGAGGAAACTGTAGAAGGGGAAGGTTAAGTGGCTTGCCCCAAACAAATTAAATGTTTGAGTCAGGGCTAGAAAATGGGTTCTCTGCTTCCTTCTGGAATTCGTGTGGAGTAGTCTCCTGTGATAACACCCCTGAGTACATGGTCCTCAGATCATAATTCAGAGGTGAGTAGTAAGGGCTAAGGGGAGGCAATGCCTTCTTTCACCCCTGGCCAGGTGGCTCCCCTTGTCACCGTGTCTCAGTCAGTGGTGCGAGTAGCTATATCTTTAACAAGGTGACCTTGAAATTGATACATCCTTTCAAGTCCTATCAGTATAGTCATAGGAAGTTACACAGCTTTAAGGGAGCCTGGGAAGTGTAGTCTCTACATAGCTGGTTAAAAGTAGGAGAACAGAGGAGCGAGCAATAGGAAGATGCCAGGGTATGTTCTTCCACCTGAGTCATCATCCCTTCTAGTCACAACATTTGGGTGTGTGTGGGGACATTAAATGAGTGGTTAGCTAATAAAGATGGATGGTGAAAGGCTACCGCAGAACATTTTATGATTTTACTGTAACTAAATTAATCGGACTCTTTTTATGTTGTTTTGTTGTTGGTGGTGTTTTTTTGTTGTTTTTGTTTTTTTTGTTTTTTGTTTTTTTTGTACATGCTTGAATGTGCTTCTTGGGTCCACTTCGTTTGTTCTTTGCTGGAATGTCTTCGTATCCAGTTATGGTTGGTACCTGTTGAGACTGCCTCGGTGAGTCAGCTCAGGCTGAAGGTCCACTTTTGCAGCTCACTTTGAACCCTAAACAAGAAGGAAGTTGACTGACCTGTCATTAGGTTTTAGAAGAAAGATTTTTGCTATTTAAAAGCCACTGAGTGGAGCTGAAGCAGGAGAGGACTGTGTAGGCTTAGGGCATTTCCTGTACAGCAGCAGGACTAATGATGGCAAATTCTATTAGCTCATTTGTGTTGGATGCGGAGCCCTCATGCTTGTTACTTGAGGGCAAGGTGCTCATGCAGCCACAGAAACCAGTTAGCCTCTGATTTACTCTGTGCTCCCCTTCTGCTCAGAACCCTTAGGCTCTAGCTGGTTGTCATGCTCTCTCTCCCTCAGGCTCAGCTCTGTCTCACCAGGCCTTTAACCAGGTAGAGATCTCCAGCCCCATTAAGGTAGGGGACAAATTCTGCCCTGCCCATCCATGGAGTTTGGGGCATTAGGAATCCTCTGAACATGAGAGGTGGTGGTGCTGAACAAGCTCCTAGAAGCTTGTCCATTAACACACCCATGAGTCCAAAGAAAATTTGGATAGAGTCGGTCTGTACCCAGACCCCAAGAGGGATGGAGACTGGTTTGGGGGCCATGCACAAGAGGAGCTTCCTTCACTGCCCCACTCCTGTCCCCTGTGCTACATGGGCTGTTGAGTATCACCAGTATTGCTCAGAGAATGGATTCCCTGCAGACACTTCCTTGGGTGAATATGTCTCCTTGGGGGGACCAGCAAAAAGGGACACATCTGGTTTTCCCTTCATTCTCGCCATCACCTCTGCTTTTGCTCTGACTCTCCCTGCTGTGCTCACATCACTTAGAATGGCCTGGAATGGATGTTTCTCTACTCTGACCCCACAATGGACTAACACAGAGCTTCGAAAAATCCAATATTCAGATCCTACCCCAGTAATTTTGAGTTAGTTATGGATAAGGCTTGGGTGGCAATATCATCTTTTCTTTCTTTTTTAAACTAAGATCTTTCAGTTGAATTTGATGTTATACAAGTGGGATTGAAAATCTTGATCCTAGTGGACTATTTTGGCGTTTGTGGGTTTTTATTTTGTTCTTTTGCCTTTTCTCTCTCTCACCCCTTTTCTTAAACTATGCTCTAGGCCATTGTCATTGTGATTTCTTAGTTTAATCCTAATTTGCTACATAAAACTGTGTAAATTTAAGTCTTAAGGGAGTGATGTAAGCCTTGGTCCATAATAAGAGATGCCTTGCTCAGTAAACAGAAATAAATACCATTTATTGATAACCACAACTTTATCTGGGGGAGCAACAAAAGAATTTAAGGGGAGTGGTGGGGAAAAGAAGACACAAATATGTATTTTTGAGGGTGAATACTAAGATTTTGGAGTTAGTGGGAGAAGTCCTCAAAGGCAAATCGGAGAAATATTGGGGGGAGAGACTGATGATAGAGCACCATGTGAATTTTTTTGTGGGTGAAAATAAGGCACTGCATTTATTTCCCTTGTAACAGTGGGAAAGTATTATATATATATAACACACACATATGTATGTATATATATTTATTTATCTATCTACCTATCCCTCCCTCCCTATGCCCCCCCTCCTATCCCCCCCAGAGGAAGCATGCTGCCACTTAATACTGGAGATGGTGAAAATCCCAAGAGTTTTCATTACAGTCAGGAGGCCTGGGCTTCATTCTCTCACTGTCACTCACCAGGATCGGGATCTGCACTGTCACAGAAGACTGTTCCTTTAGGTGGCAATTCACTGGGGACAGACAAAGGCGCAGTGGGGGTGTAGGGTGGGGGGTGGAGAGGCAGGTCAGAAGCCTGTAGCCCCGTGTGCAGCTACCCTGATGGGCAGATTGAATACAGGAGAGGGACTCCATGTGGCTGCCTGCAGTGGAGACTACTCTTGTCCCCACAATCTCTGTGGAAGAAGGAACCCAGATGAGTTTGCGAAGGCCTCAAAGTTATGTGTTAAACATTGTATGTGTATGTGAGGGTGTCCATTTTTTCTAGGGGAGAAGTTCCATGGCTTTTAAAAATCTAAATCTTTTAGGGCTTCAACTGACTTTAAAAGGAAGCAAAGGATTCCTATCACAGGTATGTTTGTGTGTGATGGGGGAGGGGTGAGCGACTGCATAATGTAGTTGAGAATCCTGTGAATTGAAATAGGCTGTTTTGTTTTGTTTTGCCTTTTGGTCCTTCAATTCACACTCCAGCAGCTTATGTCTAGCATGTTATGCTATAATGAATAGGTCTCCAAAATTAAACTTCTTTGATTTCTTAAAAAATAAAACACTAGGTACAATGTATATTACCTTTAAGACCTTACAGTGTTTCTTAAACTACGCAATCCAATCACAGACAGTAAGTATTTAAGGAAAATTGTAAGAAAATGTATGTGTAGATGATAGGACTGATAAAATACAAATGAATGGTCAAAACCACATAGAGAAGGAGGAAACATGGTGAGTATTAGAATTCCTTCTCTCTTTTTTTTCTTTCTTCGAATTCTTTAAGGAAATTAAATTACTTCAGTAGGTAAGGGGTTAATGTCTAAGATTTTATGGCGTGTCTCCATGTATGTGCCATGCTCTGCACTTTTACCAAACATATGGAAATGCTTTGCTTGTGACTGCTTTCTATTTCAACAGTTGTTTTTTAGGGCAAGTCTTTGTGTGGGATACTTAGCTAATGGGATCCCAGCATGTGGTTCTCTGAGCTTTCTCCCCCATCTTTTGAGAACTTGGTTGTTTTAGCTGCCAGGAATTGTAATAGCCAACAATATGAGATTACACCCAGAACACGGGTAGTAAGGAGGGTGATGGTGTGCTTTCCTTGAGGACTGCCCTGCATCAGTGATGATTTTCTTCTATGGTAATTCAGGATCCTGCGTGGAATTTCTTTTGGGATGGAGGGCCCTCTCATCTTCGGGAGCTGAGCTGCAGGAAGGTGCTTTGCTGTGGTCCATCTACACCTTGCCACTTTATGAAAAAAATTTTTTTATCTTCTTGTGAAGCACATTCACTTCAGGACTATTCATAAATGCCTCATAAAGATGAAAATGTATTTTTTTAATTTGGAATGAGATTCCTAGTAAAGCCTCTTTAGAATCAAATTACATTTCCTTACCAAGCTTTCATTTTCTGTTCTTCTTCATTAAAAAAATAGTCATAAAAATTCGGGAGTAGAAAAGACTTTTTATTTCAATTCCTCATTTCCTTTCATATGTGTTCAATGGTTGTGTAAACCTTCCCACTTGGGCCGTTGCTAATAATAGCCATTATGCTGTTTTGGAAAACTGAAAAGAAGTATCCCAATACAGAAATACTTCAAAATAGATTTCCTAGATAATAATATTTGATCTGGAGGGAAAGGTAGAGAATAAGACGGGCAGTGGAAAATGTTTAAACGCTGGCATAGCTATATAGATAATTCTTAAAAACTAGATCTCTCTTACAGTGTTATCCAGAAATAGTACATGGTGCAGACAGATGTTTCCTTATCTTCCTTGAGTAGTTTGTGAAGAGAGTCTAATAATGCTTTGGAAGGGTTTTGTGGTCTAAGTGTTTTATGTTTGTCCTATTTTCTTTTGCAACTGCAAATCCGAGCATGGACCTTATAGAATGGGGTAAAGCTAGAATTGGATTTGATGAGTTGCTTTATGTAACAAGGACTGTTTCAAGGTACGGGTAATCTGCAAAAATAAAATCAGGCTTCTTTTGGCCCATTTGCGACTGCATCACACGAAAATAGTTCAGTAGATTTTCCCTTTGATTCGGAGAGCATGTTTAGGTTGTTCGGATGTAAGATACAGGCTGTTGTGATGTGCATAATTTTCAATGGTCGTGATTGCCCAGAGCAGTTGAAACTGCTGTACAAAGATATGCTGTTCAGCTGCCCTTTGGGAGAAATATGCTGGATGCATAAAAATGCCATGGACAGAGATGATAGACGGTGATTTCAGCCAGACCCCCACATCAGGTAACCAGAGCACACACTGCATTCTGGGGGTAGAGTTGCAGTTGCTTCTGATGAAGCCAATTGCATCAAGTCCACACAGCAGAGAGGAGCTACAGGGAAATGCATATTTCATGGTGGCCCATGGTTTTCCTGAGCAGTCCTGGATAGACAGCTGTGATATAGTACCAAAAACACACGTAATTCAAAATGGACGAATTTTAAATAGCCACGTGTGTATCTCCAGTTTCAGACTGTTTAGAAGTCATTAAAAATGGCTCCTCCTATGGTTATTCCCAAGATGAAATATTCTGAGGGACTGACAGTCTGGGGCTGAGCTAATTAAAGGTTGTGCAAATAAATACAAGGCATTTTAAATTAGCATTATAAATGAACTGCAGTATCTACAGAATATTTTGCTTAAAAATTGTATGCTTACTGTCCTCTGGGCATTCTTTGGGTCAAAGATTGAAGAGATTTTCTGCAGGAGGGCTCAGGGGGTAGCAGCTGCCATGCATGGGAGGTGGTAGAAGGCCAGACATCTGTCTCTGACCTTCTTACCTGCTGCAATTGTGTGTTGGTGGCATTGTCCACAGATTAGTTCTGGCACCAACTTTGGAATTGTGGTGCAACATTCTTTGCATTGAATTATTTAGCACTCCCACCATTAAATGTTAGCCAAGTTGTTGCTTGATAATTGGCATATTTCTTCTCTGACATGCTGATAATCCAGTTATTGCTTCAAGGTTATATTAAAATGTTTGACTCTTTCATACCTTAGGGTTTGTGATGATGTCAGTAGACCATCAGAATTTCTGAAATAGTTCTTTGTTTTAACCAAAAGGAAAAAAAACACCCAAAGAAAGGGAGAGAGAAGCATAAGTAATAACCTATAGGGACAGAAGGATTGAGGAATGCTAGCTGGATGTTCCTGGAATAGACTGCTTCATATATTTTAGTCTTGTTTTCCAAATTTGTACAAAAGGCATGAAACCTAGTTTTAGGGTTGTGTTAGAGATTAAGTGAAGAGTCCTATGAAGTGTACAGTTGGAACAATGTAGGGGTTGGGGGCACTGACACCCTCCCCCACAGTCAAATGTCTGCATATAACTTTTGACTCCCCCCCCCCCCCAAAATTAACTACTAATAGCCTACTGTTGACCAGAAGCCTTATTGATACCATAAATGGCAATTAACAGGTATGTTGTATGTTATATGTACTATGTATTGTATTCTTATAATAAAGTAAGGTAAGAAAAAGAAAATGCTACAAGAAAATCATAAGGAAGAGTAGAGTACTGTACTATATTTATTGGGGGGAAGAAAATCCATGTATGAGTGGAGCCATGCAGTTAAAGTCCGTATTGTTCAAGGGTCAAGGGTACTAAGAACATAGTATATGCTCAGTAAATATTCTCTTTCCCATTTCTCTTCTTTTGGATTTCAAGGATAGTTGTAAAACCTTTTCTTTCTTTCTTTCTTTTCTTTCTTTTCTCTTTTCTTTCTTCTTTCTTTCTTTCTTCTTCTTTCTTTCTTTCTTCTTTTCTTTCTTTTCTTTCTTTTCTTTCTTTTCTTTCTTTTCTTTCTTTTCTTTCCTTTCTTTCCTTTCTTAACACCTATTTCTCTAAATATAAGCCTCCAGGGCTGGTTCCAGTTTGTTCACATATCTTGAAAATTGGAACCTCAGGCTGCATATGGCATTCAAGTACGAGTCCCACTACTGCTTAGGTTATGGCAGGGAGATGACTTCATAGTCCCTACATGTATTATTTTTATTAATACATCCCATGTCATGTTAGCTATTTTATAAGACAGTTCATTGCCGATTCATCTGAGTTCATCAATTCCAGAATGGCATGGTGTCAGAGATGCAGCAACTCTGGCATTTTTTTGATGAGGAGATGTTAGAATGGTTTTCAGTGTAAGAATCTGCTTAGCATTACAGAGCATTCAATTTGTGGGAAGAAGTCCTTATGAAGCCCAGAAATTGGCTAACATAACCTTTGTTTGTTTATCAAGAATAGAACATAGGGGTTGCCTGGGTGGCTCAGTGGTTGAGCACCTGCCTTCGGCTCAGGGCGTGATCCCTGGGTTCTGAGATGGAGTCCCACATTGGGCTCCCCACGGAAGCAGGGAACCTGCTTCTCCCTCTGCCAGTTCTGTCTCTCTCATGAATAAATAAATAAAATCTAAAAAAAAAAAAAAAAAAGAGTAGAACATAGGTGAAGCATGAGCAATTGGTGATGGAGAGAGTCCTTGTATGAGTGGAGTTTGGGCCTCATTTCTGCAGTGACGATCATGAGTTGCCCCAGTGCTGCAGCCCCACTTGGTGCCTATAGAGCATCAGGATCTTACTGCGGTGCTGATTGATTGAAAGTGCAGATACTCTTTTTTTCATCTCACCTCACCCCATTTTCATCCAGCTCCAAAGGTTAAGTGAGCATCAGACAGGGAAGAGGAAATGGCAGGTGATCAGGGCGGTAGTTCAAAATGACCAAGTAATTCCAGAGATTCAAGAAAGTAATTGTTTCTCAAGTGCCCATTAGGATTGGGCTGCCTTAGAGTCTGCATGGCTCAGCAGTGATGAGAAGGGTGTTGTGACTTTTCTCCTCTCTGATGGCTGGTGCTGGTCTCCAGTTCCGGAGTAAGTAGCAGGGGAATAAGAAGTCTCGAGAAAGCCGTGTGCATGCCAGTTTCTCCTTTCCACCGGGAGGGAGAGCTGGGTCTGTCACTTGCCCCAGGGCCAGTCCACCGAAGCAAACTGGACTCTTATGGTACATTCACTCCATATTGTTTAATTGAAACATTTCTGATCCACTTGAAAGTGTTTGTTCCACTAGAACTTGGAGGTGGTTGCATAGGCCGGAAGCGTTTTGCCCGTTGCCCAGCTGATCGATAAGCTCTCTGGATAACTGTTCGTGAGAGAGGAGACAGAAGACGGAAACCACAGCAGCACATGGATGTATCGAGGGCGTGGATGGTCTCTGTCTTCCATGCCCTAGTGTGAGCTGGCTAATAATGGTTTATCTATTAACAGGCGTATTTTGATAGCAACATTGCTTTGATCGAATTTGTGAAATCAGATCTTTTATGGTAGGCTCATGGCAAACGTCCTTTGTCAACCTCATGAAAGCATGTGAGGTGAACTGTGTGGCTGGGAGATACTTTAGCAAAGAGCCTGGTAGGGTGCAGTCTATGGGTTCTAATGTAAAAAGAACGTGAGACTTTTTGAGAATTTGTGAGTTCAGAGGTATAGAAGAAGGAAAGAAACTGAAAAATAACTTTGGGGGACAGAGAATATGACTTGGCCTGTCTAGCCTGTGAACTTCTCATCCTAAAATAAAAAATCTTCCCCTGCCTTACCTCTTAAACCCATCTCTCATCATTTCACTTTATTGCCTTGCTCCATATGTCCTACATATTAGGGCCTTATTTGGAATAAGAGCACTATTGTAGGATTATAAAAACTGCTATCCTTGTAACCTCTGTTCGAACATCTTCATTTAAGGGGGTTACCAGTCTTTCATGCAAAAGGTCCATTTAATCAGATTGCCTTCCTTAAACATGAGCAATTAAACAGGTGCAGAAGTTTTGATTTGTAGGGGGAGAGGAAGGAAAGGAGAGGAATGTAGCTTTGGAGACTGACACTATGGAAATGGGAGTGGAGGGAGAAGTGCATAGATGGGGCTTTGTCAGAAAGAAATTTTGAGATGGGCAGAGTGTTTCTAGTTTTGCCTATAGCAAAATGTGGAGATAGAGCACCTGGGTGGCTCAGTGGTTGAATGTCTGCCTTTGGCTCAGGTCATGATCCCAGGGTCCTGGGATTGAGTCCCACATCAGGCTCCCTACAGGGAGCCTTCCTCTCCCTCTCCCTCTGCCTATGTTTCTGCCTGTGTCTTTCATGAATATATAAATAAAATCTTCAAAAAAAAATGGGGAGGAAATTCTCTTATACCACCTCTTATACCATAGTCCTCCTTTTTATCAGCTTAATGATGATAGTATCAGGCAAACAGCAGATTGAAAAGACATTTGTGGGTCAGTTTCTAAACTTTACCATTAATTGCAGTGTCAAATGGTACAATAGTGTGGAAAAATCATTTAGCAGCTACCAAAGATAATTAAAACGTGTTCACATAAAGACTTGTGTGTGAGCTTTTATACCAGCCTTATTCATAATAGCCAAAAACTGAAAATACCTAGGTGTTCATCAGCCAGTGAATGGTTAAACCACTTGTGGTATAGTTTATACAGAAGAATACTGCTCAGCAACAAAAAGGACCCAAGTATGGATATATATACAACATGCATGAGTCGCAGAAACATCATGCTGAGTCAGAAGTGTGACACAAAGGATTACATACTGTATGAACCATTTGTGTGAAGTTTTGGAACAGGCAGGACTAGTAGTATTTACATAAGCAGATCAGTAGTTGTCTGGAGCTTGGCATGGGGGAGATTAAGGGATTTTGAAGGAAGGGTGGGAATGTTCTATATCTTGATTGTGGGATTACATGTGTATATAGTTGTCCGTTAACTGTACATTCAGAGTATAATTTAAGTAAATTATACCTCGGGGTTGTTTTTTTTTTTTTTTTTTTTTTTTTGCATTCCTGTTTAAAAAGTAAAGACGTGGCATTTCTTGGAAACATTACTACTAACTACGACCGTTTCTATAGAAAATGTTGCTTTCCAAATTTAAAAAAAAACCAAATAACCTTACTGTAATTTGTACAAAATTGGCAGTTATCAGCACTTTCATTATTGATCCACTTTGATTCTTTTAAAGCGGCATTTTGGATTATCTGCTAATTTCAGAAGGCTTTTGGGGACTTTTTAAATGTATATTTTAACAGGATTTTCCTGTAGATCTTTGACAAACTTAGCCACTCTTATTGTTTAAGGAGTAAACGGTATAAATAACAGCAGAACAGCACTACTTTCTAGTACATTTTCCTCTTGTCTACTTTTTTTTTTTTTTTTTACATATATCAAATAACTCTTCAGTCCCTGTTGCTCCTGCCTTTGAACTTAGCAAAACAGACTATATCATTTACCAGAAATTAAGAGAAAACACCTAACATACAGGAGGGGCCTCATAGCCACGCTGCTGATTTCTAATGGGCTGTCAATGAAGCAAAAAACCAGGGAAGCAGATTCCCCGCTTGAGGCAGATGCAGATATGTGAGGTTCACTGGATTACCAAAATGTGTGTTCCTTTTTGTCTTCTCAGGTTCCTGTGCTAATGGGTGTTTATA
Organism: Canis lupus dingo; assembly: GCF_003254725.2. Classification (NCBI taxonomy): domain Eukaryota; kingdom Metazoa; phylum Chordata; class Mammalia; order Carnivora; family Canidae; genus Canis; species Canis lupus. Next base: position 20,845,945 of record NC_064274.1, on the reverse strand, counting down.
TGGAGAGTCAGCTATTTGAAGAACTCTGAGTTTAAGATCTCAAAATTTCATAGCTATTATCTTGTCAAGGTAAACCTAAATTTGATGGGGCCCAAATTAAAGGGAATTAAATGTCTGAAGAAATCAGTATCTTGTATATTTTGTATGTAAAACGTGGTTGAAGTGGTTGTTCACTTTTCAGGGGGGGCTAGTTCCTTCATCTTAGATGGCATGTTGGGGCCCAAGACCAAGTTCACCTGGGTTGCCATGCTGTTTGTGACCTCTAGAGTTCCTCTCCTGTTCAAAGCCTTCTTCAAGATACCTCCTCTTCCTTAATACTGGTAATTTGGCTCCAGCAACCACTTTATTACCCTTGAGGGCCCTGGTTCAGGTCACGGGGTAGAAATGGCACTAGACTTGGAGTTTGACTCCTGTTCAAGTTGTGACACTACTTGACTTTCAGCAAGTAAATTCTTCTTTTGGGCCTGTTTCCTCATCTGTAAAATGGAGATATCCACAGTGTTCTGTGGAAAATTGGATGAGATGAAAGAGGTGGTGACATCTGGCATTGTGCCTGGCACAATTGGCACTTTAGTTAAACAGGAGTTGATGTCCTTTATTGGGCAGCTTCTTGGCTCTGGTCCCTATGACATACGACTATATGTCCGGTGGCACAGTATCCATTTTACAGAATGCTTCCCCTCAATGAGAATGAGGTTAGAGGAGTTTGTGACCATGCGTGTGGCTCTTTTTGCAATGGAGTTGGTGTACCTTTCTCTCCTGGTCTGTTGTGTGCCTGGCCTTCCCCATGTATAGGGATGTGACTGGAAGTGCATACAGCGGGCTGGGCTACCAAGAATCAATCTGGTGTTGGAGGCTTGTTACCTGTGACTGCATCACAGGAGAGAGGTGTGACTGTGTAAATGGAACTTGATGTGCTATTGAATTAACTCGACAGATTCTTAAAGGAAAAAGAAGCAATCACCCTCTGTGGCAACATTTCCTTGCTACACTTCTCCTGACACCGCAACACCTGATAGATATTTTGCTTCCGTGTTTTTACGCTTTGGTCAGAGAAAACACACTTACCACAGGTAATGAACATTTTTGGGCCATGGTAAAGTGTTTGTAAAAACTTAATTACATCCTTGGTGTTTCTGTTCTGAGCCTAATTCTGGTAGTCTGGATGTGGATGGCATGCGAGTACCCAATTGTGGGTCTAGGCGATTGCAGAACGGAAACAATTAGCCAGCTGAGGTAAAGAAATCCTGCTAAGGACGAAAGAAAGGCGCCCCTCACCCTCTTGTCAATTACTCCAAATTGGTGTTTATAGGGAATTAAGTTCTCTAGTAATTGCCCTCTCTCTCTTTCTCTCTCTTCTTTGTCTGTTGGAGCCCTCATCAGAGGCTTTCCCGAAAGTCCTGGGAATATTTCCGACTTCTTCTCCAAGTCAGTAGTGATCTGGCTGTTAAATACTCACATGCAAGGGCTGGGGCTTCTATGGTACTTCCTGGCCAGGATTGGTCTTGGATTGGAGGGATTAGTTCACCCATAAGAAATAGTACAATCCAAAAATACACCTGCCTCAATTTGCTGACGAGTGTTCGCTGTGCAGTAGTTCACAAAATGTGATGGCCTACAGTTGTCTTCTGGTAAAGATTAAGTAGGTCTCCTTTGTTTCCAGCATGGACCAGCCCAGGGTGGACTTTCTTCCCTTTGGAAAGCATTGAGCTGGGAGGTCTTGCTGAGCAAGCCCACCATGAGGATATAGGGGGTGGAGTCTAGTCCTGGAGCCACCACTCTCAGCCCTATCATTTTCTAGACCTCATACCGATAATGGACCTCACTATTCTCATCTGTAGAATGTATTAGTAGCTCTTTTCCAGCCAGCCTTCTAGGGATTTTATTTAAAAAAAAAAAAAAAAAAGTGACATTTATAATGACACGTCGTCAACGACGACACCTTAAAAAACAAAGCACTCTACAAATATGTTATTAAATGTAAACTTAGTGACCTTATTTCAGTGCTCATGCTGGAGAAATGACATTTGCAGTCTTCAAATGTTTCTCCAATGGGACTGGAGCAGCACACAAGTGATTGGAAGGCTTATATTTCCCTTTCATGGGGCTCTGTAATGACAGATCCATATGCCACAGGGCCAGTTTATCTATATGAATATCATAACTGAAATTTCTTTGGCTTCTTTTTTCTGTTGTTTCGTCTTCGTATCTTGGCCCTTTATTTTCAAGAATTGGGAATAATGGGAATACTGGGAAGTTTTTACAAACCGTGAAAATAAGTGGAAGGATCTATGGGAGAAGATATTGTCTAGAAAATAGGCAACGATAGTTTTAAAATCCCTTTTTTTCAGATGTGATAGACTCAGGAACAGAAAAGAGTTGTTAACTTTAAAAAAACAAATTGAAGTTAACACCCAGTACTGCCCTTTCTTTGCTTGGTGAGACATATGGTAAAAACAGATTTCTGTGATCCTCTGCAGCCTCTGTTACTGGTCACCGTGTTCATGTGACATTGGCACAGTTGGCTCATTTAAAAAGTCTTGGAGGCCTAATGCCTCTTTTTCCTTTACTTTGTCATCCTGCAGACCGTGATAAAATTAATTCCTTTTTAAGAGGATCTCTGTGTGGCTCAGCGGTTTGGCGCCTGTCTTTGGCCCGGGGCGTGATCCTGGAGACCCAGGATCGAGTCCCACATCAGGCTCCCAGCATGGAGCCTGCTTCTCCCTCCTCCTGTGTGTCTGCCTCTCTCTATCTGTGTGTGTGTCTATCCTGAATAAATAAATTAAAAAATTAAAAAAAAATTCCTTTTTAACTTCCTGAGACCCGACCATTTTTACAAAGTGGGAAAATTGAAAGGGCTCTCAAAAGTGGGACACAGAACATCCAGCCGGCAGAATAGACCACACAGGCCTGGGCTTGGCAGGAGGACGGCTGGCCCTGGGTTTCATGTAAGAACTCAAGAGGATGGGGTGGGAAGTGTAGGGAATGCCTTCAGAGAAATGCCAAAGGGGCTTATTATTATTATTATTATTATTATTATTATTATTATTAATTTTAAAGATTTTATTTATTCCTGAGAGACACCGAGAGAGGCAGAGACACAGGCACAGGGAGAAGCAGGCTCCTTGAGGGGAGCCTGATGTGGGACTCGATCCCTGGACTCCGGGATCACGCCCTGAGCTGAAGACAGATGCTCAACCGCTGAGCCACCCAGGTGTCCCAAGGACCAATTATTATTAGAAAACTTAGAAGTGTCGGGCTTTGCGGACCTGGGTCCATGTGCCACGTTGTGTGTGGAGGTGGCAAGTATGCGCCACCTCACCGGGGTCTGAACGGGAGGACTTTGTTTCCGACTTGCTTGCATCTCCCCCACACCAGTCCCCTCCTCTAGAGTAGTGTAATACGTGTTTGCTCCTCATCGAGCTGAGAAAAAAGGCAGACAGCGGAGGAAGAGACTAATAATTAGGCCTCTTTGGAAGGTGTGAGACAAATTGGCAGCACGGCTGCCTGCGGAAACACAATGGGTCTTTGTTTGCAACCGAGAAGGCTAGAAATCCCGGTGTCCTGGTGCGCCAGGGTTCCGTGGCTCTGGGGAGCCTGGCCCAGCCTTTGCCAAGCAGGGCTGTCTAATCGGATTGCTGATGCACACAAATGTTTCTTGGGCTCTGCCTGCGTCCCTCCAGAGAATCTCTTTTGTCCCCACAGTCTCCAGAATGACCCATCCCCATCCCCCCACTCCCTTAGGCTTGCTTCAGTTTCTTGCAGGACGCGGGAAGCGGCCTTGGCCCGTGCGGTGGCAGCGCGGCCTGCGGGCCGTCGGAGGATACGCATCCGGCCCCGGGGAAAGCCGCCCTCCCTCGGCCCCTCACCCTTGGCTTTTGGCCCCCTCTGCCTCCCCACCGCCAGCACATTCAATTCCCTGCCTTTGTCCGGGGGCAGGACAGCACCACCTCCTTGGCTCCCCTTTCCCGTTGGGGAGCCAAAGTCACTCCTCCAACTGGGGAACTGTGAGCTTCTTGTGCGTGCCGCTGGCGCGGTGGCAGATCAGACCGGGATTCTGACCGCTTGTGTGAAGGGTTGGCAACTCTGCCTGTGCTGTGCCATTGTTTGTTATCTGTAAGGGAACTGCAAAAACAAGTGTCTAGAATTAGATTCAGTGCTCCAGGACCCCCTTTCCTTTCTCCGTTTAGACTTTCTCAACAGAAGCTGCTTTTCGCTTGATTAACTGTAACAAACTCTCTTTGGACTTTTGTGTTTTGGAAACCACATTGCCAAAGGGGAATCGTTGGGCCAGTTGTAAAAGCCCCAAATCAATTCCCCATAATATAAAATGGAGAAGAAAGAATAGAAGGCTTTAATCTCTCTTTTTGCCTATCAGTGAAATCCGTGGCAGTGACCTAGTTCATCTGCATATTAGATGGGTTAGACTTATCTGTATGTCCCCTCCCTCCCCTTCCTTTGTTACCTTGGAAACGATGCCCTGGCTCAGAAATTGCATGAGGCCTGCTGCAGATCTGAGAAGCCAGTTAATAGGGAAATGTTGGATTTTTTCAAGATCTTCAGTGGTTAGTAGAAAAGAGAGAAGGGTGGAGGAAAAATACAACAGATTTACTCTTCCAGTAATAGTTCCAGAATAGTACTTTTAAATGAATTTGGAAGCAGTTTTACCTCAATTTTAAAAGAAAATAATAGTACAGCCTCTTCTAACTCAAGATTGCCTTTAAAGAGAAACTTTCCCGGTACATTTGGCTACACTGGTGTCGGGAAGGGTCAGCTAGCAGTGGAGGACACTGGATTCCAGACGTGCCATTATGGAGTCTCGATGCTCACTGCTTTGTTTAATAGCACTGATTCTTCCAGATTGTTTCGTGGTGTGTTATTTTGTCCGGCCAACTTTTTCAGGAGACTGAGAAATAGGATTTAAAAATAGGATTTAGTCAGTGGCCGGAAAGCAAAATTGGCTCTTCTAAGCTGCATATGCAGTCTACGTGTTGTGGAACGGCAAGGAACCTTCAGGATCTTCTGTGGTGCCTCATCTCACATTTGAGATTGGTGTCCAGAGAAGTAAAATAAATCACCCAGGGCACACATCTGGTTTTGGGCACAGTCTGGACTAAAAATCCAATTTCTTGACTCCAGGTCTAGTGCTGAATCTTTGAACATCAGTCCTGACCTAAAGAAATCCCTTTTGCTCAGACCTCTATCTGAGGAAAGGTCAGTGAAGGAAGTGTGAGAATGCTATTCTCTTGAAGCTGGCCACCAGTCAGTTTGTTTGGGAAATTGTGGGAGGAGGAGATACTGTGACCTCAAGTTTTAGATCTCTTCTCTGTTGGTATTTGTTAATAGAACGAAGCAGATCGAATCTGGGACCTTGAGTGCTCTGAAGATAAATTGTCAAAGATGTGCCTTAACATGATTCCCTTGGTATCTCCATCTTCTCTAAAGTCCAGTTTATCATGCTTTGCAGGGGCGATGGTCCTAAGGCACGAGGAGGCAAATGTCTTTTAAGCTTTTCTCTTGAAAACCTTTGGATCGGGGGATGCCTGGGTGGCTCAACAGTTGAATGTCTGCCTTCTGCTCAGGGTGTGATCCTGGGTCCCGGGATCCAGTCCACATCAGGCTCCCCTTCTCCCTCTGCCTGTGTCTCTGCCTCTCTCTCGAATAAATAAATAAAATCTTAAAAAAAAAAAAAAAAAAGAAGAAAGAAAACTTGGGACAGGGACAAGTTAGCATAGGGCAGTCAGAATTTTTGAAAAGAGACTTTTATTTAGGAGCTAGTTTTTTCAGTACGGTACAGGATTCTGGTCATGCTTTTGGCCTGGCAAACCTGTGGGTAAAAGTAGGAACTGGCTCTATCTCTGCAAGTAAATTACCTGTATTTGCTCCTCATTTGTAAATATGTTTTCCTACCTGCTAGTTATTTGTTCATTCAGTCATCTATTCAACAGTTGTTGAACTTGTATTAGGTGCTTATGCAGTATGATGGTGCTTGGGAAGCAGAGTTGAGTATTATACACATTCTCTGTCCTCAGTAATACTTAGGTGTATATGCTTGCTCAGTAACCGGAAAGTTTTAAATAAAAAGAGATGAGCATTTTGACTGCTTATATATAATGTTAAGGATGGAATAACTCTTTCATAAGATGGCAGTAGTTCAAGTGTCCTTATTATAGTAAGAATAATTCTGGAAGTCTCTGGAAGGTCTCTCCACTCATTTTCCTCAAAACAAGCTCTCAGTGCCACAGGGTGTAGTGGGGCCGTGGCCTTTGGCTCAGGGGGTATCTTGAGATTAGAAGGTGGGCCTGGGGGCAGAGAGGGAGCTGGCACCAGCTATGGCAGGTTCCAGAGTCTGTGTGCATATAAATACCACAGAAACCTATTGACTGTGCAGTAGGAGTTGGTTGAAAGCAGGGAGTGGCGAAGTCGTGAATCCTAGCAGGTGCAATTTACAAAATACCTGCCATAACCCAGGCTCCCCATGAGATGCTTTACGTGATTCTCCCACTTACTCCTCTTAACCGCATGAGGGTGATGGTTTGCTTACATATTTCCACATTGCTGATGGGAACACTGGAGCTATGAGGACCAAGTCCTGTGGTCATGTGAGGGAGCTTAATCCGGGACTCCCTGCTGTCTGAGCCCTACCAGCTCTTGCCTTCACACAACACTTGAAGTTGAAAATTTGTCAGGACCATGGGGCTAATTTTCTTCCTCCTTTTAATCATTCAAATGCCATCTCTGTGGAGACAGAATGAAGGAAGATTATACTGATGTGTGAAGAATAAAAGTGGAAATTGAGACCAAAGTGGTAAAGTGAAGTAGAAGTGAAAAGAGTCACCTAACATAGCTTTGACTTCCAACCCACTTTGTATTATTTCAGTTGATAAATTGAATTTAGGGTAGGGTTGGGGGGGGGTGTGGTGGAGGTGGAGAGTGGGTGACTTCTTGATGAATACAACATTTTGTGTTCTAGATGTACATAGTTCTGCTCCTCCTCTTTGTAGATACCAAGGATTGTTTCGTTTTTATCTCACGTGGGAATTCACAACTAATGGTAGTTATTTTCCAACTCTTGTGGATATACCATGCTACCATGTACACTTTTCTTCATTCTAGTCACTAGTGCTTTGATAGAGATCAAGCCAACGTAATCCCTGCCTTCAGGGACCTTGCAGTTTAACAAGGGGGACACATTAATTACAACATACAGTTGGCCGTTGAACAGCTCAGAGGTTAGGGGCACTGACCACCCATGCAGTCAGAAATTCACATATAACTGTTGACTTTCCCAAAACTTAACTACTAATAGCCTATGAAGCCTTACTAATAACATAAATAGGCGATTAACACATATTTTGTAACATATACGTATGTGTTACATACTGTGTTCTTATAATAAGGTAAACTAGAGAAAAATGTTAAGAAAATCATAAGACAAAATGTATTTACAGTACTGGAGTGTATTAGGGGAAAAAAAAATCTACCTCTAAGTGGACCCATGTAGTTCAAACCTGTGCTGTTCAAGGTAGGATTAATACTGGGGAGGCATTGATAAAGAATATAGTGTGAATTCATCTTTGAATTTTAGTGATGTGGAAAATAAGCTAGTGGGAATATAATTTGGACTTTACAAGGAGCTTGAGGAACTCCTGAAAAAAGTTGTTCTGCAGCATTGTTTGCCCCAAGACTTGTGATTTTAAGCTTAGTGTAGAGATCTATGTGGGTTTGTTGATGGGGCTTCCAGTCACATCTGTGTGTGGCAAGTCAATGTGTGGTGAATGCCATCCTGCACCTGCTATCAAAACTGAAAACAAATCTCTTCTGCACGCTTCTCCATCTCATTTTCTTTGTTACTGCATATGTGGTGTGTATCGATTTTTTTTTTTTCCTTGCAGGTTTGCATGAATTTGGTCCCAGACAGCATCACAATTTGAACCAGATTACTAGTGGTAATCTCTCAGGGCCAGACATCCTGCTTAGCACCTGAGTCTCTCCCTACCAAGTCCCTAAGTGACCTCAAGGTCTATTTGGTCTTGTGAAACATAGTGTAATTTGGTTTCATGCTGTGGGTCTCTTAGGCAAAGATCACATTTACAGGCAGACTACTGACTGCACAGGTTACTTGGAAATATTTCTAGTGCTCTTTTGAAAAAAAAAAACAAAGTTGGTGGAGCTGAAGGCAAAGGGAAAGTATTACTTTTTCCTTTTTTAATGCCCTGGAAAGTATATGCTAATGATATAATTATGATATATTAAATTGTTAATAAAATAAATACAGAGTTAATCCATTTTGGACTTTATTGTATCGTGTTGTCCTTGTTTGTGGAGTAATGTAATTGTGACAGAGTAATTAATACCCTACGCAGAGGGATTAGCATCAAAGATTGAGATAAAGGCACAAGGAATAAAAAAGGAGTCGCTTACAAGACGGGGGAATGTAGAAAGTGCTGAGGCATGGAACTCCTCCCTGATGGTGATGTTGAGCTTTCCTAACCCTACTCACACATGTCCACATCTGCTAGTGACGATCCCCTGGGTTATCCAGGTAAAATGGATTAGGAAGTATGGAATTCTGAGGGGGACCTACTTTTTCTCTGTAAGCAGTTTGGGATTAAGAATGATGTTCTATCCAAGCCACCAGCACTCAACTGGGCTTTGCTATGTTCTCAGAAAGGTTTTCCCATCTCTGTAACTTCATGTTTTTGTTATTTTGTTATTAAAATAATCTTTTTGGTCATCATTTGTTCTACACAAATCTTAGAAAATGAAAGCCAAATCAGGAGGAGTTCCTGAAAATGAGTACTTGTTTTTATAGGAGAGCATGGTGGGCCTCTCAGGGCCAACAAATTGTTCCAGTTAATTTTTCTTACCCCTTTTATTGCTTCTGGGGTTTCTAATGGTCAGCCTGTGCTTCCAGATTGAAGTCATTAACTTTGACCCACATAGGAGGGATTCGAGAAGAGGCAATAAAGAGGAGAGAGTGGAGATCGAGCTGGAATCTCTTGTTTTCTACAGAAATTACAGTTGGGCAAAACTCTGGGAACAAGGTATGTACTTCTTCACGGCTCCTCCCAGCAGAGAGGAAGCTCGCTCTATTCTGTCTGCATGTGGCTGATGTTGTAAATATTCTAAAGTGGCAGGTTTCTCATTCTTAATGGAAAAATAGGCTTTCATATTATTCAAAATTCTGTGGCTTGGCTTTAAAATCAAGTAACTCAATTTGTTCACATGTGAATTAGACAGGACTTCTAGTTTTCTTTCGATTATTTGTGTTCCGGTGTTACTCATGATTCATGTTGGCTTTTATGGCCATCATCTTAGTGAGCTGGTGTCCATCCTCCTTCTCTCCTTGACTTTTCTCTGGGCAGCCTTCTCTAGGTTGAATAGTTGTGCTGTGTGCTGGACTGTTGAGGAAGCAAGTGTAGATGGAGCTCCGAGCCTAACCTGGAAGTCTGAGCCTGGGGTAGTTATACCTTCAAAATCTTTCCAGCTTGTGTCAGGGTAAAAGAGGTCAGACAGCTTGGCCTCACTAGAACTGAACAGTCTGGGTCAGGAGATGTCTCCATGGACTGTTTCGTGGGCTCGGATAGGCTAGTCTTTGCAGCCAGCTTAATCAGCCCCCATCCACACTAGCTGATCGGAATGGGTGATTACCACCTATAATAGTGGCTCAGACCTCTGTGTGTAAAACCTTCATCTAAACGTGTATGTTCGCAATTGTGATGGGCAAGAGCTTATTTTTCCTAGAGGAACAATTCTGTTTCACCTAGTATTTCTATTTTCTCTAGGCAAATAGGTATGAAAGTGCTTTTTTTTTTTTTTTTTTAATAGATGAAACCTGCAGAGAATCACTAATGGAAAAAATTGCTGTTGTGTAATATGAAAATGTCAGAGCAGATATCTTAGGCAATCATCATCTATGCATATACATTCTTTTATAGGGTGATTTAAACATCCTTTTGTGTATCTAAAAGATTTTTTAAACACCTCATCTGGCATATAAATACAAGTGTGTGAAAAATTTCACATATATTCTCACATAAAATGTCACGTAATTGTAATGCAGTAATTTTTAAAAAACTTTTCATGTCTGTCCTTTATATTGTTTATGGAGACCTGACCTGAATAAACAACCTGGGAGCTTTTGCTTTCTATAGATAAGCCAACATGCCCTCTTAGTTCTGCATGAGGTGGCTAGGAGTAGAGAAAGTCTTGGAAAGCCATGTTGGTGACAGAGTGATAGCTGTGTGTGGAAGCCTTAATGTTGAAGTACATTCTTATAGTGCAATTTTCCTGTCTTTATTGTTATCTTGCACTTTTAGTGGGAAAACTAATAACAATGTAATTTCAAAGGAATGTTAAAAAATAATCAAGTTTAACAGAAAATGGAGCTCTGGCCTTTGGTTAAACATTCATTTACTCAGTTTGCACATTTTTTTTTTAAAGATTTTATTTATTTATTCAGGAGAGACATAGTGAGAGAGGCAGAGACACAGGCAGAGGGAGAAGTGGGCCTTGATCCTGGGACCCCAGATCACAACCTGAGCCAAAGGTAGATGCTCAATCACTGAGCCACCCAGGTGGCCCTCAGCTTGTGCTCTTGTGTGCACTCCCTTTTAAATCAGAGCCATGAACCCTTTCTGCATAGCTGCATGGGTTGTGATATTAACTCTTTCTCAGGTTATTCATTAGTTTAGGGCTCTAGAGATTCCACTTGCTCTTGGCTCATGTGTGGAATGCTGTACTGGGGCATAGGTTTGTGGAGGTTGAGAACTTATTTTTTCTTCCTCCAACTGAGGTTATGGAGGTTCTGATTCTGGAAGAGGAAAACACGTGAGGATCCTGGAGGATGCCAGGATGAAGCTGGGAGCACCGAGGGGGCAGGGCCGGCTTGGGCTCACTGGGCATGGGATACTGGTATAGATGTTTTGTGGCAGCCGACGTTGCCCTCTCTGAGGACCTGGGGGTGGCCGCTGAGCAGCTTTATGTGGAAGAAAGCTGCCCTCTCCCCAACTTCTCCACCCCACGTTTCCCTATATCTTGGACATTTGTAATCACACCAGGGATATTTATTAGGTTCTAGAGAACACAGGGCAATGGTCACTGGGAGTATGCAGGTGAAAAATAGACCATCCTTCCTCTCTCTAGAAGTTTTAGATGGTGTGGTGTGGGGAGGTGTCCCTTGGGGGCAGTCCCCGGCTCAAGTTAGAGGAGAGGACTCTTGAGATGGCCAGAAAGGACTGGAGGAGGAGTAGAGAGGTGTGCTGGAGCTGGAAGGAAGGAGATGGCTCTGGCCCCCTAAGAGAGTGGTACTCTAGTAATTTGCTGTTTCTACCATAGTCTAATGGGACAAAGGCATGAATTGGAAAAATATTACGGTACAGGCAGATGTGTGGTTTTGTTCACTCTTTCAGGTGCATTATGCCCAGAGGACCTCTTTCTCACTGCTCATCTCATCCTAGAGCCCAAGTGGTCCGGTCTATGGTACCTAACTTCACATTCCTCTGCAGTGAATTTCAAAAGTCTCAAATCCAGCAGGCGTGATTTTTCTAAATAAAGGGCAGACTATTCTCAGCTTTCAAAACGGGAAGGGACTGTGACTGTTTTGTTTGCATCCTATCCCCCCCACCCCCCAGCCCAGTGCAGGGTTTGGTATATTATAAATGCTAATAAATACTGGGGGAAAGAAGGGAAAAACCTGGGGGGTTATTGTTCAGGAAAGGGCTGGGAGAGAAATTAGTCTCTGAGTAGCTAAACCGAATTTAATTCTGGGATTATTTCCTCTTTGAGTATAAGCATGTAGGGGGATGGTGAGTGAACTTTTTCACAGGTGGGTTGGCTCTTCAGGGATCAAGGTGATGGGGTTTTCAACTCATGTTCCAAGTTCATGCCTCCGGTGGAGGATCAACGAGACTTGGGACTGCCTTCTGACCAGACAGCTTTGCATAATTGATTAGTTCTGCATAGCTGTTTGCATTTCTTTCCTAAAATAAATTTCATTTTCTAATTAGCTCTCCAGAATTAATAAGTGCCAAAAACCAGGATGTGTGTTGAATCTTATGATCTGACGTGATGTGGGCAGCTCCTCTAGAAGGTGTAATTAATAATCTTGGATCTCTCAGGGAGTTCTTAGTTCCCCAATTGGCAAACAGGTCTGTGGAACTAGCTAATATTTACTGTCATGTGGCAGGCATTGAACTGAGGACTTCAGCTACTTACTTTCTTTGATTATCTTTTTATCATAATAGACCCCCGAAGACTTAGCACTATGAGTATCTCCATTTCTAGCTCTGGGAACTGATTCACAAAGAGGTGAAGTCACCTAGTGTGACAGAGCCAGTGAATAGTAGAATTGGATTTGAGTCGAAACAGTTCAGCTCTGGAGCCAGTGCTCCTGAAGGCTGCATAACCTTATTGCTCTTCTTTCTCCTGGCTGGTCCCATTTTCATTGGTGCTTCCTCATTTCTGCTGTCTGTTGTCCTTGACACTCTTGTCAGATGTGAACCAGTGTGAGTGGGTACATTACCAGTCTGAAATCAATGGACCCAAGTACCATAACTTGGGTTAAAGATGTTGGCAAATCAGGGACACTTGAGTGGCTCAGTGGTTGAGCCTCTGCCTTTGGCTCAGGTCATGATCCTGAGGTCCTGGGATTGAGCCCCATATCCATTGGGCTCCCTGCTCAGTGAGGGTCTGCCTCTCCCTCTCCATCTTTCTCTCCCCCTGCTTATGCTCTCTCTTGCTCTCTCTCTCTCTCTCTCTCTCTCAAATAAATAAAATCTTTAAAAAAAGGATGTTGGTAAATCACACCACTTGCATGATAGTAGGTCATCATTTGATGCATTTGGAAGTCAATTTTGGAGCAATACTATGAGGGGAAGGAGTGTATTTTACACCAGCAGAGAGACGCTCAGGTAGGAGAAGCCATATGATGAGAGACTTGAAGTTTCAGAGTGGAAAATTAAGGATTCGAGTTGGCCCACTTGTTAGAAAATTTTAAGGGCAGTAAACCTTTTAAATTCAGTACATCAGTGACTTCTGGATGAGAAACGCCAGGTACTAGAGGGGGAAGTGGGCAAGGGGATGGGGTGACTGGGTGACGGGCACTGAGAGGGGCACTTGATGGGAGAAGCACTGGGTGTTATACTATATGTTGGCAAATTGAACTCCAAAAAAAAAAAAAATATACAACAACAACAAACCCGCCAGGTACTGTACTTCACAGCCCTTAAATATGATGCATGAGCATTGTGATTGATAAGCAAAGGTGACATTGCTTCTTTTCTGTTCATAGAAGAGAAAGAAGTTGAATTTTTTTATAATATAGTTTTAGATTTTGGTTTTTATCTTAAAGCAGGATAGAAAACCATTTTTACTCTCCATTACTGTCAGGAGAGAGGACATAATAAAAAGCAATAGTTAAGTTTATACTAGAAAAAAATCTTTATTAGTCATGACATCTTTTGAGTCAGAATGTCTAGATAATCAAAGGTAATCAACATATTCAGGTAATCTAATTTGGTTGATGTGCAGCTGTTGTTTTTTCCTTCTTTTTAAAAAAGGCAAAGTATATGGATATTGCGAACTTGACAGTACAGCTGTAAATAAGATTTGTGGCATTACGGGTTGATTTTTGAGTTAAATAATTTGAAGTTTTAATAAGATAGGAAAGTAGATGTGTGCACATAAACGAGGTGTGGGGGGAAGTACTGTTTATCTTCTTAAAGATCATGTGAATATCCAGAAGATGAGAGAATACTCTAGGCCTTCAGAGAAAGGAAATAGCTTTTTTTTTTTTTTCTTTTAAGGAAGATGGATGGGCATGGCTTTGGACACAGTATTCAGGATATTGTACTGTAGTTTCTAATGAAAGAGGAAGAAGTTCATATGTAAGGTACTGATTATTTAGAAAAAAATTTAAACCATAAGATTTTTTTTCATTAATTAGAGATGTAAAAGAGCTTGGATATTATCTCCTGAGCCTCCTTTTCATTCTGAAGAAGAAAACTTACAGTTTAGGTCATATGTATGTTGAAGAGCTTAGAGTGGAAAGATTAGCATTTCTTTGTGTCAGTGTGAAAGAGACAGACAGTACAGGCTTGCTCTTCCCCCATTATATTCTACAACCCCCACTCCCCCCCGTTATAGATATACTACATAGTTCAAATCATTCCCCCAAATCCTGAAAACCTGTATATAAATGAGAGTGAGAGAGAGAGAGAGAGAGAGAGAGAGAAGTGCTTGCCCCTGTTAATTTATGTATTTTAAAGTAATTTTACATTTTCCCAAATATTTATATATACACAATGTATTTTATAGTTGTGCTTCATTTTTTTTCAATTTGCCACTACATAGTGAGCTTTCCTCTATGTCACTAGATATTCTTTGAAAAGAGGATTTTGTAAGCTCTGCATCCCTGTGGCTTTGGAGAGCAGATTTGTTCATCACCACTTGGCACTCGGTATCCCAGTGTCTGCTGTGCTTGCACCTCTTAGCCTCTGTATACACTCCAGCTCCTGCCTGCTTCATCCAGGTCTTAATCTTCATCATACTTTCTTATTTGGATGGATTTAAATAAAGAAGAAAGCGGGAAAAGACTGTTTTCACTGGATTATAAAAAGTAGACTTTGGTTGGGCAGGACCATCTGTAACTTGTTTGGTACGGTTGTCATTTATTGTGTGTCCATTGTGGATTCAGCACCCTTCATGCTTGTTAAGCACCCTTCATGCTTTCACATAATATTCATAGTTACCCTGGGTTGGAGGTGGCTTTATTATTTTAGAGAAGGTGAAACGGGGCTGAAAGTAAGGTATGAGGCAGAGCCAGGATGGGAAGCTGTCTCTGTGTCCTTCAATCACACTACTGTTTCTTTTAATTGTGACTCACTAGGCCATTGCCATTGAAAGAGGGGGGAGAAATCTCAGTAGGGTACATGATGTACCAGCTTGTGTTAAGGATTACCGTGTCCCTGTGAGACTGTAAATACAGATGGTCCCTTGATTTAGGATAGGTCAACTTACGATCTTTCGGCTTTATAATGGTACAAAAGCAATATACATATAGTAGAACCCATACTTCACATTTTGAATTTGGACCTTTACCAGATTAGTGATATGTGGTACAATATTCTTGTGATGCTGGGCAGTGGCAGCAGCTGTACCTCCCAGGCAGCCACACAGTCCTGAGGATAAACAACCAATGTACTTAGAACCACTCTGTTTTTCACTTTCAGCACAGTATTCAGTAATTTGCACAAGATAGTCAATACTTTATTATAGACTGGGCTTTCTGTTAGATGATCTTGCCAATTGGTAGGCTAATGTAAGCATTCTGAGTGCATCTAAAGTAGGCTAGGCTAAGCTAGGATGTTTGGTAGGTTAGGTATATTCATTTTCAATTTAGGATATTTTCAACTTACCATGGGCTTGTTGGGATGTAACCCCATTGTAAGTTTAGGAAGACCTAGTCCATTGTAAGACCTAGTCCTAAAATCCCTTATGTTAAAGAAGTCTCTGGGAGAATGCTTGAGATCTCTGAGGAATACTTTAAAATCTCATAAGGATTTGGCTTCTGTTACATGCGTGTATATAAAGTAAATGCTTTTGGTGGAGAACAGAAAATAGCCTTTAACAAAATTTCTCATCCATGAGGGAGGAACACTGCCAATCATTAATAGTTGGTAAGTTTAGAAAAAATAGATGCAACTCAAGTTTCGTAGTGCTAGACCTTTAAAGGTTTGAGAGCTTGATTATTTTGGTGACAAGGGTTAACTTAAGGATTAATGAGTCAGGAGATCTAGAAAGTTAAAATTTCTCTTTGTACCAATTTAGCTCAACAAATACTTTCCCAGACCACATCAAGTCGATAGCCTTGTAGGAAATTCTTGGCCATTTTTTAAATGATGGAATTGTGGCCAGTTTTGTAAATATAGTTTATTCTTGATTCTCTAAACCACGGGTCAGATTAATTACAAAATTAATGCCCTAAAGGAAGTGAGTTGATGAAGATCTGGTCTCTCTGCTTTTTAGCAGTGTTAATGACCCGCTTCCACCATGAGATTCTAATATTCTTGAGTTGTCTAAATGCCTTAGTGTTCTTTGCCATGTAATTTTAAACTGTAGGCACATTTTTGGGATAATTTTTATTCATAATTTGCTTAAAAAATAAACTAAACCAGACTAAAATCTAGAACATTTTGTGCTGCTGCTTATTCTGATTGTTTAGTCATTGGTGGGTAATATGAGGAGAAGATAGTTTGAGAATTCTCGCTCTCAAATCAAAATAGCATTAGATGCCTTAAAGATTTTATTTATTAGATTATTATGTGAGCAAGATGGGGGAGTAGCAGAGCGGGGAGGAAGAGGGAGAGAATCTGAAGCACACTCTGTGCACAGTACAGAGACCAACCTGGGGGCTTGATTTCATGACCCTGAGATCATGACCTGAGTGGAAACGAGGAGTTGGACACTTAACTGTGCCACCCAAGTACCCTAGGTGACTATTTTTGTATGGTTTGAAACAATAGTTTATCTACTTTAAAATAGTTACTCTGATTGCAAAGTTGGTATTTGATGACTTGGAATGATAAAATGCAGTAGACAATAGATAGGAAGAATTGTTTATAAGATGTATTTGTTTGGGTGCATTTGTGTTCATATCATTAGGTCAAACCATAGAAAAGAACTAAAATTCTGGGTCTTTGAGCTTATTTACTCAAGGTAAGAACCCCTTCAGAAATTTCTAGAAATTATTAGAGTTGCTTGAGTTGGCAGCCATGCACAAAGCATGAACAGAACCAAATAAAACATTTTAAAATTAAAAATGGGCCTTTCTGGTTGGGTTCAGTATGGTAAGGAACTCCCATCTACACTTGCAGCCATGGGGTCCACAGGCCCTCTGTAGTCCATGCACGTCTTTAGCTGCAAGAAGTTGGCTGCATAGGGAGCAGTGACCTCATCAAGGTGAACAGGCTGCCCCCCAGGATAGTGAGCTTTGTATGCTGCATCACAAGCTGCTGGAATCTGTTCTGCTTTGGGCAAGGAGCAATTTGCTAGGTTGGACATCTGAGTCCGCATGAAGGGTTGTGGTCGCGTGGCCCAGATTTATACAGTCCATTCCTAAAGCTCTGGTGGGTTATTACCAGAAGTACATGGATGAGGCTTCCAAGGAAAGTAGAGACATCCTTATCCATTATGACTGGACCCCGCTGGTAGCTGATCCCTGTCGTTGCAAATCCCAGGGAGTTTGGAGGTCTTGGTGCCCACGCTCCCTACCAGAAATCCTACCTATCAGCCCACCATGAGGATCAGGGCTCACCTTTATAATAAACGATGGTCATGGGGGGACAATTAAATTTAAAAAACATGATAATGGAGAAGTATGTGTTCCCAACACCACATAGCCCCTCCACCATTGAAAAAATGGATTTGTAGTATTTTTCTTGGGGCAGAGTGTATGTTACTTCAGTTCAGTCCTTGATGAAAACAACATATGGTTAGTTTTATGAGGACTTAGAGACAGATGGTGACCTATGGGCTAATTATGCAGTGGGCAAGATTCTTTAAACAAATCGCTGTGATTGTGACATGGCTCTTTCTCAGGAGTTAGACAATCTGGACTGTTTATTGTCATATGAGGTAAACATGTTCCAGGTGGATGGGGAGAAGGTGCTACATGAGGGAAGTATATTTACAACTTCTTTTCAACTCCATATTCATTTTCGTGGCTAAAAGCAAAAAGGGAGGCAAGAGCTCAAAGAGGGAATACCACAAAGCCCTGGCTTATGTGAAGGGAGCATGATTTTGGGCAGCTGACTTTCGGAAGGGCTGAGGGTTTCCCCTGTTAAACATCCCCATTTTTCTTCTCATTGCTTTGAATGGACTTCTTTCTGAAGTATTCCTTGCCCTTTGGAAACATAAGGTTGGGAACATAAATAAGCTATTGAGATGAACGCGCCAGGCAGCTTCCACCGCTGAGCCTTCCCACTTGCTTTTCAGTCTGATAGCTCAGGACTCCCTCTCATCCACCCAGCTCATCCCATCTCCTTCTCCCTGACTTGAGTTTACAGTTCTCAGTTCTCTGACATAAGTTCTTACCTGTTTATGATATTACATCTCCTTCCCCAAATGTAAGCTTTGTGAAGGCAGGGGCTTTGGTCTGTTCTCTGCCGTGACCCTGGCCCCTGCAACAGTTCAGGCACATGGCAGTATTTAGATACTTGCTGAAGGAAGTGATTGATGAGTTAAAACTCCTTGAGTTTTCATAACTGTGAATTATGCCTCTGCAACATAGGTTTGGTGCTGTCTAGTTCGTATTCTGATCATCTGTCCGTCTCATGCGTTGCTTCCATGCTCAACAGTTCTAGGATCTGGCCCACTGTGGTGTTGAGGTCTTTCTTCTCTGGGTCCCCCACTGGACTATCCCATCCCTAACAGTGCAAATCTTGGAGGTTCATTGTTGTGTCCACAGTGCCTGGTGATGCTTACTTGTTTGTTAAATGTATGAACAAACTAATACACCAAGGGAATTAGTCACTGCCCTGGGCTCCTTCCTTCATGAACTCCTATGAGGCAGAGGGTTTCATGCCCATTTTATGGATGCTCGACTGAGCAAAGCAGCTATGATTTAAATCCAGATGTCTGACTTTAAGGCCTATCTCTGATATATTGGTAGTTCCTAATCTTTTTAAGCACAAGGACCCTCTTTTTTACACTGTCAGATTTCCCAAACCCTACAGGATAGATGTATTTTGTTTTAAATTTTATTTATTTATTATTTTTAAAGACTTTATATTTAGAGCAGTTTTAGGTTTACAGTAAAATTGAGAGGACGGTGTGTAGACTTCACATACACCCCCTGCTCTCACACATGTATGTGCTCCCCCATTATCAACAGTACTCACTAGAATGGTGGAGATAAACCTACACGGGTACATTGTAATGCCCAAAGTCTATAGTTTACCTTAGGGTTTACTCTCGGTGTTGTCTACTTGGTAGATTTGGACAAATGTATAATGATCCATATCCATCATTATAGTACATGTATGTATTTTTGCTTCTCTGATAGAATGGAATTTTATTATACAATTTTTGTAAGTTTAATAGTACTTTTATTAATGTTTTGATCATACTAACATCATAAATGTGAAAAATAGCTGACACATTCTGTGGGAAGCCTTGTTGTCCGTGACAATTCTTGGTGCTCCCAGGAGTTTGCCGGCCTCTGGCACAGCACACACTGTCCCCCTGGCAGCCCGGGGCCTCCCACCTGTCACCACATCTGCCCACCCCCAGGCAGCAGACTGTCTCCCCTCCATCAGTGGCCACAGACTTCTGGGTGGGGCCAGTTTCTTCACATGCCCTTCAGTGTCCTCGATTCTCGGCTTTAACTTTTGTCAGTGTAGCTTGGGGCCAGCCCCTTGCATCACTTCTTATTTGTTGCTTTATAATAAGCCTCTGGTTTGAAAGCCAGGTAATCCAGCCCACTAGAACTCGTTGGAGTGAGGAAAGTGAACAGGTGGGGTCTGAGTAAGCTGCAGGAACTCCCACTACCCAGGATTTGGTCCCTCGTGGCTGGCTGTAGGCCCTGAGAGGCCTGGTTTTTGGGCCTTCCCAGGTACTGTCAGGTGTCACCTGGGTACTTCCTCCACACTAGCTGGTTTCACTTGGTTCTGTGGGAAGAGGGTTGTCAACTTAAGAGTGGTAGAGAGAGGGAGATGCGGGGTACGATGAAAGTGCATTGACCTGGTCAAGGGTGAGCAAGGAGAAAGCTGGCTTTCTGTCGATGATTCCTCAAAACCCTGTCCCTCTGTCTGTGTCCCTCCCTCCCTGTCTGTGTCCCTCCCTCTGCTAAGCTACCCTGGCTCTCAGCTAGTTCGGACACTGTGTTGTGTTTTGTCATACATGTGTTTTTTTTCCTTCTGATCCTGTGAAGGGCTGAAATTTGCATTGAAGATTTACATATGCTTATAAGCAGACAAATTAGGGGTATGAACAAGCTGCTGCTGTGGATCGTAGCCTGTCTCACTACAGTGAAATATTAGTTTTTGTTTTGCTGCTTTATCACAGATCATGGCTAAAACTGTTTTTAAGGTGGGAATCTCTAGATTGCAGCCCAGGGTAACCAAGTCCCACCTAGCATATCTCTAGCCATTTGCCATCGTCTGTGCCCTTTTTCCAGGATAAGGTTGAAAAGCCACTATGGAAATGAGGTAATTGCTCTACTTCTTCACACCTTCTTCAGTTTACTCCTCCACCCACCCATCTCTTCATACCCTAATTTTTCCAAAACCAAAATTTAATATATCTGAATATATAAAATTTAATGTATATTTTAAAAATACTTGGTTTTAAGGAATCGTAAGGTAGAGGATATATAGCTAGGCTATGGCATTATTTGCTGTTAACATTATTCTACTTTTTTTGTTTTTAACTAGGAGAATGTGTGAATGGAAAATAAGGGATCAAAAATAAGGTTTTTTAAAACACTGGTAGGCAGCTGAGCTTCTGAAAGTGAGCAAATATTTTCTAAGCTTCCTATCAGCCAGTGCAAAAGTGAAACACAGCCTCATGCTACAAAGTACGTAATATTGCTTAGAGAAGTCATGGAACGTAGTACAGTCTCTATAGTAAATAAGAATTTTTAGGGCAGCTTCCTATAGTGTGCCTCAGTGTTGGCTAGTGGACAATCAGAAATCCCTCAAAAAGAGCAGTCTACCAGGACAAATGCAGTTTAGAAGACTTACTCTATGGAAAGTGTAATGGAAACATTTTTTCCTCAGTCTTCTAGTCTTACTTTTCTGCAAACACAGCTTGTACATTATACTAAGGCTAGAGTGGAGGTTGGGGATGAGGGAGAAAAAGTGTAGGCAGGATGTATCTTGAGCTCTGTGTCTGTATCTGCTTTTTGAGATCTCTGCATTTTTTTTATGTCCATCATTCATGCTCCTAGCTCTGTGTTTTCCTCTGTACCTCCATTCACCTGTCATGGTAATTGAGGAAGATCCTTGCCTTTCCAAGATTTCCATTTTTGAGTGGCCCTAGAATATTTTCTTTGATTTATGCACTTGAGATTATTACTTTTCTGGAAAAGCCTGTTGGGTTGCAAGATAACAGTATCTTGCGATTGCCTTGCTTCCTAATTTTGCCTTTCTTATCAGCCCTGAGATTTTGTGATCTCTTCAATTTTCAGTGAGTAGAAAATTAAATTAATATGAGTCTCAGTTTGGTAATTTTGTACCAGATGATGAAATCAGATGAGTGTGTGGTCTTTATGTAGGCAGGCAATGCGTTACGTAAGGGTTTGGTTTTTGGCCTGGATATTAGATGTTTGCCTTTTTATGGGCTGTCATAGATCTGGCATCTGCCTTTATTTTATTATTGAGAGTTTTCTACACATGTTGCTGCAATCTCTCAGCAAAGAGCACATTTTCTAGTCCTCTTGCTATTTATTTTCACCACGTATAGAATGAAAGAAAGATATGGTTTGATATTTGATTTAAAATCAATAAGGTGAAAAAATAACTTTGATTCTTTAAAAAATGATTTAGCTCTTTTGGCTGAAAAAGTTTACTTCTCTTCCCCGTGGTGTTCATTATTTTAGATGTTCCCATTGTACCACCCGTATTTACTAAAATAGCAAATTAACCTGCCTTTTGACGCCACTAGACAGCTTTTTGAAGACAGGGCTCCCGGTGGCTGGTGGAGTGATATCTGGCATATTGTCAATACTCAGTAAACTCTAGTTGAAGCGAAAAAAGTGACCAGCAGTGTAATGAATACCTTTCTGGTCCCAATCAGTCATCGGCTTGCACGTAGTTACTATGCGTCATCGCAAATGAACGTCTCAAGCCAAATTCATGTTTGTGTTTTAGAGATGGGGAGTCCCTGAAATTGAAAATCTCAGAGTCCTCTTTGCATCTTTTTTGCCCCTTTTTGTTTCTTTTGTAATTTCCTTTTTTTTTTTTTCCCTTCCTCATTCCTCTTGCCTCTCATCTAGTTTATCTTTTTGGTTCCCTATCTTCTGTGTCTTTTAAGCTAGCTTTGTTGGCACGAGGCCCCCTTGCTTTCCCAGTCACCCTGCAGGTAGCAAAGTGAGTTTTCCCAGGAGGTTTTGTGGAGCAGTGCATTCTAGCGGACATCCTTGGTTCTTGAGGGCCCCCAGCTGTGTAGGCTCAGAAGTGGATTTGATGAGCTTTAACAAGAGTTCATCTCTCCATCACGTTGGCTGGGTTCAGGAAGTGGATATATAAAGCCAGATTGCCAGCCTACTGACTTAAACCGAGAATGGAACTGCTTCTATTTCCCTTTCATGGCCTGGGATTCTAGTGTGGGAACAACCAGCACACATTCTCTTCCTGTAGCCAGGCCTGCATGGGGAGCAAAATCATTATCAGATGCTTAGTTGGCCAGTATGGAATAAAAACAAAGAGAAGTTAAGTGTCAGATGGCATCAGGTTAAGTCCAAGGCATCCATTTCACGGTCAGGAGGCCTGCCAGTGGGAACACCCAAAAGGAACCAACTTCAGCTGCCTGCCTCCTGCTCTGCAGCAGGGCTGACTTGGCCAGGAGGTCTCAGGATGCTGCCTTTGGCTCCCTTCTTCCTACTGCTCTCAGAGGCCAGGCTGCCACGGCTTTCTTACCAGGCCCCATCTGACAGACATGCTTGCCCCTAGATTTAATACTTTCAGTTTTGTAATGCTTAGCTGTTTCTCTGGGATGTCTTTGCCCATCCTGACTTGAAAAATTTAGTTCTGAGAGCAGTATGATTTTCCCAATTTCAGAGCCTCCCTATTAGTTAACACCTCCTCCCCATCCTGTAGTTCTTCTTCTTCTTTTTTTTTTTTTCAAATCCTTTTATCCTCCCTGACTTTTATTGATGGAAGTCTACATTTCATTGCCTAGTCTTTGAGGTCCTCTGTCAGCCTGCCTGAGCTCTCCAGCCTTATTTTCTACCCTCTTCCTAGTCAGAGCAGAAGCCCCCAGTATAAGTCCTCTTAGGTCTCTGCTGGGGTTTTCTGAGCCCTAAAAATTTGTCTGGTCTATCTCATAGGATTGTTGTCAGGGCCAAGTAAAATGATGTGTTTTCATTTATTTATTGGTGCAAGACTGTGCATGGGTGAGGTGACTTTTTTTTTAAGAGTTTATTTATTTATTCATGAGAGACACAGAGTCAGAGACACACAGAGAGAGGCAGAGACATAGGCAGAGGGAGAAGCAGGCTCCATGCAGGGAGCCCTTTGTGCCCTGAGCCAAAGGCAGAGGCTCAACCGCTGAGCCACCCAGGCGTCCGTGAGGTGACTTTCTTTAAGCTAGCTTACGCTGAGCTTTTTATAAACACTTTACATGCATTATTTCACTTGGTCTGCTTTGAAGTAGATACTGTTATCACCCGCGTCTTACAGATGAGGAAAATAAAGTTCAGAGAGGTCAGTGTTTGTGCCTCCAAAGTCTCTGGTCTGTTA
This sequence comes from Canis lupus dingo, assembly GCF_003254725.2. Lineage (NCBI taxonomy): Eukaryota > Metazoa > Chordata > Mammalia > Carnivora > Canidae > Canis > Canis lupus. Next base: position 20,822,483 of record NC_064274.1, on the reverse strand, counting down.
AAGGCTATTAGAATCTGTCCAACCTGCTCTCGGCTTCCAGTGCCCTCTGCTATGTGATGCTGCATTCTCCACTCACCCCCCAAACGGTCCAGCTCATTTCTGCATCTCTACCCTTTCCTCCTAGCTAAGAGCTGCCCTCCTTTCCAGGCCTCTTTCAGTTGTACCCCTTCTCCTCTCCTTTTCCTCTGCAGCCCTCTTTGCTCACTAGTATCCCTGAACTCCTGTGGTACTCAGGGATGTACCAGGGTCACTCCCAGCTGGGGTTATATTCAGGCTGTGCTGTGTTGCCTCAAACAAGTCAACTAACCTCTCTGAGTCGCTGGAAAAAGGGGCATAACAATGACTATTCCCTCATGGTGTTTCTGGATTATTCCATAAAATAGCATGTGTGAAAGTTCTTTGTAAATGGGTGGGTGTTACTGTTTTCCTCAATAGATCAAACTTATTTTTACTTTGACCCACAATAAGGAATACATGAGAACATCATGACTTGGTAGTAGTGAACATACATACTTGATTCAGAAGTTCCACAAGAACTCTGTCTCCTAGTCTATCTATGTGCATGTTGTGAAAGACCGTGCTGATTTTGACCCATTCGATTGATTTTGACTTTCCACCATGGAAGGCTACACACAGTTTGGAAAAAAAATCACTCGCCTTGGATGACAATAAGCCCCTTGAGGGCAGAGAGAGCATTTCATTCTTCTGTATATATCCTGCGAGGCCTAACCGGTTGCAAGAAATTCGGTCAGTTCCGGTGGATGGATTTTCCTGTGGGGGTGGGAGGAGGAGATTGAAGCTGCGATGCAATCATTTATTGAGTGTGCCCCTTTGCAACCCTTTGCGAGTATTGGCCAGCAAGCCGCCAGGGGCAGCTTTGTTTCTGCCGAGCTCAGGAGCCTGCACCCTCTTGAAGACGTCGTGCCGGCGTCCCTGCACTTGGCGGGGTCAGCTGCAGCACAGCTGTTTCTGCCACAATCGGCCGCAGTGTTTGGTTCCTCCTCTCCAGGCCAAGGCACGTTTGTTGGCCTGGGGGGTGACGCGCTGGGTTGGATTCTGAGTCCCCTGGCGTGCACGCTCTGCCTCTGCCCGGGGGCACGCACCCACCTGTCCCGGTGTTGGCCCTGCTGCGAAGCTCGGCTGCCTCTGTGCTCCCGCCTGCCTCCCCAGCACGCAGGCTTCCAGGGTGAGAGCCTCTCACGGCGTACATCCTCGGCGGGAGGAAACAAGCCCGCTGCTGTGGTGCCTTAGCACCAATTTGTCACCCACTTCACTCGGCGCTGGCCCTCGGCTTCTCCGCTGTATGGTATCTTTCTTTCCCATGGCTGCTCCAGCTGGGCTCTAGCCTGACACTGGAATCACATGTTTTGGCTCTAGCCTTTGGCAGTCTTCTCGAGGTTGTCAGCATACATCCCTACTGCCATCTTTTTCTGATGCAAAATCTTTTCATTTAATAGATGTTTGTTTTTTGTTTTGTTTTCCTGGGAGACTTGCTTAGGCTGATGCTTTTTCTCCTCCCCCCCCCCCCCCGGAGGAAAAAAAAAAAAAAAAACCTCAGGGTTTTATGTGCCAAAGTCATAGACTGATTTCCCGCCACTTGCAGAAAATGCTGGGCTTTGCTTTGTTTTCAACACCATCAGCACACGCATAACTCTTGTTCTGCTTCAGTTCTGTTCAATGTTGCTGGCTTCTCCTGACCCTAGAAAGAGTTTAGAATTATTAGCCTGGCTTGTGAGCACTCCTATAACCTCGGGAGTCCGAGTAAGGGAAACTTTTTCTGCTATTTTCCTAAAAGAGACCTAGCAGACAGCTGTTGCCACCTCTCCTCCCCTTTCTCATCCAAATGTGTCCAAGCTGCTCTCTGCCTATTTCTTTCTCTTCTCTCTAAAGCCAGAGGACTTTCCCTCGCGTTTCTCTGTGGCTTCTAAATTGCTCACATGGCTTTTTTTTTTTTTTTTTTAATTTTTATTTATTCATGAGAGATACAGGCAGAGGGAGAAGCAGGCCCCACGCAGGGAAGCCCGATGCAGGACTCGATCCCGGGTCTCCAGGATCACGCCCTGAGCCAAAGGCAGACCAACCGCTGAGCCACCCACGCATCCCTCACTTGGCTTTTTATCCAGGCTTGTACTACATGACTTCACGAGTTCACGCCTAGAGAGTCCCTGGCACGACCTGGCTCACAGAAGCGTTTTTTTGGTTGTTGTTTTTTTGTGATTGGACCACGTGACGACGGCATCCGTTTATGCCTGAGTTGGGTGCACAGGTGGGGCCTGTGTTCTGGGCTGGTGGAGAAGGAAGGAGAGAACACAAGGCCCTAGGCTGACCATTGGCAGCTGTGATTTACTCCGCAGAGATGTTGCTTGTGTGGCTTTCAAACAGCCCTTGGGTCCTTAGCAGCTTACAGTAAAGGCTGCAAAAAAGCTGGCAACTTCAGCTCCTGTAGGAAATTTGTAACTTCCCTACTTGAAAGCAGACTGAATCTAGCACAGAGCAGTGGGGTTGGATGTATATGAATGTCACCTCAACAACAGTATTTTCAACAGTTCCATTCCAAGAGGATTAAGTGAATTTGGGAAATCCATATATGGGGAAAATTTCTCAACCAGTAAATGGAGGGGTCTACTGTGTATCTGTATCCTCTACAATCCTCAGAGACCCCTGAAATGAGATGAAAAGTTGATCAAAATTTCTCATGCAAAAGTAGAAGAGCAAGAGATCCGATCCACATGGAGATTCTATCAGGAAGTAATCAAATAAATATGTATCTAAAATCCTATTAAAATGCTCAACAGTCATTAGAAACATGCAAATAGGGGCACCTGGGTGGCTCAGTGGTTGAGCGTCTCCCTTGGGCTCAGGTCGTGATCCCGGGGTCCTGGGGTTGAGTACTGCTTTGGGCTCCCTGCATGGAACCTGCTTCTCCCTCTGCCTATGTCTCTCTCTCTGTCTCTCATGAAAAAAATAAATAAAATCTTAAAAAAAAAATATATATATAAGCATTTTAAAATTTAGTTGGCATGTAAGAATTGAATGTTCCTGTGATTTTAATAAAAAAAAAAAATCTCATTGCACAAGGGGAGGAAAAAACCCAAGTGTCAAAAGGAAAAATGCCCTTTATCTACTTATGCAAACAGTCCCTTGTTCCTGGCTGTCACAAAGGACATGACGAGCCATATTGTGCAGGGTCCAAGGTTCATGAGAAGCAGGTTTGTAAGTGGCAGGTAGAGGGAAAGTGATTTATGTTCCATGAAAATTCATTCAGCGGTTGTAGCACTCCCAGGGCATCTGACGCTTAAGGGAGCCATTGTCTTAACATTGGGGGACCAAAAGGCTTCAGTTACTGAAGGGGGCTGGTTTGGGACAGCCATATCCTGTCTCCCTTTCCAAGGAAGGGCAGGAACAAGTTTGTCCAGGGTTTTTTAAAGAAGAAATTCTTGTGCTTTCTCATCTAGTTACAGTAGAAATTAAAGTAGAACCTTAAACATTAGGAACACAGTCAATTTTCATGTCAGGATCCAAGCAAATGGTGGAAGTTAAATCAGATACAAAATGTGTACAAAATGTGTGAATGTTATTTACTCTCGTTTAGTTGTTGAGAAAAGAAATGAATGGCTGGCTATTGAGGTTAGGTGTGAGGAGCAGTCATTAGTAATGGATAAAAGGGCTCAGAGTGAGATTAACTTAGATGACCCATATTTAGCTTCTGCTTTTATTTCATTCCGTTTGTTTTTTCATTCATCTAAATTAACTGCCAGAATTGCATTTCTCAATATGTAGAACAATGGTCAAGAAGTGTTTTTGTGTTTCATAGTAGACCGTTATTTTTATTTACGTGACTCGGAAAATAATAATGAAATTTTACATACAACGGCATAATTCTTGTCAAAGATTTTATTTTGGGGGCCAGAAATTAAGAATTTGATAGAATGGCTAGAATTTGTTTTCTCAAACAACACGTAAACTGTATATATCATTTAGGCTTCTAATACTTCTTAAAAAAAAAAGATTTTATTTATTTATTTGAGAGAACACACAAGGGTGGAGGTGATGAGCAGAGGGCAAGAAGCTCAAGTAGACTCTGTACTGAGCACAGGGCCAATGCAGCCCCCATCCCAGGACCCTGGGATCAAGTACCTGAGCCAAAATCAAGAGTCAGTCACTCAACCGACTGGGCTTCTGACACTTCTTTTGACTTTTTGGTTGTTTGAAAAGCCTAGAAGGGAGGCGGCAGTGACAGCAGAAGGAAAAAAAAAAAATAAGTGAAATTGTTGCCTGTTGCTTCAATATGGTGTGATAACTGTCTTCCTTTTAATTTTGTCATAAACTTTTTTGAGCATCTGCCTGGACCAAGAAGTGCTTATTGGTCCTAGGCCTCAGAAAGCTGATAGTTTAATACTAGTTTTCGTCAGCCTTCACACCACCAGGTTTGGGGCCAGCTAATTCAAAGCAGGGGCTGTCCTGTGCCCAGTAAGCTGTTTAGCAGCATCCCTGACTCCACCCACTGGATGCCAGCAGATCTCCACCTCCTGTGTTGTGACAACCAGAGATGTCTCTGCACATCGTGCTTCTCCCCCAAAGGACATTTGACAGTCAGCCCCGTTTCAGAACCACTGGTTTGATACTGTGTGTACCTCGCTGCAGAAACTCCGCATTCTGTGCCATTATAGGGCTTCAGTTTTTATGTTTATTTCTAGTTTTGGAAAAGCCATTTGAGAGTGCCTTGAAGGGGTGCCTGAGTGGCTCAGTCAGTTAAGTGTCTGCCTTTGGCTCAGGTCATGATCTTGGGGGTCCTGGGATCGAGCCCCAAGCAGGCTCCCTGCTCATTGGAGAACCTGCTCTTCCCTCTTCTGCTGCCCCTCCCACTCCACTCATGTTCGGTCTCTAGCTTTCTCTCACAAACAAACAAATAAATAATGAATCTTTTTTAAGAAAATGCCCTGAAGTTATTTTTATCCTAGTCTCCGAATGCTTGAAGGCAGGGGGAGAACTGTTGTCTGTGTCTGGGTGACCCTGTAGGTGTAGGGGGGTTTCATCATCTCCAGCAGCATTTTACAAAGAAAACAGAGCCCTGGAACATGAAGCCAAAGGAAGACCCCTGAGATCTTCATGAGAGAGCAGGGGGAGAACTTTGCAGGAAACTCCTGATATTCCCTGTAGCAATGGAATTGTTGAGACTAGGAGAGGTGTAGGGGTTAGTAAAATTGTGACCTTCACTGAGGGGGTATAGAACAGTTTTGAAATGATGCCTAACAGAAAGAGGTTTGCTTTGTCCTTTTTCTCCCTCACATGCCTTCTCCCTTTTTCTTCTCTTTCCTTCCTCTCACCTCTGCTTGTTTTGGAGGAGCTCTTTTGGCAAACCTGTTGCTCATCTATGCAATAACTTTGCTGAATTAGAAGAAGATGCCCTTCCCTCTGGTTTCATTACAGGTGTCTACCAGAGCAGTAACGTGGCAGTTGTACAAAACTGCAGCGACCCAGAGCCACTAGAGCTCTGGAAGTTGTGTAGTGTACAACTTGTATAGCAGTTGTGGCCGTGTTTGGACAATTTTCTTTATTCCCAAGACATTGGCTATCACCTGAATGCCGCTGATTCTCCCGTTTTTGACCTTAGACCAGAACTTTTTCTGGAGCATTGTGCCTGCATGTCCAACTGTCTTTTGGACATTTCCTCTTGGAAAACCCTCAAGCATCCCCAGTGGAACAGATGCAAAATTGGATTACTGCCGTTTTCTCCAAAGCTGCTTTTCTTTGTATTTAAGTCCTCTTAGACTCTTTTTTTCTAGATATGTAAAATCACAAGCCTCTGAGCGCTCCCCATATAAGTTCCTGAATCCTGTTATTTACCCCCACTCTCCTCTTATTTCAGTGTTAGCCTCCTATCGTCTGAGGCCTGGGCCCTTGTAGACATCTCTTAAGGCGCCTCTTCTCTAGGGTCATCGCTCCTTCATGCCGCTTTCAACTAGAGTGCTCTTATAAAATGCAAATCTGAAGTTGTCCCCATCAGGACTCTCTGATTCCTTCTCCTTTCTCATTCCTGCCTCCTCTGCGGCCTTATTTCTAACCTTACCTCCCGCCCCAAATCTTCGGGCATTCCCAATGTGCTGAGTGCAGGCCCTGTTCCAGGCCCTTGGAGATTCAGCAATGAATAAAACCAATTTCTTGGGGCACCTGGGTGGCTCAGTGGTTGAGTGTCTGCCTTTGACTTAGGTCATGATCCCGGGGTCCTGGGATCGAGTCCCGCATTGGGCTCCCTGCAGGAAGCCTGCTTCTCTCTCTGCCTATATATCTCTCTCTCTCTGTGTGTCTCTCATGAATAAATAAATCTTAAAAAACAAACAAACAAACAAAAACCAAACAAACCAGGTCCTTGCCCTCCTCGAACTTATCTCTAGAACATTGAGATATTTAAGCCTTTGCTCGCCTTCTTCCTCTAGGATGCCCACCCACGGCTCATCTGCCTGGACCACGTCTGCTGGAATTTCAGGACTCAGCTACAAGGTCAAAGTCTCTAAGTCTCTAGCAGAGTTAGCACTCCTCCTTTTTAAAGTCCTCTTTGCATCCTGAACTTCAGTACTCCCCTGGAGTTGGGCCTCGCCTTCCTAGGCTTTGTGCCCTGACACCTTAAGCATACTTGCCTAGCACTTAGTAGTTGGATTGGATTACTGCCGTCTATTTATTTATTTATTTATTTATTTATTTATTTATTTATTTATTTATTTAAATAATAAATTTATTTATTATTTATTTATTTACTGAATGAAGGGTATACAAGGATGGACACTTTTCTGGATCTTGTCAATATCTAATATTCCTGTCTGCTCATGCTCTTTCCTCTGCCAACAATATCTGCCTCTATACCCCTCCCATCCCTTAGGAGCCACTGATTCTGTTCTTAAAAATGTCCTTATTGTGAACTCTGGCTAATTCATTTCCTTGATTGCCCTTTAACAGAACGAATTGCTTTTTTCACTATTTTGGTAGCATCTATTCAATTAATATTTGATTAATACTTAGTACCTACTATTGGCCAGGAGTTGTGGCAGGCTCTAGGGATATGAAAATGGAGAGCATTTTGTTCCTGCCTCACTGTGTGCTTGGCCAGTGGCCAGCTGCCCCGTGGCAGCAGGGTTGAGGGACCCAGGCCCCTCCCATATGGCTCTGCTGACCTCATTATGCTTCACTGTATGCGGAAGGGAGGAAAAGAGGGCATGGAGCAGACATGCCTGCTTCTGAAAGGTTTGCCTCAGGAGTGACACATAACACTTCTTTTACATTCCACTGATAAAGACAAGTCACAAGACCACCCCAAACTGCAAGGGCAGCTAAACGTGTGGTCTTGCTGGGTGCCCAGTGCAGTTCTGGTACACAGCTAGCAAGCCCAGCCAACATGCCCTGTTATAGTGGTTGCAAACTGTGTTGTTATTAGTTGCCCATGTATAAGTTATCTTTGTTTAGAGTACTTTCACCCAAAATACTTTTATGACTTGTTCCCCCATTTCATTTAAATCTCAATCTCAAAAAATAAATAAATAAATAAATAAATAAATAAATAAATCTCAATCTCCTCAGAAAGTCTTCCAAGTATAAGGTGACCCAATCTAGAAAAACTCCCCCTCCCCTTATTCTGCTTTTTTCCCCCTTAAGTACCCCAGTTGCTCCTCTATGGTTTTTGTCTCCCCGTCTCACCTCCTCATCTCTCCCCGCCCACCCCTAATATAAGTGCCAAGAGGACACAAGGTTGCTTTTGCTTACTGCTCTGTGTACAGAGGTTGGAATAGTGCCTGGCACTTCAAGGATTATGAACTCCTTGAAGGCAAGGGTTTGTCTTTCACGTTTCAGTAAATATTTGGTGAGCAGTGCCCTTTGTGAGGCAGGCACTGAGGGCACATGGCGAGGAAGGTATGGGCCCCTGCCTTCCTATATGTTCTATTTGATATCTCTTTCAGCTTCATTCTCTTGTACTTAGCATTTAGAAACATTTAAATGTATGTTTGTGGAGGGTAGAAAAATTCATTAACAGCGTACTTAGAAAATCTCCCTGTAGAGAATATATTACTCAGTTTTAGGAGATTGTGATAATTCATGTAAAAGATTTTGCAGATTATGGGGAAAACTTGGATGAAAATCTATCCTGCTCTGCCTCAGCCTTTGAAAAAGTCTGCCTCTAAGTCACTCTCTTCATTGCTAATAATACCACCAGTCGGGGGGACACTTGAATAAAGAGGCATTTGTCACCAAATGGTAAATTAGAAGTGTGTCTTGTTATCTGGGTGGAATCCATAGTCATTAAGCAGCGTTGGACTAAATCTGATTAGAATTTAGAATCTTCTTGGAGACGGATGGAAATGCGGATCTGTTTGCAAAAAATAGCTTTTTCCACCTTAAGATGTTATGGATTAGGAAAAGATTAAAATTAATTTTAAGGGTATGCTCGTCTTTGAAGTGTTTGGTTGCGTGCTGGTGGAAGTTCTTCAGGGAAAGGACGTCTCAGAAGCAGGGAGTAAAAACAGCTCAGTGCAGTCCATCAAGGCATTCTGTGTGGAGGAAAAAATAACCAAAATGCATGTTGGTGTTTTGTTGGCTATACCAGTTGGTTGGCTTAAGTTTCAACTTTCTACCAATTGTGAAAATTTAGCCTTAATTTAAAGAGCACTTGAACGTTCAGTTTCTGTCTGAGGATATGGGGACCAAAGAACATAGCTCTGGCTTGTCTGTAGGTACGGTTTTTGCGCATACAGAAGAGCTTTTATTTATTTATTTATTTTTTAAAATATCTTTTTTTTAATTTTTATTTATTTATGATAGTCACAGAGAGAGAGAGAGAGAGAGGCAGAGACATAGGCAGAGGGAGAAGCAGGCTCCATGCACCGGGAGCCCGATGTGGGATTTGATCCCGGGTCTCCAGGATCGCACCCTGGGCCAAAGGCAGGCGCCAAACCGCTGCGCCACCCAGGGATCCCCAGAAGAGCTTTTAGAATGTTTTTTTTTTTTTTAAAGAATCTTTTTTTTGAAAGATTTTATTTATTCATGAGAGACACACAGAGAAAGAGAGAGAGAGAGGCAGAGACATAGGCAGAGAGAGGAGCAGGCTCCACGCAGGGAGCCTGATGTGGGACTCGATCCTGGGACCCCAGGATCATGCCCTGGGCCAAAGGCAGGCACTAAACCACTGAGCCACCCAGGCGTCCCATGCCACCCAGGCGTCCCCTTAATCATGTTTGAAGTATTTTTTTACTAGTGATTATTAAAGTAATTCAAGCAAAATCAGTATCTAATGATGGTAAAAAAAAAAAAAAAAAAGCTTCAAGTGTTCAAGAAAATGGTGTGTATGTAATAATTTAGCATATATAAATGTCTAAATTCTCTTGTGAACTCCTACTCGTCAATTCTTTATTATCGTATTTTTACACATATTTATAAATTTTTCTTCCTTTCTGGTTAAGGACGGGGATAAATAAGGATAGATTTAAAAACTTTCCCCCTCATTATAACATCGCCCTATTAGGTTGTTAATGCCAGCAACATTCATTTTGAATATCTGGTCATGTTTTGCCATTTGTACATATTATGTGTACAGTTATTCTTTATGATTTCCAGATCTGACAGGCTGGGAAGGGAGAGTGTAGCCTGATAGAAATCCTACCAAAACAGCAATGCCTTTTTGTGGCAGGGGATGTAGGAGGGACATTGTCTTACTGTCTGTTGATGCTCTTGGCGTTTTTGAAGGGCTTGTTTGCATCTGTATGTTGCTGCATTGTGTTCAGGAAAGGAAACATGTAAGCCAGAAAGAGTACAGGTTTGAGGCAAAGAGGCTTGGGTTAGAATTCTGCTCTGCTACTTACTCTTTGATGGAGTTGTTTCTCATTGCTGATTCTGTGTCATCCTTATCCAAGTGAGGACGTTAACAGGACCTACCCCACAGGGTACTGGGAGTTTAAAGGAGAAGACCTATGGAGACTCAGCACAGGGTAGGTGGGGACTCTTGTCCTCGCTTATGCTCTGCTGCTGAGAACAAGGATTGGAAATTTTCAATTTGTGTCCGAATAACAGCCTGAAAAACCTAGCTGTTTCTCAGACTCAGGCCTGTTCACAGTCTGATCCGCTTGCCCACGTTGGATTTCCAATGACTTCACTCTTCTCTGAGGCTTGGTAAGTGTGAACAGGTGGTCAGCAACATGGAAGGCTCAAGGGAAGCTAGGAAAAGCTAAAACTAAATATCAGAATTGAGAAACTGCCTTCCTGGAGTGTTTGGATGACAGGGGTAGGGAAGGGGGGGGTGGGTAAATACAAACAAAAAACAACAAAAAACCCTACCAAACTTTTAAAAGTACTTTGAAACATTCTCCATATGTTAAACAGGAGCCTGAGCAGAGGGAGTAGATGGATCCCTAAGGTTACCTGCATACACGTGTGGGGACACACACACACAGCAGCAGTGCATAGGCCACTTACCCTCGCTTCTCTGCAACTTTTAAAGCTTTCTGTTTAATCTCAGTCTGGCATTTGGTCGGTCTGAACTTAAATTTGCCAGCATGGAGATTGAGATCCAGGGGTAATGTAAAACATGCGTTTTAATTGCTAATTTCATTAAAAATTAGTTTTTTAAGCTTTTTTTTTTTTTTTTTAGGTTTTTAGTTGTCTAGTCTTATATTCCATTAGAATTTGAAATGCTTTTAATTTTTTCAGTGGCTTTTAAAAATTGGAGTAGTCTACCAGTGTGAAATTTTAGAGAGCGAAAAAAATTTTTTTAGATTGCTTTAAGGAGAGGAAATCCTAAGCAGGTTCCACGCCCAGTGCAGACCCCAACTCGATCTCATAACCCTGAGATCATGACCTGAGTGAGCCAAAACCAAGAGTCAGGCACTTAACTGACTGAGCCACCCAGACACCCCCCCACCCTCGTTTTTTTTTTTTTTTTAAAGATTTTTTTATTCTCAGTTCTTTGAGACAAACATACCTTTTATTTATCGTTAGCCTTCTTTCAAACTGCTGTGTTTTTTTTGTTTTTTGTTTTTTTTTATTTATGATAGTTACAGAGAGAGAGAGAGAGGGAGGCAGAGACACAGGCAGAGGGAGAAGCAGGCTCCATGCACCAGGAGCCCGATGTGGGATTCGATCCGGGGTCTCCGGGATCACGCCCTGGGCCAAAGGCAGGCGCCAAACCGCTGCACCACCCAGGGATCCCCTGCTGTGTTTTAAAGTTGGTATTTGAGTGATCAGTAAAATAGCCCCAACCCCAAAGAGGATTCTAAAGTGGGTTCCTGTGTCCTACTCAGGGACATAGCTGACTAAAAAGTCTTGGTAAATAAAACCCTTACTCCTTTAGCCATGTGGGATGACTGATACATTACAGTGTAAGCTACTACTTATAACTATGGTGGGGCTCCTGGGAAGGGAGGTGACCCCTTTCAACATTTATTAAATCTGATATTTTGGAGCGCCATGCAAACCTCACATCTCAATATATTTGATTTTTTAAAAATAAAATAATTCCGTTTTAGGGGCTCCTAGGTGGCTCAGTTGATTAAGGGTTCACCTTCAGCTCCCTAGGGTCCTGGAATCAAGCCCCAGGTCATTGGGCTCCCTACTCAGCAGGGAGCCTGTCTCTCCTTCATCCTCTGCAGCTCCCCCTGCTTGTGCTTGCTCTCTCTCAAATAAATAAAATCTTAAAAAAAAAAAAATCGTTCTATTTAGTAAAGAAATTGAGAAAAGAATAAATAAATTTAAATAGAAAATTTTAATTTTTTCTCTGTATTACTGTTCATACCTCTTCATCTGTTTTTTATGAAGTCATCAGAAGATCAGCTTAGACAGGAACTTTGGGTCCTGATTGCCTGCTGAGAAAGATTCTGTTCTTATCTGCAGTGACTGACTCACAATTTCTGAAGAAAGATCTCCAAAGTACTATCACTCTTCCTTTCAAATTAAAGTTTATAATCCTATCTGCAGGGGCTGCATAGCAATGAGAAAATATACTCTGGAAACTTTTCTTCCTGTCAGATGAAAGCACATGTTCTAATAACCCTCATCATACACACACACACACACACACACACACACACACACTTTTTAATTACAAGCTTAGATAGAAAAACATAAAGGTTGAAATCTGTCTGCTTCACTAACTAAAAAATATGTAATGGTGAATACTAGGGGATGAATAGATTCACCGTGTTACAGAAATTGAGTCCTGGGTGCTGCAGGGAAGGGGGTGGGGGTTGCCAGAGAAGGCTTTTATAGGAGATGGTACATCCCTTACCTCTGGATGCTTGACCACTGCATTAAGAGCTGGGTTTCCCAAAATTGTGCCATGAAACCTATCCCTGGAGATGTACCCCCCCCCCCCCCCCCACTCCCAATACACACACACCCTCATACAGTTTTCTGGTCAGAGAAGTTTGGGAAATGATGTAAAATATCCTCATCACTGTGCACATTTAAGAAGTTCAGCCATAAGGGAACGTGTTTTACCTTGGCATTCCTAAGCTGGCCAAGGGATTGTGGCACAGAGCTAGCTTAACATGTACCCACACTCTTGACTGTTCTTTGTAGGGACTTGGTGGAACTGGCCGTCAGTAGAAAACACTTTGGGGAATTTTTCTCAGGGGCTTTGGATTTACATTTGTCAAGAAGTAAGGTGATGCTGGTCAAATTTAATAGCATAGGAGGTACTATTGCTACCTGAGAGGGGTGTAGACAAGAATGAGCTCATTTTAGACTTGTGTTTTGGGGCTGATACTGCTAGAATCTCTTTTGTTTTAGTTCAGCCTACAACACCAACATCGGAGCAACAATGAAAACAAATTTTAAAGATGGACAGAACTTTTGTCAGCACGTTTCTACGTTGTCTGTGTGTACATAGAAACAGATATCAAACTCAAAGTTATTAAAATATTTCTGAGTTTTAGATTTATAAAAAAGTTTCAAAGATAGTACACAGTCCCTTTTTACCCGGCACTCAGTTTCCCGTCTTAACAGCTTATATGTTAATATAGTACATTTGTTCCAATTGATGAATTGATCTCAATACATTATTATTAACTGAACTCTGTACTTTATTCAAATTTCCTCATTTTTCCCTAGTGTCCTTTTCTATTCCATGTTTTTTTTAAAATTTTTTAAAAATTTATTCATGGGAGACACACAGAGAGAGAGGCAGAGACATAGGCAGAGGGAGAAGCAGGTGGTGGGGAACCCGATGCGGGACTGGATACCAGGACCCTGGGATCTCACCCTGAGCCAAAGGCAGATGCTCAACCGCTGAGCCACCCAGGTGCCCCTCTAGTCCATGTTCTCATGCAGGATACCGCCTTACATTTAATCAAAATGATTTCTAGGCTTCTCTTGTCTGTGAGAGTTTCTCAGACTTTTTTTTTTGATGACCTTGACAGTTTTGAGATGTACTGTTCAAGTATTTTGTCAAAGCTTCTTAAGTAGGATTTGTCTGATATTTTTCTCAAGAAACTAGGGTTATTGGTTTTGCGGGGGAAGACCACAGAAGTAAAGTGCCATTTTCGTTCTATCAGGGCTACCTACTTTTATCAAGATGATTTATATTGTTGATACTGGGCATGGCCACCTGGCTGATGGAGGGTCTGTCAGGTTTCTCCACTGTCAAGTCACTCCCCATGCTGCTTCTCCCACACTAATGGTCTTTGGAAGGAGGTCACTATGCACAGCCCAAAGTTCAGGCATGGGGAGTTATGCCCCTTCTCCCATTGAGGGTAGAGTATATGACTTGGAATGCTCAAACATATTTCTAAGTGTGTGACTTGAAACACGACTTGTATGGTAGAGTGGTTGCTGTCATATTCTTTACAGTTACCTACAAACTAATCCTGAAGGACATTTTATTCTAACTAAGAAGGAAAAGTAAGCTTCGCAAATTGAAGCCACCCAGCCTTGATCAGAATTTGTACCCCTGCCAGTGTTTGTCCTTAGCAGCATGCCAGAAGTTCCAGATGCTGCCCTCTGTTTTTTCTGTGTCAAGATTTAATCCTGTTTGTGCGTTTTTTCTGCTTCAGTTGCATTAGTGACATTTTTGGAGACCACAGACCTGTTTGTACTGTTTATGTTACTGTCAAGTGTGTACTCTGTTTAGAAAAGTGTTATTATGATAAAACTATTTTAACATCTTTATGTATTTTAAGGGCATTACTACCAAAGACATTCTTTCCATGTCTATTGATTGGCTTTGATCTTGTCACCCCCAACAAGAGTATATAAAGATTTTCTGTGTAGTCAACTTGAAGGTTACTTCATATTTGACATTTGTGCACATTATAATACAATGTGGTGGTAGGGATCATTCTGCTTTTTTGGTTCTTTCAGAATATTGGTATAATTTTAAATAAATTTATTATCTAAAAATAGCCATTCAGTTACTTTTTGATAATTATCAACTTGGTGAGAATTAAATTTCTTGATATATATATTAATATATATATATTTCCTCCTTTACATGTATATATTGGTTATATATATAAATATAGGTTTCAAGGTTATATATATATAAATATAGGTTTCAAGGTTTTATATATATAAATATAGGTATAAAGGTTATATATATAACCTTTACATATATATAGGTTAGAAATATTTTTCAAGATTTTATATATATGTGATGAAAAAATGTCTTTTCCTTACCTTTGGCCAAGAGTAATAATAATTGGACTTTAGGAGAAGACTTCCCTTACGGTAGTGCTTGCACTCACTCCTCCAACGCAGCAGGGTTTTTGTGTGTGTGTGTGTGTTTTTCAATCCAGCAGTTTTATTGCTAAACATGAATAATGGCCTATCCCTAGCCACAGAAGAAAAAAATGGGTTAATAGAAATAATTTTTCAGTTTCAAATTTTTCTCCTGTCAACCTTTCTGAAGCTTTTGGCACCAGCTACCACATCCTGCCGGTGAGCATTAGCAGACGTGAGTGAAGGAATGAGTAGCAAAAGACAATTAACAGAAGAACTCACACAATAGGTCAAGAACTGTCTCTGTATTATTTTGAACACACACGTTTAGCCTGTGGTTTTACATGGCACTCATATCCTGCCCTTTCTGCCAGAAAAATTGTTCATAATAAGTATTTCAGAATTTCATGTTTTTCCTCAATGGGCATCTCCGCTTCCAGGTGTTCCATCATCTGGGCAAGTTTGAAACCCACTGTACTGATGAATAAGAGGCAATTAGGGAGCCTCCAGGAGCTTCCTGAGACAGGAAGGCATGGGTCATCCTAAAGTTGTGTAATAATTGCCTGTATATCCTTCTGCAGGAAGGATAGAATTGACTTTCCCACCCACAAATTTGGCATGAAATTTCTCTGCATCTCAGGCCAAGGCTGTGTGGAAGGATTATGAAGTTCCCCAGTGGGTTGGGCTGTAGGTGGAGATACCAGTCCAGTGCTAGAGAGCTAGTCCTGCTAGAGAGGGAGGGTGAGTGTGTGTGCTTGCACAAGAGTGCAAATGCCTGAAGTGATTTTTCCAGCGTTTTCACAGGAAGAAAAAAAAATTAATAAGATTGCTTTTATACTTAATAACACCTATTGGTGTGGTAGATCTTTTTTCTTCAGAAGGGTAGGTGAGAATGCTGAGAAGCTGTTAGTGTATTATTTTGTCATCAACATTGTGATGGGGCTGGTAGTGGTGGTGAATCAAGCAAGGTACATGAAAGCAGTCTGAAAATAGAATTTTAATTGTCTCAGTACAAACTACTTCCCAAGGTTTAACTACTTTCTTTTTAAAAAATCTGTGTATTATAGTACTTGGCAAAAAATGTTCAAGGTGAGGTGTTATTTACTCATTCAGCCAGTTTGCTTCCGAACACTTAATGAAGTGCAAGATGTGCTGGGAAACATCAGCAGATAAATATGGTCTCCATTCTCGTGAAGTGTACATTCGAGTAAGGGAAACAGTTGAAAAATGACTACAGATATAATTAAGAGAGAATTTCAGGATGTGGGAAGGTGAAGGGGGAAATCAAGTGATGTAGTAAACACTAGCAAGGGTGAGCAGAAAAGACTTCTCTGAAGGAGTGTCATCTGAAGTGAGCCCCTGACTGATGACAATAACCCATCCTCTCACAGAGGAGAAGGAAGAAATTCAGTTAGCATGGTGGTTGAGGTGGAAAATTGCTTAGTGTGGTTAGAGAGTAGAAAGTAGTCTTGGATGACTAGAGGGAAAGATGCGAGGTGAAATTGAAGAGGTGGTAGGGAAAAATATGGAGACTCCCGTGAGTCATGGAGCATGATGTGCCTACAGAAAAGTTGCTCATATGGGTGGATTTTCACAAATCGAACATACCTGTGTAGCCAGCATCCAGATTAAAAAAACAAAACAACAACCTGAACCTCTCCAGTACCACTGGGAAGCATTGTCTTGGGGCTCCTGGAAGCTAGAGCTCACCCACATTGTTAGTCCCTTGTGTTTATGGTCTAATTGCATTTTAGGATCTTGCTTTGGGGAAACTTGTAGTTTTTATAGGCTGTGTCTTTTGTAACCATCTAGCAGCACACATGGTATTTTTCTATGAGATTTCATAATTTGTATCCCCCCCCCCCACCTCCAACCCTCACCATGAACATACATATGGGATTATTTAGTAAATAGGACACCTATCTATTTTCTAAAAAACTTCTCTTTAGAAAACAATAATTGTCCTTTTAGAGGATTCTCATATTTGTGGATCTGTCCTTTAGGTCCACGCTGAAACTTTTTGTTTTCTTTCAGAATTTATGCATGTTAATAGAGTTTATATTTTCTGTGGTAATGGAATATTTTAGGGTTTGTTGCCTCATTATAGTTAGCTGCTTTTATAAGAAGCCTGCAGGGCCATTTTACCAAATTTAAGCTAGAAATAAATTTAAGCTAGAAATTAAAGATAATATAGTAATTTCAAATAGCTTTGTGTTCAAGATGAGATTTTAAAGTTATTATTCCACAGTGAATTTTAATGATTATTGTATACAATGACATTTATGGATGTGCAGTAACTGAATGAATATAATTAGTACATTAGATTATGGATTTGTAATGTGAAATTTGAACTTTTTAATAAGCTTTCTCCATAGTGGTTCATGCTGTGAACACACAAAGTAAGACACTGAACCTCACTAAATCATAGCAGGGCTTTTGGAATCAGTAGGCTCATGTTTCAAATCAAGATGAGTTTCAAATTTTCTAAAAACACAGCTAAAAAGTTGAAAGGCTGTTACGTAGCTAGATATTTTATATCCTTTTGGGGAATTGGGATGAGATGTTTCTTTTTATATTGTAATGAAAATTTTACTTTTGATGGGATCAAGTATAAGATAGAATTAAACTTACACTTTGAAAAAAAGTTGTTGATTATAAGACCTTGTTACTTGTTAGCATTTAGCACATCACCAAAAATGCTTTTGACATTTTCTTTGGGAGACTTTTGGAGAAGAACTAGCTGAAGTCTGAAATTTGGTTTGGCCCAAACTGATGGTTAGTCGTTTTGACCCTCTGATCTGCTGATCCCAAGAAACTTTCTGGAAACCTACCCAAAAATATATAAATGACTTTTTCGCCATGTGAAGTTTCTTTTAGTGAGAGCATATGAATAACTTCCTAATGAAATGAATCCCTTCTTACAACATTTTGAAAGAGAAGCATGTTATTTTCAATCTGTATCCTGTTATCTTTTTAAAAACTCATTCTTTTTCCATCATCAAGATAATATGATCTGGATGGTCATCAATTTGGGAATGATGCACGATTCTTTTCGTTCTAATTTTCTGTAATACCGCCACCTAGGGATAGTAATTTTTAAACTGTCTAGTACTTCATGTATTGTTTTCACTTCCTTTAAGATGCATTTTAGTGTTTTAGCCTGGACTTTAATCCCCCCCCCCCCTTGGAGATTTAGCATTTAGCCCTAAAATGCTATCCTACTGGCTTTAGCTTTTATTTAATTTACTCAAATACATTTGGACAACAAATCAGATAATTTTACACTAGTGATGTTATTTAGCAGTGCATTTTGCTTACTGTTCCATTTAAACTTTTAGCTCATAAGAGTTTTTAATATAAATACAAATTAAAGGAAATGTTGAAAATCCATACCTTTAAATAATGGCCATTGTTTTGCTAACTGTGGCATTGTTATAGTGGCATCAAGTAAAGTAACAGTAAATGAGTTATTCATTTTATTTATTTTTTAAGGTTTTTTATTTCTTTAAATATTTGTTTATTCATAAGAGACAAATATTCATAAGAGGCAGAGACATAGGCAGAGGGAGAAGCAAGTTCCTTGCTGGGAGCCCAATGTGGGACTTGATTCCAGGACCCCAGGATCACAACCTGAGCCGAAGGCAGATGCTCAACCACTGAGCTGCCGAGGTGGCCCTCATTCATCATTTTAAATCTTTCACATTGTGTGACAACCTAGTAAATTCCAGGCACTCCTTGGAAAGCGAACTAGTTACAGGGAAAGGATGGAGAAATACAGAACTCAAATTTACTGTGTAATCAATGCAGTTTGTGAAGTTGGGGTTTATTA
This sequence comes from Canis lupus dingo, assembly GCF_003254725.2. Classification (NCBI taxonomy): domain Eukaryota; kingdom Metazoa; phylum Chordata; class Mammalia; order Carnivora; family Canidae; genus Canis; species Canis lupus. Next base: position 20,803,963 of record NC_064274.1, on the reverse strand, counting down.
GCTCATATACTTGAAAAGAGCTTCAACCACAGCTATATCCAGTGACCAAATCATGTCATAGGAATCTGTTTCTTGACTTTTCCTTCTCTTGGGTTGACTTCATTCTCAGGGGATCCCCATATGGTTTTAAGATGGCCCCCAGCAATCCTTGGGGGCCACCTTTCCTACCTTTTTAATTACTAGCAAATGAGAATTTCTCTTTCCAAATACTCAAGTAGACGTCTCACTATTGGGTCTCATTGGATTAGCTGTGAGCATTTGCTATTCCAAAAGCAGTCATGGTGGTGGATGAAATGTTTTGCTTACCAGGTTGGGTGATGTGACCCCTCCTACCTCACCAGCGTATTCGAAGATCAAGATGATGTAACCAGAAGAAGCGAAGCAGACTGAACAAGCAGAAAAGCCCCTGGATATTCACTATGAAATCAATGAAGAATCAAGTCTAATTCTTTATGCCTTTAGCTGGGACCATAAGATTTAGCATATCTCTGTCTATGGACTTCTTTTTTCCCCCACCAGTGCTTCAGTATATTAGTTTTGTTAAGATGAGGGACTGAGCCTTTCACTTTTTTTTTTTTTTTTTTTTTTAGATCCCTTTTAGCAGTAAGCATGGTCCTACATAAACTGATGCTAAATACTTAATCAGTTGGCCATTTGTGATGTGTAAAAGAATTAAGTAGGTAATGTTGACATCATGATTTTGTTTTGTTTTGGTGTGTATTTATTTTGTGTAAGAAATCATTTAACTCCATAAGCTGGAGGATTTTTTTGGTGGGTTTTTTTTTTTTTTTTCTACAAATAGGTTGAATACCATAAAAGGTAATAGAATTTAAAACTGAAAATATTAACCTGGGTTTCGTATACTTTCTAAGAGACCATAGAGGACTTTTTCGATGTCTGTGGGCCCCCTAAGAATCTAGCAAAATTGTGTGTGTGAGCTTGTGGGCACATACACCTGTACATCTGTGCACATTTTTCTTGAGAGAGGGGCCCATCTTTCATTAGATGCTCAAAGGGAGATCCTGAATCCACAAAAGGATCAGAACCACTGATAAAAATTTCTTCTGACAAGAAATTGTTGTAGACTTCATGAGGCTAAACAACATATTGTGTGTGGGAGAAGCAAAAGGAGTAGTGATGCACCTTTGGAGGGACACAAAGGCAATTAAGCTTTACGATGAATTGGTAACTCAGGTTAACGAATTCAGTCTGTCCAGGCTTCAAACAAAATCTATTATGGATGAGCCTATAACAAAATGGGCTTCCACAATGCTGCCAGTTCGATGGTTAATGACTGGAAACGTGCTGCCAGCTGATTTTGGCTCTGTGCTTTGAAGCGGGCACAGGCTCCCCTCTTGCCATTTGGAAATAAAGGGCAAGTGATAAAATATGTTACTCTGCTCTTGGAAGCAATTTATGACAACAGTTTAATAAAAGTTTAGGACGTATTTCTTCCCTGGGTGAGGGGGGAAGCCAGGAAGCCTTGGTGGAAGTTTAGTCTCCAATGTTAAACCCATTGGCATCTCTGTGTGCCGCTTTACACTGGGAGCTCCCTGAGAAAAGCAGAGAGGGAGAGTGAGTGAGCCTGAGGTTTATTTTAATCCTGTCAGGGCTGCTGCTCTACTTGTCCATTTTGATTGCCCCCTTCTCCCCAATTCAAGTTGTCCCAGTGAGTTTCAACTTCAGCCTTATGCCGGGGGTGCTGCCCAGAGCTCTGGCTCCAGTGCTCTTAGCTCGTGAGCCTCATTAGCCTACACACAGCACATTCTGCAGTCATATCATTGGCTTCACTGTTTTCAGTTTTGAATTACTACATAAACATCAGATATTGTCCGTTTGGTGAAAGGATTTGTAGTCCCTAGTATTTAGTTAGGGAAAGAGAGTTCTTCTCGGGAGTCAAATGGATTGCTTTAAAGGACTGCCTCATGAAAATGAATTGGGTGGGTTAGTTTTAATTGAACCCCAACTCTTGAGGCCATTTGGTGTTAATGTCTGCCTCTCTCCCCACCCCTGACCTTGTGACTCCTGGTTTGGGTGATTTCACAGCCAGCATGCACAGAGCCTTTTGCTCTGCCCTAGTGGCCTTAAAACTTTACCAACGGTGATCTACATGATCTACAGTGAGACGTATTTTACATCATGACCCAGTATATACGTGTGTCAGTGCATTTATATGTATAACTAAAAAGGTTTCACAGAGCAATATTTACCTGTACAATATACACTACAGAATCTGATACTATATTTTCTGTTCCTTGGGGGAAAATGTTGCTGGTCTGCATTCATTAAATTAGTTTTCATGACTCGCTGATGGTTTGCTACCTGCAGTTGGAAAGTCGCCTCTCCAAGGAGTACTGTGTGGCATAGTGTCTTTTGTACAACCGTAGTGAGGGATGGCTCAGGGCACCACAAAACAGCTGAACCTCTTTGTGTGGCACAGCAGAACTAAGTTGCTTGTTGTTAGTAGCACTGTGATCTTTTGGAGGCGGTAGGGCATAGCAGTTAAGAGCAAATGTTCCGGTTCGTTCTTGGCTCTGTGTCACCACTCTTTGTCTCTGGTGCTAGGCAAGTCTCTTAACTTCTCTGAGCTAGTTTCTCGATATTTAATATAGAGATAGTAATACTTAAAATGTTGTGAGGGTTGAGTCCTATAAAACATTTAGTGTTAAACACATAATAATGTTTAAGGAATATTTGCTATGAATGTTAATATTGTATCTTAATATTTACATGTGTCCCCAATTGGATTGCATTTTCCTTCTGCCCTTGGAATAATTTATAGTGAGCCCATGAAGAGTGTGTGGCTCAAGTGTAAGGATAAACTCTATGATCCAAACGTGGATCATAAGTAGTATGGTGAAATGGGCACAATATATTGCAGCCATTTACACCTTGCATTATTCAGGGCTAATTTCAATTACAAGTGACAGAAACCCCAATCAAACTGGCTTAAGCAAAAACATGAAATTATTGATTCACATAATGGAAAAGTCTCGGGGTATTGCTTTAGGCACTAGCCACATCCAGCTGCTCTGACGATATCAGCAGTGTCTGTCCCTTCATTTCTTGCTCTGCCTTTCCCTATTGGTTTATTTTCAGGCAGGCTTGCTCCAAGCAGTGGCAGAAACAGCTACCAGCTGCTCTAATTTCATATCCCAGGAGCAGAAAGAGAAAGCCTCTTCTCTGGTAGTTCCAACTTAGTTCTACATCTAAGGGGCATTGACTCTGATGGATGCTTGTCCTCCTTCCTGACCCTCTGCCCCCTCAGTTGCTGACCCAAAGGAGGCAGGAGCACCTACACCGTGGGCTCAGCCCCACTCAACCCCCTTGTGGGGAGGAGGGGGAGGGATCTGTACGGGGAAGTCATAGCAGGTGTCCACTATGCTCTTCCACCACCATTCCTTCTCAGAACATGGGACTTTCCCACATAAGATATTGTCTTTGAATAATCAAAAGAATAGTGTTAACACTTAGGTACTTCAGTGTCAAACTACATCTACTTCAGTACAAACTACATCTCATTTTCACTCTTACAATATAGCTGTATTTGAAGATCTACCATACTTTTCTGATCACTGCTAAGAAAAAGGTTTTCAGTCACCCCATCCTTTTGTTGCTATTTAAAAGTCCTTCCCTAGGGCACCTGGGTGGCTCAGTGGTTGAGCATCTGCCTTTGGCTCAGGTCGTGATCCTGGGGTCCCGGGATCGAGTCCCGCATTGGGCTCCCCACAAGGAGTCTGCTTCTGCCTCTGCCTATGTGTCAGCCTCTGTGTGTGTGTCTCTTGAATAAATAAATAAAATATTTCTTAAAAATCCTTTCCTTCTCTTGGGGCACCTGGGTAGCTCAGTCAGTTAAATCTTCGACTCTTGATTTTGGCTCAGGTCATGGGATTGAGCCCTTTGTGTTGAACTCTGTGCTTAGTGGGGAGTCTGCTTGTCTCTCTCCCTCTGTTCCTCCTGCAAGCCCCCCTCAACCTCTTGTGCACGGGCACTCTCTCCTCTAAAAGTCTTTAAAAAAAGAAAAAAAGTCCTCCTTGGGGCAGCCTGGGTGGCTCAGCTCTTTACTGCTGCCTTCAGTCCAGGGCCTGATCCTGGAGACCCGGGATCAAGTCCCACGTCGGGCTCCCTGCATGGAGCCTGCTTCTCCCTCTGCCTGTGTGTCTGCCCCCCCGCTACCCCCCCCCTCCGTCTCTCATGAATAAATAAATAAGATCTTTAAAAAAAAAGTCCTCTTATTTTATGCCTCCTCCTCTCATCTGCTTTCCCAAGCTTTTAGCACCTGTTGCCTTCATTCTAAACAATCAGATACAAAGATGTGACACCCCACCTTCTTAGTGGTCATTCCCTTTCATTTTTGTGGTCTGAGCAGTCTGAAGGTCCTAACTGTATTATGTAGCACCCTTTTCAACCTCTGGCTATGAGTGAGGATTAAACTCCATGAGGCTGGGTGTCTGGGTTATAGGACAGCCCAGGACTTTCCCTCTACATGTGCTTGTGCATGCACACACATACAGATGGGGCAAGAGACAATGGGCACTCTGGTTTCAGTAGGGGCTTCAGATGGTGAATCCTACCTGCCAGGGTGTCTTAAGAGAATTGTGGGTGTGGAGCCAGCGGAGTTGAGGGCACACCCCGGAGCCTTTCATCTGCAGTCCACTAAGTAAATTAGAAATAAGGTAAGCACTCCTTTATTTTTTTAAAATTGTATTCAGATACACATACAATTTATCATCTTAACCATTTTTAAGTATATGGTTCAGTGGCATTAAAGATATTTACATTCTTGTGCAGACATCAGTACCATCATTCCCATAATTTTATTTTTATTTATTTATTTATTATTTTGTTTTGTTTTATTTGAGCGCATGAGTGGGGTGAGGGGCAGAGGGAGAAGCAGGCTCCCCACTGAGCAAGGAGCCCAATGTGTGCCTCCATCCTGTGACTCTGGGTTCATGACCTGAGCTGAAGGCAGATGCTTAACCGACTGAGCCACCCAGGCACATGGCCAAAGCTCTTTTCATCTTGTAAAACTGACACCCAGGGGGTGCCTGTGTGGCTCAGTCTGCTTTTGGCTCAGATCATGATCCCAAGGTCTTGGGATCGAGCCCTGCATTGGGCTCCCTGCTAAGGAGGGAGCCTGCCTCTCCCTCTCCTCTCCACTTGTTCTCTCTCTCTCTCTCTCTCTCTCTCTACCTCTCTCAAATAAATAAAATATATATTTTTAAAAACTTGGCACTTGGTACTCATTAGACAACTTCCTATCCTCCCCTCCCCCTAGCCTCTGGCAACCACCATTATACTTTGTGTCTTTATGATTTTGACTATTTAATGTACCTCATATAAATGGAATCATACCATATTTTTCTTTTTGTGGCTAGTTTCCCTTAGCATAATGTCCTCAAAGTTCATCCATGTTGTAGGACTTTCCTTCCCTTTTAAATATGCATGATGTTCCGTTGTATGTATATACTATGTTTTGCTTGTCCATCCACTGATGGGCATTTAGCTTGTGTCCATGTTTTAGCTATTGTAAATAAATGCTGCGGTAAACATGAGAACAAATATCTTTTTGAAACCCAGCTTTCAGTTCTTTTGGGTATATACCCAGAAGTGAAATTGCTGGGTCATATGGTGATTCTATTTTTAACTTTTTGAGGAACCTCCACACTGTTTTCACAGCAGCGGTACCATTTTGCATTCCTAGCAGCAGTGCACAAGCTTTCCAATTTCTCCACAACCTGGCCAAAACTTGTTTTATGAGTTTTTGATAGTAGACCTCCTAGCGGATATGAGGTGGTTTCTCATTGTAGTTTTGTTTTGCGTTTCCCTAATGATTGTTGATGCTGAGCACCTTTTCATATGCCTATTGGCCATTCACGTATCTTCTTTGGAGAAATGTGTATTCAAGTCCTTTGCCCATTTTTTGAACTACTTTATTTTTAAGCTCGTTACTGTGCTCTAATATTTTATAACTGTATAGGATGGATAAACCAAATGTAGTGAAATCTAGACAAAGGCATGGATTCACTCCAAAGTATGTATTATCTTGGGGGCAAAATTGGGAAATTCCCTGAAAACCATTTAAAAACCCTTCTTACAGTCTCAGTTTTTATATGCAAATTTATATCCATGTACATATGTTACATAAGTATATAAAATAGCAGACAAGGAATGGGTGTGATTTACATGCATTATCTAATGAGCTTTGCAACCCCACTGAGTACATCCATTGCGTGAAAACACATGTGCACACAGAGGTGAAGCCCTATTGTCGCACTAAATTGGGACTGGTAATTAGTTAACTTGAAGAATCTATTATAATGGTGATACATGAAAAATGACTCATGTTTTAGACATTTAATTTTAAATTAAAACATTATTTTTCAGCAACATGCTGATTAGCATTTTGTTTTTTCCTGGCTGTGCATATGGAGACCTTGATATTCTTCTGCCAGAGTGCTGTGACTTGCTGGAAAATTTTGAGTACTCAAAATGTTTTGATGTTGGCCCAGGCCCTTTTCTTTGAAGAAGGATCCGCTGACTTAAGGATCTTATATAAACATCACCCAACAACTTGTTGACTACATCTGACATTTACTTTTCTTTAAGGTGGATCTAGAATTTAACAATACTTGCAAAGTAATCCATGTTCAGGATCTTTCCAGAATTTTTCCAGCCTTTTACAGTTGTCTCTCCCACACCTAATTCAATAGCAGACTTTTTTTTTTTTCTGCTGTTTGCCTTTGCTGAGCCTTTACTTTCCAAGGCATTTAATTCATTTTTTACAGAAGTGACTTTTTTTTGACATTCATATCTAATTGCTTTTACATGATGCATGGGTAGTATAAATGCAAAGTAAATACAATTGGTGCAAAAATGCTTGAAAGGAAACACGGCCCACCTGGCATAAGCACACAGCTCTGTTGGTGGGAACAAAATGTGAGCAGGTGTGTTGGCACTGACCGCCAGAAGCTGACACTTATATGGGACTTGCTATGTGTTCTAAGCTCTTTACATACATTGACTTAATCTCCACTATAACCCTATCAGGTAAGGTACTATTATTTCTTTTTCACAGATGAGGAAAATGGGCACCAAGAGATTTGCCTAAGAGTAGCCTGCCAGCTGCCAGCATTCAACCTGCCTTAGGGTTTAGTCAATATATTTTGCAAAGGGAATGAGAGCATTTTACATGACAGTAAATTGAGTGGGAGAAAGAACAAGTGAGAGCACAACTTTATAGAGATGTCTGTCCCTTAAATAGAAACCCCATCATAACAGATACAGACTTCTGAAACCTTTTCCAAGCACCCTAAAATTAGAATCTAGGTTTTTAGAGGTAGAAATGATCTCTAACATACCTGACAGGATAACCAAGGCCTAGGGTGTGAGATGATTTGCTTTACAAGCACCCAACTAGTTAATGGCATATTCTTCATAAGATTTAGTTTCCTGGCTTACTCTACATTTTCTTCCAGAAGAAAATGATGCACTGCCAGGATATAATGTTCCTGAAAGAAACATTTAGGAAATGAGATTCTCTGAGTTTGCCAAGAGAGACAGAGGGTTGGTAGATGTGAACACCTCAGTGTTCTTGAACCCATCTCTATCTCAAGCCAGTGCAAGACTTGGTTCAGAAAATCTTGGGCCTGGAAAGGGTCTAGTGATGTGGCTTTATCCATCCTATCTTGAGAAGGAAGGAATGAGTCCAGCTGAGTGCATACAAGGTAGGTGATGGTATCTCCACTATTTTACAGATAAGGAAGCTGAATTTCAGAGAGGTCAAGTCATTTATCCAAAATCACGCAGCCAGAATGAAATGGAACCTGGGTGTGAACCCAGTTTTGCTTAAGCTGAGGCCCATGGTCTTTGTGCCAATTCATGCCACCTCCTCACAGGGCAGGGTAATTGTTCACCGTGCACAGTTGTTTCACAGGTGTTTTTGGTTTGTTTGGCTAATCATCCTGAAGCTAATCCTAAATCTCTCTTTAGTTTAAATCTGCATCCTTCTATAGTCCTCAGCAACAGAAACAATTGATCATAGTATTTTGAATAATCTTTACATTTTGTGAATGAAATTGCATCTTGGATGGATATTTTTAAGTCTACCTGAGGGGAGAAAAGAAGAGAGACTGCTGCGGGTGTTTGAACATTGGTTGAATCTCAGAGTTGGAGGAATTTCTTTCAGCTTGCCATTATCTACACCTGTTTTAGATGCTTCTCAGCCCAGGAATTAAGAGCCATAAGACAGAGGGAACTCACCACATTAGATAGCCCATTTCATCTTTGGCCAGGAAGTCACACTTACTATAATCTTTTACAGGATAAAGCTTCTTAAAACATTGCTTTATATTTCTGTTTATAAAAAGTAATTCATGTTTATAATAGAAACTTTTATAGCTGAAGAAAGCTCACATAAGAATATGAAAGCCTGGGGATCCCTGGGTGGTGCAGCGGTTTAGCGCCTGCCTTTGGCCCAGGGCGCGATCCTGGAGACCTGGGATCGAATCCCACGTCAGGCTCCCGGTGCCTGGGGCCTGCTTCTCCCTCTGCCTATGTCTCTGCCTCTCTCTCTCTCTCTCTCTCTCTCTCTGTGACTATCATAAATAAATAAAAATAAATTAAAAAAAAGAATATGAAAGCCTGTATATATTAGTTATCTACAGCTGTGTAACAAATTACCCCAAAACTTAGCAGCCTAAAGCAACAAACTTTTGTTACCTCATGTGCATGAGGAGTCCAAAATCTGAGAGTGGCCTATAGCTGGGTAGTTCTCTTCATGAGGTTGAGGTCAAGTTGCAAGTTGAGACTGTAGTTATTTGGAAATTTGACTGGGGTGAGAGGATCTACTTTTAAACTTAATCATGTGGATGTTGGCAGGAGGCTTCAGTTCTTGCCACATGAGCCTCTCCATAGGGTTGCTCACAACATGCTTCCTTCAGCACCATGCTGTTCTGAGAGCACTTACACTAGAGAGCCAGCAGGATAGAAGCCAGAATCTTTTATAAGCTAGTTTAAGAAATGGCATTCCATCACTCCAGTTGAATTTTGTTGGTCACATAACCACTCCAGGTACAATATTGTAGGAGGGGACTGCACAAGAATGTGAATACCAGGAAGTGGGGATCATTGAAGGCCATCTTGAAGACTGCCTGCCATAGTTTAAGTTAAAATTTTGTTAGCTTGAATAACATAAGTTTGTACTCCTCCCCTGCCTCCCACTGAAGTTTACAAATTACAAATACTGAAGGTATTACAAAATACAGAGATCACCAAGGAAAAATAAAATTGAAGGGAACACAGTATTCAGGGATGAATGTTCAATAAACTGTCATCCCCTCTCCGCTTCTGGAGGAACTTCCTGCTTTTATTACAAGTCTATCATATCGACATGTATATGGTTTGGGGATGAGAGGAGTAATGGCAAAAGAATGGATAGAAAGATCTGGATGTGCCATGTTTTTGAGGTCATTTGTGATTGTGGGAACATGAGATGGGATGAGGAGCTTAGAATTCATTCCAGGCTGTAACTTGGGAGAAGGCACATGGTTCCTGGACCCCTTCACTCTGCTGTTTTGGATGCAATGTAAGAAGCAGAGATATGTAAGAGACATTCCAATTTTTACAAGTAATTATTTGATGAAAAAGATATAAATATGTCAATCATAAATGTATTGAAAGGAACTTAAAACTTTTTTTTTTGAGGGGGGGGAGAATTTTGTTTATGCAAAAACAATATATTGAGATCCAGTAGAAAATCCTGACATCCAGATAAGCAATATTCTACAGCCCCTTCCCAGCTATTAAGTCATACAGTATAAGAAATTCATGGGTACGTGGTAATATAACACATTTATAAACAAGTAGATTTTTATATCACATTGTAGAGCTTTTTTAAAAAAAACCACACATACCTGTATAGTATTTTGGTGAATAATGGTAATGTGAAAGCAAACTATAATAATCAAATTTGAGTGAATTCCTTTGTACATACAGCCAAAAGAAATTTATAGGTAAAAACTGGCACCAGACAAACAACGAAATGGAATAATTTTTTTTTTCAAAATGGAATAAATTTGAATAAATTCCTGCAAAGGCAGTCAATAAGACATGTTGATAAATGTTTCAACATGAACTGATACAAAGTATAACATTATTTTTGTAGGAGTTCCTATGTCATGCATTCAATAATAGGGAATATTTCATTGAGTGGTAATTTGTGCATGCCAAGCAATGGGGAGAAACTGTGTTTTCCTAAAGTGGCTTGAACCTAACATTTTCCTGCTGGCTTGGAACTGCAGGTTGCAGCGATCACATGGATGTGAACCTTAGCTGTTGGGGAAATGGCCCACATTTGGCTTCTGGTCAGCTGAGTGGTCCTCGGCCCCCTCTCCGTCTCAGGGACCCTCTGGCAGACTGAAGCACCAATACAATGAACTGATGTGGCCTCTCCACCCAGCCTCCCTCAACCAGAGGAGACCCCTGGATTTCTCCATCCCCAGCCAGATCAGTTGGTGGTCAAGTATAGAGAGCAGGCCAGGTAGCCATGAAGTAACTACTCTTCTTTGGTTGGACTCTGAGAGGCCAAGTGTACCAAGTCATTGTTTTGAAAATGGAGCAACTTCATAACTGGCAGTTGACTCCAGGGCCCTTTCCACATCTTTCCTTTCAGGCCTTGAGGTCTGTGGCCTTAGAAGTCGGTTTCCTCTGCTGGGTCCCGATGTGGCCCCCAAGAGCCTTCCCATAAGCATGTTTCCCCCATTGCTGCTCATGTTTTAGAAAAGGCTGTGCCAGACAGAGACACGACCCGGGGTCCCGATTGCGGGGCATTGAGCCGAACTCCTTACAGGCGGCTCTACTTAGTCCTGCTGCCAGCCGGAATCCAGACAAACCAGCTCAGAGCACAGGAGACATTAAACCTCAACCTCCCTCCATGGTGGGTAGTGCGGGAGAGAAAAGGGAGCGAAAACAGGGCACCAGACTGCAGAAGCCACAACTAGGCTTCTTGCAGACCTCCATGTGGGTTCTTGCCACCTCCTAGCAGAGAGAGAGAGTACCTGAGACCTGAAATTTGGCTTGTTCAGTGGCTCACTTGGTGGGGAGGGGGGGGAACAAGGAGTTTGGCAGCTGGAAGATCTTTCCTCAATTGCATAATCTCTAGGCCTCAGCTTTCCTTGCCTGTGAAATGGGCTACCTGCCTAATGGGATTGCAGCGAGGATTAAATTAGATAATGTATTTAAAGGTACCAGAGCCCGTTCTGGTCCATAGCAAGGGTTTAGTAATTCCTAGTTAAAATATAAAAGCTGTGTCATCCCATGTGAATCTAATGTCTCTAGTTTACTCTGTAAATGAAAAGACCTGGCTGGCCTGTAAAATCTTTGTCGGTGCTACGTATCCCTTCCTCGGGTTAGCGCCGTTCCTTCCTTCCTTCCCAAATCCGCTGCCCGCGCTCTCTGCTCCGTCTCCGAGGCCTGAGAGCAGATGGGGTGGGGAGTACCCCCTGGCAACGTGGAGACCGCGGTGGGGCCAGGGGGCGCTGGCCTCAAACTGCTTCCTAGAACGGTGTCACCCCCGAGCCTCAGTTTCCTCATCTGTCCAAAGGGCATAGCATTGCACACTTCACGGGGTGACGACAATTGTCACCAGACAGTAGGTACGTGTGGTTGCTGGCTCCGGCTGGTGACCGGCACGAAGTGTCTCGTATCACTGCCTCTCAGTGTCAGGGGCACTTTCCTTCTTGGGCTCCTGAGGCCTGTCTGCGCGGGCACTGTCTTCTGCCCCAGTCTCCCGGGGGCCTTGTCCCCTCCTGGCAGCACACACCCCCCGTGTTGCCTGGTCAGTGAGGGTTGGCGGCGTGGACAGCAGCGGGGGGGCCGTGCCTGAGGCCTGCAGAGCCTTGGGGTGGGTCCCCCGCAGCCCCACAGGTGAGGTCCGACGCCAGCCTTGACGAACTGATGGTCGGGGGGGGGGGGGGGGGGCCGCTGCGCAAGTGCTGGTCCGGCTTTCTGACCACAGCTGGGTTTTACGTTCCTAGAACCGAGGAGATCTCTCTGCTGGAACACGCTGGAAACCTTCATAGTCTTCCGTTGTGATTCTTAAGGTCGCAGTAGTTCTTGGTCCCAAAGCCAAAAGGTTCTGAATTATTACAGATCTGTGTTTTTCTGACAGGATAAGATGTCTCAGCCAACCAAATAGGACAAGTAGGTTACAGATTAAACCGGTTGCAGAAGTCCCAAGTTCTGAGGAGGAGTGAAGTGATGAGGATCTTGCCGGCAGGTCCACTCCCAGAGGCCAGGTCGCAGCGTGTTGCCGTTCTGGAGCTGGATGCTTGGCTGCCTGCTCGGGGACTGGTCACTTCTGTCTTTTAAGCCCAACTTCTATACTTGCAAAGTGATGAAGTTAATAGTGTTCACCTCTGAGAGTTGTTATGAGACTTCAATGAAATGTGATACAAGTGAAGTGCCTGACTATCCCCGATCTGTTTCAAGGACTCGAATAAATGTCAGCTCTTGTTTTGTGTTTTTAACTTATAACAAGCATATCATTTTTAAACTCACTGCCTGCATCTCGCAGTTTTTTACTCTGTTGAAGTAATTGTAATCAAAAAAAAATTTTTTTTTTTTTAATATTTATGTATTTGAGGGCAGCCCAAGTAGCTCAGCAGTTTAGCGGTGCTTCAGCCCAGGGCCTGATCCTGGAGACCCGGGATCGAGTCCCATGTCGGGCTCCCTGCATGGAGCCTGCTTCTCCCTCTGCCTGTGTCTCTGCCCCTCTCTCTCTCTCTCTCTCTCTCTCTGTGTCTCTCATGAATAAATAAATAAAATCTTTAAAAAAAAAAGATTTATATATTTGAGAGAGTGTGAGAGAGTAGGATGGGGAGAGGCAGAGGGAGAGAGAGTCTCAAGTGGACTCCACGGTGAGTGTGGAGCCCGACATGGGGCTCAATCTCATGACCCTGAGATCACAACCAGAGCCAAAACCAAGAGTCAGATGCTTAACTGACTGAGTCACCCATGTGCCTTGTAATTATAATCATTTTCAAGCTCTAGAGTAGGCCATCCTGGTTCCCGGGGAAAGTCTCTGATATCTTTTTTTTTTTTAATGATTTTATTTATTTATTCATTAGAGACACAGAGAGAGAGGTGCAGAGGCACAGGCAGAGGGAGAAGCAGGCTCCATGCATGGAGCCCCATATGTGGGACTCGATCCCCGGTCTCCAGGATCACGCCCTGAGCCAAAGGCAGGTGCTAAACTGCTGAGCCACCCAGGGATCGCCTGATGTCTTTTTGATCTTTGAGTGCACCTGTCTTAGCTGAATGCAGAATAACCAAGTGGAGGTAGGCAGTTAAAAATATTAGCATCTTCCAGATCATGTCCTCAACCACATTATAAGTGAGTGCTTGGCTGTAAGGGCAGTGCCTGCATCTGTGTGTGTATTCTCAGCTCATGGATGTGGGTCACATGGTGATTACAGTGGTCAAGAGGCATTTGTGGTTGTGAGCTTGGGGTCTGGAGTAAGGTTTCCTGGTTTTGCATCTTGGCTCCACTGCTATCAATTTGTGTGACCTTGGGTAAGTCACTTGACTGAGCTGTTTCCTCATCTACTACATGTGGGTGACGCACATTTTCCTCCAGGGTAACTGGGAAGACAGAGATCAATGAGAATCCATTGGCACTATGGCCATACTAAGCTGGGTGCCGTGAGTACCATGCTCCTGTTCCCAGCAGGATGGTGGGCAGTCTAGCCCTCATATGTGTGCATTGCAATATAGTTCATTGCTAATAAGCATATAGTTTCACAATGGGAAAAATGTTTCTCACTTCAGCAGTGGTTGGATTAGTCACCCATTTAATGCATGGTCTCATTTATATATAGAATCTGAAAAAGGTCGAACTCCTAAAAGCAGAGAGTAGAATGGTGGTTGCAAGGGGCTAAGGGGATGAGGGAAATGGGGAGATGTTGTTCAAAGGGTACAAACTTTCAGTTATGCAGGATGAATGAGTCCTAGAGATCTAATATACAGCACATTGACTGTAAATTAATGGCGTACTTGAAATTTGCTAAGAGTAGATCTTAAATGTTCTCGGTACACCCACATTGCTAACCCTGTGAAGTGATGGATATATTAATTAGCTTGGCTGTGGCAGTCATTACAATGTATTATATTAAAAACATCACACTATACACATTAAATATATACAATTTTTATTATACTCTGCGAAGCTGGAAAAAAATCGTAAATTTCAGTGATGCTGCAGTGCTACCTCTGAAGCAAATAAGAGCCGTGTAGAGTTATCATGTGACACCTCATCATAATTGGCTGACTTTGGGTTAAGTATGAAGTCTGATCATCCCAATCTGGCCTCTAGGTTTTTTGCTGTTTTGTAGAACATTCTTACGTAAACAAATGTTCTCTGTGTAAACATTTATGAAAGTCAAAATACCAAAACAGATTAAATATAGAACCAGGCTGGATGCCACATCAGTGTTTTAGTGGCAGCAAAAAACATCATCTGTTACATTTAATTATTGTGGTTAGTTTGAGTTTTGTTGGTTTGATACTGTTGGTAGGTGATCTGTAAATGTATTTGGGATTTTGTACCAGTTTTCTGTTTCTGCACATTTAAAGATATTTTAATAACAATAAGTCCACACTGAGAGTCTGCGAGTATTTTATTTTAAAGAGGGTTCCTATGTCAGTTGAGAAGTCCAGACTAGATGATTCGGTGTGTGCAGAGAAGAGTCCTGTGCCCAGCTGATTTTTCCAACTTGCTGGATACTCGGCACACATTTCTCTGTCCAACCCGCACACTGGGCAGAGGAACATTTTTACCCTCCTGGTTTCTGTGAGTGTTAGGTGGTTGGTTGGGTCATTTTGGCTTTGTGGAGGAGCTTCTTTGATTCTTCTGTGCTTTTAGCAGAAAGGGGGAAGATGTTTCTTTTTCATTGCTCACGAGGTTCTATCTTTCATCTTCTATTCATCAGACATAGCAACTTGCAAATTCTTATTTTTTCCCCCTTAAATTAGGCACACCATTATTCTATCTTGCCATTGTTTCTTTTTCACGTTTTTATATTAGGAAGTCTAGTGTTGGCATGTTCTCAGCCCCCCAGTGATAATATCTGAGCTTCCTCCGGGTTGCTTTCTCTGGGAGCTCTGGGCTCTTCACAAATCACACCATTAGCCCTCACAGTGGCTCCCCGAGGTAGGTAGGATCAGACTCAGACGGAGTGTCTGGGTGTGGGAACAGGAGGGCTGGAGGGAGTATCTGAGCAAAGCAGTAGGTCACTCCTTTTATGTTAGCACTACTGCTTTAGGCAGACCTCAGCAAGTGTACCTATTTTCATATTTTCTTCAAAGCCTTTTGCAAGTGATAACAGTCATTAACTTCATTGCTGCAGAATGAAGTAAAAAGGATACTAATGTAGCTATTGAGAAATAAGAACCTTCACTCAAATCTTTTTTAGGGTCATTAAGAAAGAGCAGTTTTAACTGTTGGTTTGGTGTGATTTTTGCCTAGGATTTGGAGTGTATTTAAATTGCTCTTAAATTCTGAAATTGAGTGATCAAAAGAAACCCCTCTAATAATGTAGTTGTCTAGTCTCTTCAGTTTA
This sequence comes from Canis lupus dingo, assembly GCF_003254725.2. Taxonomy (NCBI): domain Eukaryota; kingdom Metazoa; phylum Chordata; class Mammalia; order Carnivora; family Canidae; genus Canis; species Canis lupus. The sequence goes on along the minus strand of NC_064274.1, from coordinate 20,788,346 downwards.
GCCGTTTGAAGGTGCAAGATTAATATTCCTAAAGCTCAGCTCTGATCATTTCAAAATTTTGTTTTGTTTCTTTTTAAACATTATAAGCTTTGAAGTCAAAAGACCTGGCTTCATTTTATGGGCCAGTTATATAATCTGTCTGATTCTCACTTCCTCCTCTATGGTGGAAATAATAATACCCACTTCAAAGGGTGATTGTTGCAATTAAGCGAGATCATGTGTGGGATGCTAAGCACAGTAGGTGTCCGTAAAACTAAAAATAAAGTAAAAAAAGCTGAAAACCTGTAATGACTTCTCTGTACCTACAAGTGTAAAATTAATTCTTTTTAATAAAAAAAAAAATTTAAGCAGACTCCACACCCAATGTGACCTTGAACTCATGACCCAGAGATCAAGAGTCACATGCTTTTACCAACTGAGCCAGCCAGGTACCCCCAAATCCTTGGATACCACATTCTAGACCCTCCACAGTCTGGCCTGTAATAACCTAATAACTGAGTTGTTCATTTCCAGCCAGATAGACAACTTCACTGTCTTTTCCATAAAATAAAATAAAGCAATGGTTTTCAAACTTTTGACCAAGACCCTCAGTATGACATATATTTTGCTTTAATTTTTAAAGATTTTATTTATTTATTAGAGAACATGTGCGAGCATACAAGTAGAGGGAGCAGCAGGCAGAGGGAGAGGGAGAAGCAGACCCTCACGGAGTGGGGAACCCAATTTTGGGCTCAATCCCAGGACCTGGAATCATGACCTGAGCTGAAGGCAGATGCTTAACTGACTGAGCCAGATTCTCTGACATATATTTTATATATGAGACAAATTTCTTGAAACCTTCATCTCACCTCATGAAATACATCCTGTTCTGTTTCATTGAGGAAGGAAATTCTGGTCTTAATCCATTAAACTGCTACCAGCAGGTTTTCAGACCTGGTTGAAAAACACTGATCTGGAAAGGCTCTTCATCTCCATTTTTTGAAATTCTACTCTTCCCTCAAGACCCATACCCTCCCACGAAATCTTCCCTCATCTTGGCATCTTGTGACCTTCTCTGAACTTATCATTTTTCTCAATCTCATTGATGGCATTTACCGCAAATTGGCTTTTATGTTAATTATTGATTTATAACATTTCTGTGACTAGATTGTAAGTACCATCGGGCTTGGTCCCCATGGTCGTTTATCAACCTGTGCTGGTAGGTAGTGCAGGTCCTCCCCACTGAAGCCCTCTGAGGGGTTTGTTAAGAAATCATGTGGTGTCTTGGATGCTGACCTTTGAAAGCCATAAAATCAGTGCATGTGTGGGGGTGGGGAGCTTCCTGCTATGACTGCTGCCTGGATTGGCGGTTTTATCAGTTGGGCTGCCTCAGATTCCTTGGGTATCTGGAAAAGAATGCTATTAGGTTGGGATTGTAATTCCAGCTTCTAAATACAGATTCTCCATTTCCCTTTTCCTGACATGACTGGATCTCAGAGGCTTCTTTCAGTTCCTACGATATGCGAGCCAAGATAGTAACTGCCTCCTCCCTGCTGAAGCACAGCCTGGGATCTTGAACCCTTGAACCTTTGCAGCATGGAACCCATAATGATTTTAGCCCAGGAGATCTGTTATTTTATAACACCAGATGTTTTTAGGTAGGTTTCCGTGTGTGCTCACTGCTCTGTAGACCCTATATGTGAGGGGAGTTATACACAGTATTGCTCGTGTGGAGCCTTTCTTCTGTAAGGAAAAAAATACCATAGAGAGCAGGATAGAATGTTGGTAACTAAACCCTTTCTTTCACGTTTGGAGCCCAGTTTGGAGATCCTGACTAATGATGAGATTTAGAGAAGTGCAGGACCCAATTTGTGTTTACACAAATTATCTACCCAAAGGTCGATCTCATTTAAAGGAACTGATTTAATTTAGGAAAGTTATTTCTTTCTCTTTTAAATCTAATTTCAGGAGCTTGACTGAAATGGTAATAGATACCAGAGAACTGATATCTGCAGTAAACGAACAAATCTAGACACCGCAACATCAGTCTTGGGACAGTGATAGATAAAATACATTTCAGAAATATCTGGGAAATCATATACTTAAAAACAAATGACTCGTTGCTGCTTGCTTCATTAGATGTTAAGAAAACACACTGATAACAGCATAATAAAATCCAGTTAAAGTTACGGATGCACAGTTTTTATAATGACTTTCTTTTTAAAGAGACTGATGGACCTTTAGGTTTCTATAGAAAATCTGTTCATGCATAGGCAATTTTTTTTTTCTCTTTTGAGCACCAAACACTTATGGGGACTCATGAAGTGAGTTTAGCTTAATTTGGTGCTCAGAAAATTTGCAGACACACTTCCTGATTTAGAGTCTCTCCCATCCAGTCTGCCTTTTAGCAGAGCTAAAATGTGTGTCCAAGGAAGCAGGATTTGTCTCAAAGGAGTTTTGGAGAAAAACTTCCTTCGATATTTAAAGTGCTTGACAAAGTCATGTTCACATGGAAGTCAGTTTTGAGATGAGGAAGTTAAAATCAAGTGGCTTACTTTATATTACTGGCTCACAGCCCATCTGATAGGATTGGCATGGAGCACTAATTAATCACCCAGGGTCTCCTCATTCACTAATCACATGGCATGAAACTTCCCTGCTGGCTGAGGCTCAAGGGCAAACTGTGGGCTTCCAGCCAGCTTACTTTTCATAAGCATTATGCTACCTCTGTAAATTAATGTGAACCTAATATATGCTGTCAGTGGTTTACTTTCCCATGGTGACCCTCTCTGGTTAAAGCAACTTTAAATGAAATCGTATATGGAGAATGAAAAGTTCCTTGCACAAGGGTGGGTGGGGGGAGGAAGATTTAAAATCCTCTTTGTAATCTTTTTTCCCATGGTATATACGATTTTGGTTCTGATAAAAATCTGCTGGATTAAATAAATAATGCACAGATGATATGATAATTGCCTTATCTGAAAAGCCAGCCTAGATGGTACTTCTTTCCATGATATTTTAAATTGCAACAATAGTGTGTTTATTGAGTCCATGCTATGTACAAAACACAGACTTTAACTTATTAGTTTTCATGTCAGTCCTGTGTGGATGCTATTACTGCCTCCATTTATAGGAAAGAAAATTGAGAGTCTGTCAACTTGTCTAGGGTCACATCCAGTAAACGCTGGGGCCCGGATTTGAGCCATGGTTTGTGGCCACAGGGTGTGCTCATTGGATTGTTTTACTATTCATGATTCATTTGGTCCCTTTTAGCTTGAGGAAAATATCGTGGTCTTAGTCTTTAAAGATACAATTCCTGTTTCCATATTGGATTTTTACATTCATCGGAATGAATCATTTTAGAAGCACGTTGATCTCTAGGACATTGTTTCATGTCTTCATTTTAATATGCACCTTTGTTCAGAGAACAAAAAGTTGTGGGCATCTTTAAGCCAGAGGAAATAGGTACAGCTTATTCATAAATCACTCACGCTGTTGTTCATCTTAAGACACTTCCAGACAATTCTAATAGAAGAGGAAAATTCCAGAGAGCACATACATGGATCATTTCCAAAGCAGTGCCTGTTGAGAACCCAGCCTTCCATCCTGAAGCTGTGAATGGTTTGGCTGCAGCTTGTCTTATATGTAAATTAATTTCCAAGAGTCTGGGTAATAAACTGTTATATAAAAGAGTGATTTGTCAAAACCCATTTCCCTTGTTAAAAATACCTAACTAGAGAGAACAGGTTGATATTTAGTGGTTTATATGGGTTCTGTGTGAAGCCAATACTTTTCTCCTTAGTATGCAGCGCTGATGTTCTTGGTTGAAAAGAATCCATTCCATTTCTTTTTATAGTGTCATGAAAAGTTGGAAAGAGGAAAAACTGAGCTGAACATACAGAATAAATAACTAAATGGTGCCTTCAGTCCTGCCCTTTTGTTTTCAGACATTCTCCCTCCCCATCCTTTGTGAGTCATTGAGCCAGTAAGACTGATCAAAGATGCCTCAGTGTATAGAACATTTTATGTGGAGGTTTATTTGTCATCCACAACAAAGGACTAATTGCCTCTAGGCCTTCTTTCACATGATAATCAATGGATTTGGATCTCCTGGGTGTGCTCCATGTATCCTGCATTCATCTTCCAAGATGTTTTAGGTTTTGATTGAATATAAAGCATCAAAAAGATGACGTCAACCCAATAAAAAATATTAAGGGGATTTTAAGCATGAGTATGGAAATGTAAAATGTTCTTGCTCGATTTGATCAGAATTTTAACTTCTGTGATAGCTATTCAGAAGGCCACATAGCATTTCTAGGAGGAAGCATGTTTCTCAAATTTTAGCATTTCAAAAGGCCCGCTGGGAGAAAATTGAGTTTTCATTTTAATATGAACTTGAGGTTTTCAGAGATGATTTCTTGGGTGCCTATGTTACTAATGTTATCAATAAGGTTTTATTTTAAAGAAACATTCTGAATTCTGACAAGGAGTAGTGTGGTCTGCATAGTTTCCTATAGTGACTTTGCCTAAATGAGGTGTGTGTGTGTTTGCAGGCGCATACCATGGGGATGGATAGGTTGGGCACTATCATTCTGCTCATTCTGTGTAATGTCAAAAGAACTGCATTTCCCTTCTTCTGGTGTTCTTTAACAAGTATTTCTAACTAAGGTTGAGTGTTTACTAAAATTAACCTGAAATATGCAGTAATTTCTTAGGAGTGTTTTTAGTATTTATAGTCAAATGGGAATACTTAAAGAGTTATACATGGACTAAAGACCTCTGTTTAGTAACAGTGACTTTTTCCCCAGAAAATGTAGAAGTGTCATTGTGTTTCTTAGAAAAGAAAGTAGATTGGGATCCCTGGGTGGCGCAGCGGTTTCGCACCTGCCTTTGGCCCAGGGCGCGATCCTGGAGACCCGGGATCGAATCCCACGTCGGGCTCCCGGTGCATGGAGCCTGCTTCTCCCTCTGCCTGTGTCTCTGCCTCTCTCTCTCTCTGTGTGACTATCATTAAAAAAAAAAAAAAAAAGTAGATTATATTGGCAAAACAGGAGAAACAACAAGATTTTAAAACCTCCAGCTATGCAGACACAGAGAGTATTTTGCATTAGGTTAAAAAGGGGGAAAAAAGTACCATTGCCTCTGCCTTCTTGGAGCTGACTTCCAGTACGGCAGACCAGTGAGACATGGTGCTGGACAACAGTCTTTTGGGTGAGAGGGAAACTCTAACCTCTCTTCTGTAAAACAAGAGCACCGAATGCCAAGAACTGTGAGGGATCTGAGATGTTGCCCTACCTGCCAGCTAACAAGTTACTTTGCCACAGTGTCATGGATGCTGACGGAAACACCAGACTCCTAAGTCAGAGATCTAGGACTTTATTAATCACAGCACTACTAGTAGCCAGAGTATCAGTATTTTACATACTCCTTTCCTGAGCCCCAGTTTTCATAGGGTGATGCAGAGGAGGCCAGTTGACCACGGTTTACATAATGAGCTGTGTTACAGGAGAGGATCCCTGAGTTTAGGGAACCCGACACTTTTATACTTGGCAGTAAACCTCCCTAAAACTTTGCAGGATCTCTAAGGAAACACTATCTCTGTCTTCCAGGGCCGTGTGTTATACAAATTTCTTTGAAGATAGTCTGGAATTACAAGTGAGTCATTTGTTACAGTCAGTTCCTCCCCCATCCATAAGAAGAGGAAAAACTTGAGGAAATTTTCTCCTAACACAATATTCTGGTAACATACCAAATAAGCACAGATTCCATGGATGATTGGTGTGTGCTGATCCTTGAGGGCTGCATAGGCACCAAATGACATGGTGAGAAGCTACAGCGTGTAACTTATCCTATGGTTTTAACAGATGGATAAAATGTGATATTTTCATTACATTAAGTATCTACATGGCATCTCCTTTTCAAAATGCCTTCCTTTCTGTTGGATCACCACAGTCCTATGTAGCTAGGGCAGGTGGTAGTATTATTCTCCATTTACACTTGAGGAGACTGTTGGTCAGTTACATGACCAGATTTACACAGCTAGTTAACATCCCGGTTGGCACGAAATCTGGAGTTTCCTGACACCCAGTCTATTGGTCTTTGAGTCTTCTACATAAGGCGAAGGACGTTACCGGCCATCATAGAAGTGACCCCAGACCAGTCCCAGGTTCCTCTGTGGTTGATGCCAAACCTCCTAACTAATCATGGGGGCTTCCCCAGCCACACCAGGCACAAGGGATAGTCTGGTGATAGTGCCGGTGGTGTCCAGAGTCAGGAAACCAATTTGAAATAAGGACAGTTACTTTCTGTAATCCTTTCTTGTTGTTTTAAGTTGTATTTTCCATTTAATTAAACATGAGCAGTTTCCACTGTTTTAGCCTTTCTCTGGCAAAAGTCTTATGTATAAGTACAGGTGATGGATTCTCCCTCTGCGGGCTTTGTGTGATGCCTCTTTCTTAATTCCTGCTATCCCTCTGTCTCCTTCTTTGCCATCTCCCTTTTTAAAAATTATTTATTTATTTATTTATTTATTATTTATTTATTATTATTTATTATTTATTTATGATAGGCACACAATGAGAGAGAGAGAGGCAGAGACACAGGCAGAGGGAGAAGCAGGCTCCATGCACCGAGAGCCCGACGTGGGATTCGATCCCGGGTCTCCAGGATCGCGCCCTGGGCCAAAGGCAGGCGCCAAACCGCTGCGCCACCCAGGGATCCCGCCATCTCCCTTTTGAATTCCTTCTGTGTACCTTCCCATAAATCTTAGGGTTCTCTAGGAGGATGCCTTGGCTCTCTCCTGTACAAACTCTTTATATGGCCTCAGCGATAACCACACCACTTACCGAGCTTGTTCTATGAGCCAGGCACTTTGTGAAGCACCTTGGGTACATCATCTCATTCAGTCTTCCCAGAGACCCTATGAGACGGATACGGCTATTCTCTGTATTCTGTAGGGAGGAAGAAATAGAGAACCGAGAGGTTAATTATTTGTTCAAGTCTAACCTGAGTTCTCCTTAGAGTGACCTTGCTGACCGGCTGCTTGGTCCTCCTGTGTATGTGCCAGGACATTTTCAGATGAGTGCTTGAAAGTGAACCCTAAAATTGATCTTGCTTCCTTCCTAGTGTTCCTAACTTCAAACTCGATGCTATAGCCTTCTAGCTTAAGTTAGAACCCTGGACATTTTCTTAAATTCTTTTCTCCATCTCCTGCAAGTAATTCCCTTGTTCATTTGACAGATTTTTAAGATCCACAGTGAAGCACACATTGCTTGTTAAGCACACATTGCTCTCAGCCTTGTTAAGTTTGGGAGCTGCAGAATGAACTAAAAAGACAAACCCCCCTGCTTCCATGGAGGTTGTTTTCCTAGAAATGAATATCCCCCTTTTCTAGATCTGGACATTGAGGACTAGGGAGGGTAAGTGACTTGCCCAGGGTTACACGTTTAGGTTTCAAACCCAGGCATTGTGATTCAAAAAACCATAGTCTTAACATTAACATCCTCAGCTTCCTGTCACAATGTCCCGTAGAGTCTTCCCCTTAATCTCTTCTGTATTCATCCCCTTGCCACTGCCTTTGCCTTTGGGGCTGGTGTCCTTGTCACCAGGATTACTGCAATAGTCTTTCAATTTGTGTCACGGTCTGCAGTTTTACCTCCCTTGAGTCTGTTCTCTGTGCTATACAAGAATGATTTTTTCTAAAATGCAATCTGATCCTGTCACTATTTCTGCTAAGACCCTTGGTTGGCTTCACAAAGCTTGGTGGTGCCTCAGTTTCCCCAAGACAGCCTGTGGGGACTGGGCCCCTGCTTAGCAACCTCCATCCCAAAGGTTCTCAAACTTTACTATGTGTCACGGTTACCTGGAGGGCTTGTTAAAACAGGGCTTGCTGGGCCGCACCCCCAGAGTCCCTGATGCAGTAGGTCTGGGGCCACCTGCTAATTGCATTTCTAGCAAGTTTTTGGGTGCTGCTGGATCGAGACCCACACGAGGAGGAGCCGTGCCTGCCAGGGCCTGGCCTGACCATCCCTGCTTCAGCCCTGGAAGCTCTTGCCAACGCTGAAGAACATGGTCTTTCAGGCTCCAATGCTTTTGCACAGGCAGCTCCTGCCGGAGGTGGTCTTCCTGTCTCCTTTCTTCTAGAACACAGTTCAAGTGTCCCTTCCTAGGAAGCTTCCTCTGACCCCTTGGTGATCCCCTAGCCCCGCCTGTGTTTCCATGGCAACATATGCCTGGGAAGGCTCCATTGCCTGGTTCCCTGTGCCTGGGGTGGTTTCACTTGTTTGTTTCCCACCCACTGCCCCTCAGCAGCTAGGTCCTTAAGAAAAGAGATCCTCGGTTATGTTTTCCACCTTTCTGTGCCTCGCACCTAGCACAGCACCCGGGGTATGTTGAAGGTAAAATTCATAAATGAATTATATAATTCGACTTGTGCTTTAAAAAAAGAATGATCCTATTTTAAGTTTCATTTGCATTAACCTTTAAATCTTGCCCAAGATGTTGTTTAAAACCTGAAGATGTTTCACCACCACACAGTACACATCTGAGAGTATTAAACTTTCAAAGCTGCCTTTAGCTCGAGCTGCGCAGCTTGGCTGTTTAATACAAACAGCAGGAGCTTATTCCCACCAAGGCCGATGTTTGTCTGTAGATAACTTCACTTCTCATGCCTATGATTGGAAATACTTGAGTTATCCCTCAGTCCTCCTCAGCCTTGAGAACATCTCTCTGGTCTGTTCTTAGCCTTGGTTTTATCTAATCAGGGGGTTACAGATGGAAGAGCCCAGGCAATGTAAGCCTTGCTTTTACTGAGACAAAGATTAGTGAGCTGTAAATTTTCAGCCTCCCTGTTTCAGAATTGTGTAGCTTAATCCCTCACGTTCCTTTCTAAGTGCCTGCATTGCCTGCATAATTTCCAAGAAGAATATAGGTTTTATTGCCTGCATAGCCCTCCCTTCCCAGCTCACATTACTAGTTCTTGCCAAGATGCTAAGTTCCAGACTTTAACAAAGGAATTTCCGAACAAGATTGTCCCTGGATTGTAGACATGTCTTCGAGGGGCTGCTCTGGCCTTCTCTTGGTGCCGTACAAGTTCAAAGGCAGAGAGCCCTTTCTGGGGAAAACAGAGAGAACATATGAACCACAGGAGAGGCTCCTCTCCTGCTCCCTCTTACCCTTCTTTCAGGCTCTGCCCTGGTATTGCTTTGAGAACCGTTTCTTGTGCTCTAACCATAGCCTTCTGCTCCCAGAACTCAACAAGCAAGCAGAGAACAGCTCTTTCTTTCATGGGGATGGGTAGCTGAATTATGTGTTCCTTCTCACACCAGGTGACAGCAACTTTCCCCAGTAGTTCAGAACCACTAGAGCTTCTACTCAGTTATTTGGAAAGGAACAATCCCTCCGCCTCATCTTTACTAGTCTCCAGAGCACCATCATGCTCATGCCTGTTCTGCACACGTTAGCATGAAGGATATTAATCTGGTCTCTTTTTTATTGTCTTAGGACTCTTTTGGTTACAAGTAACAGAAAGCCCCCAAGGTAGCTTGGGCTGAGATGGGAGTGGGGAGATGTATAACAAGGACCCAGGGCCCTGCTTGGAACCTGGGGTCAGGAAGTGCAGCCAGGGCTCCTGATGATAAGGAGCAGAGAGTGGTCAGGAGCGGAAGTTACCCCGGTCTCTCCCCTCTTCTCTACATGTGATACTTTTTCACCATACCCCGTCTGTTCTAGAATCAGGGAGATTTGGGCTGACAAAAATCACTGTGTTTGGTACCTGATTCCTGGGGAAGAGGGACTCTGTCTTAACCTAGTATTTGATGGATTGACTTTTCCTGAGCCACATGTCCCACCTCGGTCTACTCATCAGTCTAGAGAGGGTAGACTGGGAATGAACCCACTCTACCCTCATGGATGAACATGGATGCAGGGGCCCATCCTGTGGGTACATTGGGAGGGGGTACACCGAGAAGCTAGCCCCCACCTCAATACTGGTTATAATTTACATTCCACATTCTTGCAAAATAATTCTATTTTTAAATATGGGCACAATGAAACCAAAACCCTTCTACAAAGGATGTAATACAAAAAGAGTGATAAAGTTAGGGAGAGGGAAGATGCAACAAGAAGCCCTGATGGGAAGAAACCTATTTAAGCGTGGGATTTCAAAATTAGTAGGCTTTTAAATTCTGGGTCCGATTGTACCCCAAATTCCTGAGTCAGACTGCTAAGATAAAAAAAGATTTGAAATTAAGCATGATGTCAGTATTCTGACTAGAGTTTCTTAGTTTCTTTTAAATGCACAGGCATGCTTGGATATGTTGTTCCCAGAAGGAGCCTCCAGCCGGTATCAGGGGAGGGAGAGGATTAATTGGAGGGCGGTGCTGCTGCCCCCTTCACCAGCACCTGTGATCTGGTTAACACAGCCCACATCACTTCTGCTGCCGGAGCGCAGGTTATGTCACCCCATTACCGTCCCCTGTGTGGGTGAATGGCAAAGAAGGGTCCACGTGGCGGGCGGTGCAGAAGTTCAAAAGAGAGGGGCTTCTGATCACTGTGAATGATGAGGCTTTCTCATACTTGGAGGAGGCCGGGCTTCATCTGGATCTGCAGTATGTCTGGGCAGAGGAGGCAGGCTGAGAAATGTGTGAGGAACGGGGAGGCGCTAATACGCACCAGGTACCACAGCAGGTGCTGCCATTGGCTCTTGGGACGCCACCCAGTCTCACATGATCACGTTGACCCCGTAGTCATTTTGTGCACTTCCTTAGGTGTCCTTGTTATCTCCATTAGATAAATGAGAAGCATGGGGCTCTAGGAAGTCAGGAAACCCTCAAGTGGTTCTTTATCTCCCAGAGGAGATCCCAGTCATCACAGGGGCTCCAGAGCTTCACCCCACCTGGCTCCTATTACTTCTGCCACAGGGCCCAGCCAAGCTGCTGCTTTGCTAACAGTCTCTCCACACCCTACTCCCCCCCCCCCCATATCTACCAGCCAACTCCTTCATCTTTATGTATTTTCTTATGTGCAGCTTTCTTATTGGACACCTGCCTTGGCTGCTCTATTTTAATACTCTAACACCTCGTTCCACCTTGAGCCCCATTTTAGTCCCTTTATGCTGCCCTCCTTTCCCACAGGGCTTCTTCTCTTTTAAAATTCTATAGACTCTTCTCACTTACGTTTCTTTTTATCACCTTAACCTCCCTGTGTAGTTAGAATGTCAGCCCCGTAAGAGCAGGCACTTTTGTCTGTTCTGTTTCCTGATTTATCCAGAACCCCTAGAGCACCTGCCTAGCTCGTAGTAGATGCTCAAAAAATATATGTTGAAGGAACGAAGAGCCTTTCCTGAGATGGCAGGACCATGGGGCACGAAGCGGGGCTCAGCAGGCTGTGCGTGTGTGTGTGTTCGGGTTACGTGGAGGCCATTCGGGCCCAGCAACGTGAGAGAGAGTGACCCCGGCTCAGATGGGGAATGTCCTGTTTACAGGTTTGAGCTTTATCTGTCATGCCATCTCATCCTGAGCATTCTGGACAGTTTGGATGCACCAGATGGGACACGGGGACCTGGTGGCAAAATTGGGATTGACTTTCTGTGTATTGACTTTGCTAGCAGCCTGTCCTTACTTCTTTGACGTGGCAAGAATTATGCCCAAAGGCTTTTTCTTCCTAAACTCAGCCCCTGCTGTATAAAGACAATGTGTTTTGTTCGTAGGTACTTAGCACACTTGTGGGGACTGCTCCGCCCACCCGTCCCTGCCAGAACTGGGTGTTGGTCACACTGCAGTGTCAGAAAACATGTACTAAAAAGTACCTGTGTTGTAGTTTAAGGAAAATGCATTTTTTTTCCTGAAGGCACTCTTTTCCTCTCTTCTGTGCCAAATGTTTTCAATGAATCTCTCCTGTTTATTCAGGCAGAGCTTAAAATTTTTTTTATAACTCCATCAGAATGTTGAAGGAAGAACAATTCCTTCCATTGTTATTTAGGATAATATTTTTGAGGCTCTCATTTCATTTGGATGAGAAGATTGACCTGATCTTTATTTTCCTCTGTCATGTTTACCTTGCTGTGTCGTTATTTTGAGTCTGTTCACGGGTTGCTGGGCAGATGCCATTGACGTAATTGTTTTTTAAAGCAAAGAGGATTGAAAATGTCCATTTAAGAGTTGACTGTGACCTTTAATGTACACCTGTACATAAATAACTGCTTCCTTTTATGAACAAAAGTGTGGGGGGGGGTAGGCATGTGTGTATAGAAGTTAAATAACTTATTTTTTTAAGTATACAAGCTGAAATATGCTCTCAAGAGAATTCAGATAGCAGCCAAAATGCCATAAAAGAAAGCTGTCCTTCAGAAATGCCACTAGATCTTAAGCTAGTTATGAAATTGGCACCTGAGATTTATTTCTGTTAGAGAGGACATAAGATGGATCTTCAAGAGCCATGGTCTCCACATAGAAGGTGCCAGAAACAGGAGTTATCCTAACGCCCTCTCTCTCTCTCTCCCCTTCACCTTTGCCCTTTCCCCCCACCATATCAAGCCATCACTGAAAAATGTCAGTTTTACTTCTAAATAGTCTCAATTCCATCTTTTTCCTCACATTTCCATACAGGACATGATGAGGTATTGTCTGCGTGACTAAATCTGATAAAGGCCTGTGTCCTTGCCCCATCCCAGACCACTACGCACAGATGGTGCTTAGCGGCTTCCTGTCTCTCTTAGTGTAATGACTGAACTTCTTAATTGCCTCTTGGGGCCCTGCATGGGCTGGTCCATGCTCATGTCTCTAATGACAGACTTGCACTTTTCCCCTATTCTTCACACACCAGTCATACCAGTCACCGTTTAGACCTTTATCCATGCTGTGTTCCTCTCACCACAGAGCCTTTGTACATTCTCTTTCTGCTGCCTGAAGCACTCTTCCTCTCTGTCTTTGCCAGTTTAACAATTTCTCATCTTTCAGACCCTGGTTCCTACATCTCTTACATATGAAAACCCTCGTGGACTGCAACGTGGGTCAGATCTTCCTCTTTCGTCTGTATTGGCCTTAGTTTCTTTTCCTCTATAGCACCACCAAGGGCAATTTTGTCTTTTATGTTTTATTTGATTGAAATCTCTCTCTCACTAGACTGTATACTCACTGGGGGCAAGGACGGTATCTGCATTTATCACAAGAGAAAAGTACCTAGCATAAAGTAAGAGCTCAAGAATATCTGAAGATTGTAGATGGATGGATGAGTGGCTTCTCAAGTTATCTCATACCAGTTAGAACAGGTTACTCTTCTACTTCCAGGGTGTTGGAGGCTCAGCTAGCTGGAACTGAAGCAACAGCTGGCGGAAGATCTTCTGTTCATGGTCCCCAAAAGGGGGCAGATGTGTCCCTCCTGACAGAGACGCCCCGTTGCCCTAATCAACCCTAGGGCCATTTTCCTGAGTGTCAGCTCCGCTGGCTTTCTATTCACCCCATGCCCAGCTTCCGTCAGCATGCCACTCTGTTTCCACCTAGTGCCATTCTCAGTTCCAGTCAGGAATACACACCTTTGCCTTGGATGTCAAGAAATTAAAGGGGCGATTTTGAGTCTTTGGACAAGCCTTCCAGGAAAGTACTAAAACACTTTGAGCTTGGGCTGAGGAGTCCAATCTCCTGAGCAACACAATTTAAGGTTTCTGAGGGCTGTTTCCTTATCTATATATTCTGTCTAATTCAGAATATCCCAAGTTTATAATTTCAATATATAATCAATAAAATAACTAGTGATGAGGATTTTCCATTCTTTTCATTTAAAATCCAGTGTATGTTTACATGTACTAGCACGGCTCAGTGTGCACTAGCCACATTTGTAATGCTCAGTAGCTAGTGGCTGCTGTATCAGACAACGCTGTCTTAGTGAGTTCCTAGAAAACGCAGTACCTAGTTCATACTTAGCATTTAACAAATATTGGCAAAATTACCATTACTCGTTTTAAAAAATTAAAAATTGGGTGGTCAAAAATTTGTACTGCATGTTTGCATATATTGCCACGTGGGGAGAGGGCTCTGATTTGTTGGGGTTTTTTTTTTTTTCCCCCTCTTTCAAAGGAATGAAGAGTTGACCTTGAGTGTTCTTCCCATTTCCTGGAAGTTGGCCTCAAGGTTTCAGAATGAGGTCAGTTTGGTGGTTTACAGTCAACTTTTCTTCTGGAGGTGGGAAGGGGGAAACACAGCATGCCTCAAGTGCTGCGTGCCTGTCTCTGTTTTTTGGCTCTTTTCTGTTTAATTATTTGAAGCTGGAACAACTTGATTTTAAAACAAAACATATGGGCTGCGAGTAATTGGGAGGACGTTTGCTAGTGATGTAGCAATGAAGGTATGCGCACTTGAGGCCCTGGCCCCGCGCGGCTTGCTTACTTAGGTACCGAGTGCTTTCCTTGACTTCACAGTCAGTGTTTTTTCTTCAAATTCTTAAACCTTGTTTGGAAAGTCACAGTTAAAGCAGGAAGTATTAGAGCAAGATGGTAGAGGAAATTGTCCGTGAGTCTTCTTTAAATTCTGATTTTTTTTCTTCCTTTCCTCTCTGTGGAAAATCAGAGGTTTCCAGTCTGTTTATATGATTTGCAAAGAAGAGTTTTCAGAGTGCACAGAAGAGAGGAGAGCTTCCTACAAAGAGGAGAAAGTTGTATTTCTCTGTTCTTCTATGCCACTCCATTGCCCACACGCATACGGGAATTTCTGATCTACACCCAATCCTTATGCGAAGGCAAGGTTCTCAGTGTTTTTAGCTCTTCAGAGTCCACTTTGCTTGCTGCGGGAGGAATATATGATGTCCTCATATCACACATCATTCTAACCTACATGCTTCCACTTTCTGCCTCATGGGGGGAAATGGGAATTTCTAAGGACCGGTAAGAATGTGTACGTTGATGTTCCTAATCTTCTCTTGGTTCAGTTCTCTGCTGCTTCACTCAGTAGCTATGTGCTTCTAAGCAAATGAAAGTCTGTGAGCCTCATTCTTCCCTTTCTTAAAATTGGGTTCGTAACAGTGCCTATTCCAAAATACAACTGTTGAGAAGCCTCAAAGAGACACTGCATATACAAAGCTCTAAGCATGGTGCCTGGCCAGTAATGAGAAGGGATAAATGTTAGCAATTAGGCAGGAGCCCTCAGCAGGAATGTGTTCACCCAAGAGGAACAGCTGTCCGTGATGTTCTCTGCCACGACATCCTACCCATTGCTTGTGGTGACGGTCATTAAGTACAGCGTTGGCGAAAATGGTTGAACATTTGTGCATGAAGAGTTTTAGTTGTTAGAAGGTGAGGCATTTCACTGAGATAAGCTTCACATCAGTAGTTGTGAAGCCGAGCACTCTGATTTCGAGGTCTGTTGGGATGCTGTGTATGCACTTGTCACTTGTTACCCTTCTGTGCCTAGGACCTGAACATAGGAAATTCACATGCTGAATTGCTCTGTTTTTGTACTATAGAGTCCCGAGTATCTTGGAGTCATTTTGGGGACTGGTGCATATGTCATTTTCCATCAAAACCATAGAGTGACACAGCACTCTGACCAGGGCCGTAGAGAGGCAGACCGTAGTTTTCTGTAGGGATGTTCAAAACAACAGCTCTTTCTAAACCCTTTTCAAACCTCTAAGAGCAAAGGGAAAGGAAGGGGTCTTCTGTTTTTTGCCAAATCAAGGACATGCTGGAGCTTTTGTGATAGGGGTTCAAAAGGTATTGCCTGTTATCTCATTACACAGTCTGATAACTGGCGGGAGATTTTGGAAATTCTGCTTCTAAAAAACACAACCAGATTTTCTGGGCAGTCAGCTGGCTGGTTTTTCAGTCCTGCCTTTCCCCTGTGCTCCTGCTCTTTCCCCCAGTCCTCCTAGGATTGATAAGCCAATGCCCACAAAGTGTCAGCAACCCCCTGCTGTGAATGAAGACCTTGCCAGGTAGACAAGCTCTCAGATTTCCCCAAAACTGCAAAGAATAATCACCATCACGCTTGTTTTCTCTGTGCGCCCCTCTCAGTGGACAGCTTTCCTGACATTTAACTTAATCAAGATGTTAGTAAAATAAGCAGGGTACACTGCTGCCATCAGATGGAAACTGCTCGTTAACCTGCCCGCTCTCTTCACTTCAGCATTTGGGAAGGAAATTCAGAGTTTCTATTGGAAATGAAGATGAAGAATAAGATGTGTCTTTCTTCATGGCCAATTACACCCGGTCCTGACCACTTAGCTCTTTGTGGGTGGACAGCCCTGTACAATGTGTCATCAAACATGTGATACCCAGATTACAAGACATGCTGTTATTTTAGGTAAAGTCAAAGGGAAAAAACTGAGATACTATCGATTTTAAGACCTGTCCCAACTTCAGACATGTTAAGATGTGGGGGGAAAAGATGAGTATCTTAGAGCATGTGACAGTGACAACCAACTAAAATGAAGAATCCCCCTGGGTACTGCTTGGTCCCCCATCCCCACTCAACACCACTCAAGCTACTGGGCAGCACTCTGGGGTGTGTGTTGTGTAAGAGGCAGCTCTGTGTTGGGTTCTCCTGTATCTCACTGTGGTGTTTGTGTGTGAAGTTATGGCGCTGAGATGAGAACAGACCAAGCCGTGGAAGCCCCCTAAAGTATGATAGAAGTTATTTAAGTTTCTGAAAAATGGAAGAATCCAGGACTTTTCTTTGGGTCACATTGGACTTGCTAAGATTCATGTGACCTTTTGAAGAAGTGGTAAGGAGTGTGTTGAGGCCTTCCGTGTGCCATATTGGACCTGGACCAATTCTCACGGCCTGATGGTGTGGAGAGAATCACTGGCTCTTTTACATTCATTTTTTAGTGAACACTGGGCTTGGATTTATGGGGGCAGGTGCTGTGTCCTCTCTTACACTGAAAGGCAGCATTAAACATTATTAATAACTTCGATTTTACTCAGGGTTCTAATTTTTATTCTTCATAATATCAATGACTTCGAAGCACCTACATGTCTCCAACCCTTCTTTTTAAAAAAGTTTTAAAAATTTTATTTTTCCGCTTTATTGAGATATAATTTACAAATGAAATCATATTTAAAGAGTAGCGCATGATGATTTGATATGCATATACGTTGTGAAGGAATTCCCCACCCTGAGTTAACATGTATCACCTCACATAGTTACCTTCCTTTGTGTAACATCATTTCCGTTCTTTTAGCAGAAATTCAATTTTACCAATATAGTGTTACCAACTGTAGTCACCATGTCTACATTAGATCCTCAGACCTTATTCATCTTAAGCTTGTACCCTTTTACTAACCTTTTTCTATCCCCCCCCCCCCCCCAGCCTCTGGCAACCACTTTTTTACTTTGTTTCTAGGAGTTGAACTTATTTATTTCAATTCCACGTGTAAATGATACTGTGTTGTTCATCTCCTCTGTCTAGTTTATTTTACTTGGCATAATACCCTCCAGGTTCATCCATGTTGTTGCTAATGAAAGGATTTCCTTCTTTTCCAAGGTTGAGTAATATTCCATTGAATATGTATAGCATGTTGTCTTCACTCAACCCTTCTTAATGCTTAATTTTAATCAAGATGATCATGGTGTTTCTTTTTCTGTTAAGGGCTGTTATGACAATACTATTTCTCAGCCAGATAAAGTGACAAAAGAATTGGTTTCAAACTTTTTTATTTGTATCCGTAAAAACATGGCATTTACTCTTTTACTTAACACCCCTTTTTCTTTTTTCTTTCAGTTTTTGGGAATAGCATTTCTTGGAATCGGACTGTGGGCGTGGAATGAAAAAGTAAGTTGAATATTATGAAAATGCACACATTTTGGTTGTTTAGAGGCTGCACGTTATGCTACATGTCTCCTTTTCTTCTGACAACTACAGAGTATGAAGAAACATGGTTCTTTAATGAAAGAAAGTGTTCTTGGGAGATAAGTCATATATATATTTTTTTAAGGTTTTATTTATTTATTCATGATAGACATGGGGGGGTGGGGCAGGGACACAGGCAGAGGGAGAAGCAGGCTCCATGCCAGGAGCCTGACTCGGGACTCGATCCCGGGACTCCAGGATCGCGCTTTGGGCCAAAGGCAGGCGCCAAACCGCTGAGCCACCCAGGGATCCCCAATAAGTCATATTTCAAAGGCTCTTTAGGAATGAAGCTTAAATAAGCCTTTATATCAAAATAATTACAAAAGTAACAATACATATGCATAACAGAGAACGTCTGTTGAAATTTTATCAGTTAGCTGGAGATACGTATTTTTGTGGACAATTTCCTCACTCTGGCACAAGAATTTCAGTAATGCTCATAAATATCACTAAACCACCTGTAGCCTTCTCTCTCTCTCTCTCTCTCTCTCTCTTTTAACCCTTTGGAAGATTTTTCAAGCCATAAAGATGATTTTTCAGTGTGAGTATTATGTAATAAGCTATTAGCATGTTGTATGAAGGAAGCTGGATATAATTCATGTTTGAATATCAGATAAACTTCATGTTAATACTAAAGAATGTGAATGCTTGTCTGCTGATTGAAAGTATTTAGGAATGTTCAAAATCTGTGATCAAATATAATATATAATGTTTATGTCTTTATGAACAAATACAATATACAATATTTCCCGGAAATATTTCCACAATATCCAGGAAATATCGTGGAAATATGGAGTAGCATATTCTAGTCTATGGTGAAGATACAGTGTTCTGGACAGTTTATGCTCTAAACAACATGCTCATGACCTCACTGCCTTGTGTCTTCTTCTCTGGCTTCCTTCCCATCTGTACCCTTTAATTGTTTCTTTACAAATTCTAATGGGGCCAAGCACCGGAATTCAAAAACTACACTGGAATTCAAAAATTAACATGAACTCCTCTTTTCTACCTTCTCTGGGAGCAGAATCATCTACAGCATTTTATCTCCCACCTTGGGGAGTTGAGGGAGTGTGCGGATGCGTGAAAACTTGCAAACACAAAGGTTAGCTTCAGTTTTCCCAGAAGACCTGTCTGTTATCCCTTTGGTATTTCTTCCTGTGACCTTAACTATGGCCTGAAGCCAAGAGTTTCTGTGAGATGTTCTGTGTATTAGAGAAAAACTAAGAAAGTCCAGCAAACAAAAGCCCCTCAGATGCCAGTAGGAATTTCTGCAAGTAAAAAAAAAAAAAAGTTCAGACTGCATCAGATAAAACTCAAAAGGTAAAGCCTGAGTTTTGAAAGTAAACCACCTTCTGTTTATTTACAAAATACTTCTACAGAATGTAAAATGTTTTACAGAAAACAATCTGAGGCAATGCAGTGATAAAGGGGGACAAGTTCCCCAAACAGACATAGTTTCATCTCTGGAAACTGGTGTTGAATACTGGTCACCTTTTGGATTATGATTAGCATCTGCCTGGTCCCCTTGTAGACTTGTACGTTTATATTGGTGGAATCTCAGAAATGTGACTTTCAGAAGCCTTCGGATTGGTTAATGCCAGATAACGCAGCTTTTTGTAACTCTCCCTTAATAAGAGTCCATTTCTAACTGATTTGAAAAGATGTTGGAAGGCATTAAATGAACTGATTGTCTGTTGTAGCGATAAACAGACCATTGGTAATGTTTCTCTTTGTGAAATATAATTATGTTCTTGTTTCCTCAGTTGCCCCAAATGTCTCTTCTCTGATAAAAATCACAAAATTCTAAAGCTGGCAGCGTCACACAAATATCAGAGCAAGGGGGGGATGCGGTCTTTGGGTGGGGGTGAAGTAGCAGTCCCTTCTCCGTCAAGTCCGCTGCCCGTCAATGGAAAGTTTCCTGGAGAGCTGAAGTGACTTGACGGGTTACACAGCTACTATGTAGTGGAACTCTGTGAGCTGGGTCCACGTGGAGGTAGCAGAGGGTAAAGGACGTGTGGCAGCCCACTTTGGTGCTCTGTGGCCACATGTTTGCCCCCTGCTCTCAGGCATGGGGACGCAGCAGTGAATGATGTAGAGTCCATGCCCCAGTGGGGCCCTGACAGTAAGCAGTTAACTAGCCGAGGACTTCTTCCCACAACCCTGGGTGCTACATGCTGGCCACCTAGAGGTCTAACTGCAGTGGACTCATACTGGTCCCACCGCTACCTCAACGGGCTTCTTTAAGATGTGTATGTCAGATAATTTCACTCCTCTGCTCCAGCCAGCTGATTTACCATAGTTCGCTGTAAAACATAAAGCTTATATGATTCCCTTTGGGCTCTGGGCCCAACACTGAGATCTTTTCCCTGCCTGATGGCTTCTGTATGTCTGCCCTCACTGGCCCTGTTGGAGACTTCTTCATCCCCCCCCCCCCCCCCCCCCAGGAGTCTCACGGGACATTTGCCTCCCTCTGCTCTGAGCGCTCTTTGCCTAGCTATCACCAAGCTTTGCTCCCTCTGTTCCATGTCTGGCTCAGATGACCTTGTGTGGAACCTACCTGACCACCCACCTCCCCACTTTGGATCTGCTTCCTCTTGCTCATGTCCATGTCCTATGCTGTTTCCTATCAGCAGACCTTTCGTGACATGTCCTCAGCATCTTGAACAGTGCTTGACACAGATGGACTCTGGGGAAAGGTATTTTCCAAGAAGTAAATTCAAGAAGAGGGGTGAACAATAAATCCAGGTCCCAGAGAAGGTGCAGTGGGGTTGGATGGGGTGCACAGGGAAGAAACCCACCTGGGCAGCCATAGGCCAGTGGGAAGGCGGGATGGGGGCGGGGTGGCAATCTTCCCCATGACAGTCTGCAGGCTCTCTTCTTCTCTTTGGCCTTCATACCCCTACTTCTAGGGTATCTTAAAAGACTAGGTGCAGAGTGGGTGCTAAGCAGGCCTTTGGACAGCCCTCATCCCTGCAGAACCAGCACCCATAATGTGGGGCCATGGAACCCGAGGTGACACCATGAGTGGTCACCAAGCCACACTGCTGGGCTGCCCTCTCCTGTTGAGCTTCCGCTTCCCATGACCTCCTCCCTCTGACCCTTCTTCTCATGACCCCTTTCTACTGACCCCATTCCCCTTGACTCGCCCCCTCCCCACCAAAGAAAAAATGCCACCTGCATTCAGATACTGGTACATGCTGCTGAGAAAGATCAGGTAGAGAATGGTAGGAGAAAGGGTCTCTTTTAGAGAAGAGTATTTGGGGATGGTCTCCCTGTGGAGGTAGCATTGGAGCAGAGACCGGGAGGAAGTAGGAGGGATCTGCAGGGTATTAGGGGAATAACATTCCAGGCAGAGGGAATAGCCAGTGTGGTGGCTATGAGGCAGGGACTTGGGGATTTCAAGAAACAGGAAGTAGGCCGGTAGGACTGGAAGGGACAGAGCAAGGGCAAGAAGGAGGAAGAGATGGGGCAAGAGGGACAGGCAGAGGCCAGAACAGGCAGAGCCTTGCAGAAGTTTGGATGGAGGAAGTCACCAGAGCATTCTGAATTTTGATAAGGAAGTGTCCTGATCTGGCTTTTTGTTTTTTTGTTTTTAAAATATCTGGCTTTTGTTTTAAGAGTGCTCTGGTTGTTGTATGTAAGAAGAGCACAGTTTTGGGCTGAAGAGACCTGAGGTCAAATGCTGGTCCCTCTGGGCTACTATGTTAACTTCTCTGAGATGCCCTTTCCTCATTTGCACAAGGGGGAGACAGTAATCTCACTGCCAGGATTGTTGTGAGGATTAAGTGAGGCGGTCCCAAGAAGTGCCAGTACAAAGTAAATGCTTCTTGTATACAGAGCTCTGTCCCCTGGGCACATGACTATAGCACGGCTGCTTCTACTTGGGAGGAGCAGAATGATGGCTTTGGAAGCTGTCTCAGATTTTAGGAGAGTTCAGGCTTTGATCCACGGACCGGAGAATTCATTTTGTTCTGCGGTCTCTGAAGGAAGATATGATCTGCATTGATCCCCTTGGAGACTGCAAAGGCTACTCTGTCCAAGCCCTTTGGGTTAACATCTCAGCTGGACCAGGCCTCTGATGGGATGAAGTTCTGGGGTGAACCAGAATTTGGCCAAAGGCAAGTGGGCAGCATGCTTCTCCTGGGCCGGTAACACCAGCCTGTGAATCAGTAAATTCCTCCCAGTAGGGATATGGTGACATTTCCTTGAAGGAACTCCTAGAGTTGGATAATCTCCAAACTGGGTACAGCTTGAAGGATCAGATTTCCTTAATAGATTAGACTTTACACGTTTTTATGTGGAGTACAGAAATATTCAAGACAAAGATCAATACCCTCCCCATACATACATAATACCAGGCTGAGCCTTAAACCTAGGGCTAATATTACCATTGACTTTTAGACATAATAAATAATCCATTTTATTCTAAATTCTGAATTGACTCTGCAGATGCAAAGGATGACTATGTCTACAGGGAAAACTGGTTTGTGTGCAGTTTTTCAGAAATCATAGGATCAGCTGTTTTAGAAGGAGCATTAACAATTTGTAGCATGAATCACCTCTATAACAGGCTTAGTAGCATCCAGCTGTTCTCAACTTACTCTTTCAAATAGCAGTTATTGAGCACATAGCACGGGACAGGGCTCGTGCTGGACTCTGGGGGTGTAATTCCTCAGGGAATTTACAGACTAGGAAGAGTGTGCATATATATGTGTGTGCCACAATTTCTGTGGCAAAATACTCACCACTTCTGTCTCTTTGGGTTACTCTTAGTGTTGGAAAGACCTTCCTTCTACCAAAGAAGAATACTGTCCTACTAGTTTTTACTTAGTGATGGTAGATCAACCCTGTGGGATCCCATAAAGCAAGTCTTCTGCATGTTAGCCCTGAAGGTATTCAGGGTGGAGGCCTGGTCTTCTGACTTTTCCAGCTAAGCATTGGCTTCCCTCTGGGGGGAGTCCCTTGACCATCTTGGTCTTGCTCCTCTGACCTCTCTCTAGTGTGTCCCCGGTACTGTCAAGAGGGTGCTTTCAGGGCCAGAGAGGGCATGGCTGGGTCATATCCCTTCTCCTCTCGTCTCTTGTCCTTGCAGCTTGAAATTCCACTGTTGATCACCGAGACTCCCAAGTTGGTCTCAGATCCAGCTAAGTTTACCCTTTCCACCTCATGTCTGGCTGAGTTTTTGGAATCAAATGCAAGACTCCATTTACCCAGCTGTCTTCCAGCATATTCTCTATCCCCCTGAGCTTGGTTTCAGCTGTACATTTGAATCAAGCTTCTCCTTCAATTCTTTCTTCTAATTCAGGTCTTCCTCAGCTCCTTGCTGCCCACCCCCTCATGCTCATCTGGGGAATTTCTGATTCAGTAGGTCTGGGTGGACACTGCAGGGGGGATGCTCTATTTTCACACACCTCCTAGATTGTTCTGACTGCAGTCAAGTTTAGTTATCACTGATAAAAGCCACTGATATCTTGAGTTAGTCAAGGACAGAGCCCAATGACATGTCACTGGAAATTTCCTTTAGGGTTGACACTGATTCACTTATATGTGCCCTTGGGTGTCATCAGTCAAGCAGTTTCTAATCCATCTACTTGTCATTACACCAGACTGTTTTTCTGCTGCTTGTTTTTGTAGACAGACTGTATCCTTCCCTGTTTGTCTAATTAACCAGCCTGGTAATTTAGTTGAACCTGGTACATTCTTACTGAACCCATACTAGGTCCTAGAGCACATCACTCTCTCATCCAGAAACTCAGAAACTCTGTAAAGCGAGCACTAAGGCATGATTTATCATTTCCCCCTTCTAGAAATGGTATCCTCACTTGGCTTCCAAGATATCCCACATTCCCAGTTTTCTGACCCCCACGAGCAATACCTTCTCATACTCCTTTGCCCCAAGCTTGGTCCTGAGACCTCTTCTTGGTTTTTACTCCGGCTTTTAGGAGATCTCATCCAAGCTTGGGGCTTCAAAGGCACCTGTCTCTAATGACTTCCAAATTTAGATATTTGATGCAGACCTTATCTGAACTCCAATCTTGTATGACCAGTAGCTTACCCAACATCTCCATCTGAATGTCTGATGACTTCTGAAACTTAATCCAAAGCAACATTCCCAATTCCCCTCCTCAAACCTGCTCTTCCCAAATGCAGTAAATGGCAACTCTTTCCTTCCCCTTGCTCAGGTATTCATGACATTCTTTCTCCTTTTATTCTCACCCACATTCAGGCCCTTGGCAAACACTGTCAACTCTGCCTTGAGAATATGTGGGGAATCTCATTTCTTCCCATTGCCTCCTGATCTAGACCCTGATCTAAGCTGCTCCCACACCTTGCCTGCATTCATGTGGAAACACTCAGTGATTTCCCTGCCTTGGCTCTTTTTCCCCTACTCCTACCCCAGGCGCATCTCCATGAAGTAGCCAGAGTGATCTTTAAAAATGTAAGATAGAATGGCTAGTATCAAAAAGACAAGAAATAACAAGTGTTGGTGAGGATGTGGACAAAAGGGACCTCCTGTGCCTTGCTGGTGGGAATATAAATTGGCGCAGCCATTATAGAAAACAGTACAGAGCTTCCTCAAAGAATTAAATAGAAATACTGGATGACCTAGCAATTCCACTTCTGAGTATTTATCCAAGAAAACAGAAACACTAATGCAAAAAGATATGCACACCCCTATGTTCACTGCAGCATTATTCACAGTGTCAAGAATATGGAAACAGCCTAAGTGTCCAGTGACAGATGAAAGGATAAAGAAGAAGTGATGTATGTATTATATAATGGAACATTAACTCAGCTGTAAAAAAAAAAAAAAAAAAAAGAACGAAGTCTTACCATTTGTGACATGGATGAACCTAGAGGGTGTTCTAAGTGAAGTAAGTCAGAGAGAGAAAGACAAATGCCATATGATTTCACTTACATGTGGAATCTAAGAAAATAAAACAGACTCCTAACTAACAGAACAAAACAGTGGCTAGAGGGTTAGGAATTGGGCGATGAGTGAGATAGGTGAAGGGCATCAAGAGGCACAAACTTCCAGTTATAAAATTAGTCACAGGGATGGAAAGGACAGCATGGGGCATATTGTCAATAGTATTATAATAATTTTTTTATGATGACAGGTGGTCCCTAGACTTTTTTGGTGATTATTTTGTAATGTATATAATGATGAATTACTATGTTGTATACCTGAAACTAACATAGTATTTTATGCCAACTATATTTAAATTAAGAGAAAGGAAAGTAAGACAGATCCTATCACTTGTCTGCTCCAAACCTTCCATTGAACTCAATGAGCTCATCATCTCATTCCACACCATAGATGGTGCCCCCATTACGTCTGGGACCTCACGTTCCGCCCCGTGTCCTTCCCTGCTGCTGTAACCCCCACTGACCATGTTGCTGTTTCTCCAAAATCTCAAACATATCTCCCCCCACCGCTACCTCCTGCCTGGGCCCTTTGCACTTGCTCTTCCCCTGCCTGGTAACGCTGTCGTCCCCTTTGGCGTTTTTTCTTTACTTTCTGATCTCTGCTCACGTGTCACCTCTGTCCACAGGCCTTCCTGGCCTATTTAAAGTGACCACTGTCACTGCACCCCCAGCCCTCTATTCCCCTTTCCCCGTGTTTTTCTCCTCCCTGTTTTCATAGGATTTAGCACTTTCACACCAGCAAGTAAGTGCATTGCTCTCGCTCCCCACAAAAAAAAAGCAGCTCTGTGAGAGCAAAGACTTCTGTTTCCTGCTACACTCCAGTACCTAGAACATTGACTAGCACATAGTTGGTGTTCAAAAAATATTGCTCATAAAACAGTGAATGAACAAATGAATGATGAAAGCATTCTTTTAAACCGTGGCTATTTGGTGGCCTGCCGCGTTCAGTTAGAGAGGTGTGAAGTTGCTTCAGATCTCTCATACGCGTGCGATGTCGACAGCTTTTAAAAAGCAAGTAGAATTACATGTGGTTCTGATGTCTGATTTGATAGTGGTACAGTGTTACAAACAACAAATCTGTTAATTCTGCCTGTCGGGAAAGAAGATAACCGTTTCTTTCTGGCATAAAAATAGGAATCTATATATGATCATCCCATTGCATGGAAAAATGAGGGGTACCTTTCCTTTTCCATCTTGCCCAACATTTATGCTGATTACTTAGTGTTCAGGTCAGGGTGAGAGGCAGAGTGACATGTCACTGGCAGTCACAAGTGAGGGTGCTGCCAGCAGAGTTGTCAAGGGCCAGGGGGAGACTGCGCTTTTCAGAGCAGGAAGAGTGTCGATCACTGGCCTGTAAGGTGAGTCCAAGCCCATGGCTGGTCCTGCCCCCCCAACCCTGGTGCTAGCCAGCTGGTCCAGCTGGCTTGTTGGGCCTGAAAGCCCCTTGCAGGCAGGAACCTGTCTTCTGGGCCCTTTTACACTCAGTTCCAGCTGCGTGCTGCCCACACCACAGATGTCGAGAAGATGTTGGTGAGCAAATGAATGAGAAAATGCGGAGGAGCTTTAAATACTGTAAAGACTGCACAGGAAAAAATAGTTCTTCATCAGGGGGTTTCGTTTTCACTTCTGTGATCTGTGGATCCCTACGGTTAAACTTTAAGAAAAGGATGACCTGTTCTTTCAGAAGTGGGGAAACTGAGGCCCAGAGAGGTTACACTGGAAGTCTGGCCTCTCTCCTCGAGACCCCATCCCACCCCTCCCTCCCTCTCAGGGCCCACCTGGCTTGGCTCCACTCAGTAGGGAGTGGGCTGGAAGGATAATTGGTGACAGTCCTGAGCCACCAGGGGAAGGGGAATTAGAAGAGCTCTGGCCTGCTTTTCCCTCTGGCTTTCCTGGGGTTGGACAAAGAGGATTCTTTCTCCTGGAGGCTCTCCCCTGATCACTGTCTCGCTTTAAGCCTCACTTCAGAACCTTCCAGTTGCTTCTTGCCACAGTCATTGACAAGATTGTTTTCCAAGTCTCACCTTGGAAAAACTGCCCCAATGTTCCTGGGAAGGAAAATCTGAGTCCGTGAGATACGGTGGTTCAGGCCGTTCATAATGGTGGCGGTCAAGTTTCCATAGCAGAGGGAGGCGGTAGGTAGAGGTGGTTCTCCAGATAACTGGAACAGAAAAGTGTGCACTTTGGCTTTGAAACAACTTTAAGGAGATGTTTCTGAGATGCTGAAAATCCTCCTTTGAAGATAGCATTTTACTGACCAAAATGTAGTAAGTTTGTTGGCATCTCTCTCTCTCTGTCTCTGTCATCCAAGTAATTCTCTCGAGTTTTCTGTTGTAGCCAAAATTCTGAAAACCAAACAGCTCTTTCTTGCTCAGTACCTCCAAAGTTAGCATGTGAGCCTCGTGTGTTACAACCAGGATGTTCAACAAACACATGAGATATATAAAAAATTCGTTTCTTTTTGCTTGTCTATGTAAACTTTTTTCAGAGGGATTTCTCAGGAATGAGAATTTAGGTGGGTCAATGTTGTTCACTCTCAGATGCCATAGGCCTACTCTCGTTTTGAGCCACTGGTCCAGGCCCGGATGAGTTGGATGGTAATCAGAAACTCCAAACCTGTCTTGTGTTCCAGTGTTCTCCTCGCCTAGCTCCATCTGCCTGGGCCCCTGAGAGGGGAGCAGGGTGAGGCCCCTTCTTCTGCCTGTCACCCCTCCCCCGCTCACCAGGTGCTTCTCTGCCCACTTCCTGCCAGAGCTGAAGTGGGGGGTGGCCTTGCTCTTGGGACCTGGCAGTGGTGAAGGGGATGATATCTGGGTCTTTTTGAAGCTTCCCTGCTGAGTCTGTGTGTCTGGTAGTCCCTTGAGTTTGGCAGCTCTCTCTCGTAGGTGGCTGCCTTGTTCCCCTGCTCAGACCTAGCCGTCTTCCTCAGCCCGTGCTCCTCTGCACTCTGCCTTCTGGGGTTTCCTGCTCTCACCCCAAGCTGCCTCTCCCTGGTCGCACTCGTCTGGGGGTGAGGCCGGTACCACCACCAACAGCCCTCGCCTGCCTGCCCTACAGCCCTCCTCTCTCCCCAGGTTTCTAGGACAGGAGTCCGAGCCAAGCTCACAGGCACCTTCCTGGGCAGTCTGGCCCTAGTTACTGTGTCCCAGAGCTCCCCCCGTAGTGCCCTTGAATCTCCTCACTAGTGGGGGGCACGTTGGTGGCTCAGTGGTTGAGCCCGTCTGCCTTCTGCTCGGGCGTGAACCCAGGGTCCTGGGATGACTCCCACATCGGGCTCCCCGCAGGGAGCCTGCTTCTCCCTCTGCCTGTGTCTCTGCCTCTCTGTGTGTGTCTCACGAGTAAATAAATAAAATCTCAAAAAGAAAGAAAGAAAGAAACTCCAGGCTAGGTTTAAGGTACAAAGCAAGCTGCGGGGGAGAGATGGGGCACAGCACAGCAACCACTTTTCTCTAGAGAAAGGAAATTCTCTCACTCGCCTCTCCCTTAAGCTACTTTATATCCGCTTGATTTTGCTGAGGTGTGCCAGAGAAAGAAGTTCTTCTTTGCCTGTGAGTGTGTGTGTGACTTGGGGGGTGGGGGTGGCGCCGGGAGAGGTGTCTGTCTCCTACTCACATTGGTTTTCAGATAGTGATCAGGGAAGTCCAGGGCAAGAATATTATTCTAACATCATGTTACATATCTTTCTTAAATTTTAGAAACAGATGTATGATGTTATAGCGAAAATAAAAATCTTGCCCACTGCTGCTTGCTTTTCCCAGAAAGTAGAGCATCATGGGGGCAAGTAGGCAGTAGGCCGCTCTGGGATCAGTTAGCCTGGGCTCGAAACCCTGCTCTGTCACTTTCTCACTTGGTGAGCTGGCAGGTTCTCCGTCTCCGTGTCTATTTCCTGCTGTGGCCAGTGGTCCTACCTGGTAGGTCCATTGTGACGTGAATTCCTCTAGGTACCCAGGGCCAGGCACAGAGTGGGCTCACTAGTGTGGCTCTTATATCCCTTTTGTTCTAGCTTTCAGGGTAGCCCACTGGGATCACCACAGAGCCTACCGGCTGCTTCCATAACACCTACCTGCTGCCCAGGTTGTGAGCTCTCTAAGTGCACAAATGACCTGGGCCTTCCTCTGTTCAGAGCGCCCTCAGATTCAAACCAGCTTCCGCCCTGCCCCTGCCCCGTTAGTCTCCTCTTCCCACCTGTTACGCTCACACATAGACCTCTCCATGAGCCAGATCCTGTAACTTTGTCTCTGCCCTTGCTGATGTCTCCTTCGACCCGTTCCCTCTGTGCTCCCATAGCACCCACTGCTACTCCTGCCCAGCCGCTACTTACCTGCACGCCCCTCCCCACTAGACTAGCTCCTGATGGTATCACTGTGCCTTCACTCCGAATACCCATGACACATACAGTACCTGTCACCTCTCAGGTAATCCCCGTGAAAGTCTTTGCTCAACAACTGAATGATTTATATCTCTGGGGCCCTAGAATAATACAGTGATCACCTATCACTAGCTGTTTGCTTGTTTTTTTCACATTAGTTTAGGGGAGACACCACAGTCAGAGCCTCTATTACATATTTCAGCTTAAACCTCATACTTAAGACTGTTCCTGGGTATGTATTCCATTGTCAGAGCGTGCACATGAAAGCATCTGGGGAGTGGCCTGGGAAGATGCTGGATTTCTGAAAAGTGACACTTTGGCACATGGCTTTGTTTCCATGTTCAGAGAGGCAGTCGCTCACGTCAGAGTGGCATTTCTGGCTGGTGAGTGGTACCAGTGGATGGGACTTGGCATAGCTGGCCACCCTGCCAACTGCTTGATTGCAAGATTTTATGGAGGCCTGAAAGATGACTGCCTCTTCTCCTCTTCCTCTCCCCAAACCAGGTCATGGCCATTTTTTTAAAAAAAGATTTTATTTATTTTGAGAGAGAGTGTGTGCATGAGCCCCTGTGAGAGAGCAGAGGGTGGCACAGGGAGAGAGAGAGAATCTCAAGCAGACTCCTCACTGAGCGGGGAGCCCCATCGGGCTCAATCTCAGAACCGTGAGATCATGACCCGAGCCAAAATCAAGAGTCGGACACTAAAATGACTGAGCCACCCACATGCCCTGTGGTCATGACCATTTTTTATCTGTAAGAAGAGATTACTTAAGTCTCACCAATGACTTTTTTTTTTTTTTTTTGACAAGGAAAAACAAAGAAACCACATGCCTTTAGCACAGCTTGGCCTTCCTTTAACTGTGCATCTCTTCGCCAGGCCCTAAGTCTGGCTGCCCCTGCAACTGTGCATCTCCCTAGACAACTCGGGTCCCAGTGAGCATCTGTTCCTTCACCTTCCAACTCCTCTCTCTGGACTCTGCCACAGTTCCTTAGGCAAATGGATGTTTTGGGGTTTGCAGAGTGGCTTAGCTTTGTAATGTTCTTTGGGGATTTCTGGTGAGTGTTGAAGGAGTAGGTTTCCCTGCAGCCTTGTGTTTTCAGCTTGGTCTTCCTGTGGACATTGCTGAAAGCTGCATCTCCAGCTCTCCAGCACCCCCACCCCACCTCACCCCACCCCCCCTGTCTCAGGAGCTCATTTTTTTTTTTAAAGAATGTCCTGTCTTGTCATCCTTTCTCAAGTAGGGAAATGCTTCTCTTTGTTTTACACTAGGAAAGCTGCTGCAAGTTCCACCCCAGTCAGGTTTGGTTTATGGAGGGGTGGGTGAATCAGGACCCAGTCCCATAAATCTCAAAGGGGTCCATCTGGCCTGGCTGGGGGTGCACATTCCATATGCCTGCCTCTTTGTTTCTCATCCAGCAGTTGGAAGGAATGTGCTTGTATATGCCAAAGCAGAAGAGTCCCAGACCTTAGGGGCTTATTAATGCTATTTTTGCATTTCTTTTCTGTGTGGGTTGAGAGAGAAGAAACTGAAGCTTGCCAGGTGGCGCACAGAGGACTCTCGGAGCTGGTGGTGGAAAAAAACCACAGACACTCCTGAGGTTTATTGGTTTGAAACCCTTCTGGAGCTTTGTTTGCCTTTTCATTTCTGCACGTGCATAGACATCTTTTCCAAGAAGAAATAGTTATGCTCAGAACATACTCCCTTACTGCAGAACCATGGGTGAGAAGCTGCTTTAATTTCAGAGGTGGTTGAGTGAATGAGGTGCTGAGGAGGAGGAGGTCGGAGGGAAGGTGGGCCAACTTTTCACATTCTTGCCGAATCGGTGTTCATCAAACCACTGGACAATGAGATCTACCGCCCTGCCCAGGGGGGATCTGGAAGGCTACTCAGAAGCAGTGAATCTTCGAAGGCCAGTGTGCCGGGCTGGCTCCTTGGCCGCAGAGGCCTGCTTTTCCTGGTTTGGGCTGCCGACTGCCGAGCGTGCTCACCGTGCTGACTCCTCACTGCTCTTTCCTCCACTGCACTACCTCTGGGTACTGTTAGCTTCTCCCCACTCCTGGCTTTGGCTTACTCATGGCCTCTTTCTTCCGCCTTTACTTGGAGTGTCTTTAGGTGATTTCCCATTCCCCAGCAGAGAAGATCCGATTGGCCAGTTAGCGGCACCTCCATTGGGCGCGACCATCATGGTCATGGCTTCCCTTCAGAGGGCCGGACACAGCACACGTACCCGAGCAAAGTAGATTCCTCTCTAGTTGCAGCCAGACACCTCTCCTGTGTGCTTCAGTAGCACCTGATGTCTTCCTTTTGGTCTCATGTAATAGTGGTGATGAGGAGGGTGATAAATTTTCATTGAATTCTTATTTTGTGCCCAGCACTTAGCATAGTGTGTGGATTTACTTGACTCATTTCCTTCATCCTTATGATGTAGGGTACTGTCTCACTCATGTGGAAGTTGAGTTTTAGGCAGGTTTGCTAACTTGCCCAAGATCACACAGGGAGTAGGTAGTAGAACTAGGATTGGGGACAAGACGCCTGTATTATCATGCCCTGTCTTGTTGCCCTGCGTCTAGCACTATCCAGGCTACCCTCTTGCAGTGTTGTAGGATTTCAGGGGAAATTGTAAGTGAGCTGGGGGTTGGGGGGTGGGCTTGAGTACAGTGCAAGATGAATGCTCCCTGCCATGCTCTAGATAGAGCAGCCTTGTTTAAGTGACTCGAATATCAGAGTCTCCTTTTACCATGGTGGATGCACATTGATACATTTTTTTGTTTGTTGGCCTCTAAGCTTCTGTATATTAATTGCTTCAGACATGTTCTATGAACCTATCTTATTTCTTTTTAGACACATACTTGTCTTCTTCCAAAATTCAGAGATACTATCTAGGGCCCTAGTAGATCATGGAAATCTCCTATTTTCACTGGAGGATCATCTCTTAATGGCTCTGAATTGATATGCCAAGAGCTAGTTGTCCAAAAGCCAATTTGTGGAACAGCTTATTTGCTGAATATATTTGTTTTTCTCAACTTTTTTAGTTGGCTGGTACTCACTTTGCCTTTAGAGCAGCACTTTGTGTCATGGGCAATTTGTTTCTGCCTCTGCTGCAGCACCAGCTGTAGATCTGGGGAAGCTGGCCGAGGGGCATTGGACTGTGGATACAGGAATATATAGTATGTCTGTGAAGAACTCTTACAAACGAGTTTCTATCAGTATAATCTTAATGATAATAAAGAATATATTTTTCTTGTGACCTGTACTCTTGGTCTCTGGCTTTCTTATTCTGACTCTCTCTTTCTCCACTGCTACTGTTCAGAATACCATTTTCATGTCAATCCAGACAAATGGATAAAGGAATAAATACATGTGGCTAATTGCTCTAGTTCTCATCCATTTATTTTCATTACAATTAGATTCGGCTTCGTAGGATGCTATTTGCTGACATTATGCGTGAAGTCCAGTACCCTTAGCAGCCTGAGCTCCCAGGGCTCTGCCTGCAGGATCCTCATAGAACAAGTACAAGAACTTATTTGTGGGATGCAAATAGCAGGCTGTGTGTGTGTACTTCTCACATAAGCAGCAGTTCTGGGGACAGAAGAGAGTAGCCAAATGACATTTTGTATTTATTTTTTTCAGTAAGTTTGAGTTCTGAAAAAGTTGATATTTAAGTCCAAAGAGAATTTGGAGAATTGGAGCTTAGATCATGTAGTATTTGTCAGTGACAGAGATGAACCACCTAAAAGTTCCATCCAGAACTCATTTCACTAACGATGCTGAGTTGATGGCAACTCAACATGAAAGAAGACTTTTTACACTGGCTTAACTGCTCTGTTAACTGGAAGTACCAGACAGCTGAATAAAGGGACCATATTAAGTCCAACATTTACCTCTGCCCCTTTTCTGCTCTTCATCCCACCCCCAGAACTTTTTTTCCAGCAGAAAGTGAACTTCCAGTTTTGGTCGTGTGTGTGTGTGTGTGTGTGTGTGTGTGTGTGTGTTCTGCGCCTGTGTGTATATACACACATACTGCCCTAAACTCCTAGTTTATTCAAAGCTCTTGTCAGGTGCAGGACAACTCAGATGCAAATGCAGACCCCCGTGGAGCCCCCGTGTGCAGTCAAAACGGTGGTGTATTCCAAGGATTTTGGAGTGATTCGCAGAACTCACTGTCAGGCCAGGGATTTTAATGCTGACAGGATTTTCCCTCCCTACCCTTATTCTTTGTTTCTTCCTAAGCTTGGCTTTCTGTTTCTCACTGCAGACTGAATTTCTCCACATGGTGAAAAAAAAAAAAAACCTATTGCATGTGGCTCTGAATTTTGGCCTTTTATAACTTCAGCCACAGGAGGGAGATGCCTCTTTTAAATCCCAGGAGTCCCAGGAAGGCAATTCATTGACTACTCAACTGTCATTAGGGCAGTGAGGTCATGTGAGAACTGGCGACTCAAAGGGGCACAGGAAGTGCATTTGGGGGAGAAGGAATCCTTAGAAGAAGGGGAAAATGCTATTCCCCAAAGAAGAAGGTGGTGCCCACAGGTTCCCAGAAGACTAGGTGTCTGCTGCTGTTGTTCTTGTGCATTCCTGAGGATTTACCACGAATCGGAACATCTATTTTAAATTACTTGGCTGACTTAACTGCAATCTTAGAGCTTGTATTTTTTTCTTCCGGCTTCTTGTCAACTACAAGCTTTAATGATAATTATTCTTCAGCAGGCATGTTCTAGCACTTCTTACTCATTTGTCACATTGAGCTTAACAAAATTAAAAAGTCCAATGAGAGACCCTGTCTCTAAGACAACAGAAGGCCGAACCGTCAGCTCCCCATCATTTTTGTAATCTTAGAATCTTTGCTGCCAGGATTAAGTTTGGCCCCTCTCTAATCTCTCTGTGTAGTCGGAAGCAGTAAGACTGCATTTCAGTGGCTACTGGGGAGCCTGGTAGAGGTGAAAGAGTGCAGTGTTTTGTTCGTCTCCATGTAGGTGAGTAATTCCAATCCCGAGGAAAATGAAACCGGGCATTGGGCATTGACTTCCACACTTGGTGCTTTAAGACTTGAGTTAGGGGATCCCTGGGTGGCGCAGCGGTTTAGCGCCTGCATTTGGCCCAGGGCGCGATCCTGGAGACCCGGGATCGGATCCCACGTCGGGCTCCCAGTGCATGGAGCCTGCTTCTCTCTCTGCCTGTTTCTCTGTCTCTCTCTCTCTCTCTGTGTGACTATCATAAATAAATAAGAAAAAATTAAAAAAAAAAAAAGACTTGAGTTAGTTCTCAGCTGATAATGAACTGTGTATGTTCTGAATCCATTAAAAATACAGCTCGTCTTAGTCTTTTTCATGCTTTGCAGAATATTATTTCCCCGAAACACTCAGTATCTGTCTCCAGCCCTGCCTTTTGCCAAAATTTAGGATTAAAAGTAGAATCTGCAGGCCAGCAAGGCCCCCCAAATGATTGATGTTTCCATGGAAACAGTTGGAGGCCTCTCACTTAAAACTGCCCCTGTAGGCTGGACAGAGTAAAAGTATGAAAATAAGTTTGTCTGAGAAGCCAGTACTCATCCTCCAAATTAAATCCAGGGAGGACAGATGATCCAGGAATCTACTGACAGTTAAGATCATATTTTTTTGTAGCCTTTTGGTGGTGTAGCTCGGTGTTTGAGACACAGGTGTGCATGTTGGTTGGCTGACTTGTTTTGCCAGAGTTGCCCAGATAATTGTCCCTTTACTCCATGACCTCTTTGTGTATAGCCATAGAGCATGGAAGAGTGGGAACAATCTGATCTTTGCTCAGACTTGAGTGTGAGTCACAAAAAGCCCATTAAAAATGGGTGAAATCATAGAATGGTCTTAAGGTTGGAAGGAGCCTAAAGGTCATTAAGTCCCAGTGTCCCCTCCACTTTGGGAATCCCTCCTACAACACAACTGGCAGAGGTTCATAGCTGTGGCTTTCCCATGAGCAGAAGTCTTCTCTGATCCATTGCTGGAGATCTGCTGGTATCAGAAAGGCCTCTTTGTGACCGAACCAGCATCTCTTCCTGTCACTTCCACCTCTGCTGCCTCTTTTTGGTGCCAAGGCAATTGAGTGTCCTGCTCTCATAGTTAACTTTTTAAATGTTAAGAATGTTATCATGTACCCTCCAAAATCATCTTTTCCCCTGGCTGAGCAAATCCAAGATATTAAGACTTTAAGTATTAATACCTGTGTTGAGGCCTTCCACGGGGGAGAGGTTGATTTCCTCCCAACGCTGGACCCTCACCACTCTTGCTTGGATTTTGTGTGACTTTTCTGGCAATTTTTTTCTTAGTATCATCTGTGTAGGTGGAGAATTGGTAACAGTATTTCTGTGTTCTCCCCCTACCCCAAAGCGCACATCCCCTCCCCAGAGTATTCATGATTCAGAGCTTGGAAATCTAAGAAACACAAGACTGGAGCAAACCATTGGTCCAAGAAGTCTTATGAAGGGTGTGGTTGCATTTGTGATGTCACCTCAGAAGTAGTGACTACGCCCTACATTCCTAACTGCTTTCCTAATCTCTCAACCCTTCTGTGACTTTATTTAAACCTTTGGCCTTTCCTGTAAGGTTTAAATTGTATGTTTTAAGAGTCCTTTATTTCTCATACGTGTTCTATTATTAATATCCTATTACTGTTCTTACGTTAATGTCCCCCTCCCAAAGAAACAAAAACCCAACAAACAAAAGATGTTTTTGTTGGAATGATCCTGCAACCTTAAAATGGATTAAAACTTAAAACTTCTAAACTCAGGTGTTGATCCACGGTGACTGGGAAGTGCTGGGAAGCAAATACATGGCTCCCACTTGGTAGGGAAAAAACACTGAAGTGGACATTCTGTTTTGGTTCAAAAAACTCAGTAAATAGCTGTGTGACTCTTCAGCAAGCCACCCAGCCTCTCTGAGTTCCATTTTCCTTAAAGTATAAAATCAGATAAATACTTTTGTTCTTTCAGGTTGCTGGGAGGGCTTTGAAACAAATTAAGACTCCACAGCAAGCTATACCATGATACTCTGGGATATTTTGGGAGTTCAAAACAAATTTAATAAGAGAAGAAAAAATGTTGATGATATTGGGTACTTAAGACTCCTCCAGTACATTCACGGTTTCAAAATAACAGTAGTCTTTCTCTATCGGATTGAATAGCAAATATGTACCTTGCAGTTTAGAGGGGAAAAAAATCTTACAGTTTCTAACATAGGTTCTGGATGGTGTTTGATATAGCATCATGGTTGAAGGAGAAATCCTTTTTGTAAAAAAAAAAAAAAAAAAAAAAAGTAGTGTGTTCATAGAGAAATGAAAGCACTCTGGGTTCCTTTGGCAGGAGAATAAAAGGTGGGAAGCCAGGGGCCAGGGAATCGATTTGGATTTGTGAATCATTTTAAATCTCAATTCTTTAAAAAAAAAAAAAAAAAAAAGGTGGTAATGTAATACCCTTAAGAAGTCCATGTAAGACAGCCATCAGCACAAACCACTGAAGTGGACTTTGGGAATATGAGCCTGGTAGGGTCTCCTGTGAAGCTCAAGGGTGGATTCTGAGGCATGGATTTTTCCCTGGAAAACTTTTAGGAGCTTGTGGCTGGGACTGGCCTCTGTGTTCGCCTTCAGCATCTAACCCTACCCTTATTTCCTAAGAAATGCTACAGGCTTGAAACAGGCACTTGTCTGACATCTGCAGGCCCTGGGGACTTAAAGATGACCCCTCTTCCTTGGCGTTAGGAAGTATGTTTTCCTTACACACTGTTTTTTACTCATGACCACTTATATTTGGGACATAGAAAACAAAGGTAACATCCACATCTTGTCCATCCAGGGGTCTGATTGCAGTTTCTTGGGGTCATTCCTTTGCCAAAAATAAGAACCCATCTAGACCTTGGATAGAAAGTAAGGGTTTGGGGGTTTTATTTTATTTTATTTTTTGCAGTGTTTCCTGAGTATTAATCACACCCAATCAGTTTTACTCTGAAGTTTTTCTTTGCATGGGGGGAAAAGACCATTGCAATGATCCTTGTATGTTGAAAAACTGACCCTACATCCTGGTGTCCTGTTGTGTGTGCTTTTCTGTCCCCAGGGAGTTCTGTCCAACATCTCTTCCATCACTGATCTCGGCGGCTTTGACCCAGTTTGGCTCTTCCTGGTGGTGGGAGGAGTGATGTTCATTTTGGGATTCGCAGGGTGCATCGGAGCGCTACGGGAAAACACGTTCCTTCTCAAGTTTGTGAGTATCACATTCTGCCATCAGGCTCAGGGCCAAGCTCCTGTCTTACCGCAGGAGGACACCCTATCTATAGGCAAGGTGGTTCTACCAAAGACACGGTAAAAATATGGCCCAGCTAACACTTTCCTTTCAGGAGAATTCTCTAGATCTCCTCCTACCTGCCCCTCCATGCTTCCTAAATAATGTAAGTACCATGCCCAACCCATGCCATCCATGGAGATTTTGTACATGTATATCAGGACTTTGCATTCCAGTCCCTAAAATACCTTTAGATTAAGGTAGGTGTAGGTATAGTTCTCTTCTTTTAAGTTCTTTTTCCTCTTTTAAGCACATAGTTGGCAGGGAGCTGTTCATATAGTTGGTTTAGAAAAAACCAGACCTAAGCACAGTGGCTGTGGCCTGTTCAGATGAAATCTATTAAGCAATACGTTTCAGGGAATATGGAGAGACAGTAAGAGGCACATCTTCCTCCTTCTCTGCCAGCACAGAGCTCCTTCTGTATGATCGGCATAATTTTTAAATCCCTTGCAGGGTGTTTGGTGTGATCACTGTTAGCATGTATATTTTTGAGGAGGAGTTTTACCAGGGGCACATAAGTAATTACAGTAAAAAATGAGAAGTGAAAGGCTTTCCTTTGGAGATTCCTTCCAAAGGAGAACAAAGTGGCATATGCTTACATGTATGTGTGCAAAACAGGTTTGATAAGTGTAGCCAAAGGTCAGCTGAATATGCCTGTCAGTCTGGAGCTTGGCCTTCCGTTGGGCGTCTGTGTTGATGTTCTCTGTGCAACAGTGTCCACTCTCCTTTCCAAAAATAGAGAAAGGATGGGGAAAAAAAATCCACCTTCCTGTGGTGAGGAAAGATGGTAGGATTTCTAGACAACTTTATTAATGTGGTATTACTTGCTCATAGGATCGTACTCAACATCATCCAGGGACACTTGCATTGAAGACAAGAGCACGTACTAGCACTAGTCCCAACAGCCACGTAGTATGTGACTCTCTTCCCCAGCATTTCTTCCACATTGTCCTCTGGCATTTCTCTTGAATATTTGTAAAGAGAGCAGACTCACCATACCCTACCCAGGGTAGCCCATTTTGAATTTGGGCAGCTCTAGTGCAGATGAGGTTTTGGGGACTCAAACCTGAAAGTTAATATGTTTAACCTACAAGTTTACATGACTCTGCTAACAGAGAAAACTGAGGGATACTTGGTTCTCTGTATGATTGAATGAGTAGTTGGGTCTCTCTTCTGTGTTTCATTGGTCTGTGGTGGGAGCAGCTCATTTCCCAACACTCCATTTGCCTTATGCCTTATCTTCCTTTTACACACACACACACACACACACACACACACACACACACAGAGTTACTTCATTGCCCACCTAATCAGAGACCTGTGGAGTCCCCAGGAGAGCTTTGCTCTTGATCCTAATCTGCCAACCTGCCAGTCTTTTTGACGTGATATCCTTCTAAATGCGTGGGCTCACCTCACTCAGCTTTTCTGTAGCCTCATCAGCCCCAGATAATACTCACCATTTGCCACTGTTTTATGAGTTTTAGCCTCCAAGCCCCCAAATTATGGGATCCCCGTTAATATGATTTACTTGAATATATTTACAGGAGTAGTCCTTTAACATAGCTATCATATTTGTAGTTGAAGATACGAGAGTTAACAGGCAGAAATAGATACATTTTTCTAAATTGGCACCTTAATTTATAAGGTCCCATGTTGGAAATGAAGAAACTTGTAGGGGATCCCTAGGTGGCTCAGCAGTTTAGCACCTGCCTTCAGCCCAAGGCATGATCCTGGAGTCCCGGGATCAAGTCCCACGTCGGGCTCCCTGCATGGAGTCTGCTTCTCCCCCTGCCTACATCTCTGCCTCTCTCTGTGTCTCTCATGAATAAATAAATCTTAAAAAAAAAAAAAAAAAAAAGAAGAAGAAACTTGTATTGTTTCTTGGCTTTTAAAAATCATGGATAATACTCAAAATGGCTTCTCTATGTAGTGTAAACAATAAAAACTGGCCCAGAATATTCTTTGAGTAGGAGCTATGAAATAAGTAGGAAGCGAATGTCAACATGCCTTTAACAGCCTCAGACATCTGATACTGCAAGGCTAGGAGATTTGCTGAGGGCAAATCTGAGAGCTAAGATCATGTGAAATGGAAATAGAGCTTCCTGGTCGACTGAGGCCCTGAGATGAAGCCCACGAGTCATTCCCTTTGGGAATGGGGGAAATGAGGTCCATGGGGGCCAAGGCATACAGGTTTCTGCCAAATATTCGATACAAATTTAATTTGAACTCAATTTTGGATAAATCTATATCATAGAGCATTAAGAGAAATTCTACCGGGGTAACTGCAAAGTGAACTTGCCTTAACTTTTATGGTGATGCGAACAAAAATCTAATAAAAAATCTTGCATGATGTCTGTCATGGTATTTTGTGTGCACATGCATGTGAGCTAGCTGTGATTTTTCTCAATACAATAGTGATAACTTACTGTATTTCTGTACCTAATAAAGGGAGGGGAGTTGTTTTATACTATGGGGTAGGCATTCAGTAAAAGATTTCTTTCCCCTGTCTTTTTTTCTAGATTAAGGAAATCTTACTTGAAATTATTGGCACCACTGATGATAGTTTAGATCCTAGTTCTATTGAATTCATCAAGGACAGATAACCAGGAGATCTATGGAGCCTGAAGGGTTGAGTTCTAGAGGATCTAGATTTAGAGCCTGAACCTTGGGGTCCTAGACTTTGCCAGGCACTTCTTTCTTTCTTCTACCCCTCCCCTCATGTCCACCCTCCCAGAACAGCACTTGGCACCCTGGATAAACACCGTCCAATATGTGGATGTCCCCTGTGCAATGCCCCCCACAACTACCCTCACCCCTATCCCCACCCCCACAGCACATAAGACTGTTAGGTCTTTGGAGGCAGGATTACTCCTCACTCCTTGTTTCTGCAAAGCCCACCAAATCTAGGGCCTGATCTATTATGGGTCCTTCAGATGGTTGCTGGAGGAATTTGCATCTTTTGTCTTTTTTTCTTGTTTTAATAGGTAACTCTGCAGTTTCCTTTGAAGCACTCCCCCAGCATGTTTTTCTCTCAGTTGGCCCTTTGATGTGTGCTTGTGGAGCATAGAAACAGCAGACATAGAAACAGCAGACGGCTTTAGCCCCTCTGCCTCCTCAGCCACGGTGGCCCCGATGGCCCCCTGTCTGTCCTTACCACCAGAAACCTGCATGCTCCCTCACACCTTAATTTCTCATAATCTGTTTCAGCAAAAAAGTCGGGAAAGAGTAAAAGTGTGGGGGTGAGAGGAAGTGGAAAGAACCATGGGCGTGAACGGTACTTTGGTATAACCGAGGTGGGGCTCTTCTGAGTCTTTGAGATGAAAGGGAGATTTCTCCAGATTTATGGGCAGTCACCACATTACCTGTGGTCCCCAGCCTTCCTGTGTAAATTCTTGCTGTCTATATCAGCCAGAAATCTTCCTTCAGCTGTGGGTTGATTTTATTTAAAATCTTCCAAGCCTGGTATTTACAAAGAAAGGTAAGCAAGTTACCTAAGAAAGCTTTCAACCCGGATTTCATGACGGAAAATGATTTTCCTGTTATAGTCACCCCACACACAGACACACACAAACTTCCTCTTTGACCTCTTCATCTAAGATGAATCCATCTGCTGTTTTACTTCATAAAGAAGGTGCAGAAGGGGATTAAAGCAATGTCTGAATCTGATAGAGGAATGTGTTGCATACAGAATCAAGGCCGTAGTAACAAATGACAGTCGATGTTAAAATACTGGGATGGTTTCTCTTTCGACATTACGAGAGCTTACTAGAGGTAGGGGCAGGTCATTGTTCAAGAGCGTGGCAGTGCATGAATCCGGAGGAACTCATTAGCCCTTAATGTGAGTCTAATGAGAAATT
The DNA here is from genome assembly GCF_003254725.2 of Canis lupus dingo. Classification (NCBI taxonomy): domain Eukaryota; kingdom Metazoa; phylum Chordata; class Mammalia; order Carnivora; family Canidae; genus Canis; species Canis lupus. The sequence goes on along the minus strand of NC_064274.1, from coordinate 20,747,073 downwards.
CCTATTACCCATGTTTGCATTTAGGCTTTGTTGTTTAATTACCGAATAGACCACCAGAGCCCCTAAAATGTGATTATGAACGTTTTTAAAAAGTCCTTTCTTGGAGTGTAATATTCTATTCTATTGATGTATCTTAAGAAACCGAAGATTATCTGCTTTGGACATGTGTAACAACCCAATGTAATTATAAACCTTTTAAGAAGGAACCATTTGACTATATATGATCAAAATAACCCTTTTAACTGTTCTGTGTGTGTCTTTTGTCTTAGTTTTCTGTGTTCCTGGGAATTATTTTCTTCCTGGAGCTCACTGCTGGGGTTCTGGCATTTGTTTTCAAAGACTGGATCAAAGACCAGCTGTATTTCTTTATAAACAACAACATCAGAGCGTACAGAGATGACATTGATTTGCAGAACCTCATAGACTTCACACAGGAATATGTAAGTTTAAACTTAGTTTATTTTTAAGTTGAAAGCCTTCTCAAGGAATGACCCCAGTGAACGTTACTCCTGGCTTCTGCTTGTGCCAACTGGAACCTACGTCTGACTTTGCCACATGTTTTGTTGTTGTTGGTTTACTTGTGTATTCATTATTTTCTAACCCGCGTTATGGCTTACATGATTTGTAGCCTAAGTGGCAGTGTCTTATTTTTTCACTTATCTCAATTTCTACTAAGTCCACGGGACAAAGAAAACCTCTTGAGCAATAAGATTATAATCACAGTTGCTGTTTCCCATTGGCATCTGAAGAATATTGTTTTGCTGCAGGTGTAACATTTTATTTGGTGTTTTATGTGGATTCTTTCTTGCTGTTTGCCCCCTTTCTGGTCAGCCTCCACACTTCACGGCTCATAATGATATACTTAGCAATAGATAATTTGTCCACAAAGTTCCTAAAATATGCCTGTCCAAATATTATTATAGCCCACGCAGTTCCACACAACCAAAAGTTGAGAAACTTCCAAGCCCTGGTGGCTTCTAACAAGTGGAGAATCTGCTCCGCAGAGCCTCCAGGTTTCTGACCCTACTAGGTGATGTCCTCTGTCATGCAAATGAAGCAGCAGATGTCCTGTTTGTCTCAGAATGCAAAATGGTATAAACAAGCAGTCAGAAATACAGATCTAGTGCCCAGATCTAATTAGCTAGGTGACCGTGGGCTAACAGAAACCTGACCTATTTCCCCAGTAGTAATATGGAAGCTACTGCTTGTGCAGACGTTAGGACACTCTAATAAGCTGCATGCGGTTTTATATTAGGCCAAAGGCGTTACTGTCCTCAGGTGTTAAGGTCTTTATTTGCATGCCCTGAGACACTGGAGAAGCTGAGCAGACCCGGACAGCGCTGTCTGGGACAGAAGTGTCCGCAGCAGGACCGGAGGGCAGACGGGAGCCCACGGACCAATGGCTGTCCCTCCCTGGGACGGCTTTCCGGGGTGAGCTGGGGCCCCTCTGATGAAGGCAGGAGACGGCTGCATCAGCACTCACCATAGGGAGCCCGGCCTCCTTCCTTAGGTGCTCAGGAGGGAGCTGGGTTGTGCTGGTTTTGTGAGTGGCCTCAGTGACTGTTCTGGAATGTGCTGCAGCTCAGGTGTGAGATGAAGCCCGGTCACCTCTGCAGCGGACCTCACTGTTCTGTTAGGTCACAAAGGGTGCAGGTGCACGCCCTGCCAAGTAGCATTGCTGACTAGTTGGCATGACAGACCTGATGAAGCTTCGTAGGCAAACTCTGAGATCCACAGCCCACGGCCTCGGAGGACCAGATGAGTCGGAAGAACACGTGTATCCACGTTCTCTCGAAATGCTGTCTGCTTTATGTGGAAATGCTGTTTCATGTGATTTTCTTTTGCTGTCATGGAGTGTAATGGTTTGCAGTGGCTATTGGTCCCAAAAGCCTTAAAATGATCAGGGCTTGATGTTTACCTAAGTCGGAGGCAGAGCTAGTCCAGCAGGAGGGTGACGAAGGGGCTTCTGGAACAAGCAGTCCTTGAGCTGACCCTTTTGAGACTCGCTGACTTGAACAGCTCATATTAGATATATTTTGATTAGATGATGGGATTTTTTAAGTTGAAAATGTAAATGCGTGCTCTTAGAAGAAACTCAGAGCAGTAACAGATACCTAATGAAAAGGAAGCCTTTAGAACTCTTGGGGGTAATGAGTGTGTGTTCACTGTCTTGATGGTGGTGATCACAGTTTCGCGATGTATGCATATGTCAAATCTTAGAAAATTGTACACTTTAAACGTCACTTTATTATAGGTCAGTTATACCTCAATAAAAAGGATTTTCTGAAAAACCATTAAGGCTGTAGAGACCCAAAGTTTTAAAAAGAAAGCCTCTAGCTCTCCCACCCACAACCCCAGTTGCCTCCTGCAGACACTACCACGGTTTAGTGTCTTGCTTATCTTTCTAGAATGTTCCTGCCTGCACCCACGCCAGGCAGACCTTGTTCTGACTGAGCCTGCCAGGCAGACCTTGTTCTGACTGAGCCTGCCGTACAACCCCTGCTCTGTCTGCCCTTCCCCCACCTAACACCACAGGTCTCATCAGTCCTTTAAATCAGATGCTAGCACCTCCTTACAAATCTTGAGCCTTAGTCACTCTGGAAGCTTTTCTAGGGGCCCTTTCGGTTTAGTTTGGTCTAAAACTAACTTCTGAGACAGAAAAGGAGGTTAGAGTTCTCAGGAGCTGGGCGTCGGGCATTTGGCGGTGGTGAGCGTAGGCGCCTAGTCGCCTCCAAGTCGAGAGGTTCTAATTCTCTCCTGTTTGCTCTAGTGGCAGTGCTGTGGGGCTTTTGGAGCTGATGATTGGAACCTAAATATTTACTTCAATTGCACAGATTCCAACGCAAGTCGAGAGCGATGCGGCGTGCCATTCTCCTGCTGTACTAAAGACCCAGCAGTAAGTGCCTGCTGACCATTGGGCGGCTCTGGGCATCACATGGAGAATGTGGGCTGGGTGGGCAATGAGCAGAGCAATTCTTTTCTTGAAACCTTACCTGCTTATTCCTAATTGTAGCTCCTCTCGGGGACATAGGGCTCAGATCTCCCCAGTAGGAGTAATGATCGCTGACGTTAATTTAGCAGCGCACGCTGGTCTCTGTTCTCAGCCTTCTTGTGAGTTGGCTCAATAAAATTCAGAACCTTCCTGTTGGCAGTACCACCATCATCTTCCGTCTTTGGGTGAAATGGAGGCCCGTGGAGTTTCAGTAACTTGCCCGAGTTCCCATTGCTAGCAAGGGACAGACTGAGCTTTAGACCCCGAAAGACTACCTAAAGTGCCTGTTATTCCTTCTGTGTGAGAGGGATGGGCCCAGGTGAGAGTTGTCTGCTTTGACTAGGTGTCAGTGACCCTTTGCTTCCTGACTTGCTTCTGGGGAAAATATTAGGGATAGGAGAAGAGTTTGAGGCAAGATAGGGCTAGCCTACCTATGTAGGAAGACCGCAGCTGTCTGGGTTCTCAGTTGTGATGATGATGATAACTGCAGTTTGTATTTTATTTAAGAAAAGAAAAAGCATTAAACCCACTCATAACCCTTTCACCATGGGCTTGGTTGTATTTAGGGTCACATCATATCACTGTATGTAGGATGGCTTAAAATGCAAGTGTCTTGTCAGTTAAAAGACAGGAGTGAGGGACACCTGGGTGGCTCAGTCGGTTAAGCATCTGCCTTTGGCTCAGATCATGATCTCACAGACCTGGGATTCAGCCCCATGTCTGGCTACCTGCTCAGTGGGGAGTCTGCTTCTCTCTCTCCCTCTGCCCCTCCCCCATGCTCATGCTTGCTCAGTCTTTAAAAATAAATAAATAGAAAGCCAGGAGTGAGTGTTGGAACAAGTGCGAGAATCTGCTTCTGCACATGTCTATTCCACGCTCTTTGGCCTCCCAAGTTATCAGTCCGGGCAGTCCCCCCTCCCCAACCCCCAAACCCCCCTTCCTGAAATCAGGCGGAGCCCAGTGGGTGCTAATGAGTTCAATGGCCATTTCCCCCATGTAAGGTGGAGGTTGTGGGGCTCTTTCAAGGGGCCCATGGTCTTGAGGTGAAACAGTAGCCCTCTAGGGGCCTCAGAGGGGTCTCTGAACTGTTACTCTTGGTCTGAAAGAGGCCAAGAATCAGAAAGGACTGTGCTTCCTAGCTCTGAAACCTTGCCAGGAAACCCACCTTTCCCACTGGCTCATTTCTTGCTTTCCTCTGAGAGAGGACCAAAAGACGGGAGAGTGCTCAGCACAGAGCCCTGGGTGTCCACTCAGGTGGCCTTGTGCTGACCAGCAGGTACAAACTGCTCTGTCTCCAGCTCCAGCTGTCTGACGGAATTCCGTCAGAAGAATTATGAAGAGTGTCAGAAGGCATTATGCCTCCCCTTTCAACTACAGATACTCTGGGTAGAGATTTCTCATTCCATAAATGCCAAGCTAATAAAATCTACCCTATACCCTGCAGAGGGGAAAAATAAACAAACCTAAGACAGGAGAGAACCCATGTTTCTGATGAGGCCTGTGAGATGTCAGGATATCTGTCCATGTGATAGGTTGTCAGGGCACTGTTTTGTTTCTAATTATTAAAGTGTAATGCATTCTCATCGAAAAACCATTTAAATGATACAGAAGTATATAGATTAAGAAGTAGAAGTTCCCCCAAAAGACCATAAATGAAGATAATCATTGTGCGCTTTCCCCACAGTTTTATCTCTGTCTCAGTTTTCTCACCCCTTTAAGCTTCCTGAGATTGTCAGTAACGTGCTTCGTATCCTTATCTTGCCTGAGCCTCAGTTTTCTTCTTCTAGAAAAGAGGGCATACTTTAATACCTACTTCTGAGGATTGTTATAATAATTACTTGGGATGATCAAAGTGTTTATTTAGCCTAGTGCCTAGGACATCCACATGCCCAAGTATGCATTCGATGAAGGACACTTAATGGAGCTGATCTGCTAAGTCTTCAGCAGGCTTCCTGTCTATTGAGTGAATTTCACTTTTCTGTTTTCTCTCTCTACCAGGAGGATGTCATCAACACTCAGTGTGGCTACGATGCCAGGCAAAAACCAGTAAGTGGAATCTCATCTTGTCACTTAGCACAAAGGGTGTTGGAAGAGCTTTTGAACTTGCATGGTGACGCTGTGCTCTCCTCTTCCCTTGTGAAGGAAGTTGACCAGCAGATTGTAATCTACACAAAAGGCTGTGTGCCCCAGTTTGAGAAGTGGTTGCAGGACAATTTAACCATCGTGGCTGGTATTTTCATAGGCATTGCATTGCTACAGGTAAGACAAGGCTCCTTTAGGGATGTCACAGGGAGATGATGCCCTGGGAGAGCCCTCCCCCATGACAAGAGCTCTGCTTAATCACCTTAATGTCACAGTTTTTAAGACACTTGGAGGGCTGGGGAACAGACCTAAACTATTTGGTTTGTATTTTATTTAAAGCCCTGATTTTAGATGCTACTATCCTGAAATACTTCAGGAAATCTTTTTTCCTTTTCACAGTGGAGAAATCGATTGGGTCAGCAATTGCCTACTGGTATTCCAGTGTTTCCATGGGCAAAATAATACTGCACTGTGACAGGTGGGGCAGGTAGGAATGGTTGGATAGATCCCACTGGCAAGATTAAGACTTTTTAAGAGTTTCACAGATATCCTGTGTCCCTTTTTCTCTCTGGACCGCCTGTCAAAGTGCTAAGTGAGGGGAGGAAGCACCCATTTTCCCTCCTAAGCAGCCCCAAAAGCTAGGATTTTTATTTTGTGAAGATTTAGTACTTTTCTTAGAGGATTGCAAATGGGGCATTGCGGTTGAAAGAAATTAAAGATCGAAATAAATGGAAAACCATTCCACATTCATAGATTGGAAGACTTAACATGGTTAAGGTGACAGTACTCGTCAAATTGATCTACAGGTTCAATGCAATCCCTATCAAAATTACAACTGTCTTTTTTTGCAAAAGATGGACAAGATCTATCTATCCTAAAGTTCATGTGGAAATGCAAGGGACCAGAATAGAAAAAACAATCTTAAAAAGGAACAAAGATGGAGAATTCACACTTTCCAGTTATAAACTTATTACAAAGCTCTAATGACCAAGGTAGTACATAACACTGAACATACAGATCGGTGCAATAGAATTGAAAGTTAGAAATAAGGCCTACATCTGTGGTCTGTTGATTTTTGAAAGGGACCTAGGATCGGTCAGTGAGGGAAAGAATAGTCTTTTCAACAAATGGTGCTGGACCAACTGGATATCTATACAGAAAAGAATGAATTTGGTCCCCTACCTCACACCATATATATAAATTAGCTCAAAACAGATCAAAGACCTGAACTTATAAGCTTCTGTGCTGAAAAGGATACTATTAAGAAAGAGAAAAGACAACCCACAAAATGAGAGAAAATATTTGCAAATCATTTTGTCGATAGAGATCTAGTGTCTAGAATATATAAAGAGCAAGTTAACAATAAAAAGACAAACCCAAAGAAAAGATGGGCAAGGAATTTGAATTAGATATATCTCCACAGAAAGTATAAATAGCCAATAAGCACATGGAGAGATGCTGATCATTAGATATTAGAGAAATTCAAATCAAAACCACAGTGACCTAGCACTTCACACATACTAGGATGGATATACGTAAAAAGGAAGACAGTAACAAATGTTGGCAAGAATGTGGAGAAATGGGAATCCTCGTACATTGCTCAAGGATGAATGAAAACAGTAGTCACTGTGGAAAAGAATTTGGCACTTCCTCAAACTTAAATGGAGTTCACTGTGGGACCCAGCAGTTCCACTTTCCAAAGAATCAAAAACCTGTTCACCAGGAAGTTGTACGGGAACGTTCAGAGCAGCACTATTCATAATAGCCCAAAAGCGGAAACAGTGTAAATGGCCCTTCAACTGGTGAAGATAAATCTACAATATTATTCAAGCCATCAAAAGGATTGTGCTACTGGTACAAGCTACTGTATGGATGAACCTCAAAAACATTTTGCTGTGTGAAAGCAGACTGAGGCAAAAGGCCACATATTACATGATTGCGTTTATATGAAATGTCCAAAATAGGCAAATCAGAGAGAGAGAAGGTAGATTAGTGGTTGCCAGGGATGGGGGAATGGGAATTCCTGCTAAAGGCTACAGAGTTTCTTTTCAGCATAGTGAAATGTTCTGGAATTAGATAGCGGTGATAGTTGCACATCCTTTTGAATATACTAAAAATCACTGAAGTATATTCTTTAAGAGGACATATTTTATAGTCTATGAGTTATATGTCAATTTAAAATATCAAAGATAAGAAAGGAGGGGATTCATTGGCCAAGTGAGCTTCACTGTTTGACTCTCTTCTTCCTTTCTCAGATTTTTGGGATCTGCCTGGCTCAGAACTTGGTTAGTGATATTGAAGCTGTCAGGGCTAGCTGGTAGAGCCCTGCCACACTGCTGTGAGACACTGGACAGACCCGGCCTTCCCGACCCTCCGGCGTGCCCAGCTCAACCCACGCTGCACGGACCCTGATCACAGGCATCCTGCAATCCCACCGGATGGAGCTGCCAAGAACTTGGTTTGGGGCGGGTACCACTGGCAAATGCTGCTCACTGACAGAATTAAAATATAACCAGTATGAAAGTCGTTGCGCCGTGAATCTCTACTGTAGCCATGAATTTCTGGATGGTTGGATACTCACCAAAAAAGAAAAAAAGGGAGCGTGAGGGACCCAGATGTCCTTGAATTTGTGGAACAAGCAGTCTTGTTCTCTACTTCAGTAATTGGAGGGCTGGGAGAGGCAGTTTTTGCTCTTCGTCACACCTTGAAGGGACTTTCTATTCCATGGCCTGAAGGGGAGTTGCATCTTTTCTAAAACTCAACCCCTTACCTGGGAGGGCTGTGGGGTTTTTGGCACCCCTTCACTGTACATTTCAGGGAACTGTTGACAACCATCATCCCAAGAAGAAACAGCTTGTCTTTGGGTTCAGATTTTGTGATCGCATTCCACGAGTACTGTGAGTGGGCTCGCCGGGTCTCTCCCGCAGTGTCTCTTAGAAGAGGGGGTTGTATTCCATGTGCGTGGAGTTAGGGCCTTGGAACACTTCGTGATGCTGAGTTTTAGCAGGACAGATTGTTGTTGTTCTAAGTAGGCCTGAGCTTTCTTAATGAAATTCAAGGAGAAAATGAGGTTAATGAAGAGATATTAATTAATACCCCTCACCCCAGCCCACCAAACTGGTTGTTGGATTCTTTGGAAACTGGAATATTCTGGGTTTCGTTCTGCTTTTTTGTGTGTGTTTCTGTTTTTGTCTCCCCAAAGTGAGAGCTAGGATACACTTTCTCTTCAAGAGTTTTCTTACTCAGCTCGAATATTAATTTTTTGGTATAAACTCCCTGCATGACCTGTGAATCTCAATCTACCAGTTCCTTTTCTTGCCATCTTTCCTACAAACATTTACAAGCATTATTTGTCAGCATTTATTTCATAGGTTCACTGCCTTGAGAGGTGTGGCGTGTCCTCCCTGGCTGGGAGGGGACCGGCCATGCCACTGCAAATGCTTCCATGGACTCAACAATCCCTTTACCCCATCAGTCTCTGGGGCCTCGTTCTGTAGCCCCCCCCCCCCCCCCGCCTTCTCTTTGAATGGACTTGAACCTAATTCTGAAATAGTGTTGACACAATCAAAAAACTTCTAATTTTTTTTTCCTCTTTCTTATTTGGTTTTAGTTTGCTTTTATTAAACAACAAAAGTGCATGGCCAGAGCTCCTTCGGTTCTCATAGTGCAGACTAACCATCAGGATGGTAACAAAGCACAAATACTTTGGAAGGAAATGCATTGATGGGGCAAGTGTTCTGTGACCCAAGGTGGGAAACCACTTCCAGGTGCTGCCACTCACCCCTGTCCGCACTAAAGTGGAGAGGGATGAATTTTGCCCCCAGATTTGAAACCAACTGGTATCTCCCAGGATGTCACTCTCCCAGGGAGCAGATATTAGCCTGTGGAATGCTGGGAAAACCACAGGTCTATTTTGCGGTGATGACATACTTGCCAACACAAAACTGGGCAGCCAGCTAGCACGCTGTATGGAAATTGAGCAAGATTTTCTATTTTAGCCTCATGTTGCATCGCTGTGGCTGATGAACGTGTTAAATCTGCTCGGAGAAAGGACAAAAATTCTTTGAAAATTGTCTCCACAGTGTGGGTGTATGTGTGTGGCTGCATGTGTGTTTTTGTGTCTCTGTATAGTTAGAGATGTTCATTCCATATTCTGACTGTAAGATGATTTTATGTCATCTCTGCCCCCACACAGTTGTCATTCTGTAATGTCATTCCAACATGGAGAAGACTTGAGCCCTGCAGTTGGCACTCTTGTCTTTTTTTATTACCTCATTCTCCAGTGAACTCCATCCGACCAGTTGATGCAGAATCAGGCGAGATTCCCTCCCTTTGGCACATCCAGTGAAAGGCCAAATGGCAAGGCCAAGTGAGTTCTAAATTTTAATTAATCACCCTTTATTTTTTACACTCGAGAGTGGTTGTAATTAAGGCTGTCATTAATAAACTGGTTCTACCTTACATGGAGTTATGTCTTTCTTCATTACTTGTCTTGGAATTGCAAAATTCTCTAATCCAGTGGTTCTCAGACTTTAGCATGCATCGGAATCAACCTGAGGGCTTGTTGCAACAGATTACTGTGTTTGCTCCACCCCCAGATTTCTAATTTAGGAGGGCTGGGGTGTGGCACGAGAACGTGCATTTCTGAACAAGTTCCCAGGTCATGCTGTTGCCTGTGCGTCTTGGAGGCACAGCGTGAGAAGCATTGCCGTGATGGGTTCTCTAAAGGGGAAAGGAACCTTTGTGCTGCTGGAAGCAGATAGCCGGGTATGTAGGAGATCTCTGTCCTTGAGGTCACTGTCCGCTGGTCGCAATCACTTGGGGACCATGTAGAATGCAGATAACCAGGCCTTACCCCCAGCAGTTTTGAAGCAGGTGAGCCAGAGCCTATGTTGTTAAGAAGCCGTCATTAAAAATTTAATACACAGTGAGATTTAGGACTCATTATCTTGATATCCACATCTTTCTTCTAAGAAAATTTCTAGGAGATCCTGAGAACAAGAATCTTAAAAACATTTGAGAAGTGCCACATAAATGTCCTTTCATTATGAATGATCCCTGTAGAATGACTTGTCTTTAAAACTGTTAGGGGCCTTTTTTTTCCAAGATCAAATGAAAACAAAATTGTAAGGTTCATATACTATTCTCAGACCCAAGTATGTCCCAAGATTTGTTTGAGAAACGTTTTACTTCATTTCCCTGGATATTTGAGTCCAAAATAGTATTTTGACTTTAAAGAAATTTGTCAGCGGCAGTTGGAGATAAAACAATCCCTACTGAGTTTTCTTAGCTGTGCTGTAGAGATCATCTACTATATGAGGTAGGTGGCCCTCCCTGCTCACAGCAAAGCCAACAAAGAAAAATAAAGATGCTCGGAAGTGAAAGGATGCTTTGTCGAGAAAACTCAAAATTTACAGGAAGTTTCTTCTGCGTTTTAGAAGGTGGACTCTGGAGGATGATTACGTCTCTCTTTATCTCTGTTGTTTGGTTACAACAAACACCATTGCTTCCATGATTTAAAAATATCTAACACAGTTTTAAAAAATGAACCCACGAATTACAGTAGAATTTTGCATCATGCAGCACTTAGAAGAGAGGTCCCTTTATGTTTTGTTCCTCCTTTCTTCTCCCAAGGAATAAATCCTTTTGTTTCCTGTCAGCCTTCTTCCTGCTGCAGGTCCCAGGCATCCTTCAAGGGGGTTCTGGAAGGTGTCTCCTGGCCTTATTGTGCAGAATGTTTTCTCACTCGTGCCCTATGGTGGGGTGAGGGGGGGCAGGAGGGGAGCAACCCTGCAGCTCCCTGAAGTCCCTCTGCAGTTTCCGGCTTGCTTGGACAGGAGCCCTGGGAAGCTGGTGGGCTGAACAATGCGGAGCCAGAGCCCAGTGACCTGGCTGCGCCTCCGCAGCTCTCTTTGTCATTTATTCGGTGAAGCCCTATTTCTCCAGGGAAATCCTGTTTGGACCTCCAAGGAAGGACCGGAAACCTCTCCATAAATGCGGACCAAAGGGGGTTTGCGGCCAGCACTCTCCAGTGAGGTCATGGGGCTAAGCCTCATCTTGGAGAAGGAAAATGCAGTGTTTGCCTGGAAAGGCGCTATTTGGGGCTTCCTGGCGATGTAATAAAATCTCTGTATGACCACAGATAAGGCAGATGTATCTGGGTGGGGGTAGAGGGCAGAGGAGAGAAGCCATCCTTAGACTTACCTTTGCCTTCTCTCTTTTTTGGAGGAGTTTGAGACAAAGGTAGAGTTTATAAAATTATAGAAGTCCTAGTTTTTAGGACTTCTTTAATGTGAGGAATTAAATACAGCTTCCTTTGGATTGTTCATGCCGAGTAGTTCTCCTAACGAGCGGGGCACCGGTGGCAGGATGCCCGAGTTCGTCCACTCCTGCTATCCATTAACCCAAACCAAAGGCCTTGCGACCTGCCCTGGCCAGTGCAATGTTTTCCTTTCCTTCCAGGAACTCCCACCCGGAGAAAACCCAGGGGAAGTGCAGGTCACTTTATGGGTCTCACACCGTGTAAAATAGACTCCAAGAAGGAAGCATCATGCAAACAAGATAGTGCGTCCCATGTTGTCGCTCCTCATCAAATGTGGACTTGGGCACTGTAGGTGGAAGAGAGCCACCTTTTAAATCCGGAGCTTACCTTTGTGTATGAACTTTTGCAGAACAAATGGTTCGACAGGTACGTTTTAATGGCCTGCCCCCTAGTGGTGACCACGTAAAACAACTGCCTGGAGTTGGAATCCTAACTGCAGGAATGAGAGGACTCTGCCGAGGAACTTGTGCTTTAGAAGAAACTTGAGGGTTATGCGGCTCTATTTGGTGTGCCTCGGCGGGGTAGGTCTTTCATTCCCTTTACATACTCCTGAAAATGACAGAGCTTGTTTTGGAAAGTGAGAGCGCAGGGTGTTTGGCTCCCTTCGCCATCTATGTCCTGACCTTGCTTCTGGGACTTTAACTTTAGAGCGCCCCACGGCAGGGGGCCTGCAGGTGGTAGGTGGGCCCTGCCTTGCCGCCACGACTCAGACACGGTTATAGAAGAGGTGGTGGCTGTCTAAAACTGCTCGTCTGCCAGGCAGGCAGCTCTCCTGAGGCAATGAATATGACATCTCTTGTGTATTCCTCTGCAAGCCCCCATGTGGATCACCTGGGGTTTGCTTTGATCTGAGAATCCGCAAGTTTGATTTTAAAGAAGATTGGTAGGGTGTGGGGGTGGTCTGGATCACCACCCATACCTCGTGTTTTAGGAGTCTGTCAGGGGTTGAAACTGCCTTTCAAAAATTCATATACAGAAGTCCTAACTCCAAAACAGCAGAAGGTGACCTTATGTGGACATAGCGTTGTGGCAGGAGCAATTGGTCAGATGAGGTCATGCTAGAGTAGGATGGGTCTTATCAAAAGGGGGAATTTGGACGTGGATACACGCTGAGGCAGATTGTTCTGTGGACATGGAATGCCGGAGACTGCCAGAAAGCCACCAGCAGCTTGGAGGGACGCATGGCATGGATTTTCCCTCAGAGCCTCCAGAAGCAACCAATCCTGCCAATGCCATTGGACTTTCACACTCCAGATGTGAGACCATTTCTGTGGCTTAAGCCACCGATTTGGGGGTACTTTGTCACTACAGCCCTAGCGAACAAATACAGTTTGATTGTCTAGTGCTGGTTTTCAGGGTAGCAGTGGTAGGACTGCTCTGAGGTCCCTATGCTGCTTTTCACCGGTAGAAAGATCAGCGGGTAGGTGCTCGGGCCAGAGGCCTCCCCATTATTATTTATTTTTTTTTTTAAGATTTTATTTATTCATGATAGTCACAGAAAGAGAGAGGCAGAGACACAGGCAGAGAGAGAAGCAGGCTCCATGCATCGGAAGCCCGACGTGGGATTCGATCCCGGGTCTCCAGGATCACGCCCTGGGCCAAAGGCAGGCGCCAAACCGCTGCACCACCCAGGGATCCCCCCATTATTATTTAAATGGACGCATCTGAACAGGGCCTGGGGTGCTCTCTCTGGGCTCAAAAATAGTCTCAACATGTTTCATGGGGACATAAACCTAGGGAGTGCTCGATTACATTACGGTTAAGGATGGTGGTCCTGCAGTCTGTATTTAAGTAAATGATCTTAAATATAACTTGTTAGGGCAATTAAAGCCTTATAAATAAAATAGCTGTATTTCCATGATGTGTGCTTTCTTCAAGTCTTGTTGCTTTGTAACCAATGAGCCCACTGGCTCAGGGACACGCGGCTAGAAGATGGGACTGGAGCGAATGGGTCCTCGCTCTCGCAGTCACAGGCGGGTCTACCCAAGTGTCCTATGTTCCAGGCACTGTGCACTGAGCACTCTGCATAGGGTGTGGAGGAAATGTAAACTGAAGGGGGGAAAAACCCCTAACACATGGAAGATCTAGACTTCATCCCAAGCTAAATGGCTATCTTCCACAGTGGTGCTGGCCCAGATGGGAAGAAGGAACACAGGGCAGTGGAAGAAGGCGTCATGGAGGAAGACCCCCTTGACTGGGGGCCCCCAGCCAGCCGAGGAAGCCAGAAGCTGAGTGCTGCTGGGCAGGTGTGGAAGCCCCAGGAGTGGGGAAGTCAAGCACACAGAGTCTAAGAACTGTGGCCCCGGCCCTGGCATGTGTCAGGGCCTTATACTTGCTGAATGAGGAGGTGGGGGTGGGGGGTTGGCAACTGAAGTGATCAGTAGCCACCATCCTTCTGGAATGAAGAGGCGTCTGAATGAAGAATAGGATTTTTGATAAAGCAGGACAGTGTCTGCAGGCACAGAAAACCTGGCTTTTGAGGAGAATACTTTAAAAATCAGTCCAAAAATTTGCCAAAATTGTCAAAGTAGTTTGTGGAGAGCAAATAAAATAATAGCCACAACACCTGTGCCCTCCCATGAAGTCACTGAAACTTTACAGATCAAATGGCCTTAGATCTCTGTAGGGCAGCAGCAAATGCCTTATTTTCTCCTTGTTTTGGAAACCAATTGTTTCCTCTGTCCAGTTCCACCGTCCCTGTGAAATTTTATGACCTGGGAGCTGGCAGGGTGAGCATCAGCAGCAGGTTGTTGCAGCAGCAGCGGTGGGGGTGGGGGGGTGGAGACGTGACATCGAAGCACGTGGACAGTCTTGTTTCTTTCAGGTTGAAGCCAGACCCCTGCCTGAAAGCAATAGGTTCTCAGCAATAGATGCAATATTAGAATCACCTGGGAACATCAGACGCCATCAACTCGAAACAAAAACAAGCCCAAAACACCATCATGCATTTCTAAGCTCCCAGTTCATGCCTACTGTACTGTCAGGGTTTCTCATATTTTCATGTTACACGAATCACCTGGGTCCCCTTAAATCACCTGGGTCTGATTTAGCAGGCCTCTTGAGTGGGGGTGGAGTTCCTGGTTCCAGCAGGCCCCAGATGACACTACTGTCATCTGTAAACCACACTTTGAGAGGCAAAGACAATCCGTCGGTAGGCCTTATTTACAGCAGTGCAAAATTTATGCCTTATCATTGACATTTCTAGGTGACATCTTTCCTAAAGCTACTAAGCTGAAATTTTCAGGTCTGGGAAGGAAAGCGCAGGGTGACAGTAAATAGGCAGTATGTGTCTATTTGCCAAATGTATCTTATACTGATTACAAGAGGAAAATCTGCTCAATGCAGGAAACACAGGAAAACAGAAAAGTATAATTTTTATTTTTGTATATATTTTATATTTTTAACATCTAAAGGTCTAACTGGTATAGACCCACAAATTAGTGTATGTCTTTCCATGACTTTTTTGTTTTAAATGGTTTAATGTTGTTTATACTGTTTTATAGTCTGCTTTCTTCAAAATAGAACATGTTAATGATCGGTTAATCTTATGCAATAAACATTTTTATGGGTCAGATAAGTATTCTATTGTTTAGATCAGGGCAATATGAAGGCACAAGTTCAGGCAGTTTTGGGGGGTTCCCAAGACCCTCTCAAAGAGTCCATTATGTCAACACTATTTCATAATTACACTCTGACATTTCCTCTTTAATACCCTTCCAGAGTGCACAGTGGAGATTTTCAGAGACTGCAAGAGGTGATGATGCCCGCACTCTGACAACTAATGGAGTGTATACTTAGGATTTTTGTTCTTTAAACATTTCTCCCTTTTAATTTTTAGTATAGTAAATATTCGTAGAAATAACCCATACAAGCCACAGTTATTTGGGGCCTCAACCATTCTTAAGTGTAAAAGGATCCTGAGGCCAAAAAGTTTGAGAAATGCTGGTGTAGATAAACTAAGCAACCAACCATCACTATTGGAAAGTTAGGCTCTTCCCAACTAAATAAAGTTGCAGTCAACTTTCTGTCCTTTTTATTTTTTTAAGATTTTATTTATTCATGAGAGACACACAGAGAAAGGCAGAGATAAGGCAGAGGGAGAAGCAGGCTCGTGGCTGAGCAGGGAGCCTGATGTGGGGCTCAATCCCAGGACCTCAGGTTCACAACCTGAGCTGAAGGTAGACAGTCAACCACTGAGCCACCAAGGCGCCCCTGCAGTCACCTTTCTTAATTCTTATATTTAGCAGATTGATAGACCCCTAATAGTGGAAGGATGGTATCATCCTTTGTAGGTATCATACCTACACAGGTAACTGTGTTACCTACAGTTAAGCCTTATTTAAAGCTGCACAAAGTCAATACCTTATCATTGACATTTAAATTTTAAAATAAAAATTGTTAATTTTGTCAGGATTTGCACCTAAAAATCAAAAGAGGAAAATTATGCTTTTTATCTGTTCCAAATTAGCATTTATGTTAACCTAATAAAATATTAGAACACCAGTTACCTCACTGCCCAAATCTGTTGTGATGGAGGTATTCGCCACCGAGACATCAGAAGTTCAGAGCAGTGCGGTCCTCCTCCACCATCTGCTCAGTGTGAGAACATGAATGAGAAAATGGCTCTCGAGGGTATGTCATACTTTTAGGAAATACCATCTCAGGACTCTGGCTTCAAGTCCTAATTTAATTTCTACTATTGCTTTTGTTACTCTGCTTCCTCGAACAATTGCTAATGCTGGCTCTCAACACGTGTCTTTTGAGCCACATGTATTTTAAGTATTCTACTCAATTTTAGGATGAGCAAGGGGAGAGAGAGTACTAAAACAGATATGAAATGGCAGCCCAGGTGGCTCAGCGGTTTACCACTGCCTTCAGCCAGGGCCTGATCCTGGAGACCCAGGATCGAGTCCCACGTTGGGCTCCCTGCATAGAGCCTGCTTCTCCCTCTGCTTGTGTCTCTGCCTCTCTCTCTCTGTGTCTCTCATAAATAGTAAATAAAATCTTAAAAAAATATATAACAGATACGAAAGAGTCAGGTCTTACTCATTCACTTGGATGCTAAGGAAAGCCTTCATGAGATGTTGATTCCTTTATGGACTTTGTCATGGAAAGAACTGGAGTCAAACTGGGCATTGGGATATATGCCTTAATGACTCCGTCTCTGTGACTAGGAGGCTGGTCACTCACTAAGCCCAAAGTATACTTTTGTTAAAAAAAACAAACAAACAAAAGTCAACTGAGTTTTAAAGATCTTACTGACTTTATTCAATGATTCAGGTTGAAGAACTGGGCAGTGTCTTTCTAGCACATAGAAAGGAGCTCAGAGTTGCTGTACAAAATGAAAGACTTCTAGTGGCAGAAGAGTGGGAACAAGGAAGTTATATTAGCAAAATGCAGATTGGCTGTGGGAAGGTCACTTTCCTTTAGAGGATGGCAGGAGTCTGTCAGGCACATTAGCTCACTCGTGGGATTAGGTAATTCCTGGTTGACTGGTTTAAGATTCCATTTCTGGGTGATGCCAAAACTGTAATTGTCTTGGTTTGGTGTCTCCATTTTGCACCCATTTTCTTGTTTTTAATATTGTGCAATCTACACGCAGTAAAAACTCTTCAGGTTGCTTTTATGAGAAAAAGGAAACCCATTTGTGGTAAAGGAAGAAGGTCACAGACTGTGTATGTACTACTTAGAGCTTGGTCACCGCCCATGGTGGAACCTTGGACACACTACTTTCTCTCCCACCTTCAGTGCCTTCCCTTATAAGATGGAGATAGTGGTACCTACACCATGGGATGAAAAGGGTCACACCGCTCTTCTTCCCCAAGCTCTATGCATGCCCTAGACCTCACCTAAAAATTGGCTTTCTCAGGGAGGTTCGGTCAGAATTCAGGACCCTCTCTCTGCTCCAAGACAGACTCCCCAATACTCCCTTTTAAAGTACTCATAACACTCGAACTCCCTTGAACTTTGTCTTTTTTCCACGGACTTGGCCTACATTGTTAACTTCTATGTCTCAAAGACCTAGACATTCATGAGGCTGCTTTTTTGAACATGTCAATAGAGGATGAGAATAACTTTGTTTCTGGGTAGAGAGTATATGCTCACCTACGGGATGGACTTTCATTCTGTAAAATAGGTCTCCACTCCCCTGTAAGATGGTTTTTTTCAAAGATAGACTGACCCTGACAAGTGCCAGATAACTCTGGATGAGCTCAGGCCTTTGTTCAGCCCTCCTAGGGCACCTCCTCTCCCCACCCTCCAATCCTATTTAAGTATCGAATAGGAAAGGCACATATGGTGAGGATCAAGCCTTGGAAGAAACTATTTTGCTAATGAATTCTGAGTTTCTCCCAAGTTTGAAGGATTTTGGAACCAACTTTTTTTTGAAATAGCTTTGTTGCTGGGAGTGGGGGATCAACATTAAACTGAGGAAGACTCTTGTGGGATTGCCAGATCAAATTGAGATCTTCATGAGTATAGGTTCAAATAGTAAGAGTATTTGTGCTGGACTAGATGGTCATCCTTCAGGTGTCCAGAGGGTGGGGAGAGAAACCACCCTTTCCCCAGACAAGAAGAAGTCATAAGTCCTCACATGGAAAGGCTGTAAGCTACATGTGGACACATGGAAAGCTGAAGAGAAAGGCCATATGCTTATTAGGGGTGTAGTCACTCCCTTTGCCTTCTCTAGAAGCTAAAGGCTCCAAATCATCAGCAAGAGTCTCCTAATGTCTGGACTTTCCATCAGGGTGACAATGCTGTGGACAATCGTTGTATCTGGGGTTGTGCCCAGTAAGACTGAGCAAGCGTGAGGATATTCAGGTGATATCACCAGAAGATGTGTCCAGACTAACTATTCTAGGTAGTTTAGGGTGGCAGAAAGTTCTCTGACCATTCTGGGAGATGTTTACCTTAGACCACATCTGGAGTGGAACAGCTCAGGGAGTCCGCTTGCTCTAAGTACAGTGGTTTACTTGGCAAGAGATAATTGATCCCTGGGTCAGAACTTAGTGGCCTCAAAAAAGGATGAAGGTTGAATGATGATCGTGGGTTATTGATGCAGTAAATGGCCACCTGCTTGTCCAAATAGGCTAAT
Organism: Canis lupus dingo; assembly: GCF_003254725.2. Classification (NCBI taxonomy): domain Eukaryota; kingdom Metazoa; phylum Chordata; class Mammalia; order Carnivora; family Canidae; genus Canis; species Canis lupus. The sequence goes on along the minus strand of NC_064274.1, from coordinate 20,728,584 downwards.
TTTCCTGCTGGTGTGTGTGTGTGTGTCCTATTAATAATAATTCTGGTTCTAGAACAAAAAGCAAATATTCCAAACTCCCTTTAAAAACTTTTGCTTTTCGGGGTAACCTGGATGGCACAGTAGGTTAAGCATCCGACTCTTGGTTTTGGCTCAAGTTATGATCTCAGAGTTCTGAGATTGAGCCTTGTGACCAGCTCCACACTCAGCATGGAGTCTACTTAAATTTCTCTTCTCTCTCACCACACACCCACCCTAAAAAAAATCTTAAAAAAAAAAAAAAGGCTTTTGGTTTTCTATGACATCATAAAAAGCTAAAATGTCTAAGAACCCCCGTCCCCATTCTGGTCTTCTCTATTTTTCCCACCATATTTGCCTCCACCCTTTCATATGGATCCTCTGCCTCAGGATGCTCAGTGGCCTCTCTCTACAGACCTCTGTTAACTCTGTTTATGCAGTTAGCAGTCTTGTTTGATAGATTAATGTTTCTCATCCTTTCCCCAGGGAACATACTCCCCTTTGGTATATGATGTCAATGACACATTTAGGAGCAGGGTATTTCTCTTTTTGTCTTCTCATTCTATCCCAACATGGTACCTGATGTATATAGGAAGAATTCGGTAAACTTGTGTAGTGAGGAAAGCTGCTATATCAGCAAATCAGGCTGGGGTTTTTTTCTGAACTTTGAGCATTAAAGCTGGTAGCCCTAGTTGTTTTAATCCTTTATTTTAATGAGTTCTGTGGCTGTGGCTTATGAGCAGAACAACCTGTCCTCAGAGGTTTTGATGCTTTAATGATTAGCCTTGCTAATCAAAATTTCATTCTGCTCCAAATAAGAGAAAACCTTGCTCTAGGAGTTTAAACAGCAGGTGTGTGTCTCATGTATTACTGTGAGTCCTCAATACAGCGCTGCTCCTCCAGTTCACTGATGCTACTGAGGATTGATGTTCTTTTCAACTTTCTGCTCCACTGTTCTTGGTGTAGAGGCCTTCATCTTCATGTTTGTACCTCATGATTGCAAGAGGGCTGCTATATTTGTGGGGTCCATTATCAACATTTGAGGCAGGGAAAAGAAAGAAAAGAAGGTGAGGCTTAGAAAGCTGGGAAATTGGAGTATTTTGAACTTGGCACAATGGCCCCCTGAATAAAACTGGAGTTCTGCTAAAATGGAATGAGGAGCTAGATATTGGGCAAATAAATCACAATATTGATTTAAAAGACAAAATGTCTTAAATTTTTAATTTTTTGTCTTTTTGCCTTTTTTTTTTTTATTGGTCCTACCAATCTGACCCTTGCCAAGGCCCACTGTTCCTATGTATCCTGGCTTTGTAAACATTTGAACCATGTCTGTGTCCCAAGTGGTGACTGATTTCTTTCTCTTTTCTAAGCTCTACCTCATTTTCTCAGAAACCGAAGACATTTTGTTTGGGTCTCTTATTGATATTATATTCATCTTCCAATATTGCAGAGATGTGGGGAGCTCTGGCATATTTTTGGTGCTGGGTTGATTAACCTAGAGAAAACAAGGTTTGACAACAGTTCCTCTCTATTGCCATATTTTAGCTTACAGTCTGTGTGATTCTTGGTGATTTGAATCACAGAGGATCACTTAGCCTTTGGGGCTTACTTACTCTGCACTTACTCACAATGGGGAACATACTCCCCTTTGGTATATGATGCCAATGAAACATTTAGGAGCAGGGTATTTCTCTTTTTTGGGTTAGCAGTGTCCCCCTATTGTGTAAAAGCCCTTGACTCCGTGGGATGAGGGGATGTAGTATACTTTTGTTCTCAGGAGAAGGGATGCATTTCTGACCAAGCTAAGAAGGGGCTTCTTTAATTTCTGTAGTCACCACAGTGTGCTGCCAGTCCTGTGAGGGGACAGAAAGGTCAGCATCAGTTCCCTCTTGTTAGCAGGATGGAGTGGGTACAGACTTGGGCATGGCTTGTAGCTGTATTTCCAGTACCGAATACTTGTCAATTAGATTGCAGCTGTCACTAGCCCTCAGAATGTCAAGTCTTTGAGGAAATAAAAACAGTGCAAGCTGCACATGCCCTTGGGTCAGATTTTTGGACCTCCACGAGCCATGGCATTTCCTGTAGTCCTGCTTCTTTCTCCCTAAAAATCCATTCCCCTTTCTCCTGCTCCAGAAGCAACCTGCACATGAGGGCCCCACAGGGTCACAGATATATAGACTTCTAGGGGCTATGGAGTTATGGGGAACAGGGGAAGGGGACCAGGTGGGGGGACTCTAGTAGGCTCGAGAAGCATGCCCTATCCAAAGAGGGCCAGAGCCACATGCTGCTCACCTGGAATAGAGAGTCTCTGGTTACCAGATCTCCATTAAAAAAGGCAGAACTAGATTTTAGTGCAAAATCATCCAAATTTTAAATGTTTACAGCAGCTTATTCCCTCCCCTCCTTTTTTTAAAAAAAATTTTTTTTTTTTCAAAATACCATGCGAAACAAAGATGTATGAGGACTCCCAGTTTGCCCTCCCTGGTCTATAGGAAGAAATGGGTAGCCTGGTTATAGATTCCCAAGGAGTGTTAAATGAGGATTCTTGTACCAGAAGAGGCTCTCCACCCCTCTATTCCCTCTCCATGTGAGTGGTGCCTGGAGAGTGTTTATCAGCTTGGAACAAATCAGAGTGGTGGTTCACAGGCTTGGTGAGAGGCGCAAAAGTGCTGGTAGCAGTTGATGACAGTGTTAAGAGGCAATTAGACTTCAATTAGCTGAACACTAGCCCCAGTGGGTACTCAAGGGTGTGTCCTGTGCCGCCTCTTTTTAGGAGGTCCACTCGGATACATTTGGTAAGGGAGTGGTGGTCAATGCCAAGTGGGTGTAACTGACTTCATGCCTGGATGCCCAGGAGGGAAGTGCTGCCACTCCACTCTTGTGGGCCCTCTTCTCCTGGGCAGTGGGTCCCCTTAGGAGGTTAGGGAGGGCTTAGCAGGAGCACAGGGTGTCCAGGAGGTGATGGAAGGACAAATGGAATCAGGAGGGGGCAAAGAGGCTACAAGGACCTCTGAAGAAGAAAGTGAGGGGAATTAGAGGTAGAAAGTAGAGGGACTGACAAGTCATAATTTTTAGGAACTACTCTAGCATCTGCAAATGCTCATGACTTAGCATCTGGTTTGTTTTTCAAAAATTAGAATATGTCTTAAGTGCCCAAATATAGCAAAATGGTTAAATAAATTATGGTACACCTATATAATTGAAGAATATGCAACTATTAAAAATGAGGTTTGTGAAACAGACTTCTTAGTAACGTGAACAAACGCTTATGCAAGTGGGAAGGAGAGAAGGTGGCTCCATGTGGCAGGGCACTTCAACTGCGCATAGTACGGACACACACAGGGCAATTGCTGTGGGAGAGCGTGCCAGAAGCTCATTCTGTAACTCTGCATTAGACATTAGTCACAGGCTTGACAAAGCCTGCATTTTATAGAGTAAGGGACTGTCAGATCCAGTTATAGACACTCATGTACAGGTAACATCTTTTCCTCGGATGCTTTTCTTAGGTCACTGCACATCTTGCTCCCACTTCTCATGGTTCAGGGGAAGGCACCGCACCTCACAGTTACCCTGATAGGAGAACAAGAGGTCAAGAGGTAGGAAGCAGGATTTAACTGGTACTATGTGATATGATGAAGCTTGATGGTCACTCCGCTGTCTCACTTCCTCTAACTTCTGGGCACTGGGGTTGAGTGGTGTGGGTTAAGAGTGCAAAATGAGTCATTAACACCTCCTCCCTTACTTTCCTTACCTGCAAGGAAAAGGAAATTATTGCAGAAAAGGCATGGTGGGGGAGTGGGTTGCATTCTAGAACCTTAAAAAAAGGAAGGTGGGGTGAAGGAATTGTATACGGATAGTTGGCCCCAGCTGAAATTAGGGACTATTTTGGATTCCTTCAGAGATGGATCTGAAATCAAAGGTACTCTGGGTAATATTTCCTCCCCATTGTCCACCCAGATTAGGGCAGCTCTTTATCTTCTAGTGTTGGGTTGCAACCTATATGCCTTTTTATTATCTTAGAGTATGATTTAACCTTTCCCTCATCCTTAAATTCAGTGTAGTTATAGGTATTCAACTGATGTGTCTATGGGGATGGGACAGAGGACCAAGAAGCTGAGTGGAATATCTCAAGTGGGATAGTCCCACTGGAAAAGAAGACAAGGTCAAAAGCTGGCTTTCTCTGGTCTTGGTGCTGGGGGTGATGCTGACCTTGGAAGAGTCTTGTGAAATGTCCTAAAAAGGAGAAGGGGTTTTTCATTTGAGTGCATGGACTCTGTGAGGACAGGGACGAAGCCAGCTTCCCTACAGACTTGGCTCTATTTATATGGCAGTCCTTTAAAAATGAGCAAAAACACTATTTTAGTAAAAGGGAGGCCTACTTTAGATATAGCTATAAAATTCAAAGTGAGCATTCACAGAGGAATTTATTTTTTGACAGTAATCTGAAGGTACAGGCAGAGTTTCAAGATTCTTCAGGATTCCTGGGAATAAATAAATAACAAAGTAATTATTGCAATAGTAAGTAATGTCTCTCAATTATATGTAAAACTAGATAACACATATTTTTAAAAGATCTATTACATTTAAAGGTCATACACTTAGAAGTCTCTATTAAGGCTTAAAAAATTTTTTTTTATTTTAACAGAAACCTAATAAAGATTTAAAATTATTTCCTTAAAAAAAAAAAATCCCAAACCCGAAACTAACAGGTTTCAAACTATGACAGGATTAGGCTTTTACACTTCCTTGATGAAGATAAACAAATGTAGCTAAATTTCTGAAACTCTAATCCTGAAACAAAATTCTCTATATATGTGACCGACACGAACTAAAAATTAAGCTCCATACACCACCTGAATGTGGTTTTAACTCTATTAGGCTAAACAGAGTAAAATGAAATTGCACACATCCTTACCAGCAAAACCACAGATCTTTGAGCCATTTCCATGCTTTAGCCACCTTGCTTGCTCCAATTTTTACTCCTTGAAAGCTGCACTGATAATGCTGGGGGCCAGAGAAACCAGCGAAACTGCTTGTTGAGAGTAGGACACTGCTCATAACATCATCTTGATCCTCCATTTTGCTCAGTAAGTGGGGGGCTCTACATCTCTCTTCAGATAAATGTGACATCAGTAGAAAAGTCAGGGATTGAGAGAACAAATGTCAGGAGAACCATAGGCATCAGTATATAAATGAATTATGGGAATATTAAGTTTCTATTTATCTCGTATTACAAATAGGTATATACTATCTAGTTTTGAAATGTTGTTAGATTAAAATGTCTGTGGCCACAGTAAAAAATTTTGGTAAAAAGTTTTGGTTTGTTTTCTAGGAAGAAACAAAGTGAGAAAAAGGAAATAATGAATTTTTAGAAAGTCCACTAAGAAGAAAATAAATTAGTTAAATTTTGAAAAGGAACATAAATTCCATGCAAGGCTCACTTTTTTCCTTCAAAAATTGTAGCCAACCATTCATGATATAGAAGAAACAGCTTACCCTTGGAAACCTCCAACATAAAGGGTCTGCTTGTCTAGTCAAGCATAATGATAAATAGGCCATCACAAATGGATTCTATCAGGTTTCAGAGTACAGCTACCAAAAGCCTTCATGTAAAACACACAGCGTTTATATTTAAGAAAAAGACATACATGAACAGGTATGTATATAAATATATATATACACACACACACACTGATAAGGTGGGCAGTATTGAAAATGGTAAGATGGACTGTTTTGTTTCTATGTTGAGGAAAACTCATAGTATCACAGATCTATTTATATTGACTTAGTATATTAATAAAAGCTAAGATTGTTGAACTACTGTTGTTCACACTTGATAAGTCTGAACAGGGAGAGGAAGTACTGTAGTGGAGACCTACATCCAAGGCCTACTTTGTAGACCTGGCAGTTATAGTTTCAGGGGGAGGAAGAAGGGTTATGCATTCTGCATTGAGAATAACTGGGTGCTCCTCAAACTATTAGACACTAGACAAGATAATAAACAATATCTCCCATTTGGCTGTTCTTTGAATTCCTTTAGCTAAGAATCCTCCAGGGAGAAGAGAGGATAGGCCATAAGATGTCACAGGTATCACAGGTCCATCCAATCTTACCTTCAACCTCTAGAAGTCTCAGTTACCACAAAAAACCTGGGAAATGGGATTATTAAACTCATCATATTGATGAGAAAACAGGCCCAGAGAGTTTAAGTTACTCTATCATGGTCACACAGCCAGTACAAAACAGAACCAGGATGTTACTACAGATCATACAGTATTTAAAGACCTTATTCTTTTCACTAATCACAGTTAAAATTGTTCTCACATTTGTCAGATATACCTATAAAACATCTATCTATGAAGCTACATGGCATATAATTTTGCATTGTATGTATGCAAATTAAGAAAGCACATCTGTGAAAAAAAAAATAACCCTCAATTTTCCTGGTTACAGCTATGAGGATTCATCCCAAATATCATTAAGTACTCTTTAATAGACACTTGCATAATTCAAATATTATGGCTTCCTAGAATTAAGACTTTTAAGCTTACTGATTCTATTTTTATTTAACATTTTATTTATTTATTCATGAGAGACACACAAAGAGAGAGGCAGAGACCTAGGCAGATGGAGAAGCAGGCTCCATGCAGGGAGCTGGACGTGGGACTTGATCCCAGGTCTCCAGGATCACACTCGGGGCTTAAGGCAGGGCTAAACCGCTGAGCCACCTGGGCTGCCCAAGCTTACTGATTCTATTAACAGCTGAATACAAAGGGAGAATACTTACCTATGTAATGGACATCTTCATCCCTTATATTCAGCAGAATTAGATGATAAGCTTTCTAATGATACCAAAGAGCATTTCTTTTTGAAATCTTCACATGCAGGGTTTCTCAGAACACTTCCCACAAATGGTTATATCTAAGAGCTGCATTTTGTTCCATCTAAGACAAAATCACTTTAGAGCTAAAAAATTTTGTCTAGATCTCTATGGTTATCAGGTAATATACACAAGCCATGTTGTATCAAGTTGAAAACACTGGATTATGAGCCAGCATTTAATTGATTAATTTTGCTTTGAGCACAATGAGATTACAGTCTGTGGGGTGGTTAGCAAGATCCCAAGGAGTGAATGGGCTTCCTTCTTAGAAGGGAGGGAAGGCATTTTAGTGCACTTCACTCAGACATCTTTCTCCCAATTCCTGGCCTTTTTGCTTTTCAGCTATGCTATAATCCTGACAAACAGTGATAATTAAAGCTATGCTGTGAGGTTCCTCCCACTCTCCCTCAGAATACATTCTTAGTGGGTAGCAAACTAACTTAAAGGTGGCCTCTAGAACTCAGATCAAGTAGTCGGATATTTAGTATTGTTTGTAGACTCCCACCTCCTGCAATGCAGAACAGCACATCACCTAGTTTGGTGGGCCTCTGTCATAAGGGCATAGCCTTCTGGTCTCTCTGCAAAAAAAAAAAAAAAGGTGATTAGAAATGCACTTTGTTTTGTTGGAGATGGGAATTCCTAGCATATCAATTGATTGCTGGTAGCTGGCCCAGATGATGGTTTCTCTGAAATTTATAATTTTTGGATGCCTCTGTTCTGTTTTCTATATGATGCTTTTCTTTTTTCTTTTTCTTTTTTTTAAAGATTTATTTATTCATGAGAGACACACAGAGAGAGAGAGAGAGGCAGAGACACAGGCAGAGAGAGAAGCAGGCTCCATGCAGGGAGCCTGACGTGGGACTTGATTCCAGGACCCCAGGATCAGGCCCTGGACTGAAGGTGGCGCTAAACTGCTGAGCCACCCGGGCTGCCCTATATGATGCTTTTCAATAAGGACTGATCCTATTGAAAAGATTCTCTGAAGCCAGACAAATATCTAAATGTCATTTCTCTACCAATCTATCTGGAATTACTTTAGGGGATCTGGAAGTTTATAAAATCGGGAATTCATCAACAAATACTTACTGAGCATCAACAATGAGCAATCACTGTTCTAGGAGCTGGAAACAGAAGTGAAATATACAAACAAACCAAATGATGCCATTACAGTTTGATATACTATTTATTTATTTAGTTAATAATATGGACAGCCTATTCAACATTACAGATGTTTTTCAAAACCTATAATAAAATATAGTCCACTATCCAGCCCAGAAGAAGATAGTAAACAATACCATTCTTACAGTAAGTGTAGCATAAGCATTCAAAATAATAGTCCCTTTCCTGGACATCAAAGGGAATAATCAGTCAGTTTCTTTACCTCCACTGAGGTTTTAATTTTCTTGAATTATACCTGTTTCAGAGTCAAAAGTCCAACTTCAGTCACCCCATAGATATGTGCAGTATCTCCCACTGGAGAGGAAAGAGCTCTTGTCACCCTGGGCAGCCCATTCTACTGCCCTACAGCCCTTCCATAATGGAGCCCATCATACCTTTCAGCCAGTATTTGTCAAGCTTGTGCATGGGGACAAGACAGGGTATGTCACAGGGATCTTTTGGTTAATTTACAAAGATTGTGTTTCAAAGTTCTAAAAACCCATTTGGTGGTGGTAGTGGCAGTGAAGAGTACACTATATTTCGCCAAGAGGGTCTTCTCATCTCTTGAGTCTTGGCGTTGTCACTTTTTTCTGATAGTTGTGAGATCTAGTGCAATTCTCTGTGGCAAGTGGAGGTGGGAAACTCTAACAGCTACTGGTATGAGGCCATCTGCAGAATGAACTAGACTGGCAACTATGGCTTTTATAACCTGCTTCCTTTCTTTAGTATAGACAAACTTCTTTCTTAATCTTTTTTTTTCTATGTCCTGCTAGTTCTAATATAAGATTTAAAAGGACTAGGACAGAGGAAACTTCTGATGAAAAACTGCCACAAAAAAACAAAAAAACCCACAACAAAACCTCTACAACCCACCTTCCAATGAACTATACTCAATTTCTCAGTTGAAAACAAATGCCAAGTGAACATTAAAGACAAGTGTTGGACAATGCTGATGTCAAAATGTACATATATCAGATTCTAAAATATAGGCCAAAAAACCCCCCAAAATATGTACTTAGTGTAACACAGATTCTTCAACCCTTTAGTTTCATGCTGAAAAACACAAATATTTTCAATGTTAAGCTATGGATGACAGCGAATTAAATAAAAATTAAAAAACCACAAGGAAGCCTTGCCAAGTTTGTGGCAATTTCAGGAGTCTACATAGTTAGGAAGAAGGAGAAACCATAGGGTAAAGAGTGAGAGCATTGGATTTTATTTAACTCTAGGTACCATGGGTTTGACATTAGTAGGTAAGACTAATGAATGAGCAGCCATACAGTTTTTTGGTCACTGTGCTTCCCAAGCACCAAAAAATGGAGCTATTTTTACTATTCAATTCCATCTTTAAAAGCTAGACAGATCCTGCTGCATTCTTGTTTGTTTCTAATTTACCAGTACATTATTATGTAGTTTTACCAAGTGTGAGGAGCAAGTCATTATGTAGTACCAAGTTTACATCATCATAGGACTACAACATGCACATTCTACTTAATGTAGCTCAAGCAACAGGAATACAAGAGAACAGTTATGGGTGGAGACTTGTTTTTGACAAATTCATGTTTACACTAACTATGGGTTTAGAAATCTTATTGGGCAGGTACCTACAGCAGTTCTTCAATTGGTACTGGAACATTACACGCATGCACAAGTGATATGGAAGAAGATGGAGGACAAAGGGGAAATCAGAGCTGGGATGATGCCATGTATCAGGGAGGGGCAGTTCTCAGCTGTCCACAGTAAGTCTCTGCTCTGTGAGAGAGGCCTGTTGGGCAACACTTTTGTTCTCATGACTGCGAAGTTTGGATACAACATCTAAAAAGGCCAAATCCTGTACTTCCTTGTGTAGAGATTCTGGAAGACAAAAACCAAGATAACAGATAATGCATCTGTTAAATTGTTCTAATGTTACTATACAATCTATCATACACCTAAATCTTACTATACAATACATATACCCAAAATGTTTACTTGGATGATACCAAGTTATAAAACTAGGAACAATTCTATAGTAGCCTAGAAATGTCTTCATTAGAGATGTATCAAGGGAACTTTACTTGCCATATTTATAGACAGACAAATGTCAAGTTGTACAGTCTAAGTTTGATTAGAGTCATGAGTTATAATGAAACACAGGTCTTTGTATAATCTCAAGTTTCAGTTATATACTCCTTGACCCTATCATCAGTTCAAATATGAAGTCCAATGACTTACAAAAAAAATCTTAGAAATTTTAGATCAGTTTCAAATTAATTTTCTGGTAAATGAAAAGGTTATACTTCATATCCCTTCAACAAATTTCTGTGACAATAGCTTTCCCTTTTAGATTTCTGATCTTCCTCCTTCTGGCTTTCTTGCTCTTTTTAACCTCAATTACAGGAAAATAAAAGACTCTCAAGACTTGGAGACTGTTAGATGAGAAAACTGACATCTAATAAGCTTAATGCAATCAGCATTCCTCAAACTGATATATTTAGTAAGTTGGTAAGGTCTAAAACTAGACATAATGTTTTGAGTAGAAACAGAAAAATGCATCCTAAAACTCAGATGGAAGCTGAAGAGTCTGAATATTCAAAACAATCTCAAAAATGAACAAAGTTGGAGGTCTCAAACTTTCTAATTTCAAAATCTACTCTAAAGCTTAACAATCAAAACAGTGTTGTGCTGAAATAAAGACAGAGCTATAGATCAAGAAATAAAACAGCCCCATATATACAGTCAAAATATTTTTGACAAAGATGTCAAGACCATATGGGACACCTGGGTGGCTCAGCAGTGAGCGTCTGCCTTCATTCAGCTCAGGGCATGATCCGGCCCCAGGATGGAGTCCACATTGGGCTCCCCACAGGATGCCTGCTTCTCCCTTCGCCTGTGTTTCTGCCTTTCTCTCTGTGTCTCTCATGAATAAATAAAATCTTAAAAAAAAAAAAAGATGTCAAGACCATTCAATAAGGAAAGGACATTTTTTTCAGCAAATGGTGCTGGTGAAACAGGAGAGCCATAAGCCCCCTTTTTTTAAATTTTTTTAAAAAAATTTTATTTATTTATGATAGGCACACAGTGAGAGAGAGAGAGGCAGAGACATAGGCAGAGGGAGAAGCAGGCTCCATGCACCAGAAGCCCGACGTGGGATTCAATCCCAGGTCTCCAGGACCATGCCCTGGGCCAAAGGCAGGCGCTAAACCGCTGCGCCACCCAGGGATCCCCCATAAGCCCTTATATACAAAAATTAAGAGCTAAAACTCTAAGACTCTTAAAAGGAAAAACTTAATGACATTGGATTTAGCAATGATATCTTGGATATGTATCAAAAACACAGGTAACAAAAGGAGAAAGAGAGATATTGGACTTCATAAAAATTAGAAACTTCTGGGTACCAAAGGATACTATCAATAGATTGAAAAGGCAACCCACAGAATGGGAGAAATAAATGCAAATCATATATCTATTAAGGGATTAATATCCCAAAAATATAAACCTTTTCAACTCAACAAAAGAATAACCTGATTAAAGTATGGGCTAAGGACTTGAATATGCATTCCCCAAAGAACCTATATAAGTGGGCAACAAACACACGAAAAGCTCCCCGACATCACTAACCATTAGGGAAATGGAAATCAAAAGCAAAATAAGGTAACACCTCATACTCATTAGGATGGCTATTATAGAAAAAAAAAAAGGATTTAGAGAAATTGGAACCCATGTGCATTGCTGGTAGGAATGTAATATGGTGTAACCACTGTGGAAAACAGTATGGAGATTCCTCAAAAAATTAAATATAACCATTACTGTATGATAGAGCAATTTCACTTCTGTGTATATACCCAAAGTGACTAAAAGCAGGGACTGAAAAAATACTGTGTACCCATATTTTCATAGTGGTATTATTTATAATAACCCAAAGGTCCATTGATAAATGAATGGATAAACAAAATGTGATATATACATACAATGAGACTTAAGAAGGAATGCAATTTTGATGCAGGTTAAAACATGGATGAGCCCTGCAGACATTATGGTAATGAAATAAGACACAAAAAAAGAATATTGTGTGATTCCACTTATATGTGGTACCTAGAGTAGTTAAATTCATAGAGACAGAAAATAGAATATTGGTTGCCAAAAGCTAGGAGAATGGGTGATTGGGGAGTTATTTTTTAAAGGGTACCGAGTTTCAGTTTGGGAAGAAAGAAAGGTGGTGATGGTTGTACAGCAATGTGAATGTACTACTCTGCCACTGAACTGTACATTTAAAAACGGTTATAAAAAATGAAATAAATAAATATGGTTACAATGGTAAATTTTATGTATATTCTACATTTAAAAATGCCTCAATAACAGTCTTAGCAAGGAAACAAGACATAAAGAAGCTGCAAATGGGAATTTTAGAACTCAAAACTATAGTACTTGAAATAAAAACGTAGTGTATAGGCTCAACAGCAGAATGGAGGGGACCTAAGAAATCAGTGAGCTTTAAGACAAAACAATAGGAATCACCCAATTTTTTTTTTTTTAAAGATTTCATTTATTTATTCATGAGAGACAGAGAGGGAGAGGCTGAGACAGGCAGAGGGAGAAGCAGGCTCCATGCAGGGAGCCCGATGTGGGAGTCGATCCGAGGTCTCCAGGATCACGCCCTGGGCTGCAGGCGGCGCTAAACCGCTGAGCCACAAGGGCTACCCGGAATCACCCAATTTGAATGAGAGAGAAAATCTGAAAAAAATGAACAAAACCTCAGAAGCCTGTGGGATATAACTAAAGATCTCACACCCATGCCATTAGAGACCTGAAAAGAGAGGAGAAATAGGGCAGGGCTGGAAATGTACCTGAAAATTTTTTCCCAAATTTAGCAAAAGAAATAAGCTACATACTCAAGAAGGTGAACATACTTGAAACAGGATAAACCCAAAGAAGTCCATGCCAAGACACATGACAGTCAAGCTTGAAAAATTAAGAAGAAAAATCTTGAAATGACACTTTACCAACAGGGGGAAAAAATAGGAATACTGGATTTCTCTTAAGAAACCATGGAATTCCAAAAGAAAGTGGCACATTTTCCAACTGTTGAAAGAAAAGAACTACTGTCAACCTAGAATTCTATACCCAGAGAAAATATTTTTCACAAATGAAGGGGAAGCCTGGATATTCTAAAATAACAGAAAACAATTTGTCACTAGCAGACCCTAACCAAAAGAGTGGCTAAAGTTCTCTAAACAGAAAGGGAGTATTTGAAAAAAGGAATCTTGGAATATCAGGAAGGAAGAACAACACATACAGCAAAGGTGGTAGATAGATAAATATAGACTTTCCTTCTTTCAAGTTTTCTGTATTATGATTGATGGCTGAAAACAAAAATTGTAACAATGTCTAATATGTTTCTAAATGTATATAGAGGAAATATCTGAGATAAATTACAAATGAGGGAGGATGATGGGAATAATTGCCTAAGCAATCAACAAGAAGTTAGGAATGAGAAACAGAAAATTAAAAAATGAAACTGCAGACTTAAGCCATAACATCAGGCATTATATTAAATGTAAATGGTCTAAAGACACCAATTAAAAGAGATTGACAAAGTGGATTAAAGTACATGACCTAACAAGTGCTCTCTACATTTTAAGTATAATGATAAAGTAGACTGAAACTAAGAGTGGGTGAAGATCCCAAGAATGTTTAAAAGAAAGTAGAGGGATCCCAGAGTGGCTTGGCATTTAGCACCTGCCTTCAGCCCGGGGCATGATCCTGGAGTCCTGGGATCGAGTCCCACATCGAGCTCTCTGCATGGAGCCTGCTTCTCCCTCTGCCTGTGTCTCTGCCTCTCTCTCTCTGTCTCTCATGAATAAATAAATAAAATCTTTAAAAAAATAAAAATAAAAGAAAGTAGAAGCAGCTATATTTATATCAAATAGAGTTCAGAGGAAAAAAAATTATCAGAACAGAGAGGAACATTACATAATGATAGGTCAATCCCCCAGGAAGACAATAGCAATCCTAAGGGTGTATGTATCTACCAGAAGACCTGCAAATATGTGAAGTAAAAACTGACAGAACTAAAAGGAGAAACAGACAATTGCACCATTATTGTTGGAGACTTCAACACCTCTGTCTCAACAACTGACAAAACAATTAGTCAGAATATCAATATATTCTGTTTGCTAAGAATATAGCAAACTCAATTCCACTACCAACAACCAAAAGAATCTAAGTGACATTTAAAGAACACTCCACCCAATGACAATAGAATACACATTCTTTTCAGTATCCATGGAACATATACCAGAATATGCCAATGATTTCTTGAACAAATTCCTTAGCTAAATTCATGATACACAAAATGAGAACTTGTTCTTTGTACAAAATATTTTGGAGTCAATGAGATTTACATGTATTATTTTTTTAACATTGATTTTTGCCTATTTGCTACATGATACTATTTAAGATTTTTTAGTTTTATTTTAGAGATAGAGAGTGTGTGCAAGCAGGGGCAGGGAGAAAGAGAATCTCAAGCAGACTCTGTGCAGAGCATGGAGCCTAATGCAGGGCTCAGTCTTACCACCTGGAGATCATGAACCAAGCCAAAATCAAGAGTTGAGTGCTCAACTGACTGAGCCCCCCCAGGTGTCCCATGATACTTTTATTAGTATAGTGAGAATCTTTTGGGAATATTTGTAAGTAAAAGTAATCCTATATCCTCCATAATTTCTAATGCTTTTAAAACCCACAGCCACCATTTACTACTATTTTAAGATTTTATTTATTTATTTGAAAGAGAGAGCAGAGGCAGATGGAGAGAGAGGGGGGCAGGCAGCCTTCCTACTGAGCAAGGAGCCCAGTGCAGGGCTCAATTCCAGAATCCTGGAATCATGACCCAAACCAAAGGCAGCAGTTTAACCAACTGAGCCACCCAGGTGCCCCCATTTACTATTATTTTATATTTAACATCAACCATATGTTGATAGACCTCAAATGATAGAAGAAATACTTACCAGATCCCATGAGAGCACAAATCAGGACCATGGAATTATATTTGATTTCAGGAGCACTTCTTTCATCTTCCAGCAGTCTGTGTAAAATCTGTACAAGTTTAGCACTTTCTAGATCTTTCTCAGCTGTGCCTAGAATAGGAAACAAAGTATCAGTTGTGTCTGTTTATAAGCCCAGTGCAATGTGGCTAAACACTGATTCCTTTTCTAGAAACTGACCATATAAAACTCTCCAAAAGGGACTGATATATAACGATGACTTTGAGATAGAATATTAAATTCAGACCTTGTTAAAAAAAAAAAAAAGTAGAGTTAAATTTCAGCAGATATTTAGTTTAAGCTTAAAGGGAATATTTTAATATTAACCAGGCAATTAAAAAGTCTTTATTATGAAAAATGTTAAACATATACAAAAGCAGAAAAGATTATATAATGATACACTATTTACTAATATCTTCAAAAACTATGGCCAATCTTGTTTCATCTATCTCTACTTTCATTCACCTACTCTCACCCATCCCAAATTATTTTGGAGCAAACTGTAAAAATGACAGTTTCTTCCATATGTATTTCAGTATGTATCTTTAAAAGATGAAGACTCTTAATGCAATTCCTGTTGAATTCCCAGAGGATTTTCTGTAGAAAACCTTTAAGTTTATAGTAAAGTTTATATGGAAAGCCACAGGC
Organism: Canis lupus dingo; assembly: GCF_003254725.2. Classification (NCBI taxonomy): domain Eukaryota; kingdom Metazoa; phylum Chordata; class Mammalia; order Carnivora; family Canidae; genus Canis; species Canis lupus. Next base: position 20,712,861 of record NC_064274.1, on the reverse strand, counting down.
CCTAGAGCGGGTAAATAATCTTGATAAAAAAAGAAATAAAGTAGGAGGAATTCTTCTACCTGATGTTAAGCTTAAGCTCACTACATAGCACAGTTATCAAGAGAGTGTGGTACTGGTAGAGACAGAGAACCCCAGAAATAGACCCACACATATATGTTCAAATGATTTTTTAAAAAGATTTTATTTATTCACGAAAGACATAGAAAGAGAGGCAGAGACACAGGCAGAGGGAGGAGAAGCAGCCTCCATGCAAAGAGCCTGATGTGGGACTCGATCCTAGGAATCCAGGATCAGGCCCTGAGCCAAAGGCAGATGCTCAACTGCTGAGCCACCCAGGTGTCCCAAGTTCAAACGATTTTTGATAAAGGTACAAAATCAATTCAATGCAGGAAAGATAGCCTCTTCAACAAACAGTACTGGCATTTCCTCAGACAAAAGAAAAGAATATAGAAAAGAAAATAAAGCAGAAGGAAGCAAGAAGAAAGAAGAAAGAAAAAAAAAAGAAAGAAAGAGAAAGAGAAAGAAAGAAAGAAAGAAAGAAAGAAAGAAAGAAAGAAAGAAAGAAAGAAAAGTTGCCCTAAATCACACACTTTACACAGATTTTAATTCAAAGTGGATTATCCACTTAAATGTAAACTATAAAGCTTCTAGAATATATGAAGAATTTCCAACTTAATAGTTAAAAAATTAGAAAATGAGCAAAAAAATCCATAGGTATTTCACCAAAGAATATATACAGATGGCAAATAATGATGAACATCTTTTCATATGCTTTTCATATGCTCTAATTTTTCCATTAGAAAAATGGAAAAACCATAATGCCTACACAGCTATCAGAGTGGCTAAAATTCAAAACAGTGACAATACCAAATATTTGATGAGAATGTGGAAAAAACTAGATCGTTCACACAGTGCTGGTGGGAATGTAAAATGGTATAGCCATTCTGGAAAGCAGTTTGAGAGTTTCTTTAAAAATTAAACATATAGTTACCATACAACCCAGCAATTGCACTCCTAGGCATTTATCCAAAGAAATGAAAATTTATGTTCACATAAAAACCTACGCATGAATGTTTATAGCATTTATTTATTTTTAAAAGCCCCAAAGTAGAATCTGCCCAGATGTTTTTTGACAGGAATGGTCAAACAAACTATGGTATGTACATACCATGGAATGCTATTCAGCAATAAAAAAAAAAAACATTGATACACAAAACAAATTGGAAACTATGTTGAATTAAGAAAACCAATCCCAAAGGCCACATACTTTATGATTCCACATATATAACATTTTAGAAATGAAGGACAGATTAGTGGTTTCCAGGGATGAGAAACAAGGTAAGGGGTAGAGGGAGGAGGTAGGTGACTACTATGGTTATAAACGGAGAGATTCTTGTGGTGTTAAACTATTCAGTATCTTGGCTGGGGTGGTTGATACACAAACTACACATCCTAACACTGTATAGAACTAAACAGATACACAAATGAGAACAAGTAAAACTGGGGAAATCTGAATAAGACTGGTAAGTTATATCAGCAGTTGAAATATTATTTATAGTTTTGCAAAATGTTACCATTGGAGAGACTGGGTAAAATATACAAGGGATCACTGTATTATTTTTTACAACGGCATGTGAATCTACAATTATCTAAAAAGAAAAGACTCTCAATAATGTTGCTTTAGTACTATTATCATACTAAAAAATTTAATTCCTTAATATCAAATAGTCTAAGGAAACAAGATTGGAAAAATATGGTTTTCAAAGTATATTGTGCATTAAAAAGATGGTATGGACTTATTTTTGTATCTTAAGTCAAGGAATCTAGGAAATATTAGGTAACAACAACAAAAATGCATGTATCATAATTTGTATATTCTATGGTAAGGTGACCAGACTGAGGCAAATGCTTAGGTATCAGGAAGCTAATGAAATTATAACTTGTTTGGAAGATATTGGCACAAAACCAGATTCATCCCAGGCTGGGTCATCAAGCATATTCTGAAACTGCCTTATCACTTTAAGCCACTTAAAATCAGGCCATGAACCCAGTTTGGTATTCAATATCCTCACCAACACTCTGCCCTTCATCATAGCTCCCCCCACTGACTCCGCATGATGGCTGCTGGACTTGTAAGCTGACTCTATTCAAACCATGTGTGAAGTCATGGCTAATCCAGGACTTGAACTGACCTCCAAAGCATCTCTATCTGTAGACCAAAGTCAGTAAGAATAAGCATGTGTTCTTGAAGTCTTTTATCTTTAAAATTCAGAAAAATTTTACATCCTACTCATACCAAGGATTTAAAAAAAAATTGTTTTAAAATTCAAAACCCTTTAAGATAACAAAAATTTGAATCTCTCATACCTAAAATCTGAGTAAATGTGACACTAGAGAAAGACAGACCATGTTTATCTTTTGGTTCTCCCTTGGAATAGGGGTTGGTGGGTCCAATTGCCACTGTGTGAGAATTATGGACATAAATCATCAGTGGGAATTAACAGGTGATCGTTAACAGTATTTACCTAAATAGCTTTGAACTGTACAGGACAAACCTACTAAGTCTATAGTCCTCCATTGTATAAGGCAGCCTCAGGCCTTAACCACAGGCTGTGTGACTGTCCCCAGCTATCTATATCAGAGACTGGTTCCTGGGACAAAGGTTACTATCTATAAGCTAGATGCCTATGAATTAGCTTCTCAAGAATTCTGACCAACACGGATGCTATATGCTAGAAAGACACCAGCTGAATTATTTAAACTCTGCTTTGGGGGAATTTTGAATGTAAAACACACAGAAGAATGACACAGAAGGTAAGAATTTAGAATGAGGGCAATACTATAAAGCAAGAGAAGCCACGGTGACAGAAGGAGATAAGCAAGAGAGAGACTCAGTAGTAGAGATGGAAGAGAAGGTCGGGTCACTGGAAGGGTAGCAGACTCTAAATTTGCTGTTGTATTCTAAATATAGTTTCATTTCTCTGTGAGGCCTGCTGAAATGTTTTGTGTTCACTAAGTGCCTATAACTTGAAATAACATTTGAGACAGAACTTTAAAAAGAGTTAAGCATTGGCCTAAAAATGTTACCAAAAGTAAAAGCTGAGATGGCAATCTATAGAAAATGATTTCCTATATATCAATCTATAGGTGCAGACACATGCTGGCAAAATGTTTCCAGTCAAGGTTTTGTTGACTTCTATTCCACTCCTGTGCTTCATTTCATCCAAGATAAAAATAGGAGAAAATAAGTTTGACACTGGGGTACTTACCCAACTCTAAAGCTGCTATTAGTGCCAAAGCAACAAGGGCTTCATTCTGCATTATTACATGTTCACTAGTTGCCATGGTAACTAGATGCTTGATGCCACCACTCTGTACAATGGTTTTAATTACATCCTACAATAAATAAATATCACAGGCTTATAAACTTTAATTTTAAACATAAAGAAACAGTCAATTCATTGTTAAGTTGAGTGCTTTGCTGACAGTGTCCTGTATGAATCATTACATTTAACCATAATTTTTTTCTTCACAGAAGAAAAGGAAAAAGCTTTTAGCTTTAAATAAATTCATCAAAAGATGACAACTTAAATTACCTAAGTGAAAAAGACCACTGCAGTTCATAGCAAGGAAGAGAGTCCCAGAAGCTACCAGGCAAAAAAATAAAAGTGTGGTTGCCCCAAATGTTGACTTACTATGGAATGAACAGAAGAGAGTAAGATTTTGTAAGGACAAAATAAAGTCCTTCTTTCAACTTATTATTATAACAACAGGTAGTTGTTCTCCAGATGATCTAGGTAAAGTGTTTTTTTGTTTGTTTTTAATCTCTTACCCCTTTGTTGAAAGGGACTTGAGCAGAACTTAAAATTATCTCCCTCATTTCTCATGGGACCTACACCTCTGTCCTCTTTAGTGGCAGAGGAGACAGTGGGCTCCAGATTGAATAAAACCCAGTCCCAACATTGACTAAACAAATTACTGAACCTCTATGCGTCTCAGTGACTTTATCTATAATGCTGGGATAATGTGTTATCATAGGTTTTTATGATAATTACAAAGTTATTACATGAAAAGTACACATAAGAATATACAGCTAAAATTAGATTTTTTAAAAAATGGTCACATTTATTTCTAGTATTCATTTTTGTTTTAATCTCAGTTTTGTTGCCTAAAAACTCTTGGATTAAATGTGATTTAGAGGAAAGTCTAAATTACAGAATTTTTTAAAGTAATTTTCTTTCACTACTTTTAATAATTTAAGTGCTGGGTGTTAGGTAGCCTGTCTGCATTAGCTGCAACAGTATAAAAACTAAGTGTAATTAGAAATATTTTTCAATTAATTTGTGAAAATACACAAAAAAGGGTTTCCTTTATGCTTCTACCTTATATAATTTTTTAAAAAAAGATTTTATTTATTTATTTGACAGACACAGAGAGAGCACAAGCAGGAGGAGTGGCAGGCAAGGGGAGAAGGAGAAGCAGACTCCCGCTGAGCAGAATGCCTGACTTGGGGCTTGATCCCAGGACCCTGGGATCATGACCTGAGCTGAAGGCAGACATTTAACGGACTGAGACACCCAGGTGGCTAAATTCTAAATTTTAAAGAAAACTATTTATAGATAGTATCTTTGCTTTGAGATCAAATGCATTTAGAGATCAAACCCAGTACTAAGTTTTTATGGTGACTGTATTCTAGCATCTAACAAGCCTCTCTCTTAACCTCTTTTAGTAAGTGAGAAACTGTCCTTTAAAGCCTTTTCTAATGAAGAGAAAACCTCCTAGTATACTGCTTACTTGGTGGGCATTTTATTTGAAACTTAAAATTCGTAAAGATTTTTATAAAAATCACAAAGCAACTTACTGAGTAAAGAAGACCACAAGAGGTTCATAGATACATATATAGTCACCTAATGAAGGTTCTTGAACTATCATTTCATCCTTTATTTTGTGATTCACCCTGGAGAGTCCACTGTAGTAGAAGGAGCAGGTAATGAACGAAGAAGGCAACTGTATCAGAAGCCAATAGCTCCCTGTAAGATCAAGCATAGCTCTCTCATAAAATGAGATGGTAAAGGAGCTATGAGGGAGAGAAAGAATCTCATGCAGACTCTGCGCTGAGTACAGAGCTGGACACAGGGTTTGATTTCACACCCCTGAAATCATGACCTGAGCCAAAATTAAGAGTCGGGTGCTTAACTGACTGAGCCATTTTTTGGTGCCCCTCCATCTCACTTTTTTGAACAGGTATTGGAGAATCGCTTTTTAAAATGCCCACCCTCTCTCCTCTTATTTCAATAAATGTTTGTTGAATAGCTCCTCTATGGACTTGCTTTGCCTGACAGAATGGGGGATAAAAGACAAATGAAGCATTGTTCTGTTATATGACAAAAAAGAATGATATTCATAGCTACCCCCTATGGAGCAACAACTACACACTGGACATTATACTGGGTAGCTTAGAGATATTAGCATATTTTTAGCCTCACAGAAAATCCTATTAGCTAGATATTATCTGTAGTTAACAGATGAAGAAATTGAAGCTCAGATTAAGTTATGAAATTTGGCCAGTCAGTGATTAAGTAAGTGATAAAAAAAAAACCAACATTCAAGTCCAGGCAGTCAGTCTATCAGTTCCTTGTTCTTAACCATTTGTTGTCTATGCAAAAGTATATGTACTGAATTCATGACATGCCATATATAGGCAGTCACAATGTGCTCTATGGAGGCTCTCTGAATATATTTTAAAGTTATATTGTAAACTTCAAGATATTAAAACAAAAAGGTAAAAGGTTATTGGCATCACTCCACAGAGCAAGGTTCATCTGGAGAATTACAAATAATTTTAGCCATTACACATCTACAAGTAATCCAGAGTTAACTTTTCTGAAACCATTTCATTTATTAAATTGTAGAGATACACAGGAAGACATTTTTCTGGGAAATCCTTCTGAACCCTATATATATCTGTAAAATCTCCAAAAATTTTAGACATACTTTATAATGCTTTACAAAGTTTTAAATGATGTATTATTTTGTAATCCTATTTCTCAAGGAGTTTTCTTATGGAAAGCTAAATTTTGGAACATACACAACCAAGGCAAATTGTCTATGTAATAGTCTCACATGTTCAGCTTTTATGGTCACTTTGCCATTAATAATTGAGATAATCCAGGTACAAATTTTGTTGAAAACTCTATAATGTTGACTACAATGTAATGGTCTGAAATAGGCTTAAATTCAAGATAATTTATAACATAGCCACTGAATCACCTAACAAAAATTTTCTTTCTCAACTTTGTACCATCAAAGACTACTTCTCAGTATTGGAATTAAATGTTAGATATATGAGCAAATGACTAAATAAATTTGTTTGAACTACTTTTTAGCTTGGCAATTGAAGAATGTTCTACTCTTAAGAAAAGTGCTTTTGACATGAGGCAGTTTTTATGTTCTGGTGTAGAAGCAAACTGTACTTTTCTGTTTTTGATACCTACAATCAGAACGTCCAGCTAATTGCTAAAAAGCCCTAGCCTAGGGTACTCTTTCGAGGGAAGATGTGAATTTACCTATTGGCACAAGTGCAGGAATGCAGTGTATATGGCTGAGATGACTAAGCTAGTGTGAAACGCTGTGAGTCAGCGCAGACTTTCAGAGGGTTGGACTGTAAGACAGAATTCAGGGTGACTTTAAAAGGAGTAGGATCTTCAAAGTTTAAAAATAACACAAGGAGAGAACTATAATTCACAACAGTTGGTTAAGGATCTACAGGAATGTGACTAACTTGTACCTAGTGTTTAAAAGCTTATTCTAGAGCAGCATTTTCCAAAGTATGTACAGTGGAATGTATTTAATAAATGCAACCTGTAAAAAAGCCCCATTGTCAGATAGTTTGGGAATCAGTAGATTAAATAGAGTTAAGAAGTTTTTTTTAGAGTAGTACTAATGTGTGCTGTGAATTCCAAAGGCAAGGAAAGAGCATGAACTACTTCCCTAACTAATCTGATCATATAACCTTTACCCTTTGTGGAATATTTCTTAGGGTTATTATTCAATAGAACATATTCTGAGAACTGCTTTGATTCTCAAAAGGAACCACTGATTCCACTTTAATGTTTGTGAAATTTAAAACTAAGAGTTCTAATCTGGAGCTCACCTAAGGAACACCCCTTCTGTTCTGATCATTAAAGTATGCACATCAAGGTTCCTATTGCTGCTTAGCAGCAGTATACACCTTAATTATAGGGAAGATATGCAAAAAAACACAAACCAAAACAAAAAAACAAAACAAAAAAAGCCTATAGTACTGAACTGTAAACATACAGTTGTTATAATATGACCATGAAATTATAATTATCATTCAAATTGTATCATTTAAAATTGTTTTTTGTTACACGTATACACACACACACACACCCCTAGAAAGGTGCAGTGCCCTGTTTCCCTGGTCTTTTCAAAACACCTACATGACTATAGATGCTTAATGGGTGCTTGAAAGCCATTTTTTGGTGGGGGAGATGAGGGACAAGGAAATCTGTGATAAATATTAAAAGAAAAGCCTTAAAACCCTCAAATCTCAATTTTATATAGCAACTGAAAAAGCTTTGGCTCCAAGATTTGGTTAAGAAGTTGTGATGCATTTTCTCATGGACATAAGTGAAATGGCCAAAAGGCTCACTTTAGAAAACAGGTTATAGTAAAAAAAAAAAAAGGTATAGAATATAGATACTAAATCAGCTGCTAACCTGCTGACCTGGGTTCCCACCACTGTGCTCTTTAAAACAGTTCATTTGCTCATTCATGTATTCATTCACTTAACAGAGGTTAGCAACCACATGTCAGACACATACCAGGCTGGACACTGCTTTGAGAATGGACTTCATCCAACTCTGTGAGTTCAGAGCATCATATACTATCTAGATATCATTTGATTTCTTAATATCATTAGCTAGCTTGGTCATTGCCTAGTACATAGATGTTTGACACTAAGCGTGGTGGTAAAAATAACACCTGCAACCTCTACAACAACTCCATTTACTGAGTGCTTACTATGTCCCAGGTACCAATTGAGCACTTCGTATATGTGATCTCATTGAATTATTCTCACAACACTTAATTTCGGGTAGGTATTATCTCAGGTTTAATATATTGAGATGTGAAAGACTTGACCAGGTAAGTAGCAGAGATAAAATGTGAACTCATCTGATTCCAAAGCTTACTCTTAACTATTATGCAATAGAACTAAATACAAAAGCTCAATCTTCAATTACTTTTTCAGGATTGTGCCTCACTTTACGGTGTTTCACAGACACTATGGTTTTTTTTTTTTTTTTTTTTTTTTTTTTTTTTACAGATTGAAGGTTTGTGCAACATTAAGCAAGTCCATCAGTGCCATTTTCCCAACAGCATTTGCTCGCTTCATTGTCTGCATCACATTTTGGTAATTCCCAGTTTCAAACTTTTCCATTATTATATTTACTATGGTTAACTGTGATCAGTGATGATGAATCAGTGAAAGCTCAGATGACAGCATTTTTTAGCAATAAAGTATTTTTTAATTAAGGTATACAAATTATTTTATTAGACATAATGTTAATGTACACTTAACAGAATATAGTATAGTATAAACACAACTTTTATATGCATTAGGAAATAAATTCATTTGACCCACCTTTTTTTTTTTTTTTTTTGCAATTTTTACTTTATCACAGCCCTCTGGAACAGAAACTATGATATCTGAGGTCTATCTGTAATGTATTTATATATAAATATGTAAAATGCAAGCTTATGATATGAGATCTATGATACAGAGTTTCCAAAAAGGCCACTTGCATGTTTTTTAGTGAAGAGTCTTCACTGGAACTTACTTTTGATTTACTGTGTCGAATGAGGGCAGACAGCAGTCTGTTGGACTCCCCCATCACACCAGCATGATCTTTGGCTTCGCACCATTCTACCAAACGCTCCACTAATTTAACATTCTTTCCCAGTTGTTCAGCAGCTTCTGCTATAGGAAAGAAGTCAAACCACACAGGAAACAATCACTGATAAGCATCCAAGGAAACAACTGGTAAAGATGTAAGAGTGTGAAAGAAAACTGTATATATATCCATCTAACACAACACAATGATTAAGCAAGAACTGCAAATACTCTGTATCTGATGGAATAGTTAGCTTTTTCTACAAAGCTACAGACTTTCATACAAAACACAAAAATACAAAACAGTTTTATATTCTTATAGTTCAGCCTGGTAGTCTGCTAGTACTCTGGCAAACTGTAACAAAGGGTATTAGAAGGACTCTGAGAAATCAATACAGAGAAAGGTTTAGAATTTAGAAATAAGTAAACAAACACAATTCATTCCAAGGAGTGGTTTTCACTGTTATTTCTGTAAACAGAAAAAAATGAACTCTCTGTTCCCAAAACAAATTTTTAAAAATCTTGAGTGTTAGCATACCAAAACACGATTTTTAAGACAAGGTAAAAATGGTATGAAACTCTAAAACAGGAGATCCCTGGGTGGCTCAGCAGTTTAGGGCCTGCCTTCGGCCCAGGGCCTGATCCTGGAGACTCGGGATCGAGTCCCACATTGGGCTCCCTGCATGGAGCCTACTTCTCCCTCTGCCCATGTGTCTCATGAATAAATAAATAAAATAATAAATAAATAAATAAATAAATAAATAAATAAATAAATAAATAAATAAAATCTTTAAAAAAAGGAAAAAAAAGAAACTCTAAAACATAAAAACCCTTAACTGAAAAAAAAACAACAACAAAATCTTTAGAACTGCTAATAAATCAACATAAAGCCAGGATTATATGTACAATAGAGATACAATATAATTTCCATTTAAATTTAATTATAACAAGCATGGAAATTAATGGAGTTCTAAAATCAATCTCTTTTTGTCTTTTATTTGCCATTCGTTTTTATGATTACATAATTCTGAAAGCTAAAAACACGTCTTTTTCAACTAAGGCACACTGACTATCATACCAAAAATGTACCTTGTGAAAGCATTTCTTTTACCTTGTGCATCTATTAACATTCTTAATGTTCCCAAAAGTTTGAACTGAACCGGAGGCATTTCAGACTTAAGGAATTTCAAAACTGCCTCGGTGACTCCAGCTGATAGCATCTTTGCTTTATTTACAACTAGAGAGAGAGAAAGAGAGACTATGGTTAAAATGGTACTAGCATTCTTGATGATAGTCATTCAATTCAATACACATTTATTGTCTTATTATTATTATTTTTAAAGATTTTATTTATTTATTAATGAGAGACATACAGAGAAAGAGAAGCAGAGACACAGGCAGAGGGAGAAGCTGGCTCCATGCAGGGAGCCCGATGTGGGACTTGATCCCGGGTCTCCAGGATCAGGCCCTGGGCTGAAGGCGGCGCTAAAATGCTGAGCCACCCGGGCCGCCCGTCTTACTATTTTAAAGGCCTCATGTTACATTTTTCTACGTAAAAGCAGTCTTGTGGGGCACCTGGGTGGCTCGGTGTTTGAGTGTCTGCCTTTGGCTCACGTTCTCTGCAGGGAGCCTGCTTCTCTCTTTGCCTATATCTCTGGTTCTCTGTCTCTCATGAATAAATAAATAAAATCTTAAAAAAAAAATAAAAGCAGTCTTGCTACTTTTCTGTTTATTTAAAGAATAGGACTGGGGATGGGGGATAATTATCCTGTTTGTTTATAGGAATATAACACACAAAATCATACATATTGGCTTTTTAAACCTATCCTCAAAATACTTAACAATTTGTAAAGGAAATCTGACCTTGTTGTCTTCTTATTTACAAAATAACACAATTCCTCAACTTTAGTAATGTTTCTTTTTACCTCTGTCCTTGACCCAGCTGTATTAATAGAGATGTTCTAGAAACTAATAAACAATATTAATCTGTTATATGAATCAAACTGATTTCTTATAGGTTGTATCTTCATACAGTTATACTATTTCACCTAATCAGAAATTTACTTTTAGAAAGTAGAATAATAGTTTTACCTCATGGCTCAGAGCACCTTTAATCCAAAGACACATTAAAGCTATTTTTAAGAATTAGGTCTGCTTATAGAGGAAAAAGAAACCCCTGAAAGTCATTCTTTTAGGGGACTCTGTTAATTGATGCCATTATCTTACCTCAACTGAAGATGCTTAAAAGAGCTTAAGTATATAATATGATGAAAATCTAATTCACAAAAGGTAATTAATAGAAATATTTCATCTGAACAAATACAAAGATTATGTTTGCATAGTCTCAGAAAACCTATTTTGACATATGATCTCCATTTATTAGTAAGAAAGATATAAACAATTTGAAGATGTTTTTTTCTTGGTTAGGGTAGGTCTACAAAACACAGAAAATAAATACCTTCTTAAACAACAGATCTTACTTCTTACATAGTTGCCTACTATTCTTAAGTCTTACCTGGAATGGCCAGATTTCTGAGGGCACTTAATGCTGCATGCTGTACAGTTACATTTCCATCTTCTACATGTCTGTCCAGTAAATCCATAAGTTTTTCTACAATTCCATTGTCTACCATATGGATACAGTTTCCATCTGAATGAAACAAAAGCATTTTTTCTTTCCTCTTTATAAATATCTATAAATATTTTATAACAGTGATGCCTATCTATGACCTACATTAGAGAAAATGGAGCTACAAGGAAATAAAATGAATTCCAATGCTTTCTCCCATCATATTTATGAATTATTTTTTCTTTACTAAGAAGTCATGACAAGAAAAATCTCTAGCATACAATCTGATAATATATCAGAAGATAAGTAGAAACCATATACTTAAAATGTAATAGTTTTGACTTATAGTGAAGTATGCTTGAGTTCTGCCAATGTTATAGTGACAACAAAAGATAGGGCTGATGTTTAAATTATTTTTCAATAACAATTTTTGAAACATTTATAAAGCAGAGAGAGTATTATAATGAACCATTCACTATTCCACATTTAGCTTCAACAGTTACCAATATTTTACTGTTCTTAATTACATCATTAAGGAGTGAATGATCATCCTCAAAAATAAAAGTAAAGAGGGAATAAGATATCCATTATACAGTTACACAGTTCACAGTGGAATAAAATAAAATTAAAAACAAAAATAACCCATATTTCCTAGTCACAGTATAAGAATGAGTTTCCAGATTGAAGAGCAGGAGTTCCAGACTTCAGAAATGAACATGAAGGTCTGGTGCTTTGGAAATATTATTAAACCAAATTAAATATTCTACCCTAAACCAGAGGATTACTTACAGTTCAGTTTTGTAGGCATAAAGGTATAAACTAAGGCACAATAACCTTATGAAGAATATTAAATTAAAAAATTATTAAATAAAAAAATCACCAGGCAAGAGAGCATACCCTCCCAGATTAAGTTGTGTATTAGAATGGGACTCAAATTTACTGATCTATAAAGTGCAGAGTATTCAAATAAGGACTTCATGATCACTGTTCATGATCTTTATACTACTAGAACTTAGTTAAATAGCACAAAATACATAATTTGTTATAACAATCACTAAGTATAGGCAGCTGGCTGGTTCAGTCAGTAAAGCATATGAATCTTGATCTCAGAGTAGGGAGTCCAAGCCCCATGCTTGGAAGAAAAGCTTACTTTAAAAAAAGAAAAATCAGGGCAGCCCAGACGGCTCAGCAGTTTAGCGCTGCCTTTGGCCCAGGGCATGATCCTGGAGACCCAGGATCAAGTCCCACATCCACCTTCCTGCCTGGAGCCTGCTTCTCCCTCTGCCTATGTCTCTGCCTCTCTCTCTCTCTCTCTCTCTCTCTCTCTTTGTGTCTCTCATGAATAAATAAAAAAAATAAATATTAAAAATAAATAAAAATTTAAAAAAAACACAAAATATTTCATATCTCTAAAAAATTAAGGTAGCGATACACTACCTATACTTCTGAACTGTTGTAGTTTTACTATGTGTAATGGCAAAGAAAAATAAAAAAACATATAGAATATTTGATTTAAAAAGGGTGAAATAATATATATGCTTACCGTTTCTGGCAAAATTTGCAATTGCCAATGCTCCAGCAAGCTGTAGCTGGTGGTTATTTGATGGAATCCAGGACAGCACCCTTTGAAACACATTACCTTTTCCTCCTTCAAATAATTTCTGCATGGATTCATCTGGAGGTAAATGAAACAGATAAGAGGAAAAGAATTAAGAGTAACAAATCCATATTCCTATGTGAATATCCAACTGGATAACTATGTGTGTCACAAATGATAATTCATAAATGGAAACGTAATGACTCTTTTTATAATAAGCTTTTAGTACTGACTGGGAAAAGAGTTTAGGATTTTTCTAGTCTAAGTCCCAAGTACCCTCTAGCTTTCATTATTTTGGTGCCACAGTTGTCCTATGATATCTCTTTAAATATTGCAAGATAGTGAAGACTCCTCTTTTCCAGGTTCATTATCTCTAGTTCTCTCCATGATGCATTTCAGGTTTCAAAATCATCACATCAAACAGGATTAAATGAGGCAGAAAAAGGGGAAAATGCCTATTATATATAGTGTTCACAAAAGAGACAATACATTTTAAAAAATCTGACAATCATGTTCTTAGATTGACTTAAACTATAACTCACCTCCAAGAAGTAGTAAAACCATTAGATCTGAAGCGGTTTTGAGCTCAGCAATATCATCCTCTTTGTCACTATCCACTTTCTGCTGAACAATCTCTAGTAGACACTCTACCAGGCCTGCTTCAACCAGCTGTAGTTTAATAGCATCTAAACAATATGTGAACAAAACAACCAAAACTTGAAATGAAATAAAAGTTCTATTATAAGCAATCCATTATGAAGAATTATAAGAAATAAAGAAAATGCATGATTTAGATAACGTATCTTCAAAGATTTGAGTTTCAAAAGGATCTAACAGTGCAGCTTCTATTCTATACTTTTTTTCATTATTTTTTTACTTGGAATTAGGTCACTTTTTACAATGTCTGGCAGCACCTAAACTGATTCTCAGCTTTGAAGGGAAATGCTGGCACTCCACTGTTCTTCTACATATTATGCTCATGTTTAAAATACTATAGAATATTCACACCATTTAAAATAGAACACATACGCCTGTTTTAGTTAAAATGTATCCACTAATGGTGTTTGAATAGAAAGTTATTGAAAAGTAAAGAGCTATTAGTAAATTTCAAACTATGTTTTAAGTATATTTGGATTCATATTTGTATAGATATGATTTTTCTAAGACAGTTAATAAACCTACAACTTTCTGAACTTTAAAACTCATGTTTTTTAAAAGGGCTTCAGGTTTTCATTAATTTGAAATTTTCTTGGGTGATGGATACATGGTGGTTCATTGTACTATATTCTCTCCATATCTGAGTAGGTTTTAATTTTTCTTACTAAAAGTTGAAAGAATAAAATAACTTTTGAGCTTTCTGATGGATAACCAGCAATGTGAAAGCACTTTAACAGCAAAATTAATATCCTTATTATGTTGTTAAAATTTTTCCTCAGAGCAGGATCTAATCTTATCAAATTATTTGTTTATATACCCCTAATAATGTAAATATTTTTTTAAGGACCTTAATTCATTGTAGATTTTATATTCATATCCATATATGTCTTCCCCATTATAATAGATATTATATCTCTTTCATCTTTGTGTTTTAACCTAAACTGGTCCACCTAAATGCTTTGAGTATATTTTATACTGCTTAAGATAAATGCAGATCAACTGACCTTAGAAACACGTGCTACACAGAAATTATTACATCTTATTTTTTAGTTGGATTTTATTTTAGTCATTGGTTACCCTAAGCTGTATATGTACCCATCTACAGCAATGGCAGCTTTAGGTTGTTACTTGGGAGAAACAAAGACCTTTTTTATAGTTGACATTTTCTTTCAGGTAATTTTAAGATATAAAAATCAAGGCTTCTCCCCCCAGCCCCCCAACACCAGGATCACTGATATTCTATAGAATACTATCTCCGAATACATAGAATATTCGACCTGGAATATTTTTTTAAAAGGTACACTTGCACTGTGCCATGCTAAAAGTAGGGCGTTTCCTTGGTTACAGAATGCTAGGGCTAGAAATGTGTGGTGACTAGAACTGAAAGCCATGATGAAAAAACCTTAAAATTCCTAAAAACCTTGAATTATACAACTCCCAATTTTAATGTCTCCTTTACATACAGGGAAAACCAAGGATGATACTAAGGATAGTCGAGAAATAAGTTTTCAAAGGTATCATTCAATTTACTGCACAATTATAAAACAAAAGTGCAGGTGGTAACGGAGAAAACAGATATAAGAAAAACACTGTTATTTTGACATATTGTGAGAAAGGTTACAGGTAATTCTCTGGTATAAAACTGATAGAAGGTCATAATAAAAATTTCATTTGGACAAACAACCAAATGAGATGAAAAACAAGTTTCTGCCTAAAGAATAGATCTAAAGCATTTAGAAAATTTAAAATGTGTCAACATTAAAGTTTACAGATCTCTCCTCTCAGTTTGACTGTAATCACATATATATGTGGGAGTTTAAGTAGCCTTATTAAGGAGGATCAGCAAGGCAGTCTGCCAAAGCAGACAGCCCAGCATACATCAGCATCATTCTGCCCAAGGACATCTATCTTTATAACCATTTGCATATATAGGTAAGTACACATACATACATATATTTTAAAATCTTTTCCAAATGGTGAAAAGAATGCATATATATAAACACATACGTATATATTTACTGTACATATATATTTCAAAATCTTTTCTAAATGGTGGAAAAAATGCTACAAATGCAGAAAAATGCATAATGTACCTATGAGCTTAATCAATTATTATGAAGTAAATAACCATGACCTCCATCTATATCAAGAAATTCATTGCCAACCTCCCAGGAAGCTCCTCTGTGCATTCCCTTTTCCTATCGCATATTCCTCCCTCTATCCGTCTCAAATCACTGCTCTGATTTTTATTTTATGGTAATCACATTCATACTTTTCCTTATTGTTTCACCAAATAAATAAGCATTCCTGAAAACTATAGTTTAATTTTACTTTTTTGAACTTTATATAAATGGAATCTTACAATACATATTTTTAGAGTTGGCTTTTTCATTTCACGTTTTTAGGATTCATCTACACTATTGGTTTATTGTTGTCTTCATTCCTTTTCATAAGTGTAAATTTTTCCATTATATGAATATACCATTATTTATTCTTCTGTTAATGGATATGAGTTGTTTCTAATTTTTCATCATTGTAAGTAAAGTTAAGAACATTTCTGCAACGGCTCCTGGTGAACATGTACACCAGGAGCCATTGCAGAATATACACCTGGGTATATTCTAAGAGCAAAACTGCTGGATCACATAGAATACAATCTCAAACCCAATAGATACTGTTTTCCAAATTACACCAATTTACACACCCACCAGCACTTAATGAGTTTCCACTGCTCCACACCCTCATCAACATTTGGTATTACTTGACCTTCTGATAGGCATATCATAGTATTTTATTGAGGTCTTATTTTGCATCCTGCTTATTAATGAGTTAAGCCTATTTTCATGTGTTTATTAGTTATTTGGATTTTACCTTTTGTTAAGTGCCTTTTAAAATCTTTTATGCATTTTCTCACTTGGCTTTCTACATTTTTCTTAGTGATTTGTGGGAGTTTTTATAAATTATATACATTCTGTTGATTATGTCTGTTGTAAATATATATCTTGCTTTCACTCTTTTTTAAGATTTTATTTATTTGAGAGAGAGAGTGCATGCGTGCACACACAAGCAGGGGGAGTGGCAGGCAGGAGAGGGAGAAGCAGGCTCTCCACTGAACAGGAAGCCTGATGTGGGGCTCAATCCCAGGACCCTGGGATCATGACCTGAGCCGAAGGCAGACACTTAACCGACTGCTTTTCACTCTTAATGTGTTTTTTGGTACCTTTCATTATTAAAAATGGAAGTTTTAGCCAAATTTATCAGACTTTTTCCTTTATGGTTAGAGATTTTTGTGACCTCAGAAAACTCCATACTCCAAGGGCATGACGTTATCTTTCTATCATATTTTTAAGATATGCTTTCTGGTTTTTACCTTCCCATTTAGGTTAATAATCTAGCTAAACTTTTTTTATACAGTATGAATTGGGGGTGTATATGTATCCTCAACTGTATTTTTTTCCATATTCCCAGCACTGTTTATTGAAAAGACTTTTTTCCACAGTTTGGCAGTGACAATTTTTTTTCTCCAAATAAAATAAGCACCTATTAATGCATCCATTTGTTTCTTGGGTATTTTGTTCTACTGGCTTTCTCATCCTTGTACTAATAACATATCATCTTTTAATTATTTTGGTTTATCAGAATAAAGTTAGTTTTTCTTGATTAATCTTACTAGGGATTTACCAGTTTTATTTAGTCTTTCAGACTCAACTTTGGTGATTATATGCTTATATTGCATTATGTATTTTCTATTAATCTCAGTTCTTTAGATTTCCTTCCCTTTAAGTGTGGCTTTGCCTACATCACATAAGATTTGAGATATAGTACTATTTTCATTATTAGAAAATCTTCTAATTTCCAGGGCACCTGGGTGGCTTAGCTGGTTGAGCATCCAACTCTTGGTTTCTTCATCAGGTCATCATCATTGGGTGGTGAGATCAAGCCCCAAGAGGCTCAGCACAGAGTCTGCTTGAGATTCTCTCCTTCTCCCTCTACTCATGTGTGCATTTGCATGGGTGCTGTCTCTAATAAAATCTTAAAAAAGAAAATTTTCTAATTTCCATCATGATTCTTCTTTGACCTCTGAGGTGCTGGAAGTATATTTTTTAATATGTAAATATAAATGGATTTCCTAGTTATCTTTTAATTATTAGACAATTCAGTTAAGTCAGAGAACATACTCCATAAGGTTGCAATCCTTTGAAATTTGTTAAAACTTTTTTATGACTATACATGTTTTATATACCCTCCACAGTTCTGAGTATTTCTGCTTCATATGTTTTGGGGTAATTACAACTTCCAGGTGAATTAGACCTTTCATCACCATAAAGTCACCTTATCTCTATGGAGTCTTTTCATCTTAAATTCTATTTTATCCGATATTAAAAATAACCATCTCAGCCTTCTTTAAGTTTGAATGATTGATTTATAAAGACTGGTTTATTGAGAGAGAGAGCACACATGTGCACACATGTAAGCAGGGGCTGGGGAGGGAGGGTAGAAAGAGAAGAGAAGCAGAATACCCACTGAGCATGGAGCCTGACATGGGGCTCATCTCAGAAACCCAAGATCATGACCTGACCTGAATCATGAGTAAGACGCTCAACTGACTGACCCACCCTGAGTGATTTATTTTTAAAAATCATTTTACTCTCAATCTTTTAAATCTCCTTATATTTAATGAGTATGTTTTAAGAAGTATAGTTGATTTTTAAAAATTCAGTTGACAATAGGTGTTTTAATTAAAGCATGTAGGTCAAGTACATTTAATATAATTACTGAAATACTATGTCTTAAATCTAATATACTTTGTATACCCTATTAGTACCCCCTGTTCCTTTTTTTCCTCTTCTCTTCTGTTATTTTTTTTTTTTAAAGATTTTATTTATTTATTCATGAGAGACACAGAGAGAGAGAGAGAGAGGCAGAGACACAGGCAGAGGGAGCAGCAGGCCCCATGCAGGGAGCCCAATGTGGGACTCGATCCTGGGTTTCCAGGATCATGCCCTGGGCCAAAGGTGGGCACTAAACCACTGAGCCACCCAGGGATCCCCTCTTCTATTATTTTTGGATTTAAGGTGTACTTTAAAAAAAAATCTTTCTATAAATCTATTAGTTTGGCAGTTATACATTGTTTTTAAAAATTACTTTAGTAATCACCTTAAAAATTGGTGGTGAACTTTCTCAGTTTTTACTCTGAAAATATCTTTATTTTACCTTTAGTTTGAAGGATGTTTTCATTGGGTTTAGAATTCTAGGTTGGCATTTATTTTATTTCAGCACATAGAAGATGTCTCATTATCATCTAGCTTTCATTTTTGGCTGGAAGGTTAACCATCAAACTGTTACTCATTTAAGATAATCTATTTTGTTCCTGGCTTTTTAAAAAAGATTTTTGTCATTGGTTTCTTGTGGTTTCAAGATAATGTATCTAGATGTAGATTTCTTTTTATCAGGTTTTAGATTCATTTGGGTTTTTGAATATTTGTTATTTTCATAATTTGTTAAATTCTCTGACAAAATTTTAAAAGATATTGCCTCTGCCTCCCCCACCACTTTTTGGAGCTCCAAAAAATGAGAGAGCTTCTCACTATATCCTCTGTACTTTTTATTCTATTTTTATGTATATTGAGTACTTTGTCTTTATACTTCATTCTGGACTTCCTTTCAATCTATCTTCCAATTCACTGTTCTCTAAGACGATTATATTTAATCTGCTGTTAAACTCATCCATTAGGGTCTTATTTTGGGTTTTATTTTTTCAATCAGGAATTTCCAATTTTTTCCCTCAAATCTGCTATGTCACTTTTAATAGTTTCTAGTTTCCTTCTAAAATTTTCAAGCTTGCATTTAACTCTTTGAACATAATAAGCATACCTATATTGAGTCAAAATCTAATAATTCCAGTATCTGGAGATTTGCTGTTGTCTGTTCTTTGTGCTGGTTCTGGCTTACAATGTCTCATCTCCTCATGTATCTGGTCCTTACTGATTATGTGCTAGACACTGTATTTGAAAAATTATTTACTCTGGTTCATTCTTATTCCTATGGTGTATCCCTTAAGACTTTTTACCAAAAATAGGAATAGTTTACCAGTGTCCACACTGTCCCTTTGCCCTACAAAGCTACAGCCTCTCAGGTGCCTTTGCCAGGGGGGCATAAAAATGTATAAGCTACAGAATCATGTTTTTGCCAAAACTTAAAAATCAAAGGACTGGGACACTGGCTCAGTGGTTGAGCTCCAGCCTTTGGCTCAGGGCGTGATCCCAGATTCTCGGGTTGGAGTCCCACATCAGGCTCCTTGCACGGAGCCTGCTTCGCCCTCTGCCTGTGTCTCTGCCTCTTTCTCTCTGTCTCTCATGAATAAATAAATAATAATTTAAAAAAATAATATTTAAAAAAAATCAAAGGAACTTGGAAAGTAGCTTTGGAAAATGTAGATATAGAGTAGATAACAGCTGAAGTTACAGGCACCCAAAATAAAACATCATGTCATTAATAAAACAAAGAAGGCTTTTTGAGTTAAATACCTGGCAATTAACTAATATTAGGAAAAATGGAAAAAGTATACATGATAACAAATCAAGAGGTACATTTATTTTCTCACCATTTTCTGCCAGTGGAGCAAGAACTTCAAAAATCATTTCCCTTTTATCATGTTCTATTTGTTTCTTAAAGAGTTTTACTAGCTCTTCAGCAATGTTCGTACTGGCAAACTGTTCTTTACTTGACTCTGCAAAACAGAAGAGGAAATCTTAGAATAAACACACAAAATTAAATGCAGAAATTGTATTTTATTACTTTCAACACATGCTCATTTTGTACCATTACTGATAAATACAAATACTCTTCAAATATAAGAACCATCAGATATATTTTAAATTTTCCTGAAAAGAAAAATGGCTTTAAAGAAATATTCCAACCTAGTTTTATTCAAGGCTATAAAAAATGTTCACTAGTGTAATGTATAGGTAACCATAGCAACAATTAAATTACTATGTTATAAATTTACAGTTTCAAGGCTTTTAGTCAAAGAAGAAAAATTGCTCATAACAGACTACATTTTACACGGCTGAAGTAAAGGTGACTTGTCATTATTTAGATCATTAAGATGGTATGTTCTTGCACTGGCCTTGACATGCCTATTATTAAAGGTCAATTCTTCACATGTACTTGGGATCTCACTCCCTCTTGCCTCTTTAGCATCTCCAATCACTCTTCACTCTAGAGCCCCATCATTAGCATTTAATTATCCTCTAATATTTCTCACACAAAAAAGCAGTATTAAAAATAACTCTCTTGGGGTGCCTGGGTGGCTCAGTTGGTTGAACCTCCAACTTTTGGTTTCAGCTCAGGTCACGATCTCATGGGTCATGGGATGGAGCTCCCCATCGGGCTCTATGCTCAGCAGGGAGTTTGCCTGAAGATTCCTTCTGTCCTTCCCCCCAACTCAAACACAGATGCTCTCTCTAATCATTAAAAAAAAAATAAAAACAGCTATATTCTACTTCATTTTTCTTTAATTACCATCCAATTGCTCTTCAGTTTCAGAAACGAGTTTTTGGTAGCACCATCAATGTACACTGTCTCTACTTTCTCAACTCACATGTGCTTTTAAACACACTTCAAACTAGTTTTGACCTACCTGCTCCTCCTTTTCTATCAGATCTCTAAAAATTCCAGTGCCTTGGGACTTGGTCCTTTTCTTTCTTATCTTTTTGGTCCTTATTCTCATCCCAGACAATCTAGTTCTCTTTCATAGCATCAACACAGTACCTATATGTTGATACTTATACAATCATTATCTCTAGCCCTCCTCTGCACTTCAAGCTTATTTAACTGGCAACCTGACATCTCCATTTGAATATCCCCCTCTAGCTTCCAGACTCAATATCTAAAATTAGGACTTTTGGTATTACCTAAAATCTATTCTTCCTCCAGAGTTTCTTTACTTCCTTTACTTGGTAAATGAACAATTTATCTATCCATCTATGCAGGAAGAAACCTAGGAGTCATTGCTTACTTGTTCTCATCCAACTTTACCTCCAATGAA